>NC_136065.1:911211123-912697061 GCF_964261635.1 Lissotriton helveticus | reverse complement strand
AAAGTGGTCAATATTGATGAAATTTTAACATTTAATCTTTTGACGTTAAATGACTGTTGGATGTGAATTATTACTTTTTCAACTAAAATAAGTGTGTTTAAAGTCATTTCTGTGCCTGAAATTGGCCAAAATTGAAGCTTTTGAGTAAGCGAAAACTCTGTAAAAATGGCAATTTTGGTCACTGTGAGGGTTTAAAAAGTGGTTATTCAACATGAGGCCTGATCCAAATGACATTTTGAATCATTTTTGGTAGAGTCCAAAAAATTCATTTTATGATGAAAAACGATCCGGACCTGTCGAACGTTCAAAAAATGGTCAATATTGATGACATTTTAACATTTAATCTTTTGACTTTAAATAACTGTTGGATGTGAATTATTACTTTTTCAACTAAAATAAGTGTGTTTAAAGTAATTTCTGTGCCTGAAATTGGCCAAAATTGAAGCTTTTGAGTAAGCGAAAACTCTGTAAAAATGGCAATTTTGGTCACTGTGAGGGTTTAAAAAGTGGTTATTCAACATGAGGCCCGATCCAAATGACATTTTGAATCCTTTTTGGGAGAGTCCAAAAAATCAATTTTATGATGAAAAACAATGACCCCGGACCTGTCGAACGTTCAGAAAATGGTCAATATTGATGACATTTTAACATTTAATCTTTTGACTTTAACCACTTGGATGCTAAGCATCTTCTGGCACTTCAATGTAATTTCCATTGAAATCAATGGAAACTCCATGACGAGTTACCCTTGTCATTAGCACTGAAGGGGTTAAATGACTGTTGGATGTGAATTATTACTTTTTCAACTAAAATAAGTGTGTTTAAAGTCATGTCTGTGCCTGAAATTGGCCAAAATTGAAGCTTTTGAGTAAGCGAAAACTCTGTAAAAATGGCAATTTTGGTCACTGTGAGGGTTTAAAAAGTGGTTATTCAACATGAGGCCCGATCCTAATGACATTTTGAATCATTTTTGGTAGAGTCCAAAAAATCAATTTTATGATGAAAAACGATGACCCCGGACCAGTCAAACGTTCAAAAAAGTGGTCAATATTGATGAAATTTTAACATTTAATCTTTTAACTTTAAATGACTGTTGGATGTGAATTATTACTTTTTCAACTAAAATAAGTGTGTTTAAAGTTATTTCTGTGCCTGAAATTGGTCAAAATTGAAGCTTTTGAGTAAGCGAAAACTCTGTAAAAATGGCAATTTTGGTCACTGTGAGGGTTTAAAAAGTGGTTATTCAACATGAGGCCCTATCCAAATGACATTTTGAATCATTTTTGGTAGAGTCCAAAAAATCAATTTTATGATGAAAAACGATGACCCCGGACCTGTCGAACGTTCAGAAAATGGTCAATATTGATAAAATTTTAACATTTAATCTTTTGACTTTAAATGACTGTTGGATGTGAATTATTACTTTTTCAACTAAAATAAGTGTGTTTAAAGTCATTGTTGTGCCTGAAATTGGCCAAAATTGAAGCTTTTGAGTAAGCGAAAACTCTGTAAAAATGGCAATTTTGGTCACTGTGAGGGTTTAAAAAGTGGTTATTCAACATGAGGCCCTATCCAAATGACATTTTGAATCATTTTTGGTAGAGTCCAAAAAATCAATTTTATGATAAAAAACGATGACCCCGGACCTGTCGAACGTTCAAAAAATGGTCAATATTGATGAAATTTTAACATTTAATCTTTTGACGGTAAATGACTGTTGGATGTGAATTATTACTTTTTCAACTAAAATAAGTGTGTTTAAAGTCATTTCTCTGCCTGAAATTGGTCAAAATTGAAGCTTTTGAGTAAGCGAAAACTCTGTAAAATGGCAATTTTGGTCACTGCAAGGGTATAAAAAGTGGTTATTCAACATGAGGCCCGATCCAAATGACATTTTGAATCATTTTTGGTAGAGTCCAAAAAATCAATTTTATGATGAAAAACGATGACCCCGGACCTGTCGAACGTTCAGAAAAGGGTCAATATTGATGAAATTTTAACATTTAATCTTTTGACTTTAAATGACTGTTGGATTTGAATTATTACTTTTTCAACTAAAATAAGTGTGTTTAAAGTCATTTCTGTGCCTGAAATTGGTCAAAATTGAAGCTTTTGAGTGAGCGAAAACTCTGTAAAAATGGCAATTTTGGTCACTGTGAGGGTTTAAAAAGTGGTTATTCAACATGAGGCCCGATCCAAATGACATTTTGAATCATTTTTGGTAGAGTCCAAAAAATCAATTTTATGATGAAAAACGATGACCCCGGACCTGTTGAACGTTCAAAAAAGTGGTCAATATTGATGAAATTTTAACATTTAATCTTTTGACGTTAAATGACTGTTGGATGTGAATTATTACTTTTTCAACTAAAATAAGTGTGTTTAAAGTCATTTCTGTGCCTGAAATTGGCCAAAATTGAAGCTTTTGAGTAAGCGAAAACTCTGTAAAAATGGCAATTTTGGTCACTGTGAGGGTTTAAAAAGTGGTTATTCAACATGAGGCCTGATCCAAATGACATTTTGAATCATTTTTGGTAGAGTACAAAAAATCAATTTTATGATGAAAAACGATGACCCCGGACCTGTCAAACGTTCAAAAAATGGTCAATATTGATGAAATTTTAACATTTAATCTTTTGACTTTAAATAACTGTTGGATGTGAATTATTACTTTTCAACTAAAATAAGTGTGTTTAAAGTCATTTCTGTGCCTGAAATTGGCCAAAATTGAAGCTTTTGAGTAAGCGAAAACTCTGTAAAAATGGCAATTTTGGTCACTGTGAGGGTTTAAAAAGTGGTTATTCAACATGAGGCCCGATCCAAATGACATTTTGAATCATTTTTGGTAGAGTCCAAAAAATCAATTTTATGATGAAAAACGATGACCCTGGACCTGTCGAACGTTCAGAAAATGGTCAATATTGATGAAATTTTAACATTTAATCTTTTGACTGTAAATGACTGTTGGATTTGAATTATTACATTTTCAACTGAAATAAGTGTGTTTAAAGTAATTTCTGTGCCTGAAATTGGTCAAAATTGTAGCTTTTGAGTAAGCGAAAACTCTGTAAAAATGGCAATTTTGGTCACTGTGAGGGTTTAAAAAGTGGTTATTCAACATGAGGCCCGATCTAAATGACATTTTGAATCATTTTTGGTAGAGTCCAAAAAATCAATTTTATGATGAAAACGATGTCGAACGTTCAAAAAAGTGGTCAATATTGATGAAATTTTAACATTTAATCTTTTGACGTTAAATGACTGTTGGATGTGAATTATTACTTTTTCAACTACAATAAGTGTGTTTAAAGTCATTTCTGTGCCTGAAATTGGCCAAAATTGAAGCTTTTGAGTAAGCGAAAACTCTGTAAAAATGGCAATTTTGGTCACTGTGAGGGTTTAAAAAGTGGTTATTCAACATGAGGCCCGATCCAAATGACATTTTGAATCATTTTTGGTAGAGTCCAAAAAATCAATTTTATGATAAAAAACGATGACCCCGGACCTGTCGAACGTTCAAAAAATGGTCAATATTGATGAAATTTTTAACATTTAATCTTTTGACGGTAAATGACTGTTGGATGTGAATTATTACTTTTTCAACTAAAATAAGTGTGTTTAAAGTCATTTCTCTGCCTGAAATTGGTCAAAATTGAAGCTTTTGAGTAAGCGAAAACTCTGTAAAATGGCAATTTTGGTCACTGCAAGGGTATAAAAAGTGGTTATTCAACATGAGGCCCGATCCAAATGACATTTTGAATCATTTTTGGTAGAGTCCAAAAAATCAATTTTATGATGAAAAACGATGACCCCGGACCTGTCGAACGTTCAGAAAAGGGTCAATATTGATGAAATTTTAACATTTAATCTTTTGACTTTAAATGACTGTTGGATTTGAATTATTACTTTTTCAACTAAAATAAGTGTGTTTAAAGTCATTTCTGTGCCTGAAATTGGTCAAAATTGAAGCTTTTGAGTGAGCGAAAACTCTGTAAAAATGGCAATTTTGGTCACTGTGAGGGTTTAAAAAGTGGTTATTCAACATGAGGCCCGATCCAAATGACATTTTGAATCATTTTTGGTAGAGTCCAAAAAATCAATTTTATGATGAAAAACGATGACCCCGGACCTGTTGAACGTTCAAAAAAGTGGTCAATATTGATGAAATTTTAACATTTAATCTTTTGACGTTAAATGACTGTTGGATGTGAATTATTACTTTTTCAACTAAAATAAGTGTGTTTAAAGTCATTTCTGTGCCTGAAATTGGCCAAAATTGAAGCTTTTGAGTAAGCGAAAACTCTGTAAAAATGGCAATTTTGGTCACTGTGAGGGTTTAAAAAGTGGTTATTCAACATGAGGCCTGATCCAAATGACATTTTGAATCATTTTTGGTAGAGTACAAAAAATCTATTTTATGATGAAAAACGATGACCCCGGACCTGTCAAACGTTCAAAAAATGGTCAATATTGATGAAATTTTAACATTTAATCTTTTGACTTTAAATAACTGTTGGATGTGAATTATTACTTTTTCAACTAAAATAAGTGTGTTTAAAGTCATTTCTGTGCCTGAAATTGGCCAAAATTGAAGCTTTTGAGTAAGCGAAAACTCTGTAAAAATGGCAATTTTGGTCACTGTGAGGGTTTAAAAAGTGGTTATTCAACATGAGGCCCGATCCAAATGACATTTTGAATCATTTTTGGTAGAGTCCAAAAAATCAATTTTATGATGAAAAACGATGACCCTGGACCTGTCGAACGTTCAGAAAATGGTCAATATTGATGAAATTTTAACATTTAATCTTTTGACTGTAAATGACTGTTGGATTTGAATTATTACATTTTCAACTGAAATAAGTGTGTTTAAAGTAATTTCTGTGCCTGAAATTGGTCAAAATTGTAGCTTTTGAGTAAGCGAAAACTCTGTAAAAATGGCAATTTTGGTCACTGTGAGGGTTTAAAAAGTGGTTATTCAACATGAGGCCCGATCTAAATGACATTTTGAATCATTTTTGGTAGAGTCCAAAAAATCAATTTTATGATGAAAACGATGTCGAACGTTCAAAAAAGTGGTCAATATTGATGAAATTTTAACATTTAATCTTTTGACGTTAAATGACTGTTGGATGTGAATTATTGCTTTTTCAACTACAATAAGTGTGTTTAAAGTCATTTCTGTGCCTGAAATTGGCCAAAATTGAAGCTTTTGAGTAAGCGAAAACTCTGTAAAAATGGCAATTTTGGTCACTGTGAGGGTTTAAAAAGTGGTTATTCAACATGAGGCCCGATCCAAATGACATTTTGAATCATTTTTGGTAGAGTCCAAAAAATCAATTTTATGATGAAAAACGATGACCCCGGACCTGTCGAACGTTCAAAAAAGTGGTCAATATTGATGAAATTTTAACATTTAATCTTTTGACGTTAAATGACTGTTGGATTTGAATTATTACTTTTTCAACTAAAATAAGTGTGTTTAAAGTAATTTCTGTGCCTGAAATTGGCCAAAATTGAAGCTTTTGAGTAAGCGAAAACTCTGTAAAAATGGCAATTTTGGTCACTGTGAGGGTTTAAAAAGTGGTTATTCAACATGAGGCCCGATCCAAATGACATTTTGAATCATTTTTGGTAGAGTCCAAAAAATCAATTTTATGATGAAAAACGATGACCCCGGACCTGTCGAACGTTCAGAAAATGGTCAATATTGATGAAATTTTAACATTTAATCTTTTGACTTTAAATGACTGTTGGATGTGAATTATTACTTTTTCAACTAAAATAAGTGTGTTTAAAGTCATTTCTGTGCTTGAAATTGGCCAAAATTGAAGCTTTTGAGTAAGCGAAAACTCTGTAAAAATGGCAATTTTGGTCACTGTGAGGGTTTAAAAAGTGGTTATTCAACATGAGGCCCGATCCAAATGACATTTTGAATCCTTTTTGGGAGAGTCCAAAAAATCAATTTTATGATGAAAAACAATGACCCCGGACCTGTCGAACGTTCAGAAAATGGTCAATATTGATGACATTTTAACATTTAATCTTTTGACTTTAAATGACTGTTGGATGTGAATTATTACTTTTTCAACTAAAATAAGTGTGTTTAAAGTCATGTCTGTGCCTGAAATTGGCCAAAATTGAAGCTTTTGAGTAAGCGAAAACTCTGTAAAAATGGCAATTTTGGTCACTGTGAGGGTTTAAAAAGTGGTTATTCAACATGAGGCCCGATCCTAATGACATTTTGAATCATTTTTGGTAGAGTCCAAAAAATCAATTTTATGATGAAAAACGATGACCCCGGACCAGTCAAACGTACAAAAAAGTGGTCAATATTGATGAAATTTTAACATTTAATCTTTTGACTTTAAATGACTGTTGGATGTGAATTATTACTTTTTCAACTAAAATAAGTGTGTTTAAATCATTTCTGTGCCTGAAATTGGTCAAAATTGAAGCTTTTGAGTAAGCGAAAACTCTGTAAAATGACAATTTTGGTCACTGTAAGGGTTTAAAAAGTGGTTATTCAACATGAGGCCCGATCCGAATAACATTTTGAATCATTTTTGGTAGAGTCCAAAAAATCAATTTTATGATGAAAAACGATGACCCCGGACCTGTCGAACGTTCAAAAAAGTGGTCAATATTGATGAAATTTTAACATTTAATCTTTTGACTTTAAATGACTGTTGGATGTGAATTATTACTTTTTCAACTAAAATAAGTGTGTTTAAATCATTTCTGTGCCTGAAATTGGTCAAAATTGAAGCTTTTGAGTAAGCGAAAACTCTGTAAAAATGGCAATTTTGGTCACTGTGAGGGTTTAAAAAGTGGTTATTCAACATGAGGACCGATCCAAATGACATTTTGAATCATTTTTGGTAGAGTCCAAAAAATCAATTTTATGATGAAAAACGATGACCCCGGACCTGTCGAACGTTCAGAAAATGGTCAATATTGATGAAATTTTAACATTTAATCTTTTGACTTTAAAAGACTGTTGGATGTGAATTATTACTTTTTCAACTAAAATAAGTGTGTTTAAAGTCATTTCTGTGCCTGAAATTGGTCAAAATTGAAGCTTTTGAGTAAGCGAAAACTCTGTAAAAATGGCAATTTTGGTCACTGTGAGAGTTTAAAAAGTGGTTATTCAACATGAGGCCCGATCCAAATGACATTTTGAATCATTTTTGGTAGAGTCCAAAAAAATCAATTTTATGATGAAAAACGATGACCCCGGACCAGTCGAACTTTCTGAAAAGGGTCAATATTGATGAAATTTTAACATTTAATCTTTTGACTTTAAATGACTGTTGGATGTGAATTATTACTTTTTCAACTAAAATAAGTGTGTTTAAATCATTTCTGTGCCTGAAATTGGTCAAAATTGAAGCTTTTGAGTAAGCAAAAACTCTGTAAAATGGCAATTTTGGTCACTGTAAGGGTTTAAAAAGTGGTTATTCAACATGAGGCCCGATCCAAATAACATTTTGAATCATTTTTGGTAGAGTCCAAAAAATCAATTTTATGATGAAAAACGATGACCCCGGAACTGTTGAACGTTCAAAAAAGTGGTCAATATTAATGAAATTTTAACATTTAATCTTTTGACGTTAAATGACTGTTGGATGTGAATTATTACTTTTTCAACTAAAATAAGTGTGTTTAAAGTCATTTCTGTGCCTGAAATTGGCCAAAATTGAAGCTTTTGAGTAAGCGAAAACTCTGTAAAAATGGCAATTTTGGTCACTGTGAGGGTTTAAAAAGTGGTTATTCAACATGAGGCCTGATCCAAATGACATTTTGAATCATTTTTGGTAGAGTCCAAAAAATTAATTTTATGATGAAAAACGATGACCCCGGACCTGTCGAACGTTCAAAGAATGGTCAATATTGATGAAATTTTAACATTTAATCTTTTGACTTTAAATAACTGTTGGATGTGAATTATTACTTTTTCAACAAAAATAAGTGTGTTTAAAGTCATTTCTGTGCCTGAAATTGGCCAAAATTGAAGCTTTTGAGTAAGGGAAAACTCTGTAAAAATGGCAATTTTGGTCACTGTGAGGGTTTAAAAAGTGGTTATTCAACATGAGGCCCGATCCAAATGACATTTTGAATCATTTTTGGTAGAGTCCAAAAAATCAATTTTATGATGAAAAACGATGACCCCGGACCTGTCGAACGTTAAAAAAAGTGGTCAATATTGATGAAATTTTAACATTTAATCTTTTGACTTTAAATGACTGTTAGATGTGAATTATTACTTTTTCAACTAAAATAAGTGTGTTTAAAGTCATTTCTCTGCCTGAAATTGGTCAAAATTGAAGCTTTTGAGTAAGCGAAAACTCTGTAAAATGGCAATTTTGGTCACTGTAAGGGTTTAAAAAGTGGTTATTCAACATGAGGCCCGATCCAAATGACATTTTGAATCATTTTTGGTAGAGTCCAAAAAATCAATTTTATGATGAAAAACGATGACCCCGGACCTGTCGAACGTTCAGAAAATGGTCAATATTGATGACATTTTAACATTTAATCTTTTGACTTTAAATGACTGTTGGATTTGAATTATTACTTTTTCAACTAAAATAAGTGTGTTTAAAGTAATTTCTGTGCCTGAAATTGGTCAAAATTGAAGCTTTTGAGTAAGCGAAAACTCTGTAAAATGGCAATTTTGGTCACTGTAAGGGTTTAAAAAGTGGTTATTCAACATGAGGCCCGATCCAAATAACATTTTGAATCATTTTTGGTAGAGTCCAAAAAATCAATTTTATGATGAAAAACGATGACCCCGGACCTGTCGAACGTTCAAAAAATGGTCAATATTGATGAAATGTTAACATTTAATCTTTTGACTTTAAATGACTGTTGGATGTGAATTATTACTTTTTCAACTAAAATAAGTGTGTTTAAAGTCATTTCTGTGCCTGAAATTGGTCAAAATTGAAGCTTTTGAGTGAGCGAAAACTGTAAAAATGGCAATTTTGGTCACTGTGAGGGTTTAAAAAGTGGTTATTCAACATGAGGCCCGATCCAAATGACATTTTGAATCCTTTTTGGTAGAGTCCAAAAAATCAATTTTATGATGAAAAACGATGACCCCGGAACTGTTGAACGTTCAAAAAAGTGGTCAATATTGATGAAATTTTAACATTTAATCTTTTGACGTTAAATGACTGTTGGATGTGAATTATTACTTTTTCAACTAAAATAAGTGTGTTTAAAGTCATTTCTGTGCCTGAAATTGGCCAAAATTGAAGCTTTTGAGTAAGCGAAAACTCTGTAAAAATGGCAATTTTGGTCACTGTGAGGGTTTAAAAAGTGGTTATTCAACATGAGGCCTGATCCAAATGACATTTTGAATCATTTTTGGTAGAGTCCAAAAAATTCATTTTATGATGAAAAACGATCCGGACCTGTCGAACGTTCAAAAAATGGTCAATATTGATGAAATTTTAACATTTAATCTTTTGACTTTAAATAACTGTTGGATGTGAATTATTACTTTTTCAACTAAAATAAGTGTGTTTAAAGTCATTTCTGTGCCTGAAATTGGCCAAAATTGAAGCTTTTGAGTAAGGGAAAACTCTGTAAAAATGGCAATTTTGGTCACTGTGAGGGTTTAAAAAGTGGTTATTCAACATGAGGCCCAATCCAAATGACATTTTGAATCATTTTTGGTAGAGTCCAAAAAATCAATTTTATGATGAAAAACGATGACCCCGGACCTGTCGAACGTTCAGAAAATGGTCAATATTGATGAAATTTTACCATTTAATCTTTTGACTTTAAATGACTGTTGGATTTGAATTATTACTTTTTCAACTAAAATAAGTGTGTTTAAAGTAATTTCTGTGCCTGAAATTGGCCAAAATTGAAGCTTTTGAGTAAGCGAAAACTCTGTAAAAATGGCAATTTTGGTCACTGTGAGGGTTTAAAAAGTGGTTATTCAACATGAGGCCCGATCCAAATGACATTTTGAATCATTTTTGGTAGAGTCCAAAAAATCAATTTTATGATGAAAAACGATGACCCCGGACCTGTCGAACGTTCAAAAAAGTGGTCAATATTGATGAAATTTTAACATTTAATCTTTTGACGTTAAATGACTGTTGGATTTGAATTATTACTTTTTCAACTAAAATAAGTGTGTTTAAAGTAATTTCTGTGCCTGAAATTGGCCAAAATTGAAGCTTTTGAGTAAGCGAAAACTCTGTAAAAATTGCAATTTTGGTCACTGTGAGGGTTTAAAAAGTGGTTATTCAACATGAGGCCCGATCCAAATGACATTTTGAATCATTTTTGGTAGAGTCCAAAAAATCAATTTTATGATGAAAAACGATGACCCCGGACCTGTCGAACGTTCAAAAAAGTGGTCAATATTGATGAAATTTTAACATTTAATCTTTTGATGTTAAATGACTGTTGGATTTGAATTATTACTTTTTCAACTAAAATAAGTGTGTTTAAAGTAATTTCTGTGCCTGAAATGGGCCAAAATTGAAGCTTTTGAGTAAGCGAAAACTCTGTAAAAATGGCAATTTTGGTCACTGTGAGGGTTTAAAAAGTGGTTATTCAACATGAGGCCCGATCCAAATGACATTTTGAATCCTTTTTGGGAGAGTCCAAAAAATCAATTTTATGATGAAAAACAATGACCCCGGACCTGTCGAACGTTCAGAAAATGGTCAATATTGATGACATTTTAACATTTAATCTTTTGACTTTAACCACTTGGATGCTAAGCATCTTCTGGCACTTCAATGTAATTTCCATTGAAATCAATGGAAACTCCATGACGAGTTACCCTTGTCATTAGCACTGAAGGGGTTAAATGACTGTTGGATGTGAATTATTACTTTTTCAACTAAAATAAGTGTGTTTAAAGTCATGTCTGTGCCTGAAATTGGCCAAAATTGAAGCTTTTGAGTAAGCGAAAACTCTGTAAAAATGGCAATTTTGGTCACTGTGAGGGTTTAAAAAGTGGTTATTCAACATGAGGCCCGATCCTAATGACATTTTGAATCATTTTTGGTAGAGTCCAAAAAATCAATTTTATGATGAAAAACGATGACCCCGGACCAGTCAAACGTTCAAAAAAGTGGTCAATATTGATGAAATTTTAACATTTAATCTTTTGACTTTAAATGACTGTTGGATGTGAATTATTACTTTTTCAACTAAAATAAGTGTGTTTAAAGTCATTTCTGTGCCTGAAATTGGTCAAAATTGAAGCTTTTGAGTAAGCGAAAACTCTGTAAAAATGGCAATTTTGGTCACTGTGAGGGTTTAAAAAGTGGTTATTCAACATGAGGCCCTATCCAAATGACATTTTGAATCATTTTTGGTAGAGTCCAAAAAATCAATTTTATGATGAAAAACGATGACCCCGGACCTGTCGAACGTTCAGAAAATGGTCAATATTGATAAAATTTTAACATTTAATCTTTTGACTTTAAATGACTGTTGGATGTGAATTATTACTTTTTCAACTAAAATAAGTGTGTTTAAAGTCATTTCTGTGCCTGAAATTGGCCAAAATTGAAGCTTTTGAGTAAGCGAAAACTCTGTAAAAATGGCAATTTTGGTCACTGTGAGGGTTTAAAAAGTGGTTATTCAACATGAGGCCCTATCCAAATGACATTTTGAATCATTTTTGGTAGAGTCCAAAAAATCAATTTTATGATAAAAAACGATGACCCCGGACCTGTCGAACGTTCAAAAAATGGTCAATATTGATGAAATTTTAACATTTAATCTTTTGACGGTAAATGACTGTTGGATGTGAATTATTACTTTTTCAACTAAAATAAGTGTGTTTAAAGTCATTTCTCTGCCTGAAATTGGTCAAAATTGAAGCTTTTGAGTAAGCGAAAACTCTGTAAAATGGCAATTTTGGTCACTGCAAGGGTATAAAAAGTGGTTATTCAACATGAGGCCCGATCCAAATGACATTTTGAATCATTTTTGGTAGAGTCCAAAAAATCAATTTTATGATGAAAAACGATGACCCCGGACCTGTCGAACGTTCAGAAAATGGTCAATATTGATGAAATTTTAACATTTAATCTTTTGACTTTAAATGACTGTTGGATTTGAATTATTACTTTTTCAACTAAAATAAGTGTGTTTAAAGTCATTTCTGTGCCTGAAATTGGTCAAAATTGAAGCTTTTGAGTGAGCGAAAACTCTGTAAAAATGGCAATTTTGGTCACTGTGAGGGTTTAAAAAGTGGTTATTCAACATGAGGCCCTATCCAAATGACATTTTGAATCATTTTTGGTAGAGTCCAAAAAATCAATTTTATGATAAAAAACGATGACCCCGGACCTGTCGAACGTTCAAAAAATGGTCAATATTGATGAAATTTTAACATTTAATCTTTTGACGGTAAATGACTGTTGGATGTGAATTATTACTTTTTCAACTAAAATAAGTGTGTTTAAAGTCATTTCTCTGCCTGAAATTGGTCAAAATTGAAGCTTTTGAGTAAGTGAAAACTCTGTAAAATGGCAATTTTGGTCACTGCAAGGGTATAAAAAGTGGTTATTCAACATGAGGCCCGATCCAAATGACATTTTGAATCATTTTTGGTAGAGTCCAAAAAATCAATTTTATGATGAAAAACGATGACCCCGGACCTGTTGAACGTTCAGAAAATGGTCAATATTGATGAAATTTTAACATTTAATCTTTTGACTTTAAATGACTGTTGGATTTGAATTATTACTTTTTCAACTAAAATAAGTGTGTTTAAAGTCATTTCTGTGCCTGAAATTGGTCAAAATTGAAGCTTTTGAGTGAGCGAAAACTCTGTAAAAATGGCAATTTTGGTCACTGTGAGGGTTTAAAAAGTGGTTATTCAACATGAGGCCCGATCCAAATGACATTTTGAATCATTTTTGGTAGAGTCCAAAAAATCAATTTTATGATGAAAAACGATGACCCCGGACCTGTTGAACGTTCAAAAAAGTGGTCAATATTGATGAAATTTTAACATTTAATCTTTTGACGTTAAATGACTGTTGGATGTGAATTATTACTTTTTCAACTAAAATAAGTGTGTTTAAAGTCATTTCTGTGCCTGAAATTGGCCAAAATTGAAGCTTTTGAGTAAGCGAAAACTCTGTAAAAATGGCAATTTTGGTCACTGTGAGGGTTTAAAAAGTGGTTATTCAACATGAGGCCTGATCCAAATGACATTTTGAATCATTTTTGGTAGAGTACAAAAAATCAATTTTATGATGAAAAACGATGACCCCGGACCTGTCAAACGTTCAAAAAATGGTCAATATTGATGAAATTTTAACATTTAATCTTTTGACTTTAAATAACTGTTGGATGTGAATTATTACTTTTTCAACTAAAATAAGTGTGTTTAAAGTCATTTCTGTGCCTGAAATTGGCCAAAATTGAAGCTTTTGAGTAAGCGAAAACTCTGTAAAAATGGCAATTTTGGTCACTGTGAGGGTTTAAAAAGTGGTTATTCAACATGAGGCCCGATCCAAATGACATTTTGAATCATTTTTGGTAGAGTCCAAAAAATCAATTTTATGATGAAAAACGATGACCCTGGACCTGTCGAACGTTCAGAAAATGGTCAATATTGATGAAATTTTAACATTTAATCTTTTGACTGTAAATGACTGTTGGATTTGAATTATTACATTTTCAACTGAAATAAGTGTGTTTAAAGTAATTTCTGTGCCTGAAATTGGTCAAAATTGAAGCTTTTGAGTAAGCGAAAACTCTGTAAAAATGGCAATTTTGGTCACTGTGAGGGTTTAAAAAGTGGTTATTCAACATGAGGCCCGATCTAAATGACATTTTGAATCATTTTTGGTAGAGTCCAAAAAATCAATTTTATGATGAAAACGATGTCGAACGTTCAAAAAAGTGGTCAATATTGATGAAATTTTAACATTTAATCTTTTGACGTTAAATGACTGTTGGATGTGAATTATTACTTTTTCAACTACAATAAGTGTGTTTAAAGTCATTTCTGTGCCTGAAATTGGCCAAAATTGAAGCTTTTGAGTAAGCGAAAACTCTGTAAAAATGGCAATTTTGGTCACTGTGAGGGTTTAAAAAGTGGTTATTCAACATGAGGCCCGATCCAAATGACATTTTGAATCATTTTTGGTAGAGTCCAAAAAATCAATTTTATGATGAAAAACGATGACCCCGGACCTGTCGAACGTTCAGAAAATGGTCTATATTGATGACATTTTAACATTTAATCTTTTGACTTTAAATGACTGTTGGATGTGAATTATTACTTTTTCAACTAAAATAAGTGTGTTTAAAGTCATTTCTGTGCCTGAAATTGGCCAAAATTGAAGCTTTTGAGTAAGCGAAAACTCTGTAAAAATGGCAATTTTGGTCACTGTGAGGGTTTAAAAAGTGGTTATTCAACATGAGGCCCGATCCAAATGACATTTTGAATAATTTTTGGTAGAGTCCAAAAAATCAATTTTATGATGAAAAACAATGACGCCGGACCAGTCGAACGTTCAAAAAAGTGGTCAGTATTGATGAAATTTTAACATTTAATCTTTTGACTTTAAATGACTGTTGGATGTGAATTATTACTTTTTCAACTAAAATAAGTGTGTTTAAATCATTTCTGTGCCTGAAATTGATCAAAATTGAAGCTTTTGAGTAAGCGAAAACTCTGTAAAATGGCAATTTTGGTCACTGTAAGGGTTTAAAAAGTGGTTATTCAACATGAGGCCCGATCCAAATGACATTTTGAATCATTTTTGGTAGAGTCCAAAAAGTCAATTTTATGATGAAAAACGATGACCCCGGACCTGTCGAACGTTCAGAAAATGGTCAATATTGATAACATTTTAACATTTAATCTTTTGACTTTAAATGACTGTTGGATGTGAATTATTACTTTTTCAACTAAAATAAGTGTGTTTAAAGTCATTTCTGTGCCTGAATTTGGCCAAAATTGAAGCTTTTGAGTAAGCGAAAACTCTGTAAAAATGGCAATTTTGGTCACTGTGAGGGTTTAAAAAGTGGTTATTCAACATGAGGCCCGATCCGAATGACATTTTGAATCATTTTTGGTAGAGTCCAAAAAATCAATTTTATGATGAAAAACGATGACCCCGGACCTGTCGAACGTTAAAAAAAGTTGTCAATATTGATGAAATTTTTACATTTAATCTTTTGACTTTAAATGACTGTTAGATGTGAATTATTACTTTTTCAACTAAAATAAGTGTGTTTAAATCATTTCTGTGCCTAAAATTGGTCAAAATTGAAGCTTTTGAGTAAGCGAAAACTCTGTAAAATGGCAATTTTGGTCACTGTGAGGGTTTAAAAAGTGGTTATTCAACATGAGGCCCGATCCAAATGACATTTTGAATCATTTTTGGTAGAGTCCAAAAAATCAATTTTATGATGAAAAACGATGACCCCGGACCTGTCGAACGTTCAAAAAATTGTCAATATTGATGAAATTTTAACATTTAATCTTTTGACGGTAAATGACTGTTGGATGTGAATTATTACTTTTTCAACTAAAATAGGTGTGTTTAAAGTCATTTCTCTGCCTGAAATTGGTCAAAATTGAAGCTTTTGAGTAAGCGAAAACTCTGTAAAATGGCAATTTTGGTCACTGTAAGGGTTTAAAAAGTGGTTATTCAACATGAGGCCCGATCCAAATAACATTTTGAATCATTTTTGGTAGAGTCCAAAAAATCAATTTTATGATGAAAAACGATGACCCCGGACCTGTCGAACGTTCAAAAAATGGTCAATATTGATGAAATTTTAACATTTAATCTTTTGACTTTAAATGACTGTTGGATGTGAATTATTACTTTTTCAACTAAAATAAGTGTGTTTAAAGTCATTTCTGTGCCTGAAATTGGTCAAAATTGAAGTTTTTGAGTAAGCGAAAACTCTGTAAAAATGGCAATTTTGGTCACTGTGAGGGTTTAAAAAGTGGTTATTCAACATGAGGCCTGATCCAAATGACATTTTGAATCATTTTTGGTAGAGTCCAAAAAGTCAATTTTATGATGAAAAACGATGACCCCGGACCTGTCGAACGTTCAGAAAATGGTCAATATTGATAACATTTTAACATTTACTCTTTTGACTTTAAATGACTGTTGGATGTGAATTATTACTTTTTCAACTAAAATAGGTGTGTTTAAAGTCATTTCTGTGCCTGAATTTGGCCAAAATTGAAGCTTTTGAGTAAGCGAAAACTCTGTAAAAATGGCAATTTTGGTCACTGTGAGGGTTTAAAAAGTGGTTATTCAACATGAGGCCCTATCCAAATGACATTTTGAATCATTTTTGGTAGAGTCCAAAAAATCAATTTTATGATGAAAAACGATGACCCCGGACCAGTCGAACGTTAAAAAAAGTTGTCAATATTGATGAAATTTTAACATTTAATCTTTTGACTTTAAATGACTGTTAGATGTGAATTATTACTTTTTCAACAAAAATAAGTGTGTTTAAATCATTTCTGTGCCTAAAATTGGTCAAAATTGAAGCTTTTGAGTAAGCGAAAACTCTGTAAAATGGCAATTTTGGTCACTGTGAGGGTTTAAAAAGTGGTTATTCAACATGAGGCCCGATCCAAATGACATTTTGAATCATTTTTGGTAGAGTCCAAAAAATCAATTTTATGATGAAAAACGATGACCCCGGACCTGTCGAACGTTCGAAAAATGGTCAATATTGATGAAATTTTAACATTTAATCTTTTGACGGTAAATGACTGTTGGATGTGAATTATTACTTTTTCAACTAAAATAAGTGTGTTTAAAGTCATTTCTCTGCCTGAAATTGGTCAAAATTGAAGCTTTTGAGTAAGCGAAAACTCTGTAAAATGGCAATTTTGGTCACTGTAAGGGTTTAAAAAGTGGTTATTCAACATGAGGCCCGATCCAAATGACATATTGAATCATTTTTGGTAGAGTCCAAAAAATCAATTTTATGATGAAAAACGATGACCCCGGACCTGTCTATTGTTCAGAAAATGGTCAATATTGATGAAATTTTAACATTTAATCTTTTGACTTTAAATGACTGTTGGATTTGAATTATTACTTTTTCAACTAAAATAAGTGTGTTTAAAGTAATTTCTGTGCCTGAAATTGGCCAAAATTGAAGCTTTTGAGTAAGCGAAAACTCTGTAAAAATGGCAATTTTGGTCACTGTGAGGGTTTAAAAAGTGGTTATTCAACATGAGGCCCGATCCAAATGATATTTTGAATCATTTTTGGTAGAATCCAAAAAATCAATTTTATGATGAAAAACGATGACCCCGGACCTGTCGAACGTTCAGAAAATGGTCAATATTGATGAAATTTTAACATTTAATCTTTTGACTTTAAATGACTGTTGGATGTGAATTATTACTTTTTCAACTAAAATAAGTGTGTTTAAAGTCATTTCTGTGCCTGTAATTGGTCAAAATTGAAGCTTTTGAGTAAGCGAAAACTCTGTAAAAATGGCAATTTTGGTCACTGTGAGGGTTTAAAAAGTGGTTATTCAACATGAGGCCCGATCCAAATGACATTTTGAATCATTTTTGGTAGAGTCCAAAAAATCAATTTTATGATGAAAAACGATGACCCCGGACCTGTCGAACGTTCAGAAAATGGTCAATATTGATAAAATTTTAACATTTAATCTTTTGACTTTAAATGACTGTTGGATGTGAATTATTACTTTTTCAACTAAAATAAGTGTGTTTAAAGTCATTCCTGTGCCTGAAATTGGCCAAAATTGAAGCTTTTGAGTAAGCGAAAACTCTGTAAAAATGGCAATTTTGGTCACTGTGAGGGTTTAAAAAGTGGGTATTCAACATGAGGCCCTATCCAAATGACATTTTGAATCATTTTTGGTAGAGTCCAAAAAATCAATTTTATGATGAAAAACGATGACCCCGGACCAGTCGAACGTTAAAAAAAGTGGTCAATATTGATGAAATTTTAACATTTAATCTTTTGACTTTAAATGACTGTTAGATGTGAATTATTACTTTTTCAACTAAAATAAGTGTGTTTAAATCATTTCTGTTCCTAAAATTGGTCAAAATTGAAGCTTTTGAGTAAGCGAAAACTCTGTAAAATGGCAATTTTGGTCACTGTGAGGGTTTAAAAAGTGGTTATTCAACATGAGGCCCGATCCAAATGACATTTTGAATCATTTTTGGTAGAGTCCAAAAAATCAATTTTATGATGAAAAACGATGACCCCGGACCTGTCGAACGTTCAAAAAATGGTCAATATTGATGAAATTTTAACATTTAATCTTTTGACGGTAAATGACTGTTGGATGTGAATTATTACTTTTTCAACTAAAATAAGTGTGTTTAAAGTAATTTCTGTGCCTGAAATTGGCCAAAATTGAAGCTTTTGAGTAAGCGAAAACTCTGTAAAATGGCAATTTTGGTCACTGTAAGGGTTTAAAAAGTGGTTATTCAACATGAGGCCCGATCCAAATGACATTTTGAATCATTTTTGGTAGAGTCCAAAAAATCAATTTTATGATGAAAAACGATGACCCCGGACCTGTCGAACGTTCAGAAAATGGTCAATATTGATGAAATTTTAACATTTAATCTTTTGACTTTAAATGACTGTTGGATTTGAATTATTACTTTTTCAACTCAAATAAGTGTGTTTAAAGTCATTTCTGTGCCTGAATTTGGCCAAAATTGAAGCTTTTGAGTAAGCGAAAACTCTGTAAAAATGGCAATTTTGGTCACTGTGAGGGTTTAAAAAGTAGTTATTCAACATGAGGCCCGATCCAAATGACATTTTGAATCATTTTTGGTAGAGTCCAAAAAATCAATTTTATGATGAAAAACGATGACCCCGGACCTGTCGAACGTTAAAAAAAGTTGTCAATATTGATGAAATTTTAACATTTAATCTTTTGAATTTAAATGACTGTTAGATGTGAATTATTACTTTTTCAACTAAAATAAGTGTGTTTAAATCATTTCTGTGCCTAAAATTGGTCAAAATTGAAGCTTTTGAGTAAGCGAAAACTCTGTAAAATGGCAATTTTGGTCACTGTGAGGGTTTAAAAAGTGGTTATTCAACATGAGGCCCGATCCAAATGACATTTTGAATCATTTTTGGTAGAGTCCAAAAAATCAATTTTATGATGAAAAACGATGACCCCGGACCTGTCGAACGTTCAAAAAATGGTCAATATTGATGAAATTTTAACATTTAATCTTTTGACGGTAAATGACTGTTGGATGTGAATTATTACTTTTTCAACTAAAATAAGTGTGTTTAAAGTCATTTCTCTGCCTGAAATTGGTCAAAATTGAAGCTTTTGAGTAAGCGAAAACTCTGTAAAATGGCAATTTTGGTCACTGTAAGGGTTTAAAAAGTGGTTATTCAACATGAGGCCCGATCCAAATGACATATTGAATCATTTTTGGTAGAGTCCAAAAAATCAATTTTATGATGAAAAACAATGACCCCGGACCTGTCGAACGTTCAGAAAATGGTCAATATTGATGAAATTTTAACATTTAATCTTTTGACTTTAAATGACTGTTGGATTTGAATTATTACTTTTTCAACTAAAATAAGTGTGTTTAAAGTAATTTCTGTGCCTGAAATTGGCCAAAATTGAAGCTTTTGAGTAAGCGAAAACTCTGTAAAAATGGCAATTTTGGTCACTGTGAGGGTTTAAAAAGTGGTTATTTAACATGAGGCCCGATCCTAATGACATTTTTAATCATTTTTGGTAGAGTCCAAAAAATCAATTTTATGATGAAAAACGATGACCCCGGACCAGTCGAACGTTAAAAAAAGTGGTCAATATTGATGAAATGTTAACATTTAATCTTTTGACTTTAAATGACTGTTAGATGTGAATTATTACTTTTTCAACTAAAATAAGTGTGTTTAAATCATTTCTGTTCCTAAAATTGGTCAAAATTGAAGCTTTTGAGTAAGCGAAAACTCTGTAAAACGGCAATTTTGGTCACTGTGAGGGTTTAAAAAGTGGTTATTCAACATGAGGCCCGATCCAAATGACATTTTGAATCATTTTTGGTAGAGTCCAAAAAAATCAATTTTATGATGAAAAACGATGACCCCGGACCTGTCGAACGTTCAAAAAATGGTCAATATTGATGAAATTTTAACATTTAATCTTTTGACTTTAAATGACTGTTGGATGTGAATTATTACTTTTTCAACTAAAATAAGTGTGTTTAAAGTCATTTCTGTGCCTGAAATTGGCCAAAATTGAAGCTTTTGAGTAAGCGAAAACTCTGTAAAAATGGCAATTTTGGTCACTGTGAGGGTTTAAAAAGTGGTTATTCAACATGAGGCCCGATCCGAATGACATTTTGAATCATTTTTGGTAGAGTCCAAAAAATCAATTTTATGATGAAAAACGATGACCCCGGACCTGTCGAACGTTAAAAAAAGTTGTCAATATTGATGAAATTTTAACATTTAATCTTTTGACTTTAAATGACTGTTAGATGTGAATTATTACTTTTTCAACTAAAATAAGTGTGTTTAAATCATTTCTGTGCCTAAAATTGGTCAAAATTGAAGCTTTTGAGTAAGCGAAAACTCTGTAAAATGGCAATTTTGGTCACTGTGAGGGTTTAAAAAGTGGTTATTCAACATGAGGCCCGATCCAAATGACATTTTGAATCATTTTTGGTAGAGTCCAAAAAATCAATTTTATGATGAAAAACGATGACCCCGGACCTGTCGAACGTTCAAAAAATTGTCAATATTGATGAAATTTTAACATTTAATCTTTTGACGGTAAATGACTGTTGGATGTGAATTATTACTTTTTCAACTAAAATAAGTGTGTTTAAAGTCATTTCTCTGCCTGAAATTGGTCAAAATTGAAGCTTTTGAGTAAGCGAAAACTCTGTAAAATGGCAATTTTGGTCACTGTAAGGGTTTAAAAAGTGGTTATTCAACATGAGGCCCGATCCAAATAAAATTTTGAATCATTTTTGGTAGAGTCCAAAAAATCAATTTTATGATGAAAAACGATGACCCCGGACCTGTCGAACGTTCAAAAAATGGTCAATATTGATGAAATTTTAACATTTAATCTTTTGACTTTAAATGACTGTTGGATGTGAATTATTACTTTTTCAACTAAAATAAGTGTGTTTAAAGTCATTTCTGTGCCTGAAATTGGTCAAAATTGAAGTTTTTGAGTAAGCGAAAACTCTGTAAAAATGGCAATTTTGGTCACTGTGAGGGTTTAAAAAGTGGTTATTCAACATGAGGCCTGATCCAAATGACATTTTGAATCATTTTTGGTAGAGTCCAAAAAATCAATTTTATGATGAAAAACAATGACCCCGGACCAGTCGAACGTTAAAAAAAGTTGTCAATATTGATGAAATTTTAACATTTAATCTTTTGACTTTAAATGACTGTTAGATGTGAATTATTACTTTTTCAACTAAAATAAGTGTGTTTAAATCATTTCTGTGCCTAAAATTGGTCAAAATTGAAGCTTTTGAGTAAGCGAAAACTCTGTAAAATGGCAATTTTGGTCACTGTGAGGGTTTAAAAAGTGGTTATTCAACATGAGGCCCGATCCAAATGACATTTTGAATCATTTTTGGTAGAGTCCAAAAAATCAATTTTATGATGAAAAACGATGACCCCGGACCTGTCGAACGTTCAAAAAATGGTCAATATTGATGAAATTTTAACATTTAATCTTTTGACGGTAAATGACTGTTGGATGTGAATTATTACTTTTTCAACTAAAATAAGTGTGTTTAAAGTCATTTCTCTGCCTGAAATTGGTCAAAATTGAAGCTTTTGAGTAAGCGAAAACTCTGTAAAATGGCAATTTTGGTCACTGTAAGGGTTTAAAAAGTGGTTATTCAACATGAGGCCTGATCCAAATGACATTTTGAATAATTTTTGGTAGAGTCCAAAAAATCAATTTTATGATGAAAAACAATGACGCCGGACCAGTCGAACGTTCAAAAAAGTGGTCAGTATTGATGAAATTTTAACATTTAATCTTTTGACTTTAAATGACTGTTGGATGTGAATTATTACTTTTTCAACTAAAATAAGTGTGTTTAAATCATTTCTGTGCCTGAAATTGGTCAAAATTGAAGCTTTTGAGTAAGCGAAAACTCTGTAAAATGGCAATTTTGGTCACTGTAAGGGTTTAAAAAGTGGTTATTCAACATGAGGCCCGATCCAAATAACATTTTGAATCATTTTTGGTAGAGTCCAAAAAATCAATTTTATGATGAAAAACGATGACCCCGGACCTGTCGAACGTTCAAAAAATGGTCAATATTGATGAAATTTTAACATTTAATCTTTTGACTTTAAATGAATGTTGGATGTGAATTATTACTTTTTCAACTAAAATAAGTGTGTTTAAAGTCATTTCTGTGCCTGAAATTGGTCAAAATTGAAGTTTTTGAGTAAGCGAAAACTCTGTAAAAATGGCAATTTTGGTCACTGTGAGGGTTTAAAAAGTGGTTATTCAACATGAGGCCCGATCCAAATGACATTTTGAATCATTTTTGGTAGAGTCCAAAAAGTCAATTTTATGATGAAAAACGATGACCCCGGACCTGTCGAACGTTCAGAAAATGGTCAATATTGATAACATTTTAACATTTAATCTTTTGACTTTAAATGACTGTTGGATGTGAATTATTACTTTTTCAACTAAAATAAGTGTGTTTAAAGTAATTTCTGTGCCTGAATTTGGCCAAAATTGAAGCTTTTGAGTAAGCGAAAACTCTGTAAAAATGGCAATTTTGGTCACTGTGAGGGTTTAAGTGGTTATTCAACATGAGGCCCGATCCGAATGACATTTTGAATCATTTTTGGTAGAGTCCAAAAAATCAATTTTATGATGAAAAACGATGACCCCGGACCTGTCGAACGTTAAAAAAAGTTGTCAATATTGATGAAATTTTAACATTTAATCTTTTGACTTTAAATGACTGTTAGATGTGAATTATTACTTTTTCAACTAAAATAAGTGTGTTTAAATCATTTCTGTGCCTAAAATTGGTCAAAATTGAAGCTTTTGAGTAAGCGAAAACTCTGTAAAATGGCAATTTTGGTCACTGTAAGGGTTTAAAAAGTGGTTATTCAACATGAGGCCCGATCCAAATGACATTTTGAATCATTTTTGGTAGAGTCCAAAAAATCAATTTTATGATGAAAAACGATGACCCCGGACCTGTCGAACGTTCAAAAAATGGTCAATATTGATGAAATTTTAACATTTAATCTTTTGACTTTAAATGACTGTTGGATGTGAATTATTACTTTTTCAACTAAAATAAGTGTGTTTAAAGTCATTTCTGTGCCTGAAATTGGTCAAAATTGAAGTTTTTGAGTAAGCGAAAACTCTGTAAAAATGGCAATTTTGGTCACTGTGAGGGTTTAAAAAGTGGTTATTCAACATGAGGCCTGATCCAAATGACATTTTGAATCATTTTTGGTAGAGTCCAAAAAGTCAATTTTATGATGAAAAACGATGACCCCGGACCTGTCGAACGTTCAGAAAATGGTCAATATTGATAACATTTTAACATTTAATCTTTTGACTTTAAATGACTGTTGGATGTGAATTATTACTTTTTCAACTAAAATAGGTGTGTTTAAAGTCATTTCTGTGCCTGAATTTGGCCAAAATTGAAGCTTTTGAGTAAGCGAAAACTCTGTAAAAATGGCAATTTTGGTCACTGTGAGGGTTTAAAAAGTGGTTATTCAACATGAGGCCCTATCCAAATGACATTTTGAATCATTTTTGGTAGAGTCCAAAAAATCAATTTTATGATGAAAAACGATGACCCCGGACCAGTCGAACGTTAAAAAAAGTTGTCAATATTGATGAAATTTTAACATTTAATCTTTTGACTTTAAATGACTGTTAGATGTGAATTATTACTTTTTCAACTAAAATAAGTGTGTTTAAATCATTTCTGTGCCTAAAATTGGTCAAAATTGAAGCTTTTGAGTAAGCGAAAACTCTGTAAAATGGCAATTTTGGTCACTGTGAGGGTTTAAAAAGTGGTTATTCAACATGAGGCCCGATCCAAATGACATTTTGAATCATTTTTGGTAGAGTCCAAAAAATCAATTTTATGATGAAAAACGATGACCCCGGACCTGTCGAACGTTCAAAAAATGGTCAATATTGATGAAATTTTAACATTTAATCTTTTGACGGTAAATGACTGTTGGATGTGAATTATTACTTTTTCAACTAAAATAAGTGTGTTTAAAGTCATTTCTCTGCCTGAAATTGGTCAAAATTGAAGCTTTTGAGTAAGCGAAAACTCTGTAAAATGGCAATTTTGGTCACTGTAAGGGTTTAAAAAGTGGTTATTCAACATGAGGCCCGATCCAAATGACATTTTGAATCATTTTTGGTAGAGTCCAAAAAATCAATTTTATGATGAAAAACGATGACCCCGGACCTGTCGAACGTTCAAAAAATTGTCAATATTGATGAAATTTTAACATTTAATCTTTTGACGGTAAATGACTGTTGGATGTGAATTATTACTTTTTCAACTAAAATAAGTGTGTTTAAAGTCATTTCTCTGCCTGAAATTGGTCAAAATTGAAGCTTTTGAGTAAGCGAAAACTCTGTAAAATGGCAATTTTGGTCACTGTAAGGGTTTAAAAAGTGGTTATTCAACATGAGGCCCGATCCAAATAACATTTTGAATCATTTTTGGTAGAGTCCAAAAAATCAATTTTATGATGAAAAACGATGACCCCGGACCTGTCGAACGTTCAAAAAATGGTCAATATTGATGAAATTTTAACATTTAATCTTTTGACTTTAAATGACTGTTGGATGTGAATTATTACTTTTTCAACTAAAATAAGTGTGTTTAAAGTCATTTCTGTGCCTGAAATTGGTCAAAATTGAAGTTTTTGAGTAAGCGAAAACTCTGTAAAAATGGCAATTTTGGTCACTGTGAGGGTTTAAAAAGTGGTTATTCAACATGAGGCCTGATCCAAATGACATTTTGAATCATTTTTGGTAGAGTCCAAAAAATCAATTTTATGATGAAAAACGATGACCCCGGACCAGTCGAACGTTAAAAAAAGTTGTCAATATTGATGAAATTTTAACATTTAATCTTTTGACTTTAAATGACTGTTAGATGTGAATTATTACTTTTTCAACTAAAATAAGTGTGTTTAAATCATTTCTGTGCCTAAAATTGGTCAAAATTGAAGCTTTTGAGTAAGCGAAAACTCTGTAAAATGGCAATTTTGGTCACTGTGAGGGTTTAAAAAGTGGTTATTCAACATGAGGCCCGATCCAAATGACATTTTGAATCATTTTTGGTAGAGTCCAAAAAATCAATTTTATGATGAAAAACGATGACCCCGGACCTGTCGAACGTTCAAAAAATGGTCAATATTGATGAAATTTTAACATTTAATCTTTTGACGGTAAATGACTGTTGGATGTGAATTATTACTTTTTCAACTAAAATAAGTGTGTTTAAAGTCATTTCTCTGCCTGAAATTGGTCAAAATTGAAGCTTTTGAGTAAGCGAAAACTCTGTAAAATGGCAATTTTGGTCACTGTAAGGGTTTAAAAAGTGGTTATTCAACATGTGGCCCGATCCAAATGACATATTGAATCATTTTTGGTAGAGTCCAAAAAATCAATTTTATGATGAAAAACGATGACCCCGGACCTGTCGAACGTTCAGAAAATGGTCAATATTGATGAAATTTTAACATTTAATCTTTTGACTTTAAATGACTGTTGGATTTGAATTATTACTTTTTCAACTCAAATAAGTGTGTTTAAAGTCATTTCTATGCCTGAATTTGGCCAAAATTGAAGCTTTTGAGTAAGCGAAAACTCTGTAAAAATTGCAATTTTGGTCACTGTGAGGGTTTAAAAAGTGGTTATTCAACATGAGGCCCGATCCAAATGACATTTTGAATCATTTTTGGTAGAGTCCAAAAAATCAATTTTATGATGAAAAACGATGACCCCGGACCTGTCGAACGTTAAAAAAAGTTGTCAATATTGATGAAATTTTAACATTTAATCTTTTGACTTTAAATGACTGTTAGATGTGAATTATTACTTTTTCAACTAAAATAAGTGTGTTTAAAGTAATTTCTGTGCCTGAAATTGGCCAAAATTGAAGCTTTTGAGTAAGCGAAAACTCTGTAAAAATGGCAATTTTGGTCACTGTGAGGGTTTAAAAAGTGGTTATTTAACATGAGGCCCGATCCTAATGACATTTTGAATCATTTTTGGTAGAGTCCAAAAAATCAATTTTATGATGAAAAACGATGACCCCGGACCAGTCGAACGTTCAAAAAATGGTCAATATTGATGAAATTTTAACATTTAATCTTTTGACTTTAAATGACTGTTGGATGTGAATTATTACTTTTTCAACTAAAATAAGTGTGTTTAAAGTAATTTCTGTGCCTGAATTTGGCCAAAATTGAAGCTTTTGAGTAAGCGAAAACTCTGTAAAAATGGCAATTTTGGTCACTGTGAGGGTTTAAGTGGTTATTCAACATGAGGCCCGATCCGAATGACATTTTGAATCATTTTTGGTAGAGTCCAAAAAATCAATTTTATGATGAAAAACGATGACCCCGGACCTGTCGAACGTTAAAAAAAGTTGTCAATATTGATGAAATTTTAACATTTAATCTTTTGACTTTAAATGACTGTTAGATGTGAATTTTTACTTTTTCAACTAAAATAAGTGTGTTTAAATCATTTCTGTGCCTAAAATTGGTCAAAATTGAAGCTTTTGAGTAAGCGAAAACTCTGTAAAATGGCAATTTTGGTCACTGTAAGGGTTTAAAAAGTGGTTATTCAACATGAGGCCCGATCCAAATGACATTTTGAATCATTTTTGGTAGAGTCCAAAAAATCAATTTTATGATGAAAAACGATGACCCCGGACCTGTCGAACGTTCAAAAAATGGTCAATATTGATGAAATTTTAACATTTAATCTTTTGACTTTAAATGACTGTTGGATGTGAATTATTACTTTTTCAACTAAAATAAGTGTGTTTAAAGTCATTTCTGTGCCTGAAATTGGTCAAAATTGAAGTTTTTGAGTAAGCGAAAACTCTGTAAAAATGGCAATTTTGGTCACTGTGAGGGTTTAAAAAGTGGTTATTCAACATGAGGCCTGATCCAAATGACATTTTGAATCATTTTTGGTAGAGTCCAAAAAGTCAATTTTATGATGAAAAACGATGACCCCGGACCTGTCGAACGTTCAGAAAATGGTCAATATTGATAACATTTTAACATTTAATCTTTTGACTTTAAATGACTGTTGGATGTGAATTATTACTTTTTCAACTAAAATAGGTGTGTTTAAAGTCATTTCTGTGCCTGAATTTGGCCAAAATTGAAGCTTTTGAGTAAGCGAAAACTCTGTAAAAATGGCAATTTTGGTCACTGTGAGGGTTTAAAAAGTGGTTATTCAACATGAGGCCCTATCCAAATGACATTTTGAATCATTTTTGGTAGAGTCCAAAAAATCAATTTTATGATGAAAAACGATGACCCCGGACCAGTCGAACGTTAAAAAAAGTTGTCAATATTGATGAAATTTTAACATTTAATCTTTTGACTTTAAATGACTGTTAGATGTGAATTATTACTTTTTCAACTAAAATAAGTGTGTTTAAATCATTTCTGTGCCTAAAATTGGTCAAAATTGAAGCTTTTGAGTAAGCGAAAACTCTGTAAAATGGCAATTTTGGTCACTGTGAGGGTTTAAAAAGTGGTTATTCAACATGAGGCCCGATCCAAATGACATTTTGAATCATTTTTGGTAGAGTCCAAAAAATCAATTTTATGATGAAAAACGATGACCCCGGACCTGTCGAACGTTCAAAAAATGGTCAATATTGATGAAATTTTAACATTTAATCTTTTGACGGTAAATGACTGTTGGATGTGAATTATTACTTTTTCAACTAAAATAAGTGTGTTTAAAGTCATTTCTCTGCCTGAAATTGGTCAAAATTGAAGCTTTTGAGTAAGCGAAAACTCTGTAAAATGGCAATTTTGGTCACTGTAAGGGTTTAAAAAGTGGTTATTCAACATGAGGCCCGATCCAAATGACATATTGAATCATTTTTGGTAGAGTCCAAAAAATCAATTTTATGATGAAAAACGATGACCCCGGACCTGTCGAACGTTCAGAAAATGGTCAATATTGATGAAATTTTAACATTTAATCTTTTGACTTTAAATGACTGTTGGATTTGAATTATTACTTTTTCAACTAAAATAAGTGTGTTTAAAGTAATTTCTGTGCCTGAAATTGGCCAAAATTGAAGCTTTTGAGTAAGCGAAAACTCTGTAAAAATGGCAATTTTGGTCACTGTGAGGGTTTAAAAAGTGGTTATTCAACATGAGGCCCGATCCAAATGATATTTTGAATCATTTTTGGTAGAATCCAAAAAATCAATTTTATGATGAAAAACGATGACCCCGGACCTGTCGAACGTTCAGAAAATGGTCAATATTGATGAAATTTTAACATTTAATCTTTTGACTTTAAATGACTGTTGGATGTGAATTATTACTTTTTCAACTAAAATAAGTGTGTTTAAATCATTTCTGTTCCTAAAATTGGTCAAAATTGAAGCGTTTGAGTAAGCGAAAACTCTGTAAAATGGCAATTTTGGTCACTGTGAGGGTTTAAAAAGTGGTTATTCAACATGAGGCCCGATCCAAATGACATTTTGAATCATTTTTGGTAGAGTCCAAAAAATCAATTTTATGATGAAAAACGATGACCCCGGACCTGTCGAACGTTCAAAAAATGGTCAATATTGATGAAATTTTAACATTTAATCTTTTGACGGTAAATGACTGTTGGATGTGAATTATTACTTTTTCAACTAAAATAAGTGTGTTTAAAGTAATTTCTGTGCCTGAAATTGGCCAAAATTGAAGCTTTTGAGTAAGCGAAAACTCTGTAAAATGGCAATTTTGGTCACTGTAAGGGTTTAAAAAGTGGTTATTCAACATGAGGCCCGATCCAAATGACATTTTGAATCATTTTTGGTAGAGTCCAAAAAATCAATTTTATGATGAAAAACGATGACCCCGGACCTGTCGAACGTTCAGAAAATGGTCAATATTGATGAAATTTTAACATTTAATCTTTTGACTTTAAATGACTGTTGGATTTGAATTATTACTTTTTCAACTAAAATAAGTGTGTTTAAAGTCATTTCTGTGCCTGAATTTGGCCAAAATTGAAGCTTTTGAGTAAGCGAAAACTCTGTAAAAATGGCAATTTTGGTCACTGTGAGGGTTTAAAAAGTGGTTATTCAACATGAGGCCCTATCCAAATGACATTTTGAATCATTTTTGGTAGAGTCCAAAAAATCAATTTTATGATGAAAAACGATGACCCCGGACCAGTCGAACGTTAAAAAAAGTTGTCAATATTGATGAAATTTTAACATTTAATCTTTTGACTTTAAATGACTGTTAGATGTGAATTATTACTTTTTCAACTCAAATAAGTGTGTTTAAATCATTTCTGTGCCTAAAATTGGTCAAAATTGAAGCTTTTGAGTAAGCGAAAACTCTGTAAAATGGCAATTTTGGTCACTGTGAGGGTTTAAAAAAGTGGTTATTCAACATGAGGCCCGATCCAAATGACATTTTGAATCATTTTTGGTAGAGTCCAAAAAATCAATTTTATGATGAAAAACGATGACCCCGGACCTGTCGAACGTTAAAAAAAGTTGTCAATATTGATGAAATTTTAACATTTAATCTTTTGACTTTAAATGACTGTTAGATGTGAATTATTACTTTTTCAACTAAAATAAGTGTGTTTAAATCATTTCTGTGCCTAAAATTGGTCAAAATTGAAGCTTTTGAGTAAGCGAAAACTCTGTAAAATGGCAATTTTGGTCACTGTGAGGGTTTAAAAAGTGGTTATTCAACATGAGGCCCGATCCAAATGACATTTTGAATCATTTTTGGTAGAGTCCAAAAAATCAATTTTATGATGAAAAACGATGACCCCGGACCTGTCGAACGTTCAAAAAATGGTCAATATTGATGAAATTTTAACATTTAATCTTTTGACGGTAAATGACTGTTGGATGTGAATTATTACTTTTTCAACTAAAATAAGTGTGTTTAAAGTCATTTCTCTGCCTGAAATTGGTCAAAATTGAAGCTTTTGAGTAAGCGAAAACTCTGTAAAATGGCAATTTTGGTCACTGTAAGGGTTTAAAAAGTGGTTATTCAACATGAGGCCCGATCCAAATGACATATTGAATCATTTTTGGTAGAGTCCAAAAAAATCAATTTTATGATGAAAAACGATGACCCCGGACCTGTCGAACGTTCAGAAAATGGTCAATATTGATGAAATTTTAACATTTAATCTTTTGACTTTAAATGACTGTTGGATTTGAATTATTACTTTTTCAACTAAAATAAGTGTGTTTAAAGTAATTTCTGTGCCTGAAATTGGCCAAAATTGAAGCTTTTGAGTAAGCGAAAACTCTGTAAAAATGGCAATTTTGGTCACTGTGAGGGTTTAAAAAGTGGTTATTTAACATGAGGCCCGATCCTAATGACATTTTGAATCATTTTTGGTAGAGTCCAAAAAATCAATTTTATGATGAAAAACGATGACCCCGGACCTGTCGAACGTTCAGAAAATGGTCAATATTGATGAAATTTTAACATTTAATCTTTTGACTTTAAATGACTGTTGGATTTGAATTATTACTTTTTCAACTAAAATAAGTGTGTTTAAAGTAATTTCTGTGCCTGAAATTGGCCAAAATTGAAGTTTTTGAGTAAGCGAAAACTCTGTAAAAATGGCAATTTTGGTCACTGTGAGGGTTTAAAAAGTGGTTATTTAACATGAGGCCCGATCCAAATGACATTTTGAATCATTTTTGGTAGAGTCCAAAAAATCAATTTTATGATGAAAAACGATGACCCCGGACCTGTCGAACGTTCAGAAAATGGTCAATATTGATAACATTTTAACATTTAATCTTTTGACTTTAAATGACTGTTGGATGTGAATTATTACTTTTTCAACTAAAATAAGTGTGTTTAAAGTCATTTCTGTGCCTGAAATTGGTCAAAATTGAAGCTTTTGAGTGAGCGAAAACTCTGTAAAAATGGCAATTTTGGTCACTGTGAGGGTTTAAAAAGTGGTTATTCAACATGAGGCCCGATCCAAATGATATTTTGAATCATTTTTGGTAGAGTCCAAAAAATCAATTTTATGATGAAAAACGATGACCCCGGACCTGTCGAACGTTAAAAAAAGTTGTCAATATTGATGAAATTTTAACATTTAATCTTTTGACTTTAAATGACTGTTAGATGTGAATTATTACTTTTTCAACTAAAATAAGTGTGTTTAAATCATTTCTGTGCCTAAAATTGGTCAAAATTGAAGCTTTTGAGTAAGCGAAAACTCTGTAAAATGGCAATTTTGGTCACTGTAAGGGTTTAAAAAGTGGTTATTCAACATGAGGCCCGATCCAAATGACATTTTGAATCATTTTTGGTAGAGTCCAAAAAATCAATTTTATGATGAAAAACGATGACCCCGGACCTGTCGAACGTTCAAAAAATGGTCAATATTGATGAAATTTTAACATTTAATCTTTTGACTTTAAATGACTGTTGGATGTGAATTATTACTTTTTCAACTAAAATAAGTGTGTTTAAAGTCATTTCTGTGCCTGAAATTGGTCAAAATTGAAGTTTTTGAGTAAGCGAAAACTCTGTAAAAATGGCAATTTTGGTCACTGTGAGGGTTTAAAAAGTGGTTATTCAACATGAGGCCTGATCCAAATGACATTTTGAATCATTTTTGGTAGAGTCCAAAAAGTCAATTTTATGATGAAAAACGATGACCCCGGACCTGTCGAACGTTCAGAAAATGGTCAATATTGATGAAATTTTAACATTTAATCTTTTGACTTTAAATGACTGTTGGATGTGAATTATTACTTTTTCAACTAAAATAAGTGTGTTTAAAGTCATTTCTGTGCCTGAAATTGGTCAAAATTGAAGCTTTTGAGTAAGCGAAAACTCTGTAAAAATGGCAATTTTGGTCACTGTGAGGGTTTAAAAAGTGGTTATTCAACATGAGGCCCGATCCAAATGACATTTTGAATCATTTTTGGTAGAGTCCAAAAAATCAATTTTATGATGAAAAACGATGACCCCGGACCAGTCGAACGTTAAAAAAAGTGGTCAATATTGATGAAATTTTAACATTTAATCTTTTGACTTTAAATGACTGTTAGATGTGAATTATTACTTTTTCAACTAAAATAAGTGTGTTTAAATCATTTCTGTTCCTAAAATTGGTCAAAATTGAAGCTTTTGAGTAAGCGAAAACTCTGTAAAATGGCAATTTTGGTCACTGTGAGGGTTTAAAAAGTGGTTATTCAACATGAGGCCCGATCCAAATGACATTTTGAATCATTTTTGGTAGAGTCCAAAAAATCAATTTTATGATGAAAAACGATGACCCCGGACCTGTCGAACGTTCAAAAAATGGTCAATATTGATGAAATTTTAACATTTAATCTTTTGACGGTAAATGACTGTTGGATGTGAATTATTACTTTTTCAACTAAAATGAGTGTGTTTAAAGTAATTTCTGTGCCTGAAATTGGCCAAAATTGAAGCTTTTGAGTAAGCGAAAACTCTGTAAAATGGCAATTTTGGTCACTGTAAGGGTTTAAAAAGTGGTTATTCAACATGAGGCCCGATCCAAATGACATTTTGAATCATTTTTGGTAGAGTCCAAAAAATCAATTTTATGATGAAAAACGATGACCCCGGACCTGTCGAACGTTCAGAAAATGGTCAATATTGATGAAATTTTAACATTTAATCTTTTGACTTTAAATGACTGTTGGATTTGAATTATTACTTTTTCAACTAAAATAAGTGTGTTTAAAGTCATTTCTGTGCCTGAATTTGGCCAAAATTGAAGCTTTTGAGTAAGCGAAAACTCTGTAAAAATGGCAATTTTGGTCACTGTGAGGGTTTAAAAAGTGGTTATTCAACATGAGGCCCTATCCAAATGACATTTTGAATCATTTTTGGTAGAGTCCAAAAAATCAATTTTATGATGAAAAACGATGACCCCGGACCAGTCGAACGTTAAAAAAAGTTGTCAATATTGATGAAATTTTAACATTTAATCTTTTGACTTTAAATGACTGTTAGATGTGAATTATTACTTTTTCAACTCAAATAAGTGTGTTTAAATCATTTCTGTGCCTAAAATTGGTCAAAATTGAAGCTTTTGAGTAAGCGAAAACTCTGTAAAATGGCAATTTTGGTCACTGTGAGGGTTTAAAAAAGTGGTTATTCAACATGAGGCCCGATCCAAATGACATTTTGAATCATTTTTGGTAGAGTCCAAAAAATCAATTTTATGATGAAAAACGATGACCCCGGACCTGTCGAACGTTAAAAAAAGTTGTCAATATTGATGAAATTTTACCATTTAATCTTTTGACTTTAAATGACTGTTAGATGTGAATTATTACTTTTTCAACTAAAATAAGTGTGTTTAAATCATTTCTGTGCCTAAAATTGGTCAAAATTGAAGCTTTTGAGTAAGCAAAAACTCAGTAAAATGGCAATTTTGGTCACTGTGAGGGTTTAAAAAGTGGTTATTCAACATGAGGCCCGATCCAAATGACATTTTGAATCATTTTTGGTAGAGTCCAAAAAATCAATTTTATGATGAAAAACGATGACCCCGGACCTGTCGAACGTTCAAAAAATGGTCAATATTGATGAAATTTTAACATTTAATCTTTTGACGGTAAATGACTGTTGGATGTGAATTATTACTTTTTCAACTAAAATAAGTGTGTTTAAAGTCATTTCTCTGCCTGAAATTGGTCAAAATTGAAGCTTTTGAGTAAGCGAAAACTCTGTAAAATGGCAATTTTGGTCACTGTAAGGGTTTAAAAAGTGGTTATTCAACATGAGGCCCGATCCAAATGACATATTGAATCATTTTTGGTAGAGTCCAAAAAATCAATTTTATGATGAAAAACGATGACCCCGGACCTGTCGAACGTTCAGAAAATGGTCAATATTGATGAAATTTTAACATTTAATCTTTTGACTTTAAATGACTGTTGGATTTGAATTATTACTTTTTCAACTAAAATAAGTGTGTTTAAAGTAATTTCTGTGCCTGAAATTGGCCAAAATTGAAGCTTTTGAGTAAGCGAAAACTCTGTAAAAATGGCAATTTTGGTCACTGTGAGGGTTTAAAAAGTGGTTATTTAACATGAGGCCCGATCCTAATGACATTTTGAATCATTTTTGGTAGAGTCCAAAAAATCAATTTTATGATGAAAAACGATGACCCCGGACCTGTCGAACGTTCAGAAAATGGTCAATATTGATGAAATTTTAACATTTAATCTTTTGACTTTAAATGACTGTTGGATTTGAATTATTACTTTTTTAACTAAAATAAGTGTGTTTAAAGTAATTTCTGTGCCTGAAATTGGCCAAAATTGAAGCTTTTGAGTAAGCGAAAACTCTGTAAAAATGGCAATTTTGGTCACTGTGAGGGTTTAAAAAGTGGTTATTTAACATGAGGCCCGATCCTAATGACATTTTGAATCATTTTTGGTAGAGTCCAAAAAATCAATTTTATGATGAAAAACGATGACCCCGGACCAGTCGAACGTTCAAAAAATGGTCAATATTGATGAAATTTTAACATTTAATCTTTTGACTTTAAATGACTGTTGGATGTGAATTATTACTTTTTCAACTAAAATACGTGTGTTTAAAGTCATTTCTGTGCCTGAAATTGGTCAAAATTGAAGCTTTTGAGTGAGCGAAAACTCTGTAAAAATGGCAATTTTGGTCACTGTGAGGGTTTAAAAAGTGGTTATTCAACATGAGGCCCGATCCAAATGATATTTTGAATCATTTTTGGTAGAATCCAAAAAATCAATTTTATGATGAAAAACGATGACCCCGGACCTGTCGAACGTTCAGAAAATGGTCAATATTGATGAAATTTTAACATTTAATCTTTTGACTTTAAATGACTGTTGGATGTGAATTATTACTTTTTCAACTAAAATAAGTGTGTTTAAAGTCATTTCTGTGCCTGAAATTGGTCAAAATTGAAGCTTTTGAGTAAGCGAAAACTCTGTAAAAATGGCAATTTTGGTCACTGTGAGGGTTTAAAAAGTGGTTATTCAACATGAGGCCCGATCCAAATGACATTTTGAATCATTTTTGGTAGAGTCCAAAAAATCAATTTTATGATGAAAAACGATGACCCCGGACCTGTCGAACGTTCAAAAAATGGTCAATATTGATGAAATGTTAACATTTAATCTTTTGACTTTAAATGACTGTTGGATGTGAATTATTACTTTTTCAACTAAAATAAGTGTGTTTAAAGTCATTTCTGTGCCTGAAATTGGTCAAAATTGAAGCTTTTGAGTGAGCGAAAACTCTGTAAAAATGGCAATTTTGGTCACTGTGAGGGTTTAAAAAGTGGTTATTCAACATGAGGCCCGATCCAAATGACATTTTGAATCATTTTTGGTAGAGTCCAAAAAATCAATTTTATGATGAAAAACGATGACCCCGGACCTGTTGAACGTTCAAAAAAGTGGTCAGTATTGATGAAATTTTAACATTTAATCTTTTGACGTTAAATGACTGTTGGATGTGAATTATTACTTTTTCAACTAAAATAAGTGTGTTTAAAGTCATTTCTGTGCCTGAAATTGGCCAAAATTGAAGCTTTTGAGTAAGCGAAAACTCTGTAAAAATGGCAATTTTGATCACTGTGAGGGTTTAAAAAGTGGTTATTCAACATGAGGCCTGATCCAAATGACATTTTGAATCATTTTTGGTAGAGTACAAAAAATCAATTTTATGATGAAAAACGATGACCCCGGACCTGTCAAACGTTCAAAAAATGGTCAATATTGATGAAATTTTAACATTTAATCTTTTGACTTTAAATAACTGTTGGATGTGAATTATTACTTTTTCAACTAAAATAAGTGTGTTTAAAGTCATTTCTGTGCCTGAAATTGGCCAAAATTGAAGCTTTTGAGTAAGCGAAAACTCTGTAAAAATGGCAATTTTGGTCACTGTGAGGGTTTAAAAAGTGGTTATTCAACATGAGGCCCGATCCAAATGACATTTTGAATCATTTTTGGTAGAGTCCAAAAAATCAATTTTATGATGAAAAACGATGACCCTGGACCTGTCGAACGTTCAGAAAATGGTCAATATTGATGAAATTTTAACATTTAATCTTTTGACTGTAAATGACTGTTGGATTTGAATTATTACATTTTCAACTGAAATAAGTGTGTTTAAAGTAATTTCTGTGCCTGAAATTGGTCAAAATTGAAGCTTTTGAGTAAGCGAAAACTCTGTAAAAATGGCAATTTTGGTCACTGTGAGGGTTTAAAAAGTGGTTATTCAACATGAGGCCCGATCTAAATGACATTTTGAATCATTTTTGGTAGAGTCCAAAAAATCAATTTTATGATGAAAAACGATGACCCTGGACCTGTCGAACGTTCAGAAAATGGTCAATATTGATGAAATTTTAACATTTAATCTTTTGACTGTAAATGACTGTTGGATTTGAATTATTACATTTTCAACTGAAATAAGTGTGTTTAAAGTAATTTCTGTGCCTGAAATTGGTCAAAATTGAAGCTTTTGAGTAAGCGAAAACTCTGTAAAAATGGCAATTTTGGTCACTGTGAGGGTTTAAAAAGTGGTTATTCAACATGAGGCCCGATCTAAATGACATTTTGAATCATTTTTGGTAGAGTCCAAAAAATCAATTTTATGATGAAAAACGATGACCCCGGACCTGTCGAACGTTCAGAAAATGGTCAATATTGATAACATTTTAACATTTAATCTTTTGACTTTAAATGACTGTTGGATGTGAATTATTACTTTTTCAACTAAAATAAGTGTGTTTAAAGTCATTTCTGTGCCTGAAATTGGTCAAAATTGAAGCTTTTGAGTGAGCGAAAACTCTGTAAAAATGGCAATTTTGGTCACTGTGAGGGTTTAAAAAGTGGTTATTCAACATGAGGCCCGATCCAAATGATATTTTGAATCATTTTTGGTAGAGTCCAAAAAATCAATTTTATGATGAAAAACGATGACCCCGGACCTGTCGAACGTTCAAAAAATGGTCAATATTGATGAAATTTTAACATTTAATCTTTTGACTTTAAATGACTGTTGGATGTGAATTATTACTTTTTCAACTAAAATAAGTGTGTTTAAAGTCATTTCTGTGCCTGAAATTGGTCAAAATTGAAGTTTTTGAGTAAGCGAAAACTCTGTAAAAATGGCAATTTTGGTCACTGTGAGGGTTTAAAAAGTGGTTATTCAACATGAGGCCTGATCCAAATGACATTTTGAATCATTTTTGGTAGAGTCCAAAAAGTCAATTTTATGATGAAAAACGATGACCCCGGACCTGTCGAACGTTCAGAAAATGGTCAATATTGATGAAATTTTAACATTTAATCTTTTGACTTTAAATGACTGTTGGATGTGAATTATTACTTTTTCAACTAAAATAAGTGTGTTTAAAGTCATTTCTGTGCCTGAAATTGGTCAAAATTGAAGCTTTTGAGTAAGCGAAAACTCTGTAAAAATGGCAATTTTGGTCACTGTGAGGGTTTAAAAAGTGGTTATTCAACATGAGGCCCGATCCAAATGACATTTTGAATCATTTTTGGTAGAGTCCAAAAAATCAATTTTATGATGAAAAACGATGACCCCGGACCAGTCGAACGTTAAAAAAAGTGGTCAATATTGATGAAATTTTAACATTTAATCTTTTGACTTTAAATGACTGTTAGATGTGAATTATTACTTTTTCAACTAAAATAAGTGTGTTTAAATCATTTCTGTTCCTAAAATTGGTCAAAATTGAAGCTTTTGAGTAAGCGAAAACTCTGTAAAATGGCAATTTTGGTCACTGTGAGGGTTTAAAAAGTGGTTATTCAACATGAGGCCCGATCCAAATGACATTTTGAATCATTTTTGGTAGAGTCCAAAAAATCAATTTTATGATGAAAAACGATGACCCCGGACCTGTCGAACGTTCAAAAAATGGTCAATATTGATGAAATTTTAACATTTAATCTTTTGACGGTAAATGACTGTTGGATGTGAATTATTACTTTTTCAACTAAAATGAGTGTGTTTAAAGTAATTTCTGTGCCTGAAATTGGCCAAAATTGAAGCTTTTGAGTAAGCGAAAACTCTGTAAAATGGCAATTTTGGTCACTGTAAGGGTTTAAAAAGTGGTTATTCAACATGAGGCCCGATCCAAATGACATTTTGAATCATTTTTGGTAGAGTCCAAAAAATCAATTTTATGATGAAAAACGATGACCCCGGACCTGTCGAACGTTCAGAAAATGGTCAATATTGATGAAATTTTAACATTTAATCTTTTGACTTTAAATGACTGTTGGATTTGAATTATTACTTTTTCAACTAAAATAAGTGTGTTTAAAGTCATTTCTGTGCCTGAATTTGGCCAAAATTGAAGCTTTTGAGTAAGCGAAAACTCTGTAAAAATGGCAATTTTGGTCACTGTGAGGGTTTAAAAAGTGGTTATTCAACATGAGGCCCTATCCAAATGACATTTTGAATCATTTTTGGTAGAGTCCAAAAAATCAATTTTATGATGAAAAACGATGACCCCGGACCAGTCGAACGTTAAAAAAAGTTGTCAATATTGATGAAATTTTAACATTTAATCTTTTGACTTTAAATGACTGTTAGATGTGAATTATTACTTTTTCAACTCAAATAAGTGTGTTTAAATCATTTCTGTGCCTAAAATTGGTCAAAATTGAAGCTTTTGAGTAAGCGAAAACTCTGTAAAATGGCAATTTTGGTCACTGTGAGGGTTTAAAAAAGTGGTTATTCAACATGAGGCCCGATCCAAATGACATTTTGAATCATTTTTGGTAGAGTCCAAAAAATCAATTTTATGATGAAAAACGATGACCCCGGACCTGTCGAACGTTAAAAAAAGTTGTCAATATTGATGAAATTTTAACATTTAATCTTTTGACTTTAAATGACTGTTAGATGTGAATTATTACTTTTTCAACTAAAATAAGTGTGTTTAAATCATTTCTGTGCCTAAAATTGGTCAAAATTGAAGCTTTTGAGTAAGCAAAAACTCAGTAAAATGGCAATTTTGGTCACTGTGAGGGTTTAAAAAGTGGTTATTCAACATGAGGCCCGATCCAAATGACATTTTGAATCATTTTTGGTAGAGTCCAAAAAATCAATTTTATGATGAAAAACGATGACCCCGGACCTGTCGAACGTTCAAAAAATGGTCAATATTGATGAAATTTTAACATTTAATCTTTTGACGGTAAATGACTGTTGGATGTGAATTATTACTTTTTCAACTAAAATAAGTGTGTTTAAAGTCATTTCTCTGCCTGAAATTGGTCAAAATTGAAGCTTTTGAGTAAGCGAAAACTCTGTAAAATGGCAATTTTGGTCACTGTAAGGGTTTAAAAAGTGGTTATTCAACATGAGGCCCGATCCAAATGACATATTGAATCATTTTTGGTAGAGTCCAAAAAATCAATTTTATGATGAAAAACGATGACCCCGGACCTGTCGAACGTTCAGAAAATGGTCAATATTGATGAAATTTTAACATTTAATCTTTTGACTTTAAATGACTGTTGGATTTGAATTATTACTTTTTCAACTAAAATAAGTGTGTTTAAAGTAATTTCTGTGCCTGAAATTGGCCAAAATTGAAGCTTTTGAGTAAGCGAAAACTCTGTAAAAATGGCAATTTTGGTCACTGTGAGGGTTTAAAAAGTGGTTATTTAACATGAGGCCCGATCCTAATGACATTTTGAATCATTTTTGGTAGAGTCCAAAAAATCAATTTTATGATGAAAAACGATGACCCCGGACCTGTCGAACGTTCAGAAAATGGTCAATATTGATGAAATTTTAACATTTAATCTTTTGACTTTAAATGACTGTTGGATTTGAATTATTACTTTTTTAACTAAAATAAGTGTGTTTAAAGTAATTTCTGTGCCTGAAATTGGCCAAAATTGAAGCTTTTGAGTAAGCGAAAACTCTGTAAAAATGGCAATTTTGGTCACTGTGAGGGTTTAAAAAGTGGTTATTTAACATGAGGCCCGATCCAAATGATATTTTGAATCATTTTTGGTAGAATCCAAAAAATCAATTTTATGATGAAAAACGATGACCCCGGACCTGTCGAACGTTCAGAAAATGGTCAATATTGATGAAATTTTAACATTTAATCTTTTGACTTTAAATGACTGTTGGATGTGAATTATTACTTTTTCAACTAAAATAAGTGTGTTTAAAGTCATTTCTGTGCCTGAAATTGGTCAAAATTGAAGCTTTTGAGTAAGCGAAAACTCTGTAAAAATGGCAATTTTGGTCACTGTGAGGGTTTAAAAAGTGGTTATTCAACATGAGGCCCGATCCAAATGACATTTTGAATCATTTTTGGTAGAGTCCAAAAAATCAATTTTATGATGAAAAACGATGACCCCGGACCTGTCGAACGTTCAAAAAATGGTCAATATTGATGAAATGTTAACATTTAATCTTTTGACTTTAAATGACTGTTGGATGTGAATTATTACTTTTTCAACTAAAATAAGTGTGTTTAAAGTCATTTCTGTGCCCTGAAATTGGTCAAAATTGAAGCTTTTGAGTGAGCGAAAACTCTGTAAAAATGGCAATTTTGGTCACTGTGAGGGTTTAAAAAGTGGTTATTCAACATGAGGCCCGATCCAAATGACATTTTGAATCATTTTTGTAGAGTCCAAAAAATCAATTTTATGATGAAAAACGATGACCCCGGACCTGTTGAACGTTCAAAAAAGTGGTCAGTATTGATGAAATTTTAACATTTAATCTTTTGACGTTAAATGACTGTTGGATGTGAATTATTACTTTTTCAACTAAAATAAGTGTGTTTAAAGTCATTTCTGTGCCTGAAATTGGCCAAAATTGAAGCTTTTGAGTAAGCGAAAACTCTGTAAAAATGGCAATTTTGATCACTGTGAGGGTTTAAAAAGTGGTTATTCAACATGAGGCCTGATCCAAATGACATTTTGAATCATTTTTGGTAGAGTACAAAAAATCAATTTTATGATGAAAAACGATGACCCCGGACCTGTCAAACGTTCAAAAAATGGTCAATATTGATGAAATTTTAACATTTAATCTTTTGACTTTAAATAACTGTTGGATGTGAATTATTACTTTTTTCAACTAAAATAAGTGTGTTTAAAGTCATTTCTGTGCCTGAAATTGGCCAAAATTGAAGCTTTTGAGTAAGCGAAAACTCTGTAAAAATGGCAATTTTGGTCACTGTGAGGGTTTAAAAAGTGGTTATTCAACATGAGGCCCGATCCAAATGACATTTTGAATCATTTTGGTAGAGTCCAAAAAATCATTTTATGATGAAAAAACGATGACCCTGGACCTGTCGAACGTTCAGAAAATGGTCAATATTGATGAAATTTTAACATTTAATCTTTTGACTGTAAATGACTGTTGGATTTGAATTATTACATTTTCAACTGAAATAAGTGTGTTTAAAGTAATTTCTGTGCCTGAAATTGGTCAAAATTGAAGCTTTTGAGTAAGCGAAAACTCTGTAAAAATGGCAATTTTGGTCCACTGTGAGGGTTTAAAAAGTGGTTATTCAACATGAGGCCCGATCTAAATGACATTTTGAATCATTTTTGGTAGAGTCCAAAAAATCAATTTTATGATGAAAACGATGTCGAACGTTCAAAAAAGTGGTCAATATTGATGAAATTTTAACATTTAATCTTTTGACGTTAAATGACTGTTGGATGTGAATTATTACTTTTTCAACTACATACAATAAGTGTGTTTAAAGTCATTTCTGTGCCTGAAATTGGCCAAAATTGAAGCTTTTGAGTAAGCGAAAACTCTGTAAAAATGGCAATTTTGGTCACTGTGAGGGTTTAAAAAGTGGTTATTCAACATGAGGCCCGATCCAAATGACATTTTGAATCATTTTTGGTAGAGTCCAAAAAATCTATTTTATGATGAAAAACGATGACCCCGGACATGTCGAACGTTCAGAAAATGGTTAATATTGATGACATTTTAACATTTAATCTTTTGACTTTAAATGACTGTTGGATGTGAATTATTACTTTTTCAACTAAAATAAGTGTGTTTAAAGTCATTTCTGTGCCTGAAATTGGCCAAAATTGAAGCTTTTGAGTAAGCGAAAACTCTGTAAAAATGGCAATTTTGGTCACTGTGAGGGTTTAAAAAGTGGTTATTCAACATGAGGCCCGATCCAAATGACATTTTGAATAATTTTTGGTAGAGTCCAAAAAATCAATTTTATGATGAAAAACAATGACGCCGGACCAGTCGAACGTTCAAAAAAGTGGTCAATATTGATGAAATTTTAACATTTAATCTTTTGACTTTAAATGACTGTTGGATGTGAATTATTACTTTTTCAACTAAAATAAGTGTGTTTAAAGTCATTTCTGTGCCTGAAATTGGCCAAAATTGAAGCTTTTGAGTAAGCGAAAACTCTGTAAAAATGGCAATTTTGGTCACTGTGAGGGTTTAAAAAGTGGTTATTTAACATGAGGCCCGATCCTAATGACATTTTGAATCATTTTTGGTAGAGTCCAAAAAATCAATTTTATGATGAAAAACGATGACCCCGGACCAGTCGAACGTTCAAAAAATGGTCAATATTGATGAAATTTTAACATTTAATCTTTTGACTTTAAATGACTGTTGGATGTGAATTATTACTTTTTCAACTAAAATACGTGTGTTTAAAGTCATTTCTGTGCCTGAAATTGGTCAAAATTGAAGCTTTTGAGTGAGCGAAAACTCTGTAAAAATGGCAATTTTGGTCACTGTGAGGGTTTAAAAGTGGTTATTCAACATGAGGCCCGATCCAAATGATATTTTGAATCATTTTGGTAGAATCCAAAAAATCAATTTTATGATGAAAAACGATGACCCCGGACCTGTCGAACGTTCAGAAAATGGTCAATATTGATGAAATTTTAACATTTAATCTTTTGACTTTAAATGACTGTTGGATGTGAATTATTACTTTTTCAACTAAAATAAGTGTGTTTAAAGTCATTTCTGTGCCTGAAATTGGTCAAAATTGAAGCTTTTGAGTAAGCGAAAACTCTGTAAAAATGGCAATTTTGGTCACTGTGAGGGTTTAAAAAGTGGTTATTCAACATGAGGCCCGATCCAAATGACATTTTGAATCATTTTTGGTAGAGTCCAAAAAATCAATTTTATGATGAAAAACGATGACCCCGGACCTGTCGAACGTTCAAAAAATGGTCAATATTGATGAAATGTTAACATTTAATCTTTTGACTTTAAATGACTGTTGGATGTGAATTATTACTTTTTCAACTAAAATAAGTGTGTTTAAAGTCATTTCTGTGCCTGAAATTGGTCAAAATTGAAGCTTTTGAGTGAGCGAAAACTCTGTAAAAATGGCAATTTTGGTCACTGTGAGGGTTTAAAAAGTGGTTATTCAACATGAGGCCCGATCCAAATGACATTTTGAATCATTTTTGGTAGAGTCCAAAAAATCAATTTTATGATGAAAAACGATGACCCCGGACCTGTTGAACGTTCAAAAAAGTGGTCAATATTGATGAAATTTTAACATTTAATCTTTTGACGTTAAATGACTGTTGGATGTGAATTATTACTTTTTCAACTAAAATAAGTGTGTTTAAAGTCATTTCTGTGCCTGAAATTGGCCAAAATTGAAGCTTTTGAGTAAGCGAAAACTCTGTAAAAATGGCAATTTTGATCACTGTGAGGGTTTAAAAAGTGGTTATTCAACATGAGGCCTGATCCAAATGACATTTTGAATCATTTTTGGTAGAGTACAAAAAATCAATTTTATGATGAAAAACGATGACCCCGGACCTGTCAAACGTTCAAAAAATGGTCAATATTGATGAAATTTTAACATTTAATCTTTTGACTTTAAATAACTGTTGGATGTGAATTATTACTTTTTCAACTAAAATAAGTGTGTTTAAAGTCATTTCTGTGCCTGAAATTGGCCAAAATTGAAGCTTTTGAGTAAGCGAAAACTCTGTAAAAATGGCAATTTTGGTCACTGTGAGGGTTTAAAAAGTGGTTATTCAACATGAGGCCCGATCCAAATGACATTTTGAATCATTTTTGGTAGAGTCCAAAAAATCAATTTTATGATGAAAAACGATGACCCTGGACCTGTCGAACGTTCAGAAAATGGTCAATATTGATGAAATTTTAACATTTAATCTTTTGACTGTAAATGACTGTTGGATTTGAATTATTACATTTTCAACTGAAATAAGTGTGTTTAAAGTAATTTCTGTGCCTGAAATTGGTCAAAATTGAAGCTTTTGAGTAAGCGAAAACTCTGTAAAAATGGCAATTTTGGTCACTGTGAGGGTTTAAAAAGTGGTTATTCAACATGAGGCCCGATCTAAATGACATTTTGAATCATTTTTGGTAGAGTCCAAAAAATCAATTTTATGATGAAAACGATGTCGAACGTTCAAAAAAGTGGTCAATATTGATGAAATTTTAACATTTAATCTTTTGACGTTAAATGACTGTTGGATGTGAATTATTACTTTTTCAACTACAATAAGTGTGTTTAAAGTCATTTCTGTGCCTGAAATTGGCCAAAATTGAAGCTTTTGAGTAAGCGAAAACTCTGTAAAAATGGCAATTTTGGTCACTGTGAGGGTTTAAAAAGTGGTTATTCAACATGAGGCCCGATCCAAATGACATTTTGAATCATTTTTGGTAGAGTCCAAAAAATCTATTTTATGATGAAAAACGATGACCCCGGACATGTCGAACGTTCAGAAAATGGTTAATATTGATGACATTTTAACATTTAATCTTTTGACTTTAAATGACTGTTGGATGTGAATTATTACTTTTTCAACTAAAATAAGTGTGTTTAAAGTCATTTCTGTGCCTGAAATTGGCCAAAATTGAAGCTTTTGAGTAAGCGAAAACTCTGTAAAAATGGCAATTTTGGTCACTGTGAGGGTTTAAAAAGTGGTTATTCAACATGAGGCCCGATCCAAATGACATTTTGAATAATTTTTGGTAGAGTCCAAAAAATCAATTTTATGATGAAAAACAATGACGCCGGACCAGTCGAACGTTCAAAAAAGTGGTCAATATTGATGAAATTTTAACATTTAATCTTTTGACTTTAAATGACTGTTGGATGTGAATTATTACTTTTTCAACTAAAATAAGTGTGTTTAAAGTCATTTCTGTGCCTGAAATTGGTCAAAATTGAAGTTTTTGAGTAAGCGAAAACTCTGTAAAAATGGCAATTTTGGTCACTGTGAGGGTTTAAAAAGTGGTTATTCAACATGAGGCCCGATCCAAATGACATTTTGAATCATTTTTGGTAGAGTCCAAAAAGTCAATTTTATGATGAAAAACGATGACCCCGGACCTGTTGAACGTTCAAAAAAGTGGTCAGTATTGATGAAATTTTAACATTTAATCTTTTGACGTTAAATGACTGTTGGATGTGAATTATTACTTTTTCAACTAAAATAAGTGTGTTTAAAGTCATTTCTGTGCCTGAAATTGGCCAAAATTGAAGCTTTTGAGTAAGCGAAAACTCTGTAAAAATGGCAATTTTGATCACTGTGAGGGTTTAAAAAGTGGTTATTCAACATGAGGCCTGATCCAAATGACATTTTGAATAATTTTTGGTAGAGTACAAAAAATCAATTTTATGATGAAAAACGATGACCCCGGACCTGTCAAACGTTCAAAAAATGGTCAATATTGATGAAATTTTAACATTTAATCTTTTGACTTTAAATAACTGTTGGATGTGAATTATTACTTTTTCAACTAAAATAAGTGTGTTTAAAGTCATTTCTGTGCCTGAAATTGGCCAAAATTGAAGCTTTTGAGTAAGCGAAAACTCTGTAAAAATGGCAATTTTGGTCACTGTGAGGGTTTAAAAAGTGGTTATTCAACATGAGGCCCGATCCAAATGACATTTTGAATCATTTTTGGTAGAGTCCAAAAAATCAATTTTATGATGAAAAACGATGACCCTGGACCTGTCGAACGTTCAGAAAATGGTCAATATTGATGAAATTTTAACATTTAATCTTTTGACTGTAAATGACTGTTGGATTTGAATTATTACATTTTCAACTGAAATAAGTGTGTTTAAAGTAATTTCTGTGCCTGAAATTGGTCAAAATTGAAGCTTTTGAGTAAGCGAAAACTCTGTAAAAATGGCAATTTTGGTCACTGTGAGGGTTTAAAAAGTGGTTATTCAACATGAGGCCCGATCTAAATGACATTTTGAATCATTTTTGGTAGAGTCCAAAAAATCAATTTTATGATGAAAACGATGTCGAACGTTCAAAAAAGTGGTCAATATTGATGAAATTTTAACATTTAATCTTTTGACGTTAAATGACTGTTGGATGTGAATTATTACTTTTTCAACTACATACAATAAGTGTGTTTAAAGTCATTTCTGTGCCTGAAATTGGCCAAAATTGAAGCTTTTGAGTAAGCGAAAACTCTGTAAAAATGGCAATTTTGGTCACTGTGAGGGTTTAAAAAGTGGTTATTCAACATGAGGCCCGATCCAAATGACATTTTGAATCATTTTTGGTAGAGTCCAAAAAATCTATTTTATGATGAAAAACGATGACCCCGGACATGTCGAACGTTCAGAAAATGGTTAATATTGATGACATTTTAACATTTAATCTTTTGACTTTAAATGACTGTTGGATGTGAATTATTACTTTTTCAACTAAAATAAGTGTGTTTAAAGTCATTTCTGTGCCTGAAATTGGCCAAAATTGAAGCTTTTGAGTAAGCGAAAACTCTGTAAAAATTGCAATTTTGGTCACTGTGAGGGTTTAAAAAGTGGTTATTCAACATGAGGCCCGATCCAAATGACATTTTGAATAATTTTTGGTAGAGTCCAAAAAATCAATTTTATGATGAAAAACAATGACGCCGGACCAGTCGAACGTTCAAAAAAGTGGTCAATATTGATGAAATTTTAACATTTAATCTTTTGACTTTAAATGACTGTTGGATGTGAATTATTACTTTTTCAACTAAAATAAGTGTGTTTAAAGTCATTTCTGTGCCTGAAATTGGCCAAAATTGAAGCTTTTGAGTAAGCGAAAACTCTGTAAAAATGGCAATTTTGGTCACTGTGAGGGTTTAAAAAGTGGTTATTTAACATGAGGCCCGATCCTAATGACATTTTGAATCATTTTTGGTAGAGTCCAAAAAATCAATTTTATGATGAAAAACGATGACCCCGGACCAGTCGAACGTTCAAAAAATGGTCAATATTGATGAAATTTTAACATTTAATCTTTTGACTTTAAATGACTGTTGGATGTGAATTATTACTTTTTCAACTAAAATACGTGTGTTTAAAGTCATTTCTGTGCCTGAAATTGGTCAAAATTGAAGCTTTTGAGTGAGCGAAAACTCTGTAAAAATGGCAATTTTGGTCACTGTGAGGGTTTAAAAAGTGGTTATTCAACATGAGGCCCGATCCAAATGATATTTTGAATCATTTTTGGTAGAATCCAAAAAATCAATTTTATGATGAAAAACGATGACCCCGGACCTGTCGAACGTTCAGAAAATGGTCAATATTGATGAAATTTTAACATTTAATCTTTTGACTTTAAATGACTGTTGGATGTGAATTATTACTTTTTCAACTAAAATAAGTGTGTTTAAAGTCATTTCTGTGCCTGAAATTGGTCAAAATTGAAGCTTTTGAGTAAGCGAAAACTCTGTAAAAATGGCAATTTTGGTCACTGTGAGGGTTTAAAAAGTGGTTATTCAACATGAGGCCCGATCCAAATGACATTTTGAATCATTTTTGGTAGAGTCCAAAAAATCAATTTTATGATGAAAAACGATGACCCCGGACCTGTCGAACGTTCAAAAAATGGTCAATATTGATGAAATGTTAACATTTAATCTTTTGACTTTAAATGACTGTTGGATGTGAATTATTACTTTTTCAACTAAAATAAGTGTGTTTAAAGTCATTTCTGTGCCTGAAATTGGTCAAAATTGAAGCTTTTGAGTGAGCGAAAACTCTGTAAAAATGGCAATTTTGGTCACTGTTAGGGTTTAAAAAGTGGTTATTCAACATGAGGCCCGATCCAAATGACATTTTGAATCATTTTTGGTAGAGTCCAAAAAATCAATTTTATGATGAAAAACGATGACCCCGGACCTGTTGAACGTTCAAAAAAGTGGTCAATATTGATGAAATTTTAACATTTAATCTTTTGACGTTAAATGACTGTTGGATGTGAATTATTACTTTTTCAACTAAAATAAGTGTGTTTAAAGTCATTTCTGTGCCTGAAATTGGCCAAAATTGAAGCTTTTGAGTAAGCGAAAACTCTGTAAAAATGGCAATTTTGATCACTGTGAGGGTTTAAAAAGTGGTTATTCAACATGAGGCCTGATCCAAATGACATTTTGAATCATTTTTGGTAGAGTACAAAAAATCAATTTTATGATGAAAAACGATGACCCCGGACCTGTCAAACGTTCAAAAAATGGTCAATATTGATGAAATTTTAACATTTAATCTTTTGACTTTAAATAACTGTTGGATGTGAATTATTACTTTTTCAACTAAAATAAGTGTGTTTAAAGTCATTTCTGTGCCTGAAATTGGCCAAAATTGAAGCTTTTGAGTAAGCGAAAACTCTGTAAAAATGGCAATTTTGGTCACTGTGAGGGTTTAAAAAGTGGTTATTCAACATGAGGCCCGATCCAAATGACATTTTGAATCATTTTTGGTAGAGTCCAAAAAATCAATTTTATGATGAAAAACGATGACCCTGGACCTGTCGAACGTTCAGAAAATGGTCAATATTGATGAAATTTTAACATTTAATCTTTTGACTGTAAATGACTGTTGGATTTGAATTATTACATTTTCAACTGAAATAAGTGTGTTTAAAGTAATTTCTGTGCCTGAAATTGGTCAAAATTGAAGCTTTTGAGTAAGCGAAAACTCTGTAAAAATGGCAATTTTGGTCACTGTGAGGGTTTAAAAAGTGGTTATTCAACATGAGGCCCGATCTAAATGACATTTTGAATCATTTTTGGTAGAGTCCAAAAAATCAATTTTATGATGAAAACGATGTCGAACGTTCAAAAAAGTGGTCAATATTGATGAAATTTTAACATTTAATCTTTTGACGTTAAATGACTGTTGGATGTGAATTATTACTTTTTCAACTACAATAAGTGTGTTTAAAGTCATTTCTGTGCCTGAAATTGGCCAAAATTGAAGCTTTTGAGTAAGCAAAAACTCTGTAAAAATGGCAATTTTGGTCACTGTGAGGGTTTAAAAAGTGGTTATTCAACATGAGGCCCGATCCAAATGACATTTTGAATCATTTTTGGTAGAGTCCAAAAAATCTATTTTATGATGAAAAACGATGACCCCGGACCTGTCAAACGTTCAGAAAATGGTTAATATTGATGACATTTTAACATTTAATCTTTTGACTTTAAATGACTGTTGGATGTGAATTATTACTTTTTCAACTAAAATAAGTGTGTTTAAAGTCATTTCTGTGCCTGAAATTGGCCAAAATTGAAGCTTTTGAGTAAGCGAAAACTCTGTAAAAATGGCAATTTTGGTCACTGTGAGGGTTTAAAAAGTGGTTATTCAACATGAGGCCCGATCCAAATGACATTTTGAATAATTTTTGGTAGAGTCCAAAAAATCAATTTTATGATGAAAAACAATGACGCCGGACCAGTCGAACGTTCAAAAAAGTGGTCAATATTGATGAAATTTTAACATTTAATCTTTTGACTTTAAATGACTGTTGGATGTGAATTATTACTTTTTCAACTAAAATAAGTGTGTTTAAAGTCATTTCTGTGCCTGAAATTGGTCAAAATTGAAGTTTTTGAGTAAGCGAAAACTCTGTAAAAATGGCAATTTTGGTCACTGTGAGGGTTTAAAAAGTGGTTATTCAACATGAGGCCCGATCCAAATGACATTTTGAATCATTTTTGGTAGAGTCCAAAAAGTCAATTTTATGATGAAAAACGATGACCCCGGACCTGTCGAACGTTCAGAAAATGGTCAATATTGATAACATTTTAACATTTAATCTTTTGACTTTAAATGACTGTTGGATGTGAATTATTACTTTTTCAACTAAAATAAGTGTGTTTAAAGTCATTTCTGTGCCTGAATTTGGCCAAAATTGAAGCTTTTGAGTAAGCGAAAACTCTGTAAAAATGGCAATTTTGGTCACTGTGAGGGTTTAAAAAGTGGTTATTCAACATGAGGCCCGATCTAAATGACATTTTGAATCATTTTTGGTAGAGTCCAAAAAACTCAATTTTATGATGAAAACGATGTCGAACGTTAAAAAAAGTGGTCAATATTGATGAAATTTTAACATTTAATCTTTTGACTTTAAATGACTGTTGGATTTGAATTATTACTTTTTCAACTAAAATAATTGTGTTTAAAGTCATTTCTGTGCCTGAAATTGGTCAAAATTGAAGCTTTTGAGTAAGCGAAAACTCTGTAAAATGGCAATTTTGGTCACTGTAAGGGTTTAAAAAGTGGTTATTCAACATGAGGCCCGATCCAAATAACATTTTGAATCATTTTTGGTAGAGTCCAAAAAATCAATTTTATGATGAAAAACGATGACCCCGGACCTGTCGAACGTTCAAAAAATGGTCAATATTGATGAAATGTTAACATTTAATCTTTTGACTTTAAATGACTGTTGGATGTGAATTATTACTTTTTCAACTAAAATAAGTGTGTTTAAAGTCATTTCTGTGCCTGAAATTGGTCAAAATTGAAGCTTTTGAGTGAGCGAAAACTCTGTAAAAATGGCAATTTTGGTCACTGTGAGGGTTTAAAAAGTGGTTATTCAACATGAGGCCCGATCCAAATGACATTTTGAATCATTTTTGGTAGAGTCCAAAAAATAAATTTTATGATGAAAAACGATGACCCCGGACCTGTTGAACGTTCAAAAAAGTGGTCAATATTGATGAAATTTTAACATTTAATCTTTTGACGTTAAATGACTGTTGGATGTGAATTATTACTTTTTCAACTAAAATAAGTGTGTTTAAAGTCATTTCTGTGCCTGAAATTGGCCAAAATTGAAGCTTTTGAGTAAGCGAAAACTCTGTAAAAATGGCAATTTTGATCACTGTGAGGGTTTAAAAAGTGGTTATTCAACATGAGGCCTGATCCAAATGACATTTTGAATCATTTTTGGTAGAGTACAAAAAATCAATTTTATGATGAAAAACGATGACCCCGGACCTGTCAAACGTTCAAAAAATGGTCAATATTGATGAAATTTTAACATTTAATCTTTTGACTTTAAATAACTGTTGGATGTGAATTATTACTTTTTCAACTAAAATAAGTGTGTTTAAAGTCATTTCTGTGCCTGAAATTGGCCAAAATTGAAGCTTTTGAGTAAGCGAAAACTCTGTAAAAATGGCAATTTTGGTCACTGTGAGGGTTTAAAAAGTGGTTATTCAACATGAGGCCCGATCCAAATGACATTTTGAATCATTTTTGGTAGAGTCCAAAAAATCAATTTTATGATGAAAAACGATGACCCTGGACCTGTCGAACGTTCAGAAAATGGTCAATATTGATGAAATTTTAACATTTAATCTTTTGACTGTAAATGACTGTTGGATTTGAATTATTACATTTTCAACTGAAATAAGTGTGTTTAAAGTAATTTCTGTGCCTGAAATTGGTCAAAATTGAAGCTTTTGAGTAAGCGAAAACTCTGTAAAAATGGCAATTTTGGTCACTGTGAGGGTTTAAAAAGTGGTTATTCAACATGAGGCCCGATCTAAATGACATTTTGAATCATTTTTGGTAGAGTCCAAAAAATCAATTTTATGATGAAAACGATGTCGAACGTTCAAAAAAGTGGTCAATATTGATGAAATTTTAACATTTAATCTTTTGACGTTAAATGACTGTTGGATGTGAATTATTACTTTTTCAACTACAATAAGTGTGTTTAAAGTCATTTCTGTGCCTGAAATTGGCCAAAATTGAAGCTTTTGAGTAAGCGAAAACTCTGTAAAAATGGCAATTTTGGTCACTGTGAGGGTTTAAAAAGTGGTTATTCAACATGAGGCCCGATCCAAATGACATTTTGAATCATTTTTGGTAGAGTCCAAAAAATCTATTTTATGATGAAAAACGATGACCCCGGACATGTCGAACGTTCAGAAAATGGTTAATATTGATGACATTTTAACATTTAATCTTTTGACTTTAAATGACTGTTGGATGTGAATTATTACTTTTTCAACTAAAATAAGTGTGTTTAAAGTCATTTCTGTGCCTGAAATTGGCCAAAATTGAAGCTTTTGAGTAAGCGAAAACTCTGTAAAAATGGCAATTTTGGTCACTGTGAGGGTTTAAAAAGTGGTTATTCAACATGAGGCCCGATCCAAATGACATTTTGAATAATTTTTGGTAGAGTCCAAAAAGTCAATTTTATGATGAAAAACAATGACGCCGGACCAGTCGAACGTTCAAAAAAGTGGTCAATATTGATGAAATTTTAACATTTAATCTTTTGACTTTAAATGACTGTTGGATGTGAATTATTACTTTTTCAACTAAAATAAGTGTGTTTAAATCATTTCTGTGCCTGAAATTGGTCAAAATTGAAGCTTTTGAGTAAGCGAAAACTCTGTAAAATGGCAATTTTGGTCACTGTAAGGGTTTAAAAAGTGGTTATTCAACATGAGGCCCGATCCAAATAACATTTTGAATCATTTTTGGTAGAGTCCAAAAAATCAATTTTATGATGAAAAACGATGACCCCGGACCTGTCGAACGTTCAAAAAATGGTCAATATTGATGAAATTTTAACATTTAATCTTTTGACTTTAAATGACTGTTGGATGTGAATTATTACTTTTTCAACTAAAATAAGTGTGTTTAAAGTCATTTCTGTGCCTGAAATTGGTCAAAATTGAAGTTTTTGAGTAAGCGAAAACTCTGTAAAAATGGCAATTTTGGTCACTGTGAGGGTTTAAAAAGTGGTTATTCAACATGAGGCCCGATCCAAATGACATTTTGAATCATTTTTGGTAGAGTCCAAAAAGTCAATTTTATGATGAAAAACGATGACCCCGGACCTGTCGAACGTTCAAAAAATGGTCAATATTGATGAAATTTTAACATTTAATCTTTTGACGGTAAATGACTGTTGGATGTGAATTATTACTTTTTCAACTAAAATAAGTGTGTTTAAAGTCATTTCTCTGCCTGAAATTGGTCAAAATTGAAGCTTTTGAGTAAGCGAAAACTCTGTAAAATGGCAATTTTGGTCACTGTAAGGGTTTAAAAAGTGGTTATTCAACATGAGGCCCGATCCAAATGACATTTTGAATCATTTTTGGTAGAGTCCAAAAAATCAATTTTATGATGAAAACGATGTCGAACGTTCAAAAAAGTGGTCAATATTGATGAAATTTTAACATTTAATCTTTTGACGTTAAATGACTGTTGGATGTGAATTATCACTTTTTCAACTACAATAAGTGTGTTTAAAGTCATTTATGTGCCTGAAATTGGCCAAAATTGAAGCTTTTGAGTAAGCGAAAACTCTGTAAAAATGGCAATTTTGGTCACTGTGAGGGTTTAAAAAGTGGTTATTCAACATGAGGCCCGATCTAAATGACATTTTGAATCATTTTTGGTAGAGTCCAAAAAATCAATTTTATGATGAAAACGATGTCGAACGTTCAAAAAAGTGGTCAATATTGATGAAATTTTAACATTTAATCTTTTGACGTTAAATGACTGTTGGATGTGAATTATTACTTTTTCAACTACAATAAGTGTGTTTAAAGTCATTTCTGTGCCTGAAATTGGCCAAAATTGAAGCTTTTGAGTAAGCGAAAACTCTGTAAAAATGGCAATTTTGGTCACTGTGAGGGTTTAAAAAGTGGTTATTCAACATGAGGCCCGATCCAAATGACATTTTGAATCATTTTTGGTAGAGTCCAAAAAATCTATTTTATGATGAAAAACGATGACCCCGGACATGTCGAACGTTCAGAAAATGGTTAATATTGATGACATTTTAACATTTAATCTTTTGACTTTAAATGACTGTTGGATGTGAATTATTACTTTTTCAACTAAAATAAGTGTGTTTAAAGTCATTTCTGTGCCTGAAATTGGCCAAAATTGAAGCTTTTGAGTAAGCGAAAACTCTGTAAAAATGGCAATTTTGGTCACTGTGAGGGTTTAAAAAGTGGTTATTCAACATGAGGCCCGATCCAAATGACATTTTGAATAATTTTTGGTAGAGTCCAAAAAATCAATTTTATGATGAAAAACAATGACGCCGGACCAGTCGAACGTTCAAAAAAGTGGTCAATATTGATGAAATTTTAACATTTAATCTTTTGACTTTAAATGACTGTTGGATGTGAATTATTACTTTTTCAACTAAAATAAGTGTGTTTAAAGTCATTTCTGTGCCTGAAATTGGTCAAAATTGAAGTTTTTGAGTAAGCGAAAACTCTGTAAAAATGGCAATTTTGGTCACTGTGAGGGTTTAAAAAGTGGTTATTCAACATGAGGCCCGATCCAAATGACATTTTGAATCATTTTTGGTAGAGTCCAAAAAGTCAATTTTATGATGAAAAACGATGACCCCGGACCTGTCGAACGTTCAGAAAATGGTCAATATTGATAACATTTTAACATTTAATCTTTTGACTTTAAATGACTGTTGGATGTGAATTATTACTTTTTCAACTAAAATAAGTGTGTTTAAAGTCATTTCTGTGCCTGAATTTGGCCAAAATTGAAGCTTTTGAGTAAGCGAAAACTCTGTAAAAATGGCAATTTTGGTCACTGTGAGGGTTTAAAAAGTGGTTATTCAACATGAGGCCCGATCTAAATGACATTTTGAATCATTTTTGGTAGAGTCCAAAAAACTCAATTTTATGATGAAAACGATGTCGAACGTTAAAAAAAGTGGTCAATATTGATGAAATTTTAACATTTAATCTTTTGACTTTAAATGACTGTTGGATTTGAATTATTACTTTTTCAACTAAAATAAGTGTGTTTAAAGTCATTTCTGTGCCTGAAATTGGTCAAAATTGAAGCTTTTGAGTAAGCGAAAACTCTGTAAAATGGCAATTTTGGTCACTGTAAGGGTTTAAAAAGTGGTTATTCAACATGAGGCCCGATCCAAATAACATTTTGAATCATTTTTGGTAGAGTCCAAAAAATCAATTTTATGATGAAAAACGATGACCCCGGACCTGTCGAACGTTCAAAAAATGGTCAATATTGATGAAATGTTAACATTTAATCTTTTGACTTTAAATGACTGTTGGATGTGAATTATTACTTTTTCAACTAAAATAAGTGTGTTTAAAGTCATTTCTGTGCCTGAAATTGGTCAAAATTGAAGCTTTTGAGTGAGCGAAAACTCTGTAAAAATGGCAATTTTGGTCACTGTGAGGGTTTAAAAAGTGGTTATTCAACATGAGGCCCGATCCAAATGACATTTTGAATCATTTTTGGTAGAGTCCAAAAAATCAATTTTATGATGAAAAACGATGACCCCGGACCTGTTGAACGTTCAAAAAAGTGGTCAATATTGATGAAATTTTAACATTTAATCTTTTGACGTTAAATGACTGTTGGATGTGAATTATTACTTTTTCAACTAAAATAAGTGTGTTTAAAGTCATTTCTGTGCCTGAAATTGGCCAAAATTGAAGCTTTTGAGTAAGCGAAAACTCTGTAAAAATGGCAATTTTGATCACTGTGAGGGTTTAAAAAGTGGTTATTCAACATGAGGCCTGATCCAAATGACATTTTGAATCATTTTTGGTAGAGTACAAAAAATCAATTTTATGATGAAAAACGATGACCCCGGACCTGTCAAACGTTCAAAAAATGGTCAATATTGATGAAATTTTAACATTTAATCTTTTGACTTTAAATAACTGTTGGATGTGAATTATTACTTTTTCAACTAAAATAAGTGTGTTTAAAGTCATTTCTGTGCCTGAAATTGGCCAAAATTGAAGCTTTTGAGTAAGCGAAAACTCTGTAAAAATGGCAATTTTGGTCACTGTGAGGGTTTAAAAAGTGGTTATTCAACATGAGGCCCGATCCAAATGACATTTTGAATCATTTTTGGTAGAGTCCAAAAAATCAATTTTATGATGAAAAACGATGACCCTGGACCTGTCGAACGTTCAGAAAATGGTCAATATTGATGAAATTTTAACATTTAATCTTTTGACTGTAAATGACTGTTGGATTTGAATTATTACATTTTCAACTGAAATAAGTGTGTTTAAAGTAATTTCTGTGCCTGAAATTGGTCAAAATTGAAGCTTTTGAGTAAGCGAAAACTCTGTAAAAATGGCAATTTTGGTCACTGTGAGGGTTTAAAAAGTGGTTATTCAACATGAGGCCCGATCTAAATGACATTTTGAATCATTTTTGGTAGAGTCCAAAAAATCAATTTTATGATGAAAACGATGTCGAACGTTCAAAAAAGTGGTCAATATTGATGAAATTTTAACATTTAATCTTTTGACGTTAAATGACTGTTGGATGTGAATTATTACTTTTTCAACTACAATAAGTGTGTTTAAAGTCATTTCTGTGCCTGAAATTGGCCAAAATTGAAGCTTTTGAGTAAGCGAAAACTCTGTAAAAATGGCAATTTTGGTCACTGTGAGGGTTTAAAAAGTGGTTATTCAACATGAGGCCCGATCCAAATGACATTTTGAATCATTTTTGGTAGAGTCCAAAAAATCTATTTTATGATGAAAAACGATGACCCCGGACATGTCGAACGTTCAGAAAATGGTTAATATTGATGACATTTTAACATTTAATCTTTTGACTTTAAATGACTGTTGGATGTGAATTATTACTTTTTCAACTAAAATAAGTGTGTTTAAAGTCATTTCTGTGCCTGAAATTGGCCAAAATTGAAGCTTTTGAGTAAGCGAAAACTCTGTAAAAATGGCAATTTTGGTCACTGTGAGGGTTTAAAAAGTGGTTATTCAACATGAGGCCCAATCCAAATGACATTTTGAATAATTTTTGGTAGAGTCCAAAAAGTCAATTTTATGATGAAAAACAATGACGCCGGACCAGTCGAACGTTCAAAAAAGTGGTCAATATTGATGAAATGTTAACATTTAATCTTTTGACTTTAAATGACTGTTGGATGTGAATTATTACTTTTTCAACTAAAATAAGTGTGTTTAAATCATTTCTGTGCCTGAAATTGGTCAAAATTGAAGCTTTTGAGTAAGCGAAAACTCTGTAAAATGGCAATTTTGGTCACTGTAAGGGTTTAAAAAGTGGTTATTCAACATGAGGCCCGATCCAAATAACATTTTGAATCATTTTTGGTAGAGTCCAAAAAATCAATTTTATGATGAAAAACGATGACCCCGGACCTGTCGAACGTTCAAAAAATGGTCAATATTGATGAAATTTTAACATTTAATCTTTTGACTTTAAATGACTGTTGGATGTGAATTATTACTTTTTCAACTAAAATAAGTGTGTTTAAAGTCATTTCTGTGCCTGAAATTGGTCAAAATTGAAGTTTTTGAGTAAGCGAAAACTCTGTAAAAATGGCAATTTTGGTCACTGTGAGGGTTTAAAAAGTGGTTATTCAACATGAGGCCCGATCCAAATGACATTTTGAATCATTTTTGGTAGAGTCCAAAAAGTCAATTTTATGATGAAAAACGATGACCCCGGACCTGTCGAACGTTCAAAAAATGGTCAATATTGATGAAATTTTAACATTTAATCTTTTGACGGTAAATGACTGTTGGATGTGAATTATTACTTTTTCAACTAAAATAAGTGTGTTTAAAGTCATTTCTCTGCCTGAAATTGGTCAAAATTGAAGCTTTTGAGTAAGCGAAAACTCTGTAAAATGGCAATTTTGGTCACTGTAAGGGTTTAAAAAGTGGTTATTCAACATGAGGCCCGATCCAAATGACATTTTGAATCATTTTTGGTAGAGTCCAAAAAATCAATTTTATGATGAAAAACGATGACCCCGGACCTGTCGAACGTTCAGAAAATGGTCAATATTGATGAAATTTTAACATTTAATCTTTTGACTGTAAATGACTGTTGGATTTGAATTATTACATTTTCAACTGAAATAAGTGTGTTTAAAGTAATTTCTGTGCCTGAAATTGGTCAAAATTGAAGCTTTTGAGTAAGCGAAAACTCTGTAAAAATGGCAATTTTGGTCACTGTGAGGGTTTAAAAAGTGGTTATTCAACATGAGGCCCGATCTAAATGACATTTTGAATCATTTTTGGTAGAGTCCAAAAAATCAATTTTATGATGAAAACGATGTCGAACGTTCAAAAAAGTGGTCAATATTGATGAAATTTTAACATTTAATCTTTTGACATTAAATGACTGTTGGATGTGAATTATTACTTTTTCAACTACAATAAGTGTGTTTAAAGTCATTTCTGTGCCTGAAATTGGCCAAAATTGAAGCTTTTGAGTAAGCGAAAACTCTGTAAAAATGGCAATTTTGGTCACTGTGAGGGTTTAAAAAGTGGTTATTCAACATGAGGCCCGATCCAAATGACATTTTGAATCATTTTTGGTAGAGTCCAAAAAATCTATTTTATGATGAAAAACGATGACCCCGGACATGTCGAACGTTCAGAAAATGGTTAATATTGATGACATTTTAACATTTAATCTTTTGACTTTAAATGACTGTTGGATGTGAATTATTACTTTTTCAACTAAAATAAGTGTGTTTAAAGTCATTTCTGTGCCTGAAATTGGCCAAAATTGAAGCTTTTGAGTAAGCGAAAACTCTGTAAAAATGGCAATTTTGGTCACTGTGAGGGTTTAAAAAGTGGTTATTCAACATGAGGCCCGATCCAAATGACATTTTGAATAATTTTTGGTAGAGTCCAAAAAGTCAATTTTATGATGAAAAACAATGACGCCGGACCAGTCGAACGTTCAAAAAAGTGGTCAATATTGATGAAATTTTAACATTTAATCTTTTGACTTTAAATGACTGTTGGATGTGAATTATTACTTTTTCAACTAAAATAAGTGTGTTTAAATCATTTCTGTGCCTGAAATTGGTCAAAATTGAAGCTTTTGAGTAAGCGAAAACTCTGTAAAATGGCAATTTTGGTCACTGTAAGGGTTTAAAAAGTGGTTATTCAACATGAGGCCCGATCCAAATAACATTTTGAATCATTTTTGGTAGAGTCCAAAAAATCAATTTTATGATGAAAAACGATGACCCCGGACCTGTCGAACGTTCAAAAAATGGTCAATATTGATGAAATTTTAACATTTAATCTTTTGACTTTAAATGACTGTTGGATGTGAATTATTACTTTTTCAACTAAAATAAGTGTGTTTAAAGTCATTTCTGTGCCTGAAATTGGTCAAAATTGAAGTTTTTGAGTAAGCGAAAACTCTGTAAAAATGGCAATTTTGGTCACTGTGAGGGTTTAAAAAGTGGTTATTCAACATGAGGCCCGATCCAAATGACATTTTGAATCATTTTTGGTAGAGTCCAAAAAGTCAATTTTATGATGAAAAACGATGACCCCGGACCTGTCGAACGTTCAAAAAATGGTCAATATTGATGAAATTTTAACATTTAATCTTTTGACGGTAAATGACTGTTGGATGTGAATTATTACTTTTTCAACTAAAATAAGTGTGTTTAAAGTCATTTCTCTGCCTGAAATTGGTCAAAATTGAAGCTTTTGAGTAAGCGAAAACTCTGTAAAATGGCAATTTTGGTCACTGTAAGGGTTTAAAAAGTGGTTATTCAACATGAGGCCCGATCCAAATGACATTTTGAATCATTTTTGGTAGAGTCCAAAAAATCAATTTTATGATGAAAAACGATGACCCCGGACCTGTCGAACGTTCAGAAAATGGTCAATATTGATGAAATTTTAACATTTAATCTTTTGACTGTAAATGACTGTTGGATTTGAATTATTACATTTTCAACTGAAATAAGTGTGTTTAAAGTAATTTCTGTGCCTGAAATTGGTCAAAATTGAAGCTTTTGAGTAAGCGAAAACTCTGTAAAAATGGCAATTTTGGTCACTGTGAGGGTTTAAAAAGTGGTTATTCAACATGAGGCCCGATCTAAATGACATTTTGAATCATTTTTGGTAGAGTCCAAAAAATCAATTTTATGATGAAAACGATGTCGAACGTTCAAAAAAGTGGTCAATATTGATGAAATTTTAACATTTAATCTTTTGACGTTAAATGACTGTTGGATGTGAATTATCACTTTTTCAACTACAATAAGTGTGTTTAAAGTCATTTATGTGCCTGAAATTGGCCAAAATTGAAGCTTTTGAGTAAGCGAAAACTCTGTAAAAATGGCAATTTTGGTCACTGTGAGGGTTTAAAAAGTGGTTATTCAACATGAGGCCCGATCTAAATGACATTTTGAATCATTTTTGGTAGAGTCCAAAAAATCAATTTTATGATGAAAACGATGTCGAACGTTCAAAAAAGTGGTCAATATTGATGAAATTTTAACATTTAATCTTTTGACGTTAAATGACTGTTGGATGTGAATTATTACTTTTTCAACTACAATAAGTGTGTTTAAAGTCATTTCTGTGCCTGAAATTGGCCAAAATTGAAGCTTTTGAGTAAGCGAAAACTCTGTAAAAATGGCAATTTTGGTCACTGTGAGGGTTTAAAAAGTGGTTATTCAACATGAGGCCCGATCCAAATGACATTTTGAATCATTTTTGGTAGAGTCCAAAAAATCTATTTTATGATGAAAAACGATGACCCCGGACATGTCGAACGTTCAGAAAATGGTTAATATTGATGACATTTTAACATTTAATCTTTTGACTTTAAATGACTGTTGGATGTGAATTATTACTTTTTCAACTAAAATAAGTGTGTTTAAAGTCATTTCTGTGCCTGAAATTGGCCAAAATTGAAGCTTTTGAGTAAGCGAAAACTCTGTAAAAATGGCAATTTTGGTCACTGTGAGGGTTTAAAAAGTGGTTATTCAACATGAGGCCCGATCCAAATGACATTTTGAATCATTTTTGGTAGAGTCCAAAAAATCAATTTTATGATGAAAAACAATGACGCCGGACCAGTCGAACGTTCAAAAAAGTGGTCAATATTGATGAAATTTTAACATTTAATCTTTTGACTTTAAATGACTGTTGGATGTGAATTATTACTTTTTCAACTAAAATAAGTGTGTTTAAAGTCATTTCTGTGCCTGAAATTGGTCAAAATTGAAGTTTTTGAGTAAGCGAAAACTCTGTAAAAATGGCAATTTTGGTCACTGTGAGGGTTTAAAAAGTGGTTATTCAACATGAGGCCCGATCCAAATGACATTTTGAATCATTTTTGGTAGAGTCCAAAAAGTCAATTTTATAATGAAAAACGATGACCCCGGACCTGTCGAACGTTCAGAAAATGGTCAATATTGATAACATTTTAACATTTAATCTTTTGACTTTAAATGACTGTTGGATGTGAATTATTACTTTTTCAACTAAAATAAGTGTGTTTAAAGTCATTTCTGTGCCTGAATTTGGCCAAAATTGAAGCTTTTGAGTAAGCGAAAACTCTGTAAAAATGGCAATTTTGGTCACTGTGAGGGTTTAAAAAGTGGTTATTCAACATGAGGCCCGATCTAAATGACATTTTGAATCATTTTTGGTAGAGTCCAAAAAACTCAATTTTATGATGAAAACGATGTCGAACGTTAAAAAAAGTGGTCAATATTGATGAAATTTTAACATTTAATCTTTTGACTTTAAATGACTGTTGGATTTGAATTATTACTTTTTCAACTAAAATAAGTGTGTTTAAAGTCATTTCTGTGCCTGAAATTGGTCAAAATTGAAGCTTTTGAGTAAGCGAAAACTCTGTAAAATGGCAATTTTGGTCACTGTAAGGGTTTAAAAAGTGGTTATTCAACATGAGGCCCGATCCAAATAACATTTTGAATCATTTTTGGTAGAGTCCAAAAAATCAATTTTATGATGAAAAACGATGACCCCGGACCTGTCGAACGTTCAAAAAATGGTCAATATTGATGAAATGTTAACATTTAATCTTTTGACTTTAAATGACTGTTGGATGTGAATTATTACTTTTTCAACTAAAATAAGTGTGTTTAAAGTCATTTCTGTGCCTGAAATTGGTCAAAATTGAAGCTTTTGAGTGAGCGAAAACTCTGTAAAAATGGCAATTTTGGTCACTGTGAGGGTTTAAAAAGTGGTTATTCAACATGAGGCCCGATCCAAATGACATTTTGAATCATTTTTGGTAGAGTCCAAAAAATCAATTTTATGATGAAAAACGATGACCCCGGACCTGTTGAACGTTCAAAAAAGTGGTCAATATTGATGAAATTTTAACATTTAATCTTTTGACGTTAAATGACTGTTGGATGTGAATTATTACTTTTTCAACTAAAATAAGTGTGTTTAAAGTCATTTCTGTGCCTGAAATTGGCCAAAATTGAAGCTTTTGAGTAAGCGAAAACTCTATAAAAATGGCAATTTTGATCACTGTGAGGGTTTAAAAAGTGGTTATTCAACATGAGGCCTGATCCAAATGACATTTTGAATCATTTTTGGTAGAGTACAAAAAATCAATTTTATGATGAAAAACGATGACCCCGGACCTGTCAAACGTTCAAAAAATGGTCAATATTGATGAAATTTTAACATTTAATCTTTTGACTTTAAATAACTGTTGGATGTGAATTATTACTTTTTCAACTAAAATAAGTGTGTTTAAAGTCATTTCTGTGCCTGAAATTGGCCAAAATTGAAGCTTTTGAGTAAGCGAAAACTCTGTAAAAATGGCAATTTTGGTCACTGTGAGGGTTTAAAAAGTGGTTATTCAACATGAGGCCCGATCCAAATGACATTTTGAATCATTTTTGGTAGAGTCCAAAAAATCAATTTTATGATGAAAAACGATGACCCTGGACCTGTCGAACGTTCAGAAAATGGTCAATATTGATGAAATTTTAACATTTAATCTTTTGACTGTAAATGACTGTTGGATTTGAATTATTACATTTTCAACTGAAATAAGTGTGTTTAAAGTAATTTCTGTGCCTGAAATTGGTCAAAATTGAAGCTTTTGAGTAAGCGAAAACTCTGTAAAAATGGCAATTTTGGTCACTGTGAGGGTTTAAAAAGTGGTTATTCAACATGAGGCCCGATCTAAATGACATTTTGAATCATTTTTGGTAGAGTCCAAAAAATCAATTTTATGATGAAAACGATGTCGAACGTTCAAAAAAGTGGTCAATATTGATGAAATTTTAACATTTAATCTTTTGACGTTAAATGACTGTTGGATGTGAATTATTACTTTTTCAACTACAATAAGTGTGTTTAAAGTCATTTCTGTGCCTGAAATTGGCCAAAATTGAAGCTTTTGAGTAAGCGAAAACTCTGTAAAAATGGCAATTTTGGTCACTGTGAGGGTTTAAAAAGTGGTTATTCAACATGAGGCCCGATCCAAATGACATTTTGAATCATTTTTGGTAGAGTCCAAAAAATCTATTTTATGATGAAAAACGATGACCCCGGACATGTCGAACGTTCAGAAAATGGTTAATATTGATGACATTTTAACATTTAATCTTTTGACTTTAAATGACTGTTGGATGTGAATTATTACTTTTTCAACTAAAATAAGTGTGTTTAAAGTCATTTCTGTGCCTGAAATTGGCCAAAATTGAAGCTTTTGAGTAAGCGAAAACTCTGTAAAAATGGCAATTTTGGTCACTGTGAGGGTTTAAAAAGTGGTTATTCAACATGAGGCCCGATCCAAATGACATTTTGAATAATTTTTGGTAGAGTCCAAAAAGTCAATTTTATGATGAAAAACAATGACGCCGGACCAGTCGAACGTTCAAAAAAGTGGTCAATATTGATGAAATTTTAACATTTAATCTTTTGACTTTAAATGACTGTTGGATGTGAATTATTACTTTTTCAACTAAAATAAGTGTGTTTAAATCATTTCTGTGCCTGAAATTGGTCAAAATTGAAGCTTTTGAGTAAGCGAAAACTCTGTAAAATGGCAATTTTGGTCACTGTAAGGGTTTAAAAAGTGGTTATTCAACATGAGGCCCGATCCAAATAACATTTTGACTCATTTTTGGTAGAGTCCAAAAAATCAATTTTATGATGAAAAACGATGACCCCGGACCTGTCGAACGTTCAAAAAATGGTCAATATTGATGAAATTTTAACATTTAATCTTTTGACTTTAAATGACTGTTGGATGTGAATTATTACTTTTTCAACTAAAATAAGTGTGTTTAAAGTCATTTCTGTGCCTGAAATTGGTCAAAATTGAAGTTTTTGAGTAAGCGAAAACTCTGTAAAAATGGCAATTTTGGTCACTGTGAGGGTTTAAAAAGTGGTTATTCAACATGAGGCCCGATCCAAATGACATTTTGAATCATTTTTGGTAGAGTCCAAAAAGTCAATTTTATGATGAAAAACGATGACCCCGGACCTGTCGAACGTTCAAAAAATGGTCAATATTGATGAAATTTTAACATTTAATCTTTTGACGGTAAATGACTGTTGGATGTGAATTATTACTTTTTCAACTAAAATAAGTGTGTTTAAAGTCATTTCTCTGCCTGAAATTGGTCAAAATTGAAGCTTTTGAGTAAGCGAAAACTCTGTAAAATGGCAATTTTGGTCACTGTAAGGGTTTAAAAAGTGGTTATTCAACATGAGGCCCGATCCAAATGACATTTTGAATCATTTTTGGTAGAGTCCAAAAAATCAATTTTATGATGAAAAACGATGACCCCGGACCTGTCGAACGTTCAGAAAATGGTCAATATTGATGAAATTTTAACATTTAATCTTTTGACTGTAAATGACTGTTGGATTTGAATTATTACATTTTCAACTGAAATAAGTGTGTTTAAAGTAATTTCTGTGCCTGAAATTGGTCAAAATTGAAGCTTTTGAGTAAGCGAAAACTCTGTAAAAATGGCAATTTTGGTCACTGTGAGGGTTTAAAAAGTGGTTATTCAACATGAGGCCCGATCTAAATGACATTTTGAATCATTTTTGGTAGAGTCCAAAAAATCAATTTTATGATGAAAACGATGTCGAACGTTCAAAAAAGTGGTCAATATTGATGAAATTTTAACATTTAATCTTTTGACGTTAAATGACTGTTGGATGTGAATTATCACTTTTTCAACTACAATAAGTGTGTTTAAAGTCATTTATGTGCCTGAAATTGGCCAAAATTGAAGCTTTTGAGTAAGCGAAAAACTCTGTAAAAATGGCAATTTTGGTCACTGTGAGGGTTTAAAAAGTGGTTATTCAACATGAGGCCCGATCCAAATGACATTTTGAATCATTTTTGGTAGAGTCCAAAAAATCTATTTTATGATGAAAAACGATGACCCCGGACATGTCGAACGTTCAGAAAATGGTTAATATTGATGACATTTTAACATTTAATCTTTTGACTTTAAATGACTGTTGGATGTGAATTATTACTTTTTCAACTAAAATAAGTGTGTTTAAAGTCATTTCTGTGCCTGAAATTGGCCAAAATTGAAGCTTTTGAGTAAGTGAAAACTCTGTAAAAATGGCAATTTTGGTCACTGTGAGGGTTTAAAAAGTGGTTATTCAACATGAGGCCCGATCCAAATGACATTTTGAATAATTTTTGGTAGAGTCCAAAAAATCAATTTTATGATGAAAAACAATGACGCCGGACCAGTCGAACGTTCAAAAAAGTGGTCAATATTGATGAAATTTTAACATTTAATCTTTTGACTTTAAATGACTGTTGGATGTGAATTATTACTTTTTCAACTAAAATAAGTGTGTTTAAATCATTTCTGTGCCTGAAATTGGTCAAAATTGAAGCTTTTGAGTAAGCGAAAACTCTGTAAAATGGCAATTTTGGTCACTGTAAGGGTTTAAAAAGTGGTTATTCAACATGAGGCCCGATCCAAATAACATTTTGAATCATTTTTGGTAGAGTCCAAAAAATCAATTTTATGATGAAAAACGATGACCCCGGACCTGTCGAACGTTCAAAAAATGGTCAATATTGATGAAATTTTAACATTTAATCTTTTGACTTTAAATGACTGTTGGATGTGAATTATTACTTTTTCAACTAAAATAAGTGTGTTTAAAGTCATTTCTGTGCCTGAAATTGGTCAAAATTGAAGTTTTGGAGTAAGGGAAAACTCTGTAAAAATGGCAATTTTGGTCACTGTGAGGGTTTAAAAAGTGGTTATTCAACATGAGGCCCGATCCAAATGACATTTTGAATCATTTTTGGTAGAGTCCAAAAAGTCAATTTTATGATGAAAAACGATGACCCCGGACCTGTCGAACGTTCAGAAAATGGTCAATATTGATAACATTTTAACATTTAATCTTTTGACTTTAAATGACTGTTGGATGTGAATTATTACTTTTTCAACTAAAATAAGTGTGTTTAAAGTCATTTCTGTGCCTGAATTTGGCCAAAATTGAAGCTTTTGAGTAAGCGAAAACTCTGTAAAAATGGCAATTTTGGTCACTGTGAGGGTTTAAAAAGTGGTTATTCAACATGAGGCCCTATCCAAATGACATTTTGAATCATTTTTGGTAGAGTCCAAAAAATCAATTTTATGATGAAAAACGATGACCCCGGACCAGTCGAACGTTAAAAAAAGTTGTCAATATTGATGAAATTTTAACATTTAATCTTTTGACTTTAAATGACTGTTAGATGTGAATTATTACTTTTTCAACTAAAATAAGTGTGTTTAAATCATTTCTGTGCCTAAAATTGGTCAAAATTGAAGCTTTTGAGTAAGCGAAAACTCTGTAAAAATGGCAATTTTGGTCACTGTGAGGGTTTAAAAAGTGGTTATTCAACATGAGGCCCGATCCAAATGACATTTTGAATCATTTTTGGTAGAGTCCAAAAAATCTATTTTATGATGAAAAACGATGACCCCGGACATGTCGAACGTTCAGAAAATGGTTAATATTGATGACATTTTAACATTTAATCTTTTGACTTTAAATGACTGTTGGATGTGAATTATTACTTTTTCAACTAAAATAAGTGTGTTTAAAGTCATTTCTGTGCCTGAAATTGGCCAAAATTGAAGCTTTTGAGTAAGCGAAAACTCTGTAAAAATGGCAATTTTGGTCACTGTGAGGGTTTAAAAAGTGGTTATTCAACATGAGGCCCGATCCAAATGACATTTTGAATCATTTTTGGTAGAGTCCAAAAAATCAATTTTATGATGAAAAACAATGACGCCGGACCAGTCGAACGTTCAAAAAAGTGGTCAATATTGATGAAATTTTAACATTTAATCTTTTGACTTTAAATGACTGTTGGATGTGAATTATTACTTTTTCAACTAAAATAAGTGTGTTTAAAGTCATTTCTGTGCCTGAAATTGGTCAAAATTGAAGTTTTTGAGTAAGCGAAAACTCTGTAAAAATGGCAATTTTGGTCACTGTGAGGGTTTAAAAAGTGGTTATTCAACATGAGGCCCGATCCAAATGACATTTTGAATCATTTTTGGTAGAGTCCAAAAAGTCAATTTTATAATGAAAAACGATGACCCCGGACCTGTCGAACGTTCAGAAAATGGTCAATATTGATAACATTTTAACATTTAATCTTTTGACTTTAAATGACTGTTGGATGTGAATTATTACTTTTTCAACTAAAATAAGTGTGTTTAAAGTCATTTCTGTGCCTGAATTTGGCCAAAATTGAAGCTTTTGAGTAAGCGAAAACTCTGTAAAAATGGCAATTTTGGTCACTGTGAGGGTTTAAAAAGTGGTTATTCAACATGAGGCCCGATCTAAATGACATTTTGAATCATTTTTGGTAGAGTCCAAAAAACTCAATTTTATGATGAAAACGATGTCGAACGTTAAAAAAAGTGGTCAATATTGATGAAATTTTAACATTTAATCTTTTGACTTTAAATGACTGTTGGATTTGAATTATTACTTTTTCAACTAAAATAAGTGTGTTTAAAGTCATTTCTGTGCCTGAAATTGGTCAAAATTGAAGCTTTTGAGTAAGCGAAAACTCTGTAAAATGGCAATTTTGGTCACTGTAAGGGTTTAAAAAGTGGTTATTCAACATGAGGCCCGATCCAAATAACATTTTGAATCATTTTTGGTAGAGTCCAAAAAATCAATTTTATGATGAAAAACGATGACCCCGGACCTGTCGAACGTTCAAAAAATGGTCAATATTGATGAAATGTTAACATTTAATCTTTTGACTTTAAATGACTGTTGGATGTGAATTATTACTTTTTCAACTAAAATAAGTGTGTTTAAAGTCATTTCTGTGCCTGAAATTGGTCAAAATTGAAGCTTTTGAGTGAGCGAAAACTCTGTAAAAATGGCAATTTTGGTCACTGTGAGGGTTTAAAAAGTGGTTATTCAACATGAGGCCCGATCCAAATGACATTTTGAATCATTTTTGGTAGAGTCCAAAAAATCAATTTTATGATGAAAAACGATGACCCCGGACCTGTTGAACGTTCAAAAAAGTGGTCAATATTGATGAAATTTTAACATTTAATCTTTTGACGTTAAATGACTGTTGGATGTGAATTATTACTTTTTCAACTAAAATAAGTGTGTTTAAAGTCATTTCTGTGCCTGAAATTGGCCAAAATTGAAGCTTTTGAGTAAGCGAAAACTCTATAAAAATGGCAATTTTGATCACTGTGAGGGTTTAAAAAGTGGTTATTCAACATGAGGCCTGATCCAAATGACATTTTGAATCATTTTTGGTAGAGTACAAAAAATCAATTTTATGATGAAAAACGATGACCCCGGACCTGTCAAACGTTCAAAAAATGGTCAATATTGATGAAATTTTAACATTTAATCTTTTGACTTTAAATAACTGTTGGATGTGAATTATTACTTTTTCAACTAAAATAAGTGTGTTTAAAGTCATTTCTGTGCCTGAAATTGGCCAAAATTGAAGCTTTTGAGTAAGCGAAAACTCTGTAAAAATGGCAATTTTGGTCACTGTGAGGGTTTAAAAAGTGGTTATTCAACATGAGGCCCGATCCAAATGACATTTTGAATCATTTTTGGTAGAGTCCAAAAAATCAATTTTATGATGAAAAACGATGACCCTGGACCTGTCGAACGTTCAGAAAATGGTCAATATTGATGAAATTTTAACATTTAATCTTTTGACTGTAAATGACTGTTGGATTTGAATTATTACATTTTCAACTGAAATAAGTGTGTTTAAAGTAATTTCTGTGCCTGAAATTGGTCAAAATTGAAGCTTTTGAGTAAGCGAAAACTCTGTAAAAATGGCAATTTTGGTCACTGTGAGGGTTTAAAAAGTGGTTATTCAACATGAGGCCCGATCTAAATGACATTTTGAATCATTTTTGGTAGAGTCCAAAAAATCAATTTTATGATGAAAACGATGTCGAACGTTCAAAAAAGTGGTCAATATTGATGAAATTTTAACATTTAATCTTTTGACGTTAAATGACTGTTGGATGTGAATTATTACTTTTTCAACTACAATAAGTGTGTTTAAAGTCATTTCTGTGCCTGAAATTGGCCAAAATTGAAGCTTTTGAGTAAGCGAAAACTCTGTAAAAATGGCAATTTTGGTCACTGTGAGGGTTTAAAAAGTGGTTATTCAACATGAGGCCCGATCCAAATGACATTTTGAATCATTTTTGGTAGAGTCCAAAAAATCTATTTTATGATGAAAAACGATGACCCCGGACATGTCGAACGTTCAGAAAATGGTTAATATTGATGACATTTTAACATTTAATCTTTTGACTTTAAATGACTGTTGGATGTGAATTATTACTTTTTCAACTAAAATAAGTGTGTTTAAAGTCATTTCTGTGCCTGAAATTGGCCAAAATTGAAGCTTTTGAGTAAGCGAAAACTCTGTAAAAATGGCAATTTTGGTCACTGTGAGGGTTTAAAAAGTGGTTATTCAACATGAGGCCCGATCCAAATGACATTTTGAATAATTTTTGGTAGAGTCCAAAAAGTCAATTTTATGATGAAAAACAATGACGCCGGACCAGTCGAACGTTCAAAAAAGTGGTCAATATTGATGAAATTTTAACATTTAATCTTTTGACTTTAAATGACTGTTGGATGTGAATTATTACTTTTTCAACTAAAATAAGTGTGTTTAAATCATTTCTGTGCCTGAAATTGGTCAAAATTGAAGCTTTTGAGTAAGCGAAAACTCTGTAAAATGGCAATTTTGGTCACTGTAAGGGTTTAAAAAGTGGTTATTCAACATGAGGCCCGATCCAAATAACATTTTGACTCATTTTTGGTAGAGTCCAAAAAATCAATTTTATGATGAAAAACGATGACCCCGGACCTGTCGAACGTTCAAAAAATGGTCAATATTGATGAAATTTTAACATTTAATCTTTTGACTTTAAATGACTGTTGGATGTGAATTATTACTTTTTCAACTAAAATAAGTGTGTTTAAAGTCATTTCTGTGCCTGAAATTGGTCAAAATTGAAGTTTTTGAGTAAGCGAAAACTCTGTAAAAATGGCAATTTTGGTCACTGTGAGGGTTTAAAAAGTGGTTATTCAACATGAGGCCCGATCCAAATGACATTTTGAATCATTTTTGGTAGAGTCCAAAAAGTCAATTTTATGATGAAAAACGATGACCCCGGACCTGTCGAACGTTCAAAAAATGGTCAATATTGATGAAATTTTAACATTTAATCTTTTGACGGTAAATGACTGTTGGATGTGAATTATTACTTTTTCAACTAAAATAAGTGTGTTTAAAGTCATTTCTCTGCCTGAAATTGGTCAAAATTGAAGCTTTTGAGTAAGCGAAAACTCTGTAAAATGGCAATTTTGGTCACTGTAAGGGTTTAAAAAGTGGTTATTCAACATGAGGCCCGATCCAAATGACATTTTGAATCATTTTTGGTAGAGTCCAAAAAATCAATTTTATGATGAAAAACGATGACCCCGGACCTGTCGAACGTTCAGAAAATGGTCAATATTGATGAAATTTTAACATTTAATCTTTTGACTGTAAATGACTGTTGGATTTGAATTATTACATTTTCAACTGAAATAAGTGTGTTTAAAGTAATTTCTGTGCCTGAAATTGGTCAAAATTGAAGCTTTTGAGTAAGCGAAAACTCTGTAAAAATGGCAATTTTGGTCACTGTGAGGGTTTAAAAAGTGGTTATTCAACATGAGGCCCGATCTAAATGACATTTTGAATCATTTTTGGTAGAGTCCAAAAAATCAATTTTATGATGAAAACGATGTCGAACGTTCAAAAAAGTGGTCAATATTGATGAAATTTTAACATTTAATCTTTTGACGTTAAATGACTGTTGGATGTGAATTATCACTTTTTCAACTACAATAAGTGTGTTTAAAGTCATTTATGTGCCTGAAATTGGCCAAAATTGAAGCTTTTGAGTAAGCGAAAAACTCTGTAAAAATGGCAATTTTGGTCACTGTGAGGGTTTAAAAAGTGGTTATTCAACATGAGGCCCGATCCAAATGACATTTTGAATCATTTTTGGTAGAGTCCAAAAAATCTATTTTATGATGAAAAACGATGACCCCGGACATGTCGAACGTTCAGAAAATGGTTAATATTGATGACATTTTAACATTTAATCTTTTGACTTTAAATGACTGTTGGATGTGAATTATTACTTTTTCAACTAAAATAAGTGTGTTTAAAGTCATTTCTGTGCCTGAAATTGGCCAAAATTGAAGCTTTTGAGTAAGTGAAAACTCTGTAAAAATGGCAATTTTGGTCACTGTGAGGGTTTAAAAAGTGGTTATTCAACATGAGGCCCGATCCAAATGACATTTTGAATAATTTTTGGTAGAGTCCAAAAAATCAATTTTATGATGAAAAACAATGGCGCCGGACCAGTCGAACGTTCAAAAAAGTGGTCAATATTGATGAAATTTTAACATTTAATCTTTTGACTTTAAATGACTGTTGGATGTGAATTATTACTTTTTCAACTAAAATAAGTGTGTTTAAATCATTTCTGTGCCTGAAATTGGTCAAAATTGAAGCTTTTGAGTAAGCGAAAACTCTGTAAAATGGCAATTTTGGTCACTGTAAGGGTTTAAAAAGTGGTTATTCAACATGAGGCCCGATCCAAATAACATTTTGAATCATTTTTGGTAGAGTCCAAAAAATCAATTTTATGATGAAAAACGATGACCCCGGACCTGTCGAACGTTCAAAAAATGGTCAATATTGATGAAATTTTAACATTTAATCTTTTGACTTTAAATGACTGTTGGATGTGAATTATTACTTTTTCAACTAAAATAAGTGTGTTTAAAGTCATTTCTGTGCCTGAAATTGGTCAAAATTGAAGTTTTGGAGTAAGGGAAAACTCTGTAAAAATGGCAATTTTGGTCACTGTGAGGGTTTAAAAAGTGGTTATTCAACATGAGGCCCGATCCAAATGACATTTTGAATCATTTTTGGTAGAGTCCAAAAAGTCAATTTTATGATGAAAAACGATGACCCCGGACCTGTCGAACGTTCAGAAAATGGTCAATATTGATAACATTTTAACATTTAATCTTTTGACTTTAAATGACTGTTGGATGTGAATTATTACTTTTTCAACTAAAATAAGTGTGTTTAAAGTCATTTCTGTGCCTGAATTTGGCCAAAATTGAAGCTTTTGAGTAAGCGAAAACTCTGTAAAAATGGCAATTTTGGTCACTGTGAGGGTTTAAAAAGTGGTTATTCAACATGAGGCCCTATCCAAATGACATTTTGAATCATTTTTGGTAGAGTCCAAAAAATCAATTTTATGATGAAAAACGATGACCCCGGACCAGTCGAACGTTAAAAAAAGTTGTCAATATTGATGAAATTTTAACATTTAATCTTTTGACTTTAAATGACTGTTAGATGTGAATTATTACTTTTTCAACTAAAATAAGTGTGTTTAAATCATTTCTGTGCCTAAAATTGGTCAAAATTGAAGCTTTTGAGTAAGCGAAAACTCTGTAAAATGGCAATTTTGGTCACTGTGAGGGTTTAAAAAGTGGTTATTCAACATGAGGCCCGATCCAAATGACATATTGAATCATTTTTGGTAGAGTCCAAAAAATCAATTTTATGATGAAAAACGATGACCCCGGACATGTCGAACGTTCAGAAAATGGTCAATATTGATGAAATTTTAACATTTAATCTTTTGACTTTAAATGACTGTTGGATTTGAATTATTACTTTTTCAACTAAAATAAGTGTGTTTAAAGTAATTTCTGTGCCTGAAATTGGCCAAAATTGAAGCTTTTGAGTAAGCGAAAACTCTGTAAAAATGGCAATTTTGGTCACTGTGAGGGTTTAAAAAGTGGTTATTCAACATGAGGCCCGATCCAAATGACATTTTGAATCATTTTTGGTAGAGTCCAAAAAGTCAATTTTATGATGAAAAACGATGACCCCGGACCTGTCGAACGTTCAGAAAATGGTCAATATTGATAACATTTTAACATTTAATCTTTTGACTTTAAATGACTGTTGGATGTGAATTATTACTTTTTCAACTAAAATAAGTGTGTTTAAAGTCATTTCTGTGCCTGAATTTGGCCAAAATTGAAGCTTTTGAGTAAGCGAAAACTCTGTAAAAATGGCAATTTTGGTCACTGTGAGGGTTTAAAAAGTGGTTATTCAACATGAGGCCCTATCCAAATGACATTTTGAATCATTTTTGGTAGAGTCCAAAAAATCAATTTTATGATGAAAAACGATGACCCCGGACCAGTCGAACGTTAAAAAAAGTTGTCAATATTGATGAAATTTTAACATTTAATCTTTTGACTTTAAATGACTGTTAGATGTGAATTATTACTTTTTCAACTAAAATAAGTGTGTTTAAATCATTTCTGTGCCTAAAATTGGTCAAAATTGAAGCTTTTGAGTAAGCGAAAACTCTGTAAAATGGCAATTTTGGTCACTGTGAGGGTTTAAAAAGTGGTTATTCAACATGAGGCCCGATCCAAATGACATATTGAATCATTTTTGGTAGAGTCCAAAAAATCAATTTTATGATGAAAAACGATGACCCCGGACATGTCGAACGTTCAGAAAATGGTCAATATTGATGAAATTTTAACATTTAATCTTTTGACTTTAAATGACTGTTGGATTTGAATTATTACTTTTTCAACTAAAATAAGTGTGTTTAAAGTAATTTCTGTGCCTGAAATTGGCCAAAATTGAAGCTTTTGAGTAAGCGAAAACTCTGTAAAAATGGCAATTTTGGTCACTGTGAGGGTTTAAAAAGTGGTTATTTAACATGAGGCCCGATCCTAATGACATTTTGAATCATTTTTGGTAGAGTCCAAAAAATCAATTTTATGATGAAAAACGATGACCCCGGACCAGTCGAACGTTCAAAAAATGGTCAATATTGATGAAATTTTAACATTTAATCTTTTGACTTTAAATGACTGTTGGATGTGAATTATTACTTTTTCAACTAAAATACGTGTGTTTAAAGTCATTTCTGTGCCTGAAATTGGTCAAAATTGAAGCTTTTGAGTGAGCGAAAACTCTGTAAAAATGGCAATTTTGGTCACTGTGAGGGTTTAAAAAGTGGTTATTCAACATGAGGCCCGATCCAAATGATATTTTGAATCATTTTTGGTAGAATCCAAAAAATCAATTTTATGATGAAAAACGATGACCCCGGACCTGTCGAACGTTCAGAAAATGGTCAATATTGATGAAATTTTAACATTTAATCTTTTGACTTTAAATGACTGTTGGATGTGAATTATTACTTTTTCAACTAAAATAAGTGTGTTTAAAGTCATTTCTGTGCCTGAAATTGGTCAAAATTGAAGCTTTTGAGTAAGCGAAAACTCTGTAAAAATGGCAATTTTGGTCACTGTGAGGGTTTAAAAAGTGGTTATTCAACATGAGGCCCGATCCAAATGACATTTTGAATCATTTTTGGTAGAGTCCAAAAAATCAATTTTATGATGAAAAACGATGACCCCGGACCTGTCGAACGTTCAGAAAATGGTCAATATTGATAAAATTTTAACATTTAATCTTTTGACTTTAAATGACTGTTGGATGTGAATTATTACTTTTTCAACTAAAATAAGTGTGTTTAAAGTCATTCCTGTGCCTGAAATTGGCAAAAATTGAAGCTTTTGAGTAAGCGAAAACTCTGTAAAAATGGCAATTTTGGTCACTGTGAGGGTTTAAAAAGTGGTTATTCAACATGAGGCCCTATCCAAATGACATTTTGAATCATTTTTGGTAGAGTCCAAAAAATCAATTTTATGATGAAAAACGATGACCCCGGACCAGTCGAACGTTAAAAAAAGTGGTCAATATTGATGAAATTTTAACATTTAATCTTTTGACTTTAAATGACTGTTAGATGTGAATTATTACTTTTTCAACTAAAATAAGTGTGTTTAAATCATTTCTGTGCCTGAAATTGGTCAAAATTGAAGCTTTTGAGTAAGCGAAAACTCTGTAAAATGGCAATTTTGGTCACTGTAAGGGTTTAAAAAGTGGTTATTCAACATGAGGCCCGATCCAAATAACATTTTGAATCATTTTTGGGAGAGTCCAAAAAATCAATTTTATGATGAAAAACGATGACCCCGGACCTGTCGAACGTTCAAAAAATGGTCAATATTGATGAAATGTTAACATTTAATCTTTTGACTTTAAATGACTGTTGGATGTGAATTATTACTTTTTCAACTAAAATAAGTGTGTTTAAAGTCATTTCTGTGCCTGAAATTGGTCAAAATTGAAGCTTTTGAGTGAGCGAAAACTCTGTAAAATGGCAATTTTGGTCACTGTGAGGGTTTAAAAAGTGGTTATTCAACATGAGGCCCGATCCAAATGACATATTGAATCATTTTAGGTAGAGTCCAAAAAATCAATTTTATGATGAAAAACGATGACCCCGGACATGTCGAACGTTCAGAAAATGGTCAATATTGATGAAATTTTAACATTTAATCTTTTGACTTTAAATGACTGTTGGATTTGAATTATTACTTTTTCAACTAAAATAAGTGTGTTTAAAGTAATTTCTGTGCCTGAAATTGGCCAAAATTGAAGCTTTTGAGTAAGCGAAAACTCTGTAAAAATGGCAATTTTGGTCACTGTGAGGGTTTAAAAAGTGGTTATTTAACATGAGGCCCGATCCTAATGACATTTTGAATCATTTTTGGTAGAGTCCAAAAAATCAATTTTATGATGAAAAACGATGACCCCGGACCAGTCGAACGTTCAAAAAATTGTCAATATTGATGAAATTTTAACATTTAATCTTTTGACTTTAAATGACTGTTGGATGTGAATTATTACTTTTTCAACTAAAATACGTGTGTTTAAAGTCATTTCTGTGCCTGAAATTGGTCAAAATTGAAGCTTTTGAGTGAGCGAAAACTCTGTAAAAATGGCAATTTTGGTCACTGTGAGGGTTTAAAAAGTGGTTATTCAACATGAGGCCCGATCCAAATGATATTTTGAATCATTTTTGGTAGAATCCAAAAAATCAATTTTATGATGAAAAACGATGACCCCGGACCTGTCGAACGTTCAGAAAATGGTCAATATTGATGAAATTTTAACATTTAATCTTTTGACTTTAAATGACTGTTGGATGTGAATTATTACTTTTTCAACTAAAATAAGTGTGTTTAAAGTCATTTCTGTGCCTGAAATTGGTCAAAATTGAAGCTTTTGAGTAAGCGAAAACTCTGTAAAAATGGCAATTTTGGTCACTGTGAGGGTTTAAAAAGTGGTTATTCAACATGAGGCCCGATCCAAATGACATTTTGAATCATTTTTGGTAGAGTCCAAAAAATCAATTTTATGATGAAAAACGATGACCCCGGACCTGTCGAACGTTCAGAAAATGGTCAATATTGATAAAATTTTAACATTTAATCTTTTGACTTTAAATGACTGTTGGATGTGAATTATTACTTTTTCAACTAAAATAAGTGTGTTTAAAGTCATTCCTGTGCCTGAAATTGGCAAAAATTGAAGCTTTTGAGTAAGCGAAAACTCTGTAAAAATGGCAATTTTGGTCACTGTGAGGGTTTAAAAAGTGGTTATTCAACATGAGGCCCTATCCAAATGACATTTTGAATCATTTTTGGTAGAGTCCAAAAAATCAATTTTATGATGAAAAACGATGACCCCGGACCAGTCGAACGTTAAAAAAAGTGGTCAATATTGATGAAATTTTAACATTTAATCTTTTGACTTTAAATGACTGTTAGATGTGAATTATTACTTTTTCAACTAAAATAAGTGTGTTTAAATCATTTCTGTGCCTGAAATTGGTCAAAATTGAAGCTTTTGAGTAAGCGAAAACTCTGTAAAATGGCAATTTTGGTCACTGTAAGGGTTTAAAAAGTGGTTATTCAACATGAGGCCCGATCCAAATAACATTTTGAATCATTTTTGGGAGAGTCCAAAAAATCAATTTTATGATGAAAAACGATGACCCCGGACCTGTCGAACGTTCAAAAAATGGTCAATATTGATGAAATGTTAACATTTAATCTTTTGACTTTAAATGACTGTTGGATGTGAATTATTACTTTTTCAACTAAAATAAGTGTGTTTAAAGTCATTTCTGTGCCTGAAATTGGTCAAAATTGAAGCTTTTGAGTGAGCGAAAACTCTGTAAAAATGGCAATTTTGGTCACTGTGAGGGTTTAAAAAGTGGTTATTCAACATGAGGCCCGATCCAAATGATATTTTGAATCATTTTTGGTAGAGTCCAAAAAATCAATTTTATGATGAAAAACGATGACCCCGGACCTGTTGAACGTTCAAAAAAGTGGTCAATATTGATGAAATTTTAACATTTAATCTTTTGACGTTAAATGACTGTTGGATGTGAATTATTACTTTTTCAACTAAAATAAGTGTGTTTAAAGTCATTTCTGTGCCTGAAATTGGCCAAAATTGAAGCTTTTGAGTAAGCGAAAACTCTGTAAAAATGGCAATTTTGGTCACTGTGAGGGTTTAAAAAGTGGTTATTCAACATGAGGCCTGATCCAAATGACATTTTGAATCATTTTTGGTAGAGTACAAAAAATCAATTTTATGATGAAAAACGATGACCCCGGACCTGTCAAACGTTCAAAAAATGGTCAATATTGATGAAATTTTAACATTTAATCTTTTGACTTTAAATAACTGTTGGATGTGAATTATTACTTTTTCAACTAAAATAAGTGTGTTTAAAGTCATTTCTGTGCCTGAAATTGGCCAAAATTGAAGCTTTTGAGTAAGCGAAAACTCTGTAAAAATGGCAATTTTGGTCACTGTGAGGGTTTAAAAAGTGGTTATTCAACATGAGGCCCGATCCAAATGACATTTTGAATCATTTTTGGTAGAGTCCAAAAAATCAATTTTATGATGAAAAACGATGACCCTGGACCTGTCGAACGTTCAGAAAATGGTCAATATTGATGAAATTTTAACATTTAATCTTTTGACTGTAAATGACTGTTGGATTTGAATTATTACATTTTCAACTGAAATAAGTGTGTTTAAAGTAATTTCTGTGCCTGAAATTGGTCAAAATTGAAGCTTTTGAGTAAGCGAAAACTCTGTAAAAATGGCAATTTTGGTCACTGTGAGGGTTTAAAAAGTGGTTATTCAACATGAGGCCCGATCTAAATGACATTTTGAATCATTTTTGGTAGAGTCCAAAAAATCAATTTTATGATGAAAATGATGTCGAACGTTCAAAAAAGTGGTCAATATTGATGAAATTTTAACATTTAATCTTTTGACGTTAAATGACTGTTGGATGTGAATTATTACTTTTTCAACTACAATAAGTGTGTTTAAAGTCATTTCTGTGCCTGAAATTGGCCAAAATTGAAGCTTTTGAGTAAGCGAAAACTCTGTAAAAATGGCAATTTTGGTCACTGTGAGGGTTTAAAAAGTGGTTATTCAACATGAGGCCCGATCCAAATGACATTTTGAATCATTTTTGGTAGAGTCCAAAAAATCAATTTTATGATGAAAAACGATGACCCCGGACCTGTCGAACGTTCAGAAAATGGTTAATATTGATGACATTTTAACATTTAATCTTTTGACTTTAAATGACTGTTGGATGTGAATTATTACTTTTTCAACTAAAATAAGTGTGTTTAAAGTCATTTCTGTGCCTGAAATTGGCCAAAATTGAAGCTTTTGAGTAAGCGAAAACTCTGTAAAAATGGCAATTTTGGTCACTGTGAGGGTTTAAAAAGTGGTTATTCAACATGAGGCCCGATCCAAATGACATTTTGAATAATTTTTGGTAGAGTCCAAAAAATCACTTTTATGATGAAAAACAATGACGCCGGACCAGTCGAACGTTCAAAAAAGTGGTCAATATTGATGAAATTTTAACATTTAATCTTTTGACTTTAAATGACTGTTGGATGTGAATTATTACTTTTTCAACTAAAATAAGTGTGTTTAAATCATTTCTGTGCCTGAAATTGGTCAAAATTGAAGCTTTTGAGTAAGCGAAAACTCTGTAAAATGGCAATTTTGGTCACTGTAAGGGTTTAAAAAGTGGTTATTCAACATGAGGCCCGATCCAAATACCATTTTGAATCATTTTTGGTAGAGTCCAAAAAATCAATTTTATGATGAAAAACGATGACCCCGGACCTGTCGAACGTTCAAAAAATGGTCAATATTGATGAAATTTTAACATTTAATCTTTTGACTTTAAATGACTGTTGGATGTGAATTATTACTTTTTCAACTAAAATAAGTGTGTTTAAAGTCATTTCTGTGCCTGAAATTGGTCAAAATTGAAGTTTTTGTGTAAGCGAAAACTCTGTAAAAATGGCAATTTTGGTCACTGTGAGGGTTTAAAAAGTGGTTATTCAACATGAGGCCCGATCCAAATGACATTTTGAATCATTTTTGGTAGAGTCCAAAAAGTCCATTTTATGATGAAAAACGATGACCCCGGACCTGTCGAACGTTCAGAAAATGGTCAATATTGATGAAATTTTAACATTTAATCTTTTGACTTTAAATGACTGTTGGATTTGAATTATTACTTTTTCAACTAAAATAAGTGTGTTTAAAGTCATTTCTGTGCCTGAAATTGGTAAAAATTGAAGCTTTTGAGTAAGCGAAAACTCTGTAAAATGGCAATTTTGGTCACTGTAAGGGTTTAAAAAGTGGTTATTCAACATGAGGCCCGATCCAAATGACATTTTGAATCATTTTTGGTAGAGTCCAAAAAATCAATTTTATGATGAAAAACGATGACCCTGGCCCTGTCGAACGTTCAGAAAATGGTCAATATTGATGAAATTTTAACATTTAATCTTTTGACTGTAAATGACTGTTGGATTTGAATTATTACATTTTCAACTGAAATAAGTGTGTTTAAAGTAATTTCTGTGCCTGAAATTGGTCAAAATTGAAGCTTTTGAGTGAGCGAAAACTCTGTAAAAATGGCAATTTTGGTCACTGTGAGGGTTTAAAAAGTGGTTATTCAACATGAGGCCCGATCCAAATGATATTTTGAATCATTTTTGGTAGAATCCAAAAAATCAATTTTATGATGAAAAACGATGACCCCGGACCTGTCGAACGTTCAGAAAATGGTCAATATTGATGAAATTTTAACATTTAATCTTTTGACTTTAAATGACTGTTGGATGTGAATTATTACTTTTTCAACTAAAATAAGTGTGTTTAAAGTCATTTCTGTGCCTGAAATTGGTCAAAATTGAAGCTTTTGAGTAAGCGAAAACTCTGTAAAAATGGCAATTTTGGTCACTGTGAGGGTTTAAAAAGTGGTTATTCAACATGAGGCCCGATCCAAATGACATTTTGAATCATTTTTGGTAGAGTCCAAAAAATCAATTTTATGATGAAAAACGATGACCCCGGACCTGTCGAACGTTCAGAAAATGGTCAATATTGATAAAATTTTAACATTTAATCTTTTGACTTTAAATGACTGTTGGATGTGAATTATTACTTTTTCAACTAAAATAAGTGTGTTTAAAGTCATTCCTGTGCCTGAAATTGGCCAAAATTGAAGCTTTTGAGTAAGCGAAAACTCTGTAAAAATGGCAATTTTGGTCACTGTGAGGGTTTAAAAAGTGGTTATTCAACATGAGGCCCTATCCAAATGACATTTTGAATCATTTTTGGTAGAGTCCAAAAAATCAATTTTATGATGAAAAACGATGACCCCGGACCAGTCGAACGTTAAAAAAAGTGGTCAATATTGATGAAATTTTAACATTTAATCTTTTGACTTTAAATGACTGTTAGATGTGAAATATTACTTTTTCAACTAAAATAAGTGTGTTTAAATCATTTCTGTTCCTAAAATTGGTCAAAATTGAAGCTTTTGAGTAAGCGAAAACTCTGTAAAATGGCAATTTTGGTCACTGTGAGGGTTTAAAAAGTGGTTATTCAACATGAGGCCCGATCCAAATGACATTTTGAATCATTTTTGGTAGAGTCCAAAAAATCAATTTTATGATGAAAAACGATGACCCCGGACCTGTCGAACGTTCAGAAAATGGTCAATATTGATGACATTTTAACATTTAATCTTTTGACTTTAAATGACTGTTGGATTTGAATTATTACTTTTTCAACTAAAATAAGTGTGTTTAAAGTCATTTCTGTGCCTGAAATTGGTCAAAATTGAAGCTTTTGAGTAAGCGAAAACTCTGTAAAATGGCAATTTTGGTCACTGTAAGGGTTTAAAAAGTGGTTATTCAACATGAGGCCCGATCCAAATAACATTTTGAATCATTTTTGGGAGAGTCCAAAAAATCAATTTTATGATGAAAAACGATGACCCCGGACCTGTCGAACGTTCAAAAAATTGTCAATATTGATGAAATGTTAACATTTAATCTTTTGACTTTAAATGACTGTTGGATGTGAATTATTACTTTTTCAACTAAAATAAGTGTGTTTAAAGTCATTTCTGTGCCTGAAATTGGTCAAAATTGAAGCTTTTGAGTGAGCGAAAACTCTGTAAAAATGGCAATTTTGGTCACTGTGAGGGTTTAAAAAGTGGTTATTCAACATGAGGCCCGATCCAAATGATATTTTGAATCATTTTTGGTAGAGTCCAAAAAATCAATTTTATGATGAAAAACGATGACCCCGGACCTGTTGAACGTTCAAAAAAGTGGTCAATATTGATGAAATTTTAACATTTAATCTTTTGACGTTAAATGACTGTTGGATGTGAATTATTACTTTTTCAACTAAAATAAGTGTGTTTAAAGTCATTTCTGTGCCTGAAATTGGCCAAAATTGAAGCTTTTGAGTAAGCGAAAACTCTGTAAAAATGGCAATTTTGGTCACTGTGAGGGTTTAAAAAGTGGTTATTCAACATGAGGCCTGATCCAAATGACATTTTGAATCATTTTTGGTAGAGTACAAAAAATCAATTTTATGATGAAAAACGATGACCCCGGACCTGTCAAACGTTCAAAAAATGGTCAATATTGATGAAATTTTAACATTTAATCTTTTGACTTTAAATAACTGTTGGATGTGAATTATTACTGTTTCAACTAAAATAAGTGTGTTTAAAGTCATTTCTGTGCCTGAAATTGGCCAAAATTGAAGCTTTTGAGTAAGCGAAAACTCTGTAAAAATGGCAATTTTGGTCACTGTGAGGGTTTAAAAAGTGGTTATTCAACATGAGGCCCGATCCAAATGACATTTTGAATCATTTTTGGTAGAGTCCAAAAAATCAATTTTATGATGAAAAACGATGACCCTGGACCTGTCGAACGTTCAGAAAATGGTCAATATTGATGAAATTTTAACATTTAATCTTTTGACTGTAAATGACTGTTGGATTTGAATTATTACATTTTCAACTGAAATAAGTGTGTTTAAAGTAATTTCTGTGCCTGAAATTGGTCAAAATTGAAGCTTTTGAGTAAGCGAAAACTCTGTAAAAATGGCAATTTTGGTCACTGTGAGGGTTTAAAAAGTGGTTATTCAACATGAGGCCCGATCTAAATGACATTTTGAATCATTTTTGGTAGAGTCCAAAAAATCAATTTTATGATGAAAACGATGTCGAACGTTCAAAAAAGTGGTCAATATTGATGAAATTTTAACATTTAATCTTTTGACGTTAAATGACTGTTGGATGTGAATTATTACTTTTTCAACTACAATAAGTGTGTTTAAAGTCATTTCTGTGCCTGAAATTGGCCAAAATTGAAGCTTTTGAGTAAGCGAAAACTCTGTAAAAATGGCAATTTTGGTCACTGTGAGGGTTTAAAAAGTGGTTATTCAACATGAGGCCCGATCCAAATGACATTTTGAATCATTTTTGGTAGAGTCCAAAAAATCAATTTTATGATGAAAAACGATGACCCCGGACCTGTCGAACGTTCAGAAAATGGTTAATATTGATGACATTTTAACATTTAATCTTTTGACTTTAAATGACTGTTGGATGTGAATTATTACTTTTTCAACTAAAATAAGTGTGTTTAAAGTCATTTCTGTGCCTGAAATTGGCCAAAATTGAAGCTTTTGAGTAAGCGAAAACTCTGTAAAAATGGCAATTTTGGTCACTGTGAGGGTTTAAAAAGTGGTTATTCAACATGAGGCCCGATCCAAATGACATTTTGAATAATTTTTGGTAGAGTCCAAAAAATCACTTTTATGATGAAAAACAATGACGCCGGACCAGTCGAACGTTCAAAAAAGTGGTCAATATTGATGAAATTTTAACATTTAATCTTTTGACTTTAAATGACTGTTGGATGTGAATTATTACTTTTTCAACTAAAATAAGTGTGTTTAAATCATTTCTGTGCCTGAAATTGGTCAAAATTGAAGCTTTTGAGTAAGCGAAAACTCTGTAAAATGGCAATTTTGGTCACTGTAAGGGTTTAAAAAGTGGTTATTCAACATGAGGCCCGATCCAAATAACATTTTGAATCATTTTTGGTAGAGTCCAAAAAATCAATTTTATGATGAAAAACGATGACCCCGGACCTGTCGAACGTTCAAAAAATGGTCAATATTGATGAAATTTTAACATTTAATCTTTTGACTTTAAATGACTGTTGGATGTGAATTATTACTTTTTCAACTAAAATAAGTGTGTTTAAAGTCATTTCTGTGCCTGAAATTGGTCAAAATTGAAGTTTTTGTGTAAGCGAAAACTGTAAAAATGGCAATTTTGGTCACTGTGAGGGTTTAAAAAGTGGTTATTCAACATGAGGCCCGATCCAAATGACATTTTGAATCATTTTTGGTAGAGTCCAAAAAGTCCATTTTATGATGAAAAACGATGACCCCGGACCTGTCGAACGTTCAGAAAATGGTCAATATTGATGAAATTTTAACATTTAATCTTTTGACTTTAAATGACTGTTGGATTTGAATTATTACTTTTTCAACTAAAATAAGTGTGTTTAAAGTCATTTCTGTGCCTGAAATTGGTCAAAATTGAAGCTTTTGAGTAAGCGAAAACTCTGTAAAATGGCAATTTTGGTCACTGTAAGGGTTTAAAAAGTGGTTATTCAACATGAGGCCCGATCCAAATGACATTTTGAATCATTTTTGGTAGAGTCCAAAAAATCAATTTTATGATGAAAAACGATGACCCTGGCCCTGTCGAACGTTCAGCAAATGGTCAATATTGATGAAATTTTAACATTTAATCTTTTGACTGTAAATGACTGTTGGATTTGAATTATTACATTTTCAACTGAAATAAGTGTGTTTAAAGTAATTTCTGTGCCTGAAATTGGTCAAAATTGAAGCTTTTGAGTAAGCGAAAACTCTGTAAAAATGGCAATTTTGGTCACTGTGAGGGTTTAAAAAGTGGTTATTCAACATGAGGCCCGATCTAAATGACATTTTGAATCATTTTTGGTAGAGTCCAAAAAATCAATTTTATGATGAAAACGATGTCGAACGTTCAAAAAAGTGGTCAATATTGATGACATTTTAACATTTAATCTTTTGACGTTAAATGACTGTTGGATGTGAATTATTACTTTTTCAACTAAAATAAGTGTGTTTAAAGTCATTTCTGTGCCTGAAATTGGCCAAAATTGAAGCTTTTGAGTAAGCGAAAACTCTGTAAAAATGGCAATTTTGGTCACTGTGAGGGTTTAAAAAGTGGTTATTCAACATGAGGCCCGATCCAAATGACATTTTGAATAATTTTTGGTAGAGTCCAAAAAATCACTTTTATGATGAAAAACAATGACGCCGGACCAGTCGAACGTTCAAAAAAGTGGTCAATATTGATGAAATTTTAACATTTAATCTTTTGACTTTAAATGACTGTTGGATGTGAATTATTACTTTTTCAACTAAAATAAGTGTGTTTAAATCATTTCTGTGCCTGAAATTGGTCAAAATTGAAGCTTTTGAGTAAGCGAAAACTCTGTAAAATGGCAATTTTGGTCACTGTAAGGGTTTAAAAAGTGGTTATTCAACATGAGGCCCGATCCAAATAACATTTTGAATCATTTTTGGTGGAGTCCAAAAAATCAATTTTATGATGAAAAACGATGACCCCGGACCTGTTGAACGTTCAAAAAATGGTCAATATTGATGAAATTTTAACATTTAATCTTTTGACTTTAAATGACTGTTGGATGTGAATTATTACTTTTTCAACTAAAATAAGTGTGTTTAAAGTCATTTATGTGCCTGAAATTGGTCAAAATTGAAGCTTTTGAGTGAGCGAAAACTCTGTAAAAATGGCAATTTTGGTCACTGTGAGGGTTTAAAAAGTGGTTATTCAACATGAGGCCCGATCCAAATGATATTTTGAATCATTTTTGGTAGAGTCCAAAAAATCAATTTTATGATGAAAAACGATGACCCCGGACCTGTTGAACGTTCAAAAAAGTGGTCAATATTGATGAAATTTTAACATTTAATCTTTTGACGTTAAATGACTGTTGGATGTGAATTATTACTTTTTCAACTAAAATAAGTGTGTTTAAAGTCATTTCTGTGCCTGAAATTGGCCAAAATTGAAGCTTTTGAGTAAGCGAAAACTCTGTAAAAATGGCAATTTTGGTCACTGTGAGGGTTTAAAAAGTGGTTATTCAACATGAGGCCTGATCCAAATGACATTTTGAATCATTTTTGGTAGAGTACAAAAAATCAATTTTATGATGAAAAACGATGACCCCGGACCTGTCAAACGTTCAAAAAATGGTCAATATTGATGAAATTTTAACATTTAATCTTTTGACTTTAAATAACTGTTGGATGTGAATTATTACTTTTTCAACTAAAATAAGTGTGTTTAAAGTCATTTCTGTGCCTGAAATTGGCCAAAATTGAAGCTTTTGAGTAAGCGAAAACTCTGTAAAAATGGCAATTTTGGTCACTGTGAGGGTTTAAAAAGTGGTTATTCAACATGAGGCCCGATCCAAATGACATTTTGAATCATTTTTGGTAGAGTCCAAAAAATCAATTTTATGATGAAAAACGATGACCCTGGACCTGTCGAACGTTCAGAAAATGGTCAATATTGATGAAATTTTAACATTTAATCTTTTGACTGTAAATGACTGTTGGATTTGAATTATTACATTTTCAACTGAAATAAGTGTGTTTAAAGTAATTTCTGTGCCTGAAATTGGTCAAAATTGAAGCTTTTGAGTAAGCGAAAACTCTGTAAAAATGGCAATTTTGGTCACTGTGAGGGTTTAAAAAGTGGTTATTCAACATGAGGCCCGATCTAAATGACATTTTGAATCATTTTTGGTAGAGTCCAAAAAATCAATTTTATGATGAAAACGATGTCGAACGTTCAAAAAAGTGGTCAATATTGATGAAATTTTAACATTTAATCTTTTGACGTTAAATGACTGTTGGATGTGAATTATTACTTTTTCAACTACAATAAGTGTGTTTAAAGTCATTTCTGTGCCTGAAATTGGCCAAAATTGAAGCTTTTGAGTAAGCGAAAACTCTGTAAAAATGGCCATTTTGGTCACTGTGAGGGTTTAAAAAGTGGTTATTCAACATGAGGCCCGATCCAAATGACATTTTGAATCATTTTTGGTAGAGTCCAAAAAATCAATTTTATGATGAAAAACGATGACCCCGGACCTGTCGAACGTTCAGAAAATGGTTAATATTGATGACATTTTAACATTTAATCTTTTGACTTGAAATGACTGTTGGATGTGAATTATTACTTTTTCAACTAAAATAAGTGTGTTTAAAGTCATTTCTGTGCCTGAAATTGGCCAAAATTGAAGCTTTTGAGTAAGCGAAAACTCTGTAAAAATGGCAATTTTGGTCACTGTGAGGGTTTAAAAAGTGGTTATTCAACATGAGGCCCGATCCAAATGACATTTTGAATCATTTTTGGTAGAGTCCAAAAAGTCCATTTTATGATGAAAAACGATGACCCCGGACCTGTCGAACGTTCAGAAAATGGTCAATATTGATGAAATTTTAACATTTAATCTTTTGACTTTAAATGACTGTTGGATTTGAATTATTACTTTTTCAACTAAAATAAGTGTGTTTAAAGTCATTTCTGTGCCTGAAATTGGTCAAAATTGAAGCTTTTGAGTAAGCGAAAACTCTGTAAAATGGCAATTTTGGTCACTGTAAGGGTTTAAAAAGTGGTTATTCAACATGAGGCCCGATCCAAATGACATTTTGAATCATTTTTGGTAGAGTCCAAAAAATCAATTTTATGATGAAAAACGATGACCCTGGCCCTGTCGAACGTTCAGAAAATGGTCAATATTGATGAAATTTTAACATTTAATCTTTTGACTGTAAATGACTGTTGGATTTGAATTATTACATTTTCAACTGAAATAAGTGTGTTTAAAGTAATTTCTGTGCCTGAAATTGGTCAAAATTGAAGCTTTTGAGTAAGCGAAAACTCTGTAAAAATGGCAATTTTGGTCACTGTGAGGGTTTAAAAAGTGGTTATTCAACATGAGGCCCGATCTAAATGACATTTTGAATCATTTTTGGTAGAGTCCAAAAAATCAATTTTATGATGAAAACGATGTCGAACGTTCAAAAAAGTGGTCAATATTGATGAAATTTTAACATTTAATCTTTTGACGTTAAATGACTGTTGGATGTGAATTATTACTTTTTCAACTAAAATAAGTGTGTTTAAAGTCATTTCTGTGCCTGAAATTGGCCAAAATTGAAGCTTTTGAGTAAGCGAAAACTCTGTAAAAATGGCAATTTTGGTCACTGTGAGGGTTTAAAAAGTGGTTATTCAACATGAGGCCCGATCCAAATGACATTTTGAATAATTTTTGGTAGAGTCCAAAAAATCACTTTTATGATGAAAAACAATGACGCCGGACCAGTCGAACGTTCAAAAAAGTGGTCAATATTGATGAAATTTTAACATTTAATCTTTTGACTTTAAATGACTGTTGGATGTGAATTATTACTTTTTCAACTAAAATAAGTGTGTTTAAATCATTTCTGTGCCTGAAATTGGTCAAAATTGAAGCTTTTGAGTAAGCGAAAACTCTGTAAAATGGCAATTTTGGTCACTGTAAGGGTTTAAAAAGTGGTTATTCAACATGAGGCCCGATCCAAATAACATTTTGAATCATTTTTGGTAGAGTCCAAAAAATCAATTTTATGATGAAAAACGATGACCCCGGACCTGTTGAACGTTCAAAAAATGGTCAATATTGATGAAATTTTAACATTTAATCTTTTGACTTTAAATGACTGTTGGATGTGAATTATTACTTTTTCAACTAAAATAAGTGTGTTTAAAGTCATTTATGTGCCTGAAATTGGTCAAAATTGAAGCTTTTGAGTGAGCGAAAACTCTGTAAAAATGGCAATTTTGGTCACTGTGAGGGTTTAAAAAGTGGTTATTCAACATGAGGCCCGATCCAAATGATATTTTGAATCATTTTTGGTAGAGTCCAAAAAATCAATTTTATGATGAAAAACGATGACCCCGGACCTGTTGAACGTTCAAAAAAGTGGTCAATATTGATGAAATTTTAACATTTAATCTTTTGACGTTAAATGACTGTTGGATGTGAATTATTACTTTTTCAACTAAAATAAGTGTGTTTAAAGTCATTTCTGTGCCTGAAATTGGCCAAAATTGAAGCTTTTGAGTAAGCGAAAACTCTGTAAAAATGGCAATTTTGGTCACTGTGAGGGTTTAAAAAGTGGTTATTCAACATGAGGCCTGATCCAAATGACATTTTGAATCATTTTTGGTAGAGTACAAAAAATCAATTTTATGATGAAAAACGATGACCCCGGACCTGTCAAACGTTCAAAAAATGGTCAATATTGATGAAATTTTAACATTTAATCTTTTGACTTTAAATAACTGTTGGATGTGAATTATTACTTTTTCAACTAAAATAAGTGTGTTTAAAGTCATTTCTGTGCCTGAAATTGGCCAAAATTGAAGCTTTTGAGTAAGCGAAAACTCTGTAAAAATGGCAATTTTGGTCACTGTGAGGGTTTAAAAAGTGGTTATTCAACATGAGGCCCGATCCAAATGACATTTTGAATCATTTTTGGTAGAGTCCAAAAAATCAATTTTATGATGAAAAACGATGACCCTGGACCTGTCGAACGTTCAGAAAATGGTCAATATTGATGAAATTTTAACATTTAATCTTTTGACTGTAAATGACTGTTGGATTTGAATTATTACATTTTCAACTGAAATAAGTGTGTTTAAAGTAATTTCTGTGCCTGAAATTGGTCAAAATTGAAGCTTTTGAGTAAGCGAAAACTCTGTAAAAATGGCAATTTTGGTCACTGTGAGGGTTTAAAAAGTGGTTATTCAACATGAGGCCCGATCTAAATGACATTTTGAATCATTTTTGGTAGAGTCCAAAAAATCAATTTTATGATGAAAACGATGTCGAACGTTCAAAAAAGTGGTCAATATTGATGAAATTTTAACATTTAATCTTTTGACGTTAAATGACTGTTGGATGTGAATTATTACTTTTTCAACTACAATAAGTGTGTTTAAAGTCATTTCTGTGCCTGAAATTGGCCAAAATTGAAGCTTTTGAGTAAGCGAAAACTCTGTAAAAATGGCCATTTTGGTCACTGTGAGGGTTTAAAAAGTGGTTATTCAACATGAGGCCCGATCCAAATGACATTTTGAATCATTTTTGGTAGAGTCCAAAAAATCAATTTTATGATGAAAAACGATGACCCCGGACCTGTCGAACGTTCAGAAAATGGTTAATATTGATGACATTTTAACATTTAATCTTTTGACTTGAAATGACTGTTGGATGTGAATTATTACTTTTTCAACTAAAATAAGTGTGTTTAAAGTCATTTCTGTGCCTGAAATTGGCCAAAATTGAAGCTTTTGAGTAAGCGAAAACTCTGTAAAAATGGCAATTTTGGTCACTGTGAGGGTTTAAAAAGTGGTTATTCAACATGAGGCCCGATCCAAATGACATTTTGAATAATTTTTGGTAGAGTCCAAAAAATCACTTTTATGATGAAAAACAATGACGCCGGACCAGTCGAACGTTCAAAAAAGTGGTCAATATTGATGAAATTTTAACATTTAATCTTTTGACTTTAAATGACTGTTGGATGTGAATTATTACTTTTTCAACTAAAATAAGTGTGTTTAAATCATTGCTGTGCCTGAAATTGGTCAAAATTGAAGCTTTTGAGTAAGCGAAAACTCTGTAAAATGGCAATTTTGGTCACTGTAAGGGTTTAAAAAGTGGTTATTCAACATGAGGCCCGATCCAAATAACATTTTGAATCATTTTTGGTAGAGTCCAAAAAATCAATTTTATGATGAAAAACGATGACCCCGGACCTGTCGAACGTTCAAAAAATGGTCAATATTGATGAAATGTTAACATTTAATCTTTTGACTTTAAATGACTGTTGGATGTGAATTATTACTTTTTCAACTAAAATAAGTGTGTTTAAAGTCATTTCTGTGCCTGAAATTGGTCAAAATTGAAGTTTTTGAGTAAGCGAAAACTCTGTAAAAATGGCAATTTTGGTCACTGTGAGGGTTTAAAAAGTGGTTATTCAACATGAGGCCCGATCCAAATGACATTTTGAATCATTTTTGGTAGAGTCCAAAAAGTCCATTTTATGATGAAAAACGATGACCCCGGACCTGTCGAACGTTCAGAAAATGGTCAATATTGATAACATTTTAACATTTAATCTTTTGACTTTAAATGACTGTTGGATGTGAATTATTACTTTTTCAACTAAAATAAGTGTGTTTAAAGTCATTTCTGTGCCTGAATTTGGCCAAAATTGAAGCTTTTGAGTAAGCGAAAACTCTGTAAAAATGGCAATTTTGGTCACTGTGAGGGTTTAAAAAGTGGTTATTCAACATGAGGCCCTATCCAAATGACATTTTGAATCATTTTTGGTAGAGTCCAAAATATCAATTTTATGATGAAAAACGATGACCCCGGACCAGTCGAACGTTAAAAAAAGTTGTCAATATTGATGAAATTTTAACATTTAATCTTTTGACTTTAAATGACTGTTAGATGTGAATTATTACTTTTTCAACTAAAATAAGTGTGTTTAAATCATTTCTGTGCCTAAAATTGGTCAAAATTGAAGCTTTTGAGTAAGCGAAAACTCTGTAAAATGGCAATTTTGGTCACTGTGAGGGTTTAAAAAGTGGGTTTTCAACATGAGGCCCGATCCAAATGACATTTTGAATCATTTTTGGTAGAGTCCAAAAAATCAATTTTATGATGAAAAACGATGACCCCGGACCTGTCGAACGTTCAAAAAATGGTCAATATTGATGAAATTTTAACATTTAATCTTTTGACGGTAAATGACTGTTGGATGTGAATTATTACTTTTTCAACTAAAATAAGTGTGTTTAAAGTCATTTCTCTGCCTGAAATTGGTCAAAATTGAAGCTTTTGAGTAAGCGAAAACTCTGTAAAATGGCAATTTTGGTCACTGTAAGGGTTTAAAAAGTGGTTATTCAACATGAGGCCCGATCCAAATGACATATTGAATCATTTTTGGTAGAGTCCAAAAAATCAATTTTATGATGAAAAACGATGACCCCGGACCTGTCGAACGTTCAGAAAATGGTCAATATTGATGAAATTTTAACATTTAATCTTTTGACTTTAAATGACTGTTGGATGTGAATTATTACTTTTTCAACTAAAATACGTGTGTTTAAAGTCATTTCTGTGCCTGAAATTGGCCAAAATTGAAGCTTTTGAGTAAGCGAAAACTCTGTAAAAATGGCAATTTTGGTCACTGTGAGGGTTTAAAAAGTGGTTATTCAACATGAGGCCCTATCCAAATGACATTTTGAATCATTTTTGGTAGAGTCCAAAAAATCAATTTTATGATGAAAAACGATGACCCCGGACCAGTCGAACGTTAAAAAAAGTGGTCAATATTGATGAAATTTTAACATTTAATCTTTTGACTTTAAATGACTGTTAGATGTGAATTATTACTTTTTCAACTAAAATAAGTGTGTTTAAATCATTTCTGTTCCTAAAATTGGTCAAAATTGAAGCTTTTGAGTAAGCGAAAACTCTGTAAAATGGCAATTTTGGTCACTGTGAGGGTTTAAAAAGTGGTTATTCAACATGAGGCCCGATCCAAATGACATTTTGAATCATTTTTGGTAGAGTCCAAAAAATCAATTTTATGATGAAAAACGATGACCCCGGACCTGTCGAACGTTCAAAAAATGGTCAATATTGATGAAATTTTAACATTTAATCTTTTGACGGTAAATGACTGTTGGATGTGAATTATTACTTTTTCAACTAAAATAAGTGTGTTTAAAGTAATTTCTGTGCCTGAAATTGGCCAAAATTGAAGCTTTTGAGTAAGCGAAAACTCTGTAAAAATGGCAATTTTGGTCACTGTGAGGGTTTAAAAAGTGGTTATTCAACATGAGGCCCGATCCTAATGACATTTTGAATCATTTTTGGTAGAGTCCAAAAAAATCAATTTTATGATGAAAAACGATGACCCCGGACCAGTCGAACGTTCAAAAAATGGTCAATATTGATGAAAGTTTAACATTTAATCTTTTGACTTTAAATGACTGTTGGATGTGAATTATTACTTTTTCAACTAAAATAAGTGTGTTTAAAGTCATTTCTGTGCCTGAAATTGGTCAAAATTGAAGCTTTTGAGTGAGCGAAAACTCTGTAAAAATGGCAATTTTGGTCACTGTGAGGGTTTAAAAAGTGGTTATTCAACATGAGGCCCGATCCAAATGACATTTTGAAATATTTTTGGTAGAATCCAAAAAATCAATTTTATGATGAAAAACGATGACCCCAAACCTGTCGAACGTTCAAAAAATGGTCAATATTGATGAAATTTTAACATTTAATCTTTTGACTTTAAATGACTGTTGGATGTGAATTATTACATTTTCAACTGAAATAAGTGTGTTTAAAGTCATTTCTCTGCCTGAAATTGGTCAAAATTGAAGCTTTTGAGTAAGCGAAAACTCTGTAAAAATGGCAATTTTGGTCACTGTGAGGGTTTAAAAAGTGGTTATTCAACATGAGGCCCGATCCAAATGACATTTTGAATCATTTTTGGTAGAGTCTAAAAAATCAATTTTATGATGAAAAACGATGACCCCGGACCTGTCGAACGTTCAGAAAATGGTCAATATTGATGAAATTTTAACATTTAATCTTTTGACTTTAAATGACTGTTGGATGTGAATTATTCCTTTTTCAACTAAAATAAGTGTGTTTAAAGTCATTTCTGTGCCTGAAATTGGCCAAAATTGAAGCTTTTGAGTAAGCGAAAACTCTGTAAAAATGGCAATTTTGGTCACTGTGAGGGTTTAAAAAGTGGTTATTCAACATGAGGCTCGATCCAAATGACATTTTGAATAATTTTTGGTAGAGTCCAAAAAATCAATTTTATGATGAAAAACGATGACCCCGGACCTGTCGCACGTTCAAAAAATGGTCAATATTGATGAAATTTTAACATTTAATCTTTTGACTTTAAATGACTGTTGGATGTGAATTATTACTTTTTCAACTAAAATAAGTGTGTTTAAAGTCATTCCTGTGCCTGAAATTGGTCAAAATTGAAGCTTTTGAGTAAGCGAAAACTCTGTAAAAATTGCAATTTTGGTCACTGTGAGGGTTTAAAAAGTGGTTATTCAACATGAGGCCCGATCCAAATGACATTTTGAATCATTTTTGGTAGAGTCCAAAAAATCAATTTTATGATGAAAAACGATGACCCTGGACCTGTCGAACGTTCAGAAAATGGTCAATATTGATGAAATTTTAACATTTAATCTTTTGACTGTAAATGACTGTTGGATTTGAATTATTACATTTTCAACTGAAATAAGTGTGTTTAAAGTAATTTCTGTGCCTGAAATTGGTCAAAATTGAAGCTTTTGAGTAAGCAAAAACTCTGTAAAAATGGCAATTTTGGTCACTGTGAGGGTTTAAAAAGTGGTTATTCAACATGAGGCCCGATCTAAATGACATTTTGAATCATTTTTGGTAGAGTCCAAAAAATCAATTTTATGATGAAAACGATGTCGAACGTTCAAAAAAGTGGTCAATATTGATGACATTTTAACATTTAATCTTTTGACGTTAAATGACTGTTGGATGTGAATTATTACTTTTTCAACTACAATAAGTGTGTTTAAAGTAATTTCTGTGCCTGAAATTGGCCAAAATTGAAGCTTTTGAGTAAGCGAAAACTCTGTAAAAATGGCAATTTTGGTCACTGTGAGGGTTTAAAAAGTGGTTATTCAACATGAGGCCCGATCCAAATGACATTTTGAATCATTTTTGGTAGAGTCCAAAAAATCAATTTTATGATGAAAAACGATGACCCCGGACCTGTCGAACGTTCAGAAAATGGTTAATATTGATGACATTTTAACATTTAATCTTTTGACTTTAAATGACTGTTGGATGTGAATTATTACTTTTTCAACTAAAATAAGTGTGTTTAAAGTCATTTCTGTGCCTGAAATTGGCCAAAATTGAAGCTTTTGAGTAAGCGAAAACTCTGTAAAAATGGCAATTTTGGTCACTGTGAGGGTTTAAAAAGTGGTTATTCAACATGAGGCCCGATCCAAATGACATTTTGAATAATTTTTGGTAGAGTCCAAAAAATCACTTTTATGATGAAAAACAATGACGCCGGACCAGTCGAACGTTCAAAAAAGTGGTCAATATTGATGAAATTTTAACATTTAATCTTTTGACTTTAAATGACTGTTGGATGTGAATTATTACTTTTTCAACTAAAATAAGTGTGTTTAAATCATTTCTGTGCCTGAAATTGGTCAAAATTGAAGCTTTTGAGTAAGCGAAAACTCTGTAAAATGGCAATTTTGGTCACTGTAAGGGTTTAAAAAGTGGTTATTCAACATGAGGCCCGATCCAAATAACATTTTGAATCATTTTTGGTAGAGTCCAAAAAATCAATTTTATGATGAAAAACGATGACCCCGGACCTGTTGAACGTTCAAAAAATGGTCAATATTGATGAAATTTTAACATTTAATCTTTTGACTTTAAATGACTGTTGGATGTGAATTATTACTTTTTCAACTAAAATAAGTGTGTTTAAAGTCATTTCTGTGCCTGAAATTGGTCAAAATTGAAGCTTTTGAGTGAGCGAAAACTCTGTAAAAATGGCAATTTTGGTCACTGTGAGGGTTTAAAAAGTGGTTATTCAACATGAGGCCCGATCCAAATGATATTTTGAATCATTTTTGGTAGAGTCCAAAAAATCAATTTTATGATGAAAAACGATGACCCCGGACCTGTTGAACGTTCAAAAAAGTGGTCAATATTGATGAAATTTTAACATTTAATCTTTTGACGTTAAATGACTGTTGGATGTGAATTATTACTTTTTCAACTAAAATAAGTGTGTTTAAAGTCATTTCTGTGCCTGAAATTGGCCAAAATTGAAGCTTTTGAGTAAGCGAAAACTCTGTAAAAATGGCAATTTTGGTCACTGTGAGGGTTTAAAAAGTGGTTATTCAACATGAGGCCTGATCCAAATGACATTTTGAATCATTTTTGGTAGAGTACAAAAAATCAATTTTATGATGAAAAACGATGACCCCGGACCTGTCAAACGTTCAAAAAATGGTCAATATTGATGAAATTTTAACATTTAATCTTTTGACTTTAAATAACTGTTGGATGTGAATTATTACTTTTTCAACTAAAATAAGTGTGTTTAAAGTCATTTCTGTGCCTGAAATTGGCCAAAATTGAAGCTTTTGAGTAAGCGAAAACTCTGTAAAAATGGCAATTTTGGTCACTGTGAGGGTTTAAAAAGTGGTTATTCAACATGAGGCCCGATCCAAATGACATTTTGAATCATTTTTGGTAGAGTCCAAAAAATCAATTTTATGATGAAAAACGATGACCCTGGACCTGTCGAACGTTCAGAAAATGGTCAATATTGATGAAATTTTAACATTTAATCTTTTGACTGTAAATGACTGTTGGATTTGAATTATTACATTTTCAACTGAAATAAGTGTGTTTAAAGTAATTTCTGTGCCTGAAATTGGTCAAAATTGAAGCTTTTGAGTAAGCGAAAACTCTGTACAAATGGCAATTTTGGTCACTGTGAGGGTTTAAAAAGTGGTTATTCAACATGAGGCCCGATCTAAATGACATTTTGAATCATTTTTGGTAGAGTCCAAAAAATCAATTTTATGATGAAAACGATGTCGAACGTTCAAAAAAGTGGTCAATATTGATGAAATTTTAACATTTAATCTTTTGACGTTAAATGACTGTTGGATGTGAATTATTACTTTTTCAACTCCAATAAGTGTGTTTAAAGTCATTTCTGTGCCTGAAATTGGCCAAAATTGAAGCTTTTGAGTAAGCGAAAACTCTGTAAAAATGGCAATTTTGGTCACTGTGAGGGTTTAAAAAGTGGTTATTCAACATGAGGTCCGATCCAAATGACATTTTGAATCATTTTTGGTAGAGTCCAAAAAATCAATTTTATGATGAAAAACGATGACCCCGGACCTGTCGCACGTTCAAAAAATGGTCAATATTGATGAAATTTTAACATTTAATCTTTTGACTTTAAATGACTGTTGGATGTGAATTATTACTTTTTCAACTAAAATAAGTGTGTTTAAAGTCATTCCTGTGCCTGAAATTGGTCAAAATTGAAGCTTTTGAGTAAGCGAAAACTCTGTAAAAATTGCAATTTTGGTCACTGTGAGGGTTTAAAAAGTGGTTATTCAACATGAGGCCCGATCCAAATGACATTTTGAATCATTTTTGGTAGAGTCCAAAAAATCAATTTTATGATGAAAAACGATGACCCTGGACCTGTCGAACGTTCAGAAAATGGTCAATATTGATGAAATTTTAACATTTAATCTTTTGACTGTAAATGACTGTTGGATTTGAATTATTACATTTTCAACTGAAATAAGTGTGTTTAAATTAATTTCTGTGCCTGAAATTGGTCAAAATTGAAGCTTTTGAGTAAGCGAAAACTCTGTAAAAATGGCAATTTTGGTCACTGTGAGGGTTTAAAAAGTGGTTATTCAACATGAGGCCCGATCTAAATGACATTTTGAATCATTTTTGGTAGAGTCCAAAAAATCAATTTTATGATGAAAACGATGTCGAACGTTCAAAAAAGTGGTCAATATTGATGAAATTTTAACATTTAATCTTTTGACGTTAAATGACTGTTGGATGTGAATTATTACTTTTTCAACTACAATAAGTGTGTTTAAAGTAATTTCTGTGCCTGAAATTGGCCAAAATTGAAGCTTTTGAGTAAGCGAAAACTCTGTAAAAATGGCAATTTTGGTCACTGTGAGGGTTTAAAAAGTGGTTATTCAACATGAGGCCCGATCCAAATGACATTTTGAATCATTTTTGGTAGAGTCCAAAAAATCAATTTTATGATGAAAAACGATGACCCCGGACCTGTCGAACGTTCAGAAAATGGTTAATATTGATGACATTTTAACATTTAATCTTTTGACTTTAAATGACTGTTGGATGTGAATTATTACTTTTTCAACTAAAATAAGTGTGTTTAAAGTCATTTCTGTGCCTGAAATTGGCCAAAATTGAAGCTTTTGAGTAAGCGAAAACTCTGTAAAAATGGCAATTTTGGTCACTGTGAGGGTTTAAAAAGTGGTTATTCAACATGAGGCCCGATCCAAATGACATTTTGAATAATTTTTGGTAGAGTCCAAAAAATCACTTTTATGATGAAAAACAATGACGCCGGACCAGTCGAACGTTCAAAAAAGTGGTCAATATTGATGAAATTTTAACATTTAATCTTTTGACTTTAAATGACTGTTGGATGTGAATTATTACTTTTTCAACTAAAATAAGTGTGTTTAAATCATTTCTGTGCCTGAAATTGGTCAAAATTGAAGCTTTTGAGTAAGCGAAAACTCTGTAAAATGGCAATTTTGGTCACTGTAAGGGTTTAAAAAGTGGTTATTCAACATGAGGCCCGATCCAAATAACATTTTGAATCATTTTTGGTAGAGTCCAAAAAATCAATTTTATGATGAAAAACGATGACCCCGGACCTGTTGAACGTTCAAAAAATGGTCAATATTGATGAAATTTTAACATTTAATCTTTTGACTTTAAATGACTGTTGGATGTGAATTATTACTTTTTCAACTAAAATAAGTGTGTTTAAAGTCATTTCTGTGCCTGAAATTGGTCAAAATTGAAGCTTTTGAGTGAGCGAAAACTCTGTAAAAATGGCAATTTTGGTCACTGTGAGGGTTTAAAAAGTGGTTATTCAACATGAGGCCCGATCCAAATGATATTTTGAATCATTTTTGGTAGAGTCCAAAAAATAAATTTTATGATGAAAAACGATGACCCCGGACCTGTTGAACGTTCAAAAAAGTGGTCAATATTGATGAAATTTTAACATTTAATCTTTTGACATTAAATGACTGTTGGATGTGAATTATTACTTTTTCAACTAAAATAAGTGTGTTTAAAGTCATTTCTGTGCCTGAAATTGGCCAAAATTGAAGCTTTTGAGTAAGCGAAAACTCTGTAAAAATGGCAATTTTGGTCACTGTGAGGGTTTAAAAAGTGGTTATTCAACATGAGGCCTGATCCAAATGACATTTTGAATCATTTTTGGTAGAGTACAAAAAATCAATTTTATGATGAAAAACGATGACCCCGGACCTGTCAAACGTTCAAAAAATGGTCAATATTGATGAAATTTTAACATTTAATCTTTTGACTTTAAATAACTGTTGGATGTGAATTATTACTTTTTCAACTAAAATAAGTGTGTTTAAAGTCATTTCTGTGCCTGAAATTGGCCAAAATTGAAGCTTTTGAGTAAGCGAAAACTCTGTAAAAATGGCAATTTTGGTCACTGTGAGGGTTTAAAAAGTGGTTATTCAACATGAGGCCCGATCCAAATGACATTTTGAATCATTTTTGGTAGAGTCCAAAAAATCAATTTTATGATGAAAAACGATGACCCTGGACCTGTCGAACGTTCAGAAAATGGTCAATATTGATGAAATTTTAACATTTAATCTTTTGACTGTAAATGACTGTTGGATTTGAATTATTACATTTTCAACTGAAATAAGTGTGTTTAAAGTAATTTCTGTGCCTGAAATTGGTCAAAATTGAAGCTTTTGAGTAAGCGAAAACTCTGTACAAATGGCAATTTTGGTCACTGTGAGGGTTTAAAAAGTGGTTATTCAACATGAGGCCCGATCTAAATGACATTTTGAATCATTTTTGGTAGAGTCCAAAAAATCAATTTTATGATGAAAACGATGTCGAACGTTCAAAAAAGTGGTCAATATTGATGAAATTTTAACATTTAATCTTTTGACGTTAAATGACTGTTGGATGTGAATTATTACTTTTTCAACTCCAATAAGTGTGTTTAAAGTCATTTCTGTGCCTGAAATTGGCCAAAATTGAAGCTTTTGAGTAAGCGAAAACTCTGTAAAAATGGCAATTTTGGTCACTGTGAGGGTTTAAAAAGTGGTTATTCAACATGAGGTCCGATCCAAATGACATTTTGAATCATTTTTGGTAGAGTCCAAAAAATCAATTTTATGATGAAAAACGATGACCCCGGACCTGTCGCACGTTCAAAAAATGGTCAATATTGATGAAATTTTAACATTTAATCTTTTGACTTTAAATGACTGTTGGATGTGAATTATTACTTTTTCAACTAAAATAAGTGTGTTTAAAGTCATTCCTGTGCCTGAAATTGGTCAAAATTGAAGCTTTTGAGTAAGCGAAAACTCTGTAAAAATTGCAATTTTGGTCACTGTGAGGGTTTAAAAAGTGGTTATTCAACATGAGGCCCGATCCAAATGACATTTTGAATCATTTTTGGTAGAGTCCAAAAAATCAATTTTATGATGAAAAACGATGACCCTGGACCTGTCGAACGTTCAGAAAATGGTCAATATTGATGAAATTTTAACATTTAATCTTTTGACTGTAAATGACTGTTGGATTTGAATTATTACATTTTCAACTGAAATAAGTGTGTTTAAATTAATTTCTGTGCCTGAAATTGGTCAAAATTGAAGCTTTTGAGTAAGCGAAAACTCTGTAAAAATGGCAATTTTGGTCACTGTGAGGGTTTAAAAAGTGGTTATTCAACATGAGGCCCGATCTAAATGACATTTTGAATCATTTTTGGTAGAGTCCAAAAAATCAATTTTATGATGAAAACGATGTCGAACGTTCAAAAAAGTGGTCAATATTGATGACATTTTAACATTTAATCTTTTGACGTTAAATGACTGTTGGATGTGAATTATTACTTTTTCAACTACAATAAGTGTGTTTAAAGTAATTTCTGTGCCTGAAATTGGCCAAAATTGAAGCTTTTGAGTAAGCGAAAACTCTGTAAAAATGGCAATTTTGGTCACTGTGAGGGTTTAAAAAGTGGTTATTCAACATGAGGCCCGATCCAAATGACATTTTGAATCATTTTTGGTAGAGTCCAAAAAATCAATTTTATGATGAAAAACGATGACCCCGGACCTGTCGAACGTTCAGAAAATGGTTAATATTGATGACATTTTAACATTTAATCTTTTGACTTTAAATGACTGTTGGATGTGAATTATTACTTTTTCAACTAAAATAAGTGTGTTTAAAGTCATTTCTGTGCCTGAAATTGGCCAAAATTGAAGCTTTTGAGTAAGCGAAAACTCTGTAAAAATGGCAATTTTGGTCACTGTGAGGGTTTAAAAAGTGGTTATTCAACATGAGGCCCGATCCAAATGACATTTTGAATAATTTTTGGTAGAGTCCAAAAAATCACTTTTATGATGAAAAACAATGACGCCGGACCAGTCGAACGTTCAAAAAAGTGGTCAATATTGATGAAATTTTAACATTTAATCTTTTGACTTTAAATGACTGTTGGATGTGAATTATTACTTTTTCAACTAAAATAAGTGTGTTTAAATCATTTCTGTGCCTGAAATTGGTCAAAATTGAAGCTTTTGAGTAAGCGAAAACTCTGTAAAATGGCAATTTTGGTCACTGTAAGGGTTTAAAAAGTGGTTATTCAACATGAGGCCCGATCCAAATAACATTTTGAATCATTTTTGGTAGAGTCCAAAAAATCAATTTTATGATGAAAAACGATGACCCCGGACCTGTTGAACGTTCAAAAAATGGTCAATATTGATGAAATTTTAACATTTAATCTTTTGACTTTAAATGACTGTTGGATGTGAATTATTACTTTTTCAACTAAAATAAGTGTGTTTAAAGTCATTTCTGTGCCTGAAATTGGTCAAAATTGAAGCTTTTGAGTGAGCGAAAACTCTGTAAAAATGGCAATTTTGGTCACTGTGAGGGTTTAAAAAGTGGTTATTCAACATGAGGCCCGATCCAAATGATATTTTGAATCATTTTTGGTAGAGTCCAAAAAATCAATTTTATGATGAAAAACGATGACCCCGGACCTGTTGAACGTTCAAAAAAGTGGTCAATATTGATGAAATTTTAACATTTAATCTTTTGACGTTAAATGACTGTTGGATGTGAATTATTACTTTTTCAACTAAAATAAGTGTGTTTAAAGTCATTTCTGTGCCTGAAATTGGCCAAAATTGAAGCTTTTGAGTAAGCGAAAACTCTGTAAAAATGGCAATTTTGGTCACTGTGAGGGTTTAAAAAGTGGTTATTCAACATGAGGCCTGATCAAAATGACATTTTGAATCATTTTTGGTAGAGTACAAAAAATCAATTTTATGATGAAAAACGATGACCCCGGACCTGTCAAACGTTCAAAAAATGGTCAATATTGATGAAATTTTAACATTTAATCTTTTGACTTTAAATAACTGTTGGATGTGAATTATTACTTTTTCAACTAAAATAAGTGTGTTTAAAGTCATTTCTGTGCCTGAAATTGGCCAAAATTGAAGCTTTTGAGTAAGCGAAAACTCTGTAAAAATGGCAATTTTGGTCACTGTGAGGGTTTAAAAAGTGGTTATTCAACATGAGGCCCGATCCAAATGACATTTTGAATCATTTTTGGTAGAGTCCAAAAAATCAATTTTATGATGAAAAACGATGACCCTGGACCTGTCGAACGTTCAGAAAATGGTCAATATTGATGAAATTTTAACATTTAATCTTTTGACTGTAAATGACTGTTGGATTTGAATTATTACATTTTCAACTGAAATAAGTGTGTTTAAAGTAATTTCTGTGCCTGAAATTGGTCAAAATTGAAGCTTTTGAGTAAGCGAAAACTCTGTACAAATGGCAATTTTGGTCACTGTGAGGGTTTAAAAAGTGGTTATTCAACATGAGGCCCGATCTAAATGACATTTTGAATCATTTTTGGTAGAGTCCAAAAAATCAATTTTATGATGAAAACGATGTCGAACGTTCAAAAAAGTGGTCAATATTGATGAAATTTTAACATTTAATCTTTTGACGTTAAATGACTGTTGGATGTGAATTATTACTTTTTCAACTACAATAAGTGTGTTTAAAGTCATTTCTGTGCCTGAAATTGGCCAAAATTGAAGCTTTTGAGTAAGCGAAAACTCTGTAAAAATGGCAATTTTGGTCACTGTGAGGGTTTAAAAAGTGGTTATTCAACATGAGGCCCGATCCAAATGACATTTTGAATCATTTTTGGTAGAGTCCAAAAAATCAATTTTATGATGAAAAACGATGACCCCGGACCTGTCGAACGTTCAGAAAATGGTTAATATTGATGACATTTTAACATTTAATCTTTTGACTTTAAATGACTGTTGGATGTGAATTATTACTTTTTCAACTAAAATAAGTGTGTTTAAAGTCATTTCTGTGCCTGAAATTGGCCAAAATTGAAGCTTTTGAGTAAGCGAAAACTCTGTAAAAATGGCAATTTTGGTCACTGTGAGGGTTTAAAAAGTGGTTATTCAACATGAGGCCCGATCCAAATGACATTTTGAATAATTTTTGGTAGAGTCCAAAAAATCACTTTTATGATGAAAAACAATGACGCCGGACCAGTCGAACGTTCAAAAAAGTGGTCAATATTGATGAAATTTTAACATTTAATCTTTTGACTTTAAATGACTGTTGGATGTGAATTATTACTTTTTCAACTAAAATAAGTGTGTTTAAATCATTTCTGTGCCTGAAATTGGTCAAAATTGAAGCTTTTGAGTAAGCGAAAACTCTGTAAAATGGCAATTTTGGTCACTGTAAGGGTTTAAAAAGTGGTTATTCAACATGAGGCCCGATCCAAATAACATTTTGAATCATTTTTGGTAGAGTCCAAAAAATCAATTTTATGATGAAAAACGATGACCCCGGACCTGTCGAACGTTCAAAAAATGGTCAATATTGATGAAATTTTAACATTTAATCTTTTGACTTTAAATGACTGTTGGATGTGAATTATTACTTTTTCAACTAAAATAAGTGTGTTTAAAGTCATTTCTGTGCCTGAAATTGGTCAAAATTGAAGTTTTTGAGTAAGCGAAAACTCTGTAAAAATGGCAATTTTGGTCACTGTGAGGGTTTAAAAAGTGGTTATTCAACATGAGGCCCGATCCAAATGACATTTTGAATCATTTTTGGTAGAGTCCAAAAAGTCCATTTTATGATGAAAAACGATGACCCCGGACCTGTCGAACGTTCAGAAAATGGTCAATATTGATAACATTTTAACATTTAATCTTTTGACTTTAAATGACTGTTGGATGTGAATTATTACTTTTTCAACTAAAATAAGTGTGTTTAAAGTCATTTCTGTGCCTGAATTTGGCCAAAATTGAAGCTTTTGAGTAAGCGAAAACTCTGTAAAAATGACAATTTTGGTCACTGTGAGGGTTTAAAAAGTGGTTATTCAACATGAGGCCCTATCCAAATGACATTTTGAATCATTTTTGGTAGAGTCCAAAATATCAATTTTATGATGAAAAACGATGACCCCGGACCAGTCGAACGTTAAAAAAAGTTGTCAATATTGATGAAATTTTAACATTTAATCTTTTGACTTTAAATGACTGTTAGATGTGAATTATTACTTTTTCAACTAAAATAAGTGTGTTTAAATCATTTCTGTGCCTAAAATTGGTCAAAATTGAAGCTTTTGAGTAAGCGAAAACTCTGTAAAATGGCAATTTTGGTCACTGTGAGGGTTTAAAAAGTGGGTTTTCAACATGAGGCCCGATCCAAATGACATTTTGAATCATTTTTGGTAGAGTCCAAAAAATCAATTTTATGATGAAAAACGATGACCCCGGACCTGTCGAACGTTCAAAAAATGGTGAATATTGATGAAATTTTAACATTTAATCTTTTGACGGTAAATGACTGTTGGATGTGAATTATTACTTTTTCAACTAAAATAAGTGTGTTTAAAGTCATTTCTCTGCCTGAAATTGGTCAAAATTGAAGCTTTTGAGTAAGCGAAAACTCTGTAAAATGGCAATTTTGGTCACTGTAAGGGTTTAAAAAGTGGTTATTCAACATGAGGCCCGATCCAAATGACATATTGAATCATTTTTGGTAGAGTCCAAAAAATCAATTTTATGATGAAAAACGATGACCCCGGACCTGTCGAACGTTCAGAAAATGGTCAATATTGATGAAATTTTAACATTTAATCTTTTGACTTTAAATGACTGTTGGATGTGAATTATTACTTTTTCAACTAAAATACGTGTGTTTAAAGTCATTTCTGTGCCTGAAATTGGCCAAAATTGAAGCTTTTGAGTAAGCGAAAACTCTGTAAAAATGGCAATTTTGGTCACTGTGAGGGTTTAAAAAGTGGTTATTCAACATGAGGCCCTATCCAAATGACATTTTGAATCATTTTTGGTAGAGTCCAAAAAATCAATTTTATGATGAAAAACGATGACCCCGGACCAGTCGAACGTTAAAAAAAGTGGTCAATATTGATGAAATTTTAACATTTAATCTTTTGACTTTAAATGACTGTTAGATGTGAATTATTACTTTTTCAACTAAAATAAGTGTGTTTAAATCATTTCTGTTCCTAAAATTGGTCAAAATTGAAGCTTTTGAGTAAGCGAAAACTCTGTAAAATGGCAATTTTGGTCACTGTGAGGGTTTAAAAAGTGGTTATTCAACATGAGGCCCGATCCAAATGACATTTTGAATCATTTTTGGTAGAGTCCAAAAAATCAATTTTATGATGAAAAACGATGACCCCGGACCTGTCGAACGTTCAAAAAATGGTCAATATTGATGAAATTTTAACATTTAATCTTTTGACGGTAAATGACTGTTGGATGTGAATTATTACTTTTTCAACTAAAATAAGTGTGTTTAAAGTAATTTCTGTGCCTGAAATTGGCCAAAATTGAAGCTTTTGAGTAAGCGAAAACTCTGTAAAAATGGCAATTTTGGTCACTGTGAGGGTCTAAAAAGTGGATATTCAACATGAGGCCCGATCCTAATGACATTTTGAATCATTTTTGGTAGAGTCCAAAAAAATCAATTTTATGATGAAAAACGATGACCCCGGACCAGTCGAACGTTCAAAAAATGGTCAATATTGATGAAAGTTTAACATTTAATCTTTTGACTTTAAATGACTGTTGGATGTGAATTATTACTTTTTCAACTAAAATAAGTGTGTTTAAAGTCATTTCTGTGCCTGAAATTGGTCAAAATTGAAGCTTTTGAGTGAGCGAAAACTCTGTAAAAATGGCAATTTTGGTCACTGTGAGGGTTTAAAAAGTGGTTATTCAACATGAGGCCCGATCCAAATGACATTTTGAAATATTTTTGGTAGAATCCAAAAAATCAATTTTATGATGAAAAACGATGACCCCAAACCTGTCGAACGTTCAAAAAATGGTCAATATTGATGAAATTTTAACATTTAATCTTTTGACTTTAAATGACTGTTGGATGTGAATTATTACATTTTCAACTGAAATAAGTGTGTTTAAAGTCATTTCTCTGCCTGAAATTGGTCAAAATTGAAGCTTTTGAGTAAGCGAAAACTCTGTAAAAATGGCAATTTTGGTCACTGTGAGGGTTTAAAAAGTGGTTATTCAACATGAGGCCCGATCCAAATGACATTTTGAATCATTTTTGGTAGAGTCTAAAAAATCAATTTTATGATGAAAAACGATGACCCCGGACCTGTCGAACGTTCAGAAAATGGTCAATATTGATGAAATTTTAACATTTAATCTTTTGACTTTAAATGACTGTTGGATGTGAATTATTCCTTTTTCAACTAAAATAAGTGTGTTTAAAGTCATTTCTGTGCCTGAAATTGGCCAAAATTGAAGCTTTTGAGTAAGCGAAAACTCTGTAAAAATGGCAATTTTGGTCACTGTGAGGGTTTAAAAAGTGGTTATTCAACATGAGGCCCGATCCAAATGACATTTTGAATAATTTTTGGTAGAGTCCAAAAAATCAATTTTATGATGAAAAACGATGACCCCGGACCTGTCGCACGTTCAAAAAATGGTCAATATTGATGAAATTTTAACATTTAATCTTTTGACTTTAAATGACTGTTGGATGTGAATTATTACTTTTTCAACTAAAATAAGTGTGTTTAAAGTCATTCCTGTGCCTGAAATTGGTCAAAATTGAAGCTTTTGAGTAAGCGAAAACTCTGTAAAAATTGCAATTTTGGTCACTGTGAGGGTTTAAAAAGTGGTTATTCAACATGAGGCCCGATCCAAATGACATTTTGAATCATTTTTGGTAGAGTCCAAAAAATCAATTTTATGATGAAAAACGATGACCCCGGACCAGTCGAACGTTAAAAAAAGTGGTCAATATTGATGACATTTTAACATTTAATCTTTTGACTTTAAATGACTGTTAGATGTGAATTATTACTTTTTCAACTAAAATAAGTGTGTTTAAATCATTTCTGTGCCTAAAATTGGTCAAAATTGAAGCTTTTGAGTGAGCGAAAACTCTGTAAAATGGCAATTTTGGTCACTGTGAGGGTTTAAAAAGTGGTTATTCAACATGAGGCCCGATCCAAATGACATTTTGAATCATTTTTGGTAGAGTCCAAAAAATCAATTTTATGATGAAAAACGATGACCCCGGACCTGTCGAACGTTCAAAAAATGGTCAATATTGATGAAATTTTAACATTTAATCTTTTGACGGTAAATGACTGTTGGATGTGAATTATTACTTTTTCAACTAAAATAAGTGTGTTTAAAGTCATTTCTCTGCCTGAAATTTTTCAAAATTGAAGCTTTTGAGTAAGCGAAAACTCTGTAAAATGGCAATTGTGGTCACTGTAAGGGTTTAAAAAGTGGTTATTCAACATGAGGCCCGATCCAAATAACATTTTGAATCATTTTTGGTAGAGTCCAAAAAATCAATTTTATGATGAAAAACGATGACCCCGGACCTGTCGAACGTTCAGAAAATGGTCAATATTGATGAAATTTTAACATTCAATCTTTTGACTTTAAATGACTGTTGGATGTGAATTATTACTTTTTCAACTAACATAAGTATGTTTAAAGTCATTTCTCTGCCTGAAATTGGCCAAAATTTAAGCTTTTGAGTAAGCGAAAACTCTGTAAAAATGGCAATTTTGGTCACTGTGAGGGTTTAAAAAGTGGTTATTCAACATGAGGCCCTATCCAAATGACATTTTTAATCATTTTTGGTAGAGTCCAAAAAATCAATTTTATGATGAAAAACGATGACCCCGGACCAGTCGAACGTTAAAAAAAGTGGTCAATATTGATGAAATTTTAACATTTAATCTTTTGACTTTAAATGACTGTTAGATGTGAATTATTACTTTTTCAACTAAAATAAGTGTGTTTAAATCATTTCTGTGCCTAAAATTGGTCAAAATTGAAGCTTTTGAGTAAGCGAAAACTCTGTAAAATGGCAATTTTGGTCACTGTGAGGGTTTAAAAAGTGGTTATTCAACATGAGGCCCGATCCAAATGACATTTTGAATCATTTTTGGTAGAGTCCAAAAAATCAATTTTATGATGAAAAACGATGACCCCGGACCTGTCGAACGTTCAAAAAAGTGGTCAATATTGATGAAATTTTAACATTTAATCTTTTGACGTTAAATGACTGTTGGATGTGAATTATTACTTTTTCAACTAAAATAGGTGTGTTTAAAGTCATTTCTGTGCCTGAAATTGGCCAAAATTGAAGCTTTTGAGTAAGCGAAAACTCTGTAAAAATGGCAATTTTGGTCACTGTGAGGGTTTAAAAAGTGGTTATTCAACATGAGGCCCGATCCAAATGACATTTTGAATCATTTTTGGTAGAGTCCAAAAAATCAATTTTATGATGAAAAACGATGACCCCGGACCTGTCGAACGTTCAGAAAATGGTCAATATTGATGAAATTTTAACATTTAATCTTTTGACTTTAAATGACTGTTGGATGTGAATTATTACTTTTTCAACTAAAATAAGTGTGTTTAAAGTCATTTCTCTGCCTGAAATTGGTCAAAATTGAAGCTTTTGAGTAAGCGAAAACTCTGTAAAAATGGCAATTTTGGTCACTGTGAGGGTTTAAAAAGTGGTTATTCAACATGAGGCCCGATCCAAATGACATTTTGAATAATTTTTGGTAGAGTCTAAAAAATCAATTTTATGATGAAAAACGATGACCCCGGACCAGTCGAACGTTCAAAAAAGTGGTCAATATTGATGAAATTTTAACATTTAATCTTTTGACGTTAAATGACTGTTGGATGTGAATTATTACTTTTTCAACTAAAATAAGTGTGTTTAAAGTCATTTCTGTGCCTGAAATTGGCCAAAATTGAAGCTTTTGAGTAAGCGAAAACTCTGTAAAATGGCAATTTTGGTCACTGTAAGGGTTTAAAAAGTGGTTATTCAACATGAGGCCCAATCCAAATAACATTTTGAATCATTTTTGGTAGAGTCCAAAAAATCAGTTTTATGATGAAAAACGATGACCCCGGACCTGTCGAAAGTTCAAAAAATGGTCAATATTGATGAAATTTTAACATTTAATCTTTTGACTTTAAATGACTGTTGGATGTGAATTATTACTTTTTCAACTAAAATAAGTGTGTTTAAAGTCATTCCTGTGCCTGAAATTGGTCAAAATTGAAGCTTTTGAGTAAGCGAAAACTCTGTAAAAAGGGCAATTTTGGTCACTGTGAGGGTTTAAAAAGTGGTTATTCAACATGAGGCCCGATCCAAATGACATTTTGAATCATTTTTGGTAGAGTCCAAAAAATCAATTTTATGATGAAAAACGATGACCCCGGACCTGTCGAACGTTCAAAAAATGGTCAATATTGATGAAATTTTAACATTAAATCTTTTGACGGTAAATGACTGTTGGATGTGAATTATTACTTTTTCAACTAAAATAAGTGTGTTTAAAGTCATTTCTCTGCCTGAAATTGGTCAAAATTGAAGCTTTTGAGTAAGCGAAAACTCTGTAAAATGGCAATTTTGGTCACTGTAAGGGTTTAAAAAGTGGTTATTCAACATGAGGCCCGATCCAAATAACATTTTGAATCATTTTTGGTAGAGTCCAAAAAATCAATTTTATGATGAAAAACGATGACCCCGGACCTGTCGAACGTTCAGAAAATGGTCAATATTGATGAAATTTTAACATTCAATCTTTTGACTTTAAATGACTGTTGGATGTGAATTATTACTTTTTCAACTAAAATAAGTATGTTTAAAGTCATTTCTGTGCCTGAAATTGGCCAAAATTTAAGCTTTTGAGGAAGCGAAAACTCTGTAAAAATGGCAATTTTGGTCACTGTGAGGGATTAAAAAGTGGTTATTCAACACGAGGCCCGATCCAAATGACATTTTGAATCATTTTTGGTAGAGTCCAAAAAATCAATTTTATGATGAAAAACGATGACCCCGGACCTGTCGAACGTTCAAAAAAGTGGTCAATATTGATGAAATTTTAACATTTAAACTTTTGACTTTAAATGACTGTTGGATGTGAATTATTACTTTTTCAACTAAAATAAGTGTGTTTAAATCATTTCTGTGCCTGAAATTGGTCAAAATTGAAGCTTTTGAGTAAGCGAAAACTCTGTAAAATGGCAATTTTGGTCACTGTAAGGGTTTAAAAAGTGGTTATTCAACATGAGGCCTGATCCAAATGAAATTTTGAATCATTTTTGGTAGAGTCCAAAAAATCAATTTTATGATGAAAAACGATGACCCCGGACCTGTCAAACGTTCAAAAAAGGGTCAATATTGATGAAATTTTAACATTTAATCTTTTGACTTTAAATGACTGTTGGATGTGAATTTTTACTTTTTCAACTAAAATAAGTGTGTTTAAAGTCATTTCTGTGCCTGAAATTGGCCAAAATTGAAGCTTTTGAGTAAGCGAAAACTCTGTAAAAATGGCAATTTTGGTCACTGTGAGGGTTTAAAAAGTGGTTATTCAACATGAGGCCCTATCCAAATGACATTTTGAATCATTTTTGGTAGAGTCCAAAAAATCAATTTTATGATGAAAAACGATGACCCCGGACCAGTCGAACGTTAAAAAAAGTGGTCAATATTGATGAAATTTTAACATTTAATCTTTTGACTTTAAATGACTGTTAGATGTGAATTATTACTTTTTCAACTAAAATAAGTGTGTTTAAATCATTTCTGTGCCTAAAATTGGTCAAAATTGAAGCTTTTGAGTAAGCGAAAACTCTGTAAAATGGCAATTTTGGTCACTGTGAGGGTTTAAAAAGTGGTTATTCAACATGAGGCCCGATCCAAATGACATTTTGAAACATTTTTGGTAGAGTCCAAAAAATCAATTTTATGATGAAAAACGATGACCCCGGACCTGTCGAACGTTCAAAAAAGTGGTCAATATTGATGAAATTTTAACATTTAATCTTTTGACGTTAAATGACTGTTGGATGTGAATTATTACTTTTTCAACTAAAATAAGTGTGTTTAAAGTCATTTCTGTGCCTGAAATTGGCCAAAATTGAAGCTTTTGAGTAAGCGAAAACTCTGTAAAAATGGCAATTTTGGTCACTGTGAGGGTTTAAAAAGTGGTTATTCAACATGAGGCCCGATCCAAATGACATTTTGAATCATTTTTGGTAGAGTCCAAAAAATCAATTTTATGATGAAAAACGATGACCCCGGACCAGTCGAACGTTAAAAAAAGTGGTCAATATTGATGAAATTTTAACATTTAATCTTTTGACTTTAAATGACTGTTAGATGTGAATTATTACTTTTTCAACTAAAATAAGTGTGTTTAAATCATTTCTGTGCCTAAAATTGGTCAAAATTGAAGCTTTTGAGTAAGCGAAAACTCTGTAAAATGGCAATTTTGGTCACTGTGAGGGTTTAAAAAGTGGTTATTCAACATGAGGCCCGATCCAAATGACATTTTGAATAATTTTCGGTAGAGTCCAAAAAATAAATTTTATGATGAAAAACAATGACCCCGGACCAGTCGAACGTTCAAAAAAGTGGTCAATATTGATGAAATTTTAACATTTAATCTTTTGACTTTAAATGACTGTTGGATGTGAATTATTACTTTTTCAACTAAAATAAGTGTGTTTAAAGTCATTTCTGTGCCTGAAATTGGCCAAAATTGAAGCTTTTGAGTAAGCGAAAACTCTGTAAAAATGGCAATTTTGGTCACTGTGAGGGTTTAAAAAGTGGTTATTCAACATGAGGCCCTATCCAAATGACATTTTGAATCATTTTTGGTAGAGTCCAAAAAATCAATTTTATGATGAAAAACGATGACCCCGGACCAGTCGAACGTTAAAAAAAGTGGTCAATATTGATGAAATTTTAACATTTAATCTTTTGACTTTAAATGACTGTTAGATGTGAATTATTACTTTTTCAACTAAAATAAGTGTGTTTAAATCATTTCTGTGCCTAAAATTGGTCAAAATTGAAGCTTTTGAGTAAGCGAAAACTCTGTAAAATGGCAATTTTGGTCACTGTGAGGGTTTAAAAAGTGGTTATTCAACATGAGGCCCGATCCAAATGACATTTTGAATCATTTTTGGTAGAGTCCAAAAAATCAATTTTATGATGAAAAACGATGACCCCGGACCTGTCGAACGTTCAAAAAATGGTCAATATTGATGAAATTTTAACATTTAATCTTTTGACGGTAAATGACTGTTGGATGTGAATTATTACTTTTTCAACTAAAATAAGTGTGTTTAAAGTCATTTCTGTGCCTGAAATTGGCCAAAATTGAAGCTTTTGAGTAAGCGAAAACTCTGTAAAAATGGCAATTTTGGTCACTGTGAGGGTTTAAAAAGTGGTTATTCAACATGAGGCCCGATCCAAATGACATTTTGAATCATTTTTGGTAGAGTCCAAAAAATCAATTTTATGATGAAAAACGATGACCCCGGACCTGTCGAACGTTCAGAAAATGGTCAATATTGATGAAATTTTAACATTTAATCTTTTGACTTTAAATGACTGTTGGATGTGAATTATTCCTTTTTCAACTAAAATAAGTGTGTTTAAAGTCATTTCTGTGCCTGAAATTGGCCAAAATTGAAGCTTTTGAGTAAGCGAAAACTCTGTAAAAATGGCAATTTTGGTCACTGTGAGGGTTTAAAAAGTGGTTATTCAACATGAGGCCCGATCCAAATGACATTTTGAATAACTTTTGGTAGAGTCCAAAAAATCAATTTTATGATGAAAAACAATGACCCCGGACCAGTCGAACGTTCAAAAAAGTGGTCAATATTGATGAAATTTTAACATTTAATCTTTTGACTTTAAATGACTGTTGGATGTGAATTATTACTTTTTCAACTAAAATAAGTGTGTTTAAATCATTTCTGTGCCTGAAATTGGTCAAAATTGAAGCTTTTGAGTAAGCGAAAACTCTGTAAAATGGCAATTTTGGTCACTGTAAGGGTTTAAAAAGTGGTTATTCAACATGAGGCCCAATCCAAATAACATTTTGAATCATTTTTGGTAGAGTCCAAAAAATCAATTTTATGATGAAAAACGATGACCCCGGACCTGTCGAACGTTCAAAAAATGGTCAATATTGATGAAATTTTAACATTTAATCTTTTGACTTTAAATGACTGTTAGATGTGAATTATTACTTTTTCAACTAAAATAAGTGTGTTTAAATCATTTCTGTGCCTAAAATTGGTCAAAATTGAAGCTTTTGAGTGAGCGAAAACTCTGTAAAATGGCAATTTTGGTCACTGTGAGGGTTTAAAAAGTGGTTATTCAACATGAGGCCCGATCCAAATGACATTTTGAATCATTTTTGGTAGAGTCCAAAAAATCAATTTTATGATGAAAAACGATGACCCCGGACCAGTCGAACGTTAAAAAAAGTGGTCAATATTGATGAAATTTTAACATTTAATCTTTTGACTTTAAATGACTGTTAGATGTGAATTATTACTTTTTCAACTAAAATAAGTGTGTTTAAATCATTTCTGTTCCTAAAATTGGTCAAAATTGAAGCTTTTGAGTAAGCGAAAACTCTGTAAAATGGCAATTTTGGTCACTGTGAGGGTTTAAAAAGTGGTTATTCAACATGAGGCCCGATCCAAATGACATTTTGAATCATTTTTGGTAGAGTCCAAAAAATCAATTTTATGATGAAAAACGATGACCCCGGACCTGTCGAACGTTCAAAAAATGGTCAATATTGATGAAATTTTAACATTTAATCTTTTGACGGTAAATGACTGTTGGATGTGAATTATTACTTTTTCAACTAAAATAAGTGTGTTTAAAGTAATTTCTGTGCCTGAAATTGGCCAAAATTGAAGCTTTTGAGTAAGCGAAAACTATGTAAAAATGGCAATTTTGGTCACTGTGAGGGTTTAAAAAGTGGTTATTCAACATGAGGCCCGATCCTAATGACATTTTGAATCATTTTTGGTAGAGTCCAAAAAAATCAATTTTATGATGAAAAACGATGACCACGGACCAGTCGAACGTTCAAAAAATGGTCAATATTGATGAAAGTTTAACATTTAATCTTTTGACTTTAAATGACTGTTGGATGTGAATTATTACTTTTTCAACTAAAATAAGTGTGTTTAAAGTCATTTCTGTGCCTGAAATTGGTCAAAATTGAAGCTTTTGAGTGAGCGAAAACTCTGTAAAAATGGCAATTTTGGTCACTGTGAGGGTTTAAAAAGTGGTTATTCAACATGAGGCCCGATCCAAATGACATTTTGAAATATTTTTGGTAGAATCCAAAAAATCAATTTTATGATGAAAAACGATGACCCCAAACCTGTCGAACGTTCAAAAAATGGTCAATATTGATGAAATTTTAACATTTAATCTTTTGACTTTAAATGACTGTTGGATGTGAATTATTACATTTTCAACTGAAATAAGTGTGTTTAAAGTCATTTCTGTGCCTGAAATTGGTCAAAATTGAAGCTTTTGAGTAAGCGAAAACTCTGTAAAAATGGCAATTTTGGTCACTGTGAGGGTTTAAAAAGTGGTTATTCAACATGAGGCCCGATCCAAATGACATTTTGAATCATTTTGGTAGAGTCCAAAAAATAAATTTTATGATGAAAAACGATGACCCCGGACCTGTCGAACGTTCAAAAAAGTGGTCAATATTGATGAAATTTTAACATTTAATCTTTTGACGTTAAATGACTGTTGGATGTGAATTATTACTTTTTCAACTAAAATAAGTGTGTTTAAAGTAATTTCTGTGCCTGAAATTGGTCAAAATTGAAGCTTTTGAGTAAGCGAAAACTCTGTAAAAATGGCAATTTTGGTCACTGTGAGGGTTTATAAAGTGGTTATTCAACATGAGGCCCGATCCAAATGACATTTTGAATCATTTTTGGTAGAGTCCAAAAAATCAATTTTATGATGAAAAACGATGACCCCGGACCTGTCGAACGTTAAAAAAAGTGGTCAATATTGATGAAATTTTTACATTTAATCTTTTGACTTTAAATGACTGTTAGATGTGAATTATTACTTTTTCAACTAAAATAAGTGTGTTTAAATCATTTCTGTGCCTGAAATTGGTCAAAATTGAAGCTTTTGAGTAAGCGAAAACTCTGTAAAATGGCAATTTTGGTCACTGTGAGGGTTTAAAAAGTGGTTATTCAACATGAGGCCGATCCAAATGACATTTTGAATCATTTTTGGTAGAGTCCAAAAAATCAATTTTATGATGAAAAACGATGACCCCTGACCTGTCGAACGTTCAAAAAATGGTCAATATTGATGAAATTTTAACATTTAATCTTTTGACGGTAAATGACTGTTGGATGTGAATTATTACTTTTTCAACTAAAATAAGTGTGTTTAAAGTCATTTCTCTGCCTGAAATTGGTCAAAATTGAAGCTTTTGAGTAAGCGAAAACTCTGTAAAAATGGCAATTTTGGTCACTGTGAGGGTTTAAAAAGTGGTTATTCAACATGAGGCCCGATCCAAATGACATTTTGAATCATTTTTGGTAGAGTCTAAAAAATCAATTTTATGATGAAAAACGATGACCCCGGACCTGTCGAACGTTCAGAAAATGGTCAATATTGATGAAATTTTAACATTTAATCTTTTGACGGTAAATGACTGTTGGATGTGAATTATTACTTTTTCAACTAACATAAGTATGTTTAAAGTCATTTCTCTGCCTGAAATTGGCCAAAATTTAAGCTTTTGAGTAAGCGAAAACTCTGTAAAAATGGCAATTTTGGTCACTGTGAGGGTTTAAAAAGTGGTTATTCAACATGAGGCCCTATCCAAATGACATTTTTAATCATTTTTGGTAGAGTCCAAAAAATCAATTTTATGATGAAAAACGATGACCCCGGACCAGTCGAACGTTAAAAAAAGTGGTCAATATTGATGAAATTTTAACATTTAATCTTTTGACTTTAAATGACTGTTAGATGTGAATTATTACTTTTTCAACTAAAATAAGTGTGTTTAAATCATTTCTGTGCCTGAAATTGGTCAAAATTGAAGCTTTTGAGTAAGCGAAAACTCTGTAAAATGGCAATTTTGGTCACTGTGAGGGTTTAAAAAGTGGTTATTCAACATGAGGCCGATCCAAATGACATTTTGAATCATTTTTGGTAGAGTCCAAAAAATCAATTTTATGATGAAAAACGATGACCCCTGACCTGTCGAACGTTCAAAAAATGGTCAATATTGATGAAATTTTAACATTTAATCTTTTGACGGTAAATGACTGTTGGATGTGAATTATTACTTTTTCAACTAAAATAAGTGTGTTTAAAGTCATTTCTCTGCCTGAAATTGGTCAAAATTGAAGCTTTTGAGTAAGCGAAAACTCTGTAAAAATGGCAATTTTGGTCACTGTGAGGGTTTAAAAAGTGGTTATTCAACATGAGGCCGATCCAAATGACATTTTGAATCATTTTTGGTAGAGTCCAAAAAATCAATTTTATGATGAAAAACGATGACCCCTGACCTGTCGAACGTTCAAAAAATGGTCAATATTGATGAAATTTTAACATTTAATCTTTTGACGGTAAATGACTGTTGGATGTGAATTATTACTTTTTCAACTAACATAAGTATGTTTAAAGTCATTTCTCTGCCTGAAATTGGCCAAAATTTAAGCTTTTGAGTAAGCGAAAACTCTGTAAAAATGGCAATTTTGGTCACTGTGAGGGTTTAAAAAGTGGTTATTCAACATGAGGCCCTATCCAAATGACATTTTTAATCATTTTTGGTAGAGTCCAAAAAATCAATTTTATGATGAAAAACGATGACCCCGGACCAGTCGAACGTTAAAAAAAGTGGTCAATATTGATGAAATTTTAACATTTAATCTTTTGACTTTAAATGACTGTTAGATGTGAATTATTACTTTTTCAACTAAAATAAGTGTGTTTAAATCATTTCTGTGCCTAAAATTGGTCAAAATTGAAGCTTTTGAGTAAGCGAAAACTCTGTAAAATGGCAATTTTGGTCACTGTGAGGGTTTAAAAAGTGGTTATTCAACATGAGGCCCGATCCAAATGACATTTTGAATCATTTTTGGTAGAGTCCAAAAAATCAATTTTATGATGAAAAACGATGACCCCGGACCTGTCGAACGTTCAAAAAAGTGGTCAATATTGATGAAATTTTAACATTTAATCTTTTGACGTTAAATGACTGTTGGATGTGAATTATTACTTTTTCAACTAAAATAGGTGTGTTTAAAGTCATTTCTGTGCCTGAAATTGGCCAAAATTGAAGCTTTTGAGTAAGCGAAAACTCTGTAAAAATGGCAATTTTGGTCACTGTGAGGGTTTAAAAAGTGGTTATTCAACATGAGGCCCGATCCAAATGACATTTTGAATCATTTTTGGTAGAGTCCAAAAAATCAATTTTATGATGAAAAACGATGACCCCGGACCTGTCGAACGTTCAGAAAATGGTCAATATTGATGAAATTTTAACATTTAATCTTTTGACTTTAAATGACTGTTGGATGTGAATTATTACTTTTTCAACTAAAATAAGTGTGTTTAAAGTCATTTCTCTGCCTGAAATTGGTCAAAATTGAAGCTTTTGAGTAAGCGAAAACTCTGTAAAAATGGCAATTTTGGTCACTGTGAGGGTTTAAAAAGTGGTTATTCAACATGAGGCCCGATCCAAATGACATTTTGAATAATTTTTGGTAGAGTCTAAAAAATCAATTTTATGATGAAAAACGATGACCCCGGACCAGTCGAACGTTCAAAAAAGTGGTCAATATTGATGAAATTTTAACATTTAATCTTTTGACGTTAAATGACTGTTGGATGTGAATTATTACTTTTTCAACTAAAATAAGTGTGTTTAAAGTCATTTCTGTGCCTGAAATTGGCCAAAATTGAAGCTTTTGAGTAAGCGAAAACTCTGTAAAATGGCAATTTTGGTCACTGTAAGGGTTTAAAAAGTGGTTATTCAACATGAGGCCCAATCCAAATAACATTTTGAATCATTTTTGGTAGAGTCCAAAAAATCAGTTTTATGATGAAAAACGATGACCCCGGACCTGTCGAAAGTTCAAAAAATGGTCAATATTGATGAAATTTTAACATTTAATCTTTTGACTTTAAATGACTGTTGGATGTGAATTATTACTTTTTCAACTAAAATAAGTGTGTTTAAAGTCATTCCTGTGCCTGAAATTGGTCAAAATTGAAGCTTTTGAGTAAGCGAAAACTCTGTAAAAAGGGCAATTTTGGTCACTGTGAGGGTTTAAAAAGTGGTTATTCAACATGAGGCCCGATCCAAATGACATTTTGAATCATTTTTGGTAGAGTCCAAAAAATCAATTTTATGATGAAAAACGATGACCCCGGACCTGTCGAACGTTCAAAAAATGGTCAATATTGATGAAATTTTAACATTAAATCTTTTGACGGTAAATGACTGTTGGATGTGAATTATTACTTTTTCAACTAAAATAAGTGTGTTTAAAGTCATTTCTCTGCCTGAAATTGGTCAAAATTGAAGCTTTTGAGTAAGCGAAAACTCTGTAAAATGGCAATTTTGGTCACTGTAAGGGTTTAAAAAGTGGTTATTCAACATGAGGCCCGATCCAAATAACATTTTGAATCATTTTTGGTAGAGTCCAAAAAATCAATTTTATGATGAAAAACGATGACCCCGGACCTGTCGAACGTTCAGAAAATGGTCAATATTGATGAAATTTTAACATTCAATCTTTTGACTTTAAATGACTGTTGGATGTGAATTATTACTTTTTCAACTAAAATAAGTATGTTTAAAGTCATTTCTGTGCCTGAAATTGGCCAAAATTTAAGCTTTTGAGGAAGCGAAAACTCTGTAAAAATGGCAATTTTGGTCACTGTGAGGGATTAAAAAGTGGTTATTCAACACGAGGCCCGATCCAAATGACATTTTGAATCATTTTTGGTAGAGTCCAAAAAATCAATTTTATGATGAAAAACGATGACCCCGGACCTGTCGAACGTTCAAAAAAGTGGTCAATATTGATGAAATTTTAACATTTAAACTTTTGACTTTAAATGACTGTTGGATGTGAATTATTACTTTTTCAACTAAAATAAGTGTGTTTAAATCATTTCTGTGCCTGAAATTGGTCAAAATTGAAGCTTTTGAGTAAGCGAAAACTCTGTAAAATGGCAATTTTGGTCACTGTAAGGGTTTAAAAAGTGGTTATTCAACATGAGGCCTGATCCAAATGAAATTTTGAATCATTTTTGGTAGAGTCCAAAAAATCAATTTTATGATGAAAAACGATGACCCCGGACCTGTCAAACGTTCAAAAAAGGGTCAATATTGATGAAATTTTAACATTTAATCTTTTGACTTTAAATGACTGTTGGATGTGAATTTTTACTTTTTCAACTAAAATAAGTGTGTTTAAAGTCATTTCTGTGCCTGAAATTGGCCAAAATTGAAGCTTTTGAGTAAGCGAAAACTCTGTAAAAATGGCAATTTTGGTCACTGTGAGGGTTTAAAAAGTGGTTATTCAACATGAGGCCCTATCCAAATGACATTTTGAATCATTTTTGGTAGAGTCCAAAAAATCAATTTTATGATGAAAAACGATGACCCCGGACCAGTCGAACGTTAAAAAAAGTGGTCAATATTGATGAAATTTTAACATTTAATCTTTTGACTTTAAATGACTGTTAGATGTGAATTATTACTTTTTCAACTAAAATAAGTGTGTTTAAATCATTTCTGTGCCTAAAATTGGTCAAAATTGAAGCTTTTGAGTAAGCGAAAACTCTGTAAAATGGCAATTTTGGTCACTGTGAGGGTTTAAAAAGTGGTTATTCAACATGAGGCCCGATCCAAATGACATTTTGAAACATTTTTGGTAGAGTCCAAAAAATCAATTTTATGATGAAAAACGATGACCCCGGACCTGTCGAACGTTCAAAAAAGTGGTCAATATTGATGAAATTTTAACATTTAATCTTTTGACGTTAAATGACTGTTGGATGTGAATTATTACTTTTTCAACTAAAATAAGTGTGTTTAAAGTCATTTCTGTGCCTGAAATTGGCCAAAATTGAAGCTTTTGAGTAAGCGAAAACTCTGTAAAAATGGCAATTTTGGTCACTGTGAGGGTTTAAAAAGTGGTTATTCAACATGAGGCCCGATCCAAATGACATTTTGAATCATTTTTGGTAGAGTCCAAAAAATCAATTTTATGATGAAAAACGATGACCCCGGACCAGTCGAACGTTAAAAAAAGTGGTCAATATTGATGAAATTTTAACATTTAATCTTTTGACTTTAAATGACTGTTAGATGTGAATTATTACTTTTTCAACTAAAATAAGTGTGTTTAAATCATTTCTGTGCCTAAAATTGGTCAAAATTGAAGCTTTTGAGTAAGCGAAAACTCTGTAAAATGGCAATTTTGGTCACTGTGAGGGTTTAAAAAGTGGTTATTCAACATGAGGCCCGATCCAAATGACATTTTGAATAATTTTCGGTAGAGTCCAAAAAATAAATTTTATGATGAAAAACAATGACCCCGGACCAGTCGAACGTTCAAAAAAGTGGTCAATATTGATGAAATTTTAACATTTAATCTTTTGACTTTAAATGACTGTTGGATGTGAATTATTACTTTTTCAACTAAAATAAGTGTGTTTAAAGTCATTTCTGTGCCTGAAATTGGCCAAAATTGAAGCTTTTGAGTAAGCGAAAACTCTGTAAAAATGGCAATTTTGGTCACTGTGAGGGTTTAAAAAGTGGTTATTCAACATGAGGCCCTATCCAAATGACATTTTGAATCATTTTTGGTAGAGTCCAAAAAATCAATTTTATGATGAAAAACGATGACCCCGGACCAGTCGAACGTTAAAAAAAGTGGTCAATATTGATGAAATTTTAACATTTAATCTTTTGACTTTAAATGACTGTTAGATGTGAATTATTACTTTTTCAACTAAAATAAGTGTGTTTAAATCATTTCTGTGCCTAAAATTGGTCAAAATTGAAGCTTTTGAGTAAGCGAAAACTCTGTAAAATGGCAATTTTGGTCACTGTGAGGGTTTAAAAAGTGGTTATTCAACATGAGGCCCGATCCAAATGACATTTTGAATCATTTTTGGTAGAGTCCAAAAAATCAATTTTATGATGAAAAACGATGACCCCGGACCTGTCGAACGTTCAAAAAATGGTCAATATTGATGAAATTTTAACATTTAATCTTTTGACGGTAAATGACTGTTGGATGTGAATTATTACTTTTTCAACTAAAATAAGTGTGTTTAAAGTCATTTCTGTGCCTGAAATTGGCCAAAATTGAAGCTTTTGAGTAAGCGAAAACTCTGTAAAAATGGCAATTTTGGTCACTGTGAGGGTTTAAAAAGTGGTTATTCAACATGAGGCCCGATCCAAATGACATTTTGAATCATTTTTGGTAGAGTCCAAAAAATCAATTTTATGATGAAAAACGATGACCCCGGACCTGTCGAACGTTCAGAAAATGGTCAATATTGATGAAATTTTAACATTTAATCTTTTGACTTTAAATGACTGTTGGATGTGAATTATTCCTTTTTCAACTAAAATAAGTGTGTTTAAAGTCATTTCTGTGCCTGAAATTGGCCAAAATTGAAGCTTTTGAGTAAGCGAAAACTCTGTAAAAATGGCAATTTTGGTCACTGTGAGGGTTTAAAAAGTGGTTATTCAACATGAGGCCCGATCCAAATGACATTTTGAATAACTTTTGGTAGAGTCCAAAAAATCAATTTTATGATGAAAAACAATGACCCCGGACCAGTCGAACGTTCAAAAAAGTGGTCAATATTGATGAAATTTTAACATTTAATCTTTTGACTTTAAATGACTGTTGGATGTGAATTATTACTTTTTCAACTAAAATAAGTGTGTTTAAATCATTTCTGTGCCTGAAATTGGTCAAAATTGAAGCTTTTGAGTAAGCGAAAACTCTGTAAAATGGCAATTTTGGTCACTGTAAGGGTTTAAAAAGTGGTTATTCAACATGAGGCCCAATCCAAATAACATTTTGAATCATTTTTGGTAGAGTCCAAAAAATCAATTTTATGATGAAAAACGATGACCCCGGACCTGTCGAACGTTCAAAAAATGGTCAATATTGATGAAATTTTAACATTTAATCTTTTGACTTTAAATGACTGTTAGATGTGAATTATTACTTTTTCAACTAAAATAAGTGTGTTTAAATCATTTCTGTGCCTAAAATTGGTCAAAATTGAAGCTTTTGAGTGAGCGAAAACTCTGTAAAATGGCAATTTTGGTCACTGTGAGGGTTTAAAAAGTGGTTATTCAACATGAGGCCCGATCCAAATGACATTTTGAATCATTTTTGGTAGAGTCCAAAAAATCAATTTTATGATGAAAAACGATGACCCCGGACCAGTCGAACGTTAAAAAAAGTGGTCAATATTGATGAAATTTTAACATTTAATCTTTTGACTTTAAATGACTGTTAGATGTGAATTATTACTTTTTCAACTAAAATAAGTGTGTTTAAATCATTTCTGTTCCTAAAATTGGTCAAAATTGAAGCTTTTGAGTAAGCGAAAACTCTGTAAAATGGCAATTTTGGTCACTGTGAGGGTTTAAAAAGTGGTTATTCAACATGAGGCCCGATCCAAATGACATTTTGAATCATTTTTGGTAGAGTCCAAAAAATCAATTTTATGATGAAAAACGATGACCCCGGACCTGTCGAACGTTCAAAAAATGGTCAATATTGATGAAATTTTAACATTTAATCTTTTGACGGTAAATGACTGTTGGATGTGAATTATTACTTTTTCAACTAAAATAAGTGTGTTTAAAGTAATTTCTGTGCCTGAAATTGGCCAAAATTGAAGCTTTTGAGTAAGCGAAAACTATGTAAAAATGGCAATTTTGGTCACTGTGAGGGTTTAAAAAGTGGTTATTCAACATGAGGCCCGATCCTAATGACATTTTGAATCATTTTTGGTAGAGTCCAAAAAAATCAATTTTATGATGAAAAACGATGACCACGGACCAGTCGAACGTTCAAAAAATGGTCAATATTGATGAAAGTTTAACATTTAATCTTTTGACTTTAAATGACTGTTGGATGTGAATTATTACTTTTTCAACTAAAATAAGTGTGTTTAAAGTCATTTCTGTGCCTGAAATTGGTCAAAATTGAAGCTTTTGAGTGAGCGAAAACTCTGTAAAAATGGCAATTTTGGTCACTGTGAGGGTTTAAAAAGTGGTTATTCAACATGAGGCCCGATCCAAATGACATTTTGAAATATTTTTGGTAGAATCCAAAAAATCAATTTTATGATGAAAAACGATGACCCCAAACCTGTCGAACGTTCAAAAAATGGTCAATATTGATGAAATTTTAACATTTAATCTTTTGACTTTAAATGACTGTTGGATGTGAATTATTACATTTTCAACTGAAATAAGTGTGTTTAAAGTCATTTCTGTGCCTGAAATTGGTCAAAATTGAAGCTTTTGAGTAAGCGAAAACTCTGTAAAAATGGCAATTTTGGTCACTGTGAGGGTTTAAAAAGTGGTTATTCAACATGAGGCCCGATCCAAATGACATTTTGAATCATTTTGGTAGAGTCCAAAAAATAAATTTTATGATGAAAAACGATGACCCCGGACCTGTCGAACGTTCAAAAAAGTGGTCAATATTGATGAAATTTTAACATTTAATCTTTTGACGTTAAATGACTGTTGGATGTGAATTATTACTTTTTCAACTAAAATAAGTGTGTTTAAAGTAATTTCTGTGCCTGAAATTGGTCAAAATTGAAGCTTTTGAGTAAGCGAAAACTCTGTAAAAATGGCAATTTTGGTCACTGTGAGGGTTTATAAAGTGGTTATTCAACATGAGGCCCGATCCAAATGACATTTTGAATCATTTTTGGTAGAGTCCAAAAAATCAATTTTATGATGAAAAACGATGACCCCGGACCTGTCGAACGTTAAAAAAAGTGGTCAATATTGATGAAATTTTAACATTTAATCTTTTGACTTTAAATGACTGTTAGATGTGAATTATTACTTTTTCAACTAAAATAAGTGTGTTTAAATCATTTCTGTGCCTGAAATTGGTCAAAATTGAAGCTTTTGAGTAAGCGAAAACTCTGTAAAATGGCAATTTTGGTCACTGTGAGGGTTTAAAAAGTGGTTATTCAACATGAGGCCGATCCAAATGACATTTTGAATCATTTTTGGTAGAGTCCAAAAAATCAATTTTATGATGAAAAACGATGACCCCTGACCTGTCGAACGTTCAAAAAATGGTCAATATTGATGAAATTTTAACATTTAATCTTTTGACGGTAAATGACTGTTGGATGTGAATTATTACTTTTTCAACTAAAATAAGTGTGTTTAAAGTCATTTCTCTGCCTGAAATTGGTCAAAATTGAAGCTTTTGAGTAAGCGAAAACTCTGTAAAAATGGCAATTTTGGTCACTGTGAGGGTTTAAAAAGTGGTTATTCAACATGAGGCCCGATCCAAATGACATTTTGAATCATTTTTGGTAGAGTCTAAAAAATCAATTTTATGATGAAAAACGATGACCCCGGACCTGTCGAACGTTCAGAAAATGGTCAATATTGATGACATTTTTACATTTAATCTTTTGACTTTAAATGACTGTTGGATGTGAATTATTACTTTTTTCAACTAAAATAAGTGTGTTTAAAGTCATTCCTGTGCCTGAAATTGGTCAAAATTGAAGCTTTTGAGTAAGCGAAAACTCTGTAAAAATGGCAATTTTGGTCACTGTGAGGGTTTAAAAAGTGGTTATTCAACATGAGGCCCGATCTAAATGACATTTTGAATAATTTTTGGTAGAGTCCAAAAAATCAATTTTATGATGAAAAACAATGACCCCGGACCAGTCGAACGTTCAAAAAAGTGGTCAATATTGATGAAATTTTAACATTTAATCTTTTGACTTTAAATGACTGTTGGATGTGAATTATTACTTTTTCAACTAAAATAAGTGTGTTTAAATCATTTCTGTGCCTGAAATTGGTCAAAATTGAAGCTTTTGAGTAAGCGAAAACTCTGTAAAATGGCAATTTTGGTCACTGTGAGGGTTTAAAAAGTGGTTATTCAACATGAGGCCCAATCCAAATAACATTTTGAATCATTTTTGGTAGAGTCCAAAAAATCAATTTTATGATGAAAAACGATGACCCCGGACCTGTCGAACGTTCAAAAAATGGTCAATATTGATGAAATTTTAACATTTAATCTTTTGACTTTAAATGACTGTTAGATGTGAATTATTACTTTTTCAACTAAAATAAGTGTGTTTAAATCATTTCTGTGCCTAAAATTGGTCAAAATTGAAGCTTTTGAGTGAGCGAAAACTCTGTAAAATGGCAATTTTGGTCACTGTGAGGGTTTAAAAAGTGGTTATTCAACATGAGGCCCGATCCAAATGACATTTTGAATCATTTTTGGTAGAGTCCAAAAAATCAATTTTATGATGAAAAACGATGACCCCGGACCAGTCGAACGTTAAAAAAAGTGGTCAATATTGATGAAATTTTAACATTTAATCTTTTGACTTTAAATGACTGTTAGATGTGAATTATTACTTTTTCAACTAAAATAAGTGTGTTTAAATCATTTCTGTTCCTAAAATTGGTCAAAATTGAAGCTTTTGAGTAAGCGAAAACTCTGTAAAATGGCAATTTTGGTCACTGTGAGGGTTTAAAAAGTGGTTATTCAACATGAGGCCCGATCCAAATGACATTTTGAATCATTTTTGGTAGAGTCCAAAAAATCAATTTTATGATGAAAAACGATGACCCCGGACCTGTCGAACGTTCAAAAAATGGTCAATATTGATGAAATTTTAACATTTAATCTTTTGACGGTAAATGACTGTTGGATGTGAATTATTACTTTTTCAACTAAAATAAGTGTGTTTAAAGTCATTTCTGTGCCTGAAATTGGCCAAAATTGAAGCTTTTGAGTAAGCGAAAACTCTGTAAAAATGGCAATTTTGGTCACTGTGAGGGTTTAAAAAGTGGGTATTCAACATGAGGCCCGATCCAAATGACATTTTGAATAATTTTTGGTAGAGTCCAAAAAATCAATTTTATGATGAAAAACAATGACCCCGGACCAGGCGAACGTTCAAAAAAGTGGTCAATATTGATGAAATTTTAACATTTAATCTTTTGACTTTAAATGACTGTTGGATGTGAATTATTACTTTTTCAACTAAAATAAGTGTGTTTAAATCATTTCTGTGCCTGAAATTGGTCAAAATTGAAGCTTTTGAGTAAGCGAAAACTCTGTAAAATGGCAATTTTGGTCACTGTAAGGGTTTAAAAAGTGGTTATTCAACATGAGGCCCAATCCAAATAACATTTTGAATCATTTTTGGTAGAGTCCAAAAAATCAATTTTATGATGAAAAACGATGACCCCGGACCTGTCGAACGTTCAAAAAATGGTCAATATTGATGAAATTTTAACATTTAATCTTTTGACTTTAAATGACTGTTAGATGTGAATTATTACTTTTTCAACTAAAATAAGTGTGTTTAAATCATTTCTGTGCCTAAAATTGGTCAAAATTGAAGCTTTTGAGTGAGCGAAAACTCTGTAAAATGGCAATTTTGGTCACTGTGAGGGTTTAAAAAGTGGTTATAAAACATGAGGCCCGATCCAAATGACATTTTGAATCATTTTTGGTAGAGTCCAAAAAATCAATTTTATGATGAAAAACGATGACCCCGGACCAGTCGAACGTTAAAAAAAGTGGTCAATATTGATGAAATTTTAACATTTAATCTTTTGACTTTAAATGACTGTTAGATGTGAATTATTACTTTTTCAACTAAAATAAGTGTGTTTAAATCATTTCTGTTCCTAAAATTGGTCAAAATTGAAGCTTTTGAGTAAGCGAAAACTCTGTAAAATGGCAATTTTGGTCACTGTGAGGGTTTAAAAAGTGGTTATTCAACATGAGGCCCGATCCAAATGACATTTTGAATCATTTTTGGTAGAGTCCAAAAAATCAATTTTATGATGAAAAACGATGACCCCGGACCTGTCGAACGTTCAAAAAATGGTCAATATTGATGACATTTTAACATTTAATCTTTTGACTTTAAATGACTGTTAGATGTGAATTATTACTTTTTCAACTAAAATAAGTGTGTTTAAATCATTTCTGTGCCTAAAATTGGTCAAAATTGAAGCTTTTGAGTAAGCGAAAACTCTGTAAAATGGCAATTTTGGTCACTGTGAGGGTTTAAAAAGTGGTTATTCAACATGAGGCCGATCCAAATGACATTTTGAATCATTTTTGGTAGAGTCCAAAAAATCAATTTTATGATGAAAAACGATGACCCCTGACCTGTCGAACGTTCAAAAAATGGTCAATATTGATGAAATTTTAACATTTAATCTTTTGACGGTAAATGACTGTTGGATGTGAATTATTACTTTTTCAACTAAAATAAGTGTGTTTAAAGTCATTTCTCTGCCTGAAATTGGTCAAAATTGAAGCTTTTGAGTAAGCGAAAACTCTGTAAAAATGGCAATTTTGGTCACTGTGAGGGTTTAAAAAGTGGTTATTCAACATGAGGCCCGATCCAAATGACATTTTGAATCATTTTTGGTAGAGTCTAAAAAATCAATTTTATGATGAAAAACGATGACCCCGGACCTGTCGAACGTTCAGAAAATGGTCAATATTGATGAAATTTTTACATTTAATCTTTTGACTTTAAATGACTGTTGGATGTGAATTATTACTTTTTTCAACTAAAATAAGTGTGTTTAAAGTCATTCCTGTGCCTGAAATTGGTCAAAATTGAAGCTTTTGAGTAAGCGAAAACTCTGTAAAAATGGCAATTTTGGTCACTGTGAGGGTTTAAAAAGTGGTTATTCAACATGAGGCCCGATCCAAATGACATTTTGAATAATTTTTGGTAGAGTCCAAAAAATCAATTTTATGATGAAAAACAATGACCCCGGACCAGTCGAACGTTCAAAAAAGTGGTCAATATTGATGAAATTTTAACATTTAATCTTTTGACTTTAAATGACTGTTGGATGTGAATTATTACTTTTTCAACTAAAATAAGTGTGTTTAAATCATTTCTGTGCCTGAAATTGGTCAAAATTGAAGCTTTTGAGTAAGCGAAAACTCTGTAAAATGGCAATTTTGGTCACTGTGAGGGTTTAAAAAGTGGTTATTCAACATGAGGCCCAATCCAAATAACATTTTGAATCATTTTTGGTAGAGTCCAAAAAATCAATTTTATGATGAAAAACGATGACCCCGGACCTGTCGAACGTTCAAAAAATGGTCAATATTGATGAAATTTTAACATTTAATCTTTTGACTTTAAATGACTGTTAGATGTGAATTATTACTTTTTCAACTAAAATAAGTGTGTTTAAATCATTTCTGTGCCTAAAATTGGTCAAAATTGAAGCTTTTGAGTGAGCGAAAACTCTGTAAAATGGCAATTTTGGTCACTGTGAGGGTTTAAAAAGTGGTTATTCAACATGAGGCCCGATCCAAATGACATTTTGAATCATTTTTGGTAGAGTCCAAAAAATCAATTTTATGATGAAAAACGATGACCCCGGACCAGTCGAACGTTAAAAAAAGTGGTCAATATTGATGAAATTTTAACATTTAATCTTTTGACTTTAAATGACTGTTAGATGTGAATTATTACTTTTTCAACTAAAATAAGTGTGTTTAAATCATTTCTGTTCCTAAAATTGGTCAAAATTGAAGCTTTTGAGTAAGCGAAAACTCTGTAAAATGGCAATTTTGGTCACTGTGAGGGTTTAAAAAGTGGTTATTCAACATGAGGCCCGATCCAAATGACATTTTGAATCATTTTTGGTAGAGTCCAAAAAATCAATTTTATGATGAAAAACGATGACCCCGGACCTGTCGAACGTTCAAAAAATGGTCAATATTGATGAAATTTTAACATTTAATCTTTTGACGGTAAATGACTGTTGGATGTGAATTATTACTTTTTCAACTAAAATAAGTGTGTTTAAAGTCATTTCTGTGCCTGAAATTGGCCAAAATTGAAGCTTTTGAGTAAGCGAAAACTCTGTAAAAATGGCAATTTTGGTCACTGTGAGGGTTTAAAAAGTGGTTATTCAACATGAGGCCCGATCCAAATGACATTTTGAATAATTTTTGGTAGAGTCCAAAAAATCAATTTTATGATGAAAAACAATGACCCCGGACCAGGCGAACGTTCAAAAAAGTGGTCAATATTGATGAAATTTTAACATTTAATCTTTTGACTTTAAATGACTGTTGGATGTGAATTATTACTTTTTCAACTAAAATAAGTGTGTTTAAATCATTTCTGTGCCTGAAATTGGTCAAAATTGAAGCTTTTGAGTAAGCGAAAACTCTGTAAAATGGCAATTTTGGTCACTGTAAGGGTTTAAAAAGTGGTTATTCAACATGAGGCCCAATCCAAATAACATTTTGAATCATTTTTGGTAGAGTCCAAAAAATCAATTTTATGATGAAAAACGATGACCCCGGACCTGTCGAACGTTCAAAAAATGGTCAATATTGATGAAATTTTAACATTTAATCTTTTGACTTTAAATGACTGTTAGATGTGAATTATTACTTTTTCAACTAAAATAAGTGTGTTTAAATCATTTCTGTGCCTAAAATTGGTCAAAATTGAAGCTTTTGAGTGAGCGAAAACTCTGTAAAATGGCAATTTTGGTCACTGTGAGGGTTTAAAAAGTGGTTATAAAACATGAGGCCCGATCCAAATGACATTTTGAATCATTTTTGGTAGAGTCCAAAAAATCAATTTTATGATGAAAAACGATGACCCCGGACCAGTCGAACGTTAAAAAAAGTGGTCAATATTGATGAAATTTTAACATTTAATCTTTTGACTTTAAATGACTGTTAGATGTGAATTATTACTTTTTCAACTAAAATAAGTGTGTTTAAATCATTTCTGTTCCTAAAATTGGTCAAAATTGAAGCTTTTGAGTAAGCGAAAACTCTGTAAAATGGCAATTTTGGTCACTGTGAGGGTTTAAAAAGTGGTTATTCAACATGAGGCCCGATCCAAATGACATTTTGAATCATTTTTGGTAGAGTCCAAAAAATCAATTTTATGATGAAAAACGATGACCCCGGACCTGTCGAACGTTCAAAAAATGGTCAATATTGATGAAATTTTAACATTTAATCTTTTGACGGTAAATGACTGTTGGATGTGAATTATTACTTTTTCAACTAAAATAAGTGTGTTTAAAGTAATTTCTGTGCCTGAAATTGGCCAAAATTGAAGCTTTTGAGTAAGCGAAAACTATGTAAAAATGGCAATTTTGGTCACTGTGAGGGTTTAAAAAGTGGTTATTCAACATGAGGCCCGATCCTAATGACATTTTGAATCATTTTTGGTAGAGTCCAAAAAAATCAATTTTATGATGAAAAACGATGACCCCGGACCAGTCGAACGTTCAAAAAATGGTCAATATTGATGAAAGTTTAACATTTAATCTTTTGACTTTAAATGACTGTTGGATGTGAATTATTACTTTTTCAACTAAAATAAGTGTTTAAATCATTTCTGTTCCTAAAATTGGTCAAAATTGAAGCTTTTGAGTAAGCGAAAACTCTGTAAAATGGCAATTTTGGTCACTGTGAGGGTTTAAAAAGTGGTTATTCAACATGAGGCCTGATCCAAATGACATTTTGAATCATTTTTGGTAGAGTCCAAAAAATCAATTTTATGATGAAAAACGATGACCCCGGACCTGTCGAACGTTCAAAAAATGGTCAATATTGATGAAATTTTAACATTTAATCTTTTGACGGTAAATGACTGTTGGATGTGAATTATTACTTTTTCAACTAAAATAAGTGTGTTTAAAGTAATTTCTGTGCCTGAAATTGGCCAAAATTGAAGCTTTTGAGTAAGCGAAAACTATGTAAAAATGGCAATTTTGGTCACTGTGAGGGTTTAAAAAGTGGTTATTCAACATGAGGCCCGATCCAAATGACATTTTGAATAATTTTTGGTAGAGTCCAAAAAATCAATTTTATGATGAAAAACAATGACCCCGGACCAGTCGAACGTTCAAAAAAGTGGTCAATATTGATGAAATTTTAACATTTAATCTTTTGACTTTAAATGACTGTTGGATGTGAATTATTACTTTTTCAACTAAAATAAGTGTGTTTAAATCATTTCTGTGCCTGAAATTGGTCAAAATTGAAGCTTTTGAGTAAGCGAAAACTCTGTAAAATGGCAATTTTGGTCACTGTGAGGGTTTAAAAAGTGGTTATTCAACATGAGGCCCAATCCAAATAACATTTTGAATCATTTTTGGTAGAGTCCAAAAAATCAATTTTATGATGAAAAACGATGACCCCGGACCTGTCGAAAGTTCAAAAAATGGTCAATATTGATGAAATTTTAACATTTAATCTTTTGACTTTAAATGACTGTTAGATGTGAATTATTACTTTTTCAACTAAAATAAGTGTGTTTAAATCATTTCTGTGCCTAAAATTGGTCAAAATTGAAGCTTTTGAGTGAGCGAAAACTCTGTAAAATGGCAATTTTGGTCACTGTGAGGGTTTAAAAAGTGGTTATTCAACATGAGGCCCGATCCAAATGACATTTTGAATCATTTTTGGTAGAGTCCAAAAAATCAATTTTATGATGAAAAACGATGACCCCGGACCAGTCGAACGTTAAAAAAAGTGGTCAATATTGATGAAATTTTAACATTTAATCTTTTGACTTTAAATGACTGTTAGATGTGAATTATTACTTTTTCAACTAAAATAAGTGTGTTTAAATCATTTCTGTTCCTAAAATTGGTCAAAATTGAAGCTTTTGAGTAAGCGAAAACTCTGTAAAATGGCAATTTTGGTCACTGTGAGGGTTTAAAAAGTGGTTATTCAACATGAGGCCCGATCCAAATGACATTTTGAATCATTTTTGGTAGAGTCCAAAAAATCAATTTTATGATGAAAAACGATGACCCCGGACCTGTCGAACGTTCAAAAAATGGTCAATATTGATGAAATTTTAACATTTAATCTTTTGACGGTAAATGACTGTTGGATGTGAATTATTACTTTTTCAACTAAAATAAGTGTGTTTAAAGTCATTTCTGTGCCTGAAATTGGCCAAAATTGAAGCTTTTGAGTAAGCGAAAACTCTGTAAAAATGGCAATTTTGGTCACTGTGAGGGTTTAAAAAGTGGTTATTCAACATGAGGCCCGATCCAAATGACATTTTGAATAATTTTTGGTAGAGTCCAAAAAATCAATTTTATGATGAAAAACAATGACCCCGGACCAGGCGAACGTTCAAAAAAGTGGTCAATATTGATGAAATTTTAACATTTAATCTTTTGACTTTAAATGACTGTTGGATGTGAATTATTACTTTTTCAACTAAAATAAGTGTGTTTAAATCATTTCTGTGCCTGAAATTGGTCAAAATTGAAGCTTTTGAGTAAGCGAAAACTCTGTAAAATGGCAATTTTGGTCACTGTAAGGGTTTAAAAAGTGGTTATTCAACATGAGGCCCAATCCAAATAACATTTTGAATCATTTTTGGTAGAGTCCAAAAAATCAATTTTATGATGAAAAACGATGACCCCGGACCTGTCGAACGTTCAAAAAATGGTCAATATTGATGAAATTTTAACATTTAATCTTTTGACTTTAAATGACTGTTAGATGTGAATTATTACTTTTTCAACTAAAATAAGTGTGTTTAAATCATTTCTGTGCCTAAAATTGGTCAAAATTGAAGCTTTTGAGTGAGCGAAAACTCTGTAAAATGGCAATTTTGGTCACTGTGAGGGTTTAAAAAGTGGTTATAAAACATGAGGCCCGATCCAAATGACATTTTGAATCATTTTTGGTAGAGTCCAAAAAATCAATTTTATGATGAAAAACGATGACCCCGGACCAGTCGAACGTTAAAAAAAGTGGTCAATATTGATGAAATTTTAACATTTAATCTTTTGACTTTAAATGACTGTTAGATGTGAATTATTACTTTTTCAACTAAAATAAGTGTGTTTAAATCATTTCTGTTCCTAAAATTGGTCAAAATTGAAGCTTTTGAGTAAGCGAAAACTCTGTAAAATGGCAATTTTGGTCACTGTGAGGGTTTAAAAAGTGGTTATTCAACATGAGGCCCGATCCAAATGACATTTTGAATCATTTTTGGTAGAGTCCAAAAAATCAATTTTATGATGAAAAACGATGACCCCGGACCTGTCGAACGTTCAAAAAATGGTCAATATTGATGAAATTTTAACATTTAATCTTTTGACGGTAAATGACTGTTGGATGTGAATTATTACTTTTTCAACTAAAATAAGTGTGTTTAAAGTAATTTCTGTGCCTGAAATTGGCCAAAATTGAAGCTTTTGAGTAAGCGAAAACTATGTAAAAATGGCAATTTTGGTCACTGTGAGGGTTTAAAAAGTGGTTATTCAACATGAGGCCCGATCCTAATGACATTTTGAATCATTTTTGGTAGAGTCCAAAAAAATCAATTTTATGATGAAAAACGATGACCCCGGACCAGTCGAACGTTCAAAAAATGGTCAATATTGATGAAAGTTTAACATTTAATCTTTTGACTTTAAATGACTGTTGGATGTGAATTATTACTTTTTCAACTAAAATAAGTGTGTTTAAATCATTTCTGTTCCTAAAATTGGTCAAAATTGAAGCTTTTGAGTAAGCGAAAACTCTGGAAAATGGCAATTTTGGTCACTGTGAGGGTTTAAAAAGTGGTTATTCAACATGAGGCCTGATCCAAATGACATTTTGAATCATTTTTGGTAGAGTCCAAAAAATCAATTTTATGATGAAAAACGATGACCCCGGACCTGTCGAACGTTCAAAAAATGGTCAATATTGATGAAATTTTAACATTTAATCTTTTGACGGTAAATGACTGTTGGATGTGAATTATTACTTTTTCAACTAAAATAAGTGTGTTTAAAGTAATTTCTGTGCCTGAAATTGGCCAAAATTGAAGCTTTTGAGTAAGCGAAAACTATGTAAAAATGGCAATTTTGGTCACTGTGAGGGTTTAAAAAGTGGTTATTCAACATGAGGCCCGATCCTAATGACATTTTGAATCATTTTTGGTAGAGTCCAAAAAAATCAATTTTATGATGAAAAACGATGACCACGGACCAGTCGAACGTTCAAAAAAATGGTCAATATTGATGAAAGTTTAACATTTAATCTTTTGACTTTAAATGACTGTTGGATGTGAATTATTACTTTTTCAACTAAAATAAGTGTGTTTAAAGTCATTTCTGTGCCTGAAATTGGTCAAAATTGAAGCTTTTGAGTGAGCGAAAACTCTGTAAAAATGGCAATTTTGGTCACTGTGAGGGTTTAAAAAGTGGTTATTCAACATGAGGCCCGATCCAAATGACATTTTGAAATATTTTTGGTAGAATCCAAAAAATCAATTTTATGATGAAAAACGATGACCCCAAACCTGTCGAACGTTCAAAAAATGGTCAATATTGATGAAATTTTAACATTTAATCTTTTGACTTTAAATGACTGTTGGATGTGAATTATTACATTTTCAACTGAAATAAGTGTGTTTAAAGTCATTTCTGTGCCTGAAATTGGTCAAAATTGAAGCTTTTGAGTAAGCGAAAACTCTGTAAAAATGGCAATGTTGGTCACTGTGAGGGTTTAAAAAGTGGTTATTCAACATGAGGCCCGATCCAAATGACATTTTGAATCATTTTGGTAGAGTCCAAAAAATAAATTTTATGATGAAAAACGATGACCCCGGACCTGTCGAACGTTCAAATAAGTGGTCAATATTGATGAAATTTTAACATTTAATCTTTTGACGTTAAATGACTGTTGGATGTGAATTATTACTTTTTCAACTAAAATAAGTGTGTTTAAAGTAATTTCTGTGCCTGAAATTGGTCAAAATTGAAGCTTTTGAGTAAGCGAAAACTCTGTAAAAATGGCAATTTTGGTCACTGTGAGGGTTTAAAAAGTGGTTATTCAACATGAGGCCCGATCCAAATGACATTTTGAATCATTTTTGGTAGAGTCCAAAAAATCAATTTTATGATGAAAAACGATGACCCCGGACCTGTCGAACGTTAAAAAAAGTGGTCAATATTGATGAAATTTTAACATTTAATCTTTTGACTTTAAATGACTGTTAGATGTGAATTATTACTTTTTCAACTAAAATAAGTGTGTTTAAATCATTTCTGTGCCTAAAATTGGTCAAAATTGAAGCTTTTGAGTAAGCGAAAACTCTGTAAAATGGCAATTTTGGTCACTGTGAGGGTTTAAAAAGTGGTTATTCAACATGAGGCCCGATCCAAATGACATTTTGAATCATTTTTGGTAGAGTCCAAAAAATCAATTTTATGATGAAAAACGATGACCCCGGACCTGTCGAACGTTCAAAAAATGGTCAATATTGATGAAATTTTAACATTTAATCTTTTGACGGTAAATGACTGTTGGATGTGAATTATTACTTTTTCAACTAAAATAAGTGTGTTTAAAGTCATTTCTCTGCCTGAAATTGGTCAAAATTGAAGCTTTTGAGTAAGCGAAAACTCTGTAAAAATGGCAATTTTGGTCACTGTGAGGGTTTAAAAAGTGGTTATTCAACATGAGGCCCGATCCAAATGACATTTTGAATCATTTTTGGTAGAGTCTAAAAAATCAATTTTATGATGAAAAACGATGACCCCGGACCTGTCGAACGTTCAGAAAATGGTCAATATTGATGAAATTTTTACATTTAATCTTTTGACTTTAAATGACTGTTGGATGTGAATTATTACTTTTTTCAACTAAAATAAGTGTTTTTAAAGTCATTCCTGTGCCTGAAATTGGTCAAAATTGAAGCTTTTGAGTAAGCGAAAACTCTGTAAAAATGGCAATTTTGGTCACTGTGAGGGTTTAAAAAGTGGTTATTCAACATGAGGCCCGATCCAAATGACATTTTGAATCATTTTTGGTAGAGTCCAAAAAATCAATTTTATGATGAAAAACGATGACCCCGGACCTGTCGAACGTTCAGAAAATGGTCAATATTGATGAAATTTTAACATTTAATCTTTTGACTTTAAATGACTGTTGGATGTGAATTATTACATTTTCAACTGAAATAAGTGTGTTTAAAGTAATTTCTGTGCCTGAAATTGGTCAAAATTGAAGCTTTTGAGTAAGCGAAAACTTTGTAAAAATGGCAATTTTGGTCACTGTGAGGGTTTAAAAAGTGGTTATTCAACATGAGGCCCGATCCAAATGACATTTTGAATCATTTTGGTAGAGTCCAAAAAATAAATTTTATGATGAAAAACGATGACCCCGGACCTGTCGAACGTTCAAAAAAGTGGTCAATATTGATGAAATTTTAACATTTAATCTTTTGACGTTAAATGACTGTTGGATGTGAATTATTACTTTTTCAACTAAAATAAGTGTGTTTAAAGTAATTTCTGTGCCTGAAATTGGTCAAAATTGAAGCTTTTGAGTAAGCGAAAACTCTGTAAAAATGGCAATTTTGGTCACTGTGAGGGTTTAAAAAGTGGTTATTCAACATGAGGCCCGATCCAAATGACATTTTGAATCATTTTTGGTAGAGTCCAAAAAATCAATTTTATGATGAAAAACGATGACCCCGGACCTGTCGAACGTTAAAAAAAGTGGTCAATATTGATGAAATTTTAACATTTAATCTTTTGACTTTAAATGACTGTTAGATGTGAATTATTACTTTTTCAACTAAAATAAGTGTGTTTAAATCATTTCTGTGCCTAAAATTGGTCAAAATTGAAGCTTTTGAGTAAGCGAAAACTCTGTAAAATGGCAATTTTGGTCACTGTGAGGGTTTAAAAAGTGGTTATTCAACATGAGGCCCGATCCAAATGACATTTTGAATCATTTTTGGTAGAGTCCAAAAAATCAATTTTATGATGAAAAACGATGACCCCGGACCTGTCGAACGTTCAAAAAATGGTCAATATTGATGAAATTTTAACATTTAATCTTTTGACGGTAAATGACTGTTGGATGTGAATTATTACTTTTTCAACTAAAATAAGTGTGTTTAAAGTCATTTCTCTGCCTGAAATTGGTCAAAATTGAAGCTTTTGAGTAAGCGAAAACTCTGTAAAAATGGCAATTTTGGTCACTGTGAGGGTTTAAAAAGTGGTTATTCAACATGAGGCCCGATCCAAATGACATTTTGAATCATTTTTGGTAGAGTCTAAAAAATCAATTTTATGATGAAAAACGATGACCCCGGACCTGTCGAACGTTCAGAAAATGGTCAATATTGATGAAATTTTTACATTTAATCTTTTGACTTTAAATGACTGTTGGATGTGAATTATTACTTTTTTCAACTAAAATAAGTGTTTTTAAAGTCATTCCTGTGCCTGAAATTGGTCAAAATTGAAGCTTTTGAGTAAGCGAAAACTCTGTAAAAATGGCAATTTTGGTCACTGTGAGGGTTTAAAAAGTGGTTATTCAACATGAGGCCCGATCCAAATGACATTTTGAATCATTTTTGGTAGAGTCCAAAAAATCAATTTTATGATGAAAAACGATGACCCCGGACCTGTCGAACGTTCAGAAAATGGTCAATATTGATGAAATTTTAACATTTAATCTTTTGACTTTAAATGACTGTTGGATGTGAATTATTCCTTTTTCAACTAAAATAAGTGTGTTTAAAGTCATTTCTGTGCCTGAAATTGGCCAAAATTGAAGCTTTTGAGTAAGCGAAAACTCTGTAAAAATGGCAATTTTGGTCACTGTGAGGGTTTAAAAAGTGGTTATTCAACATGAGGCCCGATCCAAATAACATTTTGAATAATTTTTGGTAGAGTCCAAAAAATCAATTTTATGATGAAAAACAATGACCCCGGACCAGTCGAACGTTCAAAAAAGTGGTCAATATTGATGAAATTTTAACATTTAATCTTTTGACTTTAAATGACTGTTGGATGTGAATTATTACTTTTTCAACTAAAATAAGTGTGTTTAAATCATTTCTGTGCCTGAAATTGGTCAAAATTGAAGCTTTTGAGTAAGCGAAAACTCTGTAAAATGGCAATTTTGGTCACTGTAAGGGTTTAAAAAGTGGTTATTCAACATGAGGCCCAATCCAAATAACATTTTGAATCATTTTTGGTAGAGTCCAAAAAATCAATTTTATGATGAAAAACGATGACCCCGGACCTGTCGAACGTTCAAAAAATGGTCAATATTGATGAAATTTTAACATTTAATCTTTTGACTTTAAATGACTGTTAGATGTGAATTATTACTTTTTCAACTAAAATAAGTGTGTTTAAATCATTTCTGTGCCTAAAATTGGTCAAAATTGAAGCTTTTGAGTGAGCGAAAACTCTGTAAAATGGCAATTTTGGTCACTGTGAGGGTTTAAAAAGTGGTTATTCAACATGAGGCCCGATCCAAATGACATTTTGAATCATTTTTGGTAGAGTCCAAAAAATCAATTTTATGATGAAAAACGATGACCCCGGACCAGTCGAACGTTAAAAAAAGTGGTCAATATTGATGAAATTTTAACATTTAATCTTTTGACTTTAAATGACTGTTAGATGTGAATTATTACTTTTTCAACTAAAATAAGTGTGTTTAAATCATTTCTGTTCCTAAAATTGGTCAAAATTGAAGCTTTTGAGTAAGCGAAAACTCTGTAAAATGGCAATTTTGGTCACTGTGAGGGTTTAAAAAGTGGTTATTCAACATGAGGCCCGATCCAAATGACATTTTGAATCATTTTTGGTAGAGTCCAAAAAATCAATTTTATGATGAAAAACGATGACCCCGGACCTGTCGAACGTTCAAAAAATGGTCAATATTGATGAAATTTTAACATTTAATCTTTTGACGGTAAATGACTGTTGGATGTGAATTATTACTTTTTCAACTAAAATAAGTGTGTTTAAAGTCATTTCTGTGCCTGAAATTGGCCAAAATTGAAGCTTTTGAGTAAGCGAAAACTCTGTAAAAATGGCAATTTTGGTCACTGTGAGGGTTTAAAAAGTGGTTATTCAACATGAGGCCCGATCCAAATGACATTTTGAATAATTTTTGGTAGAGTCCAAAAAATCAATTTTATGATGAAAAACAATGACCCCGGACCAGGCGAACGTTCAAAAAAGTGGTCAATATTGATGAAATTTTAACATTTAATCTTTTGACTTTAAATGACTGTTGGATGTGAATTATTACTTTTTCAACTAAAATAAGTGTGTTTAAATCATTTCTGTGCCTGAAATTGGTCAAAATTGAAGCTTTTGAGTAAGCGAAAACTCTGTAAAATGGCAATTTTGGTCACTGTAAGGGTTTAAAAAGTGGTTATTCAACATGAGGCCCAATCCAAATAGCATTTTGAATCATTTTTGGTAGAGTCCAAAAAATCAATTTTATGATGAAAAACGATGACCCCGGACCTGTCGAACGTTCAAAAAATGGTCAATATTGATGAAATTTTAACATTTAATCTTTTGACTTTAAATGACTGTTAGATGTGAATTATTACTTTTTCAACTAAAATAAGTGTGTTTAAATCATTTCTGTGCCTAAAATTGGTCAAAATTGAAGCTTTTGAGTGAGCGAAAACTCTGTAAAATGGCAATTTTGGTCACTGTGAGGGTTTAAAAAGTGGTAATTCAACATGAGGCCCGATCCAAATGACATTTTGAATCATTTTTGGTAGAGTCCAAAAAATCAATTTTATGATGAAAAACGATGACCCCGGACCAGTCGAACGTTAAAAAAAGTGGTCAATATTGATGAAATTTTAACATTTAATCTTTTGACTTTAAATGACTGTTAGATGTGAATTATTACTTTTTCAACTAAAATAAGTGTGTTTAAATCATTTCTGTTCCTAAAATTGGTCAAAATTGAAGCTTTTGAGTAAGCGAAAACTCTGTAAAATGGCAATTTTGGTCACTGTGAGGGTTTAAAAAGTGGTTATTCAACATGAGGCCCGATCCAAATGACATTTTGAATAATTTTTGGTAGAGTCCAAAAAATCAATTTTATGATGAAAAACGATGACCCCGGACCAGGCGAACGTTCAAAAAAGTGGTCAATATTGATGAAATTTTAACATTTAATCTTTTGACTTTAAATGACTGTTGGATGTGAATTATTACTTTTTCAACTAAAATAAGTGTGTTTAAATCATTTCTGTGCCTGAAATTGGTCAAAATTGAAGCTTTTGAGTAAGCGAAAACTCTGTAAAATGGCAATTTTGGTCACTGTAAGGGTTTAAAAAGTGGTTATTCAACATGAGGCCCAATCCAAATAGCATTTTGAATCATTTTTGGTAGAGTCCAAAAAATCAATTTTATGATGAAAAACGATGACCCCGGACCTGTCGAACGTTCAAAAAATGGTCAATATTGATGAAATTTTAACATTTAATCTTTTGACTTTAAATGACTGTTAGATGTGAATTATTACTTTTTCAACTAAAATAAGTGTGTTTAAATCATTTCTGTGCCTAAAATTGGTCAAAATTGAAGCTTTTGAGTGAGCGAAAACTCTGTAAAATGGCAATTTTGGTCACTGTGAGGGTTTAAAAAGTGGTAATTCAACATGAGGCCCGATCCAAATGACATTTTGAATCATTTTTGGTAGAGTCCAAAAAATCAATTTTATGATGAAAAACGATGACCCCGGACCAGTCGAACGTTAAAAAAAGTGGTCAATATTGATGAAATTTTAACATTTAATCTTTTGACTTTAAATGACTGTTAGATGTGAATTATTACTTTTTCAACTAAAATAAGTGTGTTTAAATCATTTCTGTTCCTAAAATTGGTCAAAATTGAAGCTTTTGAGTAAGCGAAAACTCTGTAAAATGGCAATTTTGGTCACTGTGAGGGTTTAAAAAGTGGTTATTCAACATGAGGCCCGATCCAAATGACATTTTGAATCATTTTTGGTAGAGTCCAAAAAATCAATTTTATGATGAAAAACGATGACCCCGGACCTGTCGAACGTTCAAAAAATGGTCAATATTGATGAAATTTTAACATTTAATCTTTTGACGGTAAATGACTGTTGGATGTGAATTATTACTTTTTCAACTAAAATAAGTGTGTTTAAAGTAATTTCTGTGCCTGAAATTGGCCAAAATTGAAGCTTTTGAGTAAGCGAAAACTATGTAAAAATGGCAATTTTGGTCACTGTGAGGGTTTAAAAAGTGGTTATTCAACATGAGGCCCGATCCTAATGACATTTTGAATCATTTTTGGTAGAGTCCAAAAAAATCAATTTTATGATGAAAAACGATGACCACGGACCAGTCGAACGTTCAAAAAATGGTCAATATTGATGAAAGTTTAACATTTAATCTTTTGACTTTAAATGACTGTTGGATGTGAATTATTACTTTTTCAACTAAAATAAGTGTGTTTAAAGTCATTTCTGTGCCTGAAATTGGTCAAAATTGAAGCTTTTGAGTGAGCGAAAACTCTGTAAAATGGCAATTTTGGTCACTGTAAGGGTTTAAAAAGTGGTTATTCAACATGAGGCCCAATCCAAATAACATTTTGAATCATTTTTGGTAGAGTCCAAAAAATCAATTTTATGATGAAAAACGATGACCCCGGACCTGTCGAACGTTCAAAAAATGGTCAATATTGATGAAATTTTAACATTTAATCTTTTGACTTTAAATGACTGTTAGATGTGAATTATTACTTTTTCAACTAAAATAAGTGTGTTTAAATCATTTCTGTGCCTAAAATTGGTCAAAATTGAAGCTTTTGAGTGAGCGAAAACTCTGTAAAATGGCAATTTTGGTCACTGTGAGGGTTTAAAAAGTGGTTATTCAACATGAGGCCCGATCCAAATGACATTTTGAATCATTTTTGGTAGAGTCCAAAAAATCAATTTTATGATGAAAAACGATGACCCCGGACCAGTCGAACGTTAAAAAAAGTGGTCAATATTGATGAAATTTTAACATTTAATCTTTTGACTTTAAATGACTGTTAGATGTGAATTATTACTTTTTCAACTAAAATAAGTGTGTTTAAATCATTTCTGTTCCTAAAATTGGTCAAAATTGAAGCTTTTGAGTAAGCGAAAACTCTGTTAAATGGCAATTTTGGTCACTGTGAGGGTTTAAAAAGTGGTTATTCAACATGAGGCCCGATCCAAATGACATTTTGAATCATTTTTGGTAGAGTCCAAAAAATCAATTTTATGATGAAAAACGATGACCCCGGACCAGTCGAACGTTAAAAAAAGTGGTCAATATTGATGAAATTTTAACATTTAATCTTTTGACTTTAAATGACTGTTAGATGTGAATTATTACTTTTTCAACTAAAATAAGTGCGTTTAAATCATTTCTGTTCCTAAAATTGGTCAAAATTGAAGCTTTTGAGTAAGCGAAAACTCTGTAAAATGGCAATTTTGGTCACTGTGAGGGTTTAAAAAGTGGTTATTCAACATGAGGCCCGATCCAAATGACATTTTGAATCATTTTTGGTAGAGTCCAAAAAATCAATTTTATGATGAAAAACGATGACCCCGGACCTGTCGAACGTTCAAAAAATGGTCAATATTGATGAAATTTTAACATTTAATCTTTTGACGGTAAATGACTGTTGGATGTGAATTATTACTTTTTCAACTAAAATAAGTGTGTTTAAAGTAATTTCTGTGCCTGAAATTGGCCAAAATTGAAGCTTTTGAGTAAGCGAAAACTATGTAAAAATGGCAATTTTGGTCACTGTGAGGGTTTAAAAAGTGGTTATTCAACATGAGGCCCGATCCTAATGACATTTTGAATCATTTTTGGTAGAGTCCAAAAAAATCAATTTTATGATGAAAAACGATGACCACGGACCAGTCGAACGTTCAAAAAATGGTCAATATTGATGAAAGTTTAACATTTAATCTTTTGACTTTAAATGACTGTTGGATGTGAATTATTACTTTTTCAACTAAAATAAGTGTGTTTAAAGTCATTTCTGTGCCTGAAATTGGTCAAAATTGAAGCTTTTGAGTGAGCGAAAACTCTGTAAAAATGGCAATTTTGGTCACTGTGAGGGTTTAAAAAGTGGTTATTCAACATGAGGCCCGATCCAAATGACATTTTGAAATATTTTTGGTAGAATCCAAAAAATCAATTTTATGATGAAAAACGATGACCCCAAACCTGTCGAACGTTCAAAAAATGGTCAATATTGATGAAATTTTAACATTTAATCTTTTGACTTTAAATGACTGTTGGATGTGAATTATTACATTTTCAACTGAAATAAGTGTGTTTAAAGTCATTTCTGAGCCTGAAATTGGTCAAAATTGAAGCTTTTGAGTAAGCGAAAACTCTGTAAAAATGGCAATTTTGGTCACTGTGAGGGTTTAAAAAGTGGTTATTCAACATGAGGCCCGATCCAAATGACATTTTGAATCATTTTGGTAGAGTCCAAAAAATAAATTTTATGATGAAAAACGATGACCCCGGACCTGTCGAACGTTCAAAAAAGTGGTCAATATTGATGAAATTTTAACATTTAATCTTTTGACGTTAAATGACTGTTGGATGTGAATTATTACTTTTTCAACTAAAATAAGTGTGTTTAAAGTAATTTCTGTGCCTGAAATTGGTCAAAATTGAAGCTTTTGAGTAAGCGAAAACTCTGTAAAAATGGCAATTTTGGTCACTGTGAGGGTTTAAAAAGTGGTTATTCAACATGAGGCCCGATCCAAATGACATTTTGAATCATTTTTGGTAGAGTCCAAAAAATCAATTTTATGATGAAAAACGATGACCCCGGACCTGTCGAACGTTAAAAAAAGTGGTCAATATTGATGAAATTTTAACATTTAATCTTTTGACTTTAAATGACTGTTAGATGTGAATTATTACTTTTTCAACTAAAATAAGTGTGTTTAAATCATTTCTGTGCCTAAAATTGGTCAAAATTGAAGCTTTTGAGTAAGCGAAAACTCTGTAAAATGGCAATTTTGGTCACTGTGAGGGTTTAAAAAGTGGTTATTCAACATGAGGCCCGATCCAAATGACATTTTGAATCATTTTTGGTAGAGTCCAAAAAATCAATTTTATGATGAAAAACGATGACCCCGGACCTGTCGAACGTTCAAAAAATGGTCAATATTGATGAAATTTTAACATTTAATCTTTTGACGGTAAATGACTGTTGGATGTGAATTATTACTTTTTCAACTAAAATAAGTGTGTTTAAAGTCATTTCTCTGCCTGAAATTGGTCAAAATTGAAGCTTTTGAGTAAGCGAAAACTCTGTAAAAATGGCAATTTTGGTCACTGTGAGGGTTTAAAAAGTGGTTATTCAACATGAGGCCCGATCCAAATGACATTTTGAATCATTTTTGGTAGAGTCTAAAAAATCAATTTTATGATGAAAAACGATGACCCCGGACCTGTCGAACGTTCAGAAAATGGTCAATATTGATGACATTTTTACATTTAATCTTTTGACTTTAAATGACTGTTGGATGTGAATTATTACTTTTTTCAACTAAAATAAGTGTTTTTAAAGTCATTCCTGTGCCTGAAATTGGTCAAAATTGAAGCTTTTGAGTAAGCGAAAACTCTGTAAAAATGGCAATTTTGGTCACTGTGAGGGTTTAAAAAGTGGTTATTCAACATGAGGCCCGATCCAAATGACATTTTGAATCATTTTTGGTAGAGTCCAAAAAATCAATTTTATGATGAAAAACGATGACCCCGGACCTGTCGAACGTTCAGAAAATGGTCAATATTGATGAAATTTTAACATTTAATCTTTTGACTTTAAATGACTGTTGGATGTGAATTATTCCTTTTTCAACTAAAATAAGTGTGTTTAAAGTCATTTCTGTGCCTGAAATTGGCCAAAATTGAAGCTTTTGAGTAAGCGAAAACTCTGTAAAAATGGCAATTTTGGTCACTGTGAGGGTTTAAAAAGTGGTTATTCAACATGAGGCCTGATCCAAATAACATTTTGAATAATTTTTGGTAGAGTCCAAAAAATCAATTTTATGATGAAAAACAATGACCCCGGACCAGTCGAACGTTCAAAAAAGTGGTCAATATTGATGAAATTTTAACATTTAATCTTTTGACTTTAAATGACTGTTGGATGTGAATTATTACTTTTTCAACTAAAATAAGTGTGTTTAAATCATTTCTGTGCCTGAAATTGGTCAAAATTGAAGCTTTTGAGTAAGCGAAAACTCTGTAAAATGGCAATTTTGGTCACTGTAAGGGTTTAAAAAGTGGTTATTCAACATGAGGCCCAATCCAAATAACATTTTGAATCATTTTTGGTAGAGTCCAAAAAATCAATTTTATGATGAAAAACGATGACCCCGGACCTGTCGAACGTTCAAAAAATGGTCAATATTGATGAAATTTTAACATTTAATCTTTTGACTTTAAATGACTGTTAGATGTGAATTATTACTTTTTCAACTAAAATAAGTGTGTTTAAATCATTTCTGTGCCTAAAATTGGTCAAAATTGAAGCTTTTGAGTGAGCGAAAACTCTGTAAAATGGCAATTTTGGTCACTGTGAGGGTTTAAAAAGTGGTTATTCAACATGAGGCCCGATCCAAATGACATTTTGAATCATTTTTGGTAGAGTCCAAAAAATCAATTTTATGATGAAAAACGATGACCCCGGACCAGTCGAACGTTAAAAAAAGTGGTCAATATTGATGAAATTTTAACATTTAATCTTTTGACTTTAAATGACTGTTAGATGTGAATTATTACTTTTTCAACTAAAATAAGTGTGTTTAAATCATTTCTGTTCCTAAAATTGGTCAAAATTGAAGCTTTTGAGTAAGCGAAAACTCTGTAAAATGGCAATTTTGGTCACTGTGAGGGTTTAAAAAGTGGTTATTCAACATGAGGCCCGATCCAAATGACATTTTGAATCATTTTTGGTAGAGTCCAAATAATCAATTTTATGATGAAAAACGATGACCCCGGACCTGTCGAACGTTCAAAAAATGGTCAATATTGATGAAATTTTAACATTTAATCTTTTGACGGTAAATGACTGTTGGATGTGAATTATTACTTTTTCAACTAAAATAAGTGTGTTTAAAGTAATTTCTGTGCCTGAAATTGGCCAAAATTGAAGCTTTTGAGTAAGCGAAAACTATGTAAAAATGGCAATTTTGGTCACTGTGAGGGTTTAAAAAGTGGTTATTCAACATGAGGCCCGATCCTAATGACATTTTGAATCATTTTTGGTAGAGTCCAAAAAAATCAATTTTATGATGAAAAACGATGACCACGGACCAGTCGAACGTTCAAAAAATGGTCAATATTGATGAAAGTTTAACATTTAATCTTTTGACTTTAAATGACTGTTGGATGTGAATTATTACTTTTTCAACTAAAATAAGTGTGTTTAAAGTCATTTCTGTGCCTGAAATTGGTCAAAATTGAAGCTTTTGAGTGAGCGAAAACTCTGTAAAAATGGCAATTTTGGTCACTGTGAGGGTTTAAAAAGTGGTTATTCAACATGAGGCCCGATCCAAATGACATTTTGAAATATTTTTGGTAGAATCCAAAAAATCAATTTTATGATGAAAAACGATGACCCCAAACCTGTCGAACGTTCAAAAAATGGTCAATATTGATGAAATTTTAACATTTAATCTTTTGACTTTAAATGACTGTTGGATGTGAATTATTACATTTTCAACTGAAATAAGTGTGTTTAAAGTCATTTCTGTGCCTGAAATTGGTCAAAATTGAAGCTTTTGAGTAAGCGAAAACTCTGTAAAAATGGCAATTTTGGTCACTGTGAGGGTTTAAAAAGTGGTTATTCAACATGAGGCCCGATCCAAATGACATTTTGAATCATTTTGGTAGAGTCCAAAAAATCAATTTTATGATGAAAAACGATGACCCCGGACCTGTCGAACGTTCAGAAAATGGTCAATATTGATGAAATTTTAACATTTAATCTTTTGACTTTAAATGACTGTTGGATGTGAATTATTCCTTTTTCAACTAAAATAAGTGTGTTTAAAGTCATTTCTGTGCCTGAAATTGGCCAAAATTGAAGCTTTTGAGTAAGCGAAAACTCTGTAAAAATGGCAATTTTGGTCACTGTGAGGGTTTAAAAAGTGGTTATTCAACATGAGGCCCGATCCAAATAACATTTTGAATAATTTTTGGTAGAGTCCAAAAAATCAATTTTATGATGAAAAACAATGACCCCGGACCAGTCGAACGTTCAAAAAAGTGGTCAATATTGATGAAATTTTAACATTTAATCTTTTGACTTTAAATGACTGTTGGATGTGAATTATTACTTTTTCAACTAAAATAAGTGTGTTTAAATCATTTCTGTGCCTGAAATTGGTCAAAATTGAAGCTTTTGAGTAAGCGAAAACTCTGTAAAATGGCAATTTTGGTCACTGTAAGGGTTTAAAAAGTGGTTATTCAACATGAGGCCCAATCCAAATAACATTTTGAATCATTTTTGGTAGAGTCCAAAAAATCAATTTTATGATGAAAAACGATGACCCCGGACCTGTCGAACGTTCAAAAAATGGTCAATATTGATGAAATTTTAACATTTAATCTTTTGACTTTAAATGACTGTTAGATGTGAATTATTACTTTTTCAACTAAAATAAGTGTGTTTAAATCATTTCTGTGCCTAAAATTGGTCAAAATTGAAGCTTTTGAGTGAGCGAAAACTCTGTAAAATGGCAATTTTGGTCACTGTGAGGGTTTAAAAAGTGGTTATTCAACATGAGGCCCGATCCAAATGACATTTTGAATCATTTTTGGTAGAGTCCAAAAAATCAATTTTATGATGAAAAACGATGACCCCGGACCAGTCGAACGTTAAAAAAAGTGGTCAATATTGATGAAATTTTAACATTTAATCTTTTGACTTTAAATGACTGTTAGATGTGAATTATTACTTTTTCAACTAAAATAAGTGTGTTTAAATCATTTCTGTTCCTAAAATTGGTCAAAATTGAAGCTTTTGAGTAAGCGAAAACTCTGTAAAATGGCAATTTTGGTCACTGTGAGGGTTTAAAAAGTGGTTATTCAACATGAGGCCCGATCCAAATGACATTTTGAATCATTTTTGGTAGAGTCCAAAAAATCAATTTTATGATGAAAAACGATGACCCCGGACCTGTCGAACGTTCAAAAAATGGTCAATATTGATGAAATTTTAACATTTAATCTTTTGACGGTAAATGACTGTTGGATGTGAATTATTACTTTTTCAACTAAAATAAGTGTGTTTAAAGTCATTTCTGTGCCTGAAATTGGCCAAAATTGAAGCTTTTGAGTAAGCGAAAACTCTGTAAAAATGGCAATTTTGGTCACTGTGAGGGTTTAAAAAGTGGTTATTCAACATGAGGCCCGATCCAAATGACATTTTGAATAATTTTTGGTAGAGTCCAAAAAATCAATTTTATGATGAAAAACAATGACCCCGGACCAGGCGAACGTTCAAAAAAGTGGTCAATATTGATGAAATTTTAACATTTAATCTTTTGACTTTAAATGACTGTTGGATGTGAATTATTACTTTTTCAACTAAAATAAGTGTGTTTAAATCATTTCTGTGCCTGAAATTGGTCAAAATTGAAGCTTTTGAGTAAGCGAAAACTCTGTAAAATGGCAATTTTGGTCACTGTAAGGGTTTAAAAAGTGGTTATTCAACATGAGGCCCAATCCAAATAGCATTTTGAATCATTTTTGGTAGAGTCCAAAAAATCAATTTTATGATGAAAAACGATGACCCCGGACCTGTCGAACGTTCAAAAAATGGTCAATATTGATGAAATTTTAACATTTAATCTTTTGACTTTAAATGACTGTTAGATGTGAATTATTACTTTTTCAACTAAAATAAGTGTGTTTAAATCATTTCTGTGCCTAAAATTGGTCAAAATTGAAGCTTTTGAGTGAGCGAAAACTCTGTAAAATGGCAATTTTGGTCACTGTGAGGGTTTAAAAAGTGGTAATTCAACATGAGGCCCGATCCAAATGACATTTTGAATCATTTTTGGTAGAGTCCAAAAAATCAATTTTATGATGAAAAACGATGACCCCGGACCAGTCGAACGTTAAAAAAAGTGGTCAATATTGATGAAATTTTAACATTTAATCTTTTGACTTTAAATGACTGTTAGATGTGAATTATTACTTTTTCAACTAAAATAAGTGTGTTTAAATCATTTCTGTTCCTAAAATTGGTCAAAATTGAAGCTTTTGAGTAAGCGAAAACTCTGTAAAATGGCAATTTTGGTCACTGTGAGGGTTTAAAAAGTGGTTATTCAACATGAGGCCCGATCCAAATGACATTTTGAATAATTTTTGGTAGAGTCCAAAAAATCAATTTTATGATGAAAAACGATGACCCCGGACCAGGCGAACGTTGAAAAAAGTGGTCAATATTGATGAAATTTTAACATTTAATCTTTTGACTTTAAATGACTGTTGGATGTGAATTATTACTTTTTCAACTAAAATAAGTGTGTTTAAATCATTTCTGTGCCTGAAATTGGTCAAAATTGAAGCTTTTGAGTAAGCGAAAACTCTGTAAAATGGCAATTTTGGTCACTGTAAGGGTTTAAAAAGTGGTTATTCAACATGAGGCCCAATCCAAATAGCATTTTGAATCATTTTTGGTAGAGTCCAAAAAATCAATTTTATGATGAAAAACGATGACCCCGGACCTGTCGAACGTTCAAAAAATGGTCAATATTGATGAAATTTTAACATTTAATCTTTTGACTTTAAATGACTGTTAGATGTGAATTATTACTTTTTCAACTAAAATAAGTGTGTTTAAATCATTTCTGTGCCTAAAATTGGTCAAAATTGAAGCTTTTGAGTGAGCGAAAACTCTGTAAAATGGCAATTTTGGTCACTGTGAGGGTTTAAAAAGTGGTAATTCAACATGAGGCCCGATCCAAATGACATTTTGAATCATTTTTGGTAGAGTCCAAAAAATCAATTTTATGATGAAAAACGATGACCCCGGACCAGTCGAACGTTAAAAAAAGTGGTCAATATTGATGAAATTTTAACATTTAATCTTTTGACTTTAAATGACTGTTAGATGTGAATTATTACTTTTTCAACTAAAATAAGTGTGTTTAAATCATTTCTGTTCCTAAAATTGGTCAAAATTGAAGCTTTTGAGTAAGCGAAAACTCTGTAAAATGGCAATTTTGGTCACTGTGAGGGTTTAAAAAGTGGTTATTCAACATGAGGCCCGATCCAAATGACATTTTGAATCATTTTTGGTAGAGTCCAAAAAATCAATTTTATGATGAAAAACGATGACCCCGGACCTGTCGAACGTTCAAAAAATGGTCAATATTGATGAAATTTTAACATTTAATCTTTTGACGGTAAATGACTGTTGGATGTGAATTATTACTTTTTCAACTAAAATAAGTGTGTTTAAAGTAATTTCTGTGCCTGAAATTGGCCAAAATTGAAGCTTTTGAGTAAGCGAAAACTATGTAAAAATGGCAATTTTGGTCACTGTGAGGGTTTAAAAAGTGGTTATTCAACATGAGGCCCGATCCTAATGACATTTTGAATCATTTTTGGTAGAGTCCAAAAAAATCAATTTTATGATGAAAAACGATGACCACGGACCAGTCGAACGTTCAAAAAATGGTCAATATTGATGAAAGTTTAACATTTAATCTTTTGACTTTAAATGACTGTTGGATGTGAATTATTACTTTTTCAACTAAAATAAGTGTGTTTAAAGTCATTTCTGTGCCTGAAATTGGTCAAAATTGAAGCTTTTGAGTGAGCGAAAACTCTGTAAAATGGCAATTTTGGTCACTGTAAGGGTTTAAAAAGTGGTTATTCAACATGAGGCCCAATCCAAATAACATTTTGAATCATTTTTGGTAGAGTCCAAAAAATCAATTTTATGATGAAAAACGATGACCCCGGACCTGTCGAACGTTCAAAAAATGGTCAATATTGATGAAATTTTAACATTTAATCTTTTGACTTTAAATGACTGTTAGATGTGAATTATTACTTTTTCAACTAAAATAAGTGTGTTTAAATCATTTCTGTGCCTAAAATTGGTCAAAATTGAAGCTTTTGAGTGAGCGAAAACTCTGTAAAATGGCAATTTTGGTCACTGTGAGGGTTTAAAAAGTGGTTATTCAACATGAGGCCCGATCCAAATGACATTTTGAATCATTTTTGGTAGAGTCCAAAAAATCAATTTTATGATGAAAAACGATGACCCCGGACCAGTCGAACGTTAAAAAAAGTGGTCAATATTGATGAAATTTTAACATTTAATCTTTTGACTTTAAATGACTGTTAGATGTGAATTATTACTTTTTCAACTAAAATAAGTGTGTTTAAATCATTTCTGTTCCTAAAATTGGTCAAAATTGAAGCTTTTGAGTAAGCGAAAACTCTGTTAAATGGCAATTTTGGTCACTGTGAGGGTTTAAAAAGTGGTTATTCAACATGAGGCCCGATCCAAATGACATTTTGAATCATTTTTGGTAGAGTCCAAAAAATCAATTTTATGATGAAAAACGATGACCCCGGACCAGTCGAACGTTAAAAAAAGTGGTCAATATTGATGAAATTTTAACATTTAATCTTTTGACTTTAAATGACTGTTAGATGTGAATTATTACTTTTTCAACTAAAATAAGTGCGTTTAAATCATTTCTGTTCCTAAAATTGGTCAAAATTGAAGCTTTTGAGTAAGCGAAAACTCTGTAAAATGGCAATTTTGGTCACTGTGAGGGTTTAAAAAGTGGTTATTCAACATGAGGCCCGATCCAAATGACATTTTGAATCATTTTTGGTAGAGTCCAAAAAATCAATTTTATGATGAAAAACGATGACCCCGGACCTGTCGAACGTTCAAAAAATGGTCAATATTGATGAAATTTTAACATTTAATCTTTTGACGGTAAATGACTGTTGGATGTGAATTATTACTTTTTCAACTAAAATAAGTGTGTTTAAAGTAATTTCTGTGCCTGAAATTGGCCAAAATTGAAGCTTTTGAGTAAGCGAAAACTATGTAAAAATGGCAATTTTGGTCACTGTGAGGGTTTAAAAAGTGGTTATTCAACATGAGGCCCGATCCTAATGACATTTTGAATCATTTTTGGTAGAGTCCAAAAAAATCAATTTTATGATGAAAAACGATGACCACGGACCAGTCGAACGTTCAAAAAATGGTCAATATTGATGAAAGTTTAACATTTAATCTTTTGACTTTAAATGACTGTTGGATGTGAATTATTACTTTTTCAACTAAAATAAGTGTGTTTAAAGTCATTTCTGTGCCTGAAATTGGTCAAAATTGAAGCTTTTGAGTGAGCGAAAACTCTGTAAAAATGGCAATTTTGGTCACTGTGAGGGTTTAAAAAGTGGTTATTCAACATGAGGCCCGATCCAAATGACATTTTGAATCATTTTTGGTAGAGTCCAAAAAATCAATTTTATGATGAAAAACGATGACCCCGGACCTGTCGAACGTTAAAAAAAGTGGTCAATATTGATGAAATTTTAACATTTAATCTTTTGACTTTAAATGACTGTTAGATGTGAATTATTACTTTTTCAACTAAAATAAGTGTGTTTAAATCATTTCTGTGCCTAAAATTGGTCAAAATTGAAGCTTTTGAGTAAGCGAAAACTCTGTAAAATGGCAATTTTGGTCACTGTGAGGGTTTAAAAAGTGGTTATTCAACATGAGGCCCGATCCAAATGACATTTTGAATCATTTTTGGTAGAGTCCAAAAAATCAATTTTATGATGAAAAACGATGACCCCGGACCTGTCGAACGTTCAAAAAATGGTCAATATTGATGAAATTTTAACATTTAATCTTTTGACGGTAAATGACTGTTGGATGTGAATTATTACTTTTTCAACTAAAATAAGTGTGTTTAAAGTAATTTCTGTGCCTGAAATTGGCCAAAATTGAAGCTTTTGAGTAAGCGAAAACTATGTAAAAATGGCAATTTTGGTCACTGTGAGGGTTTAAAAAGTGGTTATTCAACATGAGGCCCGATCCTAATGACATTTTGAATCATTTTTGGTAGAGTCCAAAAAAATCAATTTTATGATGAAAAACGATGACCCCGGACCAGTCGAACGTTCAAAAAATGGTCAATATTGATGAAAGTTTAACATTTAATCTTTTGACTTTAAATGACTGTTGGATGTGAATTATTACTTTTTCAACTAAAATAAGTGTGTTTAAATCATTTCTGTTCCTAAAATTGGTCAAAATTGAAGCTTTTGAGTAAGCGAAAACTCTGGAAAATGGCAATTTTGGTCACTGTGAGGGTTTAAAAAGTGGTTATTCAACATGAGGCCTGATCCAAATGACATTTTGAATCATTTTTGGTAGAGTCCAAAAAATCAATTTTATGATGAAAAACGATGACCCCGGACCTGTCGAACGTTCAAAAAATGGTCAATATTGATGAAATTTTAACATTTAATCTTTTGACGGTAAATGACTGTTGGATGTGAATTATTACTTTTTCAACTAAAATAAGTGTGTTTAAAGTAATTTCTGTGCCTGAAATTGGCCAAAATTGAAGCTTTTGAGTAAGCGAAAACTATGTAAAAATGGCAATTTTGGTCACTGTGAGGGTTTAAAAAGTGGTTATTCAACATGAGGCCCGATCCTAATGACATTTTGAATCATTTTTGGTAGAGTCCAAAAAAATCAATTTTATGATGAAAAACGATGACCACGGACCAGTCGAACGTTCAAAAAAATGGTCAATATTGATGAAAGTTTAACATTTAATCTTTTGACTTTAAATGACTGTTGGATGTGAATTATTACTTTTTCAACTAAAATAAGTGTGTTTAAAGTCATTTCTGTGCCTGAAATTGGTCAAAATTGAAGCTTTTGAGTGAGCGAAAACTCTGTAAAAATGGCAATTTTGGTCACTGTGAGGGTTTAAAAAGTGGTTATTCAACATGAGGCCCGATCCAAATGACATTTTGAAATATTTTTGGTAGAATCCAAAAAATCAATTTTATGATGAAAAACGATGACCCCAAACCTGTCGAACGTTCAAAAAATGGTCAATATTGATGAAATTTTAACATTTAATCTTTTGACTTTAAATGACTGTTGGATGTGAATTATTACATTTTCAACTGAAATAAGTGTGTTTAAAGTCATTTCTGTGCCTGAAATTGGTCAAAATTGAAGCTTTTGAGTAAGCGAAAACTCTGTAAAAATGGCAATGTTGGTCACTGTGAGGGTTTAAAAAGTGGTTATTCAACATGAGGCCCGATCCAAATGACATTTTGAATCATTTTGGTAGAGTCCAAAAAATAAATTTTATGATGAAAAACGATGACCCCGGACCTGTCGAACGTTCAAATAAGTGGTCAATATTGATGAAATTTTAACATTTAATCTTTTGACGTTAAATGACTGTTGGATGTGAATTATTACTTTTTCAACTAAAATAAGTGTGTTTAAAGTAATTTCTGTGCCTGAAATTGGTCAAAATTGAAGCTTTTGAGTAAGCGAAAACTCTGTAAAAATGGCAATTTTGGTCACTGTGAGGGTTTAAAAAGTGGTTATTCAACATGAGGCCCGATCCAAATGACATTTTGAATCATTTTTGGTAGAGTCCAAAAAATCAATTTTATGATGAAAAACGATGACCCCGGACCTGTCGAACGTTAAAAAAAGTGGTCAATATTGATGAAATTTTAACATTTAATCTTTTGACTTTAAATGACTGTTAGATGTGAATTATTACTTTTTCAACTAAAATAAGTGTGTTTAAATCATTTCTGTGCCTAAAATTGGTCAAAATTGAAGCTTTTGAGTAAGCGAAAACTCTGTAAAATGGCAATTTTGGTCACTGTGAGGGTTTAAAAAGTGGTTATTCAACATGAGGCCCGATCCAAATGACATTTTGAATCATTTTTGGTAGAGTCCAAAAAATCAATTTTATGATGAAAAACGATGACCCCGGACCTGTCGAACGTTCAAAAAATGGTCAATATTGATGAAATTTTAACATTTAATCTTTTGACGGTAAATGACTGTTGGATGTGAATTATTACTTTTTCAACTAAAATAAGTGTGTTTAAAGTCATTTCTCTGCCTGAAATTGGTCAAAATTGAAGCTTTTGAGTAAGCGAAAACTCTGTAAAAATGGCAATTTTGGTCACTGTGAGGGTTTAAAAAGTGGTTATTCAACATGAGGCCCGATCCAAATGACATTTTGAATCATTTTTGGTAGAGTCTAAAAAATCAATTTTATGATGAAAAACGATGACCCCGGACCTGTCGAACGTTCAGAAAATGGTCAATATTGATGAAATTTTTACATTTAATCTTTTGACTTTAAATGACTGTTGGATGTGAATTATTACTTTTTTCAACTAAAATAAGTGTTTTTAAAGTCATTCCTGTGCCTGAAATTGGTCAAAATTGAAGCTTTTGAGTAAGCGAAAACTCTGTAAAAATGGCAATTTTGGTCACTGTGAGGGTTTAAAAAGTGGTTATTCAACATGAGGCCCGATCCAAATGACATTTTGAATCATTTTTGGTAGAGTCCAAAAAATCAATTTTATGATGAAAAACGATGACCCCGGACCTGTCGAACGTTCAGAAAATGGTCAATATTGATGAAATTTTAACATTTAATCTTTTGACTTTAAATGACTGTTGGATGTGAATTATTACATTTTCAACTGAAATAAGTGTGTTTAAAGTAATTTCTGTGCCTGAAATTGGTCAAAATTGAAGCTTTTGAGTAAGCGAAAACTTTGTAAAAATGGCAATTTTGGTCACTGTGAGGGTTTAAAAAGTGGTTATTCAACATGAGGCCCGATCCAAATGACATTTTGAATCATTTTTGGTAGAGTCCAAAAAATCAATTTTATGATGAAAAACGATGACCCCGGACCTGTCGAACGTTAAAAAAAGTGGTCAATATTGATGAAATTTTAACATTTAATCTTTTGACTTTAAATGACTGTTAGATGTGAATTATTACTTTTTCAACTAAAATAAGTGTGTTTAAATCATTTCTGTGCCTAAAATTGGTCAAAATTGAAGCTTTTGAGTAAGCGAAAACTCTGTAAAATGGCAATTTTGGTCACTGTGAGGGTTTAAAAAGTGGTTATTCAACATGAGGCCCGATCCAAATGACATTTTGAATCATTTTTGGTAGAGTCCAAAAAATCAATTTTATGATGAAAAACGATGACCCCGGACCTGTCGAACGTTCAAAAAATGGTCAATATTGATGAAATTTTAACATTTAATCTTTTGACGGTAAATGACTGTTGGATGTGAATTATTACTTTTTCAACTAAAATAAGTGTGTTTAAAGTCATTTCTCTGCCTGAAATTGGTCAAAATTGAAGCTTTTGAGTAAGCGAAAACTCTGTAAAAATGGCAATTTTGGTCACTGTGAGGGTTTAAAAAGTGGTTATTCAACATGAGGCCCGATCCAAATGACATTTTGAATCATTTTTGGTAGAGTCTAAGAAATCAATTTTATGATGAAAAACGATGACCCCGGTCCTGTCGAACGTTCAGAAAATGGTCAATATTGATGAAATTTTTACATTTAATCTTTTGACTTTAAATGACTGTTGGATGTGAATTATTACTTTTTTCAACTAAAATAAGTGTTTTTAAAGTCATTCCTGTGCCTGAAATTGGTCAAAATTGAAGCTTTTGAGTAAGCGAAAACTCTGTAAAAATGGCAATTTTGGTCACTGTGAGGGTTTAAAAAGTGGTTATTCAACATGAGGCCCGATCCAAATGACATTTTGAATCATTTTTGGTAGAGTCCAAAAAATCAATTTTATGATGAAAAACGATGACCCCGGACCTGTCGAACGTTCAGAAAATGGTCAATATTGATGAAATTTTAACATTTAATCTTTTGACTTTAAATGACTGTTGGATGTGAATTATTCCTTTTTCAACTAAAATAAGTGTGTTTAAAGTCATTTCTGTGCCTGAAATTGGCCAAAATTGAAGCTTTTGAGTAAGCGAAAACTCTGTAAAAATGGCAATTTTGGTCACTGTGAGGGTTTAAAAAGTGGTTATTCAACATGAGGCCCGATCCAAATAACATTTTGAATAATTTTTGGTAGAGTCCAAAAAATCAATTTTATGATGAAAAACAATGACCCCGGACCAGTCGAACGTTCAAAAAAGTGGTCAATATTGATGAAATTTTAACATTTAATCTTTTGACTTTAAATGACTGTTGGATGTGAATTATTACTTTTTCAACTAAAATAAGTGTGTTTAAATCATTTCTGTGCCTGAAATTGGTCAAAATTGAAGCTTTTGAGTAAGCGAAAACTCTGTAAAATGGCAATTTTGGTCACTGTAAGGGTTTAAAAAGTGGTTATTCAACATGAGGCCCAATCCAAATAACATTTTGAATCATTTTTGGTAGAGTCCAAAAAATCAATTTTATGATGAAAAACGATGACCCCGGACCTGTCGAACGTTCAAAAAATGGTCAATATTGATGAAATTTTAACATTTAATCTTTTGACTTTAAATGACTGTTAGATGTGAATTATTACTTTTTCAACTAAAATAAGTGTGTTTAAATCATTTCTGTGCCTAAAATTGGTCAAAATTGAAGCTTTTGAGTGAGCGAAAACTCTGTAAAATGGCAATTTTGGTCACTGTGAGGGTTTAAAAAGTGGTTATTCAACATGAGGCCCGATCCAAATGACATTTTGAATCATTTTTGGTAGAGTCCAAAAAATCAATTTTATGATGAAAAACGATGACCCCGGACCAGTCGAACGTTAAAAAAAGTGGTCAATATTGATGAAATTTTAACATTTAATCTTTTGACTTTAAATGACTGTTAGATGTGAATTATTACTTTTTCAACTAAAATAAGTGTGTTTAAATCATTTCTGTTCCTAAAATTGGTCAAAATTGAAGCTTTTGAGTAAGCGAAAACTCTGTAAAATGGCAATTTTGGTCACTGTGAGGGTTTAAAAAGTGGTTATTCAACATGAGGCCCGATCCAAATGACATTTTGAATCATTTTTGGTAGAGTCCAAAAAATCAATTTTATGATGAAAAACGATGACCCCGGACCTGTCGAACGTTCAAAAAATGGTCAATATTGATGAAATTTTAACATTTAATCTTTTGACGGTAAATGACTGTTGGATGTGAATTATTACTTTTTCAACTAAAATAAGTGTGTTTAAAGTCATTTCTGTGCCTGAAATTGGCCAAAATTGAAGCTTTTGAGTAAGCGAAAACTCTGTAAAAATGGCAATTTTGGTCACTGTGAGGGTTTAAAAAGTGGTTATTCAACATGAGGCCCGATCCAAATGACATTTTGAATAATTTTTGGTAGAGTCCAAAAAATCAATTTTATGATGAAAAACAATGACCCCGGACCAGGCGAACGTTCAAAAAAGTGGTCAATATTGATGAAATTTTAACATTTAATCTTTTGACTTTAAATGACTGTTGGATGTGAATTATTACTTTTTCAACTAAAATAAGTGTGTTTAAATCATTTCTGTGCCTGAAATTGGTCAAAATTGAAGCTTTTGAGTAAGCGAAAACTCTGTAAAATGGCAATTTTGGTCACTGTAAGGGTTTAAAAAGTGGTTATTCAACATGAGGCCCAATCCAAATAGCATTTTGAATCATTTTTGGTAGAGTCCAAAAAATCAATTTTATGATGAAAAACGATGACCCCGGACCTGTCGAACGTTCAAAAAATGGTCAATATTGATGAAATTTTAACATTTAATCTTTTGACTTTAAATGACTGTTAGATGTGAATTATTACTTTTTCAACTAAAATAAGTGTGTTTAAATCATTTCTGTGCCTAAAATTGGTCAAAATTGAAGCTTTTGAGTGAGCGAAAACTCTGTAAAATGGCAATTTTGGTCACTGTGAGGGTTTAAAAAGTGGTAATTCAACATGAGGCCCGATCCAAATGACATTTTGAATCATTTTTGGTAGAGTCCAAAAAATCAATTTTATGATGAAAAACGATGACCCCGGACCAGTCGAACGTTAAAAAAAGTGGTCAATATTGATGAAATTTTAACATTTAATCTTTTGACTTTAAATGACTGTTAGATGTGAATTATTACTTTTTCAACTAAAATAAGTGTGTTTAAATCATTTCTGTTCCTAAAATTGGTCAAAATTGAAGCTTTTGAGTAAGCGAAAACTCTGTAAAATGGCAATTTTGGTCACTGTGAGGGTTTAAAAAGTGGTTATTCAACATGAGGCCCGATCCAAATGACATTTTGAATCATTTTTGGTAGAGTCCAAAAAATCAATTTTATGATGAAAAACGATGACCCCGGACCTGTCGAACGTTCAAAAAATGGTCAATATTGATGAAATTTTAACATTTAATCTTTTGACGGTAAATGACTGTTGGATGTGAATTATTACTTTTTCAACTAAAATAAGTGTGTTTAAAGTAATTTCTGTGCCTGAAATTGGCCAAAATTGAAGCTTTTGAGTAAGCGAAAACTATGTAAAAATGGCAATTTTGGTCACTGTGAGGGTTTAAAAAGTGGTTATTCAACATGAGGCCCGATCCTAATGACATTTTGAATCATTTTTGGTAGAGTCCAAAAAAATCAATTTTATGATGAAAAACGATGACCACGGACCAGTCGAACGTTCAAAAAATGGTCAATATTGATGAAAGTTTAACATTTAATCTTTTGACTTTAAATGACTGTTGGATGTGAATTATTACTTTTTCAACTAAAATAAGTGTGTTTAAAGTCATTTCTGTGCCTGAAATTGGTCAAAATTGAAGCTTTTGAGTGAGCGAAAACTCTGTAAAATGGCAATTTTGGTCACTGTAAGGGTTTAAAAAGTGGTTATTCAACATGAGGCCCAATCCAAATAACATTTTGAATCATTTTTGGTAGAGTCCAAAAAATCAATTTTATGATGAAAAACGATGACCCCGGACCTGTCGAACGTTCAAAAAATGGTCAATATTGATGAAATTTTAACATTTAATCTTTTGACTTTAAATGACTGTTAGATGTGAATTATTACTTTTTCAACTAAAATAAGTGTGTTTAAATCATTTCTGTGCCTAAAATTGGTCAAAATTGAAGCTTTTGAGTGAGCGAAAACTCTGTAAAATGGCAATTTTGGTCACTGTGAGGGTTTAAAAAGTGGTTATTCAACATGAGGCCCGATCCAAATGACATTTTGAATCATTTTTGGTAGAGTCCAAAAAATCAATTTTATGATGAAAAACGATGACCCCGGACCAGTCGAACGTTAAAAAAAGTGGTCAATATTGATGAAATTTTAACATTTAATCTTTTGACTTTAAATGACTGTTAGATGTGAATTATTACTTTTTCAACTAAAATAAGTGCGTTTAAATCATTTCTGTTCCTAAAATTGGTCAAAATTGAAGCTTTTGAGTAAGCGAAAACTCTGTAAAATGGCAATTTTGGTCACTGTGAGGGTTTAAAAAGTGGTTATTCAACATGAGGCCCGATCCAAATGACATTTTGAATCATTTTTGGTAGAGTCCAAAAAATCAATTTTATGATGAAAAACGATGACCCCGGACCTGTCGAACGTTCAAAAAATGGTCAATATTGATGAAATTTTAACATTTAATCTTTTGACGGTAAATGACTGTTGGATGTGAATTATTACTTTTTCAACTAAAATAAGTGTGTTTAAAGTCATTTCTGTGCCTGAAATTGGTCAAAATTGAAGCTTTTGAGTGAGCGAAAACTCTGTAAAATGGCAATTTTGGTCACTGTAAGGGTTTAAAAAGTGGTTATTCAACATGAGGCCCAATCCAAATAACATTTTGAATCATTTTTGGTAGAGTCCAAAAAATCAATTTTATGATGAAAAACGATGACCCCGGACCAGTCGAACGTTAAAAAAAGTGGTCAATATTGATGAAATTTTAACATTTAATCTTTTGACTTTAAATGACTGTTAGATGTGAATTATTACTTTTTCAACTAAAATAAGTGTGTTTAAATCATTTCTGTGCCTAAAATTGGTCAAAATTGAAGCTTTTGAGTAAGCGAAAACTCTGTAAAATGGCAATTTTGGTCACTGTGAGGGTTTAAAAAGTGGTTATTCAACATGAGGCCCGATCCAAATGACATTTTGAATCATTTTTGGTAGAGTCCAAAAAATCAATTTTATGATGAAAAACGATGACCCCGGACCTGTCGAACGTTCAAAAAATGGTCAATATTGATGAAATTTTAACATTTAATCTTTTGACTTTAAATGACTGTTGGATGTGAATTATTCCTTTTTCAACTAAAATAAGTGTGTTTAAAGTCATTTCTGTGCCTGAAATTGGCCAAAATTGAAGCTTTTGAGTAAGCGAAAACTCTGTAAAAATGGCAATTTTGGTCACTGTGAGGGTTTAAAAAGTGGTTATTCAACATGAGGCCCGATCCAAATAACATTTTGAATAATTTTTGGTAGAGTCCAAAAAATCAATTTTATGATGAAAAACAATGACCCCGGACCAGTCGAACGTTCAAAAAAGTGGTCAATATTGATGAAATTTTAACATTTAATCTTTTGACTTTAAATGACTGTTGGATGTGAATTATTACTTTTTCAACTAAAATAAGTGTGTTTAAATCATTTCTGTGCCTGAAATTGGTCAAAATTGAAGCTTTTGAGTAAGCGAAAACTCTGTAAAATGGCAATTTTGGTCACTGTAAGGGTTTAAAAAGTGGTTATTCAACATGAGGCCCAATCCAAATAACATTTTGAATCATTTTTGGTAGAGTCCAAAAAATCAATTTTATGATGAAAAACGATGACCCCGGACCTGTCGAACGTTCAAAAAATGGTCAATATTGATGAAATTTTAACATTTAATCTTTTGACTTTAAATGACTGTTAGATGTGAATTATTACTTTTTCAACTAAAATAAGTGTGTTTAAATCATTTCTGTGCCTAAAATTGGTCAAAATTGAAGCTTTTGAGTGAGCGAAAACTCTGTAAAATGGCAATTTTGGTCACTGTGAGGGTTTAAAAAGTGGTTATTCAACATGAGGCCCGATCCAAATGACATTTTGAATCATTTTTGGTAGAGTCCAAAAAATCAATTTTATGATGAAAAACGATGACCCCGGACCAGTCGAACGTTAAAAAAAGTGGTCAATATTGATGAAATTTTAACATTTAATCTTTTGACTTTAAATGACTGTTAGATGTGAATTATTACTTTTTCAACTAAAATAAGTGTGTTTAAATCATTTCTGTTCCTAAAATTGGTCAAAATTGAAGCTTTTGAGTAAGCGAAAACTCTGTAAAATGGCAATTTTGGTCACTGTGAGGGTTTAAAAAGTGGTTATTCAACATGAGGCCCGATCCAAATGACATTTTGAATCATTTTTGGTAGAGTCCAAAAAATCAATTTTATGATGAAAAACGATGACCCCGGACCTGTCGAACGTTCAAAAAATGGTCAATATTGATGAAATTTTAACATTTAATCTTTTGACGGTAAATGACTGTTGGATGTGAATTATTACTTTTTCAACTAAAATAAGTGTGTTTAAAGTCATTTCTGTGCCTGAAATTGGCCAAAATTGAAGCTTTTGAGTAAGCGAAAACTCTGTAAAAATGGCAATTTTGGTCACTGTGAGGGTTTAAAAAGTGGTTATTCAACATGAGGCCCGATCCAAATGACATTTTGAATAATTTTTGGTAGAGTCCAAAAAATCAATTTTATGATGAAAAACAATGACCCCGGACCAGGCGAACGTTCAAAAAAGTGGTCAATATTGATGAAATTTTAACATTTAATCTTTTGACTTTAAATGACTGTTGGATGTGAATTATTACTTTTTCAACTAAAATAAGTGTGTTTAAATCATTTCTGTGCCTGAAATTGGTCAAAATTGAAGCTTTTGAGTAAGCGAAAACTCTGTAAAATGGCAATTTTGGTCACTGTAAGGGTTTAAAAAGTGGTTATTCAACATGAGGCCCAATCCAAATAGCATTTTGAATCATTTTTGGTAGAGTCCAAAAAATCAATTTTATGATGAAAAACGATGACCCCGGACCTGTCGAACGTTCAAAAAATGGTCAATATTGATGAAATTTTAACATTTAATCTTTTGACTTTAAATGACTGTTAGATGTGAATTATTACTTTTTCAACTAAAATAAGTGTGTTTAAATCATTTCTGTTCCTAAAATTGGTCAAAATTGAAGCTTTTGAGTAAGCGAAAACTCTGTAAAATGGCAATTTTGGTCACTGTGAGGGTTTAAAAAGTGGTTATTCAACATGAGGCCCGATCCAAATGACATTTTGAATCATTTTTGGTAGAGTCCAAAAAATCAATTTTATGATGAAAAACGATGACCCCGGACCTGTCGAACGTTCAAAAAATGGTCAATATTGATGAAATTTTAACATTTAATCTTTTGACGGTAAATGACTGTTGGATGTGAATTATTACTTTTTCAACTAAAATAAGTGTGTTTAAAGTCATTTCTGTGCCTGAAATTGGCCAAAATTGAAGCTTTTGAGTAAGCGAAAACTCTGTAAAAATGGCAATTTTGGTCACTGTGAGGGTTTAAAAAGTGGTTATTCAACATGAGGCCCGATCCAAATGACATTTTGAATAATTTTTGGTAGAGTCCAAAAAATCAATTTTATGATGAAAAACAATGACCCCGGACCAGGCGAACGTTCAAAAAAGTGGTCAATATTGATGAAATTTTAACATTTAATCTTTTGACTTTAAATGACTGTTGGATGTGAATTATTACTTTTTCAACTAAAATAAGTGTGTTTAAATCATTTCTGTGCCTGAAATTGGTCAAAATTGAAGCTTTTGAGTAAGCGAAAACTCTGTAAAATGGCAATTTTGGTCACTGTAAGGGTTTAAAAAGTGGTTATTCAACATGAGGCCCAATCCAAATAGCATTTTGAATCATTTTTGGTAGAGTCCAAAAAATCAATTTTATGATGAAAAACGATGACCCCGGACCTGTCGAACGTTCAAAAAATGGTCAATATTGATGAAATTTTAACATTTAATCTTTTGACTTTAAATGACTGTTAGATGTGAATTATTACTTTTTCAACTAAAATAAGTGTGTTTAAATCATTTCTGTGCCTAAAATTGGTCAAAATTGAAGCTTTTGAGTGAGCGAAAACTCTGTAAAATGGCAATTTTGGTCACTGTGAGGGTTTAAAAAGTGGTAATTCAACATGAGGCCCGATCCAAATGACATTTTGAATCATTTTTGGTAGAGTCCAAAAAATCAATTTTATGATGAAAAACGATGACCCCGGACCAGTCGAACGTTAAAAAAAGTGGTCAATATTGATGAAATTTTAACATTTAATCTTTTGACTTTAAATGACTGTTAGATGTGAATTATTACTTTTTCAACTAAAATAAGTGTGTTTAAATCATTTCTGTTCCTAAAATTGGTCAAAATTGAAGCTTTTGAGTAAGCGAAAACTCTGTAAAATGGCAATTTTGGTCACTGTGAGGGTTTAAAAAGTGGTTATTCAACATGAGGCCCGATCCAAATGACATTTTGAATCATTTTTGGTAGAGTCCAAAAAATCAATTTTATGATGAAAAACGATGACCCCGGACCTGTCGAACGTTCAAAAAATGGTCAATATTGATGAAATTTTAACATTTAATCTTTTGACGGTAAATGACTGTTGGATGTGAATTATTACTTTTTCAACTAAAATAAGTGTGTTTAAAGTAATTTCTGTGCCTGAAATTGGCCAAAATTGAAGCTTTTGAGTAAGCGAAAACTATGTAAAAATGGCAATTTTGGTCACTGTGAGGGTTTAAAAAGTGGTTATTCAACATGAGGCCCGATCCTAATGACATTTTGAATCATTTTTGGTAGAGTCCAAAAAAATCAATTTTATGATGAAAAACGATGACCACGGACCAGTCGAACGTTCAAAAAATGGTCAATATTGATGAAAGTTTAACATTTAATCTTTTGACTTTAAATGACTGTTGGATGTGAATTATTACTTTTTCAACTAAAATAAGTGTGTTTAAAGTCATTTCTGTGCCTGAAATTGGTCAAAATTGAAGCTTTTGAGTGAGCGAAAACTCTGTAAAATGGCAATTTTGGTCACTGTAAGGGTTTAAAAAGTGGTTATTCAACATGAGGCCCAATCCAAATAACATTTTGAATCATTTTTGGTAGAGTCCAAAAAATCAATTTTATGATGAAAAACGATGACCCCGGACCTGTCGAACGTTCAAAAAATGGTCAATATTGATGAAATTTTAACATTTAATCTTTTGACTTTAAATGACTGTTAGATGTGAATTATTACTTTTTCAACTAAAATAAGTGTGTTTAAATCATTTCTGTGCCTAAAATTGGTCAAAATTGAAGCTTTTGAGTGAGCGAAAACTCTGTAAAATGGCAATTTTGGTCACTGTGAGGGTTTAAAAAGTGGTTATTCAACATGAGGCCCGATCCAAATGACATTTTGAATCATTTTTGGTAGAGTCCAAAAAATCAATTTTATGATGAAAAACGATGACCCCGGACCAGTCGAACGTTAAAAAAAGTGGTCAATATTGATGAAATTTTAACATTTAATCTTTTGACTTTAAATGACTGTTAGATGTGAATTATTACTTTTTCAACTAAAATAAGTGCGTTTAAATCATTTCTGTTCCTAAAATTGGTCAAAATTGAAGCTTTTGAGTAAGCGAAAACTCTGTAAAATGGCAATTTTGGTCACTGTGAGGGTTTAAAAAGTGGTTATTCAACATGAGGCCCGATCCAAATGACATTTTGAATCATTTTTGGTAGAGTCCAAAAAATCAATTTTATGATGAAAAACGATGACCCCGGACCTGTCGAACGTTCAAAAAATGGTCAATATTGATGAAATTTTAACATTTAATCTTTTGACGGTAAATGACTGTTGGATGTGAATTATTACTTTTTCAACTAAAATAAGTGTGTTTAAAGTCATTTCTGTGCCTGAAATTGGTCAAAATTGAAGCTTTTGAGTGAGCGAAAACTCTGTAAAATGGCAATTTTGGTCACTGTAAGGGTTTAAAAAGTGGTTATTCAACATGAGGCCCAATCCAAATAACATTTTGAATCATTTTTGGTAGAGTCCAAAAAATCAATTTTATGATGAAAAACGATGACCCCGGACCAGTCGAACGTTAAAAAAAGTGGTCAATATTGATGAAATTTTAACATTTAATCTTTTGACTTTAAATGACTGTTAGATGTGAATTATTACTTTTTCAACTAAAATAAGTGTGTTTAAATCATTTCTGTGCCTAAAATTGGTCAAAATTGAAGCTTTTGAGTAAGCGAAAACTCTGTAAAATGGCAATTTTGGTCACTGTGAGGGTTTAAAAAGTGGTTATTCAACATGAGGCCCGATCCAAATGACATTTTGAATCATTTTTGGTAGAGTCCAAAAAATCAATTTTATGATGAAAAACGATGACCCCGGACCTGTCGAACGTTCAAAAAATGGTCAATATTGATGAAATTTTAACATTTAATCTTTTGACTTTAAATGACTGTTGGATGTGAATTATTCCTTTTTCAACTAAAATAAGTGTGTTTAAAGTCATTTCTGTGCCTGAAATTGGCCAAAATTGAAGCTTTTGAGTAAGCGAAAACTCTGTAAAAATGGCAATTTTGGTCACTGTGAGGGTTTAAAAAGTGGTTATTCAACATGAGGCCCGATCCAAATAACATTTTGAATAATTTTTGGTAGAGTCCAAAAAATCAATTTTATGATGAAAAACAATGACCCCGGACCAGTCGAACGTTCAAAAAAGTGGTCAATATTGATGAAATTTTAACATTTAATCTTTTGACTTTAAATGACTGTTGGATGTGAATTATTACTTTTTCAACTAAAATAAGTGTGTTTAAATCATTTCTGTGCCTGAAATTGGTCAAAATTGAAGCTTTTGAGTAAGCGAAAACTCTGTAAAATGGCAATTTTGGTCACTGTAAGGGTTTAAAAAGTGGTTATTCAACATGAGGCCCAATCCAAATAACATTTTGAATCATTTTTGGTAGAGTCCAAAAAATCAATTTTATGATGAAAAACGATGACCCCGGACCTGTCGAACGTTCAAAAAATGGTCAATATTGATGAAATTTTAACATTTAATCTTTTGACTTTAAATGACTGTTAGATGTGAATTATTACTTTTTCAACTAAAATAAGTGTGTTTAAATCATTTCTGTGCCTAAAATTGGTCAAAATTGAAGCTTTTGAGTGAGCGAAAACTCTGTAAAATGGCAATTTTGGTCACTGTGAGGGTTTAAAAAGTGGTTATTCAACATGAGGCCCGATCCAAATGACATTTTGAATCATTTTTGGTAGAGTCCAAAAAATCAATTTTATGATGAAAAACGATGACCCCGGACCAGTCGAACGTTAAAAAAAGTGGTCAATATTGATGAAATTTTAACATTTAATCTTTTGACTTTAAATGACTGTTAGATGTGAATTATTACTTTTTCAACTAAAATAAGTGTGTTTAAATCATTTCTGTTCCTAAAATTGGTCAAAATTGAAGCTTTTGAGTAAGCGAAAACTCTGTAAAATGGCAATTTTGGTCACTGTGAGGGTTTAAAAAGTGGTTATTCAACATGAGGCCCGATCCAAATGACATTTTGAATCATTTTTGGTAGAGTCCAAAAAATCAATTTTATGATGAAAAACGATGACCCCGGACCTGTCGAACGTTCAAAAAATGGTCAATATTGATGAAATTTTAACATTTAATCTTTTGACGGTAAATGACTGTTGGATGTGAATTATTACTTTTTCAACTAAAATAAGTGTGTTTAAAGTCATTTCTGTGCCTGAAATTGGCCAAAATTGAAGCTTTTGAGTAAGCGAAAACTCTGTAAAAATGGCAATTTTGGTCACTGTGAGGGTTTAAAAAGTGGTTATTCAACATGAGGCCCGATCCAAATGACATTTTGAATAATTTTTGGTAGAGTCCAAAAAATCAATTTTATGATGAAAAACAATGACCCCGGACCAGGCGAACGTTCAAAAAAGTGGTCAATATTGATGAAATTTTAACATTTAATCTTTTGACTTTAAATGACTGTTGGATGTGAATTATTACTTTTTCAACTAAAATAAGTGTGTTTAAATCATTTCTGTGCCTGAAATTGGTCAAAATTGAAGCTTTTGAGTAAGCGAAAACTCTGTAAAATGGCAATTTTGGTCACTGTAAGGGTTTAAAAAGTGGTTATTCAACATGAGGCCCAATCCAAATAGCATTTTGAATCATTTTTGGTAGAGTCCAAAAAATCAATTTTATGATGAAAAACGATGACCCCGGACCTGTCGAACGTTCAAAAAATGGTCAATATTGATGAAATTTTAACATTTAATCTTTTGACTTTAAATGACTGTTAGATGTGAATTATTACTTTTTCAACTAAAATAAGTGTGTTTAAATCATTTCTGTGCCTAAAATTGGTCAAAATTGAAGCTTTTGAGTGAGCGAAAACTCTGTAAAATGGCAATTTTGGTCACTGTGAGGGTTTAAAAAGTGGTAATTCAACATGAGGCCCGATCCAAATGACATTTTGAATCATTTTTGGTAGAGTCCAAAAAATCAATTTTATGATGAAAAACGATGACCCCGGACCAGTCGAACGTTAAAAAAAGTGGTCAATATTGATGAAATTTTAACATTTAATCTTTTGACTTTAAATGACTGTTAGATGTGAATTATTACTTTTTCAACTAAAATAAGTGTGTTTAAATCATTTCTGTTCCTAAAATTGGTCAAAATTGAAGCTTTTGAGTAAGCGAAAACTCTGTAAAATGGCAATTTTGGTCACTGTGAGGGTTTAAAAAGTGGTTATTCAACATGAGGCCCGATCCAAATGACATTTTGAATCATTTTTGGTAGAGTCCAAAAAATCAATTTTATGATGAAAAACGATGACCCCGGACCTGTCGAACGTTCAAAAAATGGTCAATATTGATGAAATTTTAACATTTAATCTTTTGACGGTAAATGACTGTTGGATGTGAATTATTACTTTTTCAACTAAAATAAGTGTGTTTAAAGTAATTTCTGTGCCTGAAATTGGCCAAAATTGAAGCTTTTGAGTAAGCGAAAACTATGTAAAAATGGCAATTTTGGTCACTGTGAGGGTTTAAAAAGTGGTTATTCAACATGAGGCCCGATCCTAATGACATTTTGAATCATTTTTGGTAGAGTCCAAAAAAATCAATTTTATGATGAAAAACGATGACCACGGACCAGTCGAACGTTCAAAAAATGGTCAATATTGATGAAAGTTTAACATTTAATCTTTTGACTTTAAATGACTGTTGGATGTGAATTATTACTTTTTCAACTAAAATAAGTGTGTTTAAAGTCATTTCTGTGCCTGAAATTGGTCAAAATTGAAGCTTTTGAGTGAGCGAAAACTCTGTAAAATGGCAATTTTGGTCACTGTAAGGGTTTAAAAAGTGGTTATTCAACATGAGGCCCAATCCAAATAACATTTTGAATCATTTTTGGTAGAGTCCAAAAAATCAATTTTATGATGAAAAACGATGACCCCGGACCTGTCGAACGTTCAAAAAATGGTCAATATTGATGAAATTTTAACATTTAATCTTTTGACTTTAAATGACTGTTAGATGTGAATTATTACTTTTTCAACTAAAATAAGTGTGTTTAAATCATTTCTGTGCCTAAAATTGGTCAAAATTGAAGCTTTTGAGTGAGCGAAAACTCTGTAAAATGGCAATTTTGGTCACTGTGAGGGTTTAAAAAGTGGTTATTCAACATGAGGCCCGATCCAAATGACATTTTGAATCATTTTTGGTAGAGTCCAAAAAATCAATTTTATGATGAAAAACGATGACCCCGGACCAGTCGAACGTTAAAAAAAGTGGTCAATATTGATGAAATTTTAACATTTAATCTTTTGACTTTAAATGACTGTTAGATGTGAATTATTACTTTTTCAACTAAAATAAGTGCGTTTAAATCATTTCTGTTCCTAAAATTGGTCAAAATTGAAGCTTTTGAGTAAGCGAAAACTCTGTAAAATGGCAATTTTGGTCACTGTGAGGGTTTAAAAAGTGGTTATTCAACATGAGGCCCGATCCAAATGACATTTTGAATCATTTTTGGTAGAGTCCAAAAAATCAATTTTATGATGAAAAACGATGACCCCGGACCTGTCGAACGTTCAAAAAATGGTCAATATTGATGAAATTTTAACATTTAATCTTTTGACGGTAAATGACTGTTGGATGTGAATTATTACTTTTTCAACTAAAATAAGTGTGTTTAAAGTCATTTCTGTGCCTGAAATTGGTCAAAATTGAAGCTTTTGAGTGAGCGAAAACTCTGTAAAATGGCAATTTTGGTCACTGTAAGGGTTTAAAAAGTGGTTATTCAACATGAGGCCCAATCCAAATAACATTTTGAATCATTTTTGGTAGAGTCCAAAAAATCAATTTTATGATGAAAAACGATGACCCCGGACCAGTCGAACGTTAAAAAAAGTGGTCAATATTGATGAAATTTTAACATTTAATCTTTTGACTTTAAATGACTGTTAGATGTGAATTATTACTTTTTCAACTAAAATAAGTGTGTTTAAATCATTTCTGTGCCTAAAATTGGTCAAAATTGAAGCTTTTGAGTAAGCGAAAACTCTGTAAAATGGCAATTTTGGTCACTGTGAGGGTTTAAAAAGTGGTTATTCAACATGAGGCCCGATCCAAATGACATTTTGAATCATTTTTGGTAGAGTCCAAAAAATCAATTTTATGATGAAAAACGATGACCCCGGACCTGTCGAACGTTCAAAAAATGGTCAATATTGATGAAATTTTAACATTTAATCTTTTGACGGTAAATGACTGTTGGATGTGAATTATTACTTTTTCAACTAAAATAAGTGTGTTTAAAGTCATTTCTCTGCCTGAAATTGGTCAAAATTGAAGCTTTTGAGTAAGCGAAAACTCTGTAAAAATGGCAATTTTGGTCACTGTGAGGGTTTAAAAAGTGGTTATTCAACATGAGGCCCGATCCAAATGACATTTTGAATCATTTTTGGTAGAGTCTAAAAAATCAATTTTATGATGAAAAACGATGACCCCGGACCTGTCGAACGTTCAGAAAATGGTCAATATTGATGACATTTTTACATTTAATCTTTTGACTTTAAATGACTGTTGGATGTGAATTATTACTTTTTTCAACTAAAATAAGTGTTTTTAAAGTCATTCCTGTGCCTGAAATTGGTCAAAATTGAAGCTTTTGAGTAAGCGAAAACTCTGTAAAAATGGCAATTTTGGTCACTGTGAGGGTTTAAAAAGTGGTTATTCAACATGAGGCCCGATCCAAATGACATTTTGAATCATTTTTGGTAGAGTCCAAAAAATCAATTTTATGATGAAAAACGATGACCCCGGACCTGTCGAACGTTCAAAAAATGGTCAATATTGATGAAATTTTAACATTTAATCTTTTGACGGTAAATGACTGTTGGATGTGAATTATTACTTTTTCAACTAAAATAAGTGTGTTTAAAGTCATTTCTGTGCCTGAAATTGGCCAAAATTGAAGCTTTTGAGTAAGCGAAAACTCTGTAAAAATGGCAATTTTGGTCACTGTGAGGGTTTAAAAAGTGGTTATTCAACATGAGGCCCGATCCAAATGACATTTTGAATAATTTTTGGTAGAGTCCAAAAAATCAATTTTATGATGAAAAACAATGACCCCGGACCAGGCGAACGTTCAAAAAAGTGGTCAATATTGATGAAATTTTAACATTTAATCTTTTGACTTTAAATGACTGTTGGATGTGAATTATTACTTTTTCAACTAAAATAAGTGTGTTTAAATCATTTCTGTGCCTGAAATTGGTCAAAATTGAAGCTTTTGAGTAAGCGAAAACTCTGTAAAATGGCAATTTTGGTCACTGTAAGGGTTTAAAAAGTGGTTATTCAACATGAGGCCCAATCCAAATAGCATTTTGAATCATTTTTGGTAGAGTCCAAAAAATCAATTTTATGATGAAAAACGATGACCCCGGACCTGTCGAACGTTCAAAAAATGGTCAATATTGATGAAATTTTAACATTTAATCTTTTGACTTTAAATGACTGTTAGATGTGAATTATTACTTTTTCAACTAAAATAAGTGTGTTTAAATCATTTCTGTGCCTAAAATTGGTCAAAATTGAAGCTTTTGAGTGAGCGAAAACTCTGTAAAATGGCAATTTTGGTCACTGTGAGGGTTTAAAAAGAGGTAATTCAACATGAGGCCCGATCCAAATGACATTTTGAATCATTTTTGGTAGAGTCCAAAAAATCAATTTTATGATGAAAAACGATGACCCCGGACCAGTCGAACGTTAAAAAAAGTGGTCAATATTGATGAAATTTTAAAATTTAATCTTTTGACTTTAAATGACTGTTAGATGTGAATTATTACTTTTTCAACTAAAATAAGTGTGTTTAAATCATTTCTGTTCCTAAAATTGGTCAAAATTGAAGCTTTTGAGTAAGCGAAAACTCTGTAAAATGGCAATTTTGGTCACTGTGAGGGTTTAAAAAGTGGTTATTCAACATGAGGCCCGATCCAAATGACATTTTGAATCATTTTTGGTAGAGTCCAAAAAATCAATTTTATGATGAAAAACGATGACCCCGGACCTGTCGAACGTTCAAAAAATGGTCAATATTGATGAAATTTTAACATTTAATCTTTTGACGGTAAATGACTGTTGGATGTGAATTATTACTTTTTCAACTAAAATAAGTGTGTTTAAAGTAATTTCTGTGCCTGAAATTGGCCAAAATTGAAGCTTTTGAGTAAGCGAAAACTATGTAAAAATGGCAATTTTGGTCACTGTGAGGGTTTAAAAAGTGGTTATTCAACATGAGGCCCGATCCTAATGACATTTTGAATCATTTTTGGTAGAGTCCAAAAAAATCAATTTTATGATGAAAAACGATGACCACGGACCAGTCGAACGTTCAAAAAATGGTCAATATTGATGAAAGTTTAACATTTAATCTTTTGACTTTAAATGACTGTTGGATGTGAATTATTACTTTTTCAACTAAAATAAGTGTGTTTAAAGTCATTTCTGTGCCTGAAATTGGTCAAAATTGAAGCTTTTGAGTGAGCGAAAACTCTGTAAAATGGCAATTTTGGTCACTGTAAGGGTTTAAAAAGTGGTTATTCAACATGAGGCCCAATCCAAATAACATTTTGAATCATTTTTGGTAGAGTCCAAAAAATCAATTTTATGATGAAAAACGATGACCCCGGACCTGTCGAACGTTCAAAAAATGGTCAATATTGATGAAATTTTAACATTTAATCTTTTGACTTTAAATGACTGTTAGATGTGAATTATTACTTTTTCAACTAAAATAAGTGTGTTTAAATCATTTCTGTGCCTAAAATTGGTCAAAATTGAAGCTTTTGAGTGAGCGAAAACTCTGTAAAATGGCAATTTTGGTCACTGTGAGGGTTTAAAAAGTGGTTATTCAACATGAGGCCCGATCCAAATGACATTTTGAATCATTTTTGGTAGAGTCCAAAAAATCAATTTTATGATGAAAAACGATGACCCCGGACCAGTCGAACGTTAAAAAAAGTGGTCAATATTGATGAAATTTTAACATTTAATCTTTTGACTTTAAATGACTGTTAGATGTGAATTATTACTTTTTCAACTAAAATAAGTGCGTTTAAATCATTTCTGTTCCTAAAATTGGTCAAAATTGAAGCTTTTGAGTAAGCGAAAACTCTGTAAAATGGCAATTTTGGTCACTGTGAGGGTTTAAAAAGTGGTTATTCAACATGAGGCCCGATCCAAATGACATTTTGAATCATTTTTGGTAGAGTCCAAAAAATCAATTTTATGATGAAAAACGATGACCCCGGACCTGTCGAACGTTCAAAAAATGGTCAATATTGATGAAATTTTAACATTTAATCTTTTGACGGTAAATGACTGTTGGATGTGAATTATTACTTTTTCAACTAAAATAAGTGTGTTTAAAGTCATTTCTGTGCCTGAAATTGGTCAAAATTGAAGCTTTTGAGTGAGCGAAAACTCTGTAAAATGGCAATTTTGGTCACTGTAAGGGTTTAAAAAGTGGTTATTCAACATGAGGCCCAATCCAAATAACATTTTGAATCATTTTTGGTAGAGTCCAAAAAATCAATTTTATGATGAAAAACGATGACCCCGGACCAGTCGAACGTTAAAAAAAGTGGTCAATATTGATGAAATTTTAACATTTAATCTTTTGACTTTAAATGACTGTTAGATGTGAATTATTACTTTTTCAACTAAAATAAGTGTGTTTAAATCATTTCTGTGCCTAAAATTGGTCAAAATTGAAGCTTTTGAGTAAGCGAAAACTCTGTAAAATGGCAATTTTGGTCACTGTGAGGGTTTAAAAAGTGGTTATTCAACATGAGGCCCGATCCAAATGACATTTTGAATCATTTTTGGTAGAGTCCAAAAAATCAATTTTATGATGAAAAACGATGACCCCGGACCTGTCGAACGTTCAAAAAATGGTCAATATTGATGAAATTTTAACATTTAATCTTTTGACGGTAAATGACTGTTGGATGTGAATTATTACTTTTTCAACTAAAATAAGTGTGTTTAAAGTCATTTCTCTGCCTGAAATTGGTCAAAATTGAAGCTTTTGAGTAAGCGAAAACTCTGTAAAAATGGCAATTTTGGTCACTGTGAGGGTTTAAAAAGTGGTTATTCAACATGAGGCCCGATCCAAATGACATTTTGAATCATTTTTGGTAGAGTCTAAAAAATCAATTTTATGATGAAAAACGATGACCCCGGACCTGTCGAACGTTCAGAAAATGGTCAATATTGATGACATTTTTACATTTAATCTTTTGACTTTAAATGACTGTTGGATGTGAATTGTTACTTTTTTCAACTAAAATAAGTGTTTTTAAAGTCATTCCTGTGCCTGAAATTGGTCAAAATTGAAGCTTTTGAGTAAGCGAAAACTCTGTAAAAATGGCAATTTTGGTCACTGTGAGGGTTTAAAAAGTGGTTATTCAACATGAGGCCCGATCCAAATGACATTTTGAATCATTTTTGGTAGAGTCCAAAAAATCAATTTTATGATGAAAAACGATGACCCCGGACCTGTCGAACGTTCAGAAAATGGTCAATATTGATGAAATTTTAACATTTAATCTTTTGACTTTAAATGACTGTTGGATGTGAATTATTCCTTTTTCAACTAAAATAAGTGTGTTTAAAGTCATTTCTGTGCCTGAAATTGGCCAAAATTGAAGCTTTTGAGTAAGCGAAAACTCTGTAAAAATGGCAATTTTGGTCACTGTGAGGGTTTAAAAAGTGGTTATTCAACATGAGGCCTGATCCAAATAACATTTTGAATAATTTTTGGTAGAGTCCAAAAAATCAATTTTATGATGAAAAACAATGACCCCGGACCAGTCGAACGTTCAAAAAAGTGGTCAATATTGATGAAATTTTAACATTTAATCTTTTGACTTTAAATGACTGTTGGATGTGAATTATTACTTTTTCAACTAAAATAAGTGTGTTTAAATCATTTCTGTGCCTGAAATTGGTCAAAATTGAAGCTTTTGAGTAAGCGAAAACTCTGTAAAATGGCAATTTTGGTCACTGTAAGGGTTTAAAAAGTGGTTATTCAACATGAGGCCCAATCCAAATAACATTTTGAATCATTTTTGGTAGAGTCCAAAAAATCAATTTTATGATGAAAAACGATGACCCCGGACCTGTCGAACGTTCAAAAAATGGTCAATATTGATGAAATTTTAACATTTAATCTTTTGACTTTAAATGACTGTTAGATGTGAATTATTACTTTTTCAACTAAAATAAGTGTGTTTAAATCATTTCTGTGCCTAAAATTGGTCAAAATTGAAGCTTTTGAGTGAGCGAAAACTCTGTAAAATGGCAATTTTGGTCACTGTGAGGGTTTAAAAAGTGGTTATTCAACATGAGGCCCGATCCAAATGACATTTTGAATCATTTTTGGTAGAGTCCAAAAAATCAATTTTATGATGAAAAACGATGACCCCGGACCAGTCGAACGTTAAAAAAAGTGGTCAATATTGATGAAATTTTAACATTTAATCTTTTGACTTTAAATGACTGTTAGATGTGAATTATTACTTTTTCAACTAAAATAAGTGTGTTTAAATCATTTCTGTTCCTAAAATTGGTCAAAATTGAAGCTTTTGAGTAAGCGAAAACTCTGTAAAATGGCAATTTTGGTCACTGTGAGGGTTTAAAAAGTGGTTATTCAACATGAGGCCCGATCCAAATGACATTTTGAATCATTTTTGGTAGAGTCCAAATAATCAATTTTATGATGAAAAACGATGACCCCGGACCTGTCGAACGTTCAAAAAATGGTCAATATTGATGAAATTTTAACATTTAATCTTTTGACGGTAAATGACTGTTGGATGTGAATTATTACTTTTTCAACTAAAATAAGTGTGTTTAAAGTAATTTCTGTGCCTGAAATTGGCCAAAATTGAAGCTTTTGAGTAAGCGAAAACTATGTAAAAATGGCAATTTTGGTCACTGTGAGGGTTTAAAAAGTGGTTATTCAACATGAGGCCCGATCCTAATGACATTTTGAATCATTTTTGGTAGAGTCCAAAAAAATCAATTTTATGATGAAAAACGATGACCACGGACCAGTCGAACGTTCAAAAAATGGTCAATATTGATGAAAGTTTAACATTTAATCTTTTGACTTTAAATGACTGTTGGATGTGAATTATTACTTTTTCAACTAAAATAAGTGTGTTTAAAGTCATTTCTGTGCCTGAAATTGGTCAAAATTGAAGCTTTTGAGTGAGCGAAAACTCTGTAAAAATGGCAATTTTGGTCACTGTGAGGGTTTAAAAAGTGGTTATTCAACATGAGGCCCGATCCAAATGACATTTTGAAATATTTTTGGTAGAATCCAAAAAATCAATTTTATGATGAAAAACGATGACCCCAAACCTGTCGAACGTTCAAAAAATGGTCAATATTGATGAAATTTTAACATTTAATCTTTTGACTTTAAATGACTGTTGGATGTGAATTATTACATTTTCAACTGAAATAAGTGTGTTTAAAGTCATTTCTGTGCCTGAAATTGGTCAAAATTGAAGCTTTTGAGTAAGCGAAAACTCTGTAAAAATGGCAATTTTGGTCACTGTGAGGGTTTAAAAAGTGGTTATTCAACATGAGGCCCGATCCAAATGACATTTTGAATCATTTTGGTAGAGTCCAAAAAATCAATTTTATGATGAAAAACGATGACCCCGGACCTGTCGAACGTTCAGAAAATGGTCAATATTGATGAAATTTTAACATTTAATCTTTTGACTTTAAATGACTGTTGGATGTGAATTATTCCTTTTTCAACTAAAATAAGTGTGTTTAAAGTCATTTCTGTGCCTGAAATTGGCCAAAATTGAAGCTTTTGAGTAAGCGAAAACTCTGTAAAAATGGCAATTTTGGTCACTGTGAGGGTTTAAAAAGTGGTTATTCAACATGAGGCCCGATCCAAATAACATTTTGAATAATTTTTGGTAGAGTCCAAAAAATCAATTTTATGATGAAAAACAATGACCCCGGACCAGTCGAACGTTCAAAAAAGTGGTCAATATTGATGAAATTTTAACATTTAATCTTTTGACTTTAAATGACTGTTGGATGTGAATTATTACTTTTTCAACTAAAATAAGTGTGTTTAAATCATTTCTGTGCCTGAAATTGGTCAAAATTGAAGCTTTTGAGTAAGCGAAAACTCTGTAAAATGGCAATTTTGGTCACTGTAAGGGTTTAAAAAGTGGTTATTCAACATGAGGCCCAATCCAAATAACATTTTGAATCATTTTTGGTAGAGTCCAAAAAATCAATTTTATGATGAAAAACGATGACCCCGGACCTGTCGAACGTTCAAAAAATGGTCAATATTGATGAAATTTTAACATTTAATCTTTTGACTTTAAATGACTGTTAGATGTGAATTATTACTTTTTCAACTAAAATAAGTGTGTTTAAATCATTTCTGTGCCTAAAATTGGTCAAAATTGAAGCTTTTGAGTGAGCGAAAACTCTGTAAAATGGCAATTTTGGTCACTGTGAGGGTTTAAAAAGTGGTTATTCAACATGAGGCCCGATCCAAATGACATTTTGAATCATTTTTGGTAGAGTCCAAAAAATCAATTTTATGATGAAAAACGATGACCCCGGACCAGTCGAACGTTAAAAAAAGTGGTCAATATTGATGAAATTTTAACATTTAATCTTTTGACTTTAAATGACTGTTAGATGTGAATTATTACTTTTTCAACTAAAATAAGTGTGTTTAAATCATTTCTGTTCCTAAAATTGGTCAAAATTGAAGCTTTTGAGTAAGCGAAAACTCTGTAAAATGGCAATTTTGGTCACTGTGAGGGTTTAAAAAGTGGTTATTCAACATGAGGCCCGATCCAAATGACATTTTGAATCATTTTTGGTAGAGTCCAAAAAATCAATTTTATGATGAAAAACGATGACCCCGGACCTGTCGAACGTTCAAAAAATGGTCAATATTGATGAAATTTTAACATTTAATCTTTTGACGGTAAATGACTGTTGGATGTGAATTATTACTTTTTCAACTAAAATAAGTGTGTTTAAAGTCATTTCTGTGCCTGAAATTGGCCAAAATTGAAGCTTTTGAGTAAGCGAAAACTCTGTAAAAATGGCAATTTTGGTCACTGTGAGGGTTTAAAAAGTGGTTATTCAACATGAGGCCCGATCCAAATGACATTTTGAATAATTTTTGGTAGAGTCCAAAAAATCAATTTTATGATGAAAAACAATGACCCCGGACCAGGCGAACGTTCAAAAAAGTGGTCAATATTGATGAAATTTTAACATTTAATCTTTTGACTTTAAATGACTGTTGGATGTGAATTATTACTTTTTCAACTAAAATAAGTGTGTTTAAATCATTTCTGTGCCTGAAATTGGTCAAAATTGAAGCTTTTGAGTAAGCGAAAACTCTGTAAAATGGCAATTTTGGTCACTGTAAGGGTTTAAAAAGTGGTTATTCAACATGAGGCCCAATCCAAATAGCATTTTGAATCATTTTTGGTAGAGTCCAAAAAATCAATTTTATGATGAAAAACGATGACCCCGGACCTGTCGAACGTTCAAAAAATGGTCAATATTGATGAAATTTTAACATTTAATCTTTTGACTTTAAATGACTGTTAGATGTGAATTATTACTTTTTCAACTAAAATAAGTGTGTTTAAATCATTTCTGTGCCTAAAATTGGTCAAAATTGAAGCTTTTGAGTGAGCGAAAACTCTGTAAAATGGCAATTTTGGTCACTGTGAGGGTTTAAAAAGTGGTAATTCAACATGAGGCCCGATCCAAATGACATTTTGAATCATTTTTGGTAGAGTCCAAAAAATCAATTTTATGATGAAAAACGATGACCCCGGACCAGTCGAACGTTAAAAAAAGTGGTCAATATTGATGAAATTTTAACATTTAATCTTTTGACTTTAAATGACTGTTAGATGTGAATTATTACTTTTTCAACTAAAATAAGTGTGTTTAAATCATTTCTGTTCCTAAAATTGGTCAAAATTGAAGCTTTTGAGTAAGCGAAAACTCTGTAAAATGGCAATTTTGGTCACTGTGAGGGTTTAAAAAGTGGTTATTCAACATGAGGCCCGATCCAAATGACATTTTGAATCATTTTTGGTAGAGTCCAAAAAATCAATTTTATGATGAAAAACGATGACCCCGGACCTGTCGAACGTTCAAAAAATGGTCAATATTGATGAAATTTTAACATTTAATCTTTTGACGGTAAATGACTGTTGGATGTGAATTATTACTTTTTCAACTAAAATAAGTGTGTTTAAAGTAATTTCTGTGCCTGAAATTGGCCAAAATTGAAGCTTTTGAGTAAGCGAAAACTATGTAAAAATGGCAATTTTGGTCACTGTGAGGGTTTAAAAAGTGGTTATTCAACATGAGGCCCGATCCTAATGACATTTTGAATCATTTTTGGTAGAGTCCAAAAAAATCAATTTTATGATGAAAAACGATGACCACGGACCAGTCGAACGTTCAAAAAATGGTCAATATTGATGAAAGTTTAACATTTAATCTTTTGACTTTAAATGACTGTTGGATGTGAATTATTACTTTTTCAACTAAAATAAGTGTGTTTAAAGTCATTTCTGTGCCTGAAATTGGTCAAAATTGAAGCTTTTGAGTGAGCGAAAACTCTGTAAAATGGCAATTTTGGTCACTGTAAGGGTTTAAAAAGTGGTTATTCAACATGAGGCCCAATCCAAATAACATTTTGAATCATTTTTGGTAGAGTCCAAAAAATCAATTTTATGATGAAAAACGATGACCCCGGACCTGTCGAACGTTCAAAAAATGGTCAATATTGATGAAATTTTAACATTTAATCTTTTGACTTTAAATGACTGTTAGATGTGAATTATTACTTTTTCAACTAAAATAAGTGTGTTTAAATCATTTCTGTGCCTAAAATTGGTCAAAATTGAAGCTTTTGAGTGAGCGAAAACTCTGTAAAATGGCAATTTTGGTCACTGTGAGGGTTTAAAAAGTGGTTATTCAACATGAGGCCCGATCCAAATGACATTTTGAATCATTTTTGGTAGAGTCCAAAAAATCAATTTTATGATGAAAAACAATGACCCCGGACCAGTCGAACGTTAAAAAAAGTGGTCAATATTGATGAAATTTTAACATTTAATCTTTTGACTTTAAATGACTGTTAGATGTGAATTATTACTTTTTCAACTAAAATAAGTGTGTTTAAATCATTTCTGTTCCTAAAATTGGTCAAAATTGAAGCTTTTGAGTAAGCGAAAACTCTGTTAAATGGCAATTTTGGTCACTGTGAGGGTTTAAAAAGTGGTTATTCAACATGAGGCCCGATCCAAATGACATTTTGAATCATTTTTGGTAGAGTCCAAAAAATCAATTTTATGATGAAAAACGATGACCCCGGACCAGTCGAACGTTAAAAAAAGTGGTCAATATTGATGAAATTTTAACATTTAATCTTTTGACTTTAAATGACTGTTAGATGTGAATTATTACTTTTTCAACTAAAATAAGTGCGTTTAAATCATTTCTGTTCCTAAAATTGGTCAAAATTGAAGCTTTTGAGTAAGCGAAAACTCTGTAAAATGGCAATTTTGGTCACTGTGAGGGTTTAAAAAGTGGTTATTCAACATGAGGCCCGATCCAAATGACATTTTGAATCATTTTTGGTAGAGTCCAAAAAATCAATTTTATGATGAAAAACGATGACCCCGGACCTGTCGAACGTTCAAAAAATGGTCAATATTGATGAAATTTTAACATTTAATCTTTTGACGGTAAATGACTGTTGGATGTGAATTATTACTTTTTCAACTAAAATAAGTGTGTTTAAAGTAATTTCTGTGCCTGAAATTGGCCAAAATTGAAGCTTTTGAGTAAGCGAAAACTATGTAAAAATGGCAATTTTGGTCACTGTGAGGGTTTAAAAAGTGGTTATTCAACATGAGGCCCGATCCTAATGACATTTTGAATCATTTTTGGTAGAGTCCAAAAAAATCAATTTTATGATGAAAAACGATGACCACGGACCAGTCGAACGTTCAAAAAATGGTCAATATTGATGAAAGTTTAACATTTAATCTTTTGACTTTAAATGACTGTTGGATGTGAATTATTACTTTTTCAACTAAAATAAGTGTGTTTAAAGTCATTTCTGTGCCTGAAATTGGTCAAAATTGAAGCTTTTGAGTGAGCGAAAACTCTGTAAAAATGGCAATTTTGGTCACTGTGAGGGTTTAAAAAGTGGTTATTCAACATGAGGCCCGATCCAAATGACATTTTGAAATATTTTTGGTAGAATCCAAAAAATCAATTTTATGATGAAAAACGATGACCCCGGACCTGTCGAACGTTAAAAAAAGTGGTCAATATTGATGAAATTTTAACATTTAATCTTTTGACTTTAAATGACTGTTAGATGTGAATTATTACTTTTTCAACTAAAATAAGTGTGTTTAAATCATTTCTGTGCCTAAAATTGGTCAAAATTGAAGCTTTTGAGTAAGCGAAAACTCTGTAAAATGGCAATTTTGGTCACTGTGAGGGTTTAAAAAGTGGTTATTCAACATGAGGCCCGATCCAAATGACATTTTGAATCATTTTTGGTAGAGTCCAAAAAATCAATTTTATGATGAAAAACGATGACCCCGGACCTGTCGAACGTTCAAAAAATGGTCAATATTGATGAAATTTTAACATTTAATCTTTTGACGGTAAATGACTGTTGGATGTGAATTATTACTTTTTCAACTAAAATAAGTGTGTTTAAAGTCATTTCTCTGCCTGAAATTGGTCAAAATTGAAGCTTTTGAGTAAGCGAAAACTCTGTAAAAATGGCAATTTTGGTCACTGTGAGGGTTTAAAAAGTGGTTATTCAACATGAGGCCCGATCCAAATGACATTTTGAATCATTTTTGGTAGAGTCTAAAAAATCAATTTTATGATGAAAAACGATGACCCCGGACCTGTCGAACGTTCAGAAAATGGTCAATATTGATGACATTTTTACATTTAATCTTTTGACTTTAAATGACTGTTGGATGTGAATTATTACTTTTTTCAACTAAAATAAGTGTTTTTAAAGTCATTCCTGTGCCTGAAATTGGTCAAAATTGAAGCTTTTGAGTAAGCGAAAACTCTGTAAAAATGGCAATTTTGGTCACTGTGAGGGTTTAAAAAGTGGTTATTCAACATGAGGCCCGATCCAAATGACATTTTGAATCATTTTTGGTAGAGTCCAAAAAATCAATTTTATGATGAAAAACGATGACCCCGGACCTGTCGAACGTTCAGAAAATGGTCAATATTGATGAAATTTTAACATTTAATCTTTTGACTTTAAATGACTGTTGGATGTGAATTATTCCTTTTTCAACTAAAATAAGTGTGTTTAAAGTCATTTCTGTGCCTGAAATTGGCCAAAATTGAAGCTTTTGAGTAAGCGAAAACTCTGTAAAAATGGCAATTTTGGTCACTGTGAGGGTTTAAAAAGTGGTTATTCAACATGAGGCCTGATCCAAATAACATTTTGAATAATTTTTGGTAGAGTCCAAAAAATCAATTTTATGATGAAAAACAATGACCCCGGACCAGTCGAACGTTCAAAAAAGTGGTCAATATTGATGAAATTTTAACATTTAATCTTTTGACTTTAAATGACTGTTGGATGTGAATTATTACTTTTTCAACTAAAATAAGTGTGTTTAAATCATTTCTGTGCCTGAAATTGGTCAAAATTGAAGCTTTTGAGTAAGCGAAAACTCTGTAAAATGGCAATTTTGGTCACTGTAAGGGTTTAAAAAGTGGTTATTCAACATGAGGCCCAATCCAAATAACATTTTGAATCATTTTTGGTAGAGTCCAAAAAATCAATTTTATGATGAAAAACGATGACCCCGGACCTGTCGAACGTTCAAAAAATGGTCAATATTGATGAAATTTTAACATTTAATCTTTTGACTTTAAATGACTGTTAGATGTGAATTATTACTTTTTCAACTAAAATAAGTGTGTTTAAATCATTTCTGTGCCTAAAATTGGTCAAAATTGAAGCTTTTGAGTGAGCGAAAACTCTGTAAAATGGCAATTTTGGTCACTGTGAGGGTTTAAAAAGTGGTTATTCAACATGAGGCCCGATCCAAATGACATTTTGAATCATTTTTGGTAGAGTCCAAAAAATCAATTTTATGATGAAAAACGATGACCCCGGACCAGTCGAACGTTAAAAAAAGTGGTCAATATTGATGAAATTTTAACATTTAATCTTTTGACTTTAAATGACTGTTAGATGTGAATTATTAGTTTTTCAACTAAAATAAGTGTGTTTAAATCATTTCTGTTCCTAAAATTGGTCAAAATTGAAGCTTTTGAGTAAGCGAAAACTCTGTAAAATGGCAATTTTGGTCACTGTGAGGGTTTAAAAAGTGGTTATTCAACATGAGGCCCGATCCAAATGACATTTTGAATCATTTTTGGTAGAGTCCAAATAATCAATTTTATGATGAAAAACGATGACCCCGGACCTGTCGAACGTTCAAAAAATGGTCAATATTGATGAAATTTTAACATTTAATCTTTTGACGGTAAATGACTGTTGGATGTGAATTATTACTTTTTCAACTAAAATAAGTGTGTTTAAAGTAATTTCTGTGCCTGAAATTGGCCAAAATTGAAGCTTTTGAGTAAGCGAAAACTATGTAAAAATGGCAATTTTGGTCACTGTGAGGGTTTAAAAAGTGGTTATTCAACATGAGGCCCGATCCTAATGACATTTTGAATCATTTTTGGTAGAGTCCAAAAAAATCAATTTTATGATGAAAAACGATGACCACGGACCAGTCGAACGTTCAAAAAATGGTCAATATTGATGAAAGTTTAACATTTAATCTTTTGACTTTAAATGACTGTTGGATGTGAATTATTACTTTTTCAACTAAAATAAGTGTGTTTAAAGTCATTTCTGTGCCTGAAATTGGTCAAAATTGAAGCTTTTGAGTGAGCGAAAACTCTGTAAAAATGGCAATTTTGGTCACTGTGAGGGTTTAAAAAGTGGTTATTCAACATGAGGCCCGATCCAAATCACATTTTGAAATATTTTTGGTAGAATCCAAAAAATCAATTTTATGATGAAAAACGATGACCCCAAACCTGTCGAACGTTCAAAAAATGGTCAATATTGATGAAATTTTAACATTTAATCTTTTGACTTTAAATGACTGTTGGATGTGAATTATTACATTTTCAACTGAAATAAGTGTGTTTAAAGTCATTTCTGTGCCTGAAATTGGTCAAAATTGAAGCTTTTGAGTAAGCGAAAACTCTGTAAAAATGGCAATTTTGGTCACTGTGAGGGTTTAAAAAGTGGTTATTCAACATGAGGCCCGATCCAAATGACATTTTGAATCATTTTGGTAGAGTCCAAAAAATAAATTTTATGATGAAAAACGATGACCCCGGACCTGTCGAACGTTCAAAAAAGTGGTCAATATTGATGAAATTTTAACATTTAATCTTTTGACGTTAAATGACTGTTGGATGTGAATTATTACTTTTTCAACTAAAATAAGTGTGTTTAAAGTAATTTCTGTGCCTGAAATTGGTCAAAATTGAAGCTTTTGAGTAAGCGAAAACTCTGTAAAAATGGCAATTTTGGTCACTGTGAGGGTTTAAAAAGTGGTTATTCAACATGAGGCCCGATCCAAATAACATTTTGAATAATTTTTGGTAGAGTCCAAAAAATCAATTTTATGATGAAAAACAATGACCCCGGACCAGTCGAACGTTCAAAAAAGTGGTCAATATTGATGAAATTTTAACATTTAATCTTTTGACTTTAAATGACTGTTGGATGTGAATTATTACTTTTTCAACTAAAATAAGTGTGTTTAAATCATTTCTGTGCCTGAAATTGGTCAAAATTGAAGCTTTTGAGTAAGCGAAAACTCTGTAAAATGGCAATTTTGGTCACTGTAAGGGTTTAAAAAGTGGTTATTCAACATGAGGCCCAATCCAAATAACATTTTGAATCATTTTTGGTAGAGTCCAAAAAATCAATTTTATGATGAAAAACGATGACCCCGGACCTGTCGAACGTTCAAAAAATGGTCAATATTGATGAAATTTTAACATTTAATCTTTTGACTTTAAATGACTGTTAGATGTGAATTATTACTTTTTCAACTAAAATAAGTGTGTTTAAATCATTTCTGTGCCTAAAATTGGTCAAAATTGAAGCTTTTGAGTGAGCGAAAACTCTGTAAAATGGCAATTTTGGTCACTGTGAGGGTTTAAAAAGTGGTTATTCAACATGAGGCCCGATCCAAATGACATTTTGAATCATTTTTGGTAGAGTCCAAAAAATCAATTTTATGATGAAAAACGATGACCCCGGACCAGTCGAACGTTAAAAAAAGTGGTCAATATTGATGAAATTTTAACATTTAATCTTTTGACTTTAAATGACTGTTAGATGTGAATTATTACTTTTTCAACTAAAATAAGTGTGTTTAAATCATTTCTGTTCCTAAAATTGGTCAAAATTGAAGCTTTTGAGTAAGCGAAAACTCTGTAAAATGGCAATTTTGGTCACTGTGAGGGTTTAAAAAGTGGTTATTCAACATGAGGCCCGATCCAAATGACATTTTGAATCATTTTTGGTAGAGTCCAAATAATCAATTTTATGATGAAAAACGATGACCCCGGACCTGTCGAACGTTCAAAAAATGGTCAATATTGATGAAATTTTAACATTTAATCTTTTGACGGTAAATGACTGTTGGATGTGAATTATTACTTTTTCAACTAAAATAAGTGTGTTTAAAGTAATTTCTGTGCCTGAAATTGGCCAAAATTGAAGCTTTTGAGTAAGCGAAAACTATGTAAAAATGGCAATTTTGGTCACTGTGAGGGTTTAAAAAGTGGTTATTCAACATGAGGCCCGATCCTAATGACATTTTGAATCATTTTTGGTAGAGTCCAAAAAAATCAATTTTATGATGAAAAACGATGACCACGGACCAGTCGAACGTTCAAAAAATGGTCAATATTGATGAAAGTTTAACATTTAATCTTTTGACTTTAAATGACTGTTGGATGTGAATTATTACTTTTTCAACTAAAATAAGTGTGTTTAAAGTCATTTCTGTGCCTGAAATTGGTCAAAATTGAAGCTTTTGAGTGAGCGAAAACTCTGTAAAAATGGCAATTTTGGTCACTGTGAGGGTTTAAAAAGTGGTTATTCAACATGAGGCCCGATCCAAATGACATTTTGAAATATTTTTGGTAGAATCCAAAAAATCAATTTTATCATGAAAAACGATGACCCCAAACCTGTCGAACGTTCAAAAAATGGTCAATATTGATGAAATTTTAACATTTAATCTTTTGACTTTAAATGACTGTTGGATGTGAATTATTACATTTTCAACTGAAATAAGTGTGTTTAAAGTCATTTCTGTGCCTGAAATTGGTCAAAATTGAAGCTTTTGAGTAAGCGAAAACTCTGTAAAAATGGCAATTTTGGTCACTGTGAGGGTTTAAAAAGTGGTTATTCAACATGAGGCCCGATCCAAATGACATTTTGAATCATTTTGGTAGAGTCCAAAAAATAAATTTTATGATGAAAAACGATGACCCCGGACCTGTCGAACGTTCAAAAAAGTGGTCAATATTGATGAAATTTTAACATTTAATCTTTTGACGTTAAATGACTGTTGGATGTGAATTATTACTTTTTCAACTAAAATAAGTGTGTTTAAAGTAATTTCTGTGCCTGAAATTGGTCAAAATTGAAGCTTTTGAGTAAGCGAAAACTCTGTAAAAATGGCAATTTTGGTCACTGTGAGGGTTTAAAAAGTGGTTATTCAACATGAGGCCCGATCCAAATGACATTTTGAATCATTTTTGGTAGAGTCCAAAAAATCAATTTTATGATGAAAAACGATGACCCCGGACCTGTCGAACGTTAAAAAAAGTGGTCAATATTGATGAAATTTTAACATTTAATCTTTTGACTTTAAATGACTGTTAGATGTGAATTATTACTTTTTCAACTAAAATAAGTGTGTTTAAATCATTTCTGTGCCTAAAATTGGTCAAAATTGAAGCTTTTGAGTAAGCGAAAACTCTGTAAAATGGCAATTTTGGTCACTGTGAGGGTTTAAAAAGTGGTTATTCAACATGAGGCCCGATCCAAATGACATTTTGAATCATTTTTGGTAGAGTCCAAAAAATCAATTTTATGATGAAAAACGATGACCCCGGACCTGTCGAACGTTCAAAAAATGGTCAATATTGATGAAATTTTAACATTTAATCTTTTGACGGTAAATGACTGTTGGATGTGAATTATTACTTTTTCAACTAAAATAAGTGTGTTTAAAGTCATTTCTCTGCCTGAAATTGGTCAAAATTGAAGCTTTTGAGTAAGCGAAAACTCTGTAAAAATGGCAATTTTGGTCACTGTGAGGGTTTAAAAAGTGGTTATTCAACATGAGGCCCGATCCAAATGACATTTTGAATCATTTTTGGTAGAGTCTAAAAAATCAATTTTATGATGAAAAACAATGACCCCGGACCAGTCGAACGTTCAAAAAAGTGGTCAATATTGATGAAATTTTAACATTTAATCTTTTGACTTTAAATGACTGTTGGATGTGAATTATTACTTTTTCAACTAAAATAAGTGTGTTTAAATCATTTCTGTGCCTGAAATTGGTCAAAATTGAAGCTTTTGAGTAAGCGAAAACTCTGTAAAATGGCAATTTTGGTCACTGTAAGGGTTTAAAAAGTGGTTATTCAACATGAGGCCCAATCCAAATAACATTTTGAATCATTTTTGGTAGAGTCCAAAAAATCAATTTTATGATGAAAAACGATGACCCCGGACCTGTCGAACGTTCAAAAAATGGTCAATATTGATGAAATTTTAACATTTAATCTTTTGACGGTAAATGACTGTTGGATGTGAATTATTACTTTTTCAACTAAAATAAGTGTGTTTAAAGTCATTTCTCTGCCTGAAATTGGTCAAAATTGAAGCTTTTGAGTAAGCGAAAACTCTGTAAAAATGGCAATTTTGGTCACTGTGAGGGTTTAAAAAGTGGTTATTCAACATGAGGCCCGATCCAAATGACATTTTGAATCATTTTTGGTAGAGTCCAAAAAATCAATTTTATGATGAAAAACAATGACCCCGGACCAGTCGAACGTTAAAAAAAGTGGTCAATATTGATGAAATTTTAACATTTAATCTTTTGACTTTAAATGACTGTTGGATGTGAATTATTACTTTTTCAACTAAAATAAGTGTGTTTAAAGTCATTTCTGTGCCTGAAATTGGTCAAAATTGAAGCTTTTGAGTGAGCGAAAACTCTGTAAAAATGGCAATTTTGGTCACTGTGAGGGTTTAAAAAGTGGTTATTCAACATGAGGCCCGATCCAAATGACATTTTGAAATATTTTTGGTAGAATCCAAAAAATCAATTTTATGATGAAAAACGATGACCCCAAACCTGTCGAACGTTCAAAAAATGGTCAATATTGATGAAATTTTAACATTTAATCTTTTGACTTTAAATGACTGTTGGATGTGAATTATTACATTTTCAACTGAAATAAGTGTGTTTAAAGTCATTTCTGTGCCTGAAATTGGTCAAAATTGAAGCTTTTGAGTAAGCGAAAACTCTGTAAAAATGGCAATTTTGGTCACTGTGAGGGTTTAAAAAGTGGTTATTCAACATGAGGCCCGATCCAAATGACATTTTGAATCATTTTGGTAGAGTCCAAAAAATAAATTTTATGATGAAAAACGATGACCCCGGACCTGTCGAACGTTCAAAAAAGTGGTCAATATTGATGAAATTTTAACATTTAATCTTTTGACGTTAAATGACTGTTGGATGTGAATTATTACTTTTTCAACTAAAATAAGTGTGTTTAAAGTAATTTCTGTGCCTGAAATTGGTCAAAATTGAAGCTTTTGAGTAAGCGAAAACTCTGTAAAAATGGCAATTTTGGTCACTGTGAGGGTTTAAAAAGTGGTTATTCAACATGAGGCCCGATCCAAATGACATTTTGAATCATTTTTGGTAGAGTCCAAAAAATCAATTTTATGATGAAAAACGATGACCCCGGACCTGTCGAACGTTAAAAAAAGTGGTCAATATTGATGAAATTTTAACATTTAATCTTTTGACTTTAAATGACTGTTAGATGTGAATTATTACTTTTTCAACTAAAATAAGTGTGTTTAAATCATTTCTGTGCCTAAAATTGGTCAAAATTGAAGCTTTTGAGTAAGCGAAAACTCTGTAAAATGGCAATTTTGGTCACTGTGAGGGTTTAAAAAGTGGTTATTCAACATGAGGCCCGATCCAAATGACATTTTGAATCATTTTTGGTAGAGTCCAAAAAATCAATTTTATGATGAAAAACGATGACCCCGGACCTGTCGAACGTTCAAAAAATGGTCAATATTGATGAAATTTTAACATTTAATCTTTTGACGGTAAATGACTGTTGGATGTGAATTATTACTTTTTCAACTAAAATAAGTGTGTTTAAAGTCATTTCTCTGCCTGAAATTGGTCAAAATTGAAGCTTTTGAGTAAGCGAAAACTCTGTAAAAATGGCAATTTTGGTCACTGTGAGGGTTTAAAAAGTGGTTATTCAACATGAGGCCCGATCCAAATGACATTTTGAATCATTTTTGGTAGAGTCTAAAAAATCAATTTTATGATGAAAAACTATGACCCCGGACCTGTCGAACGTTCAGAAAATGGTCAATATTGATGAAATTTTTACATTTAATCTTTTGACTTTAAATGACTGTTGGATGTGAATTATTACTTTTTTCAACTAAAATAAGTGTTTTTAAAGTCATTCCTGTGCCTGAAATTGGTCAAAATTGAAGCTTTTGAGTAAGCGAAAACTCTGTAAAAATGGCAATTTTGGTCACTGTGAGGGTTTAAAAAGTGGTTATTCAACATGAGGCCCGATCCAAATGACATTTTGAATCATTTTTGGTAGAGTCCAAAAAATCAATTTTATGATGAAAAACGATGACCCCGGACCTGTCGAACGTTCAGAAAATGGTCAATATTGATGAAATTTTAACATTTAATCTTTTGACTTTAAATGACTGTTGGATGTGAATTATTCCTTTTTCAACTAAAATAAGTGTGTTTAAAGTCATTTCTGTGCCTGAAATTGGCCAAAATTGAAGCTTTTGAGTAAGCGAAAACTCTGTAAAAATGGCAATTTTGGTCACTGTGAGGGTTTAAAAAGTGGTTATTCAACATGAGGCCCGATCCAAATAACATTTTGAATAATTTTTGGTAGAGTCCAAAAAATCAATTTTATGATGAAAAACAATGACCCCGGACCAGTCGAACGTTCAAAAAAGTGGTCAATATTGATGAAATTTTAACATTTAATCTTTTGACTTTAAATGACTGTTGGATGTGAATTATTACTTTTTCAACTAAAATAAGTGTGTTTAAATCATTTCTGTGCCTGAAATTGGTCAAAATTGAAGCTTTTGAGTAAGCGAAAACTCTGTAAAATGGCAATTTTGGTCACTGTAAGGGTTTAAAAAGTGGTTATTCAACATGAGGCCCAATCCAAATAACATTTTGAATCATTTTTGGTAGAGTCCAAAAAATCAATTTTATGATGAAAAACGATGACCCCGGACCTGTCGAACGTTCAAAAAATGGTCAATATTGATGAAATTTTAACATTTAATCTTTTGACTTTAAATGACTGTTAGATGTGAATTATTACTTTTTCAACTAAAATAAGTGTGTTTAAATCATTTCTGTGCCTAAAATTGGTCAAAATTGAAGCTTTTGAGTGAGCGAAAACTCTGTAAAATGGCAATTTTGGTCACTGTGAGGGTTTAAAAAGTGGTTATTCAACATGAGGCCCGATCCAAATGACATTTTGAATCATTTTTGGTAGAGTCCAAAAAATCAATTTTATGATGAAAAACGATGACCCCGGACCAGTCGAACGTTAAAAAAAGTGGTCAATATTGATGAAATTTTAACATTTAATCTTTTGACTTTAAATGACTGTTAGGTGTGAATTATTACTTTTTCAACTAAAATAAGTGTGTTTAAATCATTTCTGTTCCTAAAATTGGTCAAAATTGAAGCTTTTGAGTAAGCGAAAACTCTGTTAAATGGCAATTTTGGTCACTGTGAGGGTTTAAAAAGTGGTTATTCAACATGAGGCCCGATCCAAATGACATTTTGAATCATTTTTGGTAGAGTCCAAAAAATCAATTTTATGATGAAAAACGATGACCCCGGACCAGTCGAACGTTAAAAAAAGTGGTCAATATTGATGAAATTTTAACATTTAATCTTTTGACTTTAAATGACTGTTAGATGTGAATTATTACTTTTTCAACTAAAATAAGTGTGTTTAAATCATTTCTGTTCCTAAAATTGGTCAAAATTGAAGCTTTTGAGTAAGCGAAAACTCTGTAAAATGGCAATTTTGGTCACTGTGAGGGTTTAAAAAGTGGTTATTCAACATGAGGCCCGATCCAAATGACATTTTGAATCATTTTTGGTAGAGTCCAAAAAATCAATTTTATGATGAAAAACGATGACCCCGGACCTGTCGAACGTTCAAAAAATGGTCAATATTGATGAAATTTAAACATTTAATCTTATGACGGTAAATGACTGTTGGATGTGAATTATTACTTTTTCAACTAAAATAAGTGTGTTTAAAGTAATTTCTGTGCCTGAAATTGGCCAAAATTGAAGCTTTTGAGTAAGCGAAAACTATGTAAAAATGGCAATTTTGGTCACTGTGAGGGTTTAAAAAGTGGTTATTCAACATGAGGCCCGATCCTAATGACATTTTGAATCATTTTTGGTAGAGTCCAAAAAAATCAATTTTATGATGAAAAACGATGACCCCGGACCAGTCGAACGTTCAAAAAATGGTCAATATTGATGAAAGTTTAACATTTAATCTTTTGACTTTAAATGACTGTTGGATGTGAATTATTACTTTTTCAACTAAAATAAGTGTGTTTAAAGTAATTTCTGTGCCTGAAATTGGTCAAAATTGAAGCTTTTGAGTAAGCGAAAACTCTGTAAAAATGGCAATTTTGGTCACTGTGAGGGTTTAAAAAGTGGTTATTCAACATGAGGCCCGATCCAAATGACATTTTGAATCATTTTTGGTAGAGTCCAAAAAATCAATTTTATGATGAAAAACGATGACCCCGGACCTGTCGAACGTTAAAAAAAGTGGTCAATATTGATGAAATTTTAACATTTAATCTTTTGACTTTAAATGACTGTTAGATGTGAATTATTACTTTTTCAACTAAAATAAGTGTGTTTAAATCATTTCTGTGCCTAAAATTGGTCAAAATTGAAGCTTTTGAGTAAGCGAAAACTCTGTAAAATGGCAATTTAGGTCACTGTGAGGGTTTAAAAAGTGGTTATTCAACATGAGGCCCGATCCAAATGACATTTTGAATCATTTTTGGTAGAGTCCAAAAAATCAATTTTATGATGAAAAACGATGACCCCGGACCTGTCGAACGTTCAAAAAATGGTCAATATTGATGAAATTTTAACATTTAATCTTTTGACGGTAAATGACTGTTGGATGTGAATTATTACTTTTTCAACTAAAATAAGTGTGTTTAAAGTCATTTCTGTGCCTGAAATTGGTCAAAATTGAAGCTTTTGAGTGAGCGAAAACTCTGTAAAATGGCAATTTTGGTCACTGTAAGGGTTTAAAAAGTGGTTATTCAACATGAGGCCCAATCCAAATAACATTTTGAATCATTTTTGGTAGAGTCCAAAAAATCAATTTTATGATGAAAAACGATGACCCCGGACCTGTCGAACGTTCAAAAAATGGTCAATATTGATGAAATTTTAACATTTAATCTTTTGACTTTAAATGACTGTTAGATGTGAATTATTACTTTTTCAACTAAAATAAGTGTGTTTAAATCATTTCTGTGCCTAAAATTGGTCAAAATTGAAGCTTTTGAGTGAGCGAAAACTCTGTAAAATGGCAATTTTGGTCACTGTGAGGGTTTAAAAAGTGGTTATTCAACATGAGGCCCGATCCAAATGACATTTTGAATCATTTTTGGTAGAGTCCAAAAAATAAATTTTATGATGAAAAACGATGACCCCGGACCAGTCGAACGTTAAAAAAAGTGGTCAATATTGATGAAATTTTAACATTTAATCTTTTGACTTTAAATGACTGTTAGATGTGAATTATTACTTTTTCAACTAAAATAAGTGTGTTTAAATCATTTCTGTTCCTAAAATTGGTCAAAATTGAAGCTTTTGAGTAAGCGAAAACTCTGTAAAATGGCAATTTTGGTCACTGTGAGGGTTTAAAAAGTGGTTATTCAACATGAGGCCCGATCCAAATGACATTTTGAATCATTTTTGGTAGAGTCCAAAAAATCAATTTTATGATGAAAAACGATGACCCCGGACCTGTCGAACGTTCAAAAAATGGTCAATATTGATGAAATTTTAACATTTAATCTTTTGACGGTAAATGACTGTTGGATGTGAATTATTACTTTTTCAACTAAAATAAGTGTGTTTAAAGTCATTTCTGTGCCTGAAATTGGCCAAAATTGAAGCTTTTGAGTAAGCGAAAACTCTGTAAAAATGGCAATTTTGGTCACTGTGAGGGTTTAAAAAGTGGTTATTCAACATGAGGCCCGATCCAAATGACATTTTGAATAATTTTTGGTAGAGTCCAAAAAATCAATTTTATGATGAAAAACAATGACCCCGGACCAGTCGAACGTTCAAAAAAGTGGTCAATATTGATGAAATTTTAACATTTAATCTTTTGACTTTAAATGACTGTTGGATGTGAATTATTACTTTTTCAACTAAAATAAGTGTGTTTAAATCATTTCTGTGCCTGAAATTGGTCAAAATTGAAGCTTTTGAGTAAGCGAAAACTCTGTAAAATGGCAATTTTGGTCACTGTAAGGGTTTAAAAAGTGGTTATTCAACATGAGGCCCAATCCAAATAACATTTTGAATCATTTTTGGTAGAGTCCAAAAAATCAATTTTATGATGAAAAACGATGACCCCGGACCTGTCGAACGTTCAAAAAATGGTCAATATTGATGAAATTTTAACATTTAATCTTTTGACTTTAAATGACTGTTAGATGTGAATTATTACTTTTTCAACTAAAATAAGTGTGTTTAAATCATTTCTGTGCCTAAAATTGGTCAAAATTGAAGCTTTTGAGTGAGCGAAAACTCTGTAAAATGGCAATTTTGGTCACTGTGAGGGTTTAAAAAGTGGTTATTCAACATGAGGCCCGATCCAAATGACATTTTGAATCATTTTTGGTAGAGTCCAAAAAATCAATTTTATGATGAAAAACGATGACCCCGGACCTGTCGAACGTTCAAAAAAGTAGTCAATATTGATGAAATTTTAACATTTAATCTTTTGACTTTAAATGACTGTTAGATGTGAATTATTACTTTTTCAACTAAAATAAGTGTGTTTAAATCATTTCTGTTCCTAAAATTGGTCAAAATTGAAGCTTTTGAGTGAGCGAAAACTCTGTTAAATGGCAATTTTGGTCACTGTGAGGGTTTAAAAAGTGGTTATTCAACATGAGGCCCGATCCAAATGACATTTTGAATCATTTTTGGTAGAGTCCAAAAAATCAATTTTATGATGAAAAACGATGACCCCGGACGAGTCGAACGTTAAAAAAAGTGGTCAATATTGATGAAATTTTAACATTTAATCTTTTGACTTTAAATGACTGTTAGATGTGAATTATTACTTTTTCAACTAAAATAAGTGTGTTTAAATCATTTCTGTTCCTAAAATTGGTCAAAATTGAAGCTTTTGAGTAAGCGAAAACTCTGTAAAATTGCAATTTTGGTCACTGTGAGGGTTTAAAAAGTGGTTATTCAACATGAGGCCCGATCCAAATGACATTTTGAATCATTTTTGGTAGAGTCCAAAAAATCAATTTTATGATGAAAAACGATGACCCCGGACCTGTCGAACGTTCAAAAAATGGTCAATATTGATGAAATTTTAACATTTAATCTTTTGACGGTAAATGACTGTTGGATGTGAATTATTACTTTTTCAACTAAAATAAGTGTGTTTAAAGTAATTTCTGTGCCTGAAATTGGTCAAAATTGAAGCTTTTGAGTGAGCGAAAACTCTGTAAAATGGCAATTTTGGTCACTGTAAGGGTTTAAAAAGTGGTTATTCAACATGAGGCCCAATCCAAATAACATTTTGAATCATTTTTGGTAGAGTCCAAAAAATCAATTTTATGATGAAAAACGATGACCCCGGACCTGTCGAACGTTCAAAAAATGGTCAATATTGATGAAATTTTAACATTTAATCTTTTGACTTTAAATGACTGTTAGATGTGAATTATTACTTTTTCAACTAAAATAAGTGTGTTTAAATCATTTCTGTGCCTAAAATTGGTCAAAATTGAAGCTTTTGAGTGAGCGAAAACTCTGTAAAATGGCAATTTTGGTCACTGTGAGGGTTTAAAAAGTGGTTATTCAACATGAGGCCCGATCCAAATGACATTTTGAATCATTTTTGGTAGAGTCCAAAAAATCAATTTTATGATGAAAAACGATGACCCCGGACCAGTCGAACGTTAAAAAAAGTGGTCAATATTGATGAAATTTTAACATTTAATCTTTTGACTTTAAATGACTGTTGGATGTGAATTATTACTTTTTCAACTAAAATAAGTGTGTTTAAATCATTTCTGTGCCTGAAATTGGTCAAAATTGAAGCTTTTGAGTAAGCGAAAACTCTGTAAAAATGGCAATTTTGGTCACTGTGAGGGTTTAAAAAGTGGTTATTCAACATAAGGCCCGATCCAAATGACATTTTGAATCATTTTTGGTAGAGTCCAAAAAATCAGTTTTATGATGAAAAACGATGACCCCGGACCTGTCGAACGTTCAGAAAATGGTCAATATTGATGAAATTTTAACATTTAATCTTTTGACTTTAAATGACTGTTGGATGTGAATTATTACTTTTTCAACTAAAATAAGTGTGTTTAAAGTAATTTCTGTGCCTGAAATTGGTCAAAATTGAAGCTTTTGAGTAAGCGAAAACTCTGTAAAAATGGCAATTTTGTTCACTGTGAGGGTTTAAAAAGTGGTTATTCAACATGAGGCCCGATCCAAATGACATTTTGAATCATTTTTGGTAGAGTCCAAAAAATCAATTTTATGATGAAAAACGATGACCCCGGACCTGTCGAACGTTAAAAAAAGTGGTCAATATTGATGAAATTTTAACATTTAATCTTTTGACTTTAAATGACTGTTAGATGTGAATTATTACTTTTTCAACTAAAATAAGTGTGTTTAAATCATTTCTGTGCCTAAAATTGGTCAAAATTGAAGCTTTTGAGTAAGCGAAAACTCTGTAAAATGGCAATTTTGGTCACTGTGAGGGTTTAAAAAGTGGTTATTCAACATGAGGCCCGATCCAAATGACATTTTGAATCATTTTTGGTAGAGTCCAAAAAATCAATTTTATGATGAAAAACGATGACCCCGGACCTGTCGAACGTTCAAAAAATGGTCAATATTGATGAAATTTTAACATTTAATCTTTTGACGGTAAATGACTGTTGGGTGTGAATTATTACTTTTTCAACTAAAATAAGTGTGTTTAAAGTCATTTCTGTGCCTGAAATTGGTCAAAATTGAAGCTTTTGAGTGAGCGAAAACTCTGTAAAATGGCAATTTTGGTCACTGTAAGGGTTTAAAAAGTGGTTATTCAACATGAGGCCCAATCCAAATAACATTTTGAATCATTTTTGGTAGATTCCAAAAAATCAATTTTATGATGAAAAACGATGACCCCGGACCTGTCGAACGTTCAAAAAATGGTCAATATTGATGAAATTTTAACATTTAATCTTTTGACGGTAAATGACTGTTGGATGTGAATTATTACTTTTTCAACTAAAATAAGTGTGTTTAAAGTAATTTCTGTGCCTGAAATTGGCCAAAATTGAAGCTTTTGAGTAAGCAAAAACTCTGTAAAAATGGCAATTTTGGTCGCTGTGAGGGTTTAAAAAGTGGTTATTCAACATGAGGCCCGATCCAAATAACATTTTTAATCATTTTTGGTAGAGTCCAAAAAATCAATTTTATGATGAAAAACGATGACCCCGGACCTGTCGAACGTTCAAAAAATGGTCAATATTGATGAAATTTTAACATTTAATCTTTTGACTTTAAATGACTGTTGGATGTGAATTATTACTTTTTCAACTAAAATAAGTGTGTTTAAAGTCATTTCTGTGCCTGAAATTGGTCAAAATTGAAGCTTTTGAGTAAGCGAAAACTCTGTAAAAATGGCAATTTTGGTCACTGTGAGGGTTTAAAAAGTGGTTATTCAACATAAGGCCCGATCCAAATGACATTTTGAATCATTTTTGGTAGAGTCCAAAAAATCAGTTTTATGATGAAAAACGATGACCCCGGACCTGTCGAACGTTCAGAAAATGGTCAATATTGATGAAATTTTAACATTTAATCTTTTGACTTTAAATGACTGTTGGATGTGAATTATTACATTTTCAACTGAAATAAGTGTGTTTAAAGTCATTTCTGTGCCTGAAATTGGTCAAAATTGAAGCTTTTGAGTAAGCGAAAACTCTGTAAAAATGGCAATTTTGGTCACTGTGAGGGTTTAAAAAGTGGTTATTCAACATGAGGCCCGATCCAAATGACATTTTGAATCATTTTGGTAGAGTCCAAAAAATAAATTTTATGATGAAAAACGATGACCCCGGACCTGTCGAACGTTCAAAAAAGTGGTCAATATTGATGAAATTTTAACATTTAATCTTTTGACGTTAAATGACTGTTGGATGTGAATTATTACTTTTTCAACTAAAATAAGTGTGTTTAAAGTCATTTCTGTGCCTGAAATTGGTCAAAATTGAAGCTTTTGAGTGAGCGAAAACTCTGTAAAATGGCAATTTTGGTCACTGTAAGGGTTTAAAAAGTGGTTATTCAACATGAGGCCCAATCCAAATAACATTTTGAATCATTTTTGGTAGAGTCCAAAAAATCAATTTTATGATGAAAAACGATGACCCCGGACCTGTCGAACGTTCAAAAAATGGTCAATATTGATGAAATTTTAACATTTAATCTTTTGACTTTAAATGACTGTTAGATGTGAATTATTACTTTTTCAACTAAAATAAGTGTGTTTAAATCATTTCTGTGCCTAAAATTGGTCAAAATTGAAGCTTTTGAGTGAGCGAAAACTCTGTAAAATGGCAATTTTGGTCACTGTGAGGGTTTAAAAAGTGGTTATTCAACATGAGGCCCGATCCAAATGACATTTTGAATCATTTTTGGTAGAGTCCAAAAAATCAATTTTATAATGAAAAACGATGACCCCGGACCAGTCGAACGTTAAAAAAAGTGGTCAATATTGATGAAATTTTAACATTTAATCTTTTGACTTTAAATGACTGTTAGGTGTGAATTATTACTTTTTCAACTAAAATAAGTGTGTTTAAATCATTTCTGTTCCTAAAATTGGTCAAAATTGCAGCTTTTGAGTAAGCGAAAACTCTGTTAAATGGCAATTTTGGTCACTGTGAGGGTTTAAAAAGTGGTTATTCAACATGAGGCCCGATCCAAATGACATTTTGAATCATTTTTGGTAGAGTCCAAAAAATCAATTTTATGATGAAAAACGATGACCCCGGACCAGTCGAACGTTAAAAAAAGTGGTCAATATTGATGAAATTTTAACATTTAATCTTTTGACTTTAAATGACTGTTAGATGTGAATTATTACTTTTTCAACTAAAATAAGTGTGTTTAAATCATTTCTGTTCCTAAAATTGGTCAAAATTGAAGCTTTTGAGTAAGCGAAAACTCTGTAAAATGGCAATTTTGGTCACTGTGAGGGTTTAAAAAGTGGTTATTCAACATGAGGCCCGATCCAAATGACATTTTGAATCATTTTTGGTAGAGTCCAAAAAATCAATTTTATGATGAAAAACGATGACCCCGGACCTGTCGAACGTTCAAAAAATGGTCAATATTGATGAAATTTAAACATTTAATCTTTTGACGGTAAATGACTGTTGGATGTGAATTATTACTTTTTCAACTAAAATAAGTGTGTTTAAAGTAATTTCTGTGCCTGAAATTGGCCAAAATTGAAGCTTTTGAGTAAGCGAAAACTATGTAAAAATGGCAATTTTGGTCACTGTGAGGGTTTAAAAAGTGGTTATTCAACATGAGGCCCGATCCTAATGACATTTTGAATCATTTTTGGTAGAGTCCAAAAAAATCAATTTTATGATGAAAAACGATGACCCCGGACCAGTCGAACGTTCAAAAAATGGTCAATATTGATGAAAGTTTAACATTTAATCTTTTGACTTTAAATGACTGTTGGATGTGAATTATTACTTTTTCAACTAAAATAAGTGTGTTTAAAGTAATTTCTGTGCCTGAAATTGGTCAAAATTGAAGCTTTTGAGTAAGCGAAAACTCTGTAAAAATGGCAATTTTGGTCACTGTGAGGGTTTAAAAAGTGGTTATTCAACATGAGGCCCGATCCAAATGACATTTTGAATCATTTTTGGTAGAGTCCAAAAAATCAATTTTATGATGAAAAACGATGACCCCGGACCTGTCGAACGTTAAAAAAAGTGGTCAATATTGATGAAATTTTAACATTTAATCTTTTGACTTTAAATGACTGTTAGATGTGAATTATTACTTTTTCAACTAAAATAAGTGTGTTTAAATCATTTCTGTGCCTAAAATTGGTCAAATCTGAAGCTTTTGAGTAAGCGAAAACTCTGTAAAATGGCAATTTTGGTCACTGTGAGGGTTTAAAAAGTGGTTATTCAACATGAGGCCCGATCCAAATGACATTTTGAATCATTTTTGGTAGAGTCCAAAAAATCAATTTTATGATGAAAAACGATGACCCCGGACCTGTCGAACGTTCAAAAAATGGTCAATATTGATGAAATTTTAACATTTAATCTTTTGACGGTAAATGACTGTTGGATGTGAATTATTACTTTTTCAACTAAAATAAGTGTGTTTAAAGTCATTTCTGTGCCTGAAATTGGTCAAAATTGAAGCTTTTGAGTGAGCGAAAACTCTGTAAAATGGCAATTTTGGTCACTGTAAGGGTTTAAAAAGTGGTTATTCAACATGAGGCCCAATCCAAATAACATTTTGAATCATTTTTGGTAGAGTCCAAAAAATCAATTTTATGATGAAAAACGATGACCCCGGACCTGTCGAACGTTCAAAAAATGGTCAATATTGATGAAATTTTAACATTTAATCTTTTGACTTTAAATGACTGTTAGATGTGAATTATTACTTTTTCAACTAAAATAAGTGTGTTTAAATCATTTCTGTGCCTAAAATTGGTCAAAATTGAAGCTTTTGAGTGAGCGAAAACTCTGTAAAATGGCAATTTTGGTCACTGTGAGGGTTTAAAAAGTGGTTATTCAACATGAGGCCCGATCCAAATGACATTTTGAATCATTTTTGGTAGAGTCCAAAAAATAAATTTTATGATGAAAAACGATGACCCCGGACCAGTCGAACGTTAAAAAAAGTGGTCAATATTGATGAAATTTTAACATTTAATCTTTTGACTTTAAATGACTGTTAGATGTGAATTATTACTTTTTCAACTAAAATAAGTGTGTTTAAATCATTTCTGTTCCTAAAATTGGTCAAAATTGAAGCTTTTGAGTAAGCGAAAACTCTGTAAAATGGCAATTTTGGTCACTGTGAGGGTTTAAAAAGTGGTTATTCAACATGAGGCCCGATCCAAATGACATTTTGAATCATTTTTGGTAGAGTCCAAAAAATCAATTTTATGATGAAAAACGATGACCCCGGACCTGTCGAACGTTCAAAAAATGGTCAATATTGATGAAATTTTAACATTTAATCTTTTGACGGTAAATGACTGTTGGATGTGAATTATTACTTTTTCAACTAAAATAAGTGTGTTTAAAGTCATTTCTGTGCCTGAAATTGGCCAAAATTGAAGCTTTTGAGTAAGCGAAAACTCTGTAAAAATGGCAATTTTGGTCACTGTGAGGGTTTAAAAAGTGGTTATTCAACATGAGGCCCGATCCAAATGACATTTTGAATAATTTTTGGTAGAGTCCAAAAAATCAATTTTATGATGAAAAACAATGACCCCGGACCAGTCGAACGTTCAAAAAAGTGGTCAATATTGATGAAATTTTAACATTTAATCTTTTGACTTTAAATGACTGTTGGATGTGAATTATTACTTTTTCAACTAAAATAAGTGTGTTTAAATCATTTCTGTGCCTGAAATTGGTCAAAATTGAAGCTTTTGAGTAAGCGAAAACTCTGTAAAATGGCAATTTTGGTCACTGTAAGGGTTTAAAAAGTGGTTATTCAACATGAGGCCCAATCCAAATAACATTTTGAATCATTTTTGGTAGAGTCCAAAAAATCAATTTTATGATGAAAAACGATGACCCCGGACCTGTCGAACGTTCAAAAAATGGTCAATATTGATGAAATTTTAACATTTAATCTTTTGACTTTAAATGACTGTTAGATGTGAATTATTACTTTTTCAACTAAAATAAGTGTGTTTAAATCATTTCTGTGCCTAAAATTGGTCAAAATTGAAGCTTTTGAGTGAGCGAAAACTCTGTAAAATGGCAATTTTGGTCACTGTGAGGGTTTAAAAAGTGGTTATTCAACATGAGGCCCGATCCAAATGACATTTTGAATCATTTTTGGTAGAGTCCAAAAAATCAATTTTATGATGAAAAACGATGACCCCGGACCTGTCGAACGTTCAAAAAAGTAGTCAATATTGATGAAATTTTAACATTTAATCTTTTGACTTTAAATGACTGTTAGATGTGAATTATTACTTTTTCAACTAAAATAAGTGTGTTTAAATCATTTCTGTTCCTAAAATTGGTCAAAATTGAAGCTTTTGAGTGAGCGAAAACTCTGTTAAATGGCAATTTTGGTCACTGTGAGGGTTTAAAAAGTGGTTATTCAACATGAGGCCCGATCCAAATGACATTTTGAATCATTTTTGGTAGAGTCCAAAAAATCAATTTTATGATGAAAAACGATGACCCCGGACGAGTCGAACGTTAAAAAAAGTGGTCAATATTGATGAAATTTTAACATTTAATCTTTTGACTTTAAATGACTGTTAGATGTGAATTATTACTTTTTCAACTAAAATAAGTGTGTTTAAATCATTTCTGTTCCTAAAATTGGTCAAAATTGAAGCTTTTGAGTAAGCGAAAACTCTGTAAAATTGCAATTTTGGTCACTGTGAGGGTTTAAAAAGTGGTTATTCAACATGAGGCCCGATCCAAATGACATTTTGAATCATTTTTGGTAGAGTCCAAAAAATCAATTTTATGATGAAAAACGATGACCCCGGACCTGTCGAACGTTCAAAAAATGGTCAATATTGATGAAATTTTAACATTTAATCTTTTGACGGTAAATGACTGTTGGATGTGAATTATTACTTTTTCAACTAAAATAAGTGTGTTTAAAGTAATTTCTGTGCCTGAAATTGGTCAAAATTGAAGCTTTTGAGTGAGCGAAAACTCTGTAAAATGGCAATTTTGGTCACTGTAAGGGTTTAAAAAGTGGTTATTCAACATGAGGCCCAATCCAAATAACATTTTGAATCATTTTTGGTAGAGTCCAAAAAATCAATTTTATGATGAAAAACGATGACCCCGGACCTGTCGAACGTTCAAAAAATGGTCAATATTGATGAAATTTTAACATTTAATCTTTTGACTTTAAATGACTGTTAGATGTGAATTATTACTTTTTCAACTAAAATAAGTGTGTTTAAATCATTTCTGTGCCTAAAATTGGTCAAAATTGAAGCTTTTGAGTGAGCGAAAACTCTGTAAAATGGCAATTTTGGTCACTGTGAGGGTTTAAAAAGTGGTTATTCAACATGAGGCCCGATCCAAATGACATTTTGAATCATTTTTGGTAGAGTCCAAAAAATCAATTTTATGATGAAAAACGATGACCCCGGACCAGTCGAACGTTAAAAAAAGTGGTCAATATTGATGAAATTTTAACATTTAATCTTTTGACTTTAAATGACTGTTGGATGTGAATTATTACTTTTTCAACTAAAATAAGTGTGTTTAAATCATTTCTGTGCCTGAAATTGGTCAAAATTGAAGCTTTTGAGTAAGCGAAAACTCTGTAAAAATGGCAATTTTGGTCACTGTGAGGGTTTAAAAAGTGGTTATTCAACATAAGGCCCGATCCAAATGACATTTTGAATCATTTTTGGTAGAGTCCAAAAAATCAGTTTTATGATGAAAAACGATGACCCCGGACCTGTCGAACGTTCAGAAAATGGTCAATATTGATGAAATTTTAACATTTAATCTTTTGACTTTAAATGACTGTTGGATGTGAATTATTACTTTTTCAACTAAAATAAGTGTGTTTAAAGTAATTTCTGTGCCTGAAATTGGTCAAAATTGAAGCTTTTGAGTAAGCGAAAACTCTGTAAAAATGGCAATTTTGTTCACTGTGAGGGTTTAAAAAGTGGTTATTCAACATGAGGCCCGATCCAAATGACATTTTGAATCATTTTTGGTAGAGTCCAAAAAATCAATTTTATGATGAAAAACGATGACCCCGGACCTGTCGAACGTTAAAAAAAGTGGTCAATATTGATGAAATTTTAACATTTAATCTTTTGACTTTAAATGACTGTTAGATGTGAATTATTACTTTTTCAACTAAAATAAGTGTGTTTAAATCATTTCTGTGCCTAAAATTGGTCAAAATTGAAGCTTTTGAGTAAGCGAAAACTCTGTAAAATGGCAATTTTGGTCACTGTGAGGGTTTAAAAAGTGGTTATTCAACATGAGGCCCGATCCAAATGACATTTTGAATCATTTTTGGTAGAGTCCAAAAAATCAATTTTATGATGAAAAACGATGACCCCGGACCTGTCGAACGTTCAAAAAATGGTCAATATTGATGAAATTTTAACATTTAATCTTTTGACGGTAAATGACTGTTGGATGTGAATTATTACTTTTTCAACTAAAATAAGTGTGTTTAAAGTCATTTCTGTGCCTGAAATTGGTCAAAATTGAAGCTTTTGAGTGAGCGAAAACTCTGTAAAATGGCAATTTTGGTCACTGTAAGGGTTTAAAAAGTGGTTATTCAACATGAGGCCCAATCCAAATAACATTTTGAATCATTTTTGGTAGAGTCCAAAAAATCAATTTTATGATGAAAAACGATGACCCCGGACCTGTCGAACGTTCAAAAAATGGTCAATATTGATGAAATTTTAACATTTAATCTTTTGACGGTAAATGACTGTTGGATGTGAATTATTACTTTTTCAACTAAAATAAGTGTGTTTAAAGTAATTTCTGTGCCTGAAATTGGCCAAAATTGAAGCTTTTGAGTAAGCAAAAACTCTGTAAAAATGGCAATTTTGGTCGCTGTGAGGGTTTAAAAAGTGGTTATTCAAAATGAGGCCCGATCCAAATAACATTTTTAATCATTTTTGGTAGAGTCCAAAAAATCAATTTTATGATGAAAAACGATGACCCCGGACCTGTCGAACGTTCAAAAAATGGTCAATATTGATGAAATTTTAACATTTAATCTTTTGACTTTAAATGACTGTTGGATGTGAATTATTACTTTTTCAACTAAAATAAGTGTGTTTAAAGTCATTTCTGTGCCTGAAATTGGTCAAAATTGAAGCTTTTGAGTAAGCGAAAACTCTGTAAAAATGGCAATTTTGGTCACTGTGAGGGTTTAAAAAGTGGTTATTCAACATAAGGCCCGATCCAAATGACATTTTGAATCATTTTTGGTAGAGTCCAAAAAATCAGTTTTATGATGAAAAACGATGACCCCGGACCTGTCGAACGTTCAGAAAATGGTCAATATTGATGAAATTTTAACATTTAATCTTTTGACTTTAAATGACTGTTGGATGTGAATTATTACATTTTCAACTGAAATAAGTGTGTTTAAAGTCATTTCTGTGCCTGAAATTGGTCAAAATTGAAGCTTTTGAGTAAGCGAAAACTCTGTAAAAATGGCAATTTTGGTCACTGTGAGGGTTTAAAAAGTGGTTATTCAACATGAGGCCCGATCCAAATGACATTTTGAATCATTTTGGTAGAGTCCAAAAAATAAATTTTATGATGAAAAACGATGACCCCGGACCTGTCGAACGTTCAAAAAAGTGGTCAATATTGATGAAATTTTAACATTTAATCTTTTGACGTTAAATGACTGTTGGATGTGAATTATTACTTTTTCAACTAAAATAAGTGTGTTTAAAGTCATTTCTGTGCCTGAAATTGGCCAAAATTGAAGCTTTTGAGTAAGCAAAAACTCTGTAAAAATGGCAATTTTGGTCGCTGTGAGGGTTTAAAAAGTGGTTATTCAACATGAGGCCCGATCCAAATAACATTTTGAATCATTTTTGGTAGAGTCCAAAAAATCAATTTTATGATGAAAAACGATGACCCCCGACCTGTCGAACGTTCAAAAAATGGTCAATATTGATGAAATTTTAACATTTAATCTTTTGACTTTAAATGACTGTTGGATGTGAATTATTACTTTTTCAACTAAAATAAGTGTGTTTAAAGTAATTTCTGTGCCTGAAATTGGTCAAAATTGAAGCTTTTGAGTAAGCGAAAACTCTGTAAAAATGGCAATTTTGGTCACTGTGAGGGTTTAAAAAGTGGTTATTCAACATGAGGCCCGATCCAAATGACATTTTGAATCATTTTTGGTAGAGTCCAAAAAATTAATTTTATGATGAAAAACGATGACCCCGGACCTGTCGAACGTTAAAAAAAGTGGTGAATATTGATGAAATTTTAACATTTAATCTTTTGACTTTAAATGACTGTTAGATGTGAATTATTACTTTTTCAACTAAAATAAGTGTGTTTAAATCATTTCTGTGCCTAAAATTGGTCAAAATTGAAGCTTTTGAGTAAGCGAAAACTCTGTAAAATGGCAATTTTGGACACTGTAAGGGTTTAAAAAGTGGTTATTCAACATGAGGCCCAATCCAAATAACATTTTGAATCATTTTTGGTAGAGTCCAAAAAATCAATTTTATGATGAAAAACGATGACCCCGGACCTGTCGAACGTTCAAAAAATGGTCAATATTGATGAAATTTTAACATTTAATCTTTTGACGGTAAATGACTGTTGGATGTGAATTATTACTTTTTCAACTAAAATAAGTGTGTTTAAAGTCATTTCTGTGCCTGAAATTGGTCAAAATTGAAGCTTTTGAGTGAGCGAAAACTCTGTAAAATGGCAATTTTGGTCACTGTAAGGGTTTAAAAAGTGGTTTTTCAACATGAGGCCCAATCCAAATAACATTTTGAATCATTTTTGGTAGAGTCCAAAAAATCAATTTTATGATGAAAAACGATGACCCCGGACCTGTCGAACGTTCAAAAAATGGTCAATATTGATGAAATTTTAACATTTAATCTTTTGACTTTAAATGACTGTTAGATGTGAATTATTACTTTTTCAACTAAAATAAGTGTGTTTAAATCATTTCTGTGCCTAAAATTGGTCAAAATTGAAGCTTTTGAGTAAGCGAAAACTCTGTAAAATGGCAATTTTGGTCACTGTGAGGGTTTAAAAAGTGGTTATTCAACATGAGGCCCGATCCAAATGACATTTTGAATAATTTTTGGTAGAGTCCAAAAAATCAATTTTATGATGAAAAACGATGACCCCGGACCTGTCGAACGTTCAAAAAAGTGGTCAATATTGATGAAATTTTAACATTTAATCTTTTGACGGTAAATGACTGTTGGATGTGAATTATTACTTTTTCAACTAAAATAAGTGTGTTTAAATCATTTCTGTGCCTGAAATTGGTCAAAATTGAAGCTTTTGAGTAAGCGAAAACTCTGTAAAATGGCAATTTTGGTCACTGTAAGGGTTTAAAAAGTGGTTATTCAACATGAGGCCCAATCCAAATAACATTTTGAATCATTTTTGGTAGAGTCCAAAAAATCAATTTTATGATGAAAAACGATGACCCCGGACCTGTCGAACGTTCAAAAAATGGTCAATATTGATGAAATTTTAACATTTAATCTTTTGACTTTAAATGACTGTTAGATGTGAATTATTACTTTTTCAACTAAAATAAGTGTGTTTAAATCATTTCTGTGCCTAAAATTGGTCAAAATTGAAGCTTTTGAGTGAGCGAAAACTCTGTAAAATGGCAATTTTGGTCACTGTGAGGGTTTAAAAAGTGGTTATTCAACATGAGGCCCGATCCAAATGACATTTTGAATCATTTTTGGTAGAGTCCAAAAAATCAATTTTATGATGAAAAACGATGACCCCGGACCTGTCGAACGTTCAAAAAATGGTCAATATTGATGAAATTTTAACATTTAATCTTTTGACTTTAAATGACTGTTAGATGTGAATTATTACTTTTTCAACTAAAATAAGTGTGTTTAAATCATTTCTGTTCCTAAAATTGGTCAAAATTGAAGCTTTTGAGTAAGCGAAAACTCTGTAAAATGGCAATTTTGGTCACTGTGAGGGTTTAAAAAGTGGTTATTCAACATGAGGCCCGATCCAAATGACATTTTGAATCATTTTTGGTAGAGTCCAAAAAATCAATTTTATGATGAAAAACGATGACCCCGGACCTGCCGAACGTTCAAAAAATGGTCAATATTGATGAAATTTTAACATTTAATCTTTTGACGGTAAATGACTGTTGGATGTGAATTATTACTTTTTCAACTAAAATAAGTGTGTTTAAAGTCATTTCTGTGCCTGAAATTGGCCAAAATTGAAGCTTTTGAGTAAGCGAAAACTCTGTAAAAATGGCAATTTTGGTCACTGTGAGGGTTTAAAAAGTGGTTATTCAACATGAGGCCCGATCCAAATGACATTTTGAATAATTTTTGGTAGAGTCCAAAAAATCAATTTTATGATGAAAAACAATGACCCCGGACCAGGCGAACGTTCAAAAAAGTGGTCAATATTGATGAAATTTTAACATTTAATCTTTTGACTTTAAATGACTGTTGGATGTGAATTATTACTTTTTCAACTAAAATAAGTGTGTTTAAATCATTTCTGTGCCTGAAATTGGTCAAAATTGAAGCTTTTGAGTAAGCGAAAACTCTGTAAAATGGCAATTTTGGTCACTGTAAGGGTTTAAAAAGTGGTTATTCAACATGAGGCCCAATCCAAATAACATTTTGAATCATTTTTGGTAGAGTCCAAAAAATCAATTTTATGATGAAAAACGATGACCCCGGACCTGTCGAACGTTCAAAAAATGGTCAATATTGATGAAATTTTAACATTTAATCTTTTGACTTTAAATGACTGTTAGATGTGAATTATTACTTTTTCAACTAAAATAAGTGTGTTTAAATCATTTCTGTGCCTAAAATTGGTCAAAATTGAAGCTTTTGAGTGAGCGAAAACTCTGTAAAATGGCAATTTTGGTCACTGTGAGGGTTTAAAAAGTGGTTATTCAACATGAGGCCCGATCCAAATGACATTTTGAATCATTTTTGGTAGAGTCCAAAAAATCAATTTTATGATGAAAAACGATGACCCCGGACCAGTCGAACGTTAAAAAAAGTGGTCAATATTGATGAAATTTTAACATTTAATCTTTTGACTTTAAATGACTGTTAGATGTGAATTATTACTTTTTCAACTAAAATAAGTGTGTTTAAATCATTTCTGTTCCTAAAATTGGTCAAAATTGAAGCTTTTGAGTAAGCGAAAACTCTGTAAAATGGCAATTTTGGTCACTGTGAGGGTTTAAAAAGTGGTTATTCAACATGAGGCCCGATCCAAATGACATTTTGAATCATTTTTGGTAGAGTCCAAAAAATCAATTTTATGATGAAAAACGATGACCCCGGACCTGTCGAACGTTCAAAAAATGGTCAATATTGATGAAATTTTAACATTTAATCTTTTGACGGTAAATGACTGTTGGATGTGAATTATTACTTTTTCAACTAAAATAAGTGTGTTTAAAGTAATTTCTGTGCCTGAAATTGGCCAAAATTGAAGCTTTTTAGTAAGCGAAAACTATGTAAAAATGGCAATTTTGGTCACTGTGAGGGTTTAAAAAGTGGTTATTCAACATGAGGCCCGATCCTAATGACATTTTGAATCATTTTTGGTAGAGTCCAAAAAAATCAATTTTATGATGAAAAACGATGACCCCGGACCAGTCGAACGTTCAAAAAATGGTCAATATTGATGAAAGTTTAACATTTAATCTTTTGACTTTAAATGACTGTTGGATGTGAATTATTACTTTTTCAACTAAAATAAGTGTGTTTAAAGTCATTTCTGTGCCTGAAATTGGTCAAAATTGAAGCTTTTGAGTAAGCGAAAACTCTGTAAAATGGCAATTTTGGTCACTGTGAGGGTTTAAAAAGTGGTTATTCAACATGAGGCCCGATCCAAATGACATTTTGAATCATTTTTGGTAGAGTCCAAAAAATCAATTTTATGATGAAAAACGATGACCCCGGACCTGTCGAACGTTCAAAAAATGGTCAATATTGATGAAATTTTAACATTTAATCTTTTGACTTTAAATGACTGTTAGATGTGAATTATTACTTTTTCAACTAAAATAAGTGTGTTTAAATCATTTCTGTGCCTAAAATTGGTCAAAATTGAAGCTTTTGAGTGAGCGAAAACTCTGTAAAATGGCAATTTTGGTCACTGTGAGGGTTTAAAAAGTGGTTATTCAACATGAGGCCCGATCCAAATGACATTTTGAATCATTTTTGGTAGAGTCCAAAAAATCAATTTTATGATGAAAAACGATGACCCCGGACCAGTCGAACGTTAAAAAAAGTGGTCAATATTGATGAAATTTTAACATTTAATCTTTTGACTTTAAATGACTGTTAGATGTGAATTATTACTTTTTCAACTAAAATAAGTGTGTTTAAATCATTTCTGTTCCTAAAATTGGTCAAAATTGAAGCTTTTGAGTAAGCGAAAACTCTGTAAAATGGCAATTTTGGTCACTGTGAGGGTTTAAAAAGTGGTTATTCAACATGAGGCCCGATCCAAATGACATTTTGAATCATTTTTGGTAGAGTCCAAAAAATCAATTTTATGATGAAAAACGATGACCCCGGACCTGTCGAACGTTCAAAAAATGGTCAATATTGATGAAATTTTAACATTTAATCTTTTGACGGTAAATGACTGTTGGATGTGAATTATTACTTTTTCAACTAAAATAAGTGTGTTTAAAGTAATTTCTGTGCCTGAAATTGGCCAAAATTGAAGCTTTTGAGTAAGCGAAAACTATGTAAAAATGGCAATTTTGGTCACTGTGAGGGTTTAAAAAGTGGTTATTCAACATGAGGCCCGATCCTAATGACATTTTGAATCATTTTTGGTAGAGTCCAAAAAAATCAATTTTATGATGAAAAACGATGACCCCGGACCAGTCGAACGTTCAAAAAATGGTCAATATTGATGAAAGTTTAACATTTAATCTTTTGACTTTAAATGACTGTTGGATGTGAATTATTACTTTTTCAACTAAAATAAGTGTGTTTAAAGTCATTTCTGTGCCTGAAATTGGTCAAAATTGAAGCTTTTGAGTGAGCGAAAACTCTGTAAAATTGCAATTTTGGTCACTGTAAGGGTTTAAAAAGTGGTTATTCAACATGAGGCCCAATCCAAATAACATTTTGAATCATTTTTGGTAGAGTCCAAAAAATCAATTTTATGATGAAAAACGATGACCCCGGACCTGTCGAACGTTCAAAAAATGGTCAATATTGATGAAATTTTAACATTTAATCTTTTGACTTTAAATGACTGTTAGATGTGAATTATTACTTTTTCAACTAAAATAAATGTGTTTAAATCATTTCTGTGCCTAAAATTGGTCAAAATTGAAGCTTTTGAGTGAGCGAAAACTCTGTAAAATGGCAATTTTGGTCACTGTGAGGGTTTAAAAAGTGGTTATTCAACATGAGGCCCGATCCAAATGACATTTTGAATCATTTTTGGTAGAGTCCAAAAAATCAATTTTATGATGAAAAACGATGACCCCTGACCAGTCGAACGTTAAAAAAAGTGGTCAATATTGATGAAATTTTAACATTTAATCTTTTGACTTTAAATGACTGTTAGATGTGAATTATTACTTTTTCAACTAAAATAAGTGTGTTTAAATCATTTCTGTTCCTAAAATTGGTCAAAATTGAAGCTTTTGAGTAAGCGAAAACTCTGTAAAATGGCAATTTTGGTCACTGTGAGGGTTTAAAAAGTGGTTATTCAACATGAGGCCCGATCCAAATGACATTTTGAATCATTTTTGGTAGAGTCCAAAAAATCAATTTTATGATGAAAAACGATGACCCCGGACCTGTCGAACGTTCAAAAAATGGTCAATATTGATGAAATTTTAACATTTAATCTTTTGACGGTAAATGACTGTTGGATGTGAATTATTACTTTTTCAACTAAAATAAGTGTGTTTAAAGTCATTTCTGTGCCTGAAATTGGCCAAAATTGAAGCTTTTGAGTAAGCGAAAACTCTGTAAAAATGGCAATTTTGGTCACTGTGAGGGTTTAAAAAGTGGTTATTCAACATGAGGCCCGATCCAAATGACATTTTGAATAATTTTTGGTAGAGTCCAAAAAATCAATTTTATGATGAAAAACAATGACCCCGGACCAGTCGAACGTTCAAAAAAGTGGTCAATATTGATGAAATTTTAACATTTAATCTTTTGACTTTAAATGACTGTTGGATGTGAATTATTACTTTTTCAACTAAAATAAGTGTGTTTAAATCATTTCTGTGCCTGAAATTGGTCAAAATTGAAGCTTTTGAGTAAGCGAAAACTCTGTAAAATGGCAATTTTGGTCACTGTAAGGGTTTAAAAAGTGGTTATTCAACATGAGGCCCAATCCAAATAACATTTTGAATCATTTTTGGTAGAGTCCAAAAAATCAATTTTATGATGAAAAACGATGACCCCGGACCTGTCGAACGTTCAAAAAATGGTCAATATTGATGAAGTTTTAACATTTAATCTTTTGACTTTAAATGACTGTTAGATGTGAATTATTACTTTTTCAACTAAAATAAGTGTGTTTAAATCATTTCTGTGCCTAAAATTGGTCAAAATTGAAGCTTTTGAGTGAGCAAAAACTCTGTAAAATGGCAATTTTGGTCACTGTGAGGGTTTAAAAAGTGGTTATTCAACATGAGGCCCGATCCAAATGACATTTTGAATCATTTTTGGTAGAGTCCAAAAAATCAATTTTATGATGAAAAACGATGACCCCGGACCAGTCGAACGTTAAAAAAAGTGGTCAATATTGATGAAATTTTAACATTTAATCTTTTGACTTTAAATGACTGTTAGATGTGAATTATTACTTTTTCAACTAAAATAAGTGTGTTTAAATCATTTCTGTTCCTAAAATTGGTCAAAATTGAAGCTTTTGAGTAAGCGAAAACTCTGTAAAATGGCAATTTTGGTCACTGTCAGGGTTTAAAAAGTGGTTATTCAACATGAGGCCCGATCCAAATGACATTTTGAATCATTTTTGGTAGAGTCCAAAAAATCAATTTTATGATGAAAAACGATGACCCCGGACCTGTCGAACGTTCAAAAAATGGTCAATATTGATGAAATTTTAACATTTAATCTTTTGACGGTAAATGACTGTTGGATGTGAATTATTACTTTTTCAACTAAAATAAGTGTGTTTAAAGTAATTTCTGTGCCTGAAATTGGCCAAAATTGAAGCTTTTGAGTAAGCGAAAACTATGTAAAAATGGCAATTTTGGTCACTGTGAGGGTTTAAAAAGTGGTTATTCAACATGAGGCCCGATCCAAATGACATTTTGAATCATTTTTGGTAGAGTCCAAAAAATCAATTTTATGATGAAAAACGATGACCCCGGACCTGTCGAACGTTCAAAAAATGGTCAATATTGATGAAATTTTAACATTTAATCTTTTGACGGTAAATGACTGTTGGATGTGAATTATTACTTTTTCAACTAAAATAAGTGTGTTTAAAGTAATTTCTGTGCCTGAAATTGGCCAAAATTGAAGCTTTTGAGTAAGCGAAAACTATGTAAAAATGGCAATTTTGGTCACTGTGAGGGTTTAAAAAGTGGTTATTCAACATGAGGCCCGATCCTAATGACATTTTGAATCATTTTTGGTAGAGTCCAAAAAAATCAATTTTATGATGAAAAACGATGACCCCGGACCAGTCGAACGTTCAAAAAATGGTCAATATTGATGAAAGTTTAACATTTAATCTTTTGACTTTAAATGACTGTTGGATGTGAATTATTACTTTTTCAACTAAAATAAGTGTGTTTAAAGTCATTTCTGTGCCTGAAATTGGTCAAAATTGAAGCTTTTGAGTGAGCGAAAACTCTGTAAAATTGCAATTTTGGTCACTGTAAGGGTTTAAAAAGTGGTTATTCAACATGAGGCCCAATCCAAATAACATTTTGAATCATTTTTGGTAGAGTCCAAAAAATCAATTTTATGATGAAAAACGATGACCCCGGACCTGTCGAACGTTCAAAAAATGGTCAATATTGATGAAATTTTAACATTTAATCTTTTGACTTTAAATGACTGTTAGATGTGAATTATTACTTTTTCAACTAAAATAAATGTGTTTAAATCATTTCTGTGCCTAAAATTGGTCAAAATTGAAGCTTTTGAGTGAGCGAAAACTCTGTAAAATGGCAATTTTGGTCACTGTGAGGGTTTAAAAAGTGGTTATTCAACATGAGGCCCGATCCAAATGACATTTTGAATCATTTTTGGTAGAGTCCAAAAAATCAATTTTATGATGAAAAACGATGACCCCTGACCAGTCGAACGTTAAAAAAAGTGGTCAATATTGATGAAATTTTAACATTTAATCTTTTGACTTTAAATGACTGTTAGATGTGAATTATTACTTTTTCAACTAAAATAAGTGTGTTTAAATCATTTCTGTTCCTAAAATTGGTCAAAATTGAAGCTTTTGAGTAAGCGAAAACTCTGTAAAATGGCAATTTTGGTCACTGTGAGGGTTTAAAAAGTGGTTATTCAACATGAGGCCCGATCCAAATGACATTTTGAATCATTTTTGGTAGAGTCCAAAAAATCAATTTTATGATGAAAAACGATGACCCCGGACCTGTCGAACGTTCAAAAAATGGTCAATATTGATGAAATTTTAACATTTAATCTTTTGACGGTAAATGACTGTTGGATGTGAATTATTACTTTTTCAACTAAAATAAGTGTGTTTAAAGTCATTTCTGTGCCTGAAATTGGCCAAAATTGAAGCTTTTGAGTAAGCGAAAACTCTGTAAAAATGGCAATTTTGGTCACTGTGAGGGTTTAAAAAGTGGTTATTCAACATGAGGCCCGATCCAAATGACATTTTGAATAATTTTTGGTAGAGTCCAAAAAATCAATTTTATGATGAAAAACAATGACCCCGGACCAGTCGAACGTTCAAAAAAGTGGTCAATATTGATGAAATTTTAACATTTAATCTTTTGACTTTAAATGACTGTTGGATGTGAATTATTACTTTTTCAACTAAAATAAGTGTGTTTAAATCATTTCTGTGCCTGAAATTGGTCAAAATTGAAGCTTTTGAGTAAGCGAAAACTCTGTAAAATGGCAATTTTGGTCACTGTAAGGGTTTAAAAAGTGGTTATTCAACATGAGGCCCAATCCAAATAACATTTTGAATCATTTTTGGTAGAGTCCAAAAAATCAATTTTATGATGAAAAACGATGACCCCGGACCTGTCGAACGTTCAAAAAATGGTCAATATTGATGAAATTTTAACATTTAATCTTTTGACTTTAAATGACTGTTAGATGTGAATTATTACTTTTTCAACTAAAATAAGTGTGTTTAAATCATTTCTGTGCCTAAAATTGGTCAAAATTGAAGCTTTTGAGTGAGCAAAAACTCTGTAAAATGGCAATTTTGGTCACTGTGAGGGTTTAAAAAGTGGTTATTCAACATGAGGCCCGATCCAAATGACATTTTGAATCATTTTTGGTAGAGTCCAAAAAATCAATTTTATGATGAAAAACGATGACCCCGGACCAGTCGAACGTTAAAAAAAGTGGTCAATATTGATGAAATTTTAACATTTAATCTTTTGACTTTAAATGACTGTTAGATGTGAATTATTACTTTTTCAACTAAAATAAGTGTGTTTAAATCATTTCTGTTCCTAAAATTGGTCAAAATTGAAGCTTTTGAGTAAGCGAAAACTCTGTAAAATGGCAATTTTGGTCACTGTCAGGGTTTAAAAAGTGGTTATTCAACATGAGGCCCGATCCAAATGACATTTTGAATCATTTTTGGTAGAGTCCAAAAAATCAATTTTATGATGAAAAACGATGACCCCGGACCTGTCGAACGTTCAAAAAATGGTCAATATTGATGAAATTTTAACATTTAATCTTTTGACGGTAAATGACTGTTGGATGTGAATTATTACTTTTTCAACTAAAATAAGTGTGTTTAAAGTAATTTCTGTGCCTGAAATTGGCCAAAATTGAAGCTTTTGAGTAAGCGAAAACTATGTAAAAATGGCAATTTTGGTCACTGTGAGGGTTTAAAAAGTGGTTATTCAACATGAGGCCCGATCCTAATGACATTTTGAATCATTTTTGGTAGAGTCCAAAAAAATCAATTTTATGATGAAAAACGATGACCCCGGACCAGTCGAACGTTCAAAAAATGGTCAATATTGATGAAAGTTTAACATTTAATCTTTTGACTTTAAATGACTGTTGGATGTGAATTATTACTTTTTCAACTAAAATAAGTGTGTTTAAAGTCATTTCTGTGCCTGAAATTTGTCAAAATTGAAGCTTTTGAGTGAGCGAAAACTCTGTAAAAATGGCAATTTTGGTCACTGTGAGGGTTTAAAAAGTGGTTATTCAACATGAGGCCCGATCCAAATGACATTTTGAATCATTTTGGTAGAGTCCAAAAAATAAATTTTATGATGAAAAACGATTACCCCGGACCTGTCGAACGTTCAAAAAAGTGGTCAATATTGATGAAATTTTAACATTTAATCTTTTGACGTTAAATGACTGTTGGATGTGAATTATTACTTTTTCAACTAAAATAAGTGTGTTTAAAGTCATTTCTGTGCCTGAAATTGGCCAAAATTGAAGCTTTTGAGGAAGCAAAAACTCTGTAAAAATGGCAATTTTGGTCGCTGTGAGGGTTTAAAAAGTGGTTATTCAACATGAGGCCCGATCCAAATAACATTTTGAATCATTTTTGGTAGAGTCCAAAAAATCAATTTTATGATGAAAAACGATGACCCCGGACCTGTCGAACGTTCAAAAAATGGTCAATATTGATGAAATTTTAACATTTAATCTTTTGACTTTAAATGACTGTTGGATGTGAATTATTACTTTTTCAACTAAAATAAGTGTGTTTAAAGTCATTTCTGTGCCTGAAATTGGTCAAAATTGAAGCTTTTGAGTAAGCGAAAACTCTGTAAAAATGGCAATTTTGGTCACTGTGAGGGTTTAAAAAGTGGTTATTCAACATAAGGCCCGATCCAAATGACATTTTGAATCATTTTTGGTAGAGTCCAAAAAATCAGTTTTATGATGAAAAACGATGACCCCGGACCTGTCGAACGTTCAGAAAATGGTCAATATTGATGAAATTTTAACATTTTATCTTTTGACTTTAAATGACTGTTGGATGTGAATTATTACATTTTCAACTGAAATAAGTGTGTTTAAAGTCATTTCTGTGCCTGAAATTGGTCAAAATTGAAGCTTTTGAGTAAGCGAAAACTCTGTAAAAATGGCAATTTTGGTCACTGTGAGGGTTTAAAAAGTGGTTATTCAACATGAGGCCCGATCCAAATGACATTTTGAATCATTTTGGTAGAGTCCAAAAAATAAATTTTATGATGAAAAACGATGACCCCGGACCTGTCGAACGTTCAAAAAAGTGGTCAATATTGATGAAATTTTAACATTTAATCTTTTGACGTTAAATGACTGTTGGATGTGAATTATTACTTTTTCAACTAAAATAAGTGTTTAAATCATTTCTGTTCCTAAAATTGGTCAAAATTGAAGCTTTTGAGTAAGCGAAAACTCTGTAAAATGGCAATTTTGGTCACTGTGAGGGTTTAAAAAGTGGTTATTCAACATGAGGCCCGATCCAAATGACATTTTGAATCATTTTTGGTAGAGTCCAAAAAATCAATTTTATGATGAAAAACGATGACCCCGGACCTGTCGAACGTTCAAAAAATGGTCAATATTGATGAAATTTTAACATTTAATCTTTTGACTTTAAATGACTGTTGGATGTGAATTATTACTTTTTCAACTAAAATAAGTGTGTTTAAAGTCATTTCTGTGCCTTAAATTGGTCAAAATTGAAGCTTTTGAGTGAGCGAAAACTCTGTAAAATGGCAATTTTGGTCACTGTAAGGGTTTAAAAAGTGGTTATTCAACATGAGGCCCAATCCAAATAACATTTTGAATCATTTTTGGTAGAGTCCAAAAAATCAATTTTATGATGAAAAAGGATGACCCCGGACCAGTCAAACGTTAAAAAAAGTGGTCAATATTGATGAAATTTTAACATTTAATCTTTTGACTTTAAATGACTGTTAGATGTGAATTATTACTTTTTCAACTAAAATAAGTGTGTTTAAATCATTTCTGTTCCTAAAATTGGTCAAAATTGAAGCTTTTGAGTAAGCGAAAACTCTGTAAAATGGCAATTTTGGTCACTGTGAGGGTTTAAAAAGTGGTTATTCAACATGAGGCCCGATCCAAATGACATTTTGAATCATTTTTGGTAGAGTCCAAAAAATCAATTTTATGATGAATAACGATGACCCCGGACCAGTCGAACGTTAAAAAAAGTGGTCAATATTGATGAAATTTTAACATTTAATCTTTTGACTTTAAATGACTGTTAGATGTGAATTATTACTTTTTCAACTAAAATAAGTGTGTTTAAATCATTTCTGTTCCTAAAATTGGTCAAAATTGAAGCTTTTGAGTAAGCGAAAACTCTGTAAAATGGCAATTTTGGTCACTGTGAGGGTTTAAAAAGTGGTTATTCAACATGAGGCCCGATCCAAATGACATTTTGAATCATTTTTGGTAGAGTCCAAAAAATCAATTTTATGATGAAAAACGATGACCCCGGACCTGTCGAACGTTCAAAAAATGGTCAATATTGATGAAATTTTAACATTTAATCTTTTGACGGTAAATGACTGTTGGATGTGAATTATTACTTTTTCAACTAAAATAAGTGTGTTTAAAGTAATTTCTGTGCCTGAAATTGGCCAAAATTAAAGCTTTTGAGTAAGCGAAAACTATGTAAAAATGGCAATTTTGGTCACTGTGAGGGTTTAAAAAGTGGTTATTCAACATGAGGCCCGATCCTAATGACATTTTGAATCATTTTTGGTAGAGTCCAAAAAAATCAATTTTATGATGAAAAACGATGACCCCGGACCAGTCGAACGTTCAAAAAATGGTCAATATTGATGAAAGTTTAACATTTAATCTTTTGACTTTAAATGACTGTTGGATGTGAATTATTACTTTTTCAACTAAAATAAGTGTGTTTAAAGTCATTTCTGTGCCTGAAATTGGTCAAAATTGAAGCTTTTGAGTGAGCGAAAACTCTGTAAAATGGCAATTTTGGTCACTGTAAGGGTTTAAAAAGTGGTTATTCAACATGAGGCCCAATCCAAATAACATTTTGAATCATTTTTGGTAGAGTCCAAAAAATCAATTTTATGATGAAAAACGATGACCCCGGACCAGTCGAACGTTAAAAAAAGTGGTCAATATTGATGAAATTTTAACATTTAATCTTTTGACTTTAAATGACTGTTAGATGTGAATTATTACTTTTTCAACTAAAATAAGTGTGTTTAAATCATTTCTGTTCCTAAAATTGGTCAAAATTGAAGCTTTTGAGTAAGCGAAAACTCTGTAAAATGGCAATTTTGGTCACTGTCAGGGTTTAAAAAGTGGTTATTCAACATGAGGCCCGATCCAAATGACATTTTGAATCATTTTTGGTAGAGTCCAAAAAATCAATTTTATGATGAAAAACGATGACCCCGGACCTGTCGAACGTTCAAAAAATGGTCAATATTGATGAAATTTTAACATTTAATCTTTTGACGGTAAATGACTGTTGGATGTGAATTATTACTTTTTCAACTAAAATAAGTGTGTTTAAAGTAATTTCTGTGCCTGAAATTGGCCAAAATTGAAGCTTTTGAGTAAGCGAAAACTATGTAAAAATGGCAATTTTGGTCACTGTGAGGGTTTAAAAAGTGGTTATTCAACATGAGGCCCGATCCTAATGACATTTTGAATCATTTTTGGTAGAGTCCAAAAAAATCAATTTTATGATGAAAAACGATGACCCCGGACCAGTCGAACGTTCAAAAAATGGTCAATATTGATGAAAGTTTAACATTTAATCTTTTGACTTTAAATGACTGTTGGATGTGAATTATTACTTTTTCAACTAAAATAAGTGTGTTTAAAGTCATTTCTGTGCCTGAAATTTGTCAAAATTGAAGCTTTTGAGTGAGCGAAAACTCTGTAAAAATGGCAATTTTGGTCACTGTGAGGGTTTAAAAAGTGGTTATTCAACATGAGGCCCGATCCAAATGACATTTTGAATCATTTTGGTAGAGTCCAAAAAATAAATTTTATGATGAAAAACGATTACCCCGGACCTGTCGAACGTTCAAAAAAGTGGTCAATATTGATGAAATTTTAACATTTAATCTTTTGACGTTAAATGACTGTTGGATGTGAATTATTACTTTTTCAACTAAAATAAGTGTGTTTAAAGTCATTTCTGTGCCTGAAATTGGCCAAAATTGAAGCTTTTGAGGAAGCAAAAACTCTGTAAAAATGGCAATTTTGGTCGCTGTGAGGGTTTAAAAAGTGGTTATTCAACATGAGGCCCGATCCAAATAACATTTTGAATCATTTTTGGTAGAGTCCAAAAAATCAATTTTATGATGAAAAACGATGACCCCGGACCTGTCGAACGTTCAAAAAATGGTCAATATTGATGAAATTTTAACATTTAATCTTTTGACTTTAAATGACTGTTGGATGTGAATTATTACTTTTTCAACTAAAATAAGTGTGTTTAAAGTCATTTCTGTGCCTGAAATTGGTCAAAATTGAAGCTTTTGAGTAAGCGAAAACTCTGTAAAAATGGCAATTTTGGTCACTGTGAGGGTTTAAAAAGTGGTTATTCAACATAAGGCCCGATCCAAATGACATTTTGAATCATTTTTGGTAGAGTCCAAAAAATCAGTTTTATGATGAAAAACGATGACCCCGGACCTGTCGAACGTTCAGAAAATGGTCAATATTGATGAAATTTTAACATTTAATCTTTTGACTTTAAATGACTGTTGGATGTGAATTATTACATTTTCAACTGAAATAAGTGTGTTTAAAGTCATTTCTGTGCCTGAAATTGGTCAAAATTGAAGCTTTTGAGTAAGCGAAAACTCTGTAAAAATGGCAATTTTGGTCACTGTGAGGGTTTAAAAAGTGGTTATTCAACATGAGGCCCGATCCAAATGACATTTTGAATCATTTTGGTAGAGTCCAAAAAATAAATTTTATGATGAAAAACGATGACCCCGGACCTGTCGAACGTTCAAAAAAGTGGTCAATATTGATGAAATTTTAACATTTAATCTTTTGACGTTAAATGACTGTTGGATGTGAATTATTACTTTTTCAACTAAAATAAGTGTGTTTAAATCATTTCTGTTCCTAAAATTGGTCAAAATTGAAGCTTTTGAGTAAGCGAAAACTCTGTAAAATGGCAATTTTGGTCACTGTGAGGGTTTAAAAAGTGGTTATTCAACATGAGGCCCGATCCAAATGACATTTTGAATCATTTTTGGTAGAGTCCAAAAAATCAATTTTATGATGAAAAACGATGACCCCGGACCAGTCGAACGTTCAAAAAATGGTCAATATTGATGAAAGTTTAACATTTAATCTTTTGACTTTAAATGACTGTTGGATGTGAATTATTACTTTTTCAACTAAAATAAGTGTGTTTAAAGTCATTTCTGTGCCTGAAATTGGTCAAAATTGAAGCTTTTGAGTGAGCGAAAACTCTGTAAAATGGCAATTTTGGTCACTGTAAGGGTTTAAAAAGTGGTTATTCAACATGAGGCCCAATCCAAATAACATTTTGAATCATTTTTGGTAGAGTCCAAAAAATCAATTTTATGATGAAAAAGGATGACCCCGGACCAGTCAAACGTTAAAAAAAGTGGTCAATATTGATGAAATTTTAACATTTAATCTTTTGACTTTAAATGACTGTTAGATGTGAATTATTACTTTTTCAACTAAAATAAGTGTGTTTAAATCATTTCTGTTCCTGAAATTGGCCAAAATTAAAGCTTTTGAGTAAGCGAAAACTATGTAAAAATGGCAATTTTGGTCACTGTGAGGGTTTAAAAAGTGGTTATTCAACATGAGGCCCGATCCTAATGACATTTTGAATCATTTTTGGTAGAGTCCAAAAAAATCAATTTTATGATGAAAAACGATGACCCCGGACCAGTCGAACGTTCAAAAAATGGTCAATATTGATGAAAGTTTAACATTTAATCTTTTGACTTTAAATGACTGTTGGATGTGAATTATTACTTTTTCAACTAAAATAAGTGTGTTTAAAGTCATTTCTGTGCCTGAAATTGGTCAAAATTGAAGCTTTTGAGTGAGCGAAAACTCTGTAAAATGGCAATTTTGGTCACTGTAAGGGTTTAAAAAGTGGTTATTCAACATGAGGCCCAATCCAAATAACATTTTGAATCATTTTTGGTAGAGTCCAAAAAATCAATTTTATGATGAAAAACGATGACCCCGGACCTGTCGAACGTTCAAAAAAGTGGTCAATATTGATGAAATTTTAACATTTAATCTTTTGACGTTAAATGACTGTTGGATGTGAATTATTACTTTTTCAACTAAAATAAGTGTGTTTAAATCATTTCTGTTCCTAAAATTGGTCAAAATTGAAGCTTTTGAGTAAGCGAAAACTCTGTAAAATGGCAATTTTGGTCACTGTGAGGGTTTAAAAAGTGGTTATTCAACATGAGGCCCGATCCAAATGACATTTTGAATCATTTTTGGTAGAGTCCAAAAAATCAATTTTATGATGAAAAACGATGACCCCGGACCTGTCGAACGTTCAAAAAATGGTCAATATTGATGAAATTTTAACATTTAATCTTTTGACGGTAAATGACTGTTGGATGTGAATTATTACTTTTTCAACTAAAATAAGTGTGTTTAAAGTAATTTCTGTGCCTGAAATTGGCCAAAATTGAAGCTTTTGAGTAAGCGAAAACTATGTAAAAATGGCAATTTTGGTCACTGTGAGGGTTTAAAAAGTGGTTATTCAACATGAGGCCCGATCCTAATGACATTTTGAATCATTTTTGGTAGAGTCCAAAAAAATCAATTTTATGATGAAAAACGATGACCCCGGACCAGTCGAACGTTCAAAAAATGGTCAATATTGATGAAAGTTTAACATTTAATCTTTTGACTTTAAATGACTGTTGGATGTGAATTATTACTTTTTCAACTAAAATAAGTGTGTTTAAAGTCATTTCTGTGCCTGAAATTGGTCAAAATTGAAGCTTTTGAGTGAGCGAAAACTCTGTAAAATGGCAATTTTGGTCACTGTAAGGGTTTAAAAAGTGGTTATTCAACATGAGGCTCAATCCAAATAACATTTTGAATCATTTTTGGTAGAGTCCAAAAAATCAATTTTATGATGAAAAACGATGACCCCGGACCAGTCAAACGTTAAAAAAAGTGGTCAATATTGATGAAATTTTAACATTTAATCTTTTGACTTTAAATGACTGTTAGATGTGAATTTTTACTTTTTCAACTAAAATAAGTGTGTTTAAATCATTTCTGTTCCTAAAATTGGTCAAAATTGAAGCTTTTGAGTAAGCGAAAACTCTGTAAAATGGCAATTTTGGTCACTGTGAGGGTTTAAAAAGTGGTTATTCAACATGAGGCCCGATCCAAATGACATTTTGAATCATTTTTGGTAGAGTCCAAAAAATCAATTTTATGATGAAAAACGATGACCCCGGACCAGTCGAACGTTAAAAAAAGTGGTCAATATTGATGAAATTTTAACATTTAATCTTTTGACTTTAAATGACTGTTAGATGTGAATTATTACTTTTTCAACTAAAATAAGTGTGTTTAAATCATTTCTGTTCCTAAAATTGGTCAAAATTGAAGCTTTTGAGTAAGCGAAAACTCTGTAAAATGGCAATTTTGGTCACTGTGAGGGTTTAAAAAGTGGTTATTCAACATGAGGCCCGATCCAAATGACATTTTGAATCATTTTTGGTAGAGTCCAAAAAATCAATTTTATGATGAAAAACGATGACCCCGGACCTGTCGAACGTTCAAAAAATGGTCAATATTGATGAAATTTTAACATTTAATCTTTTGACGGTAAATGACTGTTGGATGTGAATTATTACTTTTTCAACTAAAATAAGTGTGTTTAAAGTAATTTCTGTGCCTGAAATTGGCCAAAATTGAAGCTTTTGAGTAAGCGAAAACTATGTAAAAATGGCAATTTTGGTCACTGTGAGGGTTTAAAAAGTGGTTATTCAACATGAGGCCCGATCCTAATGACATTTTGAATCATTTTTGGTAGAGTCCAAAAAAATCAATTTTATGATGAAAAACGATGACCCCGGACCAGTCGAACGTTCAAAAAATGGTCAATATTGATGAAAGTTTAACATTTAATCTTTTGACTTTAAATGACTGTTGGATGTGAATTATTACTTTTTCAACTAAAATAAGTGTGTTTAAAGTCATTTCTGTGCCTGAAATTGGTCAAAATTGAAGCTTTTGAGTGAGCGAAAACTCTGTAAAATGGCAATTTTGGTCACTGTAAGGGTTTAAAAAGTGGTTATTCAACATGAGGCCCAATCCAAATAACATTTTGAATCATTTTTGGTAGAGTCCAAAAAATCAATTTTATGATGAAAAACGATGACCCCGGACCTGTCGAACGTTCAAAAAATGGTCAATATTGATGAAATTTTAACATTTAATCTTTTGACTTTAAATGACTGTTAGATGTGAATTATTACTTTTTCAACTAAAATAAGTGTGTTTAAATCATTTCTGTGCCTAAAATTGGTCAAAATTGAAGCTTTTGAGTGAGCGAAAACTCTGTAAAATGGCAATTTTGGTCACTGTGAGGGTTTAAAAAGTGGTTATTCAACATGAGGCCCGATCCAAATGACATTTTGAATCATTTTTGGTAGAGTCCAAAAAATCAATTTTATGATGAAAAACGATGACCCCGGACCAGTCGAACGTTCAAAAAATGGTCAATATTGATGAAAGTTTAACATTTAATCTTTTGACTTTAAATGACTGTTGGATGTGAATTATTACTTTTTCAACTAAAATAAGTGTGTTTAAAGTCATTTCTGTGCCTGAAATTGGTCAAAATTGAAGCTTTTGAGTGAGCGAAAACTCTGTAAAATGGCAATTTTGGTCACTGTAAGGGTTTAAAAAGTGGTTATTCAACATGAGGCCCAATCCAAATAACATTTTGAATCATTTTTGGTAGAGTCCAAAAAATCAATTTTATGATGAAAAACGATGACCCCGGACCTGTCGAACGTTCAAAAAAGTGGTCAATATTGATGAAATTTTAACATTTAATCTTTTGACGTTAAATGACTGTTGGATGTGAATTATTACTTTTTCAACTAAAATAAGTGTGTTTAAATCATTTCTGTTCCTAAAATTGGTCAAAATTGAAGCTTTTGAGTAAGCGAAAACTCTGTAAAATGGCAATTTTGGTCACTGTGAGGGTTTAAAAAGTGGTTATTCAACATGAGGCCCGATCCAAATGACATTTTGAATCATTTTTGGTAGAGTCCAAAAAATCAATTTTATGATGAAAAACGATGACCCCGGACCTGTCGAACGTTCAAAAAATGGTCAATATTGATGAAATTTTAACATTTAATCTTTTGACGGTAAATGACTGTTGGATGTGAATTATTACTTTTTCAACTAAAATAAGTGTGTTTAAAGTAATTTCTGTGCCTGAAATTGGCCAAAATTGAAGCTTTTGAGTAAGCGAAAACTATGTAAAAATGGCAATTTTGGTCACTGTGAGGGTTTAAAAAGTGGTTATTCAACATGAGGCCCGATCCTAATGACATTTTGAATCATTTTTGGTAGAGTCCAAAAAAATCAATTTTATGATGAAAAACGATGACCCCGGACCAGTCGAACGTTCAAAAAATGGTCAATATTGATGAAAGTTTAACATTTAATCTTTTGACTTTAAATGACTGTTGGATGTGAATTATTACTTTTTCAACTAAAATAAGTGTGTTTAAAGTCATTTCTGTGCCTGAAATTGGTCAAAATTGAAGCTTTTGAGTGAGCGAAAACTCTGTAAAATGGCAATTTTGGTCACTGTAAGGGTTTAAAAAGTGGTTATTCAACATGAGGCTCAATCCAAATAACATTTTGAATCATTTTTGGTAGAGTCCAAAAAATCAATTTTATGATGAAAAACGATGACCCCGGACCAGTCAAACGTTAAAAAAAGTGGTCAATATTGATGAAATTTTAACATTTAATCTTTTGACTTTAAATGACTGTTAGATGTGAATTATTACTTTTTCAACTAAAATAAGTGTGTTTAAATCATTTCTGTTCCTAAAATTGGTCAAAATTGAAGCTTTTGAGTAAGCGAAAACTCTGTAAAATGGCAATTTTGGTCACTGTGAGGGTTTAAAAAGTGGTTATTCAACATGAGGCCCGATCCAAATGACATTTTGAATCATTTTTGGTAGAGTCCAAAAAATCAATTTTATGATGAAAAACGATGACCCCGGACCAGTCGAACGTTAAAAAAAGTGGTCAATATTGATGAAATTTTAACATTTAATCTTTTGACTTTAAATGACTGTTAGATGTGAATTATTACTTTTTCAACTAAAATAAGTGTGTTTAAATCATTTCTGTTCCTAAAATTGGTCAAAATTGAAGCTTTTGAGTAAGCGAAAACTCTGTAAAATGGCAATTTTGGTCACTGTGAGGGTTTAAAAAGTGGTTATTCAACATGAGGCCCGATCCAAATGACATTTTGAATCATTTTTGGTAGAGTCCAAAAAATCAATTTTATGATGAAAAACGATGACCCCGGACCTGTCGAACGTTCAAAAAATGGTCAATATTGATGAAATTTTAACATTTAATCTTTTGACGGTAAATGACTGTTGGATGTGAATTATTACTTTTTCAACTAAAATAAGTGTGTTTAAAGTAATTTCTGTGCCTGAAATTGGCCAAAATTGAAGCTTTTGAGTAAGCGAAAACTATGTAAAAATGGCAATTTTGGTCACTGTGAGGGTTTAAAAAGTGGTTATTCAACATGAGGCCCGATCCTAATGACATTTTGAATCATTTTTGGTAGAGTCCAAAAAAATCAATTTTATGATGAAAAACGATGACCCCGGACCAGTCGAACGTTCAAAAAATGGTCAATATTGATGAAAGTTTAACATTTAATCTTTTGACTTTAAATGACTGTTGGATGTGAATTATTACTTTTTCAACTAAAATAAGTGTGTTTAAAGTCATTTCTGTGCCTGAAATTGGTCAAAATTGAAGCTTTTGAGTGAGCGAAAACTCTGTAAAATGGCAATTTTGGTCACTGTAAGGGTTTAAAAAGTGGTTATTCAACATGAGGCCCAATCCAAATAACATTTTGAATCATTTTTGGTAGAGTCCAAAAAATCAATTTTATGATGAAAAACGATGACCCCGGACCTGTCGAACGTTCAAAAAATGGTCAATATTGATGAAATTTTAACATTTAATCTTTTGACTTTAAATGACTGTTAGATGTGAATTATTACTTTTTCAACTAAAATAAGTGTGTTTAAATCATTTCTGTGCCTAAAATTGGTCAAAATTGAAGCTTTTGAGTGAGCGAAAACTCTGTAAAATGGCAATTTTGGTCACTGTGAGGGTTTAAAAAGTGGTTATTCAACATGAGGCCCGATCCAAATGACATTTTGAATCATTTTTGGTAGAGTCCAAAAAATCAATTTTATGATGAAAAACGATGACCCCGGACCAGTCGAACGTTAAAAAAAGTGGTCAATATTGATGAAATTTTAACATTTAATCTTTTGACTTTAAATGACTGTTAGATGTGAATTATTACTTTTTCAACTAAAATAAGTGTGTTTAAATCATTTCTGTTCCTAAAATTGGTCAAAATTGAAGCTTTTGAGTAAGCGAAAACTCTGTAAAATGGCAATTTTGGTCACTGTGAGGGTTTAAAAAGTGGTTATTCAACATGAGGCCCGATCCAAATGACATTTTGAATCATTTTTGGTAGAGTCCAAAAAATCAATTTTATGATGAAAAACGATGACCCCGGACCTGTCGAACGTTCAAAAAATGGTCAATATTGATGAAATTTTAACATTTAATCTTTTGACGGTAAATGACTGTTGGATGTGAATTATTACTTTTTCAACTAAAATAAGTGTGTTTAAAGTCATTTCTGTGCCTGAAATTGGCCAAAATTGAAGCTTTTGAGTAAGCGAAAACTCTGTAAAATGGCAATTTTGGTCACTGTAAGGGTTTAAAAAGTGGTTATTCAACATGAGGCCCAATCCAAATAACATTTTGAATCATTTTTGGTAGAGTCCAAAAAATCAATTTTATGATGAAAAACGATGACCCCGGACCTGTCGAACGTTCAAAAAAGTGGTCAATATTGATGAAATTTTAACATTTAATCTTTTGACGTTAAATGACTGTTGGATGTGAATTATTACTTTTTCAACTAAAATAAGTGTGTTTAAATCATTTCTGTTCCTAAAATTGGTCAAAATTGAAGCTTTTGAGTAAGCGAAAACTCTGTAAAATGGCAATTTTGGTCACTGTGAGGGTTTAAAAAGTGGTTATTCAACATGAGGCCCGATCCAAATGACATTTTGAATCATTTTTGGTAGAGTCCAAAAAATCAATTTTATGATGAAAAACGATGACCCCGGACCTGTCGAACGTTCAAAAAATGGTCAATATTGATGAAATTTTAACATTTAATCTTTTGACGGTAAATGACTGTTGGATGTGAATTATTACTTTTTCAACTAAAATAAGTGTGTTTAAAGTAATTTCTGTGCCTGAAATTGGCCAAAATTGAAGCTTTTGAGTAAGCGAAAACTATGTAAAAATGGCAATTTTGGTCACTGTGAGGGTTTAAAAAGTGGTTATTCAACATGAGGCCCGATCCTAATGACATTTTGAATCATTTTTGGTAGAGTCCAAAAAAATCAATTTTATGATGAAAAACGATGACCCCGGACCAGTCGAACGTTCAAAAAATGGTCAATATTGATGAAAGTTTAACATTTAATCTTTTGACTTTAAATGACTGTTGGATGTGAATTATTACTTTTTCAACTAAAATAAGTGTGTTTAAAGTCATTTCTGTGCCTGAAATTGGTCAAAATTGAAGCTTTTGAGTGAGCGAAAACTCTGTAAAATGGCAATTTTGGTCACTGTAAGGGTTTAAAAAGTGGTTATTCAACATGAGGCTCAATCCAAATAACATTTTGAATCATTTTTGGTAGAGTCCAAAAAATCAATTTTATGATGAAAAACGATGACCCCGGACCAGTCGAACGTTAAAAAAAGTGGTCAATATTGATGAAATTTTAACATTTAATCTTTTGACTTTAAATGACTGTTAGATGTGAATTATTACTTTTTCAACTAAAATAAGTGTGTTTAAATCATTTCTGTTCCTAAAATTGGTCAAAATTGAAGCTTTTGAGTAAGCGAAAACTCTGTAAAATGGCAATTTTGGTCACTGTGAGGGTTTAAAAAGTGGTTATTCAACATGAGGCCCGATCCAAATGACATTTTGAATCATTTTTGGTAGAGTCCAAAAAATCAATTTTATGATGAAAAACGATGACCCCGGACCTGTCGAACGTTCAAAAAATGGTCAATATTGATGAAATTTTAACATTTAATCTTTTGACGGTAAATGACTGTTGGATGTGAATTATTACTTTTTCAACTAAAATAAGTGTGTTTAAAGTAATTTCTGTGCCTGAAATTGGCCAAAATTGAAGCTTTTGAGTAAGCGAAAACTATGTAAAAATGGCAATTTTGGTCACTGTGAGGGTTTAAAAAGTGGTTATTCAACATGAGGCCCGATCCTAATGACATTTTGAATCATTTTTGGTAGAGTCCAAAAAAATCAATTTTATGATGAAAAACGATGACCCCGGACCAGTCGAACGTTCAAAAAATGGTCAATATTGATGAAAGTTTAACATTTAATCTTTTGACTTTAAATGACTGTTGGATGTGAATTATTACTTTTTCAACTAAAATAAGTGTGTTTAAAGTCATTTCTGTGCCTGAAATTGGTCAAAATTGAAGCTTTTGAGTGAGCGAAAACTCTGTAAAATGGCAATTTTGGTCACTGTAAGGGTTTAAAAAGTGGTTATTCAACATGAGGCCCAATCCAAATAACATTTTGAATCATTTTTGGTAGAGTCCAAAAAATCAATTTTATGATGAAAAACTATGACCCCGGACCTGTCGAACGTTCAAAAAATGGTCAATATTGATGAAATTTTAACATTTAATCTTTTGACTTTAAATGACTGTTAGATGTGAATTATTACTTTTTCAACTAAAATAAGTGTGTTTAAATCATTTCTGTGCCTAAAATTGGTCAAAATTGAAGCTTTTGAGTGAGCGAAAACTCTGTAAAATGGCAATTTTGGTCACTGTGAGGGTTTAAAAAGTGGTTATTCAACATGAGGCCCGATCCAAATGACATTTTGAATCATTTTTGGTAGAGTCCAAAAAATCAATTTTATGATGAAAAACGATGACCCCGGACCAGTCGAACGTTAAAAAAAGTGGTCAATATTGATGAAATTTTAACATTTAATCTTTTGACTTTAAATGACTGTTAGATGTGAATTATTACTTTTTCAACTAAAATAAGTGTGTTTAAATCATTTCTGTTCCTAAAATTGGTCAAAATTGAAGCTTTTGAGTAAGCGAAAACTCTGTAAAATGGCAATTTTGGTCACTGTGAGGGTTTAAAAAGTGGTTATTCAACATGAGGCCCGATCCAAATGACATTTTGAATCATTTTTGGTAGAGTCCAAAAAATCAATTTTATGATGAAAAACGATGACCCCGGACCTGTCGAACGTTCAAAAAATGGTCAATATTGATGAAATTTTAACATTTAATCTTTTGACGGTAAATGACTGTTGGATGTGAATTATTACTTTTTCAACTAAAATAAGTGTGTTTAAAGTCATTTCTGTGCCTGAAATTGGCCAAAATTGAAGCTTTTGAGTAAGCGAAAACTCTGTAAAAATGGCAATTTTGGTCACTGTGAGGGTTTAAAAAGTGGTTATTCAACATGAGGCCCGATCCAAATGACATTTTGAATAATTTTTGGTAGAGTCCAAAAAATCAATTTTATGATGAAAAACAATGACCCCGGACCAGTCGAACGTTCAAAAAAGTGGTCAATATTGATGAAATTTTAACATTTAATCTTTTGACTTTAAATGACTGTTGGATGTGAATTATTACTTTTTCAACTAAAATAAGTGTGTTTAAATCATTTCTGTGCCTGAAATTGGTCAAAATTGAAGCTTTTGAGTAAGCGAAAACTCTGTAAAATGGCAATTTTGGTCACTGTAAGGGTTTAAAAAGTGGTTATTCAACATGAGGCCCAATCCAAATAACATTTTGAATCATTTTTGGTAGAGTCCAAAAAATCAATTTTATGATGAAAAACGATGACCCCGGACCTGTCGAACGTTCAAAAAATGGTCAATATTGATGAAATTTTAACATTTAATCTTTTGACTTTAAATGACTGTTAGATGTGAATTATTACTTTTTCAACTAAAATAAGTGTGTTTAAATCATTTCTGTGCCTAAAATTGGTCAAAATTGAAGCTTTTGAGTGAGCAAAAACTCTGTAAAATGGCAATTTTGGTCACTGTGAGGGTTTAAAAAGTGGTTATTCAACATGAGGCCCGATCCAAATGACATTTTGAATCATTTTTGGTAGAGTCCAAAAAATCAATTTTATGATGAAAAACGATGACCCCGGACCAGTCGAACGTTAAAAAAAGTGGTCAATATTGATGAAATTTTAACATTTAATCTTTTGACTTTAAATGACTGTTAGATGTGAATTATTACTTTTTCAACTAAAATAAGTGTGTTTAAAGTCATTTCTGTGTCTGAAATTGGCCAAAATTGAAGCTTTTGAGTAAGCGAAAACTCTGTAAAAATGGCAATTTTGGTCACTGTGAGGGTTTAAAAAGTGGTTATTCAACATGAGGCCCGATCCAAATGACATTTTGAATCATTTTTGGTAGAGTCCAAAAAATCAATTTTATGATGAAAAACGATGACCCCGGACCTGTCGAACGTTCAAAAAATGGTCAATATTGATGAAATTTTAACATTTAATCTTTTGACGGTAAATGACTGTTGGATGTGAATTATTACTTTTTCAACTAAAATAAGTGTGTTTAAAGTAATTTCTGTGCCTGAAATTGGCCAAAATTGAAGCTTTTGAGTAAGCGAAAACTATGTAAAAATGGCAATTTTGGTCACTGTGAGGGTTTAAAAAGTGGTTATTCAACATGAGGCCCGATCCTAATGACATTTTGAATCATTTTTGGTAGAGTCCAAAAAAATCAATTTTATGATGAAAAACGATGACCCCGGACCAGTCGAACGTTCAAAAAATGGTCAATATTGATGAAAGTTTAACATTTAATCTTTTGACTTTAAATGACTGTTGGATGTGAATTATTACTTTTTCAACTAAAATAAGTGTGTTTAAAGTCATTTCTGTGCCTGAAATTGGTCAAAATTGAAGCTTTTGAGTGAGCGAAAACTCTGTAAAATGGCAATTTTGGTCACTGTAAGGGTTTAAAAAGTGGTTATTCAACATGAGGCCCAATCCAAATAACATTTTGAATCATTTTTGGTAGAGTCCAAAAAATCAATTTTATGATGAAAAACGATGACCCCGGACCTGTCGAACGTTCAAAAAATGGTCAATATTGATGAAATTTTAACATTTAATCTTTTGACTTTAAATGACTGTTAGATGTGAATTATTACTTTTTCAACTAAAATAAGTGTGTTTAAATCATTTCTGTGCCTAAAATTGGTCAAAATTGAAGCTTTTGAGTGAGCGAAAACTCTGTAAAATGGCAATTTTGGTCACTGTGAGGGTTTAAAAAGTGGTTATTCAACATGAGGCCCGATCCAAATGACATTTTGAATCATTTTTGGTAGAGTCCAAAAAATCAATTTTATGATGAAAAACGATGACCCCGGACCAGTCGAACGTTAAAAAAAGTGGTCAATATTGATGAAATTTTAACATTTAATCTTTTGACTTTAAATGACTGTTAGATGTGAATTATTACTTTTTCAACTAAAATAAGTGTGTTTAAATCATTTCTGTTCCTAAAATTGGTCAAAATTGAAGCTTTTGAGTAAGCGAAAACTATGTAAAATGGCAATTTTGGTCACTGTGAGGGTTTAAAAAGTGGTTATTCAACATGAGGCCCGATCCAAATGACATTTTGAATCATTTTTGGTAGAGTCCAAAAAATCAATTTTATGATGAAAAACGATGACCCCGGACCTGTCGAACGTTCAAAAAATGGTCAATATTGATGAAATTTTAACATTTAATCTTTTGACGGTAAATGACTGTTGGATGTGAATTATTACTTTTTCAACTAAAATAAGTGTGTTTAAAGTCATTTCTGTGCCTGAAATTGGCCAAAATTGAAGCTTTTGAGTAAGCGAAAACTCTGTAAAAATGGCAATTTTGGTCACTGTGAGGGTTTAAAAAGTGGTTATTCAACATGAGGCCCGATCCAAATGACATTTTGAATAATTTTTGGTAGAGTCCAAAAAATCAATTTTATGATGAAAAACAATGACCCCGGACCAGTCGAACGTTCAAAAAAGTGGTCAATATTGATGAAATTTTAACATTTAATCTTTTGACTTTAAATGACTGTTGGATGTGAATTATTACTTTTTCAACTAAAATAAGTGTGTTTAAATCATTTCTGTGCCTGAAATTGGTCAAAATTGAAGCTTTTGAGTAAGCGAAAACTCTGTAAAATGGCAATTTTGGTCACTGTAAGGGTTTAAAAAGTGGTTATTCAACATGAGGCCCAATCCAAATAACATTTTGAATCATTTTTGGTAGAGTCCAAAAAATCAATTTTATGATGAAAAACGATGACCCCGGACCTGTCGAACGTTCAAAAAATGGTCAATATTGATGAAATTTTAACATTTAATCTTTTGACGGTAAATGACTGTTGGATGTGAATTATTACTTTTTCAACTAAAATAAGTGTGTTTAAAGTAATTTCTGTGCCTGAAATTGGCCAAAATTGAAGCTTTTGAGTAAGCGAAAACTATGTAAAAATGGCAATTTTGGTCACTGTGAGGGTTTAAAAAGTGGTTATTCAACATGAGGCCCGATCCTAATGACATTTTGAATCATTTTTGGTAGAGTCCAAAAAAATCAATTTTATGATGAAAAACGATGACCCCGGACCAGTCGAACGTTCAAAAAATGGTCAATATTGATGAAAGTTTAACATTTAATCTTTTGACTTTAAATGACTGTTGGATGTGAATTATTACTTTTTCAACTAAAATAAGTGTGTTTAAAGTCATTTCTGTGCCTGAAATTGGTCAAAATTGAAGCTTTTGAGTGAGCGAAAACTCTGTAAAATGGCAATTTTGGTCACTGTAAGGGTTTAAAAAGTGGTTATTCAACATGAGGCCCAATCCAAATAACATTTTGAATCATTTTTGGTAGAGTCCAAAAAATCAATTTTATGATGAAAAACGATGACCCCGGACCTGTCGAACGTTCAAAAAATGGTCAATATTGATGAAATTTTAACATTTAATCTTTTGACTTTAAATGACTGTTAGATGTGAATTATTACTTTTTCAACTAAAATAAGTGTGTTTAAATCATTTCTGTGCCTAAAATTGGTCAAAATTGAAGCTTTTGAGTGAGCGAAAACTCTGTAAAATGGCAATTTTGGTCACTGTGAGGGTTTAAAAAGTGGTTATTCAACATGAGGCCCGATCCAAATGACATTTTGAATCATTTTTGGTAGAGTCCAAAAAATCAATTTTATGATGAAAAACGATGACCCCGGACCAGTCGAACGTTAAAAAAAGTGGTCAATATTGATGAAATTTTAACATTTAATCTTTTGACTTTAAATGACTGTTAGATGTGAATTATTACTTTTTCAACTAAAATAAGTGTGTTTAAATCATTTCTGTTCCTAAAATTGGTCAAAATTGAAGCTTTTGAGTAAGCGAAAACTCTGTAAAATGGCAATTTTGGTCACTGTGAGGGTTTAAAAAGTGGTTATTCAACATGAGGCCCGATCCAAATGACATTTTGAATCATTTTTGGTAGAGTCCAAAAAATCAATTTTATGATGAAAAACGATGACCCCGGACCTGTCGAACGTTCAAAAAATGGTCAATATTGATGAAATTTTAACATTTAATCTTTTGACGGTAAATGACTGTTGGATGTGAATTATTACTTTTTCAACTAAAATAAGTGTGTTTAAAGTCATTTCTGTGCCTGAAATTGGCCAAAATTGAAGCTTTTGAGTAAGCGAAAACTCTGTAAAAATGGCAATTTTGGTCACTGTGAGGGTTTAAAAAGTGGTTATTCAACATGAGGCCCGATCCAAATGACATTTTGAATAATTTTTGGTAGAGTCCAAAAAATCAATTTTATGATGAAAAACAATGACCCCGGACCAGTCGAACGTTCAAAAAAGTGGTCAATATTGATGAAATTTTAACATTTAATCTTTTGACTTTAAATGACTGTTGGATGTGAATTATTACTTTTTCAACTAAAATAAGTGTGTTTAAATCATTTCTGTGCCTGAAATTGGTCAAAATTGAAGCTTTTGAGTAAGCGAAAACTCTGTAAAATGGCAATTTTGGTCACTGTAAGGGTTTAAAAAGTGGTTATTCAACATGAGGCCCAATCCAAATAACATTTTGAATCATTTTTGGTAGAGTCCAAAAAATCAATTTTATGATGAAAAACGATGACCCCGGACCTGTCGAACGTTCAAAAAAGTGGTCAATATTGATGAAATTTTAACATTTAATCTTTTGACGTTAAATGACTGTTGGATGTGAATTATTACTTTTTCAACTAAAATAAGTGTGTTTAAATCATTTCTGTTCCTAAAATTGGTCAAAATTGAAGCTTTTGAGTAAGCGAAAACTCTGTAAAATGGCAATTTTGGTCACTGTGAGGGTTTAAAAAGTGGTTATTCAACATGAGGCCCGATCCAAATGACATTTTGAATCATTTTTGGTAGAGTCCAAAAAATCAATTTTATGATGAAAAACGATGACCCCGGACCTGTCGAACGTTCAAAAAATGGTCAATATTGATGAAATTTTAACATTTAATCTTTTGACGGTAAATGACTGTTGGATGTGAATTATTACTTTTTCAACTAAAATAAGTGTGTTTAAAGTAATTTCTGTGCCTGAAATTGGCCAAAATTGAAGCTTTTGAGTAAGCGAAAACTATGTAAAAATGGCAATTTTGGTCACTGTGAGGGTTTAAAAAGTGGTTATTCAACATGAGGCCCGATCCTAATGACATTTTGAATCATTTTTGGTAGAGTCCAAAAAAATCAATTTTATGATGAAAAACGATGACCCCGGACCAGTCGAACGTTCAAAAAATGGTCAATATTGATGAAAGTTTAACATTTAATCTTTTGACTTTAAATGACTGTTGGATGTGAATTATTACTTTTTCAACTAAAATAAGTGTGTTTAAAGTCATTTCTGTGCCTGAAATTGGTCAAAATTGAAGCTTTTGAGTGAGCGAAAACTCTGTAAAATGGCAATTTTGGTCACTGTAAGGGTTTAAAAAGTGGTTATTCAACATGAGGCTCAATCCAAATAACATTTTGAATCATTTTTGGTAGAGTCCAAAAAATCAATTTTATGATGAAAAACGATGACCCCGGACCAGTCAAACGTTAAAAAAAGTGGTCAATATTGATGAAATTTTAACATTTAATCTTTTGACTTTAAATGACTGTTAGATGTGAATTATTACTTTTTCAACTAAAATAAGTGTGTTTAAATCATTTCTGTTCCTAAAATTGGTCAAAATTGAAGCTTTTGAGTAAGCGAAAACTCTGTAAAATGGCAATTTTGGTCACTGTGAGGGTTTAAAAAGTGGTTATTCAACATGAGGCCCGATCCAAATGACATTTTGAATCATTTTTGGTAGAGTCCAAAAAATCAATTTTATGATGAAAAACGATGACCCCGGACCAGTCGAACGTTAAAAAAAGTGGTCAATATTGATGAAATTTTAACATTTAATCTTTTGACTTTAAATGACTGTTAGATGTGAATTATTACTTTTTCAACTAAAATAAGTGTGTTTAAATCATTTCTGTTCCTAAAATTGGTCAAAATTGAAGCTTTTGAGTAAGCGAAAACTCTGTAAAATGGCAATTTTGGTCACTGTGAGGGTTTAAAAAGTGGTTATTCAACATGAGGCCCGATCCAAATGACATTTTGAATCATTTTTGGTAGAGTCCAAAAAATCAATTTTATGATGAAAAACGATGACCCCGGACCTGTCGAACGTTCAAAAAATGGTCAATATTGATGAAATTTTAACATTTAATCTTTTGACGGTAAATGACTGTTGGATGTGAATTATTACTTTTTCAACTAAAATAAGTGTGTTTAAAGTAATTTCTGTGCCTGAAATTGGCCAAAATTGAAGCTTTTGAGTAAGCGAAAACTATGTAAAAATGGCAATTTTGGTCACTGTGAGGGTTTAAAAAGTGGTTATTCAACATGAGGCCCGATCCTAATGACATTTTGAATCATTTTTGGTAGAGTCCAAAAAAATCAATTTTATGATGAAAAACGATGACCCCGGACCAGTCGAACGTTCAAAAAATGGTCAATATTGATGAAAGTTTAACATTTAATCTTTTGACTTTAAATGACTGTTGGATGTGAATTATTACTTTTTCAACTAAAATAAGTGTGTTTAAAGTCATTTCTGTGCCTGAAATTGGTCAAAATTGAAGCTTTTGAGTGAGCGAAAACTCTGTAAAATGGCAATTTTGGTCACTGTAAGGGTTTAAAAAGTGGTTATTCAACATGAGGCCCAATCCAAATAACATTTTGAATCATTTTTGGTAGAGTCCAAAAAATCAATTTTATGATGAAAAACTATGACCCCGGACCTGTCGAACGTTCAAAAAATGGTCAATATTGATGAAATTTTAACATTTAATCTTTTGACTTTAAATGACTGTTAGATGTGAATTATTACTTTTTCAACTAAAATAAGTGTGTTTAAATCATTTCTGTGCCTAAAATTGGTCAAAATTGAAGCTTTTGAGTGAGCGAAAACTCTGTAAAATGGCAATTTTGGTCACTGTGAGGGTTTAAAAAGTGGTTATTCAACATGAGGCCCGATCCAAATGACATTTTGAATCATTTTTGGTAGAGTCCAAAAAATCAATTTTATGATGAAAAACGATGACCCCGGACCAGTCGAACGTTAAAAAAAGTGGTCAATATTGATGAAATTTTAACATTTAATCTTTTGACTTTAAATGACTGTTAGATGTGAATTATTACTTTTTCAACTAAAATAAGTGTGTTTAAATCATTTCTGTTCCTAAAATTGGTCAAAATTGAAGCTTTTGAGTAAGCGAAAACTCTGTAAAATGGCAATTTTGGTCACTGTGAGGGTTTAAAAAGTGGTTATTCAACATGAGGCCCGATCCAAATGACATTTTGAATCATTTTTGGTAGAGTCCAAAAAATCAATTTTATGATGAAAAACGATGACCCCGGACCTGTCGAACGTTCAAAAAATGGTCAATATTGATGAAATTTTAACATTTAATCTTTTGACGGTAAATGACTGTTGGATGTGAATTATTACTTTTTCAACTAAAATAAGTGTGTTTAAAGTCATTTCTGTGCCTGAAATTGGCCAAAATTGAAGCTTTTGAGTAAGCGAAAACTCTGTAAAAATGGCAATTTTGGTCACTGTGAGGGTTTAAAAAGTGGTTATTCAACATGAGGCCCGATCCAAATGACATTTTGAATAAGTTTTGGTAGAGTCCAAAAAATCAATTTTATGATGAAAAACAATGACCCCGGACCAGTCGAACGTTCAAAAAAGTGGTCAATATTGATGAAATTTTAACATTTAATCTTTTGACTTTAAATGACTGTTGGATGTGAATTATTACTTTTTCAACTAAAATAAGTGTGTTTAAATCATTTCTGTGCCTGAAATTGGTCAAAATTGAAGCTTTTGAGTAAGCGAAAACTCTGTAAAATGGCAATTTTGGTCACTGTAAGGGTTTAAAAAGTGGTTATTCAACATGAGGCCCAATCCAAATAACATTTTGAATCATTTTTGGTAGAGTCCAAAAAATCAATTTTATGATGAAAAACGATGACCCCGGACCTGTCGAACGTTCAAAAAATGGTCAATATTGATGAAATTTTAACATTTAATCTTTTGACTTTAAATGACTGTTAGATGTGAATTATTACTTTTTCAACTAAAATAAGTGTGTTTAAATCATTTCTGTGCCTAAAATTGGTCAAAATTGAAGCTTTTGAGTGAGCAAAAACTCTGTAAAATGGCAATTTTGGTCACTGTGAGGGTTTAAAAAGTGGTTATTCAACATGAGGCCCGATCCAAATGACATTTTGAATCATTTTTGGTAGAGTCCAAAAAATCAATTTTATGATGAAAAACGATGACCCCGGACCAGTCGAACGTTAAAAAAAGTGGTCAATATTGATGAAATTTTAACATTTAATCTTTTGACTTTAAATGACTGTTAGATGTGAATTATTACTTTTTCAACTAAAATAAGTGTGTTTAAAGTCATTTCTGTGTCTGAAATTGGCCAAAATTGAAGCTTTTGAGTAAGCGAAAACTCTGTAAAAATGGCAATTTTGGTCACTGTGAGGGTTTAAAAAGTGGTTATTCAACATGAGGCCCGATCCAAATGACATTTTGAATCATTTTTGGTAGAGTCCAAAAAATCAATTTTATGATGAAAAACGATGACCCCGGACCTGTCGAACGTTCAAAAAATGGTCAATATTGATGAAATTTTAACATTTAATCTTTTGACGGTAAATGACTGTTGGATGTGAATTATTACTTTTTCAACTAAAATAAGTGTGTTTAAAGTAATTTCTGTGCCTGAAATTGGCCAAAATTGAAGCTTTTGAGTAAGCGAAAACTATGTAAAAATGGCAATTTTGGTCACTGTGAGGGTTTAAAAAGTGGTTATTCAACATGAGGCCCGATCCTAATGACATTTTGAATCATTTTTGGTAGAGTCCAAAAAAATCAATTTTATGATGAAAAACGATGACCCCGGACCAGTCGAACGTTCAAAAAATGGTCAATATTGATGAAAGTTTAACATTTAATCTTTTGACTTTAAATGACTGTTGGATGTGAATTATTACTTTTTCAACTAAAATAAGTGTGTTTAAAGTCATTTCTGTGCCTGAAATTGGTCAAAATTGAAGCTTTTGAGTGAGCGAAAACTCTGTAAAATGGCAATTTTGGTCACTGTAAGGGTTTAAAAAGTGGTTATTCAACATGAGGCCCAATCCAAATAACATTTTGAATCATTTTTGGTAGAGTCCAAAAAATCAATTTTATGATGAAAAACGATGACCCCGGACCTGTCGAACGTTCAAAAAATGGTCAATATTGATGAAATTTTAACATTTAATCTTTTGACTTTAAATGACTGTTAGATGTGAATTATTACTTTTTCAACTAAAATAAGTGTGTTTAAATCATTTCTGTGCCTAAAATTGGTCAAAATTGAAGCTTTTGAGTGAGCGAAAACTCTGTAAAATGGCAATTTTGGTCACTGTGAGGGTTTAAAAAGTGGTTATTCAACATGAGGCCCGATCCAAATGACATTTTGAATCATTTTTGGTAGAGTCCAAAAAATCAATTTTATGATGAAAAACGATGACCCCGGACCAGTCGAACGTTAAAAAAAGTGGTCAATATTGATGAAATTTTAACATTTAATCTTTTGACTTTAAATGACTGTTAGATGTGAATTATTACTTTTTCAACTAAAATAAGTGTGTTTAAATCATTTCTGTTCCTAAAATTGGTCAAAATTGAAGCTTTTGAGTAAGCGAAAACTCTGTAAAATGGCAATTTTGGTCACTGTGAGGGTTTAAAAAGTGGTTATTCAACATGAGGCCCGATCCAAATGACATTTTGAATCATTTTTGGTAGAGTCCAAAAAATCAATTTTATGATGAAAAACGATGACCCCGGACCTGTCGAACGTTCAAAAAATGGTCAATATTGATGAAATTTTAACATTTAATCTTTTGACGGTAAATGACTGTTGGATGTGAATTATTACTTTTTCAACTAAAATAAGTGTGTTTAAAGTCATTTCTGTGCCTGAAATTGGCCAAAATTGAAGCTTTTGAGTAAGCGAAAACTCTGTAAAAATGGCAATTTTGGTCACTGTGAGGGTTTAAAAAGTGGTTATTCAACATGAGGCCCGATCCAAATGACATTTTGAATAATTTTTGGTAGAGTCCAAAAAATCAATTTTATGATGAAAAACAATGACCCCGGACCAGTCGAACGTTCAAAAAAGTGGTCAATATTGATGAAATTTTAACATTTAATCTTTTGACTTTAAATGACTGTTGGATGTGAATTATTACTTTTTCAACTAAAATAAGTGTGTTTAAATCATTTCTGTGCCTGAAATTGGTCAAAATTGAAGCTTTTGAGTAAGCGAAAACTCTGTAAAATGGCAATTTTGGTCACTGTAAGGGTTTAAAAAGTGGTTATTCAACATGAGGCCCAATCCAAATAACATTTTGAATCATTTTTGGTAGAGTCCAAAAAATCAATTTTATGATGAAAAACGATGACCCCGGACCTGTCGAACGTTCAAAAAATGGTCAATATTGATGAAATTTTAACATTTAATCTTTTGACTTTAAATGACTGTTAGATGTGAATTATTACTTTTTCAACTAAAATAAGTGTGTTTAAATCATTTCTGTTCCTAAAATTGGTCAAAATTGAAGCTTTTGAGTAAGCGAAAACTCTGTAAAATGGCAATTTTGGTCACTGTGAGGGTTTAAAAAGTGGTTATTCAACATGAGGCCCGATCCAAATGACATTTTGAATCATTTTTGGTAGAGTCCAAAAAATCAATTTTATGATGAAAAACGATGACCCCGGACCTGTCGAACGTTCAAAAAATGGTCAATATTGATGAAATTTTAACATTTAATCTTTTGACGGTAAATGACTGTTGGATGTGAATTATTACTTTTTCAACTAAAATAAGTGTGTTTAAAGTAATTTCTGTGCCTGAAATTGGCCAAAATTGAAGCTTTTGAGTAAGCGAAAACTATGTAAAAATGGCAATTTTGGTCACTGTGAGGGTTTAAAAAGTGGTTATTCAACATGAGGCCCGATCCTAATGACATTTTGAATCATTTTTGGTAGAGTCCAAAAAAATCAATTTTATGATGAAAAACGATGACCCCGGACCAGTCGAACGTTCAAAAAATGGTCAATATTGATGAAAGTTTAACATTTAATCTTTTGACTTTAAATGACTGTTGGATGTGAATTATTACTTTTTCAACTAAAATAAGTGTGTTTAAAGTCATTTCTGTGCCTGAAATTGGTCAAAATTGAAGCTTTTGAGTGAGCGAAAACTCTGTAAAATGGCAATTTTGGTCACTGTAAGGGTTTAAAAAGTGGTTATTCAACATGAGGCCCAATCCAAATAACATTTTGAATCATTTTTGGTAGAGTCCAAAAAATCAATTTTATGATGAAAAACTATGACCCCGGACCTGTCGAACGTTCAAAAAATGGTCAATATTGATGAAATTTTAACATTTAATCTTTTGACTTTAAATGACTGTTAGATGTGAATTATTACTTTTTCAACTAAAATAAGTGTGTTTAAATCATTTCTGTGCCTAAAATTGGTCAAAATTGAAGCTTTTGAGTGAGCGAAAACTCTGTAAAATGGCAATTTTGGTCACTGTGAGGGTTTAAAAAGTGGTTATTCAACATGAGGCCCGATCCAAATGACATTTTGAATCATTTTTGGTAGAGTCCAAAAAATCAATTTTATGATGAAAAACGATGACCCCGGACCAGTCGAACGTTAAAAAAAGTGGTCAATATTGATGAAATTTTAACATTTAATCTTTTGACTTTAAATGACTGTTAGATGTGAATTATTACTTTTTCAACTAAAATAAGTGTGTTTAAATCATTTCTGTTCCTAAAATTGGTCAAAATTGAAGCTTTTGAGTAAGCGAAAACTCTGTAAAATGGCAATTTTGGTCACTGTGAGGGTTTAAAAAGTGGTTATTCAACATGAGGCCCGATCCAAATGACATTTTGAATCATTTTTGGTAGAGTCCAAAAAATCAATTTTATGATGAAAAACGATGACCCCGGACCTGTCGAACGTTCAAAAAATGGTCAATATTGATGAAATTTTAACATTTAATCTTTTGACGGTAAATGACTGTTGGATGTGAATTATTACTTTTTCAACTAAAATAAGTGTGTTTAAAGTCATTTCTGTGCCTGAAATTGGCCAAAATTGAAGCTTTTGAGTAAGCGAAAACTCTGTAAAAATGGCAATTTTGGTCACTGTGAGGGTTTAAAAAGTGGTTATTCAACATGAGGCCCGATCCAAATGACATTTTGAATAAGTTTTGGTAGAGTCCAAAAAATCAATTTTATGATGAAAAACAATGACCCCGGACCAGTCGAACGTTCAAAAAAGTGGTCAATATTGATGAAATTTTAACATTTAATCTTTTGACTTTAAATGACTGTTGGATGTGAATTATTACTTTTTCAACTAAAATAAGTGTGTTTAAATCATTTCTGTGCCTGAAATTGGTCAAAATTGAAGCTTTTGAGTAAGCGAAAACTCTGTAAAATGGCAATTTTGGTCACTGTAAGGGTTTAAAAAGTGGTTATTCAACATGAGGCCCAATCCAAATAACATTTTGAATCATTTTTGGTAGAGTCCAAAAAATTAATTTTATGATGAAAAACGATGACCCCGGACCTGTCGAACGTTCAAAAAATGGTCAATATTGATGAAATTTTAACATTTAATCTTTTGACTTTAAATGACTGTTAGATGTGAATTATTACTTTTTCAACTAAAATAAGTGTGTTTAAATCATTTCTGTGCCTAAAATTGGTCAAAATTGAAGCTTTTGAGTGAGCAAAAACTCTGTAAAATGGCAATTTTGGTCACTGTGAGGGTTTAAAAAGTGGTTATTCAACATGAGGCCCGATCCAAATGACATTTTGAATCATTTTTGGTAGAGTCCAAAAAATCAATTTTATGATGAAAAACGATGACCCCGGACCAGTCGAACGTTAAAAAAAGTGGTCAATATTGATGAAATTTTAACATTTAATCTTTTGACTTTAAATGACTGTTAGATGTGAATTATTACTTTTTCAACTAAAATAAGTGTGTTTAAAGTCATTTCTGTGTCTGAAATTGGCCAAAATTGAAGCTTTTGAGTAAGCGAAAACTCTGTAAAAATGGCAATTTTGGTCACTGTGAGGGTTTAAAAAGTGGTTATTCAACATGAGGCCCGATCCAAATGACATTTTGAATCATTTTTGGTAGAGTCCAAAAAATCAATTTTATGATGAAAAACGATGACCCCGGACCTGTCGAACGTTCAAAAAATGGTCAATATTGATGAAATTTTAACATTTAATCTTTTGACGGTAAATGACTGTTGGATGTGAATTATTACTTTTTCAACTAAAATAAGTGTGTTTAAAGTAATTTCTGTGCCTGAAATTGGCCAAAATTGAAGCTTTTGAGTAAGCAAAAACTATGTAAAAATGGCAATTTTGGTCACTGTGAGGGTTTAAAAAGTGGTTATTCAACATGAGGCCCGATCCTAATGACATTTTGAATCATTTTTGGTAGAGTCCAAAAAAATCAATTTTATGATGAAAAACGATGACCCCGGACCAGTCGAACGTTCAAAAAATGGTCAATATTGATGAAAGTTTAACATTTAATCTTTTGACTTTAAATGACTGTTGGATGTGAATTATTACTTTTTCAACTAAAATAAGTGTGTTTAAAGTCATTTCTGTGCCTGAAATTGGTCAAAATTGAAGCTTTTGAGTGAGCGAAAACTCTGTAAAATGGCAATTTTGGTCACTGTAAGGGTTTAAAAAGTGGTTATTCAACATGAGGCCCAATCCAAATAACATTTTGAATCATTTTTGGTAGAGTCCAAAAAATCAATTTTATGATGAAAAACGATGACCCCGGACCTGTCGAACGTTCAAAAAATGGTCAATATTGATGAAATTTTAACATTTAATCTTTTGACTTTAAATGACTGTTAGATGTGAATTATTACTTTTTCAACTAAAATAAGTGTGTTTAAATCATTTCTGTGCCTAAAATTGGTCAAAATTGAAGCTTTTGAGTGAGCGAAAACTCTGTAAAATGGCAATTTTGGTCACTGTGAGGGTTTAAAAAGTGGTTATTCAACATGAGGCCCGATCCAAATGACATTTTGAATCATTTTTGGTAGAGTCCAAAAAATCAATTTTATGATGAAAAACGATGACCCCGGACCAGTCGAACGTTAAAAAAAGTGGTCAATATTGATGAAATTTTAACATTTAATCTTTTGACTTTAAATGACTGTTAGATGTGAATTATTACTTTTTCAACTAAAATAAGTGTGTTTAAATCATTTCTGTTCCTAAAATTGGTCAAAATTGAAGCTTTTGAGTAAGCGAAAACTCTGTAAAATGGCAATTTTGGTCACTGTGAGGGTTTAAAAAGTGGTTATTCAACATGAGGCCCGATCCAAATGACATTTTGAATCATTTTTGGTAGAGTCCAAAAAATCAATTTTATGATGAAAAACGATGACCCCGGACCTGTCGAACGTTCAAAAAATGGTCAATATTGATGAAATTTTAACATTTAATCTTTTGACGGTAAATGACTGTTGGATGTGAATTATTACTTTTTCAACTAAAATAAGTGTGTTTAAAGTCATTTCTGTGCCTGAAATTGGCCAAAATTGAAGCTTTTGAGTAAGCGAAAACTCTGTAAAAATGGCAATTTTGGTCACTGTGAGGGTTTAAAAAGTGGTTATTCAACATGAGGCCCGATCCAAATGACATTTTGAATAATTTTTGGTAGAGTCCAAAAAATCAATTTTATGATGAAAAACAATGACCCCGGACCAGTCGAACGTTCAAAAAAGTGGTCAATATTGATGAAATTTTAACATTTAATCTTTTGACTTTAAATGACTGTTGGATGTGAATTATTACTTTTTCAACTAAAATAAGTGTGTTTAAATCATTTCTGTGCCTGAAATTGGTCAAAATTGAAGCTTTTGAGTAAGCGAAAACTCTGTAAAATGGCAATTTTGGTCACTGTAAGGGTTTAAAAAGTGGTTATTCAACATGAGGCCCAATCCAAATAACATTTTGAATCATTTTTGGTAGAGTCCAAAAAATCAATTTTATGATGAAAAACGATGACCCCGGACCTGTCGAACGTTCAAAAAATGGTCAATATTGATGAAATTTTAACATTTAATCTTTTGACTTTAAATGACTGTTAGATGTGAATTATTACTTTTTCAACTAAAATAAGTGTGTTTAAATCATTTCTGTGCCTAAAATTGGTCAAAATTGAAGCTTTTGAGTGAGCAAAAACTCTGTAAAATGGCAATTTTGGTCACTGTGAGGGTTTAAAAAGTGGTTATTCAACATGAGGCCCGATCCAAATGACATTTTGAATCATTTTTGGTAGAGTCCAAAAAATCAATTTTATGATGAAAAACGATGACCCCGGACCAGTCGAACGTTAAAAAAAGTAGTCAATATTGATGAAATTTTAACATTTAATCTTTTGACTTTAAATGACTGTTAGATGTGAATTATTACTTTTTCAACTAAAATAAGTGTGTTTAAATCATTTCTGTTCCTAAAATTGGTCAAAATTGAAGCTTTTGAGTAAGCGAAAACTCTGTAAAATGGCAATTTTGGTCACTGTGAGGGTTTAAAAAGTGGTTATTCAACATGAGGCCCGATCCAAATGACATTTTGAATCATTTTTGGTAGAGTCCAAAAAATCAATTTTATGATGAAAAACGATGACCCCGGACCTGTCGAACGTTCAAAAAATGGTCAATATTGATGAAATTTTAACATTTAATCTTTTGACGGTAAATGACTGTTGGATGTGAATTATTACTTTTTCAACTAAAATAAGTGTGTTTAAAGTAATTTCTGTGCCTGAAATTGGCCAAAATTGAAGCTTTTGAGTAAGCGAAAACTATGTAAAAATGGCAATTTTGGTCACTGTGAGGGTTTAAAAAGTTGTTATTCAACATGAGGCCCGATCCTAATGACATTTTGAATCATTTTTGGTAGAGTCCAAAAAAATCAATTTTATGATGAAAAACGATGACCCCGGACCAGTCGAACGTTCAAAAAATGGTCAATATTGATGAAAGTTTAACATTTAATCTTTTGACTTTAAATGACTGTTGGATGTGAATTATTACTTTTTCAACTAAAATAAGTGTGTTTAAAGTCATTTCTGTGCCTGAAATTTGTCAAAATTGAAGCTTTTGAGTGAGCGAAAACTCTGTAAAAATGGCAATTTTGGTCACTGTGAGGGTTTAAAAAGTGGTTATTCAACATGAGGCCCGATCCAAATGACATTTTGAATCATTTTGGTAGAGTCCAAAAAATAAATTTTATGATGAAAAACGATTACCCCGGACCTGTCGAACGTTCAAAAAAGTGGTCAATATTGATGAAATTTTAACATTTAATCTTTTGACGTTAAATGACTGTTGGATGTGAATTATTACTTTTTCAACTAAAATAAGTGTGTTTAAAGTCATTTCTGTGCCTGAAATTGGCCAAAATTGAAGCTTTTGAGTAAGCAAAAACTCTGTAAAAATGGCAATTTTGGTCGCTGTGAGGGTTTAAAAAGTGGTTATTCAACATGAGGCCCGATCCAAATAACATTTTGAATCATTTTTGGTAGAGTCCAAAAAATCAATTTTATGATGAAAAACGATGACCCCGGACCTGTCGAACGTTCAAAAAATGGTCAATATTGATGAAATTTTAACATTTAATCTTTTGACTTTAAATGACTGTTGGATGTGAATTATTACATTTTCAACTGAAATAAGTGTGTTTAAAGTCATTTCTGTGCCTGAAATTGGTCAAAATTGAAGCTTTTGAGTAAGCGAAAACTCTGTAAAAATGGCAATTTTGGTCACTGTGAGGGTTTAAAAAGTGGTTATTCAACATGAGGCCCGATCCAAATGACATTTTGAATCATTTTGGTAGAGTCCAAAAAATAAATTTTATGATGAAAAACGATGACCCCGGACCTGTCGAACGTTCAAAAAAGTGGTCAATATTGATGAAATTTTAACATTTAATCTTTTGACGTTAAATGACTGTTGGATGTGAATTATTACTTTTTCAACTAAAATAAGTGTGTTTAAATCATTTCTGTTCCTAAAATTGGTCAAAATTGAAGCTTTTGAGTAAGCGAAAACTCTGTAAAATGGCAATTTTGGTCACTGTGAGGGTTTAAAAAGTGGTTATTCAACATGAGGCCCGATCCAAATGACATTTTGAATCATTTTTGGTAGAGTCCAAAAAATCAATTTTATGATGAAAAACGATGACCCCGGACCTGTCGAACGTTCAAAAAATGGTCAATATTGATGAAATTTTAACATTTAATCTTTTGACGGTAAATGACTGTTGGATGTGAATTATTACTTTTTCAACTAAAATAAGTGTGTTTAAAGTAATTTCTGTGCCTGAAATTGGCCAAAATTGAAGCTTTTGAGTGAGCGAAAACTCTGTAAAATGGCAATTTTGGTCACTGTAAGGGTTTAAAAAGTGGTTATTCAACATGAGGCCCAATCCAAATAACATTTTGAATCATTTTTGGTAGAGTCCAAAAAATCAATTTTATGATGAAAAACGATGACCCCGGACCAGTCAAACGTTAAAAAAAGTGGTCAATATTGATGAAATTTTAACATTTAATCTTTTGACTTTAAATGACTGTTAGATGTGAATTATTACTTTTTCAACTAAAATAAGTGTGTTTAAATCATTTCTGTTCCTAAAATTGGTCAAAATTGAAGCTTTTGAGTAAGCGAAAACTCTGTAAAATGGCAATTTTGGTCACTGTGAGGGTTTAAAAAGTGGTTATTCAACATGAGGCCCGATCCAAATGACATTTTGAATCATTTTTGGTAGAGTCCAAAAAAATCAATTTTATGATGAAAAACGATGACCCCGGACCAGTCGAACGTTCAAAAAATGGTCAATATTGATGAAAGTTTAACATTTAATCTTTTGACTTTAAATGACTGTTGGATGTGAATTATTACTTTTTCAACTAAAATAAGTGTGTTTAAAGTCATTTCTGTGCCTGAAATTGGTCAAAATTGAAGCTTTTGAGTGAGCGAAAACTCTGTAAAATGGCAATTTTGGTCACGGTAAGGGTTTAAAAAGTGGTTATTCAACATGAGGCCCAATCCAAATAACATTTTGAATCATTTTTGGTAGAGTCCAAAAAATCAATTTTATGATGAAAAACGATGACCCCGGACCAGTCAAACGTTAAAAAAAGTGGTCAATATTGATGAAATTTTAACATTTAATCTTTTGACTTTAAATGACTGTTAGATGTGAATTATTACTTTTTCAACTAAAATAAGTGTGTTTAAATCATTTCTGTTCCTAAAATTGGTCAAAATTGAAGCTTTTGAGTAAGCGAAAACTCTGTAAAATGGCAATTTTGGTCACTGTGAGGGTTTAAAAAGTGGTTATTCAACATGAGGCCCGATCCAAATGACATTTTGAATCATTTTTGGTAGAGTCCAAAAAATCAATTTTATGATGAAAAACGATGACCCCGGACCAGTCGAACGTTAAAAAAAGTGGTCAATATTGATGAAATTTTAACATTTAATCTTTTGACTTTAAATGACTGTTAGATGTGAATTATTACTTTTTCAACTAAAATAAGTGTGTTTAAATCATTTCTGTTCCTAAAATTGGTCAAAATTGAAGCTTTTGAGTAAGCGAAAACTCTGTAAAATGGCAATTTTGGTCACTGTGAGGGTTTAAAAAGTGGTTATTCAACATGAGGCCCGATCCAAATGACATTTTGAATCATTTTTGGTAGAGTCCAAAAAATCAATTTTATGATGAAAAACGATGACCCCGGACCTGTCGAACGTTCAAAAAATGGTCAATATTGATGAAATTTTAACATTTAATCTTTTGACGGTAAATGACTGTTGGATGTGAATTATTACTTTTTCAACTAAAATAAGTGTGTTTAAAGTAATTTCTGTGCCTGAAATTGGCCAAAATTGAAGCTTTTGAGTAAGCGAAAACTATGTAAAAATGGCAATTTTGGTCACTGTGAGGGTTTAAAAAGTGGTTATTCAACATGAGGCCCGATCCTAATGACATTTTGAATCATTTTTGGTAGAGTCCAAAAAAATCAATTTTATGATGAAAAACGATGACCCCGGACCAGTCGAACGTTCAAAAAATGGTCAATATTGATGAAAGTTTAACATTTAATCTTTTGACTTTAAATGACTGTTGGATGTGAATTATTACTTTTTCAACTAAAATAAGTGTGTTTAAAGTCATTTCTGTGCCTGAAATTGGTCAAAATTGAAGCTTTTGAGTGAGCGAAAACTCTGTAAAATGGCAATTTTGGTCACTGTAAGGGTTTAAAAAGTGGTTATTCAACATGAGGCCCAATCCAAATAACATTTTGAATCATTTTTGGTAGAGTCCAAAAAATCAATTTTATGATGAAAAACGATGACCCCGGACCTGTCGAACGTTCAAAAAATGGTCAATATTGATGAAATTTTAACATTTAATATTTTGACTTTAAATGACTGTTAGATGTGAATTATTACTTTTTCAACTAAAATAAGTGTGTTTAAATCATTTCTGTGCCTAAAATTGGTCAAAATTGAAGCTTTTGAGTGAGCGAAAACTCTGTAAAATGGCAATTTTGGTCACTGTGAGGGTTTAAAAAGTGGTTATTCAACATGAGGCCCGATCCAAATGACATTTTGAATCATTTTTGGTAGAGTCCAAAAAATCAATTTTATGATGAAAAACGATGACCCCGGACCAGTCGAACGTTAAAAAAAGTGGTCAATATTGATGAAATTTTAACATTTAATCTTTTGACTTTAAATGACTGTTAGATGTGAATTATTACTTTTTCAACTAAAATAAGTGTGTTTAAATCATTTCTGTTCCTAAAATTGGTCAAAATTGAAGCTTTTGAGTAAGCGAAAACTCTGTAAAATGGCAATTTTGGTCACTGTGAGGGTTTAAAAAGTGGTTATTCAACATGAGGCCCGATCCAAATGACATTTTGAATCATTTTTGGTAGAGTCCAAAAAATCAATTTTATGATGAAAAACGATGACCCCGGACCTGTCGAACGTTCAAAAAATTGTCAATATTGATGAAATTTTAACATTTAATCTTTTGACGGTAAATGACTGTTGGATGTGAATTATTACTTTTTCAACTAAAATAAGTGTGTTTAAAGTCATTTCTGTGCCTGAAATTGGCCAAAATTGAAGCTTTTGAGTAAGCGAAAACTCTGTAAAAATGGCAATTTTGGTCACTGTGAGGGTTTAAAAAGTGGTTATTCAACATGAGGCCCGATCCAAATGACATTTTGAATAATTTTTGGTAGAGTCCAAAAAATCAATTTTATGATGAAAAACAATGACCCCGGACCAGTCGAACGTTCAAAAAAGTGGTCAATATTGATGAAATTTTAACATTTAATCTTTTGACTTTAAATGACTGTTGGATGTGAATTATTACTTTTTCAACTAAAATAAGTGTGTTTAAATCATTTCTGTGCCTGAAATTGGTCAAAATTGAAGCTTTTGAGTAAGCGAAAACTCTGTAAAATGGCAATTTTGGTCACTGTAAGGGTTTAAAAAGTGGTTATTCAACATGAGGCCCAATCCAAATAACATTTTGAATCATTTTTGGTAGAGTCCAAAAAATCAATTTCATGATGAAAAACGATGACCCCGGACCTGTCGAACGTTCAAAAAATGGTCAATATTGATGAAATTTTAACATTTAATCTTTTGACTTTAAATGACTGTTAGATGTGAATTATTACTTTTTCAACTAAAATAAGTGTGTTTAAATCATTTCTGTGCCTAAAATTGGTCAAAATTGAAGCTTTTGAGTGAGCAAAAACTCTGTAAAATGGCAATGTTGGTCACTGTGAGGGTTTAAAAAGTGGTTATTCAACATGAGGCCCGATCCAAATGACATTTTGAATCATTTTTGGTAGAGTCCAAAAAATCAATTTTATGATGAAAAACGATGACCCCGGACCAGTCGAACGTTAAAAAAAGTGGTCAATATTGATGAAATTTTAACATTTAATCTTTTGACTTTAAATGACTGTTAGATGTGAATTATTACTTTTTCAACTAAAATAAGTGTGTTTAAATCATTTCTGTTCCTAAAATTGGTCAAAATTGAAGCTTTTGAGTAAGCGAAAACTCTGTAAAATGGCAATTTTGGTCACTGTGAGGGTTTAAAAAGTGGTTATTCAACATGAGGCCCGATCCAAATGACATTTTGAATCATTTTTGGTAGAGTCCAAAAAATCAATTTTATGATGAAAAACGATGACCCCGGACCTGTCGAACGTTCAAAAAATGGTCAATATTGATGAAATTTTAACATTTAATCTTTTGACGGTAAATGACTGTTGGATGTGAATTATTACTTTTTCAACTAAAATAAGTGTGTTTAAAGTAATTTCTGTGCCTGAAATTGGCCAAAATTGAAGCTTTTGAGTAAGCGAAAACTATGTAAAAATGGCAATTTTGGTCACTGTGAGGGTTTAAAAAGTGGTTATTCAACATGAGGCCCGATCCTAATGACATTTTGAATCATTTTTGGTAGAGTCCAAAAAAATCAATTTTATGATGAAAAACGATGACCCCGGACCAGTCGAACGTTCAAAAAATGGTCAATATTGATGAAAGTTTAACATTTAATCTTTTGACTTTAAATGACTGTTGGATGTGAATTATTACTTTTTCAACTAAAATAAGTGTGTTTAAAGTCATTTCTGTGCCTGAAATTTGTCAAAATTGAAGCTTTTGAGTGAGCGAAAACTCTGTAAAAATGGCAATTTTGGTCACTGTGAGGGTTTAAAAAGTGGTTATTCAACATGAGGCCCGATCCAAATGACATTTTGAATCATTTTGGTAGAGTCCAAAAAATAAATTTTATGATGAAAAACGATTACCCCGGACCTGTCGAACGTTCAAAAAAGTGGTCAATATTGATGAAATTTTAACATTTAATCTTTTGACGTTAAATGACTGTTGGATGTGAATTATTACTTTTTCAACTAAAATAAGTGTGTTTAAAGTCATTTCTGTGCCTGAAATTGGCCAAAATTGAAGCTTTTGAGTAAGCAAAAACTCTGTAAAAATGGCAATTTTGGTCGCTGTGAGGGTTTAAAAAGTGGTTATTCAACATGAGGCCCGATCCAAATAACATTTTGAATCATTTTTGGTAGAGTCCAAAAAATCAATTTTATGATGAAAAACGATGACCCCGGACCTGTCGAACGTTCAAAAAATGGTCAATATTGATGAAATTTTAACATTTAATCTTTTGACTTTAAATGACTGTTGGATGTGAATTATTACATTTTCAACTGAAATAAGTGTGTTTAAAGTCATTTCTGTGCCTGAAATTGGTCAAAATTGAAGCTTTTGAGTAAGCGAAAACTCTGTAAAAATGGCAATTTTGGTCACTGTGAGGGTTTAAAAAGTGGTTATTCAACATGAGGCCCGATCCAAATGACATTTTGAATCATTTTGGTAGAGTCCAAAAAATAAATTTTATGATGAAAAACGATGACCCCGGACCTGTCGAACGTTCAAAAAAGTGGTCAATATTGATGAAATTTTAACATTTAATCTTTTGACGTTAAATGACTGTTGGATGTGAATTATTACTTTTTCAACTAAAATAAGTGTGTTTAAATCATTTCTGTTCCTAAAATTGGTCAAAATTGAAGCTTTTGAGTAAGCGAAAACTCTGTAAAATGGCAATTTTGGTCACTGTGAGGGTTTAAAAAGTGGTTATTCAACATGAGGCCCGATCCAAATGACATTTTGAATCATTTTTGGTAGAGTCCAAAAAATCAATTTTATGATGAAAAACGATGACCCCGGACCTGTCGAACGTTCAAAAAATGGTCAATATTGATGAAATTTTAACATTTAATCTTTTGACGGTAAATGACTGTTGGATGTGAATTATTACTTTTTCAACTAAAATAAGTGTGTTTAAAGTAATTTCTGTGCCTGAAATTGGCCAAAATTGAAGCTTTTGAGTAAGCGAAAACTATGTAAAAATGGCAATTTTGGTCACTGTGAGGGTTTAAAAAGTGGTTATTCAACATGAGGCCCGATCCTAATGACATTTTGAATCATTTTTGGTAGAGTCCAAAAAAATCAATTTTATGATGAAAAACGATGACCCCGGACCAGTCGAACGTTCAAAAAATGGTCAATATTGATGAAAGTTTAACATTTAATCTTTTGACTTTAAATGACTGTTGGATGTGAATTATTACTTTTTCAACTAAAATAAGTGTGTTTAAAGTCATTTCTGTGCCTGAAATTGGTCAAAATTGAAGCTTTTGAGTGAGCGAAAACTCTGTAAAATGGCAATTTTGGTCACTGTAAGGGTTTAAAAAGTGGTTATTCAACATGAGGCCCAATCCAAATAACATTTTGAATCATTTTTGGTAGAGTCCAAAAAATCAATTTTATGATGAAAAACGATGACCCCGGACCAGTCAAACGTTAAAAAAAGTGGTCAATATTGATGAAATTTTAACATTTAATCTTTTGACTTTAAATGACTGTTAGATGTGAATTATTACTTTTTCAACTAAAATAAGTGTGTTTAAATCATTTCTGTTCCTAAAATTGGTCAAAATTGAAGCTTTTGAGTAAGCGAAAACTCTGTAAAATGGCAATTTTGGTCACTGTGAGGGTTTAAAAAGTGGTTATTCAACATGAGGCCCGATCCAAATGACATTTTGAATCATTTTTGGTAGAGTCCAAAAAAATCAATTTTATGATGAAAAACGATGACCCCGGACCAGTCGAACGTTCAAAAAATGGTCAATATTGATGAAAGTTTAACATTTAATCTTTTGACTTTAAATGACTGTTGGATGTGAATTATTACTTTTTCAACTAAAATAAGTGTGTTTAAAGTCATTTCTGTGCCTGAAATTGGTCAAAATTGAAGCTTTTGAGTGAGCGAAAACTCTGTAAAATGGCAATTTTGGTCACTGTAAGGGTTTAAAAAGTGGTTATTCAACATGAGGCCCAATCCAAATAACATTTTGAATCATTTTTGGTAGAGTCCAAAAAATCAATTTTATGATGAAAAACGATGACCCCGGACCAGTCAAACGTTAAAAAAAGTGGTCAATATTGATGAAATTTTAACATTCAATCTTTTGACTTTAAATGACTGTTAGATGTGAATTATTACTTTTTCAACTAAAATAAGTGTGTTTAAATCATTTCTGTTCCTAAAATTGGTCAAAATTGAAGCTTTTGAGTAAGCGAAAACTCTGTAAAATGGCAATTTTGGTCACTGTGAGGGTTTAAAAAGTGGTTATTCAACATGAGGCCCGATCCAAATGACATTTTGAATCATTTTTGGTAGAGTCCAAAAAATCAATTTTATGATGAAAAACGATGACCCCGGACCAGTCGAACGTTAAAAAAAGTGGTCAATATTGATGAAATTTTAACATTTAATCTTTTGACTTTAAATGACTGTTAGATGTGAATTATTACTTTTTCAACTAAAATAAGTGTGTTTAAATCATTTCTGTTCCTAAAATTGGTCAAAATTGAAGCTTTTGAGTAAGCGAAAACTCTGTAAAATGGCAATTTTGGTCACTGTGAGGGTTTAAAAAGTGGTTATTCAACATGAGGCCCGATCCAAATGACATTTTGAATCATTTTTGGTAGAGTCCAAAAAATCAATTTTATGATGAAAAACGATGACCCCGGACCTGTCGAACGTTCAAAAAATGGTCAATATTGATGAAATTTTAACATTTAATCTTTTGACGGTAAATGACTGTTGGATGTGAATTATTACTTTTTCAACTAAAATAAGTGTGTTTAAAGTAATTTCTGTGCCAAAAATTGGCCAAAATTGAAGCTTTTGAGTAAGCGAAAACTATGTAAAAATGGCAATTTTGGTCACTGTGAGGGTTTAAAAAGTGGTTATTCAACATGAGGCCCGATCCTAATGACATTTTGAATCATTTTTGGTAGAGTCCAAAAAAATCAATTTTATGATGAAAAACGATGACCCCGGACCAGTCGAACGTTCAAAAAATGGTCAATATTGATGAAAGTTTAACATTTAATCTTTTGACTTTAAATGACTGTTGGATGTGAATTATTACTTTTTCAACTAAAATAAGTGTGTTTAAAGTCATTTCTGTGCCTGAAATTGGTCAAAATTGAAGCTTTTGAGTGAGCGAAAACTCTGTAAAATGGCAATTTTGGTCACTGTAAGGGTTTAAAAAGTGGTTATTCAACATGAGGCCCAATCCAAATAACATTTTGAATCATTTTTGGTAGAGTCCAAAAAATCAATTTTATGATGAAAAACGATGACCCCGGACCAGTCAAACGTTAAAAAAAGTGGTCAATATTGATGAAATTTTAACATTTAATCTTTTGACTTTAAATGACTGTTAGATGTGAATTATTACTTTTTCAACTAAAATAAGTGTGTTTAAATCATTTCTGTTCCTAAAATTGGTCAAAATTGAAGCTTTTGAGTAAGCGAAAACTCTGTAAAATGGCAATTTTGGTCACTGTGAGGGTTTAAAAAGTGGTTATTCAACATGAGGCCCGATCCAAATGACATTTTGAATCATTTTTGGTAGAGTCCAAAAAAATCAATTTTATGATGAAAAACGATGACCCCGGACCAGTCGAACGTTCAAAAAATGGTCAATATTGATGAAAGTTTAACATTTAATCTTTTGACTTTAAATGACTGTTGGATGTGAATTATTACTTTTTCAACTAAAATAAGTGTGTTTAAAGTCATTTCTGTGCCTGAAATTGGTCAAAATTGAAGCTTTTGAGTGAGCGAAAACTCTGTAAAATGGCAATTTTGGTCACTGTAAGGGTTTAAAAAGTGGTTATTCAACATGAGGCCCAATCCAAATAACATTTTGAATCATTTTTGGTAGAGTCCAAAAAATCAATTTTATGATGAAAAACGATGACCCCGGACCTGTCGAACGTTCAAAAAATGGTCAATATTGATGAAATTTTAACATTTAATCTTTTGACTTTAAATGACTGTTAGATGTGAATTATTACTTTTTCAACTAAAATAAGTGTGTTTAAATCATTTCTGTGCCTAAAATTGGTCAAAATTGAAGCTTTTGAGTGAGCGAAAACTCTGTAAAATGGCAATTTTGGTCACTGTGAGGGTTTAAAAAGTGGTTATTCAACATGAGGCCCGATCCAAATGACATTTTGAATCATTTTTGGTAGAGTCCAAAAAATCAATTTTATGATGAAAAACGATGACCCCGGACCAGTCGAACGTTAAAAAAAGTGGTCAATATTGATGAAATTTTAACATTTAATCTTTTGACTTTAAATGACTGTTAGATGTGAATTATTACTTTTTCAACTAAAATAAGTGTGTTTAAATCATTTCTGTTCCTAAAATTGGTCAAAATTGAAGCTTTTGAGTAAGCGAAAACTCTGTAAAATGGCAATTTTGGTCACTGTGAGGGTTTAAAAAGTGGTTATTCAACATGAGGCCCGATCCAAATGACATTTTGAATCATTTTTGGTAGAGTCCAAAAAATCAATTTTATGATGAAAAACGATGACCCCGGACCTGTCGAACGTTCAAAAAATGGTCAATATTGATGAAATTTTAACATTTAATCTTTTGACGGTAAATGACTGTTGGATGTGAATTATTACTTTTTCAACTAAAATAAGTGTGTTTAAACTCATTTCTGTGCCTGAAATTGGCCAAAATTGAAGCTTTTGAGTAAGCGAAAACTCTGTAAAAATGGCAATTTTGGTCACTGTGAGGGTTTAAAAAGTGGTTATTCAACATGAGGCCCGATCCAAATGACATTTTGAATAATTTTTGGTAGAGTCCAAAAAATCAATTTTATGATGAAAAACAATGACCCCGGACCAGTCGAACGTTCAAAAAAGTGGTCAATATTGATGAAATTTTAACATTTAATCTTTTGACTTTAAATGACTGTTGGATGTGAATTATTACTTTTTCAACTAAAATAAGTGTGTTTAAATCATTTCTGTGCCTGAAATTGGTCAAAATTGAAGCTTTTGAGTAAGCGAAAACTCTGTAAAATGGCAATTTTGGTCACTGTAAGGGTTTAAAAAGTGGTTATTCAACATGAGGCCCAATCCAAATAACATTTTGAATCATTTTTGGTAGAGTCCAAAAAATCAATTTTATGATGAAAAACGATGACCCCGGACCTGTCGAACGTTCAAAAAATGGTCAATATTGATGAAATTTTAACATTTAATCTTTTGACTTTAAATGACTGTTAGATGTGAATTATTACTTTTTCAACTAAAATAAGTGTGTTTAAATCATTTCTGTGCCTAAAATTGGTCAAAATTGAAGCTTTTGAGTAAGCGAAAACTCTGTAAAATGGCAATTTTGGTCACTGTGAGGGTTTAAAAAGTGGTTATTCAACATGAGGCCCGATCCAAATGACATTTTGAATCATTTTTGGTAGAGTCCAAAAAATCAATTTTATGATGAAAAACGATGACCCCGGACCTGTCGAACGTTCAAAAAATGGTCAATATTGATGAAATTTTAACATTTAATCTTTTGACGGTAAATGACTGTTGGATGTGGATTATTACTTTTTCAACTAAAATAAGTGTGTTTAAAGTAATTTCTGTGCCTGAAATTGGCCAAAATTGAAGCTTTTGAGTAAGCGAAAACTATGTAAAAATGGCAATTTTGGTCACTGTGAGGGTTTAAAAAGTGGTTATTCAACATGAGGCCCGATCCTAATGACATTTTGAATCATTTTTGGTAGAGTCCAAAAAAATCAATTTTATGATGAAAAACGATGACCCCGGACCAGTCGAACGTTCAAAAAATGGTCAATATTGATGAAAGTTTAACATTTAATCTTTTGACTTTAAATGACTGTTGGATGTGAATTGTTACTTTTTCAACTAAAATAAGTGTGTTTAAAGTCATTTCTGTGCCTGAAATTGGTCAAAATTGAAGCTTTTGAGTGAGCGAAAACTCTGTAAAAATGGCAATTTTGGTCACTGTGAGGGTTTAAAAAGTGGTTATTCAACATGAGGCCCGATCCAAATGACATTTTGAATCATTTTGGTAGAGTCCAAAAAATTAAATTTTATGATGAAAAACGATGACCCCGGACCTGTCGAACGTTAAAAAAAAGTGGTCAATATTGATGAAATTTTAACATTTAATCTTTTGACGTTAAATGACTGTTGGATGTGAATTATTACTTTTTCAACTAAAATAAGTGTGTTTAAAGTCATTTCTGTGCCTGAAATTGGCCGAAATTGAAGCTTTTGAGTAAGCAAAAACTCTGTAAAAATGGCAATTTTGGTCGCTGTGAGGGTTTAAAAAGTGGTTATTCAACATGAGGCCCGATCCAAATAACATTTTGAATCATTTTTGGTAGAGTCCAAAAAATCAATTTTATGATGAAAAACGATGACCCCGGACCTGTCGAACGTTCAAAAAATGGTCAATATTGATGAAATTTTAACATTTAATCTTTTGACGGTAAATGACTGTTGGATGTGAATTATTACTTTTTCAACTAAAATAAGTGTGTTTAAAGTCATTTCTGTGCCTGAAATTGGCCAAAATTGAAGCTTTTGAGTAAGCGAAAACTCTGTAAAAATGGCAATTTTGGTCACTGTGAGGGTTTAAAAAGTGGTTATTCAACATGAGGCCCGATCCAAATGACATTTTGAATAATTTTTGGTAGAGTCCAAAAAATCAATTTTATGATGAAAAACAATGACCCCGGACCAGTCGAACGTTCAAAAAAGTGGTCAATATTGATGAAATTTTAACATTTAATCTTTTGACTTTAAATGACTGTTGGATGTGAATTATTACTTTTTCAACTAAAATAAGTGTGTTTAAATCATTTCTGTGCCTGAAATTGGTCAAAATTGAAGCTTTTGAGTAAGCGAAAACTCTGTAAAATGGCAATTTTGGTCACTGTAAGGGTTTAAAAAGTGGTTATTCAACATGAGGCCCAATCCAAATAACATTTTGAATCATTTTTGGTAGAGTCCAAAAATCAATTTTATGATGAAAAACGATGACCCCGGACCTGTCGAACGTTCAAAAAATGGTCAATATTGATGAAATTTTAACATTTAATCTTTTGACTTTAAATGACTGTTAGATGTGAATTATTACTTTTTCAACTAAAATAAGTGTGTTTAAATCATTTCTGTGCCTAAAATTGGTCAAAATTGAAGCTTTTGAGTAAGCGAAAACTCTGTAAAATGGCAATTTTGGTCACTGTGAGGGTTTAAAAAGTGGTTATTCAACATGAGGCCCGATCCAAATGACATTTTGAATCATTTTTGGTAGAGTCCAAAAAATCAATTTTATGATGAAAAACGATGACCCCGGACCTGTCGAACGTTCAAAAAATGGTCAATATTGATGAAATTTTAACATTTAATCTTTTGACGGTAAATGACTGTTGGATGTGGATTATTACTTTTTCAACTAAAATAAGTGTGTTTAACCCCTTCGACGCTCATGACGAGCTGGGCTCGTCATGCAGTAGCCTCCTGCTACGCTCATGACGAGCCCAGCTCGTCATGTAAAGTGCATCTGCTGCTTTTCCAGCACAGGGGAAAAATCCCCATAGCGTTCAAGGTGTTAAAGTAATTTCTGTGCCTGAAATTGGCCAAAATTGAAGCTTTTGAGTAAGCGAAAACTATGTAAAAATGGCAATTTTGGTCACTGTGAGGGTTTAAAAAGTGGTTATTCAACATGAGGCCCGATCCTAATGACATTTTGAATCATTTTTGGTAGAGTCCAAAAAAATCAATTTTATGATGAAAAACGATGACCCCGGACCAGTCGAACGTTCAAAAAATGGTCAATATTGATGAAAGTTTAACATTTAATCTTTTGACTTTAAATGACTGTTGGATGTGAATTGTTACTTTTTCAACTAAAATAAGTGTGTTTAAAGTCATTTCTGTGCCTGAAATTGGTCAAATTTGAAGCTTTTGAGTGAGCAAAAACTCTGTAAAAATGGCAATTTTGGTCACTGTGAGGGTTTAAAAAGTGGTTATTCAACATGAGGCCCGATCCAAATGACATTTTGAATCATTTTGGTAGAGTCCAAAAAATAAATTTTATGATGAAAAACGATGACCCCGGACCTGTTGAACGTTCAAAAAAAGTGGTCAATATTGATGAAATTTTAACATTTAATCTTTTGACGTTAAATGACTGTTGGATGTGAATTATTACTTTTTCAACTAAAATAAGTGTGTTTAAAGTCATTTCTGTGCCTGAAATTGGCCAAAATTGAAGCTTTTGAGTAAGCAAAAACTCTGTAAAAATGGCAATTTTGGTCGCTGTGAGGGTTTAAAAAGTGGTTATTCAACATGAGGCCCGATCCAAATAACATTTTGAATCATTTTTGGTAGAGTCCAAAAAATCAATTTTATGATGAAAAACGATGACCCCGGACCTGTCGAACGTTCAAAAAATGGTCAATATTGATGAAATTTTAACATTTAATCTTTTGACTTTAAATGACTGTTGGATGTGAATTATTACTTTTTCAACTAAAATAAGTGTGTTTAAAGTCATTTCTGTGCCTGAAATTGGTCAAAATTGAAGCTTTTGAGTAAGCGAAAACTCTGTAAAAATGGCAATTTTGGTCACTGTGAGGGTTTAAAAAGTGGTTATTCAACATAAGGCCCGATCCAAATGACATTTTGAATCATTTTTGGTAGAGTCCAAAAAATCAGTTTTATGATGAAAAACGATGACCCCGGACCTGTCGAACGTTCAGAAAATGGTCAATATTGATGAAATTTTAACATTTAATCTTTTGACTTTAAATGACTGTTGGATGTGAATTATTACATTTTCAACTGAAATAAGTGTGTTTAAAGTCATTTCTGTGCCTGAAATTGGTCAAAATTGAAGCTTTTGAGTAAGCGAAAACTCTGTAAAAATGGCAATTTTGGTCACTGTGAGGGTTTAAAAAGTGGTTATTCAACATAAGGCCCGATCCAAATGACATTTTGAATCATTTTTGGTAGAGTCCAAAAAATCAGTTTTATGATGAAAAACGATGACCCCGGACCTGTCGAACGTTCAGAAAATGGTCAATATTGATGAAATTTTAACATTTAATCTTTTGACTTTAAATGACTGTTGGATGTGAATTATTACTTTTTCAACTAAAATAAGTGTGTTTAAAGTAATTTCTGTGCCTGAAATTGGTCAAAATTGAAGCTTTTGAGTAAGCGAAAACTCTGTAAAAATGGCAATTTTGGTCACTGTGAGGGTTTAAAAAGTGGTTATTCAACATGAGGCCCGATCCAAATGACATTTTGAATCATTTTTGGTAGAGTCCAAAAAATCAATTTTATGATGAAAAACGATGACCCCGGACCTGTCGAACGTTAAAAAAAGTGGTCAAAATTGATGAAATTTTAACATTTAATCTTTTGACTTTAAATGACTGTTAGATGTGAATTATTACTTTTTCAACTAAAATAAGTGTGTTTAAATCATTTCTGTGCCTGAAATTGGTCAAAATTGATGCTTTTGAGTAAGCGAAAACTCTGTAAAATGGCAATTTTGGTCACTGTAAGGGTTTAAAAAGTGGTTATTCAACATGAGGCCCAATCCAAATAACATTTTGAATCATTTTTGGTAGAGTCCAAAAAATCAATTTCATGATGAAAAACGATGACCCCGGACCTGTCGAACGTTCAAAAAATGGTCAATATTGATGAAATTTTAACATTTAATCTTTTGACTTTAAATGACTGTTAGATGTGAATTATTACTTTTTCAACTAAAATAAGTGTGTTTAAATCATTTCTGTGCCTGAAATTGGTCAAAATTGAAGCTTTTGAGTAAGCGAAAACTCTGTAAAATGGCAATTTTGGTCACTGTAAGGGTTTAAAAAGTGGTTATTCAACATGAGGCCCAATCCAAATAACATTTTGAATCATTTTTGGTAGAGTCCAAAAAATCAATTTTATGATGAAAAACGATGACCCCGGACCTGTCGAACGTTCAAAAAATGGTCAATATTGATGAAATTTTAACATTTAATCTTTTGACTTTAAATGACTGTTAGATGTGAATTATTACTTTTTCAACTAAAATAAGTGTGTTTAAATCATTTCTGTGCCTAAAATTGGTCAAAATTGAAGCTTTTGAGTAAGCGAAAACTCTGTAAAATGGCAATTTTGGTCACTGTGAGGGTTTAAAAAGTGGTTATTCAACATGAGGCCCGATCCAAATGACATTTTGAATCATTTTTGGTAGAGTCCAAAAAATCAATTTTATGATGAAAAACGATGACCCCGGACCTGTCGAACGTTCAAAAAATGGTCAATATTGATGAAATTTTAACATTTAATCTTTTGACGGTAAATGACTGTTGGATGTGGATTATTACTTTTTCAACTAAAATAAGTGTGTTTAACCCCTTCGACGCTCATGACGAGCTGGGCTCGTCATGCAGTAGCCTCCTGCTACGCTCATGACGAGCCCAGCTCGTCATGTAAAGTGCATCTGCTGCTTTTCCAGCACAGGGGAAAAATCCCCATAGCGTTCAAGGTGTTAAAGTAATTTCTGTGCCTGAAATTGGCCAAAATTGAAGCTTTTGAGTAAGCGAAAACTATGTAAAAATGGCAATTTTGGTCACTGTGAGGGTTTAAAAAGTGGTTATTCAACATGAGGCCCGATCCTAATGACATTTTGAATCATTTTTGGTAGAGTCCAAAAAAATCAATTTTATGATGAAAAACGATGACCCCGGACCAGTCGAACGTTCAAAAAATGGTCAATATTGATGAAAGTTTAACATTTAATCTTTTGACTTTAAATGACTGTTGGATGTGAATTGTTACTTTTTCAACTAAAATAAGTGTGTTTAAAGTCATTTCTGTGCCTGAAATTGGTCAAATTTGAAGCTTTTGAGTGAGCAAAAACTCTGTAAAAATGGCAATTTTGGTCACTGTGAGGGTTTAAAAAGTGGTTATTCAACATGAGGCCCGATCCAAATGACATTTTGAATCATTTTGGTAGAGTCCAAAAAATAAATTTTATGATGAAAAACGATGACCCCGGACCTGTTGAACGTTCAAAAAAAGTGGTCAATATTGATGAAATTTTAACATTTAATCTTTTGACGTTAAATGACTGTTGGATGTGAATTATTACTTTTTCAACTAAAATAAGTGTGTTTAAAGTCATTTCTGTGCCTGAAATTGGCCAAAATTGAAGCTTTTGAGTAAGCAAAAACTCTGTAAAAATGGCAATTTTGGTCGCTGTGAGGGTTTAAAAAGTGGTTATTCAACATGAGGCCCGATCCAAATAACATTTTGAATCATTTTTGGTAGAGTCCAAAAAATCAATTTTATGATGAAAAACGATGACCCCGGACCTGTCGAACGTTCAAAAAATGGTCAATATTGATGAAATTTTAACATTTAATCTTTTGACTTTAAATGACTGTTGGATGTGAATTATTACTTTTTCAACTAAAATAAGTGTGTTTAAAGTCATTCCTGTGCCTGAAATTGGCCAAAATTGAAGCTTTTGAGTAAGCGAAAACTCTGTAAAAATGGCAATTTTGGTCACTGTGAGGGTTTAAAAAGTGGTTATTCAACATGAGGCCCTATCCAAATGACATTTTGAATCATTTTTGGTAGAGTCCAAAAAATCAATTTTATGATGAAAAACGATGACCCCGGACCTGTCGAACGTTCAGAAAATGGTCAATATTGATGAAATTTTAACATTTAATCTTTTGACTTTAAATGACTGTTGGATGTGAATTATTACATTTTCAACTGAAATAAGTGTGTTTAAAGTCATTTCTGTGCCTGAAATTGGTCAAAATTGAAGCTTTTGAGTAAGCGAAAACTCTGTAAAAATGGCAATTTTGGTCACTGTGAGGGTTTAAAAAGTGGTTATTCAACATAAGGCCCGATCCAAATGACATTTTGAATCATTTTTGGTAGAGTCCAAAAAATCAGTTTTATGATGAAAAACGATGACCCCGGACCTGTCGAACGTTCAGAAAATGGTCAATATTGATGAAATTTTAACATTTAATCTTTTGACTTTAAATGACTGTTGGATGTGAATTATTACTTTTTCAACTAAAATAAGTGTGTTTAAAGTAATTTCTGTGCCTGAAATTGGTCAAAATTGAAGCTTTTGAGTAAGCGAAAACTCTGTAAAAATGGCAATTTTGGTCACTGTGAGGGTTTAAAAAGTGGTTATTCAACATGAGGCCCGATCCAAATGACATTTTGAATCATTTTTGGTAGAGTCCAAAAAATCAATTTTATGATGAAAAACGATGACCCCGGACCTGTCGAACGTTAAAAAAAGTGGTCAAAATTGATGAAATTTTAACATTTAATCTTTTGACTTTAAATGACTGTTAGATGTGAATTATTACTTTTTCAACTAAAATAAGTGTGTTTAAATCATTTCTGTGCCTGAAATTGGTCAAAATTGAAGCTTTTGAGTAAGCGAAAACTCTGTAAAATGGCAATTTTGGTCACTGTAAGGGTTTAAAAAGTGGTTATTCAACATGAGGCCCAATCCAAATAACATTTTGAATCATTTTTGGTAGAGTCCAAAAAATCAATTTCATGATGAAAAACGATGACCCCGGACCTGTCGAACGTTCAAAAAATGGTCAATATTGATGAAATTTTAACATTTAATCTTTTGACTTTAAATGACTGTTAGATGTGAATTATTACTTTTTCAACTAAAATAAGTGTGTTTAAATCATTTCTGTGCCTAAAATTGGTCAAAATTGAAGCTTTTGAGTGAGCAAAAACTCTGTAAAATGGCAATGTTGGTCACTGTGAGGGTTTAAAAAGTGGTTATTCAACATGAGGCCCGATCCAAATGACATTTTGAATCATTTTTGGTAGAGTCCAAAAAATCAATTTTATGATGAAAAACGATGACCCCGGACCAGTCGAACGTTAAAAAAAGTGGTCAATATTGATGAAATTTTAACATTTAATCTTTTGACTTTAAATGACTGTTAGATGTGAATTATTACTTTTTCAACTAAAATAAGTGTGTTTAAATCATTTCTGTTCCTAAAATTGGTCAAAATTGAAGCTTTTGAGTAAGCGAAAACTCTGTAAAATGGCAATTTTGGTCACTGTGAGGGTTTAAAAAGTGGTTATTCAACATGAGGCCCGATCCAAATGACATTTTGAATCATTTTTGGTAGAGTCCAAAAAATCAATTTTATGATGAAAAACGATGACCCCGGACCTGTCGAACGTTCAAAAAATGGTCAATATTGATGAAATTTTAACATTTAATCTTTTGACGGTAAATGACTGTTGGATGTGAATTATTACTTTTTCAACTAAAATAAGTGTGTTTAAAGTAATTTCTGTGCCTGAAATTGGCCAAAATTGAAGCTTTTGAGTAAGCGAAAACTATGTAAAAATGGCAATTTTGGTCACTGTGAGGGTTTAAAAAGTGGTTATTCAACATGAGGCCCGATCCTAATGACATTTTGAATCATTTTTGGTAGAGTCCAAAAAAATCAATTTTATGATGAAAAACGATGACCCCGGACCAGTCGAACGTTCAAAAAATGGTCAATATTGATGAAAGTTTAACATTTAATCTTTTGACTTTAAATGACTGTTGGATGTGAATTATTACTTTTTCAACTAAAATAAGTGTGTTTAAAGTCATTTCTGTGCCTGAAATTTGTCAAAATTGAAGCTTTTGAGTGAGCGAAAACTCTGTAAAAATGGCAATTTTGGTCACTGTGAGGGTTTAAAAAGTGGTTATTCAACATGAGGCCCGATCCAAATGACATTTTGAATCATTTTGGTAGAGTCCAAAAAATAAATTTTATGATGAAAAACGATTACCCCGGACCTGTCGAACGTTCAAAAAAGTGGTCAATATTGATGAAATTTTAACATTTAATCTTTTGACGTTAAATGACTGTTGGATGTGAATTATTACTTTTTCAACTAAAATAAGTGTGTTTAAAGTCATTTCTGTGCCTGAAATTGGCCAAAATTGAAGCTTTTGAGTAAGCAAAAACTCTGTAAAAATGGCAATTTTGGTCGCTGTGAGGGTTTAAAAAGTGGTTATTCAACATGAGGCCCGATCCAAATAACATTTTGAATCATTTTTGGTAGAGTCCAAAAAATCAATTTTATGATGAAAAACGATGACCCCGGACCTGTCGAACGTTCAAAAAATGGTCAATATTGATGAAATTTTAACATTTAATCTTTTGACTTTAAATGACTGTTGGATGTGAATTATTACATTTTCAACTGAAATAAGTGTGTTTAAAGTCATTTCTGTGCCTGAAATTGGTCAAAATTGAAGCTTTTGAGTAAGCGAAAACTCTGTAAAAATGGCAATTTTGGTCACTGTGAGGGTTTAAAAAGTGGTTATTCAACATGAGGCCCGATCCAAATGACATTTTGAATCATTTTGGTAGAGTCCAAAAAATAAATTTTATGATGAAAAACGATGACCCCGGACCTGTCGAACGTTCAAAAAAGTGGTCAATATTGATGAAATTTTAACATTTAATCTTTTGACGTTAAATGACTGTTGGATGTGAATTATTACTTTTTCAACTAAAATAAGTGTGTTTAAATCATTTCTGTTCCTAAAATTGGTCAAAATTGAAGCTTTTGAGTAAGCGAAAACTCTGTAAAATGGCAATTTTGGTCACTGTGAGGGTTTAAAAAGTGGTTATTCAACATGAGGCCCGATCCAAATGACATTTTGAATCATTTTTGGTAGAGTCCAAAAAATCAATTTTATGATGAAAAACGATGACCCCGGACCTGTCGAACGTTCAAAAAATGGTCAATATTGATGAAATTTTAACATTTAATCTTTTGACGGTAAATGACTGTTGGATGTGAATTATTACTTTTTCAACTAAAATAAGTGTGTTTAAAGTAATTTCTGTGCCTGAAATTGGCCAAAATTGAAGCTTTTGAGTAAGCGAAAACTATGTAAAAATGGCAATTTTGGTCACTGTGAGGGTTTAAAAAGTGGTTATTCAACATGAGGCCCGATCCTAATGACATTTTGAATCATTTTTGGTAGAGTCCAAAAAAATCAATTTTATGATGAAAAACGATGACCCCGGACCAGTCGAACGTTCAAAAAATGGTCAATATTGATGAAAGTTTAACATTTAATCTTTTGACTTTAAATGACTGTTGGATGTGAATTATTACTTTTTCAACTAAAATAAGTGTGTTTAAAGTCATTTCTGTGCCTGAAATTGGTCAAAATTGAAGCTTTTGAGTGAGCGAAAACTCTGTAAAATGGCAATTTTGGTCACTGTAAGGGTTTAAAAAGTGGTTATTCAACATGAGGCCCAATCCAAATAACATTTTGAATCATTTTTGGTAGAGTCCAAAAAATCAATTTTATGATGAAAAACGATGACCCCGGACCAGTCAAACGTTAAAAAAAGTGGTCAATATTGATGAAATTTTAACATTTAATCTTTTGACTTTAAATGACTGTTAGATGTGAATTATTACTTTTTCAACTAAAATAAGTGTGTTTAAATCATTTCTGTTCCTAAAATTGGTCAAAATTGAAGCTTTTGAGTAAGCGAAAACTCTGTAAAATGGCAATTTTGGTCACTGTGAGGGTTTAAAAAGTGGTTATTCAACATGAGGCCCGATCCAAATGACATTTTGAATCATTTTTGGTAGAGTCCAAAAAAATCAATTTTATGATGAAAAACGATGACCCCGGACCAGTCGAACGTTCAAAAAATGGTCAATATTGATGAAAGTTTAACATTTAATCTTTTGACTTTAAATGACTGTTGGATGTGAATTATTACTTTTTCAACTAAAATAAGTGTGTTTAAAGTCATTTCTGTGCCTGAAATTGGTCAAAATTGAAGCTTTTGAGTGAGCGAAAACTCTGTAAAATGGCAATTTTGGTCACTGTAAGGGTTTAAAAAGTGGTTATTCAACATGAGGCCCAATCCAAATAACATTTTGAATCATTTTTGGTAGAGTCCAAAAAATCAATTTTATGATGAAAAACGATGACCCCGGACCAGTCCAACGTTAAAAAAAGTGGTCAATATTGATGAAATTTTAACATTTAATCTTTTGACTTTAAATGACTGTTAGATGTGAATTATTACTTTTTCAACTAAAATAAGTGTGTTTAAATCATTTCTGTTCCTAAAATTGGTCAAAATTGAAGCTTTTGAGTAAGCGAAAACTCTGTAAAATGGCAATTTTGGTCACTGTGAGGGTTTAAAAAGTGGTTATTCAACATGAGGCCCGATCCAAATGACATTTTGAATCATTTTTGGTAGAGTCCAAAAAATCAATTTTATGATGAAAAACGATGACCCCGGACCAGTCGAACGTTAAAAAAAGTGGTCAATATTGATGAAATTTTAACATTTAATCTTTTGACTTTAAATGACTGTTAGATGTGAATTATTACTTTTTCAACTAAAATAAGTGTGTTTAAATCATTTCTGTTCCTAAAATTGGTCAAAATTGAAGCTTTTGAGTAAGCGAAAACTCTGTAAAATGGCAATTTTGGTCACTGTGAGGGTTTAAAAAGTGGTTATTCAACATGAGGCCCGATCCAAATGACATTTTGAATCATTTTTGGTAGAGTCCAAAAAATCAATTTTATGATGAAAAACGATGACCCCGGACCTGTCGAACGTTCAAAAAATGGTCAATATTGATGAAATTTTAACATTTAATCTTTTGACGGTAAATGACTGTTGGATGTGAATTATTACTTTTTCAACTAAAATAAGTGTGTTTAAAGTAATTTCTGTGCCAAAAATTGGCCAAAATTGAAGCTTTTGAGTAAGCGAAAACTATGTAAAAATGGCAATTTTGGTCACTGTGAGGGTTTAAAAAGTGGTTATTCAACATGAGGCCCGATCCTAATGACATTTTGAATCATTTTTGGTAGAGTCCAAAAAAATCAATTTTATGATGAAAAACGATGACCCCGGACCAGTCGAACGTTCAAAAAATGGTCAATATTGATGAAAGTTTAACATTTAATCTTTTGACTTTAAATGACTGTTGGATGTGAATTATTACTTTTTCAACTAAAATAAGTGTGTTTAAAGTCATTTCTGTGCCTGAAATTGGTCAAAATTGAAGCTTTTGAGTGAGCGAAAACTCTGTAAAATGGCAATTTTGGTCACTGTAAGGGTTTAAAAAGTGGTTATTCAACATGAGGCCCAATCCAAATAACATTTTGAATCATTTTTGGTAGAGTCCAAAAAATCAATTTTATGATGAAAAACGATGACCCCGGACCAGTCAAACGTTAAAAAAAGTGGTCAATATTGATGAAATTTTAACATTTAATCTTTTGACTTTAAATGACTGTTAGATGTGAATTATTACTTTTTCAACTAAAATAAGTGTGTTTAAATCATTTCTGTTCCTAAAATTGGTCAAAATTGAAGCTTTTGAGTAAGCGAAAACTCTGTAAAATGGCAATTTTGGTCACTGTGAGGGTTTAAAAAGTGGTTATTCAACATGAGGCCCGATCCAAATGACATTTTGAATCATTTTTGGTAGAGTCCAAAAAAATCAATTTTATGATGAAAAACGATGACCCCGGACCAGTCGAACGTTCAAAAAATGGTCAATATTGATGAAAGTTTAACATTTAATCTTTTGACTTTAAATGACTGTTGGATGTGAATTATTACTTTTTCAACTAAAATAAGTGTGTTTAAAGTCATTTCTGTGCCTGAAATTGGTCAAAATTGAAGCTTTTGAGTGAGCGAAAACTCTGTAAAATGGCAATTTTGGTCACTGTAAGGGTTTAAAAAGTGGTTATTCAACATGAGGCCCAATCCAAATAACATTTTGAATCATTTTTGGTAGAGTCCAAAAAATCAATTTTATGATGAAAAACGATGACCCCGGACCTGTCGAACGTTCAAAAAATGGTCAATATTGATGAAATTTTAACATTTAATCTTTTGACTTTAAATGACTGTTAGATGTGAATTATTACTTTTTCAACTAAAATAAGTGTGTTTAAATCATTTCTGTGCCTAAAATTGGTCAAAATTGAAGCTTTTGAGTGAGCGAAAACTCTGTAAAATGGCAATTTTGGTCACCGTGAGGGTTTAAAAAGTGGTTATTCAACATGAGGCCCGATCCAAATGACATTTTGAATCATTTTTGGTAGAGTCCAAAAAATCAATTTTATGATGAAAAACGATGACCCCGGACCAGTCGAACGTTAAAAAAAGTGGTCAATATTGATGAAATTTTAACATTTAATCTTTTGACTTTAAATGACTGTTAGATGTGAATTATTACTTTTTCAACTAAAATAAGTGTGTTTAAATCATTTCTGTTCCTAAAATTGGTCAAAATTGAAGCTTTTGAGTAAGCGAAAACTCTGTAAAATGGCAATTTTGGTCACTGTGAGGGTTTAAAAAGTGGTTATTCAACATGAGGCCCGATCCAAATGACATTTTGAATCATTTTTGGTAGAGTCCAAAAAATCAATTTTATGATGAAAAACGATGACCCCGGACCTGTCGAACGTTCAAAAAATGGTCAATATTGATGAAATTTTAACATTTAATCTTTTGACGGTAAATGACTGTTGGATGTGAATTATTACTTTTTCAACTAAAATAAGTGTGTTTAAAGTCATTTCTGTGCCTGAAATTGGCCAAAATTGAAGCTTTTGAGTAAGCGAAAACTCTGTAAAAATGGCAATTTTGGTCACTGTGAGGGTTTAAAAAGTGGTTATTCAACATGAGGCCCGATCCAAATGACATTTTGAATAATTTTTGGTAGAGTCCAAAAAATCAATTTTATGATGAAAAACAATGACCCCGGACCAGTCGAACGTTCAAAAAAGTGGTCAATATTGATGAAATTTTAACATTTAATCTTTTGACTTTAAATGACTGTTGGATGTGAATTATTACTTTTTCAACTAAAATAAGTGTGTTTAAATCATTTCTGTGCCTGAAATTGGTCAAAATTGAAGCTTTTGAGTAAGCGAAAACTCTGTAAAATGGCAATTTTGGTCACTGTAAGGGTTTAAAAAGTGGTTATTCAACATGAGGCCCAATCCAAATAACATTTTGAATCATTTTTGGTAGAGTCCAAAAAATCAATTTTATGATGAAAAACGATGACCCCGGACCTGTCGAACGTTCAAAAAATGGTCAATATTGATGAAATTTTAACATTTAATCTTTTGACTTTAAATGACTGTTAGATGTGAATTATTACTTTTTCAACTAAAATAAGTGTGTTTAAATCATTTCTGTGCCTAAAATTGGTCAAAATTGAAGCTTTTGAGTAAGCGAAAACTCTGTAAAATGGCAATTTTGGTCACTGTGAGGGTTTAAAAAGTGGTTATTCAACATGAGGCCCGATCCAATTGACATTTTGAATCATTTTTGGTAGAGTCCAAAAAATCAATTTTATGATGAAAAACGATGACCCCGGACCTGTCGAACGTTCAAAAAATGGTCAATATTGATGAAATTTTAACATTTAATCTTTTGACGGTAAATGACTGTTGGATGTGGATTATTACTTTTTCAACTAAAATAAGTGTGTTTAAAGTAATTTCTGTGCCTGAAATTGGCCAAAATTGAAGCTTTTGAGTAAGCGAAAACTATGTAAAAATGGCAATTTTGGTCACTGTGAGGGTTTAAAAAGTGGTTATTCAACATGAGGCCCGATCCTAATGACATTTTGAATCATTTTTGGTAGAGTCCAAAAAAATCAATTTTATGATGAAAAACGATGACCCCGGACCAGTCGAACGTTCAAAAAATGGTCAATATTGATGAAAGTTTAACATTTAATCTTTTGACTTTAAATGACTGTTGGATGTGAATTGTTACTTTTTCAACTAAAATAAGTGTGTTTAAAGTCATTTCTGTGCCTGAAATTGGTCAAAATTGAAGCTTTTGAGTGAGCGAAAACTCTGTAAAAATGGCAATTTTGGTCACTGTGAGGGTTTAAAAAGTGGTTATTCAACATGAGGCCCGATCCAAATGACATTTTGAATCATTTTGGTAGAGTCCAAAAAATTAAATTTTATGATGAAAAACGATGACCCCGGACCTGTCGAACGTTAAAAAAAAGTGGTCAATATTGATGAAATTTTAACATTTAATCTTTTGACGTTAAATGACTGTTGGATGTGAATTATTACTTTTTCAACTAAAATAAGTGTGTTTAAAGTCATTTCTGTGCCTGAAATTGGCCAAAATTGAAGCTTTTGAGTAAGCAAAAACTCTGTAAAAATGGCAATTTTGGTCGCTGTGAGGGTTTAAAAAGTGGTTATTCAACATGAGGCCCGATCCAAATAACATTTTGAATCATTTTTGGTAGAGTCCAAAAAATCAATTTTATGATGAAAAACGATGACCCCGGACCTGTCGAACGTTCAAAAAATGGTCAATATTGATGAAATTTTAACATTTAATCTTTTGACGGTAAATGACTGTTGGATGTGAATTATTACTTTTTCAACTAAAATAAGTGTGTTTAAAGTCATTTCTGTGCCTGAAATTGGCCAAAATTGAAGCTTTTGAGTAAGCGAAAACTCTGTAAAAATGGCAATTTTGGTCACTGTGAGGGTTTAAAAAGTGGTTATTCAACATGAGGCCCGATCCAAATGACATTTTGAATAATTTTTGGTAGAGTCCAAAAAATCAATTTTATGATGAAAAACAATGACCCCGGACCAGTCGAACGTTCAAAAAAGTGGTCAATATTGATGAAATTTTAACATTTAATCTTTTGACTTTAAATGACTGTTGGATGTGAATTATTACTTTTTCAACTAAAATAAGTGTGTTTAAATCATTTCTGTGCCTGAAATTGGTCAAAATTGAAGCTTTTGAGTAAGCGAAAACTCTGTAAAATGGCAATTTTGGTCACTGTAAGGGTTTAAAAAGTGGTTATTCAACATGAGGCCCAATCCAAATAACATTTTGAATCATTTTTGGTAGAGTCCAAAAAATCAATTTTATGATGAAAAACGATGACCCCGGACCTGTCGAACGTTCAAAAAATGGTCAATATTGATGAAATTTTAACATTTAATCTTTTGACTTTAAATGACTGTTAGATGTGAATTATTACTTTTTCAACTAAAATAAGTGTGTTTAAATCATTTCTGTGCCTAAAATTGGTCAAAATTGAAGCTTTTGAGTAAGCGAAAACTCTGTAAAATGGCAATTTTGGTCACTGTGAGGGTTTAAAAAGTGGTTATTCAACATGAGGCCCGATCCAAATGACATTTTGAATCATTTTTGGTAGAGTCCAAAAAATCAATTTTATGATGAAAAACGATGACCCCGGACCTGTCGAACGTTCAAAAAATGGTCAATATTGATGAAATTTTAACATTTAATCTTTTGACGGTAAATGACTGTTGGATGTGGATTATTACTTTTTCAACTAAAATAAGTGTGTTTAACCCCTTCGACGCTCATGACGAGCTGGGCTCGTCATGCAGTAGCCTCCTGCTACGCTCATGACGAGCCCAGCTCGTCATGTAAAGTGCATCTGCTGCTTTTCCAGCACAGGGGAAAAATCCCCATAGCGTTCAAGGTGTTAAAGTAATTTCTGTGCCTGAAATTGGCCAAAATTGAAGCTTTTGAGTAAGCGAAAACTATGTAAAAATGGCAATTTTGGTCACTGTGAGGGTTTAAAAAGTGGTTATTCAACATGAGGCCCGATCCTAATGACATTTTGAATCATTTTTGGTAGAGTCCAAAAAAATCAATTTTATGATGAAAAACGATGACCCCGGACCAGTCGAACGTTCAAAAAATGGTCAATATTGATGAAAGTTTAACATTTAATCTTTTGACTTTAAATGACTGTTGGATGTGAATTGTTACTTTTTCAACTAAAATAAGTGTGTTTAAAGTCATTTCTGTGCCTGAAATTGGTCAAATTTGAAGCTTTTGAGTGAGCAAAAACTCTGTAAAAATGGCAATTTTGGTCACTGTGAGGGTTTAAAAAGTGGTTATTCAACATGAGGCCCGATCCAAATGACATTTTGAATCATTTTGGTAGAGTCCAAAAAATAAATTTTATGATGAAAAACGATGACCCCGGACCTGTTGAACGTTCAAAAAAAGTGGTCAATATTGATGAAATTTTAACATTTAATCTTTTGACGTTAAATGACTGTTGGATGTGAATTATTACTTTTTCAACTAAAATAAGTGTGTTTAAAGTCATTTCTGTGCCTGAAATTGGCCAAAATTGAAGCTTTTGAGTAAGCAAAAACTCTGTAAAAATGGCAATTTTGGTCGCTGTGAGGGTTTAAAAAGTGGTTATTCAACATGAGGCCCGATCCAAATAACATTTTGAATCATTTTTGGTAGAGTCCAAAAAATCAATTTTATGATGAAAAACGATGACCCCGGACCTGTCGAACGTTCAAAAAATGGTCAATATTGATGAAATTTTAACATTTAATCTTTTGACTTTAAATGACTGTTGGATGTGAATTATTACTTTTTCAACTAAAATAAGTGTGTTTAAAGTCATTTCTGTGCCTGAAATTGGTCAAAATTGAAGCTTTTGAGTAAGCGAAAACTCTGTAAAAATGGCAATTTTGGTCACTGTGAGGGTTTAAAAAGTGGTTATTCAACATAAGGCCCGATCCAAATGACATTTTGAATCATTTTTGGTAGAGTCCAAAAAATCAGTTTTATGATGAAAAACGATGACCCCGGACCTGTCGAACGTTCAGAAAATGGTCAATATTGATGAAATTTTAACATTTAATCTTTTGACTTTAAATGACTGTTGGATGTGAATTATTACATTTTCAACTGAAATAAGTGTGTTTAAAGTCATTTCTGTGCCTGAAATTGGTCAAAATTGAAGCTTTTGAGTAAGCGAAAACTCTGTAAAAATGGCAATTTTGGTCACTGTGAGGGTTTAAAAAGTGGTTATTCAACATAAGGCCCGATCCAAATGACATTTTGAATCATTTTTGGTAGAGTCCAAAAAATCAGTTTTATGATGAAAAACGATGACCCCGGACCTGTCGAACGTTCAGAAAATGGTCAATATTGATGAAATTTTAACATTTAATCTTTTGACTTTAAATGACTGTTAGATGTGAATTATTACTTTTTCAACTAAAATAAGTGTGTTTAAATCATTTCTGTGCCTAAAATGGGTCAAAATTGAAGCTTTTGAGTGAGCGAAAACTCTGTAAAACGGCAATTTTGGTCACTGTGAGGGTTTAAAAAGTGGTTATTCAACATGAGGCCCGATCCAAATGACATTTTGAATCATTTTTGGTAGAGTCCAAAAAATCAATTTTATGATGAAAAACGATGACCCCGGACTTGTCGAACGTTCAAAAAACTGGTCAATATTGATGAAATTTTTACATTAAATCTGTTGACGGTAAATGACTGTTGGATGTGAATTATTACTTTTTCAACTAAAATAAGTGTGTTTAAAGTCATTTCTCTGCCTGAAATTGGTCAAAATTGAAGCTTTTGAGTAAGCGAAAACTCTGTAAAATGGCAATTTTGGTCACTGTAAGGGTTTAAAAAGTGGTTATTCAACATGAGGCCCGATCCAAGTAACATTTTGAATCATTTTTGGTAGAGTCCAAAAAATCAATTTTATGATGAAAAACGATGACCCCGGACCTGTCGAACGTTCAGAAAATGGTCAATATTGATGAAATTTTAACATTCAATCTTTTGACTTTAAATGACTGTTGGATGTGAATTATTACTTTTTCAACTAAAATAAGTATGTTTAAAGTCATTTCTGTGCCTGAAATTGGCCAAAATTTAAGCTTTTGAGTAAGCGAAAACTCTGTAAAAATGGCAATTTTGGTCACTGTGAGGGTTTAAAAAGTGGTTATTCAACACGAGGCCCGATCCAAATGACATTTTGAATCATTTTTGGTAGAGTCCAAAAAATCAATTTTATGATGAAAAACGATGACCCCGGACCTGTCGAACGTTCAAAAAAGTGGTCAATATTGATGAAATTTTAACATTTAAACTTTTGACTTTAAATGACTGTTGGATGTGAATTATTACTTTTTCAACTAAAATAAGTGTGTTTAAATCATTTCTGTGCCTGAAATTGGTCAAAATTGAAGCTTTTGAGTAAGCGAAAACTCTGTAAAATGGCAATTTTGGTCACTGTAAGGGTTTAAAAAGTGGTTATCCAACATGAGGCCTGATCCAAATGAAATTTTGAATCATTTTTGGTAGAGTCCAAAAAATCAATTTTATGATGAAAAACGATGACCCCGGACCTGTCGAACGTTCAAAAAAGGGTCAAAATTGATGAAATTTTAACATTTAATCTTTTGACTTTAAATGACTGTTAGATGTGAATTATTACTTTTTCAACTAAAATAAGTGTGTTTAAATCATTTCTGTGCCTAAAATTGGTCAAAATTGAAGCTTTTGAGTAAGCGAAAACTCTGTAAAATGGCAATTTTGGTCACTGTGAGGGTTTAAAAAGTGGTTATTCAACATGAGGCCCGATCCAAATGACATTTTGAATCATTTTTGGTAGAGTCCAAAAAATCAATTTTATGATGAAAAACGATGACCCCGGACCTGTCGAACGTTAAAAAAATGGTCAATATTGATGAAATTTTAACATTTAATCTTTTGACGGTAAATGACTGTTGGATGTGAATTATTACTTTTTCAACTAAAATAAGTGTGTTTAAAGTCATTTCTCTGCCTGAAATTGGTCAAAATTGAAGCTTTTGAGTAAGCGAAAACTCTGTAAAATGGCAATTTTGGTCACTGTAAGGGTTTAAAAAGTGGTTATTCAACATGAGGCCCGATCCAAATAACATTTTGAATCATTTTTGGTAGAGTCCAAAAAATCAATTTTATGATGAAAAACGATGACCCCGGACCTGTCGAACGTTCAGAAAATGGTCAATATTGATGAAATTTTAACATTCAATCTTTTGACTTTAAATGACTGTTGGATGTGAATTATTACTTTTTCAACTAAAATAAGTATGTTTAAAGTCATTTCTGTGCCTGAAATTGGCCAAAATTTAAGCTTTTGAGTAAGCGAAAACTCTGTAAAAATGGCAATTTTGGTCACTGTGAGGGTTTAAAAAGTGGTTATTCAACACGAGGCCCGATCCAAATGACATTTTGAATCATTTTTGGTAGAGTCCAAAAAATCAATTTTATGATGAAAAACGATGACCCCGGACCTGTCGAACGTTCAAAAAAGGGTCAATATTGATGAAATTTTAACATTTAATCTTTTGACTTTAAATGACTGTTAGATGTGAATTATTACTTTTTCAACTAAAATAAGTGTGTTTAAATCATTTCTGTGCCTAAAATTGGTCAAAATTGAAGCTTTTGAGTAAGCGAAAACTCTGTAAAATGGCAATTTTGGTCACTGTGAGGGTTTAAAAAGTGGTTATTCAACATGAGGCCCGATCCAAATGACATTTTGAATCATTTTTGGTAGAGTCCAAAAAATCAATTTTATGATGAAAAACGATGACCCCGGACCTGTCGAACGTTCAAAAAAGTGGTCAATATTGATGAAATTTTAACATTTAATCTTTTGACGTTAAATGACTGTTGGATGTGAATTATTACTTTTTCAACTAAAATAAGTGTGTTTAAAGTCATTTCTGTGCCTGAAATTGGCCAAAATTGAAGCTTTTGAGTAAGCGAAAACTCTGTAAAAATGGCAATTTTGGTCACTGTGAGGGTTTAAAAAGTGGTTATTCAACATGAGGCCCGATCCAAATGACATTTTGAATCATTTTTGGTAGAGTCCAAAAAATCAATTTTATGATGAAAAACGATGACCCCGGACCTGTCGAACGTTCAAAAAATGGTCAATATTGATGAAATTTTAACATTTAATCTTTTGACTTTAAATGACTGTTGGATGTGAATTATTACTTTTTCAACTAAAATAAGTGTGTTTAAAGTCATTCCTGTGCCTGAAATTGGTCAAAATTGAAGCTTTTGAGTAAGCGAAAACTCTGTAAAAATGGCAATTTTGGTCACTGTGAGGGTTTAAAAAGTGGTTATTCAACATGAGGCCCGATCCAAATGACATTTTGAATCATTTTTGGTAGAGTCCAAAAAATCAATTTTATGATGAAAAACGATGACCCCGGACCAGTCGAACGTTAAAAAAAGTGGTCAATATTGATGAAATTTTAACATTTAATCTTTTGACTTTAAATGACTGTTAGATGTGAATTATTACTTTTTCAACTAAAATAAGTGTGTTTAAATCATTTCTGTGCCTAAAATGGGTCAAAATTGAAGCTTTTGAGTGAGCGAAAACTCTGTAAAACGGCAATTTTGGTCACTGTGAGGGTTTAAAAAGTGGTTATTCAACATGAGGCCCGATCCAAATGACATTTTGAATCATTTTTGGTAGAGTCCAAAAAATCAATTTTATGATGAAAAACGATGACCCCGGACTTGTCGAACGTTCAAAAAACTGGTCAATATTGATGAAATTTTTACATTAAATCTGTTGACGGTAAATGACTGTTGGATGTGAATTATTACTTTTTCAACTAAAATAAGTGTGTTTAAAGTCATTTCTCTGCCTGAAATTGGTCAAAATTGAAGCTTTTGAGTAAGCGAAAACTCTGTAAAATGGCAATTTTGGTCACTGTAAGGGTTTAAAAAGTGGTTATTCAACATGAGGCCCGATCCAAGTAACATTTTGAATCATTTTTGGTAGAGTCCAAAAAATCAATTTTATGATGAAAAACGATGACCCCGGACCTGTCGAACGTTCAGAAAATGGTCAATATTGATGAAATTTTAACATTCAATCTTTTGACTTTAAATGACTGTTGGATGTGAATTATTACTTTTTCAACTAAAATAAGTATGTTTAAAGTCATTTCTGTGCCTGAAATTGGCCAAAATTTAAGCTTTTGAGTAAGCGAAAACTCTGTAAAAATGGCAATTTTGGTCACTGTGAGGGTTTAAAAAGTGGTTATTCAACACGAGGCCCGATCCAAATGACATTTTGAATCATTTTTGGTAGAGTCCAAAAAATCAATTTTATGATGAAAAACGATGACCCCGGACCTGTCGAACGTTCAAAAAAGTGGTCAATATTGATGAAATTTTAACATTTAAACTTTTGACTTTAAATGACTGTTGGATGTGAATTATTACTTTTTCAACTAAAATAAGTGTGTTTAAATCATTTCTGTGCCTGAAATTGGTCAAAATTGAAGCTTTTGAGTAAGCGAAAACTCTGTAAAATGGCAATTTTGGTCACTGTAAGGGTTTAAAAAGTGGTTATCCAACATGAGGCCTGATCCAAATGAAATTTTGAATCATTTTTGGTAGAGTCCAAAAAATCAATTTTATGATGAAAAACGATGACCCCGGACCTGTCGAACGTTCAAAAAAGGGTCAAAATTGATGAAATTTTAACATTTAATCTTTTGACTTTAAATGACTGTTAGATGTGAATTATTACTTTTTCAACTAAAATAAGTGTGTTTAAATCATTTCTGTGCCTAAAATTGGTCAAAATTGAAGCTTTTGAGTAAGCGAAAACTCTGTAAAATGGCAATTTTGGTCACTGTGAGGGTTTAAAAAGTGGTTATTCAACATGAGGCCCGATCCAAATGACATTTTGAATCATTTTTGGTAGAGTCCAAAAAATCAATTTTATGATGAAAAACGATGACCCCGGACCTGTCGAACGTTAAAAAAATGGTCAATATTGATGAAATTTTAACATTTAATCTTTTGACGGTAAATGACTGTTGGATGTGAATTATTACTTTTTCAACTAAAATAAGTGTGTTTAAAGTCATTTCTCTGCCTGAAATTGGTCAAAATTGAAGCTTTTGAGTAAGCGAAAACTCTGTAAAATGGCAATTTTGGTCACTGTAAGGGTTTAAAAAGTGGTTATTCAACATGAGGCCCGATCCAAATAACATTTTGAATCATTTTTGGTAGAGTCCAAAAAATCAATTTTATGATGAAAAACGATGACCCCGGACCTGTCGAACGTTCAGAAAATGGTCAATATTGATGAAATTTTAACATTCAATCTTTTGACTTTAAATGACTGTTGGATGTGAATTATTACTTTTTCAACTAAAATAAGTATGTTTAAAGTCATTTCTGTGCCTGAAATTGGCCAAAATTTAAGCTTTTGAGTAAGCGAAAACTCTGTAAAAATGGCAATTTTGGTCACTGTGAGGGTTTAAAAAGTGGTTATTCAACACGAGGCCCGATCCAAATGACATTTTGAATCATTTTTGGTAGAGTCCAAAAAATCAATTTTATGATGAAAAACGATGACCCCGGACCTGTCGAACGTTCAAAAAAGGGTCAATATTGATGAAATTTTAACATTTAATCTTTTGACTTTAAATGACTGTTAGATGTGAATTATTACTTTTTCAACTAAAATAAGTGTGTTTAAATCATTTCTGTGCCTAAAATTGGTCAAAATTGAAGCTTTTGAGTAAGCGAAAACTCTGTAAAATGGCAATTTTGGTCACTGTGAGGGTTTAAAAAGTGGTTATTCAACATGAGGCCCGATCCAAATGACATTTTGAATCATTTTTGGTAGAGTCCAAAAAATCAATTTTATGATGAAAAACGATGACCCCGGACCTGTCGAACGTTCAAAAAAGTGGTCAATATTGATGAAATTTTAACATTTAATCTTTTGACGTTAAATGACTGTTGGATGTGAATTATTACTTTTTCAACTAAAATAAGTGTGTTTAAAGTCATTTCTGTGCCTGAAATTGGCCAAAATTGAAGCTTTTGAGTAAGCGAAAACTCTGTAAAAATGGCAATTTTGGTCACTGTGAGGGTTTAAAAAGTGGTTATTCAACATGAGGCCCGATCCAAATGACATTTTGAATCATTTTTGGTAGAGTCCAAAAAATCAATTTTATGATGAAAAACGATGACCCCGGACCAGTCGAACGTTAAAAAAAGTGGTCAATATTGATGAAATTTTAACATTTAATCTTTTGACTTTAAATGACTGTTAGATGTGAATTATTACTTTTTCAACTAAAATAAGTGTGTTTAAATCATTTCTGTGCCTAAAATGGGTCAAAATTGAAGCTTTTGAGTGAGCGAAAACTCTGTAAAACGGCAATTTTGGTCACTGTGAGGGTTTAAAAAGTGGTTATTCAACATGAGGCCCGATCCAAATGACATTTTGAATCATTTTTGGTAGAGTCCAAAAAATCAATTTTATGATGAAAAACGATGACCCCGGACTTGTCGAACGTTCAAAAAACTGGTCAATATTGATGAAATTTTTACATTAAATCTGTTGACGGTAAATGACTGTTGGATGTGAATTATTACTTTTTCAACTAAAATAAGTGTGTTTAAAGTCATTTCTCTGCCTGAAATTGGTCAAAATTGAAGCTTTTGAGTAAGCGAAAACTCTGTAAAATGGCAATTTTGGTCACTGTAAGGGTTTAAAAAGTGGTTATTCAACATGAGGCCCGATCCAAGTAACATTTTGAATCATTTTTGGTAGAGTCCAAAAAATCAATTTTATGATGAAAAACGATGACCCCGGACCTGTCGAACGTTCAGAAAATGGTCAATATTGATGAAATTTTAACATTCAATCTTTTGACTTTAAATGACTGTTGGATGTGAATTATTACTTTTTCAACTAAAATAAGTATGTTTAAAGTCATTTCTGTGCCTGAAATTGGCCAAAATTTAGGCTTTTGAGTAAGCGAAAACTCTGTAAAAATGGCAATTTTGGTCACTGTGAGGGTTTAAAAAGTGGTTATTCAACACGAGGCCCGATCCAAATGACATTTTGAATCATTTTTGGTAGAGTCCAAAAAATCAATTTTATGATGAAAAACGATGACCCCGGACCTGTCGAACGTTCAAAAAAGTGGTCAATATTGATGAAATTTTAACATTTAAACTTTTGACTTTAAATGACTGTTGGATGTGAATTATTACTTTTTCAACTAAAATAAGTGTGTTTAAATCATTTCTGTGCCTGAAATTGGTCAAAATTGAAGCTTTTGAGTAAGCGAAAACTCTGTAAAATGGCAATTTTGGTCACTGTAAGGGTTTAAAAAGTGGTTATCCAACATGAGGCCTGATCCAAATGAAATTTTGAATCATTTTTGGTAGAGTCCAAAAAATCAATTTTATGATGAAAAACGATGACCCCGGACCTGTCGAACGTTCAAAAAAGGGTCAATATTGATGAAATTTTAACATTTAATCTTTTGACTTTAAATGACTGTTGGATGTGAATTTTTACTTTTTCAACTAAAATAAGTGTGTTTAAAGTCATTTCTGTGCCTGAAATTGGCCAAAATTGAAGCTTTTGAGTAAGCGAAAACTCTGTAAAAATGGCAATTTTGGTCACTGTGAGGGTTTAAAAAGTGGTTATTCAACATGAGGCCCTATCCAAATGACATTTTGAATCATTTTTGGTAGAGTCCAAAAAATCAATTTTATGATGAAAAACGATGACCCCGGACCAGTCGAACGTTAAAAAAAGTGGTCAATGTTGATGAAATTTTAACATTTAATCTTTTGACTTTAAATGACTGTTAGATGTGAATTATTACTTTTTCAACTAAAATAAGTGTGTTTAAATCATTTCTGTGCCTAAAATTGGTCAAAATTGAAGCTTTTGAGTAAGCGAAAACTCTGTAAAATGGCAATTTTGGTCACTGTGAGGGTTTAAAAAGTGGTTATTCAACATGAGGCCCGATCCAAATGACATTTTGAATCATTTTTGGTAGAGTCCAAAAAATCAATTTTATGATGAAAAACGATGACCCCGGACCTGTCGAACGTTCAAAAAAGTGGTCAATATTGATGAAATTTTAACATTTAATCTTTTGACGTTAAATGACTGTTGGATGTGAATTATTACTTTTTCAACTAAAATAAGTGTGTTTAAAGTCATTTCTGTGCCTGAAATTGGCCAAAATTGAAGCTTTTGAGTAAGCGAAATCTCTGTAAAAATGGCAATTTTGGTCACTGTGAGGGTTTAAAAAGTGGTTATTCAACATGAGGCCCGATCCAAATGACATTTTGAATCATTTTTGGTAGAGTCCAAAAAATCAATTTTATGATGAAAAACGATGACCCCGGACCAGTCGAACGTTAAAAAAAGTGGTCAATATTGATGAAATTTTAACATTTAATCTTTTGACTTTAAATGACTGTTAGATGTGAATTATTACTTTTTCAACTAAAATAAGTGTGTTTAAATCATTTCTGTGCCTAAAATTGGTCAAAATTGAAGCTTTTGAGTAAGCGAAAACTCTGTAAAATGGCAATTTTGGTCACTGTGAGGGTTTAAAAAGTGGTTATTCAACATGAGGCCCGATCCAAATGACATTTTGAATCATTTTTGGTAGAGTCCAAAAAATCAATTTTATGATGAGAAACGATGACCCCGGACCTGTCGAACGTTCAAAAAAGTGGTCAATATTGATGAAATTTTAACATTTAATCTTTTGACGTTAAATGACTGTTGGATGTGAATTATTACTTTTTCAACTAAAATAAGTGTGTTTAAAGTCATTTCTGTGCCTGAAATTGGCCAAAATTGAAGCTTTTGAGTAGGCGAAAACTCTGTAAAAATGGCAATTTTGGTCACTGTGAGGGTTTAAAAAGTGGTTATTCAACATGAGGCCCGATCCAAATGACATTTTGAATCATTTTTGGTAGAGTCCAAAAAATCAATTTTATGATGAAAAACGATGACCCCGGACCTGTCGAACGTTCAGAAAATGGTCAATATTGATGAAATTTTAACATTTAATCTTTTGACTTTAAATGACTGTTGGATGTGAATTATTCCTTTTTCAACTAAAATAAGTGTGTTTAAAGTCATTTCTGTGCCTGAAATTGGCCAAAATTGAAGCTTTTGAGTAAGCGAAAACTCTGTAAAAATGGCAATTTTGGTCACTGTGAGGGTTTAAAAAGTGGTTATTCAACATGAGGCACGATCCAAATGACATTTTGAATAATTTTTGGTAGAGTCCAAAAAATCAATTTTATGATGAAAAACAATGACCCCGGACCAGTCGAACGTTCAAAAAAGTGGTCAATATTGATGAAATTTTAACATTTAATCTTTTGACTTTAAATGACTGTTGGATGTGAATTATTACTTTTTCAACTAAAATAAGTGTGTTTAAATCATTTCTGTGCCTGAAATTGGTCAAAATTGAAGCTTTTGAGTAAACGAAAACTCTGTAAAATGGCAATTTTGGTCACTGTAAGGGTTTAAAAAGTGGTTATTCAACATGAGGCCCAATCCAAATAACATTTTGAATCATTTTTGGTAGAGTCCAAAAAATCAATTTTATGATGAAAAACGATGACCCCGGACCTGTCGAACGTTCAAAAAATGGTCAATATTGATGAAATTTTAACATTTAATCTTTTGACTTTAAATGACTGTTGGATGTGAATTATTACTTTTTCAACTAAAATAAGTGTGTTTAAAGTCATTCCTGTGCCTGAAATTGGTCAAAATTGAAGCTTTTGAGTAAGCGAAAACTCTGTAAAAATGGCAATTTTGGTCACTGTGAGGGTTTAAAAAGTGGTTATTCAACATGAGGCCCGATCCAAATGACATTTTGAATCATTTTTGGTAGAGTCCAAAAAATCAATTTTATGATGAAAAACGATGACCCCGGACCAGTCGAACGTTAAAAAAAGTGGTCAATATTGATGAAATTTTAACATTTAATCTTTTGACTTTAAATGACTGTTAGATGTGAATTATTACTTTTTCAACTAAAATAAGTGTGTTTAAATCATTTCTGTGCCTAAAATTGGTCAAAATTGAAGCTTTTGAGTAAGCGAAAACTCTGTAAAATGGCAATTTTGGTCACTGTGAGGGTTTAAAAAGTGGTTATTCAATATGAGGCCCGATCCAAATGACATTTTGAATCATTTTTGGTAGAGTCCAAAAAATCAATTTTATGATGAAAAACGATGACCCCGGACCTGTCGAACGTTCAAAAAAGTGGTCAATATTGATGAAATTTTAACATTTAATCTTTTGACGTTAAATGACTGTTGGATGTGAATTATTACTTTTTCAACTAAAATAAGTGTGTTTAAAGTCATTTCTGTGCCTGAAATTGGCCAAAATTGAAGCTTTTGAGTAAGCGAAATCTCTGTAAAAATGGCAATTTTGGTCACTGTGAGGGTTTAAAAAGTGGTTATTCAACATGAGGCCCGATCCAAATGACATTTTGAATCATTTTTGGTAGAGTCCAAAAAATCAATTTTATGATGAACAACGATGACCCCGGACCAGTCGAACGTTAAAAAAAGTGGTCAATATTGATGAAATTTTAACATTTAATCTTTTGACTTTAAATGACTGTTAGATGTGAATTATTACTTTTTCAACTAAAATAAGTGTGTTTAAATCATTTCTGTGCCTAAAATTGGTCAAAATTGAAGCTTTTGAGTAAGCGAAAACTCTGTAAAATGGCAATTTTGGTCACTGTGAGGGTTTAAAAAGTGGTTATTCAACATGAGGCCCGATCCAAATGACATTTTGAATCATTTTTGGTAGAGTCCAAAAAATCAATTTTATGATGAAAAACGATGACCCCGGACCTGTCGAACGTTCAAAAAAGTGGTCAATATTGATGAAATTTTAACATTTAATCTTTTGACGTTAAATGACTGTTGGATGTGAATTATTACTTTTTCAACTAAAATAAGTGTGTTTAAAGTCATTTCTGTGCCTGAAATTGGCCAAAATTGAAGCTTTTGAGTAAGCGAAAACTCTGTAAAAATGGCAATTTTGGTCACTGTGAGGGTTTAAAAAGTGGTTATTCAACATGAGGCCCGATCCAAATGATATTTGGAATCATTTTTGGTAGAGTCCAAAAAATCAATTTTATGATGAAAAACGATGACCCCGGACCAGTCGAAAGTTCAAAAAAGTGGTCAATATTGATGAAATTTTAACATTTAATCTTTTGACTTTAAATGACTGTTGGATGTGAATTATTACTTTTTCAACTAAAATAAGTGTGTTTAAAGTCATTTCTGTGCCTGAAATTGGCCAAAATTGAAGCTTTTGAGTAAGCGAAAACTCTGTAAAAATGGCAATTTTGGTCACTGTGAGGGTTTAAAAAGTGGTTATTCAACATGAGGCCCGATCCAAATGACATTTTGAATCATTTTTGGTAGAGTCAAAAAAATCAATTTTATGATGAAAAACGATGACCCCGGACCTGTCGAACGTTCAAAAAATGGTCAATATTGATGAAATTTTAACATTTAATCTTTTGACGGTAAATGACTGTTGGATGTGAATTATTACTTTTTCAACTAAAATAAGTGTGTTTAAAGTCATTTCTCTGCCTGAAATTGGTCAAAATTGAAGCTTTTGAGTAAGCGAAAACTCTGTAAAAATGGCAATTTTGGTCACTGTGAGGGTTTAAAAAGTGGTTATTCAACATGAGGCCCGATCCAAATGACATTTTGAATCATTTTTGGTAGAGTCTAAAAAATCAATTTTATGATGAAAAACGACCCCGGACCTGTCGAACGTTCAAAAAAGTGGTCAATATTGATGAAATTTTAACATTTAATCTTTTGACGTTAAATGACTGTTGGATGTGAATTATTACTTTTTCAACTAAAATAAGTGTGTTTAAAGTCATTTCTGTGCCTGAAATTGGCCAAAATTGAAGCTTTTGAGTAAGCGAAAACTCTGTAAAAATGGCAATTTTGGTCACTGTGAGGGTTTAAAAAGTGGTTATTCGACATGAGGCCCGATCCAAATGACATTTTGAATCATTTTTGGTAGAGTCCAAAAAATCAATTTTATGATGAAAAACGATGACCCCGGACCTGTCGAACGTTCAGAAAATGGTCAATATTGATGAAATTTTAACATTTAATCTTTTGACTTTAAATGACTGTTGGATGTGAATTATTCCTTTTTCAACTAAAATAAGTGTGTTTAAAGTCATTTCTGTGCCTGAAATTGGCCAAAATTGAAGCTTTTGAGTAAGCGAAAACTCTGTAAAAATGGCAATTTTGGTCACTGTGAGGGTTTAAAAAGTGGTTATTCAACATGAGGCACGATCCAAATGACATTTTGAATAATTTTTGGTAGAGTCCAAAAAATCAATTTTATGATGAAAAACAATGACCCCGGACCAGTCGAACGTTCAAAAAAGTGGTCAATATTGATGAAATTTTAACATTTAATCTTTTGACTTTAAATGACTGTTGGATGTGAATTATTACTTTTTCAACTAAAATAAGTGTGTTTAAATCATTTCTGTGCCTGAAATTGGTCAAAATTGAAGCTTTTGAGTAAGCGAAAACTCTGTAAAATGGCAATTTTGGTCACTGTAAGGGTTTAAAAAGTGGTTATTCAACATGAGGCCCAATCCAAATAACATTTTGAATCATTTTTGGTAGAGTCCAAAAAATCAATTTTATGATGAAAAACGATGACCCCGGACCTGTCGAACGTTCAAAAAATGGTCAATATTGATGAAATTTTAACATTTAATCTTTTGACTTTAAATGACTGTTGGATGTGAATTATTACTTTTTCAACTAAAATAAGTGTGTTTAAAGTCATTCCTGTGCCTGAAATTGGTCAAAATTGAAGCTTTTGAGTAAGCGAAAACTCTGTAAAAATGGCAATTTTGGTCACTGTGAGGGTTTAAAAAGTGGTTATTCAACATGAGGCCCGATCCAAATGACATTTTGAATCATTTTTGGTAGAGTCCAAAAAATCAATTTTATGATGAAAAACGATGACCCCGGACCAGTCGAACGTTAAAAAAAGTGGTCAATATTGATGAAATTTTAACATTTAATCTTTTGACTTTAAATGACTGTTAGATGTGAATTATTACTTTTTCAACTAAAATAAGTGTGTTTAAATCATTTCTGTGCCTAAAATTGGACAAAATTGAAGCTTTTGAGTGAGCGAAAACTCTGTAAAATGGCAATTTTGGTCACTGTGAGGGTTTAAAAAGTGGTTATTCAACATGAGGCCCGATCCAAATGACATTTTGAATCATTTTTGGTAGAGTCCAAAAAATCAATTTTATGATGAAAAACGATGACCCCGGACCTGTCGAACGTTCAAAAAATGGTCAATATTGATGAAATTTTAACATTTAATCTTTTGACGGTAAATGACTGTTGGATGTGAATTATTACTTTTTCAACTAAAATAAGTGTGTTTAAAGTCATTTCTCTGCCTGAAATTGGTCAAAATTGAAGCTTTTGAGTAAGCGAAAACTCTGTAAAATGGCAATTTTGGTCACTGTAAGGGTTTAAAAAGTGGTTATTCAACATGAGGCCCGATCCAAATAACATTTTGAATCATTTTTGGTAGAGTCCAAAAAATCAATTTTATGATGAAAAACGATGACCCCGGACCTGTCGAACGTTCAGAAAATGGTCAATATTGATGAAATTTTAACATTCAATCTTTTGACTTTAAATGACTGTTGGATGTGAATTATTACTTTTTCAACTAAAATAAGTGTGTTTAAAGTCATTCCTGTGCCTGAAATTGGTCAAAATTGAAGCTTTTGAGTAAGCGAAAACTCTGTAAAAATGGCAATTTTGGTCACTGTGAGGGTTTAAAAAGTGGTTATTCAACATGAGGCCCGATCCAAATGACATTTTGAATTCATTTTTGGTAGAGTCCAAAAAATCAATTTTATGATGAAAAACGATGACCCCGGACCAGTCGAACGTTAAAAAAAGTGGTCAATATTGATGAAATTTTAACATTTAATCTTTTGACTTTAAATGACTGTTAGATGTGAATTATTACTTTTTCAACTAAAATAAGTGTGTTTAAATCATTTCTGTTCCTGAAATTGGTCAAAATTGAAGCTTTTGAGTGAGCGAAAACTCTGTAAAATGGCAATTTTGGTCACTGTGAGGGTTTTAAAAGTGGTTATTCAACATGAGGCCCGATCCAAATGACATTTTGAATCATTTTTGGTAGAGTCCAAAAAATCAATTTTATGATGAAAAACGATGACCCCGGACCTGTCGAACGTTCAAAAAATGGTCAATATTGATGAAATTTTAACATTTAAACTTTTGACTTTAAATGACTGTTGGATGTGACTTATTACTTTTTCAACTAAAATAAGTGTGTTTAAATCATTTCTGTGCCTGAAATTTGTCAAAATTGAAGCTTTTGAGTAAGCGAAAACTCTGTAAAATGGCAATTTTGGTCACTGTAAGGGTTTAAAAAGTGGTTATTCAACATGAGGCCCGATCCAAATAACATTTTGAATCATTTTTGGTAGAGTCCAAAAAATCAATTTATGATGAAAAACGATGACCCCGGACCTGTCGAACGTTCAAAAAATGGTCAATATTGATGAAATTTTAACATTTAATCTTTTGACTTTAAATAACTGTTGGATGTGAATTATTACTTTTTCAACTAAAATAAGTGTGTTTAAAGTCATTTCTGTGCCTGAAATTGGCCAAAATTGAAGCTTTTGAGTAAGCGAAAACTCTGTAAAAATGGCAATTTTGGTCACTGTGAGGGTTTAAAAAGTGGTTATTCAACATGAGGCCCGATCCAAATGACATTTTGAATCATTTTTGGTAGAGTCCAAAAAATCAATTTTATGATGAAAAACGATGACCCCGGACCTGTCGAACGTTCAGAAAATGGTCAATATTGATGAAATTTTAACATTTAATCTTTTGACTTTAAATGACTGTTGGATTTGAATTATTACATTTTCAACTGAAATAAGTGTGTTTAAAGTAATTTCTGTGCCTGAATTTGGTCAAAATTGAAGCTTTTGAGTAAGCGAAAACTCTGTAAAAATGACAATTTTGGTCACTGTGAGGGTTTAAAAAGTGGTTATTCAACATGAGGCCCGATCCAAATGACATTTTTAATCATTTTTGGTAGAGTCCAAAAAATCAATTTTATGATGAAAAACGATGTCGAACGTTCAAAAAAGTGGTCAATATTGATGAAATTTTAACATTTAATCTTTTGACGTTAAATGACTGTTGGATGTGAATTATTACTTTTTCAACTACAATAAGTGTGTTTAAAGTCATTTCTGTGCCTGAAATTGGCCAAAATTGAAGCTTTTGAGTAAGCGAAAACTCTGTAAAAATGGCAATTTTGGTCACTGTGAGGGTTTAAAAAGTGGTTATTCAACATGAGGCCCGATCCAAATGACATTTTGAATCATTTTTGGTAGAGTCCAAAAAATCAATTTTATGATGAAAAACGATGACCCCGGACCTGTCGAACGTTCAGAAAATGGTCAATATTGATGAAATTTTAACATTTAATCTTTTGACTTTAAATGACTGTTGGATGAGAATTATAACTTTTTCAACTAAAATAAGTGTGTTTAAAGTCATTTCTGTGGCTGAAATTGGCCAAAATTGAAGCTTTTAGTAAGCGAAAACTCTGGAAAAATGGCAATTTTGGTCACTGTGAGGGTTTAAAAAGTGGTTATTCAACATGAGGCCCGATCCAAATGACATTTTGAATAATTTTTGGTAGAGTCCAAAAAATCAATTTTATGATGAAAAACAATGACCCCGGACCAGTCGAACGTTCAAAAAAGTGGTCAATATTGATGAAATTTTAACATTTAATCTTTTGACTTTAAATGACTGTTGGATGTGAATTATTACTTTTTCAACTAAAATAAGTGTGTTTAAATCATTTCTGTGCCTGAAATTGGTCAAAATTGAAGCTTTTGAGTAAGCGAAAACTCTGTAAAATGGCAATTTTGGTCACTGTAAGGGTTTAAAAAGTGGTTATTCAACATGAGGCCCGATCCAAATAACATTTTGAATCATTTTTGGTAGAGTCCAAAAAATCAATTCTATGATGAAAAACGATGACCCCGGACCTGTCGAACGTTAAAAAAATGGTCAATATTGATGAAATTTTAACATTTAATCTTTTGACTTTAAATGACTGTTGGATGTGAATTATTACTTTTTCAACTAAAATAAGTGTGTTTAAAGTCATTTCTGTGCCTGAAATTGGTCAAAATTGAAGCTTTTGAGTAAGCGAAAACTCTGTAAAAATGGCAATTTTGGTCACTGTGAGGGTTTAAAAAGTGGTTATTCAACATGAGGCCCGATCCAAATGACATTTTGAATCATTTTTGGTAGAGTCCAAAAAATCAATTTTATGATGAAAAACGATGACCCCGGACCAGTCGAACGTTAAAAAAAGTGGTCAATATTGATGAAATTTTAACATTTAATCTTTTGACTTTAAATGACTGTTAGAAGTGAATTATTACTTTTTCAACTAAAATAAGTGTGTTTAAATCATTTCTGTGCCTAAAATTGGTCAAAATTGAAGCTTTTGAGTAAGCGAAAACTCTGTAAAATGGCAATTTTGGTCACTGTGAGGGTTTAAAAAGTGGTTATTCAACATGAGGCCCGATCCAAATGACATTTTGAATCATTTTTGGTAGAGTCCAAAAAATCAATTTTATGATGAAAAACGATGACCCCGGACCTGTCGAACGTTCAAAAAATGGTCAATATTGATGAAATTTTAACATTCAATCTTTTGACTTTAAATGACTGTTGGATGTGAATTATTACTTTTTCAACTAAAATAAGTGTGTTTAAAGTCATTCCTGTGCCTGAAATTGGTCAAAATTGAAGCTTTTGAGTAAGCGAAAACTCTGTAAAAATGGCAATTTTGGTCACTGTGAGGGTTTAAAAAGTGGTTATTCAACATGAGGCCCGATCCAAATGACATTTTGAATTCATTTTTGGTAGAGTCCAAAAAATCAATTTTATGATGAAAAACGATGACCCCGGACCAGTCGAACGTTAAAAAAAGTGGTCAATATTGATGAAATTTTAACATTTAATCTTTTGACTTTAAATGACTGTTAGATGTGAATTATTACTTTTTCAACTAAAATAAGTGTGTTTAAATCATTTCTGTTCCTGAAATTGGTCAAAATTGAAGCTTTTGAGTGAGCGAAAACTCTGTAAAATGGCAATTTTGGTCACTGTGAGGGTTTTAAAAGTGGTTATTCAACATGAGGCCCGATCCAAATGACATTTTGAATCATTTTTGGTAGAGTCCAAAAAATCAATTTTATGATGAAAAACGATGACCCCGGACCTGTCGAACGTTCAAAAAATGGTCAATATTGATGAAATTTTAACATTTAAACTTTTGACTTTAAATGACTGTTGGATGTGACTTATTACTTTTTCAACTAAAATAAGTGTGTTTAAATCATTTCTGTGCCTGAAATTTGTCAAAATTGAAGCTTTTGAGTAAGCGAAAACTCTGTAAAATGGCAATTTTGGTCACTGTAAGGGTTTAAAAAGTGGTTATTCAACATGAGGCCCGATCCAAATAACATTTTGAATCATTTTTGGTAGAGTCCAAAAAATCAATTTATGATGAAAAACGATGACCCCGGACCTGTCGAACGTTCAAAAAATGGTCAATATTGATGAAATTTTAACATTTAATCTTTTGACTTTAAATAACTGTTGGATGTGAATTATTACTTTTTCAACTAAAATAAGTGTGTTTAAAGTCATTTCTGTGCCTGAAATTGGCCAAAATTGAAGCTTTTGAGTAAGCGAAAACTCTGTAAAAATGGCAATTTTGGTCACTGTGAGGGTTTAAAAAGTGGTTATTCAACATGAGGCCCGATCCAAATGACATTTTGAATCATTTTTGGTAGAGTCCAAAAAATCAATTTTATGATGAAAAACGATGACCCCGGACCTGTCGAACGTTCAGAAAATGGTCAATATTGATGAAATTTTAACATTTAATCTTTTGACTTTAAATGACTGTTGGATTTGAATTATTACATTTTCAACTGAAATAAGTGTGTTTAAAGTAATTTCTGTGCCTGAATTTGGTCAAAATTGAAGCTTTTGAGTAAGCGAAAACTCTGTAAAAATGACAATTTTGGTCACTGTGAGGGTTTAAAAAGTGGTTATTCAACATGAGGCCCGATCCAAATGACATTTTTAATCATTTTTGGTAGAGTCCAAAAAATCAATTTTATGATGAAAAACGATGTCGAACGTTCAAAAAAGTGGTCAATATTGATGAAATTTTAACATTTAATCTTTTGACGTTAAATGACTGTTGGATGTGAATTATTACTTTTTCAACTACAATAAGTGTGTTTAAAGTCATTTCTGTGCCTGAAATTGGCCAAAATTGAAGCTTTTGAGTAAGCGAAAACTCTGTAAAAATGGCAATTTTGGTCACTGTGAGGGTTTAAAAAGTGGTTATTCAACATGAGGCCCGATCCAAATGACATTTTGAATCATTTTTGGTAGAGTCCAAAAAATCAATTTTATGATGAAAAACGATGACCCCGGACCTGTCGAACGTTCAGAAAATGGTCAATATTGATGAAATTTTAACATTTAATCTTTTGACTTTAAATGACTGTTGGATGAGAATTATAACTTTTTCAACTAAAATAAGTGTGTTTAAAGTCATTTCTGTGGCTGAAATTGGCCAAAATTGAAGCTTTTAGTAAGCGAAAACTCTGGAAAAATGGCAATTTTGGTCACTGTGAGGGTTTAAAAAGTGGTTATTCAACATGAGGCCCGATCCAAATGACATTTTGAATAATTTTTGGTAGAGTCCAAAAAATCAATTTTATGATGAAAAACAATGACCCCGGACCAGTCGAACGTTCAAAAAAGTGGTCAATATTGATGAAATTTTAACATTTAATCTTTTGACTTTAAATGACTGTTGGATGTGAATTATTACTTTTTCAACTAAAATAAGTGTGTTTAAATCATTTCTGTGCCTGAAATTGGTCAAAATTGAAGCTTTTGAGTAAGCGAAAACTCTGTAAAATGGCAATTTTGGTCACTGTAAGGGTTTAAAAAGTGGTTATTCAACATGAGGCCCGATCCAAATAACATTTTGAATCATTTTTGGTAGAGTCCAAAAAATCAATTCTATGATGAAAAACGATGACCCCGGACCTGTCGAACGTTAAAAAAATGGTCAATATTGATGAAATTTTAACATTTAATCTTTTGACTTTAAATGACTGTTGGATGTGAATTATTACTTTTTCAACTAAAATAAGTGTGTTTAAAGTCATTTCTGTGCCTGAAATTGGTCAAAATTGAAGCTTTTGAGTAAGCGAAAACTCTGTAAAAATGGCAATTTTGGTCACTGTGAGGGTTTAAAAAGTGGTTATTCAACATGAGGCCCGATCCAAATGACATTTTGAATCATTTTTGGTAGAGTCCAAAAAATCAATTTTATGATGAAAAACGATGACCCCGGACCTGTCGAACGTTCAAAAAATGGTCAATATTGATGAAATTTTAACATTTAATCTTTTGACGGTAAATGACTGTTGGATGTGAATTATTACTTTTTCAACTAAAATAAGTGTGTTTAAAGTCATTTCTCTGCCTGAAATTGGTCAAAATTGAAGCTTTTGAGTAAGCGAAAACTCTGTAAAATGGCAATTTTGGTCACTGTAAGGGTTTAAAAAGTGGTTATTCAACATGAGGCCCGATCCAAATAACATTTTAATCATTTTTGGTAGAGTCCAAAAAATCAATTTTATGATGAAAAACGATGACCCCGGACCTGTCGAACGTTCAAAAAATGGTCAATATTGATGAAATTTTAACATTTAATCTTTTGACTTTAAATGACTGTTCGATGTGAATTATTACTTTTTCAACTAAAATAAGTGTGTTTAAAGTCATTTCTGTGCCTGAAATTGGTCAAAATTGAAGCTTTTGAGTAAGCGAAAACTCTGTAAAAATGGCAATTTTGGTCACTGTGAGGGTTTAAAAAGTGGTTATTCAACATGAGGCCCGATCCAAATGACATTTTGAATCATTTTTGGTAGAGTCCAAAAAATCAATTTTATGATGAAAAACGATGACCCCGGACCTGTCGAACGTTCAGAAAATGGTCAATATTGATGAAATTTTAACATTCAATCTTTTGAGTTTAAATGACTGTTGGATGTGAATTATTACTTTTTCAACTAAAATAAGTATGTTTAAAGTCATTTCTGTGCCTGAAATTGGCCAAAATTTAAGCTTTTGAGTAAGCGAAAACTCTGTAAAAATGGCAATTTTGGTCACTGTGAGGGTTTAAAAAGTGGTTATTCAACATGAGGCCCGATCCAAATGACATTTTGAATCATTTTTGGTAGAGTCCAAAAAATCAATTTTATGATGAAAAACGATGACCCCGGACCTGTCGAACGTTCAAAAAAGTGGTCAATATTGATGAAATTTTAACATTTAATCTTTTGACTTTAAATGACTGTTGGATGTGAATTATTACTTTTTCAACTAAAATAAGTGTGTTTAAATCATTTCTGTGCCTGAAATTGGTCAAAATTGAAGCTTTTGAGTAAGCGAAAACTCTGTAAAATGGCAATTTTTGTCACTGTAAGGGTTTAAAAAGTGGTTATTCAACATGAGGCCTGATCCAAATGAAATTTTGAATCAGTTTTGGTAGAGTCCAAAAAATCAATTTTATGATGTAAAACGATGACCCCGGACCTGTCGAACGTTCAAAAAATGGTCAATATTGATGAAATTTTAACATTTAATCTTTTGACTTTAAATGACTGTTGGATGTGAATTTTTACTTTTTCAACTAAAATAAGTGTGTTTAAAGTCATTTCTGTGCCTGAATTTGGCCAAAATTGAAGCTTTTAAGTAAGCGAAAACTCTGCAAAAATGGCAATTTTGGTCACTGTGAGGGTTTAAAAAGTGGTTATTCAACATGAGGCCCGATCCAAATGACATTTTGAATCATTTTTGGTAGAGTCCAAAAAATCAATTTTATGATGAAAAACGATGACCCCGGACCAGTCGAACGTTAAAAAAAGTGGTCAATATTGATGAAATTTTAACATTTAATCTTTTGACTTTAAATGACTGTTAGATGTGAATTATTACTTTTTCAACTAAAATAAGTGTGTTTAAATCATTTCTGTGCCTAAAATTGGTCAAAATTGAAGCTTTTGAGTAAGCGAAAACTCTGTAAAATGGCAATTTTGGTCACTGTGAGGGTTTAAAAAGTGGTTATTCAACATGAGGCCCGATCCAAATGACATTTTGAATCATTTTTGGTAGAGTCCAAAAAATCAATTTTATGATGAAAAACGATGACCCCGGACCTGTCGAACGTTCAAAAAATGGTCAATATTGATGAAATTTTAACATTTAATCTTTTGACGGTAAATGACTGTTGGATGTGAATTATTACTTTTTCAACTAAAATAAGTGTGTTTAAAGTCATTTCTCTGCCTGAAATTGGTCAAAATTGAAGCTTTTGAGTAAGCGAAAACTCTGTAAAATGGCAATTTTGGTCACTGTAAGGGTTTAAAAAGTGGTTATTCAACATGAGGCCCGATCCAAATAACATTTTAATCATTTTTGGTAGAGTCCAAAAAATCAATTTTATGATGAAAAACGATGACCCCGGACCTGTCGAACGTTCAAAAAATGGTCAATATTGATGAAATTTTAACATTTAATCTTTTGACTTTAAATGACTGTTCGATGTGAATTATTACTTTTTCAACTAAAATAAGTGTGTTTAAAGTCATTTCTGTGCCTGAAATTGGTCAAAATTGAAGCTTTTGAGTAAGCGAAAACTCTGTAAAAATGGCAATTTTGGTCACTGTGAGGGTTTAAAAAGTGGTTATTCAACATGAGGCCCGATCCAAATGACATTTTGAATCATTTTTGGTAGAGTCCAAAAAATCAATTTTATGATGAAAAACGATGACCCCGGACCTGTCGAACGTTCAGAAAATGGTCAATATTGATGAAATTTTAACATTCAATCTTTTGAGTTTAAATGACTGTTGGATGTGAATTATTACTTTTTCAACTAAAATAAGTATGTTTAAAGTCATTTCTGTGCCTGAAATTGGCCAAAATTTAAGCTTTTGAGTAAGCGAAAACTCTGTAAAAATGGCAATTTTGGTCACTGTGAGGGTTTAAAAAGTGGTTATTCAACATGAGGCCCGATCCAAATGACATTTTGAATCATTTTTGGTAGAGTCCAAAAAATCAATTTTATGATGAAAAACGATGACCCCGGACCTGTCGAACGTTCAAAAAAGTGGTCAATATTGATGAAATTTTAACATTTAATCTTTTGACTTTAAATGACTGTTGGATGTGAATTATTACTTTTTCAACTAAAATAAGTGTGTTTAAATCATTTCTGTGCCTGAAATTGGTCAAAATTGAAGCTTTTGAGTAAGCGAAAACTCTGTAAAATGGCAATTTTTGTCACTGTAAGGGTTTAAAAAGTGGTTATTCAACATGAGGCCTGATCCAAATGAAATTTTGAATCATTTTTGGTAGAGTCCAAAAAATCAATTTTATGATGAAAAACGATGACCCCGGACCTGTCGAACGTTCAAAAAAGTGGTCAATATTGATGAAATTTTAACATTTAATCTTTTGACTTTAAATGACTGTTGGATGTGACTTATTACTTTTTCAACTAAAATAAGCGTGTTTAAATCATTTCTGTGCCTGAAATTGGTCAAAATTGAAGCTTTTGAGTAAGTGAAAACTCTGTAAAATGGCAATTTTGGTCACTGTAAGGGTTTAAAAAGTGGTTATTCAACATGAGGCCCGATCCAAATAACATTTTGAATCATTTTTGGTAGAGTCCAAAAAATCAATTTTATGATGAAAAACGATGACCCCGGACCTGTCGAACGTTCAAAAAATGGTCAATATTGATGAAATTTTAACATTTAATCTTTTGACTTTAAATAACTGTTGGATGTGAATTATTACTTTTTCAACTAAAATAAGTGTGTTTAAAGTCATTTCTGTGCCTGAAATTGGCCAAAATTGAAGCTTTTGAGTAAGCGAAAACTCTGTAAAAATGGCAATTTTGGTCACTGTGAGGGTTTAAAAAGTGGTTATTCAACATGAGGCCCGATCCAAATGACATTTTGAATCATTTTTGGTAGAGTCCAAAAAATCAATTTTATGATGAAAAACGATGACCCCGGACCTGTCGAACGTTCAGAAAATGGTCAATATTGATGAAATTTTAACATTTAATCTTTTGACTTTAAATGACTGTTGGATGTGAATTATTACTTTTTCAACTAAAATAAGTGTGTTTAAAGTCATTTCTGTGCCTGAAATTGGTCAAAATGGAAGCTTTTGAGTAAGTGAAAACTCTGTAAAATGGCAATTTTGGTCACTGTAAGGGTTTAAAGAGTGGTTATTCAACATGAGGCCCGATCCAAATAACATTTTGAATAATTTTTGGTAGAGTCCAAAAAATCAATTTTATGATGAAAAACAATGACCCCGGACCAGTCGAACGTTCAAAAAAGTGGTCAATATTGATGAAATTTTAACATTTAATCTTTTGACTTTAAATGACTGTTAGATGTGAATTATTACTTTTTCAACTAAAATAAGTGTGTTTAAATCATTTCTGTGCCTAAAATTGGTCAAAATTGAAGCTTTTGAGTAAGCGAAAACTCTGTAAAAATGGCAATTTTGGTCACTGTGAGGGTTTAAAAAGTGGTTATTCAACATGAGGCCCGATCCAAATGACATTTTGAATCATTTTTGGTAGAGTCCAAAAAATCAATTTTATGATGAAAAACGATGTCGAACGTTCAAAAAAGTGGTCAATATTGATGAAATGTTAACATTTAATCTTTTGACGTTAAATGACTGTTGGATGTGAATTATTACTTTTTCAACTACAATAAGTGTGTTTCAAGTCATTTCTGTGCCTGAATTTGGCCAAAATTGAAGCTTTTGAGTAAGTGAAAACTCTGCAAAAATGGCAATTTTGGTCACTGTGAGGGTTTAAAAAGTGGTTATTCAACATGAGGCCCGATCCAAATGACATTTTGAATCATTTTTGGTAGAGTCCAAAAAATCAATTTTATGATGAAAAACGATGACCCCGGACCAGTCGAACGTTAAAAAAAGTGGTCAATATTGATGAAATTTTAACATTTAATCTTTTGACTTTAAATGACTGTTAGAAGTGAATTATTACTTTTTCAACTAAAATAAGTGTGTTTAAATCATTTCTGTGCCTAAAATTGGTCAAAATTGAAGCTTTTGAGTAAGCGAAAACTCTGTAAAATGGCAATTTTGGTCACTGTGAGGGTTTAAAAAGTGGTTATTCAACATGAGGCCCGATCCAAATGACATTTTGAATCATTTTTGGTAGAGTCCAAAAAATCAATTTTATGATGAAAAACGATGACCCCGGACCTGTCGAACGTTCAAAAAATGGTCAATATTGATGAAATTTTAACATTTAATCTTTTGACGGTAAATGACTGTTGGATGTGAATTATTACTTTTTCAACTAAAATAAGTGTGTTTAAAGTCATTTCTCTGCCTGAAATTGGTCAAAATTGAAGCTTTTGAGTAAGCGAAAACTCTGTAAAATGGCAATTTTGGTCACTGTAAGGGTTTAAAAAGTGGTTATTCAACATGAGGCCCGATCCAAATAACATTTTAATCATTTTTGGTAGAGTCCAAAAAATCAATTTTATGATGAAAAACGATGACCCCGGACCTGTCGAACGTTCAAAAAATGGTCAATATTGATGAAATTTTAACATTTAATCTTTTGACTTTAAATGACTGTTCGATGTGAATTATTACTTTTTCAACTAAAATAAGTGTGTTTAAAGTCATTTCTGTGCCTGAAATTGGTCAAAATTGAAGCTTTTGAGTAAGCGAAAACTCTGTAAAAATGGCAATTTTGGTCACTGTGAGGGTTTAAAAAGTGGTTATTCAACATGAGGCCCGATCCAAATGACATTTTGAATCATTTTTGGTAGAGTCCAAAAAATCAATTTTATGATGAAAAACGATGACCCCGGACCTGTCGAACGTTCAAAAAATGGTCAATATTGATGAAATTTTAACATTTAATCTTTTGACTTTAAATGACTGTTGGATGTGAATTATTACTTTTTCAACTAAAATAAGTGTGTTTAAATCATTTCTGTGCCTGAAATTGGTCAAAATTGAAGCTTTTGAGTAAGCGAAAACTCTGTAAAATGGCAATTTTTGTCACTGTAAGGGTTTAAAAAGTGGTTATTCAACATGAGGCCTGATCCAAATGAAATTTTGAATCATTTTTGGTAGAGTCCAAAAAATCAATTTTATGATGAAAAACGATGACCCCGGACCTGTCGAACGTTCAAAAAAGTGGTCAATATTGATGAAATTTTAACATTTAATCTTTTGACTTTAAATGACTGTTGGATGTGACTTATTACTTTTTCAACTAAAATAAGCGTGTTTAAATCATTTCTGTGCCTGAAATTGGTCAAAATTGAAGCTTTTGAGTAAGTGAAAACTCTGTAAAATGGCAATTTTGGTCACTGTAAGGGTTTAAAAAGTGGTTATTCAACATGAGGCCCGATCCAAATAACATTTTGAATCATTTTTGGTAGAGTCCAAAAAATCAATTTTATGATGAAAAACGATGACCCCGGACCTGTCGAACGTTCAAAAAATGGTCAATATTGATGAAATTTTAACATTTAATCTTTTGACTTTAAATAACTGTTGGATGTGAATTATTACTTTTTCAACTAAAATAAGTGTGTTTAAAGTCATTTCTGTGCCTGAAATTGGCCAAAATTGAAGCTTTTGAGTAAGCGAAAACTCTGTAAAAATGGCAATTTTGGTCACTGTGAGGGTTTAAAAAGTGGTTATTCAACATGAGGCCCGATCCAAATGACATTTTGAATCATTTTTGGTAGAGTCCAAAAAATCAATTTTATGATGAAAAACGATGACCCCGGACCTGTCGAACGTTCAGAAAATGGTCAATATTGATGAAATTTTAACATTTAATCTTTTGACTTTAAATGACTGTTGGATGTGAATTATTACTTTTTCAACTAAAATAAGTGTGTTTAAAGTCATTTCTGTGCCTGAAATTGGTCAAAATGGAAGCTTTTGAGTAAGTGAAAACTCTGTAAAATGGCAATTTTGGTCACTGTAAGGGTTTAAAGAGTGGTTATTCAACATGAGGCCCGATCCAAATAACATTTTGAATAATTTTTGGTAGAGTCCAAAAAATCAATTTTATGATGAAAAACAATGACCCCGGACCAGTCGAACGTTCAAAAAAGTGGTCAATATTGATGAAATTTTAACATTTAATCTTTTGACTTTAAATGACTGTTAGATGTGAATTATTACTTTTTCAACTAAAATAAGTGTGTTTAAATCATTTCTGTGCCTAAAATTGGTCAAAATTGAAGCTTTTGAGTAAGCGAAAACTCTGTAAAAATGGCAATTTTGGTCACTGTGAGGGTTTAAAAAGTGGTTATTCAACATGAGGCCCGATCCAAATGACATTTTGAATCATTTTTGGTAGAGTCCAAAAAATCAATTTTATGATGAAAAACGATGTCGAACGTTCAAAAAAGTGGTCAATATTGATGAAATGTTAACATTTAATCTTTTGACGTTAAATGACTGTTGGATGTGAATTATTACTTTTTCAACTACAATAAGTGTGTTTCAAGTCATTTCTGTGCCTGAATTTGGCCAAAATTGAAGCTTTTGAGTAAGTGAAAACTCTGCAAAAATGGCAATTTTGGTCACTGTGAGGGTTTAAAAAGTGGTTATTCAACATGAGGCCCGATCCAAATGACATTTTGAATCATTTTTGGTAGAGTCCAAAAAATCAATTTTATGATGAAAAACGATGACCCCGGACCAGTCGAACGTTAAAAAAAGTGGTCAATATTGATGAAATTTTAACATTTAATCTTTTGACTTTAAATGACTGTTAGAAGTGAATTATTACTTTTTCAACTAAAATAAGTGTGTTTAAATCATTTCTGTGCCTAAAATTGGTCAAAATTGAAGCTTTTGAGTAAGCGAAAACTCTGTAAAATGGCAATTTTGGTCACTGTGAGGGTTTAAAAAGTGGTTATTCAACATGAGGCCCGATCCAAATGACATTTTGAATCATTTTTGGTAGAGTCCAAAAAATCAATTTTATGATGAAAAACGATGACCCCGGACCTGTCGAACGTTCAAAAAATGGTCAATATTGATGAAATTTTAACATTTAATCTTTTGACGGTAAATGACTGTTGGATGTGAATTATTACTTTTTCAACTAAAATAAGTGTGTTTAAAGTCATTTCTCTGCCTGAAATTGGTCAAAATTGAAGCTTTTGAGTAAGCGAAAACTCTGTAAAATGGCAATTTTGGTCACTGTAAGGGTTTAAAAAGTGGTTATTCAACATGAGGCCCGATCCAAATAACATTTTAATCATTTTTGGTAGAGTCCAAAAAATCAATTTTATGATGAAAAACGATGACCCCGGACCTGTCGAACGTTCAAAAAATGGTCAATATTGATGAAATTTTAACATTTAATCTTTTGACTTTAAATGACTGTTCGATGTGAATTATTACTTTTTCAACTAAAATAAGTGTGTTTAAAGTCATTTCTGTGCCTGAAATTGGTCAAAATTGAAGCTTTTGAGTAAGCGAAAACTCTGTAAAAATGGCAATTTTGGTCACTGTGAGGGTTTAAAAAGTGGTTATTCAACATGAGGCCCGATCCAAATGACATTTTGAATCATTTTTGGTAGAGTCCAAAAAATCAATTTTATGATGAAAAACGATGACCCCGGACCTGTCGAACGTTCAGAAAATGGTCAATATTGATGAAATTTTAACATTCAATCTTTTGAGTTTAAATGACTGTTGGATGTGAATTATTACTTTTTCAACTAAAATAAGTATGTTTAAAGTCATTTCTGTGCCTGAAATTGGCCAAAATTTAAGCTTTTGAGTAAGCGAAAACTCTGTAAAAATGGCAATTTTGGTCACTGTGAGGGTTTAAAAAGTGGTTATTCAACATGAGGCCCGATCCAAATGACATTTTGAATCATTTTTGGTAGAGTCCAAAAAATCAATTTTATGATGAAAAACGATGACCCCGGACCTGTCGAACGTTCAAAAAAGTGGTCAATATTGATGAAATTTTAACATTTAATCTTTTGACTTTAAATGACTGTTGGATGTGAATTATTACTTTTTCAACTAAAATAAGTGTGTTTAAATCATTTCTGTGCCTGAAATTGGTCAAAATTGAAGCTTTTGAGTAAGCGAAAACTCTGTAAAATGGCAATTTTTGTCACTGTAAGGGTTTAAAAAGTGGTTATTCAACATGAGGCCTGATCCAAATGAAATTTTGAATCAGTTTTGGTAGAGTCCAAAAAATCAATTTTATGATGAAAAACGATGACCCCGGACCTGTCGAACGTTCAAAAAATGGTCAATATTGATGAAATTTTAACATTTAATCTTTTGACTTTAAATGACTGTTGGATGTGAATTTTTACTTTTTCAACTAAAATAAGTGTGTTTAAAGTCATTTCTGTGCCTGAATTTGGCCAAAATTGAAGCTTTTAAGTAAGCGAAAACTCTGCAAAAATGGCAATTTTGGTCACTGTGAGGGTTTAAAAAGTGGTTATTCAACATGAGGCCCGATCCAAATGACATTTTGAATCATTTTTGGTAGAGTCCAAAAAATCAATTTTATGATGAAAAACGATGACCCCGGACCAGTCGAACGTTAAAAAAAGTGGTCAATATTGATGAAATTTTAACATTTAATCTTTTGACTTTAAATGACTGTTAGATGTGAATTATTACTTTTTCAACTAAAATAAGTGTGTTTAAATCATTTCTGTGCCTAAAATTGGTCAAAATTGAAGCTTTTGAGTAAGCGAAAACTCTGTAAAATGGCAATTTTGGTCACTGTGAGGGTTTAAAAAGTGGTTATTCAACATGAGGCCCGATCCAAATGACATTTTGAATCATTTTTGGTAGAGTCCAAAAAATCAATTTTATGATGAAAAACGATGACCCCGGACCTGTCGAACGTTCAAAAAATGGTCAATATTGATGAAATTTTAACATTTAATCTTTTGACGGTAAATGACTGTTGGATGTGAATTATTACTTTTTCAACTAAAATAAGTGTGTTTAAAGTCATTTCTCTGCCTGAAATTGGTCAAAATTGAAGCTTTTGAGTAAGCGAAAACTCTGTAAAATGGCAATTTTGGTCACTGTAAGGGTTTAAAAAGTGGTTATTCAACATGAGGCCCGATCCAAATGACATTTTGAATCATTTTTGGTAGAGTCCAAAAAATCAATTTTATGATGAAAAACGATGACCCCGGACCTGTCGAACGTTCAAAAAAGTGGTCAATATTGATGAAATTTTAACATTTAATCTTTTGAGTTTAAATGACTGTTGGATGTGAATTATTACTTTTTCAACTAAAATAAGTGTGTTTAAATCATTTCTGTGCCTGAAATTGGTCAAAATTGAAGCTTTTGAGTAAGCGAAAACTCTGTAAAATGGCAATTTTTGTCACTGTAAGGGTTTAAAAAGTGGTTATTCAACATGAGGCCTGATCCAAATGAAATTTTGAATCATTTTTGGTAGAGTCCAAAAAATCAATTTTATGATGAAAAACGATGACCCCGGACCTGTCGAACGTTCAAAAAAGTGGTCAATATTGATGAAATTTTAACATTTAATCTTTTGACTTTAAATGACTGTTGGATGTGACTTATTACTTTTTCAACTAAAATAAGCGTGTTTAAATCATTTCTGTGCCTGAAATTGGTCAAAATTGAAGCTTTTGAGTAAGTGAAAACTCTGTAAAATGGCAATTTTGGTCACTGTAAGGGTTTAAAAAGTGGTTATTCAACATGAGGCCCGATCCAAATAACATTTTGAATCATTTTTGGTAGAGTCCAAAAAATCAATTTTATGATGAAAAACGATGACCCCGGACCTGTCGAACGTTCAAAAAATGGTCAATATTGATGAAATTTTAACATTTAATCTTTTGACTTTAAATAACTGTTGGATGTGAATTATTACTTTTTCAACTAAAATAAGTGTGTTTAAAGTCATTTCTGTGCCTGAAATTGGCCAAAATTGAAGCTTTTGAGTAAGCGAAAACTCTGTAAAAATGGCAATTTTGGTCACTGTGAGGGTTTAAAAAGTGGTTATTCAACATGAGGCCCGATCCAAATGACATTTTGAATCATTTTTGGTAGAGTCCAAAAAATCAATTTTATGATGAAAAACGATGACCCCGGACCTGTCGAACGTTCAGAAAATGGTCAATATTGATGAAATTTTAACATTTAATCTTTTGACTTTAAATGACTGTTGGATGTGAATTATTACTTTTTCAACTAAAATAAGTGTGTTTAAAGTCATTTCTGTGCCTGAAATTGGTCAAAATTGAAGCTTTTGAGTAAGTGAAAACTCTGTAAAATGGCAATTTTGGTCACTGTAAGGGTTTAAAGAGTGGTTATTCAACATGAGGCCCGATCCAAATAACATTTTGAATAATTTTTAGTAGAGTCCAAAAAATCAATTTTATGATGAAAAACAATGACCCCGGACCAGTCGAACGTTCAAAAAAGTGGTCAATATTGATGAAATTTTAACATTTAATCTTTTGACTTTAAATGACTGTTAGATGTGAATTATTACTTTTTCAACTAAAATAAGTGTGTTTAAATCATTTCTGTGCCTAAAATTGGTCAAAATTGAAGCTTTTGAGTAAGCGAAAACTCTGTAAAAATTGCAATTTTGGTCACTGTGAGGGTTTAAAAAGTGGTTATTCAACATGAGGCCCGATCCAAATGACATTTTGAATCATTTTTGGTAGAGTCCAAAAAATCAATTTTATGATGAAAAACGATGTCGAACGTTCAAAAAAGTGGTCAATATTGATGAAATGTTAACATTTAATCTTTTGACGTTAAATGACTGTTGGATGTGAATTATTACTTTTTCAACTACAATAAGTGTGTTTCAAGTCATTTCTGTGCCTGAAATTGGCCAAAATTGAAGCTTTTGAGTAAGCGAAAACTCTGTAAAAATGGCAATTTTGGTCACTGTGAGGGTTTAAAAAGTGGTTATTCAACATGAGGCCCGATCCAAATGACATTTTGAATCATTTTTGGTAGAGTCCAAAAAATCAATTTTATGATGAAAAACGATGACCCCGGACCTGTCGAACGTTCAGAAAATGGTCAATATTGATGAAATTTTAACATTTAATCTTTTGACTTTAAATGACTGTTGGATGTGAATTATTACTTTTTCAACTAAAATAAGTGTGTTTAAAGTCATTTCTGTGCCTGAAATTGGCCAAAATTGAAGCTTTTGAGTAAGCGAAAACTCTGTAAAATGGCAATTTTTGTCACTGTAAGGGTTTAAAAAGTGGTTATTCAACATGAGGCCTGATCCAAATGAAATTTTGAATCATTTTTGGTAGAGTCCAAAAAATCAATTTTATGATGAAAAACGATGACCCCGGACCTGTCGAACGTTAAAAAAATGGTCAATATTGATGAAATTTTAACATTTAATCTTTTGACTTTAAATGACTGTTGGATGTGAATTTTTACTTTTTCAACTAAAATAAGTGTGTTTAAAGTCATCTCTGTGCCTGAAATTGGCCAAAATTGAAGCTTTTGAGTAAGCGAAAACTCTGTAAAAATGGCAATTTTGGTCACTGTGAGGGTTTAAAAAGTGGTTATTCAACATGAGGCCCGATCCAAATGACATTTTGAATAATTTTTGGTAGAGTCCAAAAAATCAATTTTATGATGAAAAACGATGACCCCGGACCAGTCGAACGTTCAAAAAAGTGGTCAATATTGATGAAATTTTAACATTTAATCTTTTGACTTTAAATGACTGTTGGATGTGACTTATTACTTTTTCAACTAAAATAAGTGTGTTTAAATCATTTCTGTGCCTGAAATTGGTCAAAATTGAAGCTTTTGAGTAAGCGAAAACTCTGTAAAATGGAAAGGGGCGACCATTCGGTCCCCCCGAACGTATGGTGGAGTACCACGATCCCCCCGGGAAGCCATCTTGGGCGGGAGGCGAGTCTCGGCTGGTATGCCCGAAGCGGCGTAGCCGGGGCGCGCCTTTTCCCGCCCTGGAGTGGGTTGTCCTAGACACTGACGCACTCGGCCACGCCCTCGGTGGCGGGCGGGGGCGGGTTGACGCCCGCCCCGAAGACGGATAAAAGAAGCAACAAGCCAAGAAACATCCTCTTGTTCCTGTGCTCTGAAGCTGCACCTCCCCACTGCACGTGAGCTCAGGACGGAACGAAGAGCCAATTTTGAGCGTTGTAATCTTTCTTTTTGTCTTACAGATATCCCGTCTGGGAATGCCTAAGAAAGTCGAAAAGCGGGTCAGTACCGATCAGATGCTCCGCATGCTCATGAAGGAGGAAGCCGATTTGAAGAAGCAGATGGCGGCTAAGAACGGGGAGGGAGGACCGAAACGGCCTTTGCCGGGAGTAGTCCCCGGTGGGAGAGGCAAGAGGTCCAGAAAGGGGGCGCTTGGGGGTGAAATCCCACTTGAGGAGCCAACCCCGGTGCCGAAGGGGGGGAATCCGATCCCCGTGGTGGTCACCCCCGTGACCAGAGAAGATATGCCTCCCGAGTTAGCGGCACAATTGGCAGCGTGGTTGGGAAAAGATAACGAGGGCACCACGGCTGACGACGCCCGGGCAGTAATGAGACAACTGCGGGAATCTAGGGAGGCTGCGAAGACACCAGCTTCTGTTACCCCGCCAGTTACGGCGGCGGAAAATGCAACGGGCCCAGTTTCGGCGGCAAATGCAGCTTCTGGTTCAGGTAAGCGGCCATTGCCGATCGTGGGGGAAGGGTCTGTACCTTCACGAAGGGAGAAGGTGGCTCAGCATGTTCCACTGGAAATTAAGGAAAAGATTTGGGCGAATAAGTATGTTAATATTTTTTCTTTGCTTACCGACCATTACGAGATGGAGCATGTTAAGAGCCAAAAGGAGCTCATGCATCCGAGTGTTTGGCGCGCAAAAATGGCCGCCTTTAAGGTTGACGAAAACATTGGTACTTGGGGCAGAGCGTGGGGCATTTTTACCTCCATCATGGGTGAGCGCAGGCCCGAGTTGCTGACCGAGTTGCCTCTTTATCAATCGCGTATCATGGAGTACTCCGTAGCGTATGGGGGCAATCAGTGGTTCTGCTATGACAATATTTTTAGAAAAGCTAAGGAACATGACCCAGTTTTGACTTGGGATTTTTACGACTCCGTGTCATGGCAAAAAATGGAGAGTACTGGAATGTTAAAAGTACCATTGTCAGGGAGTAGCGGGGGTGAATCTTCCCGCCAATACTCTGGGACATCCTTTCGGACGGGTGCAGGTAGCGAGTACCACTCGAAGACGAGTGGCAACGCAGGTAAAAGGGGGATCTGTTGGAATTTTAACAGAGGTAAATGTACGAGGCCCCAGGGGTCATGCAAGTTCAGACATGAATGTGGGGGGTGTGGGCAGCCATCCCATCCTGAGTCCATGTGCAGAGCCAAAACCGGTGATAACGGTGGTAAGGGAAGCGCCAAACAGGTCTGAAATAGTCCGAGGGGCGACTTTACCTACTCCGATTGATACCATGGCAATGATTCCTTGGCTCAGTGAATACCCGGATCATGCTTCCGCTGGGGTGTTGCGGAATGGGTTTTCATATGGTTTCCGCATCCCAGTGGGGGATTTTCAGGGTGTAGCTAACTGTACGAATCAACTATCGGTCTTACAGCATTCGGCTGTGGTACAGGCAAAGATTGGGAAGGAGGTGACTCGAGGTCGTGTCGCCGGTCCATTTGACTTGCCACCGGTGGATAATTTTGTTTGTTCCCCTCTAGGGGTGGTCCCCAAGAAGGACCCGGGTGAGTTTCGGCTGATACATAACTTGTCAGCCCCACGTGGTCTTTCCGTGAATGATGCGATAGACCCGGAGGTGTGTTCGGTGCGGTACGCATCTTTCGATGAGGCCGTCGCCATGTTGCATCGCCTGGGGCCCGGGGCGCTGATGGCAAAATCAGATATCGAGTCAGCGTTCCGGTTGCTCCCGGTACACCCAGACGATCAGCGTCTCCTCGGTTTTAGGTTTCAGGGTCGCTATTACATGGACAGATGTATGCCAATGGGATGTTCTATATCTTGTGCCTATTTTGAAATGTTCAGTTGTTTTTTGCAATGGGTCTTCACAAAGAAGACGGGTTTTCAACATGTTATGCATTATCTCGATGATTTTTTGTTCTTGGGGGCAGCCGGGGATCCAGAATGTGGACAGGCTTTAAATGAATTTTGTGTCTTGATGAACCAATTTGGTGTGCCATTGGCGCCAGGTAAGACCGTGGGTCCCTCGACTTCCCTCGAGTTTCTGGGGATCGAGCTCGACTCGGTAGAGGGTTGTTTTCGACTACCAAGAGAAAAGGTTTTGAAATTCAGGGCATCCCTTGAAACATGTATCAGTGAGATTAAAGTAAAACTGCATCAATTACAACAAGTGGTGGGCCAGTTGAATTTTGCCCTGAGAGTAATGCCGATGGCCCGCCCCTTTTCCCGCTCGATTGCACAAGCCATGGTCGGCCTGAAGGAGGGTCACCACCGCACAAGACTCTCGGCAGAGGTTCGCCAGGACATGCGCATTTGGTTGGCATTTCTTGCGGATTTCAATGGTCGAATAGTCTGGATAAAACCGGCGGTGTCCTCTGAGGAGCTGGGGCTGTGGACAGATTCGGCGGGGAGTATAGGTTTTGGCGCCATATTCGGCACACAATGGACGGCTCAAAAATGGCCGTCATGGTGGCATGAGTGCGGATTGACGAGGAACATTGCTTTTCTCGAACTTTTCCCTATTTTGGTGGCCCTGAAAACCTGGCCTGAGGGGTTCCGGGATCAGTCTGTGGTGTTTTGGTCTGACAACATGACCGTGGTAGAGTGTATCAATAATCAGGCAGCACGTTGCAAATGGATGCTGAGACTGCTTAAAGAAATTGTGTTATTGTGCATGCAGTTGAATGTGCTCTTTAGGGCAAGACATGTCCCGGGGGTATTGAACCAAGCGGCTGATGCGCTTTCTCGTTTCCGTATGCAGGCCTTCTGGGGTTTTCTGCCCGCAGCGGACCCGGTGGCAGCACCCTTTCCCGAAGCTCTCTGGTCTCTCGGTGCCCCGAACTACAAAACCTCGTGGGAGAGAGTTTAGCGCCCAGGACAAGGAAGGCATACGAAGGGGCGTTCCGTTCTTACTGGTCCTTTTTGGGTTCTGCTAGGGGGGAGCTTTGGGGCCAGGAGGAGCTTGTTGTTAAATTTTTGCTGTCTTTACATCAGGCAGGCAAATCAGTAGCTACGGCCCAGAGGCATCGGGCCGCCATTTCCTTTATGGCAAGGGCTCATGGGATCCAGGACCTGACAGCGTCTTTCGTAGTCCAGAAAGCGCTACGGGGGTGGCAACGCCTGGAGGGTCGCAAAACAGATGAGAGGCGCCCGATAGGTCTGGATAGGTTGGCCCTGTTATTTTCCGTACTCCCGGCAACGTGTTCATCACAGTATGAGACAGTGTTATTCCGAGCCGCTTTTGCGCTAGCATTCCATGGGGCTATGCGGGTAAGCGAACTAGTGGCGAGGAACAAGCGGGATACGATGGGGGGATTGTGCCAAGAGCACGTTCAGGTCAAGGGGGAGACAATGACTGTCTCGTTTGTCAGGTCCAAAACCGATCAGGGTGCGTTTGGGGACTGCATAATCATACAGAGGATTCCCGGGTCCCCCATGTGCCCTGTGGTTTGCGTAGAGGAATATTTAGCGCAGAGAGTGGCATCATGGGGGGGGGGACCTTTTTGAGACACGCTGACACCACCCCACTGACAAGGTTTCAGTTCCAGCGGGTGCTTGCGATGTCGATTTCGGCCGCGGGCTTGAACCCCGGCGAGTTTGGGACCCATTCTTTTCGGATAGGGGCTGCTACAGAGGCTACAGCCAGGGGTCTGAGTGTAGAAGAAGTAAAACGTGTAGGGCGTTGGTCCTCGAACTGTTATAAAAGGTATGTGCGCTTGCACATGTTATGAAGCTGTAATGATGTACTCACGCTTCTTGTTTTGTTTGGTTTTCAGTTGCGCAAGCCTACGAGGCGGGGCGGACTGTGCAGTCGACCCGACACATGGGGACCAGCGGTCAGACATCACCGGCTGGGAAAAAGAAGGTGTGGGTCGTGGGCCACTCATACGTGAGGCGTGCCGCGGACGTATTCAAAGCAGGTGACATGATTCACGTGGCTGGGGAATACGGGTACAGTGTGTCCTTCTACGGAAAGGGCGGGCTCTGTATTGACCAGTTTCAATCCTTTTTCGAGGGTTTGTTAGGGCGGACAAGGTCACCGCCGTCTATAATCATAGTCCATCTTGGGGGCAACGATTTGGTGGCCACTGGTAGACGACTTCTTCTTGAGGCAATGCTTTCCACAGTAAGTTGGTTGGCAAGGAGAGTTCCAGGGTGCACAATTGCATGGTCCCACATGATCCCACGAAAAGTGTGGCGGGGGGCTATTTCTGTTTCTGCTCTGAATCATTCAGTAAGGAAAATAAATAACAAAGTGAGTAGATTGTTTCGTTCAAGTTCTCTGCATTCTGTCTCGCATGGTTGTATCAGAGGGGACAGTATGTATTTGGGGGACGGGTTCATTTGTCCCGGGTGGGGAATGAGTTACTCATAGGAGACCTCATAGCCTGGTTAAAGAGTTTATAACATGACCTTTAGGCAGGAGTTGTTGTGGGGAGTCCGGATAGCCGGTCAACTATCCGGCCTGTGGCGGTAAGGTCATGATCGGTGAGCAGTAATTGGAAGATCCCTATGGGGGGGCGTCACCCATTACGGATGGGAGTGCTCGGGGGAGGTGGCCATTGGCCCCTCAATGGGGAGGCGGTCCCGTCTAAGGATAGGCCGCCGGAAGGAAAGGAAAGGTGGTCAAGGCCCCTTCCTGGATAGGAGGGGCTACGGGCCCTCCTGGGGAATTTCCCGGGGCCAGGACATCTGCGACGGCAGATGGGTAAGTTGTGTGGGGTTCGGGAGGGGGTTTACGCTACCTCTTAGACACCTCACACGAGTCCTCGGACGACCGTTAAATGGCGTCGAGTTCATTGGGGCCCCCGTCAAGTCCAAGGGAAATTGGTAGATGCACTTGAGGTACGCTTCTGTGCGGTTGGTCCTCTCACAAGTGAGGGTTGTATTTATGGTTTAGGGATCTGACACCGGTTACGACCTTGCCGTTGGCCCTTAACGTTAGGATGTACAATTTCAAATCAAATGTTTTGTAGGATGTTGGATCGGCTAGGAGAATCTTTGTATTAGAGATATGTTAAGGTTAGCCAAACATCGTAATGTGGAAATGAAATTGTACATAATATGAAACTGTTATTTTTAATGTTTTGATTTTGTTTCATATTTTAATAAATACGGCCGGGAGGGTCACTCCCTCCCGCCTTCCAAAAGTCCAGAACCGTTTCGGTTTCCCATCCTTGGGGATTGTGTCGAGAGGGGGTGGCGGGTATCTCAGCCATATGGAAAGGGGTGACCATTCGGTCCCCCCGAACGTATGGTGGAGTACCACGATCCCCCCGGGAAGCCATCTTGGGCGGGAGGCGAGTCTCGGCTGGTATGCCCGAAGCGGCGTAGCCGGGGCGCGCCTTTTCCCGCCCTGGAGTGGGTTGTCCTAGACACTGACGCACTCGGCCACGCCCTCGGTGGCGGGCGGGGGCGGGTTGACGCCCGCCCCGAAGACGGATAAAAGAAGCAACAAGCCAAGAAACATCCTCTTGTTCCTGTGCTCTGAAGCTGCACCTCCCCACTGCACGTGAGCTCAGGACGGAACGAAGAGCCAATTTTGAGCGTTGTAATCTTTCTTTTTGTCTTACAGATATCCCGTCTGGGAATGCCTAAGAAAGTCGAAAAGCGGGTCAGTACCGATCAGATGCTCCGCATGCTCATGAAGGAGGAAGCCGATTTGAAGAAGCAGATGGCGGCTAAGAACGGGGAGGGAGGACCGAAACGGCCTTTGCCGGGAGTAGTCCCCGGTGGGAGAGGCAAGAGGTCCAGAAAGGGGGCGCTTGGGGGTGAAATCCCACTTGAGGAGCCAACCCCGGTGCCGAAGGGGGGGAATCCGATCCCCGTGGTGGTCACCCCCGTGACCAGAGAAGATATGCCTCCCGAGTTAGCGGCACAATTGGCAGCGTGGTTGGGAAAAGATAACGAGGGCACCACGGCTGACGACGCCCGGGCAGTAATGAGACAACTGCGGGAATCTAGGGAGGCTGCGAAGACACCAGCTTCTGTTACCCCGCCAGTTACGGCGGCGGAAAATGCAACGGGCCCAGTTTCGGCGGCAAATGCAGCTTCTGGTTCAGGTAAGCGGCCATTGCCGATCGTGGGGGAAGGGTCTGTACCTTCACGAAGGGAGAAGGTGGCTCAGCATGTTCCACTGGAAATTAAGGAAAAGATTTGGGCGAATAAGTATGTTAATATTTTTTCTTTGCTTACCGACCATTACGAGATGGAGCATGTTAAGAGCCAAAAGGAGCTCATGCATCCGAGTGTTTGGCGCGCAAAAATGGCCGCCTTTAAGGTTGACGAAAACATTGGTACTTGGGGCAGAGCGTGGGGCATTTTTACCTCCATCATGGGTGAGCGCAGGCCCGAGTTGCTGACCGAGTTGCCTCTTTATCAATCGCGTATCATGGAGTACTCCGTAGCGTATGGGGGCAATCAGTGGTTCTGCTATGACAATATTTTTAGAAAAGCTAAGGAACATGACCCAGTTTTGACTTGGGATTGTTACGACTCCGTGTCATGGCAAAAAATGGAGAGTACTGGAATGTTAAAAGTACCATTGTCAGGGAGTAGCGGGGGTGAATCTTCCCGCCAATACTCTGGGACATCCTTTCGGACGGGTGCAGGTAGCGAGTACCACTCGAAGACGAGTGGCAACGCAGGTAAAAGGGGGATCTGTTGGAATTTTAACAGAGGTAAATGTACGAGGCCCCAGGGGTCATGCAAGTTCAGACATGAATGTGGGGGGTGTGGGCAGCCATCCCATCCTGAGTCCATGTGCAGAGCCAAAACCGGTGATAACGGTGGTAAGGGAAGCGCCAAACAGGTCTGAAATAGTCCGAGGGGCGACTTTACCTACTCCGATTGATACCATGGCAATGATTCCTTGGCTCAGTGAATACCCGGATCATGCTTCCGCTGGGGTGTTGCGGAACGGGTTTTCATATGGTTTCCGCATCCCAGTGGGGGATTTTCAGGGTGTAGCTAACTGTACGAATCAACTATCGGTCTTACAGCATTCGGCTGTGGTACAGGCAAAGATTGGGAAGGAGGTGACTCGAGGTCGTGTCGCCGGTCCATTTGACTTGCCACCGGTGGATAATTTTGTTTGTTCCCCTCTAGGGGTGGTCCCCAAGAAGGACCCGGGTGAGTTTCGGCTGATACATAACTTGTCAGCCCCACGTGGTCTTTCCGTGAATGATGCGATAGACCCGGAGGTGTGTTCGGTGCGGTACGCATCTTTCGATGAGGCCGTCGCCATGTTGCATCGCCTGGGGCCCGGGGCGCTGATGGCAAAATCAGATATCGAGTCAGCGTTCCGGTTGCTCCCGGTACACCCAGACGATCAGCGTCTCCTCGGTTTTAGGTTTCAGGGTCGCTATTACATGGACAGATGTATGCCAATGGGATGTTCTATATCTTGTGCCTATTTTGAAATCTTCAGTTGTTTTTTGCAATGGGTCTTCACAAAGAAGACGGGTTTTCAACATGTTATGCATTATCTCGATGATTTTTTGTTCTTGGGGGCAGCCGGGGATCCAGAATGTGGACAGGCTTTAAATGAATTTTGTGTCTTGATGAACCAATTTGGTGTGCCATTGGCGCCAGGTAAGACCGTGGGTCCCTCGACTTCCCTCGAGTTTCTGGGGATCGAGCTCGACTCGGTAGAGGGTTGTTTTCGACTACCAAGAGAAAAGGTTTTGAAATTCAGGGCATCCCTTGAAACATGTATCAGTGAGATTAAAGTAAAACTGCATCAATTACAACAAGTGGTGGGCCAGTTGAATTTTGCCCTGAGAGTAATGCCGATGGCCCGCCCCTTTTCCCGCTCGATTGCACAAGCCATGGTCGGCCTGAAGGAGGGTCACCACCGCACAAGACTCTCGGCAGAGGTTCGCCAGGACATGCGCATTTGGTTGGCATTTCTTGCGGATTTCAATGGTCGAATAGTCTGGATAAAACCGGCGGTGTCCTCTGAGGAGCTGGGGCTGTGGACAGATTCGGCGGGGAGTATAGGTTTTGGCGCCATATTCGGCACACAATGGACGGCTCAAAAATGGCCGTCATGGTGGCATGAGTGCGGATTGACGAGGAACATTGCTTTTCTCGAACTTTTCCCTATTTTGGTGGCCCTGAAAACCTGGCCTGAGGGGTTCCGGGATCAGTCTGTGGTGTTTTGGTCTGACAACATGACCGTGGTAGAGTGTATCAATAATCAGGCAGCACGTTGCAAATGGATGCTGAGACTGCTTAAAGAAATTGTGTTATTGTGCATGCAGTTGAATGTGCTCTTTAGGGCAAGACATGTCCCGGGGGTATTGAACCAAGCGGCTGATGCGCTTTCTCGTTTCCGTATGCAGGCCTTCTGGGGTTTTCTGCCCGCAGCGGACCCGGTGGCAGCACCCTTTCCCGAAGCTCTCTGGTCTCTCGGTGCCCCGAACTACAAAACCTCGTGGGAGAGAGTTTAGCGCCCAGGACAAGGAAGGCATACGAAGGGGCGTTCCGTTCTTACTGGTCCTTTTTGGGTTCTGCTAGGGGGGAGCTTTGGGGCCAGGAGGAGCTTGTTGTTAAATTTTTGCTGTCTTTACATCAGGCAGGCAAATCAGTAGCTACGGCCCAGAGGCATCGGGCCGCCATTTCCTTTATGGCAAGGGCTCATGGGATCCAGGACCCGACAGCGTCTTTCGTAGTCCAGAAAGCGCTACGGGGGTGGCAACGCCTGGAGGGTCGCAAAACAGATGAGAGGCGCCCGATAGGTCTGGATAAGTTGGCCCTGTTATTTTCCGTACTCCCGGCAACGTGTTCATCACAGTATGAGACAGTGTTATTCCGAGCCGCTTTTGCGCTAGCATTCCATGGGGCTATGCGGGTAAGCGAACTAGTGGCGAGGAACAAGCGGGATACGATGGGGGGATTGTGCCAAGAGCACGTTCAGGTCAAGGGGGAGACAATGACTGTCTCGTTTGTCAGGTCCAAAACCGATCAGGGTGCGTTTGGGGACTGCATAATCATACAGAGGATTCCCGGGTCCCCCATGTGCCCTGTGGTTTGCGTAGAGGAATATTTAGCGCAGAGAGTGGCATCATGGGGGGGGGACCTTTTTGAGACACGCTGACACCACCCCACTGACAAGGTTTCAGTTCCAGCGGGTGCTTGCGATGTCGATTTCGGCCGCGGGCTTGAACCCCGGCGAGTTTGGGACCCATTCTTTTCGGATAGGGGCTGCTACAGAGGCTACAGCCAGGGGTCTGAGTGTAGAAGAAGTAAAACGTGTAGGGCGTTGGTCCTCGAACTGTTATAAAAGGTATGTGCGCTTGCACATGTTATGAAGCTGTAATGATGTACTCACGCTTCTTGTTTTGTTTGGTTTTCAGTTGCGCAAGCCTACGAGGCGGGGCGGACTGTGCAGTCGACCCGACACATGGGGACCAGCGGTCAGACATCACCGGCTGGGAAAAAGAAGGTGTGGGTCGTGGGCCACTCATACGTGAGGCGTGCCGCGGACGTATTCAAAGCAGGTGACATGATTCACGTGGCTGGGGAATACGGGTACAGTGTGTCCTTCTACGGAAAGGGCGGGCTCTGTATTGACCAGTTTCAATCCTTTTTCGAGGGTTTGTTAGGGCGGACAAGGTCACCGCCGTCTATAATCATAGTCCATCTTGGGGGCAACGATTTGGTGGCCACTGGTAGACGACTTCTTCTTGAGGCAATGCTTTCCACAGTAAGTTGGTTGGCAAGGAGAGTTCCAGGGTGCACAATTGCATGGTCCCACATGATCCCACGAAAAGTGTGGCGGGGGGCTATTTCTGTTTCTGCTCTGAATCATTCAGTAAGGAAAATAAATAACAAAGTGAGTAGATTGTTTCGTTCAAGTTCTCTGCATTCTGTCTCGCATGGTTGTATCAGAGGGGACAGTATGTATTTGGGGGACGGGTTCATTTGTCCCGGGTGGGGAATGAGTTACTCATAGGAGACCTCATAGCCTGGTTAAAGAGTTTATAACATGACCTTTAGGCAGGAGTTGTTGTGGGGAGTCCGGATAGCCGGTCAACTATCCGGCCTGTGGCGGTAAGGTCATGATCGGTGAGCAGTAATTGGAAGATCCCTATGGGGGGGCGTCACCCATTACGGATGGGAGCGCTCGGGGGAGGTGGCCATTGGCCCCTCAATGGGGAGGCGGTCCCGTCTAAGGATAGGCCGCCGGAAGGAAAGGAAAGGTGGTCAAGGCCCCTTCCTGGATAGGAGGGGCTACGGGCCCTCCTGGGGAATTTCCCGGGGCCAGGACATCTGCGACGGCAGATGGGTAAGTTGTGTGGGGTTCGGGAGGGGGTTTACGCTACCTCTTAGACACCTCACACGAGTCCTCGGACGACCGTTAAATGGCGTCGAGTTCATTGGGGCCCCCGTCAAGTCCAAGGGAAATTGGTAGATGCACTTGAGGTACGCCTCTGTGCGGTTGGTCCTCTCACAAGTGAGGGTTGTATTTATGGTTTAGGGATCTGACACCGGTTACGACCTTGCCGTTGGCCCTTAACGTTAGGATGTACAATTTCAAATCAAATGTTTTGTAGGATGTTGGATCGGCTAGGAGAATCTTTGTATTAGAGATATGTTAAGGTTAGCCAAACATAGTAATGTGGAAATGAAATTGTACATAATATGAAACTGTTATTTTTAATGTTTTGATTTTGTTTCATATTTTAATAAATACGGCCGGGAGGGTCACTCCCTCCCGCCTTCCAAAAGTCCAGAACCGTTTCGGTTTCCCATCCTTGGGGATTGTGTCGAGAGGGGGTGGCGGGTATCTCAGCCATATGGAAAGGGGCGACCATTCGGTCCCCCCGAACGTATGGTGGAGTACCACGATCCCCCCGGGAAGCCATCTTGGGCGGGAGGCGAGTCTCGGCTGGTATGCCCGAAGCGGCGTAGCCGGGGCGCGCCTTTTCCCGCCCTGGAGTGGGTTGTCCTAGACACTGACGCACTCGGCCACGCCCTCGGTGGCGGGCGGGGGCGGGTTGACGCCCGCCCCGAAGACGGATAAAAGAAGCAACAAGCCAAGAAACATCCTCTTGTTCCTGTGCTCTGAAGCTGCACCTCCCCACTGCACGTGAGCTCAGGACGGAACGAAGAGCCAATTTTGACCCACCCACCAGCCCCTGAGGACAGCTAGTTGTTTTGAAATAAAGTTTTGATGTGGTAACCATATTTTCTTACAGGTTGTGAGGATTGTCGTGATAATTTTTTGAGTATGCATTAAAGATGGTCACTTTCAGTATGTTGTGCAAATAGAGGATTTTGCAGTGGTGTTGATCAGTAATCATGCTGTTAATAGGCTATAATTCTTTCGTGATTTAGTAATTTAGGTAGATTTGTCGTATTTATTGTCAGGCGGTAAGGTCATGATCGGTGAGCAGTAATTGGAAGATCCCTATGGGGGGGCGTCACCCATTACGGATGGGAGCGCTCGGGGGAGGTGGCCATTGGCCCCTCAACGGGGAGGCGGTCCCGTCTAAGGATAGGCCGCCGGAAGGAAAGGAAAGGTGGTCAAGGCCCCTTCCTGGATAGGAGGGGCTACGGGCCCTCCTGGGGAATTTCCCGGGGCCAGGACATCTGCGACGGCAGATGGGTAAGTTGTGTGGGGTTCGGGAGGGGGTTTACGCTACCTCTTAGACACCTCACACGAGTCCTCGGACGACCGTTAAATGGCGTCGAGTTCATTGGGGCCCCCGTCAAGTCCAAGGGAAATTGGTAGATGCACTTGAGGTACGCCTCTGTGCGGTTGGTCCTCTCACAAGTGAGGGTTGTATTTATGGTTTAGGGATCTGACACCGGTTACGACCTTGCCGTTGGCCCTTAACGTTAGGATGTACAATTTCAAATCAAATGTTTTGTAGGATGTTGGATCGGCTAGGAGAATCTTTGTATTAGAGATATGTTAAGGTTAGCCAAACATCGTAATGTGGAAATGAAATTGTACATAATATGAAACTGTTATTTTTAATGTTTTGATTTTGTTTCATATTTTAATAAATACGGCCGGGAGGGTCACTCCCTCCCGCCTTCCAAAAGTCCAGAACCGTTTTGGTTTCCCATCCTTGGGGATTGTGTCGAGAGGGGGTGGCGGGTATCTCAGCCATATGGCAATTTTGGTCACTGTAAGGGTTTAAAAAGTGGTTATTCAACATGAGGCCCGATCCAAATAACATTTTGAATCATTTTTGGTAGAGTCCAAAAAATCAATTTTATGATGAAAAACGATGACCCCGGACCTGTCGAACGTTCAAAAAATGGTCAATATTGATGAAATTTTAACATTTAATCTTTTGACTTTAAATAACTGTTGGATGTGAATTATTACTTTTTCAACTAAAATAAGTGTGTTTAAAGTCATTTCTGTGCCTGAAATTGGCCAAAATTGAAGCTTTTGAGTAAGCGAAAACTCTGTAAAAATGGCAATTTTGGTCACTGTAAGGGTTTAAAAAGTGGTTATTCAACATGAGGCCCGATCCAAATGACATTTTGAATCATTTTTGGTAGAGTCCAAAAAATCTATTTTATGATGAAAAACGATGACCCCGGACCTGTCGAACGTTCAGAAAATGGTCAATATTGATGAAATTTTAACATTTAATCTTTTGACTTTAAATGACTGTTGGATGTGAATTATTACTTTTTCAACTAAAATAAGTGTGTTTAAAGTCATTTCTGTGCCTGAAATTGGTCAAAATTGAAGCTTTTGAGTAAGCGAAAACTCTGTAAAATGGCAATTTTGGTCACTGTAAGGGTTTAAAAAGTGGTTATTCAACATGAGGCCCGATCCAAATAACATTTTGAATAATTTTTGGTAGAGTCCAAAAAATCAATTTTATGATGAAAAACAATGACCCCGGACCAGTCGAACGTTCAAAAAAGTGGTCAATATTGATGAAATTTTAACATTTAATCTTTTGACTTTAAATGACTGTTAGATGTGAATTATTACTTTTTCAACTAAAATAAGTGTGTTTAAATCATTTCTGTGCCTAAAATTGGTCAAAATTGAAGCTTTTGAGTAAGCGAAAACTCTGTAAAAATGGCAATTTTGGTCACTGTGAGGGTTTAAAAAGTGGTTATTCAACATGAGGCCCGATCCAAATGACATTTTGAATCATTTTTGGTAGAGTCCAAAAAATCAATTTTATGATGAAAAACGATGTCGAACGTTCAAAAAAGTGGTCAATATTGATGAAATTTTAACATTTAATCTTTTGACGTTAAATGACTGTTGGATGTGAATTATTACTTTTTCAACTACAATAAGTGTGTTTAAAGTCATTTCTGTGCCTGAAATTGGCCAAAATTGAAGCTTTTGAGTAAGCGAAAACTCTGTAAAAATGGCAATTTTGGTCACTGTGAGGGTTTAAAAAGAGGTTATTCAACATGAGGCCCGATCCAAATGACATTTTGAATCATTTTTGGTAGAGTCCAAAAAATCAATTTTATGATGAAAAACGATGACCCCGGACCTGTCGAACGTTCAGAAAATGGTCAATATTGATGAAATTTTAACATTTAATCTTTTGACTTTAAATGACTGTTGGATGTGAATTATTACTTTTTCAACTAAAATAAGTGTGTTTAAAGTCATTTCTGTGCCTGAAATTGGCCAAAATTGAAGCTTTTGAGTAAGCGAAAACTCTGTAAAAATGGCAATTTTGGTCACTGTGAGGGTTTAAAAAGTGGTTATTCAACATGAGGCCCGATCCAAATGACATTTTGAATAATTTTTGGTAGAGTCCAAAAAATCAATTTTATGATGAAAAACAATGACCCAGGACCAGTCGAACGTTCAAAAAAGTGGTCAATATTGATGAAATTTTAACATTTAATCTTTTGATTTTAAATGACTGTTGGATGTGAATTATTACTTTTTCAACTAAAATAAGTGTGTTTAAATCATTTCTGTGCCTGAAATTGGTCAAAATTGAAGCTTTTGAGTAAGCGAAAACTCTGTAAAATGGCAATTTTGGTCACTGTAAGGGTTTAAAAAGTGGTTATTCAACATGAGGCCCGATCCAAATAACATTTTGAATCATTTTTGGTAGAGTCCAAAAAATCAATTTTATGATGAAAAACGATGACCCCGGACCTGTCGAACGTTCAAAAAATGGTCAATATTGATGAAATTTTAACATTTAATCTTTTGACTTTAAATGACTGTTGGATGTGAATTATTACTTTTTCAACTAAAATAAGTGTGTTTAAAGTCATTTCTGTGCCTGAAATTGGTCAAAATTGAAGCTTTTGAGTAAGCGAAAACTCTGTAAAAATGCCAATTTTGGTCACTGTGAGGGTTTAAAAAGTGGTTATTCAACATGAGGCCCGATCCAAATGACATTTTGAATCATTTTTGGTAGAGTCCAAAAAAGTCAATTTTATGATGAAAAACGATGACCCCGGACCTGTCGAACGTTCAGAAAATGGTCAATATTGATAACATTTTAACATTTAATCTTTTGACTTTAAATGACTGTTGGATGTGAATTATTACTTTTTCAACTAAAATAAGTGTGTTTAAAGTCATTTCTGTGCCTGAATTTGGCCAAAATTGAAGCTTTTGAGTAAGCGAAAACTCTGTAAAAATGGCAATTTTGGTCACTGTGAGGGTTTAAAAAGTGGTTATTCAACATGAGGCCCTATCCAAATGACATTTTGAATCATTTTTGGTAGAGTCCAAAAAATCAATTTTATGATGAAAAACGATGACCCCGGACCAGTCGAACGTTAAAAAAAGTTGTCAATATTGATGAAATTTTAACATTTAATCTTTTGACTTTAAATGACTGTTGGATGTGAATTATTACTTTTTCAACTAAAATAAGTGTGTTTAAAGTCATTTCTCTGCCTGAAATTGGTCAAAATTGAAGCTTTTGAGTAAGCGAAAACTCTGTAAAATGGCAATTTTGGTCACTGTAAGGGTTTAAAAAGTGGTTATTCAACATGAGGCCCGATCCAAATGACATTTTGAATCATTTTTGGTAGAGTCCAAAAAATCAATTTTATGATGAAAAACGATGACCCCGGACCTGTCGAACGTTCAGAAAATGGTCAATATTGATGAAATTTTAACATTTAATCTTTTGACTTTAAATGACTGTTGGATTTGAAGTCTTACTTTTTCAACTAAAATAAGTGTGTTTAAAGTAATTTCTGTGCCTGAAATTGGCCAAAATTGAAGCTTTTGAGTAAGCGAAAACTCTGTAAAAATGGCAATTTTGGTCACTGTGAGGGTTTAAAAAGTGGTTATTCAACATGAGGCCCGATCCTAATGACATTTTGAATCATTTTTGGTAGAGTCCAAAAAATAAATTTTATGATGAAAAACGATGACCCCGGACCAGTCGAACGTTCAAAAAATGGTCAATATTGATGAAATTTTAACATTTAATCTTTTGACTTTAAATGACTGTTGGATGTGAATTATTACTTTTTCAACTAAAATAAGTGTGTTTAAAGTCATTTCTGTGCCTGAAATTGGTCAAAATTAGAAGCTTTTGAGTGAGCGAAAACTCTGTAAAAATGGCAATTTTGGTCACTGTGAGGGTTTAAAAAGTGGTTATTCAACATGAGGCCCGATCCAAATGACATTTTGAATCATTTTTGGTAGAATCCAAAAAATCAAATTTATGATGAAAAACGTTGACCCCGGACCTGTCGAACGTTCAGAAAATGGTCAATATTGATGAAATTTTAACATTTAATCTTTTGACTTTAAATGACTGTTGGATGTGAATTATTACTTTTTCAACTAAAATAAGTGTGTTTAAAGTCATTTCTGTGCCTGAAATTGGTCAAAATTGAAGCTTTTGAGTAAGCGAAAACTCTGTAAAAATGGCAATTTTGGTCACTGTGAGGGTTTAAAAAGTGGTTATTCAACATGAGGCCCGATCCAAATGACATTTTGAATCATTTTTGGTAGAGTCCAAAAAATCAATTTTATGATGAAAAACGATGACCCCGGACCTGTCGAACGTTCAGAAAATGGTCAATATTGATAACATTTTAACATTTAATCTTTTGACTTTAAATGACTGTTGGATGTGAATTATTACTTTTTCAACTAAAATAAGTGTGTTTAAAGTCATTCCTGTGCCTGAAATTGGCCAAAATTGAAGCTTTTGAGTAAGCGAAAACTCTGTAAAAATGGCAATTTTGGTCACTGTGAGGGTTTAAAAAGTGGTTATTCAACATGAGGCCCTATCCAAATGACATTTTGAATCATTTTTGGTAGAGTCCAAAAAATCAATTTTATGATGAAAAACGATGACCCCGGACCAGTCGAACGTTAAAAAAAGTGGTCAATATTGATGAAATTTTAACATTTAATCTTTTGACTTTAAATGACTGTTAGATGTGAATTATTACTTTTTCAACTAAAATAAGTGTGTTTAAATCATTTCTGTGCCTAAAATTGGTCAAAATTGAAGCTTTTGAGTAAGCGAAAACTCTGTAAAATGGCAATTTTGGTCACTGTGAGGGTTTAAAAAGTGGTTATTCAACATGAGGCCCGATCCAAATGACATTTTGAATCATTTTTGGTAGAGTCCAAAAAATCAATTTTATGATGAAAAACGATGACCCCGGACCTGTCGAACGTTCAAAAAAGTGGTCAATATTGATGAAATTTTAACATTTAATCTTTTGACGTTAAATGACTGTTGGATGTGAATTATTACTTTTTCAACTAAAATAAGTGTGTTTAAAGTCATTTCTGTGCCTGAAATTGGCCAAAATTGAAGCTTTTGAGTAAGCAAAAACTCTGTAAAAATGGCAATTTTGGTCGCTGTAAGGGTTTAAAAAGTGGTTATTCAACATGAGGCCCGATCCAAATAACATTTTGAATCATTTTTGGTAGAGTCCAAAAAATCAATTTTATGATGAAAAACGATGACCCCGGACCTGTCGAACGTTCAAAAAATGGTCAATATTGATGAAATTTTAACATTTAATCTTTTGACTTTAAATGACTGTTGGATGTGAATTATTACTTTTTCAACTAAAATAAGTGTGTTTAAAGTCATTTCTGTGCCTGAAATTGGTCAAAATTGAAGCTTTTGAGTAAGCGAAAACTCTGTAAAAATGCCAATTTTGGTCACTGTGAGGGTTTAAAAAGTGGTTATTCAACATGAGGCCCGATCCAAATGACATTTTGAATCATTTTTGGTAGAGTCCAAAAAAGTCAATTTTATGATGAAAAACGATGACCCCGGACCTGTCGAACGTTCAGAAAATGGTCAATATTGATAACATTTTAACATTTAATCTTTTGACTTTAAATGACTGTTGGATGTGAATTATTACTTTTTCAACTAAAATAAGTGTGTTTAAAGTCATTTCTGTGCCTGAATTTGGCCAAAATTGAAGCTTTTGAGTAAGCGAAAACTCTGTAAAAATGGCAATTTTGGTCACTGTGAGGGTTTAAAAAGTGGTTATTCAACATGAGGCCCTATCCAAATGACATTTTGAATCATTTTTGGTAGAGTCCAAAAAATCAATTTTATGATGAAAAACGATGACCCCGGACCAGTCGAACGTTAAAAAAAGTTGTCAATATTGATGAAATTTTAACATTTAATCTTTTGACTTTAAATGACTGTTGGATGTGAATTATTACTTTTTCAACTAAAATAAGTGTGTTTAAAGTCATTTCTCTGCCTGAAATTGGTCAAAATTGAAGCTTTTGAGTAAGCGAAAACTCTGTAAAATGGCAATTTTGGTCACTGTAAGGGTTTAAAAAGTGGTTATTCAACATGAGGCCCGATCCTAATGACATTTTGAATCATTTTTGGTAGAGTCCAAAAAATCAATTTTATGATGAAAAACGATGACCCCGGACCAGTCGAACGTTCAAAAAATGGTCAATATTGATGAAATTTTAACATTTAATCTTTTGACTTTAAATGACTGTTGGATGTGAATTATTACTTTTTCAACTAAAATAAGTGTGTTTAAAGTCATTTCTGTGCCTGAAATTGGTCAAAATTAGAAGCTTTTGAGTGAGCGAAAACTCTGTAAAAATGGCAATTTTGGTCACTGTGAGGGTTTAAAAAGTGGTTATTCAACATGAGGCCCGATCCAAATGACATTTTGAATCATTTTTGGTAGAATCCAAAAAATCAAATTTATGATGAAAAACGTTGACCCCGGACCTGTCGAACGTTCAGAAAATGGTCAATATTGATGAAATTTTAACATTTAATCTTTTGACTTTAAATGACTGTTGGATGTGAATTATTACTTTTTCAACTAAAATAAGTGTGTTTAAAGTCATTTCTGTGCCTGAAATTGGTCAAAATTGAAGCTTTTGAGTAAGCGAAAACTCTGTAAAAATGGCAATTTTGGTCACTGTGAGGGTTTAAAAAGTGGTTATTCAACATGAGGCCCGATCCAAATGACATTTTGAATCATTTTTGGTAGAGTCCAAAAAATCAATTTTATGATGAAAAACGATGACCCCGGACCTGTCGAACGTTCAGAAAATGGTCAATATTGATAACATTTTAACATTTAATCTTTTGACTTTAAATGACTGTTGGATGTGAATTATTACTTTTTCAACTAAAATAAGTGTGTTTAAAGTCATTCCTGTGCCTGAAATTGGCCAAAATTGAAGCTTTTGAGTAAGCGAAAACTCTGTAAAAATGGCAATTTTGGTCACTGTGAGGGTTTAAAAAGTGGTTATTCAACATGAGGCCCTATCCAAATGACATTTTGAATCATTTTTGGTAGAGTCCAAAAAATCAATTTTATGATGAAAAACGATGACCCCGGACCAGTCGAACGTTAAAAAAAGTGGTCAATATTGATGAAATTTTAACATTTAATCTTTTGACTTTAAATGACTGTTAGATGTGAATTATTACTTTTTCAACTAAAATAAGTGTGTTTAAATCATTTCTGTGCCTAAAATTGGTCAAAATTGAAGCTTTTGAGTAAGCGAAAACTCTGTAAAATGGCAATTTTGGTCACTGTGAGGGTTTAAAAAGTGGTTATTCAACATGAGGCCCGATCCAAATGACATTTTGAATCATTTTTGGTAGAGTCCAAAAAATCAATTTTATGATGAAAAACGATGACCCCGGACCTGTCGAACGTTCAAAAAAGTGGTCAATATTGATGAAATTTTAACATTTAATCTTTTGACGTTAAATGACTGTTGGATGTGAATTATTACTTTTTCAACTAAAATAAGTGTGTTTAAAGTCATTTCTGTGCCTGAAATTGGCCAAAATTGAAGCTTTTGAGTAAGCAAAAACTCTGTAAAAATGGCAATTTTGGTCGCTGTAAGGGTTTAAAAAGTGGTTATTCAACATGAGGCCCGATCCAAATAACATTTTGAATCATTTTTGGTAGAGTCCAAAAAATCAATTTTATGATGAAAAACGATGACCCCGGACCTGTCGAACGTTCAAAAAATGGTCAATATTGATGAAATTTTAACATTTAATCTTTTGACTTTAAATGACTGTTGGATGTGAATTATTACTTTTTCAACTAAAATAAGTGTGTTTAAAGTCATTTCTGTGCCTGAAATTGGTCAAAATTGAAGCTTTTGAGTAAGCGAAAACTCTGTAAAAATGCCAATTTTGGTCACTGTGAGGGTTTAAAAAGTGGTTATTCAACATGAGGCCCGATCCAAATGACATTTTGAATCATTTTTGGTAGAGTCCAAAAAAGTCAATTTTATGATGAAAAACGATGACCCCGGACCTGTCGAACGTTCAGAAAATGGTCAATATTGATAACATTTTAACATTTAATCTTTTGACTTTAAATGACTGTTGGATGTGAATTATTACTTTTTCAACTAAAATAAGTGTGTTTAAAGTCATTTCTGTGCCTGAATTTGGCCAAAATTGAAGCTTTTGAGTAAGCGAAAACTCTGTAAAAATGGCAATTTTGGTCACTGTGAGGGTTTAAAAAGTGGTTATTCAACATGAGGCCCTATCCAAATGACATTTTGAATCATTTTTGGTAGAGTCCAAAAAATCAATTTTATGATGAAAAACGATGACCCCGGACCAGTCGAACGTTAAAAAAAGTTGTCAATATTGATGACATTTTAACATTTAATCTTTTGACTTTAAATGACTGTTGGATGTGAATTATTACTTTTTCAACTAAAATAAGTGTGTTTAAAGTCATTTCTCTGCCTGAAATTGGTCAAAATTGAAGCTTTTGAGTAAGCGAAAACTCTGTAAAATGGCAATTTTGGTCACTGTAAGGGTTTAAAAAGTGGTTATTCAACATGAGGCCCGATCCAAATGACATTTTGAATCATTTTTGGTAGAGTCCAAAAAATCAATTTTATGATGAAAAACGATGACCCCGGACCTGTCGAACGTTCAGAAAATGGTCAATATTGATGAAATTTTAACATTTAATCTTTTGACTTTAAATGACTGTTGGATTTGAATTCTTACTTTTTCAACTAAAATAAGTGTGTTTAAAGTAATTTCTGTGCCTGAAATTGGCCAAAATTGAAGCTTTTGAGTAAGCGAAAACTCTGTAAAAATGGCAATTTTGGTCACTGTGAGGGTTTAAAAAGTGGTTATTCAACATGAGGCCCGATCCTAATGACATTTTGAATCATTTTTGGTAGAGTCCAAAAAATCAATTTTATGATGAAAAACGATGACCCCGGACCAGTCGAACGTTCAAAAAATGGTCAATATTGATGAAATTTTAACATTTAATCTTTTGACTTTAAATGACTGTTGGATGTGAATTATTACTTTTTCAACTAAAATAAGTGTGTTTAAAGTCATTTCTGTGCCTGAAATTGGTCAAAATTAGAAGCTTTTGAGTGAGCGAAAACTCTGTAAAAATGGCAATTTTGGTCACTGTGAGGGTTTAAAAAGTGGTTATTCAACATGAGGCCCGATCCAAATGACATTTTGAATCATTTTTGGTAGAATCCAAAAAATCTAATTTATGATGAAAAACGATGACCCCGGACCTGTCGAACGTTCAGAAAATGGTCAATATTGATGAAATTTTAACATTTAATCTTTTGACTTTAAATGACTGTTGGATGTGAATTATTACTTTTTCAACTAAAATAAGTGTGTTTAAAGTCATTTCTGTGCCTGAAATTGGTCAAAATTGAAGCTTTTGAGTAAGCGAAAACTCTGTAAAAATGGCAATTTTGGTCACTGTGAGGGTTTAAAAAGTGGTTATTCAACATGAGGCCCGATCCAAATGACATTTTGAATCATTTTTGGTAGAGTCCAAAAAATCAATTTTATGATGAAAAACGATGACCCCGGACCTGTCGAACGTTCAGAAAATGGTCAATATTGATAACATTTTAACATTTAATCTTTTGACTTTAAATGACTGTTGGATGTGAATTATTACTTTTTCAACTAAAATAAGTGTGTTTAAAGTCATTCCTGTGCCTGAAATTGGCCAAAATTGAAGCTTTTGAGTAAGCGAAAACTCTGTAAAAATGGCAATTTTGGTCACTGTGAGGGTTTAAAAAGTGGTTATTCAACATGAGGCCCTATCCAAATGACATTTTGAATCATTTTTGGTAGAGTCCAAAAAATCAATTTTATGATGAAAAACGATGACCCCGGACCAGTCGAACGTTAAAAAAAGTGGTCAATATTGATGAAATTTTAACATTTAATCTTTTGACTTTAAATGACTGTTAGATGTGAATTATTACTTTTTCAACTAAAATAAGTGTGTTTAAATCATTTCTGTGCCTAAAATTGGTCAAAATTGAAGCTTTTGAGTAAGCGAAAACTCTGTAAAATGGCAATTTTGGTCACTGTGAGGGTTTAAAAAGTGGTTATTCAACATGAGGCCCGATCCAAATGACATTTTGAATCATTTTTGGTAGAGTCCAAAAAATCAATTTTATGATGAAAAACGATGACCCCGGACCTGTCGAACGTTCAAAAAAGTGGTCAATATTGATGAAATTTTAACATTTAATCTTTTGATGTTAAATGACTGTTGGATGTGAATTATTACTTTTTCAACTAAAATAAGTGTGTTTAAAGTCATTTCTGTGCCTGAAATTGGCCAAAATTGAAGCTTTTGAGTAAGCAAAAACTCTGTAAAAATGGCAATTTTGGTCGCTGTGAGGGTTTAAAAAGTGGTTATTCAACATGAGGCCCGATCCAAATAACATTTTGAATCATTTTTGGTAGAGTCCAAAAAATCAATTTTATGATGAAAAACGATGACCCCGGACCTGTCGAACGTTCAAAAAATGGTCAATATTGATGAAATTTTAACATTTAATCTTTTGACTTTAAATGACTGTTGGATGTGAATTATTACTTTTTCAACTAAAATAAGTGTGTTTAAAGTCATTTCTGTGCCTGAAATTGGTCAAAATTGAAGCTTTTGAGTAAGCGAAAACTCTGTAAAAATGGCAATTTTGGTCACTGTGAGGGTTTAAAAAGTGGTTATTCAACATGAGGCCCGATCCAAATGACATTTTGAATCATTTTTGGTAGAGTCCAAAAAATCAGTTTTATGATGAAAAACGATGACCCCGGACCTGTCGAACGTTCAGAAAATGGTCAATATTGATAACATTTTAACATTTAATCTTTTGACTTTAAATGACTGTTGGATGTGAATTATTACTTTTTCAACTAAAATAAGTGTGTTTAAAGTCATTTCTGTGCCTGAATTTGGCCAAAATTGAAGCTTTTGAGTAAGCGAAAACTCTGTAAAAATGGCAATTTTGGTCACTGTGAGGGTTTAAAAAGTGGTTATTCAACATGAGGCCCTATCCAAATGACATTTTGAATCATTTTTGGTAGAGTCCAAAAAATCAATTTTATGATGAAAAACGATGACCCCGGACCAGTCGAACGTTAAAAAAAGTTGTCAATATTGATGAAATTTTAACATTTAATCTTTTGACTTTAAATGACTGTTGGATGTGAATTATTACTTTTTCAACTAAAATAAGTGTGTTTAAAGTCATTTCTCTGCCTGAAATTGGTCAAAATTGAAGCTTTTGAGTAAGCGAAAACTCTGTAAAATGGCAATTTTGGTCACTGTAAGGGTTTAAAAAGTGGTTATTCAACATGAGGCCCGATCCAAATGACATTTTGAATCATTTTTGGTAGAGTCCAAAAAATCAATTTTATGATGAAAAACGATGACCCCGGACCTGTCGAACGTTCAGAAAATGGTCAATATTGATGAAATTTTAACATTTAATCTTTTGACTTTAAATGACTGTTGGATTTGAATTCTTACTTTTTCAACTAAAATAAGTGTGTTTAAAGTAATTTCTGTGCCTGAAATTGGCCAAAATTGAAGCTTTTGAGTAAGCGAAAACTCTGTAAAAATGGCAATTTTGGTCACTGTGAGGGTTTAAAAAGTGGTTATTCAACATGAGGCCCGATCCTAATGACATTTTGAATCATTTTTGGTAGAGTCCAAAAAATCAATTTTATGATGAAAAACGATGACCCCGGACCAGTCGAACGTTCAAAAAATGGTCAATATTGATGAAATTTTAACATTTAATCTTTTGACTTTAAATGACTGTTGGATGTGAATTATTACTTTTTCAACTAAAATAAGTGTGTTTAAAGTCATTTCTGTGCCTGAAATTGGTCAAAATTAGAAGCTTTTGAGTGAGCGAAAACTCTGTAAAAATGGCAATTTTGGTCACTGTGAGGGTTTAAAAAGTGGTTATTCAACATGAGGCCCGATCCAAATGACATTTTGAATCATTTTTGGTAGAATCCAAAAAATCAAATTTATGATGAAAAACGTTGACCCCGGACCTGTCGAACGTTCAGAAAATGGTCAATATTGATGAAATTTTAACATTTAATCTTTTGACTTTAAATGACTGTTGGATGTGAATTATTACTTTTTCAACTAAAATAAGTGTGTTTAAAGTCATTTCTGTGCCTGAAATTGGTCAAAATTGAAGCTTTTGAGTAAGCGAAAACTCTGTAAAAATGGCAATTTTGGTCACTGTGAGGGTTTAAAAAGTGGTTATTCAACATGAGGCCCGATCCAAATGACATTTTGAATCATTTTTGGTAGAGTCCAAAAAATCAATTTTATGATGAAAAACGATGACCCCGGACCTGTCGAACGTTCAGAAAATGGTCAATATTGATAACATTTTAACATTTAATCTTTTGACTTTAAATGACTGTTGGATGTGAATTATTACTTTTTCAACTAAAATAAGTGTGTTTAAAGTCATTCCTGTGCCTGAAATTGGCCAAAATTGAAGCTTTTGAGTAAGCGAAAACTCTGTAAAAATGGCAATTTTGGTCACTGTGAGGGTTTAAAAAGTGGTTATTCAACATGAGGCCCTATCCAAATGACATTTTGAATCATTTTTGGTAGAGTCCAAAAAATCAATTTTATGATGAAAAACGATGACCCCGGACCAGTCGAACGTTAAAAAAAGTGGTCAATATTGATGAAATTTTAACATTTAATCTTTTGACTTTAAATGACTGTTAGATGTGAATTATTACTTTTTCAACTAAAATAAGTGTGTTTAAATCATTTCTGTGCCTAAAATTGGTCAAAATTGAAGCTTTTGAGTAAGCGAAAACTCTGTAAAATGGCAATTTTGGTCACTGTGAGGGTTTAAAAAGTGGTTATTCAACATGAGGCCCGATCCAAATGACATTTTGAATCATTTTTGGTAGAGTCCAAAAAATCAATTTTATGATGAAAAACGATGACCCCGGACCTGTCGAACGTTCAAAAAAGTGGTCAATATTGATGAAATTTTAACATTTAATCTTTTGACGTTAAATGACTGTTGGATGTGAATTATTACTTTTTCAACTAAAATAAGTGTGTTTAAAGTAATTTCTGTGCCTGAAATTGGCCAAAATTGAAGCTTTTGAGTAAGCGAAAACTATGTAAAAATGGCAATTTTGGTCACTGTGAGGGTTTAAAAAGTGGTTATTCAACATGAGGCCCGATCCTAATGACATTTTGAATCATTTTTGGTAGAGTCCAAAAAATCAATTTTATGATGAAAAACGATGACCCCGGACCTGTCGAACGTTCAAAAAATGGTCAATATTGATGAAATTTTAACATTTAATCTTTTGACTTTAAATGACTGTTGGATGTGAATTATTACTTTTTCAACTAAAATAAGTGTGTTTAAAGTCATTTCTGTGCCTGAAATTGGTCAAAATTGAAGCTTTTGAGTAAGCGAAAACTCTGTAAAAATGGCAATTTTGGTCACTGTGAGGGTTTAAAAAGTGGTTATTCAACATGAGGCCCGATCCAAATGACATTTTGAATCATTTTTGGTAGAGTCCAAAAAATCAGTTTTATGATGAAAAACGATGACCCCGGACCTGTCGAACGTTCAGAAAATGGTCAATATTGATGAAATTTTAACATTTAATCTTTTGACTTTAAATGACTGTTGGATGTGAATTATTACTTTTTCAACTAAAATAAGTGTGTTTAAAGTCATTTCTGTGCCTGAAATTGGCCAAAATTGAAGCTTTTGAGTAAGCGAAAACTCTGTAAAAATGGCAATTTTGGTCACTGTGAGGGTTTAAAAAGTGGTTATTCAACATGAGGCCTGATCCAAATGACATTTTGAATAATTTTTGGTAGAGTCCAAAAAATCAATTTTATGATGAAAAACAATGACCCAGGACCAGTCGAACGTTCAAAAAAGTGGTCAATATTGATGAAATTTTAACATTTAATCTTTTGATTTTAAATGACTGTTGGATGTGAATTATTACTTTTTCAACTAAAATAAGTGTGTTTAAATCATTTCTGTGCCTGAAATTGGTCAAAATTGAAGCTTTTGAGTAAGCGAAAACTCTGTAAAATGGCAATTTTGGTCACTGTAAGGGTTTAAAAAGTGGTTATTCAACATGAGGCCCGATCCAAATGACATTTTGAATCATTTTTGGTAGAGTCCAAAAAATCAATTTTATGATGAAAAACGATGACCCCGGACCTGTCGAACGTTCAAAAAATGGTCAATATTGATGAAATTTTAACATTTAATCTTTTGACGGTAAATGACTGTTGGATGTGAATTATTACTTTTTCAACTAAAATAAGTGTGTTTAAAGTAATTTCTGTGCCTGAAATTGGCCAAAATTGAAGCTTTTGAGTAAGCGAAAACTATGTAAAAATGGCAATTTTGGTCACTGTGAGGGTTTAAAAAGTGGTTATTCAACATGAGGCCCGATCCTAATGACATTTTGAATCATTTTTGGTAGAGTCCAAAAAAATCAATTTTATGATGAAAAACGATGACCCCGGACCAGTCGAACGTTCAAAAAATGGTCAATATTGATGAAAGTTTAACATTTAATCTTTTGACTTTAAATGACTGTTGGATGTGAATTATTACTTTTTCAACTAAAATAAGTGTGTTTAAAGTCATTTCTGTGCCTGAAATTGGTCAAAATTGAAGCTTTTGAGTGAGCGAAAACTCTGTAAAATGGCAATTTTGGTCACTGTAAGGGTTTAAAAAGTGGTTATTCAACATGAGGCCCAATCCAAATAACATTTTGAATCATTTTTGGTAGAGTCCAAAAAATCAATTTTATGATGAAAAACGATGACCCCGGACCTGTCGAACGTTCAAAAAATGGTCAATATTGATGAAATTTTAACATTTAATATTTTGACTTTAAATGACTGTTAGATGTGAATTATTACTTTTTCAACTAAAATAAGTGTGTTTAAATCATTTCTGTGCCTAAAATTGGTCAAAATTGAAGCTTTTGAGTGAGCGAAAACTCTGTAAAATGGCAATTTTGGTCACTGTGAGGGTTTAAAAAGTGGTTATTCAACATGAGGCCCGATCCAAATGACATTTTGAATCATTTTTGGTAGAGTCCAAAAAATCAATTTTATGATGAAAAACGATGACCCCGGACCAGTCGAACGTTAAAAAAAGTGGTCAATATTGATGAAATTTTAACATTTAATCTTTTGACTTTAAATGACTGTTAGATGTGAATTATTACTTTTTCAACTAAAATAAGTGTGTTTAAATCATTTCTGTTCCTAAAATTGGTCAAAATTGAAGCTTTTGAGTAAGCGAAAACTCTGTAAAATGGCTATTTTGGTCACTGTGAGGGTTTAAAAAGTGGTTATTCAACATGAGGCCCGATCCAAATGACATTTTGAATCATTTTTGGTAGAGTCCAAAAAATCAATTTTATGATGAAAAACGATGACCCCGGACCTGTCGAACGTTCAAAAAATTGTTAATATTGATGAAATTTTAACATTTAATCTTTTGACGGTAAATGACTGTTGGATGTGAATTATTACTTTTTCAACTAAAATAAGTGTGTTTAAAGTCATTTCTGTGCCTGAAATTGGCCAAAATTGAAGCTTTTGAGTAAGCGAAAACTCTGTAAAAATGGCAATTTTGGTCACTGTGAGGGTTTAAAAAGTGGTTATTCAACATGAGGCCCGATCCAAATGACATTTTGAATAATTTTTGGTAGAGTCCAAAAAATCAATTTTATGATGAAAAACAATGACCCCGGACCAGTCGAACGTTCAAAAAAGTGGTCAATATTGATGAAATTTTAACATTTAATCTTTTGACTTTAAATGACTGTTGGATGTGAATTATTACTTTTTCAACTAAAATAAGTGTGTTTAAATCATTTCTGTGCCTGAAATTGGTCAAAATTGAAGCTTTTGAGTAAGCGAAAACTCTGTAAAATGGCAATTTTGGTCACTGTAAGGGTTTAAAAAGTGGTTATTCAACATGAGGCCCAATCCAAATAACATTTTGAATCATTTTTGGTAGAGTCCAAAAAATCAATTTCATGATGAAAAACGATGACCCCGGACCTGTCGAACGTTCAAAAAATGGTCAATATTGATGAAATTTTAACATTTAATCTTTTGACTTTAAATGACTGTTAGATGTGAATTATTACTTTTTCAACTAAAATAAGTGTGTTTAAATCATTTCTGTGCCTAAAATTGGTCAAAATTGAAGCTTTTGAGTGAGCAAAAACTCTGTAAAATGGCAATGTTGGTCACTGTGAGGGTTTAAAAAGTGGTTATTCAACATGAGGCCCGATCCAAATGACATTTTGAATCATTTTTGGTAGAGTCCAAAAAATCAATTTTATGATGAAAAACGATGACCCCGGACCAGTCGAACGTTAAAAAAAGTGGTCAATATTGATGAAATTTTAACATTTAATCTTTTGACTTTAAATGACTGTTAGATGTGAATTATTACTTTTTCAACTAAAATAAGTGTGTTTAAATCATTTCTGTTCCTAAAATTGGTCAAAATTGAAGCTTTTGAGTAAGCGAAAACTCTGTAAAATGGCAATTTTGGTCACTGTGAGGGTTTAAAAAGTGGTTATTCAACATGAGGCCCGATCCAAATGACATTTTGAATCATTTTTGGTAGAGTCCAAAAAATCAATTTTATGATGAAAAACGATGACCCCGGACCTGTCGAACGTTCAAAAAATGGTCAATATTGATGAAATTTTAACATTTAATCTTTTGACGGTAAATGACTGTTGGATGTGAATTATTACTTTTTCAACTAAAATAAGTGTGTTTAAAGTAATTTCTGTGCCTGAAATTGGCCAAAATTGAAGCTTTTGAGTAAGCGAAAACTATGTAAAAATGGCAATTTTGGTCACTGTGAGGGTTTAAAAAGTGGTTATTCAACATGAGGCCCGATCCTAATGACATTTTGAATCATTTTTGGTAGAGTCCAAAAAAATCAATTTTATGATGAAAAACGATGACCCCGGACCAGTCGAACGTTCAAAAAATGGTCAATATTGATGAAAGTTTAACATTTAATCTTTTGACTTTAAATGACTGTTGGATGTGAATTATTACTTTTTCAACTAAAATAAGTGTGTTTAAAGTCATTTCTGTGCCTGAAATTTGTCAAAATTGAAGCTTTTGAGTGAGCGAAAACTCTGTAAAAATGGCAATTTTGGTCACTGTGAGGGTTTAAAAAGTGGTTATTCAACATGAGGCCCGATCCAAATGACATTTTGAATCATTTTGGTAGAGTCCAAAAAATAAATTTTATGATGAAAAACGATTACCCCGGACCTGTCGAACGTTCAAAAAAGTGGTCAATATTGATGAAATTTTAACATTTAATCTTTTGACGTTAAATGACTGTTGGATGTGAATTATTACTTTTTCAACTAAAATAAGTGTGTTTAAAGTCATTTCTGTGCCTGAAATTGGCCAAAATTGAAGCTTTTGAGTAAGCAAAAACTCTGTAAAAATGGCAATTTTGGTCGCTGTGAGGGTTTAAAAAGTGGTTATTCAACATGAGGCCCGATCCAAATAACATTTTGAATCATTTTTGGTAGAGTCCAAAAAATCAATTTTATGATGAAAAACGATGACCCCGGACCTGTCGAACGTTCAAAAAAGTGGTCAATATTGATGAAATTTTAACATTTAATCTTTTGACGTTAAATGACTGTTGGATGTGAATTATTACTTTTTCAACTAAAATAAGTGTGTTTAAATCATTTCTGTTCCTAAAATTGGTCAAAATTGAAGCTTTTGAGTAAGCGAAAACTCTGTAAAATGGCAATTTTGGTCACTGTGAGGGTTTAAAAAGTGGTTATTCAACATGAGGCCCGATCCAAATGACATTTTGAATCATTTTTGGTAGAGTCCAAAAAATCAATTTTATGATGAAAAACGATGACCCCGGACCTGTCGAACGTTCAAAAAATGGTCAATATTGATGAAATTTTAACATTTAATCTTTTGACGGTAAATGACTGTTGGATGTGAATTATTACTTTTTCAACTAAAATAAGTGTGTTTAAAGTAATTTCTGTGCCTGAAATTGGCCAAAATTGAAGCTTTTGAGTAAGCGAAAACTATGTAAAAATGGCAATTTTGGTCACTGTGAGGGTTTAAAAAGTGGTTATTCAACATGAGGCCCGATCCTAATGACATTTTGAATCATTTTTGGTAGAGTCCAAAAAAATCAATTTTATGATGAAAAACGATGACCCCGGACCAGTCGAACGTTCAAAAAATGGTCAATATTGATGAAAGTTTAACATTTAATCTTTTGACTTTAAATGACTGTTGGATGTGAATTATTACTTTTTCAACTAAAATAAGTGTGTTTAAAGTCATTTCTGTGCCTGAAATTGGTCAAAATTGAAGCTTTTGAGTGAGCGAAAACTCTGTAAAATGGCAATTTTGGTCACTGTAAGGGTTTAAAAAGTGGTTATTCAACATGAGGCCCAATCCAAATAACATTTTGAATCATTTTTGGTAGAGTCCAAAAAATCAATTTTATGATGAAAAACGATGACCCCGGACCAGTCAAACGTTAAAAAAAGTGGTCAATATTGATGAAATTTTAACATTTAATCTTTTGACTTTAAATGACTGTTAGATGTGAATTATTACTTTTTCAACTAAAATAAGTGTGTTTAAATCATTTCTGTTCCTAAAATTGGTCAAAATTGAAGCTTTTGAGTAAGCGAAAACTCTGTAAAATGGCAATTTTGGTCACTGTGAGGGTTTAAAAAGTGGTTATTCAACATGAGGCCCGATCCAAATGACATTTTGAATCATTTTTGGTAGAGTCCAAAAAAATCAATTTTATGATGAAAAACGATGACCCCGGACCAGTCGAACGTTCAAAAAATGGTCAATATTGATGAAAGTTTAACATTTAATCTTTTGACTTTAAATGACTGTTGGATGTGAATTATTACTTTTTCAACTAAAATAAGTGTGTTTAAAGTCATTTCTGTGCCTGAAATTGGTCAAAATTGAAGCTTTTGAGTGAGCGAAAACTCTGTAAAATGGCAATTTTGGTCACTGTAAGGGTTTAAAAAGTGGTTATTCAACATGAGGCCCAATCCAAATAACATTTTGAATCATTTTTGGTAGAGTCCAAAAAATCAATTTTATGATGAAAAACGATGACCCCGGACCAGTCAAACGTTAAAAAAAGTGGTCAATATTGATGAAATTTTAACATTTAATCTTTTGACTTTAAATGACTGTTAGATGTGAATTATTACTTTTTCAACTAAAATAAGTGTGTTTAAATCATTTCTGTTCCTAAAATTGGTCAAAATTGAAGCTTTTGAGTAAGCGAAAACTCTGTAAAATGGCAATTTTGGTCACTGTGAGGGTTTAAAAAGTGGTTATTCAACATGAGGCCCGATCCAAATGACATTTTGAATCATTTTTGGTAGAGTCCAAAAAATCAATTTTATGATGAAAAACGATGACCCCGGACCAGTCGAACGTTAAAAAAAGTGGTCAATATTGATGAAATTTTAACATTTAATCTTTTGACTTTAAATGACTGTTAGATGTGAATTATTACTTTTTCAACTAAAATAAGTGTGTTTAAATCATTTCTGTTCCTAAAATTGGTCAAAATTGAAGCTTTTGAGTAAGCGAAAACTCTGTAAAATGGCAATTTTGGTCACTGTGAGGGTTTAAAAAGTGGTTATTCAACATGAGGCCCGATCCAAATGACATTTTGAATCATTTTTGGTAGAGTCCAAAAAATCAATTTTATGATGAAAAACGATGACCCCGGACCTGTCGAACGTTCAAAAAATGGTCAATATTGATGAAATTTTAACATTTAATCTTTTGACGGTAAATGACTGTTGGATGTGAATTATTACTTTTTCAACTAAAATAAGTGTGTTTAAAGTAATTTCTGTGCCTGAAATTGGCCAAAATTGAAGCTTTTGAGTAAGCGAAAACTATGTAAAAATGGCAATTTTGGTCACTGTGAGGGTTTAAAAAGTGGTTATTCAACATGAGGCCCGATCCTAATGACATTTTGAATCATTTTTGGTAGAGTCCAAAAAAATCAATTTTATGATGAAAAACGATGACCCCGGACCAGTCGAACGTTCAAAAAATGGTCAATATTGATGAAAGTTTAACATTTAATCTTTTGACTTTAAATGACTGTTGGATGTGAATTATTACTTTTTCAACTAAAATAAGTGTGTTTAAAGTCATTTCTGTGCCTGAAATTGGTCAAAATTGAAGCTTTTGAGTGAGCGAAAACTCTGTAAAATGGCAATTTTGGTCACTGTAAGGGTTTAAAAAGTGGTTATTCAACATGAGGCCCAATCCAAATAACATTTTGAATCATTTTTGGTAGAGTCCAAAAAATCAATTTTATGATGAAAAACGATGACCCCGGACCAGTCAAACGTTAAAAAAAGTGGTCAATATTGATGAAATTTTAACATTTAATCTTTTGACTTTAAATGACTGTTAGATGTGAATTATTACTTTTTCAACTAAAATAAGTGTGTTTAAATCATTTCTGTTCCTAAAATTGGTCAAAATTGAAGCTTTTGAGTAAGCGAAAACTCTGTAAAATGGCAATTTTGGTCACTGTGAGGGTTTAAAAAGTGGTTATTCAACATGAGGCCCGATCCAAATGACATTTTGAATCATTTTTGGTAGAGTCCAAAAAAATCAATTTTATGATGAAAAACGATGACCCCGGACCAGTCGAACGTTCAAAAAATGGTCAATATTGATGAAAGTTTAACATTTAATCTTTTGACTTTAAATGACTGTTGGATGTGAATTATTACTTTTTCAACTAAAATAAGTGTGTTTAAAGTCATTTCTGTGCCTGAAATTGGTCAAAATTGAAGCTTTTGAGTGAGCGAAAACTCTGTAAAATGGCAATTTTGGTCACTGTAAGGGTTTAAAAAGTGGTTATTCAACATGAGGCCCAATCCAAATAACATTTTGAATCATTTTTGGTAGAGTCCAAAAAATCAATTTTATGATGAAAAACGATGACCCCGGACCTGTCGAACGTTCAAAAAATGGTCAATATTGATGAAATTTTAACATTTAATCTTTTGACTTTAAATGACTGTTAGATGTGAATTATTACTTTTTCAACTAAAATAAGTGTGTTTAAATCATTTCTGTGCCTAAAATTGGTCAAAATTGAAGCTTTTGAGTGAGCGAAAACTCTGTAAAATGGCAATTTTGGTCACTGTGAGGGTTTAAAAAGTGGTTATTCAACATGAGGCCCGATCCAAATGACATTTTGAATCATTTTTGGTAGAGTCCAAAAAATCAATTTTATGATGAAAAACGATGACCCCGGACCAGTCGAACGTTAAAAAAAGTGGTCAATATTGATGAAATTTTAACATTTAATCTTTTGACTTTAAATGACTGTTAGATGTGAATTATTACTTTTTCAACTAAAATAAGTGTGTTTAAATCATTTCTGTTCCTAAAATTGGTCAAAATTGAAGCTTTTGAGTAAGCGAAAACTCTGTAAAATGGCAATTTTGGTCACTGTGAGGGTTTAAAAAGTGGTTATTCAACATGAGGCCCGATCCAAATGACATTTTGAATCATTTTTGGTAGAGTCCAAAAAATCAATTTTATGATGAAAAACGATGACCCCGGACCTGTCGAACGTTCAAAAAATGGTCAATATTGATGAAATTTTAACATTTAATCTTTTGACGGTAAATGACTGTTGGATGTGAATTATTACTTTTTCAACTAAAATAAGTGTGTTTAAAGTCATTTCTGTGCCTGAAATTGGCCAAAATTGAAGCTTTTGAGTAAGCGAAAACTCTGTAAAAATGGCAATTTTGGTCACTGTGAGGGTTTAAAAAGTGGTTATTCAACATGAGGCCCGATCCAAATGACATTTTGAATAATTTTTGGTAGAGTCCAAAAAATCAATTTTATGATAAAAACAATGACCCCGGACCAGTCGAACGTTCAAAAAAGTGGTCAATATTGATGAAATTTTAACATTTAATCTTTTGACTTTAAATGACTGTTGGATGTGAATTATTACTTTTTCAACTAAAATAAGTGTGTTTAAATCATTTCTGTGCCTGAAATTGGTCAAAATTGAAGCTTTTGAGTAAGCGAAAACTCTGTAAAATGGCAATTTTGGTCACTGTAAGGGTTTAAAAAGTGGTTATTCAACATGAGGCCCAATCCAAATAACATTTTGAATCATTTTTGGTAGAGTCCAAAAAATCAATTTTATGATGAAAAACGATGACCCCGGACCTGTCGAACGTTCAAAAAATGGTCAATATTGATGAAATTTTAACATTTAATCTTTTGACTTTAAATGACTGTTAGATGTGAATTATTACTTTTTCAACTAAAATAAGTGTGTTTAAATCATTTCTGTGCCTAAAATTGGTCAAAATTGAAGCTTTTGAGTAAGCGAAAACTCTGTAAAATGGCAATTTTGGTCACTGTGAGGGTTTAAAAAGTGGTTATTCAACATGAGGCCCGATCCAAATGACATTTTGAATCATTTTTGGTAGAGTCCAAAAAATCAATTTTATGATGAAAAACGATGACCCCGGACCTGTCGAACGTTCAAAAAATGGTCAATATTGATGAAATTTTAACATTTAATCTTTTGACGGTAAATGACTGTTGGATGTGGATTATTACTTTTTCAACTAAAATAAGTGTGTTTAAAGTAATTTCTGTGCCTGAAATTGGCCAAAATTGAAGCTTTTGAGTAAGCGAAAACTATGTAAAAATGGCAATTTTGGTCACTGTGAGGGTTTAAAAAGTGGTTATTCAACATGAGGCCCGATCCTAATGACATTTTGAATCATTTTTGGTAGAGTCCAAAAAAATCAATTTTATGATGAAAAACGATGACCCCGGACCAGTCGAACGTTCAAAAAATGGTCAATATTGATGAAAGTTTAACATTTAATCTTTTGACTTTAAATGACTGTTGGATGTGAATTGTTACTTTTTCAACTAAAATAAGTGTGTTTAAAGTCATTTCTGTGCCTGAAATTGGTCAAAATTGAAGCTTTTGAGTGAGCGAAAACTCTGTAAAAATGGCAATTTTGGTCACTGTGAGGGTTTAAAAAGTGGTTATTCAACATGAGGCCCGATCCAAATGACATTTTGAATCATTTTGGTAGAGTCCAAAAAATTAAATTTTATGATGAAAAACGATGACCCCGGACCTGTCGAACGTTAAAAAAAAGTGGTCAATATTGATGAAATTTTAACATTTAATCTTTTGACGTTAAATGACTGTTGGATGTGAATTATTACTTTTTCAACTAAAATAAGTGTGTTTAAAGTCATTTCTGTGCCTGAAATTGGCCAAAATTGAAGCTTTTGAGTAAGCAAAAACTCTGTAAAAATGGCAATTTTGGTCGCTGTGAGGGTTTAAAAAGTGGTTATTCAACATGAGGCCCGATCCAAATAACATTTTGAATCATTTTTGGTAGAGTCCAAAAAATCAATTTTATGATGAAAAACGATGACCCCGGACCTGTCGAACGTTCAAAAAATGGTCAATATTGATGAAATTTTAACATTTAATCTTTTGACGGTAAATGACTGTTGGATGTGAATTATTACTTTTTCAACTAAAATAAGTGTGTTTAAAGTCATTTCTGTGCCTGAAATTGGCCAAAATTGAAGCTTTTGAGTAAGCGAAAACTCTGTAAAAATGGCAATTTTGGTCACTGTGAGGGTTTAAAAAGTGGTTATTCAACATGAGGCCCGATCCAAATGACATTTTGAATAATTTTTGGTAGAGTCCAAAAAATCAATTTTATGATGAAAAACAATGACCCCGGACCAGTCGAACGTTCAAAAAAGTGGTCAATATTGATGAAATTTTAACATTTAATCTTTTGACTTTAAATGACTGTTGGATGTGAATTATTACTTTTTCAACTAAAATGAGTGTGTTTAAATCATTTCTGTGCCTGAAATTGGTCAAAATTGAAGCTTTTGAGTAAGCGAAAACTCTGTAAAATGGCAATTTTGGTCACTGTAAGGGTTTAAAAAGTGGTTATTCAACATGAGGCCCAATCCAAATAACATTTTGAATCATTTTTGGTAGAGTCCAAAAAATCAATTTTATGATGAAAAACGATGACCCCGGACCTGTCGAACGTTCAAAAAATGGTCAATATTGATGAAATTTTAACATTTAATCTTTTGACTTTAAATGACTGTTAGATGTGAATTATTACTTTTTCAACTAAAATAAGTGTGTTTAAATCATTTCTGTGCCTAAAATTGGTCAAAATTGAAGCTTTTGAGTAAGCGAAAACTCTGTAAAATGGCAATTTTGGTCACTGTGAGGGTTTAAAAAGTGGTTATTCAACATGAGGCCCGATCCAAATGACATTTTGAATCATTTTTGGTAGAGTCCAAAAAATCAATTTTATGATGAAAAACGATGACCCCGGACCTGTCGAACGTTCAAAAAATGGTCAATATTGATGAAATTTTAACATTTAATCTTTTGACGGTAAATGACTGTTGGATGTGGATTATTACTTTTTCAACTAAAATAAGTGTGTTTAACCCCTTCGACGCTCATGACGAGCTGGGCTCGTCATGCAGTAGCCTCCTGCTACGCTCATGACGAGCCCAGCTCGTCATGTAAAGTGCATCTGCTGCTTTTCCAGCACAGGGGAAAAATCCCCATAGCGTTCAAGGTGTTAAAGTAATTTCTGTGCCTGAAATTGGCCAAAATTGAAGCTTTTGAGTAAGCGAAAACTATGTAAAAATGGCAATTTTGGTCACTGTGAGGGTTTAAAAAGTGGTTATTCAACATGAGGCCCGATCCTAATGACATTTTGAATCATTTTTGGTAGAGTCTAAAAAAATCAATTTTATGATGAAAAACGATGACCCCGGACCAGTCGAACGTTCAAAAAATGGTCAATATTGATGAAAGTTTAACATTTAATCTTTTGACTTTAAATGACTGTTGGATGTGAATTGTTACTTTTTCAACTAAAATAAGTGTGTTTAAAGTCATTTCTGTGCCTGAAATTGGTCAAATTTGAAGCTTTTGAGTGAGCAAAAACTCTGTAAAAATGGCAATTTTGGTCACTGTGAGGGTTTAAAAAGTGGTTATTCAACATGAGGCCCGATCCAAATGACATTTTGAATCATTTTGGTAGAGTCCAAAAAATAAATTTTATGATGAAAAACGATGACCCCGGACCTGTTGAACGTTCAAAAAAAGTGGTCAATATTGATGAAATTTTAACATTTAATCTTTTGACGTTAAATGACTGTTGGATGTGAATTATTACTTTTTCAACTAAAATAAGTGTGTTTAAAGTCATTTCTGTGCCTGAAATTGGCCAAAATTGAAGCTTTTGAGTAAGCAAAAACTCTGTAAAAATGGCAATTTTGGTCGCTGTGAGGGTTTAAAAAGTGGTTATTCAACATGAGGCCCGATCCAAATAACATTTTGAATCATTTTTGGTAGAGTCCAAAAAATCAATTTTATGATGAAAAACGATGACCCCGGACCTGTCGAACGTTCAAAAAATGGTCAATATTGATGAAATTTTAACATTTAATCTTTTGACTTTAAATGACTGTTGGATGTGAATTATTACTTTTTCAACTAAAATAAGTTTGTTTAAAGTCATTTCTGTGCCTGAAATTGGTCAAAATTGAAGCTTTTGAGTAAGCGAAAACTCTGTAAAAATGGCAATTTTGGTCACTGTGAGGGTTTAAAAAGTGGTTATTCAACATAAGGCCCGATCCAAATGACATTTTGAATCATTTTTGGTAGAGTCCAAAAAATCAGTTTTATGATGAAAAACGATGACCCCGGACCTGTCGAACGTTCAGAAAATGGTCAATATTGATGAAATTTTAACATTTAATCTTTTGACTTTAAATGACTGTTGGATGTGAATTATTACTTTTTCAACTAAAATAAGTGTGTTTAAAGTAATTTCTGTGCCTGAAATTGGTCAAAATTGAAGCTTTTGAGTAAGCGAAAACTCTGTAAAAATGGCAATTTTGGTCACTGTGAGGGTTTAAAAAGTGGTTATTCAACATGAGGCCCGATCCAAATGACATTTTGAATCATTTTTGGTAGAGTCCAAAAAATCAATTTTATGATGAAAAACGATGACCCCGGACCTGTCGAACGTTAAAAAAAGTGGTCAAAATTGATGAAATTTTAACATTTAATCTTTTGACTTTAAATGACTGTTAGATGTGAATTATTACTTTTTCAACTAAAATAAGTGTGTTTAAATCATTTCTGTGCCTAAAATTGGTCAAAATTGAAGCTTTTGAGTAAGCGAAAACTCTGTAAAATGGCAATTTTGGTCACTGTGAGGGTTTAAAAAGTGGTTATTCAACATGAGGCCCGATCCAAATGACATTTTGAATCATTTTTGGTAGAGTCCAAAAAATCAATTTTATGATGAAAAACGATGACCCCGGACCTGTCGAACGTTAAAAAAATGGTCAATATTGATGAAATTTTAACATTTAATCTTTTGACGGTAAATGACTGTTGGATGTGAATTATTACTTTTTCAACTAAAATAAGTGTGTTTAAAGTCATTTCTCTGCCTGAAATTGGTCAAAATTGAAGCTTTTGAGTAAGCGAAAACTCTGTAAAATGGCAATTTTGGTCACTGTAAGGGTTTAAAAAGTGGTTATTCAACATGAGGCCCGATCCAAATAACATTTTGAATCATTTTTGGTAGAGTCCAAAAAATCAATTTTATGATGAAAAACGATGACCCCGGACCTGTCGAACGTTCAGAAAATGGTCAATATTGATGAAATTTTAACATTCAATCTTTTGACTTTAAATGACTGTTGGATGTGAATTATTACTTTTTCAACTAAAATAAGTATGTTTAAAGTCATTTCTGTGCCTGAAATTGGCCAAAATTTAAGCTTTTGAGTAAGCGAAAACTCTGTAAAAATGGCAATTTTGGTCACTGTGAGGGTTTAAAAAGTGGTTATTCAACACGAGGCCCGATCCAAATGACATTTTGAATCATTTTTGGTAGAGTCCAAAAAATCAATTTTATGATGAAAAACGATGACCCCGGACCTGTCGAACGTTCAAAAAAGGGTCAATATTGATGAAATTTTAACATTTAATCTTTTGACTTTAAATGACTGTTGGATGTGAATTTTTACTTTTTCAACTAAAATAAGTGTGTTTAAAGTCATTTCTGTGCCTGAAATTGGCCAAAATTGAAGCTTTTGAGTAAGCGAAAACTCTGTAAAAATGGCAATTTTGGTCACTGTGAGGGTTTAAAAAGTGGTTATTCAACATGAGGCCCTATCCAAATGACATTTTGAATCATTTTTGGTAGAGTCCAAAAAATCAATTTTATGATGAAAAACGATGACCCCGGACCAGTCGAACGTTAAAAAAAGTGGTCAATATTGATGAAATTTTAACATTTAATCTTTTGACTTTAAATGACTGTTAGATGTGAATTATTACTTTTTCAACTAAAATAAGTGTGTTTAAATCATTTCTGTGCCTAAAATTGGTCAAAATTGAAGCTTTTGAGTAAGCGAAAACTCTGTAAAATGGCAATTTTGGTCACTGTGAGGGTTTAAAAAGTGGTTATTCAACATGAGGCCCGATCCAAATGACATTTTGAATCATTTTTGGTAGAGTCCAAAAAATCAATTTTATGATGAAAAACGATGACCCCGGACCTGTCGAACGTTCAAAAAAGTGGTCAATATTGATGAAATTTTAACATTTAATCTTTTGACGTTAAATGACTGTTGGATGTGAATTATTACTTTTTCAACTAAAATAAGTGTGTTTAAAGTCATTTCTGTGCCTGAAATTGGCCAAAATTGAAGCTTTTGAGTAAGCGAAAACTCTGTAAAAATGGCAATTTTGGTCACTGTGAGGGTTTAAAAAGTGGTTATTCAACATGAGGCCCGATCCAAATGACATTTTGAATCATTTTTGGTAGAGTCCAAAAAATCAATTTTATGATGAAAAACGATGACCCCGGACCTGTCGAACGTTCAAAAAAGTGGTCAATATTGATGAAATTTTAACATTTAATCTTTTGACTTTAAATGACTGTTGGATGTGAATTATTACTTTTTCAACTAAAATAAGTGTGTTTAAAGTCATTCCTGTGCCTGAAATTGGTCAAAATTGAAGCTTTTGAGTAAGCGAAAACTCTGTAAAAATGGCAATTTTGGTCACTGTGAGGGTTTAAAAAGTGGTTATTCAACATGAGGCCCGATCCAAATGACATTTTGAATCATTTTTGGTAGAGTCCAAAAAATCAATTTTATGATGAAAAACGATGACCCCGGACCAGTCGAACGTTAAAAAAAGTGGTCAATATTGATGAAATTTTAACATTTAATCTTTTGACTTTAAATGACTGTTAGATGTGAATTATTACTTTTTCAACTAAAATAAGTGTGTTTAAATCATTTCTGTGCCTAAAATGGGTCAAAATTGAAGCTTTTGAGTGAGCGAAAACTCTGTAAAACGGCAATTTTGGTCACTGTGAGGGTTTAAAAAGTGGTTATTCAACATGAGGCCCGATCCAAATGACATTTTGAATCATTTTTGGTAGAGTCCAAAAAATCAATTTTATGATGAAAAACGATGACCCCGGACTTGTCGAACGTTCAAAAAACTGGTCAATATTGATGAAATTTTTACATTAAATCTGTTGACGGTAAATGACTGTTGGATGTGAATTATTACTTTTTCAACTAAAATAAGTGTGTTTAAAGTCATTTCTCTGCCTGAAATTGGTCAAAATTGAAGCTTTTGAGTAAGCGAAAACTCTGTAAAATGGCAATTTTGGTCACTGTAAGGGTTTAAAAAGTGGTTATTCAACATGAGGCCCGATCCAAGTAACATTTTGAATCATTTTTGGTAGAGTCCAAAAAATCAATTTTATGATGAAAAACGATGACCCCGGACCTGTCGAACGTTCAGAAAATGGTCAATATTGATGAAATTTTAACATTCAATCTTTTGACTTTAAATGACTGTTGGATGTGAATTATTACTTTTTCAACTAAAATAAGTATGTTTAAAGTCATTTCTGTGCCTGAAATTGGCCAAAATTTAAGCTTTTGAGTAAGCGAAAACTCTGTAAAAATGGCAATTTTGGTCACTGTGAGGGTTTAAAAAGTGGTTATTCAACACGAGGCCCGATCCAAATGACATTTTGAATCATTTTTGGTAGAGTCCAAAAAATCAATTTTATGATGAAAAACGATGACCCCGGACCTGTCGAACGTTCAAAAAAGTGGTCAATATTGATGAAATTTTAACATTTAAACTTTTGACTTTAAATGACTGTTGGATGTGAATTATTACTTTTTCAACTAAAATAAGTGTGTTTAAATCATTTCTGTGCCTGAAATTGGTCAAAATTGAAGCTTTTGAGTAAGCGAAAACTCTGTAAAATGGCAATTTTGGTCACTGTAAGGGTTTAAAAAGTGGTTATCCAACATGAGGCCTGATCCAAATGAAATTTTGAATCATTTTTGGTAGAGTCCAAAAAATCAATTTTATGATGAAAAACGATGACCCCGGACCTGTCGAACGTTCAAAAAAGGGTCAATATTGATGAAATTTTAACATTTAATCTTTTGACTTTAAATGACTGTTGGATGTGAATTTTTACTTTTTCAACTAAAATAAGTGTATTTAAAGTCATTTCTGTGCCTGAAATTGGCCAAAATTGAAGCTTTTGAGTAAGCGAAAACTCTGTAAAAATGGCAATTTTGGTCACTGTGAGGGTTTAAAAAGTGGTTATTCAACATGAGGCCCTATCCAAATGACATTTTGAATCATTTTTGGTAGAGTCCAAAAAATCAATTTTATGATGAAAAACGATGACCCCGGACCAGTCGAACGTTAAAAAAAGTGGTCAATGTTGATGAAATTTTAACATTTAATCTTTTGACTTTAAATGACTGTTAGATGTGAATTATTACTTTTTCAACTAAAATAAGTGTGTTTAAATCATTTCTGTGCCTAAAATTGGTCAAAATTGAAGCTTTTGAGTAAGCGAAAACTCTGTAAAATGGCAATTTTGGTCACTGTGAGGGTTTAAAAAGTGGTTATTCAACATGAGGCCCGATCCAAATGACATTTTGAATCATTTTTGGTAGAGTCCAAAAAATCAATTTTATGATGAAAAACGATGACCCCGGACCTGTCGAACGTTCAAAAAAGTGGTCAATATTGGTGAAATTTTAACATTTAATCTTTTGACGTTAAATGACTGTTGGATGTGAATTATTACTTTTTCAACTAAAATAAGTGTGTTTAAAGTCATTTCTGTGCCTGAAATTGGCCAAAATTGAAGCTTTTGAGTAAGCGAAATCTCTGTAAAAATGGCAATTTTGGTCACTGTGAGGGTTTAAAAAGTGGTTATTCAACATGAGGCCCGATCCAAATGACATTTTGAATCATTTTTGGTAGAGTCCAAAAAATCAATTTTATGATGAAAAACGATGACCCCGGACCAGTCGAACGTTAAAAAAAGTGGTCAATATTGATGAAATTTTAACATTTAATCTTTTGACTTTAAATGACTGTTAGATGTGAATTATTACTTTTTCAACTAAAATAAGTGTGTTTAAATCATTTCTGTGCCTAAAATTGGTCAAAATTGAAGCTTTTGAGTAAGCGAAAACTCTGTAAAATGGCAATTTTGGTCACTGTGAGGGTTTAAAAAGTGGTTATTCAACATGAGGCCCGATCCAAATGACATTTTGAATCATTTTTGGTAGAGTCCAAAAAATCAATTTTATGATGAAAAACGATGACCCCGGACCTGTCGAACGTTCAGAAAATGGTCAATATTGATGAAATTTTAACATTTAATCTTTTGACTTTAAATGACTGTTGGATGTGAATTATTCCTTTTTCAACTAAAATAAGTGTGTTTAAAGTCATTTCTGTGCCTGAAATTGGCCAAAATTGAAGCTTTTGAGTAAGCGAAAACTCTGTAAAAATGGCAATTTTGGTCACTGTGAGGGTTTAAAAAGTGGTTATTCAACATGAGGCCCGATCCAAATGACATTTTGAATAATTTTTGGTAGAGTCCAAAAAATCAATTTTATGATGAAAAACGATGACCCCGGACCAGTTGAAAGTTCAAAAAAGTGGTCAATATTGATGAAATTTTAACATTTAATCTTTTGACTTTAAATGACTGTTGGATGTGAATTATTACTTTTTCAACTAAAATAAGTGTGTTTAAAGTCATTTCTGTGCCTGAAATTGGCCAAAATTGAAGCTTTTGAGTAAGCGAAAACTCTGTAAAAATGGCAATTTTGGTCACTGTGAGGGTTTAAAAAGTGGTTATTCAACATGAGGCCCGATCCAAATGACATTTTGAATAATTTTTGGTAGAGTCCAAAAAATCAATTTTATGATGAAAAACGATGACCCCGGACCAGTTGAAAGTTCAAAAAAGTGGTCAATATTGATGAAATTTTAACATTTAATCTTTTGACTTTAAATGACTGTTGGATGTGAATTATTACTTTTTCAACTAAAATAAGTGTGTTTAAAGTCATTTCTGTGCCTGAAATTGGCCAAAATTGAAGCTTTTGAGTAAGCGAACACTCTGTAAAAATGGCAATTTTGGTCACTGTGAGGGTTTAAAAAGTGGTTATTCAACATGAGGCCCGATCCAAATGACATTTTGAATCATTTTTGGTAGAGTCCAAAAAATCAATTTTATGATGAAAAACGATGACCCCGGACCTGTCGAACGTTCAAAAAATGGTCAATATTGATGAAATTTTAACATTTAATCTTTTGACGGTAAATGACTGTTGGATGTGAATTATTACTTTTTCAACTAAAATAAGTGTGTTTAAAGTCATTTCTCTGCCTGAAATTGGTCAAAATTGAAGCTTTTGAGTAAGCGAAAACTCTGTAAAAATGGCAATTTTGGTCACTGTGAGGGTTTAAAAAGTGGTTATTCAACATGAGGCCCGATCCAAATGACATTTTGAATCATTTTTGGTAGAGTCTAAAAAATCAATTTTATGATGAAAAACGATGACCCCGGACCTGTCGAACGTTCAAAAAAGTGGTCAATATTGATGAAATTTTAACATTTAATCTTTTGACGTTAAATGACTGTTGGATGTGAATTATTACTTTTTCAACTAAAATAAGTGTGTTTAAAGTCATTTCTGTGCCTGAAATTGGCCAAAATTGAAGCTTTTGAGTAAGCGAAAACTCTGTAAAAATGGCAATTTTGGTCACTGTGAGGGTTTAAAAAGTGGTTATTCAACATGAGGCCCGATCCAAATGACATTTTGAATCATTTTTGGTAGAGTCCAAAAAATAAATTTTATGATGAAAAACGATGACCCCGGACCTGTCGAACGTTCAGAAAATGGTCAATATTGATGAAATTTTAACATTTAATCTTTTGACTTTAAATGACTGTTGGATGTGAATTATTCCTTTTTCAACTAAAATAAGTGTGTTTAAAGTCATTTCTGTGCCTGAAATTGGCCAAAATTGAAGCTTTTGAGTAAGCGAAAACTCTGTAAAAATGGCAATTTTGGTCACTGTGAGGGTTTAAAAAGTGGTTATTCAACATGAGGCACGATCCAAATGACATTTTGAATAATTTTTGGTAGAGTCCAAAAAATCAATTTTATGATGAAAAACAATGACCCCGGACCAGTCGAACGTTCAAAAAAGTGGTCAATATTGATGAAATTTTAACATTTAATCTTTTGACTTTAAATGACTGTTGGATGTGAATTATTACTTTTTCAACTAAAATAAGTGTGTTTAAATCATTTCTGTGCCTGAAATTGGTCAAAATTGAAGCTTTTGAGTAAACGAAAACTCTGTAAAATGGCAATTTTGGTCACTGTAAGGGTTTAAAAAGTGGTTATTCAACATGAGGCCCAATCCAAATAACATTTTGAATCATTTTTGGTAGAGTCCAAAAAATCAATTTTATGATGAAAAACGATGACCCCGGACCTGTCGAACGTTCAAAAAATGGTCAATATTGATGAAATTTTAACATTTAATCTTTTGACTTTAAATGACTGTTGGATGTGAATTATTACTTTTTCAACTAAAATAAGTGTGTTTAAAGTCATTCCTGTGCCTGAAATTGGTCAAAATTGAAGCTTTTGAGTAAGCGAAAACTCTGTAAAAATGGCAATTTTGGTCACTGTGAGGGTTTAAAAAGTGGTTATTCAACATGAGGCCCGATCCAAATGACATTTTGAATCATTTTTGGTAGAGTCCAAAAAATCAATTTTATGATGAAAAACGATGACCCCGGACCAGTCGAACGTTAAAAAAAGTGGTCAATATTGATGAAATTTTAACATTTAATCTTTTGACTTTAAATGACTGTTAGATGTGAATTATTACTTTTTCAACTAAAATAAGTGTGTTTAAATCATTTCTGTGCCTAAAATTGGTCAAAATTGAAGCTTTTGAGTAAGCGAAAACTCTGTAAAATGGCAATTTTGGTCACTGTGAGGGTTTAAAAAGTGGTTATTCAATATGAGGCCCGATCCAAATGACATTTTGAATCATTTTTGGTAGAGTCCAAAAAATCAATTTTATGATGAAAAACGATGACCCCGGACCTGTCGAACGTTCAAAAAAGTGGTCAATATTGATGAAATTTTAACATTTAATCTTTTGACGTTAAATGACTGTTGGATGTGAATTATTACTTTTTCAACTAAAATAAGTGTGTTTAAAGTCATTTCTGTGCCTGAAATTGGCCAAAATTGAAGCTTTTGAGTAAGCGAAATCTCTGTAAAAATGGCAATTTTGGTCACTGTGAGGGTTTAAAAAGTGGTTATTCAACATGAGGCCCGATCCAAATGACATTTTGAATCATTTTTGGTAGAGTCCAAAAAATCAATTTTATGATGAACAACGATGACCCCGGACCAGTCGAACGTTAAAAAAAGTGGTCAATATTGATGAAATTTTAACATTTAATCTTTTGACTTTAAATGACTGTTAGATGTGAATTATTACTTTTTCAACTAAAATAAGTGTGTTTAAATCATTTCTGTGCCTAAAATTGGTCAAAATTGAAGCTTTTGAGTAAGCGAAAACTCTGTAAAATGGCAATTTTGGTCACTGTGAGGGTTTAAAAAGTGGTTATTCAACATGAGGCCCGATCCAAATGACATTTTGAATCATTTTTGGTAGAGTCCAAAAAATCAATTTTATGATGAAAAACGATGACCCCGGACCTGTCGAACGTTCAAAAAAGTGGTCAATATTGATGAAATTTTAACATTTAATCTTTTGACGTTAAATGACTGTTGGATGTGAATTATTACTTTTTCAACTAAAATAAGTGTGTTTAAAGTCATTTCTGTGCCTGAAATTGGCCAAAATTGAAGCTTTTGAGTAAGCGAAAACTCTGTAAAAATGGCAATTTTGGTCACTGTGAGGGTTTAAAAAGTGGTTATTCAACATGAGGCCCGATCCAAATGACATTTTGAATCATTTTTGGTAGAGTCCAAAAAATCAATTTTATGATGAAAAACGATGACCCCGGACCTGTCGAACGTTCAGAAAATGGTCAATATTGATGAAATTTTAACATTTAATCTTTTGACTTTAAATGACTGTTGGATGTGAATTATTCCTTTTTCAACTAAAATAAGTGTGTTTAAAGTCATTTCTGTGCCTGAAATTGGCCAAAATTGAAGCTTTTGAGTAAGCGAAAACTCTGTAAAAATGGCAATTTTGGTCACTGTGAGGGTTTAAAAAGTGGTTATTCAACATGAGGCCCGATCCAAATGACATTTTGAATAATTTTTGGTAGAGTCCAAAAAATCAATTTTATGATGAAAAACGATGACCCCGGACCAGTCGAAAGTTCAAAAAAGTGGTCAATATTGATGAAATTTTAACATTTAATCTTTTGACTTTAAATGACTGTTGGATGTGAATTATTACTTTTTCAACTAAAATAAGTGTGTTTAAAGTCATTTCTGTGCCTGAAATTGGCCAAAATTGAAGCTTTTGAGTAAGCGAAAACTCTGTAAAAATGGCAATTTTGGTCACTGTGAGGGTTTAAAAAGTGGTTATTCAACATGAGGCCCGATCCAAATGACATTTTGAATCATTTTTGGTAGAGTCAAAAAAATCAATTTTATGATGAAAAACGATGACCCCGGACCTGTCGAACGTTCAAAAAATGGTCAATATTGATGAAATTTTAACATTTAATCTTTTGACGGTAAATGACTGTTGGATGTGAATTATTACTTTTTCAACTAAAATAAGTGTGTTTAAAGTCATTTCTCTGCCTGAAATTGGTCAAAATTGAAGCTTTTGAGTAAGCGAAAACTCTGTAAAAATGGCAATTTTGGTCACTGTGAGGGTTTAAAAAGTGGTTATTCAACATGAGGCCCGATCCAAATGACATTTTGAATCATTTTTGGTAGAGTCTAAAAAATCAATTTTATGATGAAAAACGACCCCGGACCTGTCGAACGTTCAAAAAAGTGGTCAATATTGATGAAATTTTAACATTTAATCTTTTGACGTTAAATGACTGTTGGATGTGAATTATTACTTTTTCAACTAAAATAAGTGTGTTTAAAGTCATTTCTGTGCCTGAAATTGGCCAAAATTGAAGCTTTTGAGTAAGCGAAAACTCTGTAAAAATGGCAATTTTGGTCACTGTGAGGGTTTAAAAAGTGGTTATTCGACATGAGGCTTGATCCAAATGACATTTTGAATCATTTTTGGTAGAGTCCAAAAAATCAATTTTATGATGAAAAACGATGACCCCGGACCTGTCGAACGTTCAGAAAATGGTCAATATTGATGAAATTTTAACATTTAATCTTTTGACTTTAAATGACTGTTGGATGTGAATTATTCCTTTTTCAACTAAAATAAGTGTGTTTAAAGTCATTTCTGTGCCTGAAATTGGCCAAAATTGAAGCTTTTGAGTAAGCGAAAACTCTGTAAAAATGGCAATTTTGGTCACTGTGAGGGTTTAAAAAGTGGTTATTCAACATGAGGCACGATCCAAATGACATTTTGAATAATTTTTGGTAGAGTCCAAAAAATCAATTTTATGATGAAAAACAATGACCCCGGACCAGTCGAACGTTCAAAAAAGTGGTCAATATTGATGAAATTTTAACATTTAATCTTTTGACTTTAAATGACTGTTGGATGTGAATTATTACTTTTTCAACTAAAATAAGTGTGTTTAAATCATTTCTGTGCCTGAAATTGGTCAAAATTGAAGCTTTTGAGTAAGCGAAAACTCTGTAAAATGGCAATTTTGGTCACTGTAAGGGTTTAAAAAGTGGTTATTCAACATGAGGCCCAATCCAAATAACATTTTGAATCATTTTTGGTAGAGTCCAAAAAATCAATTTTATGATGAAAAACGATGACCCCGGACCTGTCGAACGTTCAAAAAATGGTCAATATTGATGAAATTTTAACATTTAATCTTTTGACTTTAAATGACTGTTGGATGTGAATTATTACTTTTTCAACTAAAATAAGTGTGTTTAAAGTCATTCCTGTGCCTGAAATTGGTCAAAATTGAAGCTTTTGAGTAAGCGAAAACTCTGTAAAAATGGCAATTTTGGTCACTGTGAGGGTTTAAAAAGTGGTTATTCAACATGAGGCCCGATCCAAATGACATTTTGAATCATTTTTGGTAGAGTCCAAAAAAATCAATTTTATGATGAAAAACGATGACCCCGGACCAGTCGAACGTTAAAAAAAGTGGTCAATATTGATGAAATTTTAACATTTAATCTTTTGACTTTAAATGACTGTTAGATGTGAATTATTACTTTTTCAACTAAAATAAGTGTGTTTAAATCATTTCTGTGCCTAAAATTGGACAAAATTGAAGCTTTTGAGTGAGCGAAAACTCTGTAAAATGGCAATTTTGGTCACTGTGAGGGTTTAAAAAGTGGTTATTCAACATGAGGCCCGATCCAAATGACATTTTGAATCATTTTTGGTAGAGTCCAAAAAATCAATTTTATGATGAAAAACGATGACCCCGGACCTGTCGAACGTTCAAAAAATGGTCAATATTGATGAAATTTTAACATTTAATCTTTTGACGGTAAATGACTGTTGGATGTGAATTATTACTTTTTCAACTAAAATAAGTGTGTTTAAAGTCATTTCTCTGCCTGAAATTGGTCAAAATTGAAGCTTTTGAGTAAGCGAAAACTCTGTAAAATGGCAATTTTGGTCACTGTAAGGGTTTAAAAAGTGGTTATTCAACATGAGGCCCGATCCAAATAACATTTTGAATCATTTTTGGTAGAGTCCAAAAAATCAATTTTATGATGAAAAACGATGACCCCGGACCTGTCGAACGTTCAGAAAATGGTCAATATTGATGAAATTTTAACATTCAATCTTTTGACTTTAAATGACTGTTGGATGTGAATTATTACTTTTTCAACTAAAATAAGTGTGTTTAAAGTCATTCCTGTGCCTGAAATTGGTCAAAATTGAAGCTTTTGAGTAAGCGAAAACTCTGTAAAAATGGCAATTTTGGTCACTGTGAGGGTTTAAAAAGTGGTTATTCAACATGAGGCCCGATCCAAATGACATTTTGAATCATTTTTGGTAGAGTCCAAAAAATCAATTTTATGATGAAAAACGATGACCCCGGACCAGTCGAACGTTAAAAAAAGTGGTCAATATTGATGAAATTTTAACATTTAATCTTTTGACTTTAAATGACTGTTGGATGTGAATTATTACTTTTTCAACTAAAATAAGTGTGTTTAAAGTCATTCCTGTGCCTGAAATTGGTCAAAATTGAAGCTTTTGAGTAAGCGAAAACTCTGTAAAAATGGCAATTTTGGTCACTGTGAGGGTTTAAAAAGTGGTTATTCAACATGAGGCCCGATCCAAATGACATTTTGAATCATTTTTGGTAGAGTCCAAAAAAATCAATTTTATGATGAAAAACGATGACCCCGGACCAGTCGAACGTTAAAAAAAGTGGTCAATATTGATGAAATTTTAACATTTAATCTTTTGACTTTAAATGACTGTTAGATGTGAATTATTACTTTTTCAACTAAAATAAGTGTGTTTAAATCATTTCTGTGCCTAAAATTGGACAAAATTGAAGCTTTTGAGTGAGCGAAAACTCTGTAAAATGGCAATTTTGGTCACTGTGAGGGTTTAAAAAGTGGTTATTCAACATGAGGCCCGATCCAAATGACATTTTGAATCATTTTTGGTAGAGTCCAAAAAATCAATTTTATGATGAAAAACGATGACCCCGGACCTGTCGAACGTTCAAAAAATGGTCAATATTGATGAAATTTTAACATTTAATCTTTTGACGGTAAATGACTGTTGGATGTGAATTATTACTTTTTCAACTAAAATAAGTGTGTTTAAAGTCATTTCTCTGCCTGAAATTGGTCAAAATTGAAGCTTTTGAGTAAGCGAAAACTCTGTAAAATGGCAATTTTGGTCACTGTAAGGGTTTAAAAAGTGGTTATTCAACATGAGGCCCGATCCAAATAACATTTTAATCATTTTTGGTAGAGTCCAAAAAATCAATTTTATGATGAAAAACGATGACCCCGGACCTGTCGAACGTTCAAAAAATGGTCAATATTGATGAAATTTTAACATTTAATCTTTTGACTTTAAATGACTGTTCGATGTGAATTATTACTTTTTCAACTAAAATAAGTGTGTTTAAAGTCATTTCTGTGCCTGAAATTGGTCAAAATTGAAGCTTTTGAGTAAGCGAAAACTCTGTAAAAATGGCAATTTTGGTCACTGTGAGGGTTTAAAAAGTGGTTATTCAACATGAGGCCCGATCCAAATGACATTTTGAATCATTTTTGGTAGAGTCCAAAAAATCAATTTTATGATGAAAAACGATGACCCCGGACCTGTCGAACGTTCAGAAAATGGTCAATATTGATGAAATTTTAACATTCAATCTTTTGAGTTTAAATGACTGTTGGATGTGAATTATTACTTTTTCAACTAAAATAAGTATGTTTAAAGTCATTTCTGTGCCTGAAATTGGCCAAAATTTAAGCTTTTGAGTAAGCGAAAACTCTGTAAAAATGGCAATTTTGGTCACTGTGAGGGTTTAAAAAGTGGTTATTCAACATGAGGCCCGATCCAAATGACATTTTGAATCATTTTTGGTAGAGTCCAAAAAATCAATTTTATGATGAAAAACGATGACCCCGGACCTGTCGAACGTTCAAAAAAGTGGTCAATATTGATGAAATTTTAACATTTAATCTTTTGACTTTAAATGACTGTTGGATGTGAATTATTACTTTTTCAACTAAAATAAGTGTGTTTAAATCATTTCTGTGCCTGAAATTGGTCAAAATTGAAGCTTTTGAGTAAGCGAAAACTCTGTAAAATGGCAATTTTTGTCACTGTAAGGGTTTAAAAAGTGGTTATTCAACATGAGGCCTGCTCCAAATGAAATTTTGAATCAGTTTTGGTAGAGTCCAAAAAATCAATTTTATGATGAAAAACGATGACCCCGGACCTGTCGAACGTTCAAAAAATGGTCAATATTGATGAAATTTTAACATTTAATCTTTTGACTTTAAATGACTGTTGGATGTGAATTTTTACTTTTTCAACTAAAATAAGTGTGTTTAAAGTCATTTCTGTGCCTGAATTTGGCCAAAATTGAAGCTTTTAAGTAAGCGAAAACTCTGCAAAAATGGCAATTTTGGTCACTGTGAGGGTTTAAAAAGTGGTTATTCAACATGAGGCCCGATCCAAATGACATTTTGAATCATTTTTGGTAGAGTCCAAAAAATCAATTTTATGATGAAAAACGATGACCCCGGACCAGTCGAACGTTAAAAAAAGTGGTCAATATTGATGAAATTTTAACATTTAATCTTTTGACTTTAAATGACTGTTAGATGTGAATTATTACTTTTTCAACTAAAATAAGTGTGTTTAAATCATTTCTGTGCCTAAAATTGGTCAAAATTGAAGCTTTTGAGTAAGCGAAAACTCTGTAAAATGGCAATTTTGGTCACTGTGAGGGTTTAAAAAGTGGTTATTCAACATGAGGCCCGATCCAAATGACATTTTGAATCATTTTTGGTAGAGTCCAAAAAATCAATTTTATGATGAAAAACGATGACCCCGGACCTGTCGAACGTTCAAAAAATGGTCAATATTGATGAAATTTTAACATTTAATCTTTTGACGGTAAATGACTGTTGGATGTGAATTATTACTTTTTCAACTAAAATAAGTGTGTTTAAAGTCATTTCTCTGCCTGAAATTGGTCAAAATTGAAGCTTTTGAGTAAGCGAAAACTCTGTAAAATGGCAATTTTGGTCACTGTAAGGGTTTAAAAAGTGGTTATTCAACATGAGGCCCGATCCAAATAACATTTTAATCATTTTTGGTACAGTCCAAAAAATCAATTTTATGATGAAAAACGATGACCCCGGACCTGTCGAACGTTCAAAAAATGGTCAATATTGATGAAATTTTAACATTTAATCTTTTGACTTTAAATGACTGTTCGATGTGAATTATTACTTTTTCAACTAAAATAAGTGTGTTTAAAGTCATTTCTGTGCCTGAAATTGGTCAAAATTGAAGCTTTTGAGTAAGCGAAAACTCTGTAAAAATGGCAATTTTGGTCACTGTGAGGGTTTAAAAAGTGGTTATTCAACATGAGGCCCGATCCAAATGACATTTTGAATCATTTTTGGTAGAGTCCAAAAAATCAATTTTATGATGAAAAACGATGACCCCGGACCTGTCGAACGTTCAGAAAATGGTCAATATTGATGAAATTTTAACATTCAATCTTTTGAGTTTAAATGACTGTTGGATGTGAATTATTACTTTTTCAACTAAAATAAGTATGTTTAAAGTCATTTCTGTGCCTGAAATTGGCCAAAATTTAAGCTTTTGAGTAAGCGAAAACTCTGTAAAAATGGCAATTTTGGTCACTGTGAGGGTTTAAAAAGTGGTTATTCAACATGAGGCCCGATCCAAATGACATTTTGAATCATTTTTGGTAGAGTCCAAAAAATCAATTTTATGATGAAAAACGATGACCCCGGACCTGTCGAACGTTCAAAAAAGTGGTCAATATTGATGAAATTTTAACATTTAATCTTTTGACTTTAAATGACTGTTGGATGTGAATTATTACTTTTTCAACTAAAATAAGTGTGTTTAAATCATTTCTGTGCCTGAAATTGGTCAAAATTGAAGCTTTTGAGTAAGCGAAAACTCTGTAAAATGGCAATTTTTGTCACTGTAAGGGTTTAAAAAGTGGTTATTCAACATGAGGCCTGATCCAAATGAAATTTTGAATCATTTTTGGTAGAGTCCAAAAAATCAATTTTATGATGAAAAACGATGACCCCGGACCTGTCGAACGTTCAAAAAAGTGGTCAATATTGATGAAATTTTAACATTTAATCTTTTGACTTTAAATGACTGTTGGATGTGACTTATTACTTTTTCAACTAAAATAAGCGTGTTTAAATCATTTCTGTGCCTGAAATTGGTCAAAATTGAAGCTTTTGAGTAAGTGAAAACTCTGTAAAATGGCAATTTTGGTCACTGTAAGGGTTTAAAAAGTGGTTATTCAACATGAGGCCCGATCCAAATAACATTTTGAATCATTTTTGGTAGAGTCCAAAAAATCAATTTTATGATGAAAAACGATGACCCCGGACCTGTCGAACGTTCAAAAAATGGTCAATATTGATGAAATTTTAACATTTAATCTTTTGACTTTAAATAACTGTTGGATGTGAATTATTACTTTTTCAACTAAAATAAGTGTGTTTAAAGTCATTTCTGTGCCTGAAATTGGCCAAAATTGAAGCTTTTGAGTAAGCGAAAACTCTGTAAAAATGGCAATTTTGGTCACTGTGAGGGTTTAAAAAGTGGTTATTCAACATGAGGCCCGATCCAAATGACATTTTGAATCATTTTTGGTAGAGTCCAAAAAATCAATTTTATGATGAAAAACGATGACCCCGGACCTGTCGAACGTTCAGAAAATGGTCAATATTGATGAAATTTTAACATTTAATCTTTTGACTTTAAATGACTGTTGGATGTGAATTATTACTTTTTCAACTAAAATAAGTGTGTTTAAAGTCATTTCTGTGCCTGAAATTGGTCAAAATGGAAGCTTTTGAGTAAGTGAAAACTCTGTAAAATGGCAATTTTGGTCACTGTAAGGGTTTAAAGAGTGGTTATTCAACATGAGGCCCGATCCAAATAACATTTTGAATAATTTTTGGTAGAGTCCAAAAAATCAATTTTATGATGAAAAACAATGACCCCGGACCAGTCGAACGTTCAAAAAAGTGGTCAATATTGATGAAATTTTAACATTTAATCTTTTGACTTTAAATGACTGTTAGATGTGAATTATTACTTTTTCAACTAAAATAAGTGTGTTTAAATCATTTCTGTGCCTAAAATTGGTCAAAATTGAAGCTTTTGAGTAAGCGAAAACTCTGTAAAAATGGCAATTTTGGTCACTGTGAGGGTTTAAAAAGTGGTTATTCAACATGAGGCCCGATCCAAATGACATTTTGAATCATTTTTGGTAGAGTCCAAAAAATCAATTTTATGATGAAAAACGATGTCGAACGTTCAAAAAAGTGGTCAATATTGATGAAATGTTAACATTTAATCTTTTGACGTTAAATGACTGTTGGATGTGAATTATTACTTTTTCAACTACAATAAGTGTGTTTCAAGTCATTTCTGTGCCTGAATTTGGCCAAAATTGAAGCTTTTGAGTAAGTGAAAACTCTGCAAAAATGGCAATTTTGGTCACTGTGAGGGTTTAAAAAGTGGTTATTCAACATGAGGCCCGATCCAAATGACATTTTGAATCATTTTTGGTAGAGTCCAAAAAATCAATTTTATGATGAAAAACGATGACCCCGGACCAGTCGAACGTTAAAAAAAGTGGTCAATATTGATGAAATTTTAACATTTAATCTTTTGACTTTAAATGACTGTTAGAAGTGAATTATTACTTTTTCAACTAAAATAAGTGTGTTTAAATCATTTCTGTGCCTAAAATTGGTCAAAATTGAAGCTTTTGAGTAAGCGAAAACTCTGTAAAATGGCAATTTTGGTCACTGTGAGGGTTTAAAAAGTGGTTATTCAACATGAGGCCCGATCCAAATGACATTTTGAATCATTTTTGGTAGAGTCCAAAAAATCAATTTTATGATGAAAAACGATGACCCCGGACCTGTCGAACGTTCAAAAAATGGTCAATATTGATGAAATTTTAACATTTAATCTTTTGACGGTAAATGACTGTTGGATGTGAATTATTACTTTTTCAACTAAAATAAGTGTGTTTAAAGTCATTTCTCTGCCTGAAATTGGTCAAAATTGAAGCTTTTGAGTAAGCGAAAACTCTGTAAAATGGCAATTTTGGTCACTGTAAGGGTTTAAAAAGTGGTTATTCAACATGAGGCCCGATCCAAATAACATTTTAATCATTTTTGGTAGAGTCCAAAAAATCAATTTTATGATGAAAAACGATGACCCCGGACCTGTCGAACGTTCAAAAAATGGTCAATATTGATGAAATTTTAACATTTAATCTTTTGACTTTAAATGACTGTTCGATGTGAATTATTACTTTTTCAACTAAAATAAGTGTGTTTAAAGTCATTTCTGTGCCTGAAATTGGTCAAAATTGAAGCTTTTGAGTAAGCGAAAACTCTGTAAAAATGGCAATTTTGGTCACTGTGAGGGTTTAAAAAGTGGTTATTCAACATGAGGCCCGATCCAAATGACATTTTGAATCATTTTTGGTAGAGTCCAAAAAATCAATTTTATGATGAAAAACGATGACCCCGGACCTGTCGAACGTTCAAAAAAGTGGTCAATATTGATGAAATTTTAACATTTAATCTTTTGACTTTAAATGACTGTTGGATGTGAATTATTACTTTTTCAACTAAAATAAGTGTGTTTAAATCATTTCTGTGCCTGAAATTGGTCAAAATTGAAGCTTTTGAGTAAGCGAAAACTCTGTAAAATGGCAATTTTTGTCACTGTAAGGGTTTAAAAAGTGGTTATTCAACATGAGGCCTGATCCAAATGAAATTTTGAATCAGTTTTGGTAGAGTCCAAAAAATCAATTTTATGATGAAAAACGATGACCCCGGACCTGTCGAACGTTCAAAAAATGGTCAATATTGATGAAATTTTAACATTTAATCTTTTGACTTTAAATGACTGTTGGATGTGAATTATTACTTTTTCAACTAAAATAAGTGTGTTTAAATCATTTCTGTGCCTGAAATTGGTCAAAATTGAAGCTTTTGAGTAAGCGAAAACTCTGTAAAATGGCAATTTTTGTCACTGTAAGGGTTTAAAAAGTGGTTATTCAACATGAGGCCTGATCCAAATGAAATTTTGAATCATTTTTGGTAGAGTCCAAAAAATCAATTTTATGATGAAAAACGATGACCCCGGACCTGTCGAACGTTCAAAAAAGTGGTCAATATTGATGAAATTTTAACATTTAATCTTTTGACTTTAAATGACTGTTGGATGTGACTTATTACTTTTTCAACTAAAATAAGCGTGTTTAAATCATTTCTGTGCCTGAAATTGGTCAAAATTGAAGCTTTTGAGTAAGTGAAAACTCTGTAAAATGGCAATTTTGGTCACTGTAAGGGTTTAAAAAGTGGTTATTCAACATGAGGCCCGATCCAAATAACATTTTGAATCATTTTTGGTAGAGTCCAAAAAATCAATTTTATGATGAAAAACGATGACCCCGGACCTGTCGAACGTTCAAAAAATGGTCAATATTGATGAAATTTTAACATTTAATCTTTTGACTTTAAATAACTGTTGGATGTGAATTATTACTTTTTCAACTAAAATAAGTGTGTTTAAAGTCATTTCTGTGCCTGAAATTGGCCAAAATTGAAGCTTTTGAGTAAGCGAAAACTCTGTAAAAATGGCAATTTTGGTCACTGTGAGGGTTTAAAAAGTGGTTATTCAACATGAGGCCCGATCCAAATGACATTTTGAATCATTTTTGGTAGAGTCCAAAAAATCAATTTTATGATGAAAAACGATGACCCCGGACCTGTCGAACGTTCAGAAAATGGTCAATATTGATGAAATTTTAACATTTAATCTTTTGACTTTAAATGACTGTTGGATGTGAATTATTACTTTTTCAACTAAAATAAGTGTGTTTAAAGTCATTTCTGTGCCTGAAATTGGTCAAAATGGAAGCTTTTGAGTAAGTGAAAACTCTGTAAAATGGCAATTTTGGTCACTGTAAGGGTTTAAAGAGTGGTTATTCAACATGAGGCCCGATCCAAATAACATTTTGAATAATTTTTGGTAGAGTCCAAAAAATCAATTTTATGATGAAAAACAATGACCCCGGACCAGTCGAACGTTCAAAAAAGTGGTCAATATTGATGAAATTTTAACATTTAATCTTTTGACTTTAAATGACTGTTAGATGTGAATTATTACTTTTTCAACTAAAATAAGTGTGTTTAAATCATTTCTGTGCCTAAAATTGGTCAAAATTGAAGCTTTTGAGTAAGCGAAAACTCTGTAAAAATGGCAATTTTGGTCACTGTGAGGGTTTAAAAAGTGGTTATTCAACATGAGGCCCGATCCAAATGACATTTTGAATCATTTTTGGTAGAGTCCAAAAAATCAATTTTATGATGAAAAACGATGTCGAACGTTCAAAAAAGTGGTCAATATTGATGAAATGTTAACATTTAATCTTTTGACGTTAAATGACTGTTGGATGTGAATTATTACTTTTTCAACTACAATAAGTGTGTTTCAAGTCATTTCTGTGCCTGAATTTGGCCAAAATTGAAGCTTTTGAGTAAGTGAAAACTCTGCAAAAATGGCAATTTTGGTCACTGTGAGGGTTTAAAAAGTGGTTATTCAACATGAGGCCCGATCCAAATGACATTTTGAATCATTTTTGGTAGAGTCCAAAAAATCAATTTTATGATGAAAAACGATGACCCCGGACCAGTCGAACGTTAAAAAAAGTGGTCAATATTGATGAAATTTTAACATTTAATCTTTTGACTTTAAATGACTGTTAGAAGTGAATTATTACTTTTTCAACTAAAATAAGTGTGTTTAAATCATTTCTGTGCCTAAAATTGGTCAAAATTGAAGCTTTTGAGTAAGCGAAAACTCTGTAAAATGGCAATTTTGGTCACTGTGAGGGTTTAAAAAGTGGTTATTCAACATGAGGCCCGATCCAAATGACATTTTGAATCATTTTTGGTAGAGTCCAAAAAATCAATTTTATGATGAAAAACGATGTCGAACGTTCAAAAAAGTGGTCAATATTGATGAAATGTTAACATTTAATCTTTTGACGTTAAATGACTGTTGGATGTGAATTATTACTTTTTCAACTACAATAAGTGTGTTTCAAGTCATTTCTGTGCCTGAATTTGGCCAAAATTGAAGCTTTTGAGTAAGTGAAAACTCTGCAAAAATGGCAATTTTGGTCACTGTGAGGGTTTAAAAAGTGGTTATTCAACATGAGGCCCGATCCAAATGACATTTTGAATCATTTTTGGTAGAGTCCAAAAAATCAATTTTATGATGAAAAACGATGACCCCGGACCAGTCGAACGTTAAAAAAAGTGGTCAATATTGATGAAATTTTAACATTTAATCTTTTGACTTTAAATGACTGTTAGAAGTGAATTATTACTTTTTCAACTAAAATAAGTGTGTTTAAATCATTTCTGTGCCTAAAATTGGTCAAAATTGAAGCTTTTGAGTAAGCGAAAACTCTGTAAAATGGCAATTTTGGTCACTGTGAGGGTTTAAAAAGTGGTTATTCAACATGAGGCCCGATCCAAATGACATTTTGAATCATTTTTGGTAGAGTCCAAAAAATCAATTTTATGATGAAAAACGATGACCCCGGACCTGTCGAACGTTCAAAAAATGGTCAATATTGATGAAATTTTAACATTTAATCTTTTGACGGTAAATGACTGTTGGATGTGAATTATTACTTTTTCAACTAAAATAAGTGTGTTTAAAGTCATTTCTCTGCCTGAAATTGGTCAAAATTGAAGCTTTTGAGTAAGCGAAAACTCTGTAAAATGGCAATTTTGGTCACTGTAAGGGTTTAAAAAGTGGTTATTCAACATGAGGCCCGATCCAAATAACATTTTAATCATTTTTGGTAGAGTCCAAAAAATCAATTTTATGATGAAAAACGATGACCCCGGACCTGTCGAACGTTCAAAAAATGGTCAATATTGATGAAATTTTAACATTTAATCTTTTGACTTTAAATGACTGTTCGATGTGAATTATTACTTTTTCAACTAAAATAAGTGTGTTTAAAGTCATTTCTGTGCCTGAAATTGGTCAAAATTGAAGCTTTTGAGTAAGCGAAAACTCTGTAAAAATGGCAATTTTGGTCACTGTGAGGGTTTAAAAAGTGGTTATTCAACATGAGGCCCGATCCAAATGACATTTTGAATCATTTTTGGTAGAGTCCAAAAAATCAATTTTATGATGAAAAACGATGACCCCGGACCTGTCGAACGTTCAAAAAAGTGGTCAATATTGATGAAATTTTAACATTTAATCTTTTGACTTTAAATGACTGTTGGATGTGAATTATTACTTTTTCAACTAAAATAAGTGTGTTTAAATCATTTCTGTGCCTGAAATTGGTCAAAATTGAAGCTTTTGAGTAAGCGAAAACTCTGTAAAATGGCAATTTTTGTCACTGTAAGGGTTTAAAAAGTGGTTATTCAACATGAGGCCTGATCCAAATGAAATTTTGAATCAGTTTTGGTAGAGTCCAAAAAATCAATTTTATGATGAAAAACGATGACCCCGGACCTGTCGAACGTTCAAAAAATGGTCAATATTGATGAAATTTTAACATTTAATCTTTTGACTTTAAATGACTGTTGGATGTGAATTATTACTTTTTCAACTAAAATAAGTGTGTTTAAATCATTTCTGTGCCTGAAATTGGTCAAAATTGAAGCTTTTGAGTAAGCGAAAACTCTGTAAAATGGCAATTTTTGTCACTGTAAGGGTTTAAAAAGTGGTTATTCAACATGAGGCCTGATCCAAATGAAATTTTGAATCATTTTTGGTAGAGTCCAAAAAATCAATTTTATGATGAAAAACGATGACCCCGGACCTGTCGAACGTTCAAAAAAGTGGTCAATATTGATGAAATTTTAACATTTAATCTTTTGACTTTAAATGACTGTTGGATGTGACTTATTACTTTTTCAACTAAAATAAGCGTGTTTAAATCATTTCTGTGCCTGAAATTGGTCAAAATTGAAGCTTTTGAGTAAGTGAAAACTCTGTAAAATGGCAATTTTGGTCACTGTAAGGGTTTAAAAAGTGGTTATTCAACATGAGGCCCGATCCAAATAACATTTTGAATCATTTTTGGTAGAGTCCAAAAAATCAATTTTATGATGAAAAACGATGACCCCGGACCTGTCGAACGTTCAAAAAATGGTCAATATTGATGAAATTTTAACATTTAATCTTTTGACTTTAAATAACTGTTGGATGTGAATTATTACTTTTTCAACTAAAATAAGTGTGTTTAAAGTCATTTCTGTGCCTGAAATTGGCCAAAATTGAAGCTTTTGAGTAAGCGAAAACTCTGTAAAAATGGCAATTTTGGTCACTGTGAGGGTTTAAAAAGTGGTTATTCAACATGAGGCCCGATCCAAATGACATTTTGAATCATTTTTGGTAGAGTCCAAAAAATCAATTTTATGATGAAAAACGATGACCCCGGACCTGTCGAACGTTCAGAAAATGGTCAATATTGATGAAATTTTAACATTTAATCTTTTGACTTTAAATGACTGTTGGATGTGAATTATTACTTTTTCAACTAAAATAAGTGTGTTTAAAGTCATTTCTGTGCCTGAAATTGGTCAAAATGGAAGCTTTTGAGTAAGTGAAAACTCTGTAAAATGGCAATTTTGGTCACTGTAAGGGTTTAAAGAGTGGTTATTCAACATGAGGCCCGATCCAAATAACATTTTGAATAATTTTTGGTAGAGTCCAAAAAATCAATTTTATGATGAAAAACAATGACCCCGGACCAGTCGAACGTTCAAAAAAGTGGTCAATATTGATGAAATTTTAACATTTAATCTTTTGACTTTAAATGACTGTTAGATGTGAATTATTACTTTTTCAACTAAAATAAGTGTGTTTAAATCATTTCTGTGCCTAAAATTGGTCAAAATTGAAGCTTTTGAGTAAGCGAAAACTCTGTAAAAATGGCAATTTTGGTCACTGTGAGGGTTTAAAAAGTGGTTATTCAACATGAGGCCCGATCCAAATGACATTTTGAATCATTTTTGGTAGAGTCCAAAAAATCAATTTTATGATGAAAAACGATGTCGAACGTTCAAAAAAGTGGTCAATATTGATGAAATGTTAACATTTAATCTTTTGACGTTAAATGACTGTTGGATGTGAATTATTACTTTTTCAACTACAATAAGTGTGTTTCAAGTCATTTCTGTGCCTGAATTTGGCCAAAATTGAAGCTTTTGAGTAAGTGAAAACTCTGCAAAAATGGCAATTTTGGTCACTGTGAGGGTTTAAAAAGTGGTTATTCAACATGAGGCCCGATCCAAATGACATTTTGAATCATTTTTGGTAGAGTCCAAAAAATCAATTTTATGATGAAAAACGATGACCCCGGACCAGTCGAACGTTAAAAAAAGTGGTCAATATTGATGAAATTTTAACATTTAATCTTTTGACTTTAAATGACTGTTAGAAGTGAATTATTACTTTTTCAACTAAAATAAGTGTGTTTAAATCATTTCTGTGCCTAAAATTGGTCAAAATTGAAGCTTTTGAGTAAGCGAAAACTCTGTAAAATGGCAATTTTGGTCACTGTGAGGGTTTAAAAAGTGGTTATTCAACATGAGGCCCGATCCAAATGACATTTTGAATCATTTTTGGTAGAGTCCAAAAAATCAATTTTATGATGAAAAACGATGACCCCGGACCTGTCGAACGTTCAAAAAATGGTCAATATTGATGAAATTTTAACATTTAATCTTTTGACGGTAAATGACTGTTGGATGTGAATTATTACTTTTTCAACTAAAATAAGTGTGTTTAAAGTCATTTCTCTGCCTGAAATTGGTCAAAATTGAAGCTTTTGAGTAAGCGAAAACTCTGTAAAATGGCAATTTTGGTCACTGTAAGGGTTTAAAAAGTGGTTATTCAACATGAGGCCCGATCCAAATAACATTTTAATCATTTTTGGTAGAGTCCAAAAAATCAATTTTATGATGAAAAACGATGACCCCGGACCTGTCGAACGTTCAAAAAATGGTCAATATTGATGAAATTTTAACATTTAATCTTTTGACTTTAAATGACTGTTCGATGTGAATTATTACTTTTTCAACTAAAATAAGTGTGTTTAAAGTCATTTCTGTGCCTGAAATTGGTCAAAATTGAAGCTTTTGAGTAAGCGAAAACTCTGTAAAAATGGCAATTTTGGTCACTGTGAGGGTTTAAAAAGTGGTTATTCAACATGAGGCCCGATCCAAATGACATTTTGAATCATTTTTGGTAGAGTCCAAAAAATCAATTTTATGATGAAAAACGATGACCCCGGACCTGTCGAACGTTCAGAAAATGGTCAATATTGATGAAATTTTAACATTCAATCTTTTGAGTTTAAATGACTGTTGGATGTGAATTATTACTTTTTCAACTAAAATAAGTATGTTTAAAGTCATTTCTGTGCCTGAAATTGGCCAAAATTTAAGCTTTTGAGTAAGCGAAAACTCTGTAAAAATGGCAATTTTGGTCACTGTGAGGGTTTAAAAAGTGGTTATTCAACATGAGGCCCGATCCAAATGACATTTTGAATCATTTTTGGTAGAGTCCAAAAAATCAATTTTATGATGAAAAACGATGACCCCGGACCTGTCGAACGTTCAAAAAAGTGGTCAATATTGATGAAATTTTAACATTTAATCTTTTGACTTTAAATGACTGTTGGATGTGAATTATTACTTTTTCAACTAAAATAAGTGTGTTTAAATCATTTCTGTGCCTGAAATTGGTCAAAATTGAAGCTTTTGAGTAAGCGAAAACTCTGTAAAATGGCAATTTTTGTCACTGTAAGGGTTTAAAAAGTGGTTATTCAACATGAGGCCTGATCCAAATGAAATTTTGAATCAGTTTTGGTAGAGTCCAAAAAATCAATTTTATGATGAAAAACGATGACCCCGGACCTGTCGAACGTTCAAAAAATGGTCAATATTGATGAAATTTTAACATTTAATCTTTTGACTTTAAATGACTGTTGGATGTGAATTTTTACTTTTTCAACTAAAATAAGTGTGTTTAAAGTCATTTCTGTGCCTGAATTTGGCCAAAATTGAAGCTTTTAAGTAAGCGAAAACTCTGCAAAAATGGCAATTTTGGTCACTGTGAGGGTTTAAAAAGTGGTTATTCAACATGAGGCCCGATCCAAATGACATTTTGAATCATTTTTGGTAGAGTCCAAAAAATCAATTTTATGATGAAAAACGATGACCCCGGACCAGTCGAACGTTAAAAAAAGTGGTCAATATTGATGAAATTTTAACATTTAATCTTTTGACTTTAAATGACTGTTAGATGTGAATTATTACTTTTTCAACTAAAATAAGTGTGTTTAAATCATTTCTGTGCCTAAAATTGGTCAAAATTGAAGCTTTTGAGTAAGCGAAAACTCTGTAAAATGGCAATTTTGGTCACTGTGAGGGTTTAAAAAGTGGTTATTCAACATGAGGCCCGATCCAAATGACATTTTGAATCATTTTTGGTAGAGTCCAAAAAATCAATTTTATGATGAAAAACGATGACCCCGGACCTGTCGAACGTTCAAAAAATGGTCAATATTGATGAAATTTTAACATTTAATCTTTTGACGGTAAATGACTGTTGGATGTGAATTATTACTTTTTCAACTAAAATAAGTGTGTTTAAAGTCATTTCTCTGCCTGAAATTGGTCAAAATTGAAGCTTTTGAGTAAGCGAAAACTCTGTAAAATGGCAATTTTGGTCACTGTAAGGGTTTAAAAAGTGGTTATTCAACATGAGGCCCGATCCAAATAACATTTTAATCATTTTTGGTAGAGTCCAAAAAATCAATTTTATGATGAAAAACGATGACCCCGGACCTGTCGAACGTTCAGAAAATGGTCAATATTGATGAAATTTTAACATTCAATCTTTTGAGTTTAAATGACTGTTGGATGTGAATTATTACTTTTTCAACTAAAATAAGTATGTTTAAAGTCATTTCTGTGCCTGAAATTGGCCAAAATGTAAGCTTTTGAGTAAGCGAAAACTCTGTAAAAATGGCAATTTTGGTCACTGTGAGGGTTTAAAAAGTGGTTATTCAACATGAGGCCCGATCCAAATGACATTTTGAATCATTTTTGGTAGAGTCCAAAAAATCAATTTTATGATGAAAAACGATGACCCCGGACCTGTCGAACGTTCAAAAAAGTGGTCAATATTGATGAAATTTTAACATTTAATCTTTTGAGTTTAAATGACTGTTGGATGTGAATTATTACTTTTTCAACTAAAATAAGTGTGTTTAAATCATTTCTGTGCCTGAAATTGGTCAAAATTGAAGCTTTTGAGTAAGCGAAAACTCTGTAAAATGGCAATTTTTGTCACTGTAAGGGTTTAAAAAGTGGTTATTCAACATGAGGCCTGATCCAAATGAAATTTTGAATCATTTTTGGTAGAGTCCAAAAAATCAATTTTATGATGAAAAACGATGACCCCGGACCTGTCGAACGTTCAAAAAAGTGGTCAATATTGATGAAATTTTAACATTTAATCTTTTGACTTTAAATGACTGTTGGATGTGACTTATTACTTTTTCAACTAAAATAAGCGTGTTTAAATCATTTCTGTGCCTGAAATTGGTCAAAATTGAAGCTTTTGAGTAAGTGAAAACTCTGTAAAATGGCAATTTTGGTCACTGTAAGGGTTTAAAAAGTGGTTATTCAACATGAGGCCCGATCCAAATAACATTTTGAATCATTTTTGGTAGAGTCCAAAAAATCAATTTTATGATGAAAAACGATGACCCCGGACCTGTCGAACGTTCAAAAAATGGTCAATATTGATGAAATTTTAACATTTAATCTTTTGACTTTAAATAACTGTTGGATGTGAATTATTACTTTTTCAACTAAAATAAGTGTGTTTAAAGTCATTTCTGTGCCTGAAATTGGCCAAAATTGAAGCTTTTGAGTAAGCGAAAACTCTGTAAAAATGGCAATTTTGGTCACTGTGAGGGTTTAAAAAGTGGTTATTCAACATGAGGCCCGATCCAAATGACATTTTGAATCATTTTTGGTAGAGTCCAAAAAATCAATTTTATGATGAAAAACGATGACCCCGGACCTGTCGAACGTTCAGAAAATGGTCAATATTGATGAAATTTTAACATTTAATCTTTTGACTTTAAATGACTGTTGGATGTGAATTATTACTTTTTCAACTAAAATAAGTGTGTTTAAAGTCATTTCTGTGCCTGAAATTGGTCAAAATTGAAGCTTTTGAGTAAGTGAAAAACTCTGTAAAATGGCAATTTTGGTCACTGTAAGGGTTTAAAGAGTGGTTATTCAACATGAGGCCCGATCCAAATAACATTTTGAATAATTTTTAGTAGAGTCCAAAAAATCAATTTTATGATGAAAAACAATGACCCCGGACCAGTCGAACGTTCAAAAAAGTGGTCAATATTGATGAAATTTTAACATTTAATCTTTTGACTTTAAATGACTGTTAGATGTGAATTATTACTTTTTTCAACTAAAATAAGTGTGTTTAAATCATTTCTGTGCCTAAAATTGGTCAAAATTGAAGCTTTTGAGTAAGCGAAAACTCTGTAAAAATGGCAATTTTGGTCACTGTGAGGGTTTAAAAAGTGGTTATTCAACATGAGGCCCGATCCAAATGACATTTTGAATCATTTTTGGTAGAGTCCAAAAAATCAATTTTATGATGAAAAACGATGTCGAACGTTCAAAAAGTGGTCAATATTGATGAAATGTTAACATTTAATCTTTTGACGTTAAATGACTGTTGGATGTGAATTATTACTTTTTCAACTACAATAAGTGTGTTTCAAGTCATTTCTGTGCCTGAAATTGGCCAAAATTGAAGCTTTTGAGTAAGCGAAAAGTCTGTAAAAATGGCAATTTTGGTCACTGTGAGGGTTTAAAAAGTGGTTATTCAACATGAGGCCCGATCCAAATGACATTTTGAATCATTTTTGGTAGAGTCCAAAAAATCAATTTTATGATGAAAAACGATGACCCCGGACCTGTCGAACGTTCAGAAAATGGTCAATATTGATGAAATTTTAACATTTAATCTTTTGACTTTAAATGACTGTTGGATGTGAATTATTACTTTTTCAACTAAAATAAGTGTGTTTAAAGTCATTTCTGTGCCTGAAATTGGCCAAAATTGAAGCTTTTGAGTAAGCGAAAACTCTGTAAAATGGCAATTTTTGTCACTGTAAGGGTTTAAAAAGTGGTTATTCAACATGAGGCCTGATCCAAATGAAATTTTGAATCATTTTTGGTAGAGTCCAAAAAATCAATTTTATGATGAAAAACGATGACCCCGGACCTGTCGAACGTTAAAAAAATGGTCAATATTGATGAAATTTTAACATTTAATCTTTTGACTTTAAATGACTGTTGGATGTGAATTTTTACTTTTTCAACTAAAATAAGTGTGTTTAAAGTCATCTCTGTGCCTGAAATTGGCCAAAATTGAAGCTTTTGAGTAAGCGAAAACTCTGTAAAAATGGCAATTTTGGTCACTGTGAGGGTTTAAAAAGTGGTTATTCAACATGAGGCCCGATCCAAATGACATTTTGAATAATTTTTGGTAGAGTCCAAAAAATCAATTTTATGATGAAAAACGATGACCCCGGACCAGTCGAACGTTCAAAAAAGTGGTCAATATTGATGAAATTTTAACATTTAATCTTTTGACTTTAAATGACTGTTGGATGTGACTTATTACTTTTTCAACTAAAATAAGTGTGTTTAAATCATTTCTGTGCCTGAAATTGGTCAAAATTGAAGCTTTTGAGTAAGCGAAAACTCTGTAAAATGGAAAGGGGCGACCATTCGGTCCCCCCGAACGTATGGTGGAGTACCACGATCCCCCCGGGAAGCCATCTTGGGCGGGAGGCGAGTCTCGGCTGGTATGCCCGAAGCGGCGTAGCCGGGGCGCGCCTTTTCCCGCCCTGGAGTGGGTTGTCCTAGACACTGACGCACTCGGCCACGCCCTCGGTGGCGGGCGGGGGCGGGTTGACGCCCGCCCCGAAGACGGATAAAAGAAGCAACAAGCCAAGAAACATCCTCTTGTTCCTGTGCTCTGAAGCTGCACCTCCCCACTGCACGTGAGCTCAGGACGGAACGAAGAGCCAATTTTGAGCGTTGTAATCTTTCTTTTTGTCTTACAGATATCCCGTCTGGGAATGCCTAAGAAAGTCGAAAAGCGGGTCAGTACCGATCAGATGCTCCGCATGCTCATGAAGGAGGAAGCCGATTTGAAGAAGCAGATGGCGGCTAAGAACGGGGAGGGAGGACCGAAACGGCCTTTGCCGGGAGTAGTCCCCGGTGGGAGAGGCAAGAGGTCCAGAAAGGGGGCGCTTGGGGGTGAAATCCCACTTGAGGAGCCAACCCCGGTGCCGAAGGGGGGGAATCCGATCCCCGTGGTGGTCACCCCCGTGACCAGAGAAGATATGCCTCCCGAGTTAGCGGCACAATTGGCAGCGTGGTTGGGAAAAGATAACGAGGGCACCACGGCTGACGACGCCCGGGCAGTAATGAGACAACTGCGGGAATCTAGGGAGGCTGCGAAGACACCAGCTTCTGTTACCCCGCCAGTTACGGCGGCGGAAAATGCAACGGGCCCAGTTTCGGCGGCAAATGCAGCTTCTGGTTCAGGTAAGCGGCCATTGCCGATCGTGGGGGAAGGGTCTGTACCTTCACGAAGGGAGAAGGTGGCTCAGCATGTTCCACTGGAAATTAAGGAAAAGATTTGGGCGAATAAGTATGTTAATATTTTTTCTTTGCTTACCGACCATTACGAGATGGAGCATGTTAAGAGCCAAAAGGAGCTCATGCATCCGAGTGTTTGGCGCGCAAAAATGGCCGCCTTTAAGGTTGACGAAAACATTGGTACTTGGGGCAGAGCGTGGGGCATTTTTACCTCCATCATGGGTGAGCGCAGGCCCGAGTTGCTGACCGAGTTGCCTCTTTATCAATCGCGTATCATGGAGTACTCCGTAGCGTATGGGGGCAATCAGTGGTTCTGCTATGACAATATTTTTAGAAAAGCTAAGGAACATGACCCAGTTTTGACTTGGGATTGTTACGACTCCGTGTCATGGCAAAAAATGGAGAGTACTGGAATGTTAAAAGTACCATTGTCAGGGAGTAGCGGGGGTGAATCTTCCCGCCAATACTCTGGGACATCCTTTCGGACGGGTGCAGGTAGCGAGTACCACTCGAAGACGAGTGGCAACGCAGGTAAAAGGGGGATCTGTTGGAATTTTAACAGAGGTAAATGTACGAGGCCCCAGGGGTCATGCAAGTTCAGACATGAATGTGGGGGGTGTGGGCAGCCATCCCATCCTGAGTCCATGTGCAGAGCCAAAACCGGTGATAACGGTGGTAAGGGAAGCGCCAAACAGGTCTGAAATAGTCCGAGGGGCGACTTTACCTACTCCGATTGATACCATGGCAATGATTCCTTGGCTCAGTGAATACCCGGATCATGCTTCCGCTGGGGTGTTGCGGAACGGGTTTTCATATGGTTTCCGCATCCCAGTGGGGGATTTTCAGGGTGTAGCTAACTGTACGAATCAACTATCGGTCTTACAGCATTCGGCTGTGGTACAGGCAAAGATTGGGAAGGAGGTGACTCGAGGTCGTGTCGCCGGTCCATTTGACTTGCCACCGGTGGATAATTTTGTTTGTTCCCCTCTAGGGGTGGTCCCCAAGAAGGACCCGGGTGAGTTTCGGCTGATACATAACTTGTCAGCCCCACGTGGTCTTTCCGTGAATGATGCGATAGACCCGGAGGTGTGTTCGGTGCGGTACGCATCTTTCGATGAGGCCGTCGCCATGTTGCATCGCCTGGGGCCCGGGGCGCTGATGGCAAAATCAGATATCGAGTCAGCGTTCCGGTTGCTCCCGGTACACCCAGACGATCAGCGTCTCCTCGGTTTTAGGTTTCAGGGTCGCTATTACATGGACAGATGTATGCCAATGGGATGTTCTATATCTTGTGCCTATTTTGAAATGTTCAGTTGTTTTTTGCAATGGGTCTTCACAAAGAAGACGGGTTTTCAACATGTTATGCATTATCTCGATGATTTTTTGTTCTTGGGGGCAGCCGGGGATCCAGAATGTGGACAGGCTTTAAATGAATTTTGTGTCTTGATGAACCAATTTGGTGTGCCATTGGCGCCAGGTAAGACCGTGGGTCCCTCGACTTCCCTCGAGTTTCTGGGGATCGAGCTCGACTCGGTAGAGGGTTGTTTTCGACTACCAAGAGAAAAGGTTTTGAAATTCAGGGCATCCCTTGAAACATGTATCAGTGAGATTAAAGTAAAACTGCATCAATTACAACAAGTGGTGTGCCAGTTGAATTTTGCCCTGAGAGTAATGCCGATGGCCCGCCCCTTTTCCCGCTCGATTGCACAAGCCATGGTCGGCCTGAAGGAGGGTCACCACCGCACAAGACTCTCGGCAGAGGTTCGCCAGGACATGCGCATTTGGTTGGCATTTCTTGCGGATTTCAATGGTCGAATAGTCTGGATAAAACCGGCGGTGTCCTCTGAGGAGCTGGGGCTGTGGACAGATTCGGCGGGGAGTATAGGTTTTGGCGCCATATTCGGCACACAATGGACGGCTCAAAAATGGCCGTCATGGTGGCATGAGTGCGGATTGACGAGGAACATTGCTTTTCTCGAACTTTTCCCTATTTTGGTGGCCCTGAAAACCTGGCCTGAGGGGTTCCGGGATCAGTCTGTGGTGTTTTGGTCTGACAACATGACCGTGGTAGAGTGTATCAATAATCAGGCAGCACGTTGCAAATGGATGCTGAGACTGCTTAAAGAAATTGTGTTATTGTGCATGCAGTTGAATGTGCTCTTTAGGGCAAGACATGTCCCGGGGGTATTGAACCAAGCGGCTGATGCGCTTTCTCGTTTCCGTATGCAGGCCTTCTGGGGTTTTCTGCCCGCAGCGGACCCGGTGGCAGCACCCTTTCCCGAAGCTCTCTGGTCTCTCGGTGCCCCGAACTACAAAACCTCGTGGGAGAGAGTTTAGCGCCCAGGACAAGGAAGGCATACGAAGGGGCGTTCCGTTCTTACTGGTCCTTTTTGGGTTCTGCTAGGGGGGAGCTTTGGGGCCAGGAGGAGCTTGTTGTTAAATTTTTGCTGTCTTTACATCAGGCAGGCAAATCAGTAGCTACGGCCCAGAGGCATCGGGCCGCCATTTCCTTTATGGCAAGGGCTCATGGGATCCAGGACCCGACAGCGTCTTTCGTAGTCCAGAAAGCGCTACGGGGGTGGCAACGCCTGGAGGGTCGCAAAACAGATGAGAGGCGCCCGATAGGTCTGGATAGGTTGGCCCTGTTATTTTCCGTACTCCCGGCAACGTGTTCATCACAGTATGAGACAGTGTTATTCCGAGCCGCTTTTGCGCTAGCATTCCATGGGGCTATGCGGGTAAGCGAACTAGTGGCGAGGAACAAGCGGGATACGATGGGGGGATTGTGCCAAGAGCACGTTCAGGTCAAGGGGGAGACAATGACTGTCTCGTTTGTCAGGTCCAAAACCGATCAGGGTGCGTTTGGGGACTGCATAATCATACAGAGGATTCCCGGGTCCCCCATGTGCCCTGTGGTTTGCGTAGAGGAATATTTAGCGCAGAGAGTGGCATCATGGGGGGGGACCTTTTTGAGACACGCTGACACCACCCCACTGACAAGGTTTCAGTTCCAGCGGGTGCTTGCGATGTCGATTTCGGCCGCGGGCTTGAACCCCGGCGAGTTTGGGACCCATTCTTTTCGGATAGGGGCTGCTACAGAGGCTACAGCCAGGGGTCTGAGTGTAGAAGAAGTAAAACGTGTAGGGCGTTGGTCCTCGAACTGTTAATAAAGGTATGTGCGCTTGCACATGTTATGAAGCTGTAATGATGTACTCACGCTTCTTGTTTTGTTTGGTTTTCAGTTGCGCAAGCCTACGAGGCGGGGCGGACTGTGCAGTCGACCCGACACATGGGGACCAGCGGTCAGACATCACCGGCTGGGAAAAAGAAGGTGTGGGTCGTGGGCCACTCATACGTGAGGCGTGCCGCGGACGTATTCAAAGCAGGTGACATGATTCACGTGGCTGGGGAATACGGGTACAGTGTGTCCTTCTACGGAAAGGGCGGGCTCTGTATTGACCAGTTTCAATCCTTTTTCGAGGGTTTGTTAGGGCGGACAAGGTCACCGCCGTCTATAATCATAGTCCATCTTGGGGGCAACGATTTGGTGGCCACTGGTAGACGACTTCTTCTTGAGGCAATGCTTTCCACAGTAAGTTGGTTGGCAAGGAGAGTTCCAGGGTGCACAATTGCATGGTCCCACATGATCCCACGAAAAGTGTGGCGGGGGGCTATTTATGTTTCTGCTCTGAATCATTCAGTAAGGAAAATAAATAACAAAGTGAGTAGATTGTTTCGTTCAAGTTCTCTGCATTCTGTCTCGCATGGTTGTATCAGAGGGGACAGTATGTATTTGGGGGACGGGTTCATTTGTCCCGGGTGGGGAATGAGTTACTCATAGGAGACCTCATAGCCTGGTTAAAGAGTTTATAACATGACCTTTAGGCAGGAGTTGTTGTGGGGAGTCCGGATAGCCGGTCAACTATCCGGCCTGTGGCGGTAAGGTCATGATCGGTGAGCAGTAATTGGAAGATCCCTATGGGGGGGCGTCACCCATTACGGATGGGAGCGCTCGGGGGAGGTGGCCATTGGCCCCTCAATGGGGAGGCGGTCCCGTCTAAGGATAGGCCGCCGGAAGGAAAGGAAAGGTGGTCAAGGCCCCTTCCTGGATAGGAGGGGCTACGGGCCCTCCTGGGGAATTTCCCGGGGCCAGGACATCTGCGACGGCAGATGGGTAAGTTGTGTGGGGTTCGGGAGGGGGTTTACGCTACCTCTTAGACACCTCACACGAGTCCTCGGACGACCGTTAAATGGCGTCGAGTTCATTGGGGCCCCCGTCAAGTCCAAGGGAAATTGGTAGATGCACTTGAGGTACGCCTCTGTGCGGTTGGTCCTCTCACAAGTGAGGGTTGTATTTATGGTTTAGGGATCTGACACCGGTTACGACCTTGCCGTTGGCCCTTAACGTTAGGATGTACAATTTCAAATCAAATGTTTTGTAGGATGTTGGATCGGCTAGGAGAATCTTTGTATTAGAGATATGTTAAGGTTAGCCAAACATCGTAATGTGGAAATGAAATTGTACATAATATGAAACTGTTATTTTTAATGTTTTGATTTTGTTTCATATTTTAATAAATACGGCCGGGAGGGTCACTCCCTCCCGCCTTCCAAAAGTCCAGAACCGTTTCGGTTTCCCATCCTTGGGGATTGTGTCGAGAGGGGGTGGCGGGTATCTCAGCCATATGGAAAGGGGCGACCATTCGGTCCCCCCGAACGTATGGTGGAGTACCACGATCCCCCCGGGAAGCCATCTTGGGCGGGAGGCGAGTCTCGGCTGGTATGCCCGAAGCGGCGTAGCCGGGGCGCGCCTTTTCCCGCCCTGGAGTGGGTTGTCCTAGACACTGACGCACTCGGCCACGCCCTCGGTGGCGGGCGGGGGCGGGTTGACGCCCGCCCCGAAGACGGATAAAAGAAGCAACAAGCCAAGAAACATCCTCTTGTTCCTGTGCTCTGAAGCTGCACCTCCCCACTGCACGTGAGCTCAGGACGGAACGAAGAGCCAATTTTGACCCACCCACCAGCCCCTGAGGACAGCTAGTTGTTTTGAAATAAAGTTTTGATGTGGTAACCATATTTTCTTACAGGTTGTGAGGATTGTCGTGATAATTTTTTGAGTATGCATTAAAGATGGTCACTTTCAGTATGTTGTGCAAATAGAGGATTTTGCAGTGGTGTTGATCAGTAATCATGCTGTTAATAGGCTATAATTCTTTCGTGATTTAGTAATTTAGGTAGATTTGTCGTATTTATTGTCAGGCGGTAAGGTCATGATCGGTGAGCAGTAATTGGAAGATCCCTATGGGGGGCGTCACCCATTACGGATGGGAGCGCTCGGGGGAGGTGGCCATTGGCCCCTCAACGGGGAGGCGGTCCCGTCTAAGGATAGGCCGCCGGAAGGAAAGGAAAGGTGGTCAAGGCCCCTTCCTGGATAGGAGGGGCTACGGGCCCTCCTGGGGAATTTCCCGGGGCCAGGACATCTGCGACGGCAGATGGGTAAGTTGTGTGGGGTTCGGGAGGGGGTTTACGCTACCTCTTAGACACCTCACACGAGTCCTCGGACGACCGTTAAATGGCGTCGAGTTCATTGGGGCCCCCGTCAAGTCCAAGGGAAATTGGTAGATGCACTTGAGGTACGCCTCTGTGCGGTTGGTCCTCTCACAAGTGAGGGTTGTATTTATGGTTTAGGGATCTGACACCGGTTACGACCTTGCCGTTGGCCCTTAACGTTAGGATGTACAATTTCAAATCAAATGTTTTGTAGGATGTTGGATCGGCTAGGAGAATCTTTGTATTAGAGATATGTTAAGGTTAGCCAAACATCGTAATGTGGAAATGAAATTGTACATAATATGAAACTGTTATTTTTAATGTTTTGATTTTGTTTCATATTTTAATAAATACGGCCGGGAGGGTCACTCCCTCCCGCCTTCCAAAAGTCCAGAACCGTTTTGGTTTCCCATCCTTGGGGATTGTGTCGAGAGGGGGTGGCGGGTATCTCAGCCATATGGCAATTTTGGTCACTGTAAGGGTTTAAAAAGTGGTTATTCAACATGAGGCCCGATCCAAATAACATTTTGAATCATTTTTGGTAGAGTCCAAAAAATCAATTTTATGATGAAAAACGATGACCCCGGACCTGTCGAACGTTCAAAAAATGGTCAATATTGATGAAATTTTAACATTTAATCTTTTGACTTTAAATAACTGTTGGATGTGAATTATTACTTTTTCAACTAAAATAAGTGTGTTTAAAGTCATTTCTGTGCCTGAAAATTGGCCAAAATTGAAGCTTTTGAGTAAGCGAAAACTCTGTAAAAATGGCAATTTTGGTCACTGTAAGGGTTTAAAAAGTGGTTATTCAACATGAGGCCCGATCCAAATGACATTTTGAATCATTTTTGGTAGAGTCCAAAAAATCTATTTTATGATGAAAAACGATGACCCCGGACCTGTCGAACGTTCAGAAAATGGTCAATATTGATGAAATTTTAACATTTAATCTTTTGACTTTAAATGACTGTTGGATGTGAATTATTACTTTTTCAACTAAAATAAGTGTGTTTAAAGTCATTTCTGTGCCTGAAATTGGTCAAAATTGAAGCTTTTGAGTAAGCGAAAACTCTGTAAAATGGCAATTTTGGTCACTGTAAGGGTTTAAAAAGTGGTTATTCAACATGAGGCCCGATCCAAATAACATTTTGAATAATTTTTGGTAGAGTCCAAAAAATCAATTTTATGATGAAAAACAATGACCCCGGACCAGTCGAACGTTCAAAAAAGTGGTCAATATTGATGAAATTTTAACATTTAATCTTTTGACTTTAAATGACTGTTAGATGTGAATTATTACTTTTTCAACTAAAATAAGTGTGTTTAAATCATTTCTGTGCCTAAAATTGGTCAAAATTGAAGCTTTTGAGTAAGCGAAAACTCTGTAAAAATGGCAATTTTGGTCACTGTGAGGGTTTAAAAAGTGGTTATTCAACATGAGGCCCGATCCAAATGACATTTTGAATCATTTTTGGTAGAGTCCAAAAAATCAATTTTATGATGAAAAACGATGTCGAACGTTCAAAAAAGTGGTCAATATTGATGAAATTTTAACATTTAATCTTTTGACGTTAAATGACTGTTGGATGTGAATTATTACTTTTTCAACTACAATAAGTGTGTTTAAAGTCATTTCTGTGCCTGAAATTGGCCAAAATCGAAGCTTTTGAGTAAGCGAAAACTCTGTAAAAATGGCAATTTTGGTCACTGTGAGGGTTTAAAAAGAGGTTATTCAACATGAGGCCCGATCCAAATGACATTTTGAATCATTTTTGGTAGAGTCCAAAAAATCAATTTTATGATGAAAAACGATGACCCCGGACCTGTCGAACGTTCAGAAAATGGTCAATATTGATGAAATTTTAACATTTAATCTTTTGACTTTAAATGACTGTTGGATGTGAATTATTACTTTTTCAACTAAAATAAGTGTGTTTAAAGTCATTTCTGTGCCTGAAATTGGCCAAAATTGAAGCTTTTGAGTAAGCGAAAACTCTGTAAAAATGGCAATTTTGGTCACTGTGAGGGTTTAAAAAGTGGTTATTCAACATGAGGCCCGATCCAAATGACATTTTGAATAATTTTTGGTAGAGTCCAAAAAATCAATTTTATGATGAAAAACAATGACCCAGGACCAGTCGAACGTTCAAAAAAGTGGTCAATATTGATGAAATTTTAACATTTAATCTTTTGATTTTAAATGACTGTTGGATGTGAATTATTACTTTTTCAACTAAAATAAGTATGTTTAAATCATTTCTGTGCCTGAAATTGGTCAAAATTGAAGCTTTTGAGTAAGCGAAAACTCTGTAAAAATGGCAATTTTGGTCACTGTGAGGGTTTAAAAAGTGGTTATTCAACATGAGGCCCTATCCAAATGACATTTTGAATCATTTTTGGTAGAGTCCAAAAAATCAATTTTATGATGAAAAACGATGACCCCGGACCAGTCGAACGTTAAAAAAAGTTGTCAATATTGATGAAATTTTAACATTTAATCTTTTGACTTTAAATGACTGTTGGATGTGAATTATTACTTTTTCAACTAAAATAAGTGTGTTTAAAGTCATTTCTCTGCCTGAAATTGGTCAAAATTGAAGCTTTTGAGTAAGCGAAAACTCTGTAAAATGGCAATTTTGGTCACTGTAAGGGTTTAAAAAGTGGTTATTCAACATGAGGCCCGATCCAAATGACATTTTGAATCATTTTTGGTAGAGTCCAAAAAATCAATTTTATGATGAAAAACGATGACCCCGGACCTGTCGAACGTTCAGAAAATGGTCAATATTGATGAAATTTTAACATTTAATCTTTTGACTTTAAATGACTGTTGGATTTGAATTCTTACTTTTTCAACTAAAATAAGTGTGTTTAAAGTAATTTCTGTGCCTGAAATTGGCCAAAATTGAAGCTTTTGAGTAAGCGAAAACTCTGTAAAAATGGCAATTTTGGTCACTGTGAGGGTTTAAAAAGTGGTTATTCAACATGAGGCCCGATCCTAATGACATTTTGAATCATTTTTGGTAGAGTCCAAAAAATCAATTTTATGATGAAAAACGATGACCCCGGACCAGTCGAACGTTCAAAAAATGGTCAATATTGATGAAATTTTAACATTTAATCTTTTGACTTTAAATGACTGTTGGATGTGAATTATTACTTTTTCAACTAAAATAAGTGTGTTTAAAGTCATTTCTGTGCCTGAAATTGGTCAAAATTAGAAGCTTTTGAGTGAGCGAAAACTCTGTAAAAATGGCAATTTTGGTCACTGTGAGGGTTTAAAAAGTGGTTATTCAACATGAGGCCCGATCCAAATGACATTTTGAATCATTTTTGGTAGAATCCAAAAAATCAAATTTATGATGAAAAACGTTGACCCCGGACCTGTCGAACGTTCAGAAAATGGTCAATATTGATGAAATTTTAACATTTAATCTTTTGACTTTAAATGACTGTTGGATGTGAATTATTACTTTTTCAACTAAAATAAGTGTGTTTAAAGTCATTTCTGTGCCTGAAATTGGTCAAAATTGAAGCTTTTGAGTAAGCGAAAACTCTGTAAAAATGGCAATTTTGGTCACTGTGAGGGTTTAAAAAGTGGTTATTCAACATGAGGCCCGATCCAAATGACATTTTGAATCATTTTTGGTAGAGTCCAAAAAATCAATTTTATGATGAAAAACGATGACCCCGGACCTGTCGAACGTTCAGAAAATGGTCAATATTGATAACATTTTAACATTTAATCTTTTGACTTTAAATGACTGTTGGATGTGAATTATTACTTTTTCAACTAAAATAAGTGTGTTTAAAGTCATTCCTGTGCCTGAAATTGGCCAAAATTGAAGCTTTTGAGTAAGCGAAAACTCTGTAAAAATGGCAATTTTGGTCACTGTGAGGGTTTAAAAAGTGGTTATTCAACATGAGGCCCTATCCAAATGACATTTTGAATCATTTTTGGTAGAGTCCAAAAAATCAATTTTATGATGAAAAACGATGACCCCGGACCAGTCGAACGTTAAAAAAAGTGGTCAATATTGATGAAATTTTAACATTTAATCTTTTGACTTTAAATGACTGTTAGATGTGAATTATTACTTTTTCAACTAAAATAAGTGTGTTTAAATCATTTCTGTGCCTAAAATTGGTCAAAATTGAAGCTTTTGAGTAAGCGAAAACTCTGTAAAATGGCAATTTTGGTCACTGTGAGGGTTTAAAAAGTGGTTATTCAACATGAGGCCCGATCCAAATGACATTTTGAATCATTTTTGGTAGAGTCCAAAAAATCAATTTTATGATGAAAAACGATGACCCCGGACCTGTCGAACGTTCAGAAAATGGTCAATATTGATGAAATTTTAACATTTAATCTTTTGACTTTAAATGACTGTTGGATGTGAATTATTACTTTTTCAACTAAAATAAGTGTGTTTAAAGTCATTTCTGTGCCTGAAATTGGCCAAAATTGAAGCTTTTGAGTAAGCGAAAACTCTGTAAAAATGGCAATTTTGGTCACTGTGAGGGTTTAAAAAGTGGTTATTCAACATGAGGCCCGATCCAAATGACATTTTGAATAATTTTTGGTAGAGTCCAAAAAATCAATTTTATGATGAAAAACAATGACCCAGGACCAGTCGAACGTTCAAAAAAGTGGTCAATATTGATGAAATTTTAACATTTAATCTTTTGATTTTAAATGACTGTTGGATGTGAATTATTACTTTTTCAACTAAAATAAGTGTGTTTAAATCATTTCTGTGCCTGAAATTGGTCAAAATTGAAGCTTTTGAGTAAGCGAAAACTCTGTAAAATGGCAATTTTGGTCACTGTAAGGGTTTAAAAAGTGGTTATTCAACATGAGGCCCGATCCAAATAACATTTTGAATCATTTTTGGTAGAGTCCAAAAAATCAATTTTATGATGAAAAACGATGACCCCGGACCTGTCGAACGTTCAAAAAATGGTCAATATTGATGAAATTTTAACATTTAATCTTTTGACTTTAAATGACTGTTGGATGTGAATTATTACTTTTTCAACTAAAATAAGTGTGTTTAAAGTCATTTCTGTGCCTGAAATTGGTCAAAATTGAAGCTTTTGAGTAAGCGAAAACTCTGTAAAAATGCCAATTTTGGTCACTGTGAGGGTTTAAAAAGTGGTTATTCAACATGAGGCCCGATCCAAATGACATTTTGAATCATTTTTGGTAGAGTCCAAAAAAGTCAATTTTATGATGAAAAACGATGACCCCGGACCTGTCGAACGTTCAGAAAATGGTCAATATTGATAACATTTTAACATTTAATCTTTTGACTTTAAATGACTGTTGGATGTGAATTATTACTTTTTCAACTAAAATAAGTGTGTTTAAAGTCATTTCTGTGCCTGAATTTGGCCAAAATTGAAGCTTTTGAGTAAGCGAAAACTCTGTAAAAATGGCAATTTTGGTCACTGTGAGGGTTTAAAAAGTGGTTATTCAACATGAGGCCCTATCCAAATGACATTTTGAATCATTTTTGGTAGAGTCCAAAAAATCAATTTTATGATGAAAAACGATGACCCCGGACCAGTCGAACGTTAAAAAAAGTTGTCAATATTGATGAAATTTTAACATTTAATCTTTTGACTTTAAATGACTGTTGGATGTGAATTATTACTTTTTCAACTAAAATAAGTGTGTTTAAAGTCATTTCTCTGCCTGAAATTGGTCAAAATTGAAGCTTTTGAGTAAGCGAAAACTCTGTAAAATGGCAATTTTGGTCACTGTAAGGGTTTAAAAAGTGGTTATTCAACATGAGGCCCGATCCAAATGACATTTTGAATCATTTTTGGTAGAGTCCAAAAAATCAATTTTATGATGAAAAACGATGACCCCGGACCTGTCGAACGTTCAGAAAATGGTCAATATTGATGAAATTTTAACATTTAATCTTTTGACTTTAAATGACTGTTGGATTTGAATTCTTACTTTTTCAACTAAAATAAGTGTGTTTAAAGTCATTTCTGTGCCTGAAATTGGCCAAAATTGAAGCTTTTGAGTAAGCGAAAACTCTGTAAAAATGGCAATTTTGGTCACTGTAAGGGTTTAAAAAGTGGTTATTCAACATGAGGCCCGATCCAAATGACATTTTGAATCATTTTTGGTAGAGTCCAAAAAATCTATTTTATGATGAAAAACGATGACCCCGGACCTGTCGAACGTTCAGAAAATGGTCAATATTGATGAAATTTTAACATTTAATCTTTTGACTTTAAATGACTGTTGGATGTGAATTATTACTTTTTCAACTAAAATAAGTGTGTTTAAAGTCATTTCTGTGCCTGAAATTGGTCAAAATTGAAGCTTTTGAGTAAGCGAAAACTCTGTAAAATGGCAATTTTGGTCACTGTAAGGGTTTAAAAAGTGGTTATTCAACATGAGGCCCGATCCAAATAACATTTTGAATAATTTTTGGTAGAGTCCAAAAAATCAATTTTATGATGAAAAACAATGACCCCGGACCAGTCGAACGTTCAAAAAAGTGGTCAATATTGATGAAATTTTAACATTTAATCTTTTGACTTTAAATGACTGTTAGATGTGAATTATTACTTTTTCAACTAAAATAAGTGTGTTTAAATCATTTCTGTGCCTAAAATTGGTCAAAATTGAAGCTTTTGAGTAAGCGAAAACTCTGTAAAAATGGCAATTTTGGTCACTGTGAGGGTTTAAAAAGTGGTTATTCAACATGAGGCCCGATCCAAATGACATTTTGAATCATTTTTGGTAGAGTCCAAAAAATCAATTTTATGATGAAAAACGATGTCGAACGTTCAAAAAAGTGGTCAATATTGATGAAATTTTAACATTTAATCTTTTGACGTTAAATGACTGTTGGATGTGAATTATTACTTTTTCAACTACAATAAGTGTGTTTAAAGTCATTTCTGTGCCTGAAATTGGCCAAAATCGAAGCTTTTGAGTAAGCGAAAACTCTGTAAAAATGGCAATTTTGGTCACTGTGAGGGTTTAAAAAGAGGTTATTCAACATGAGGCCCGATCCAAATGACATTTTGAATCATTTTTGGTAGAGTCCAAAAAATCAATTTTATGATGAAAAACGATGACCCCGGACCTGTCGAACGTTCAGAAAATGGTCAATATTGATGAAATTTTAACATTTAATCTTTTGACTTTAAATGACTGTTGGATGTGAATTATTACTTTTTCAACTAAAATAAGTGTGTTTAAAGTCATTTCTGTGCCTGAAATTGGCCAAAATTGAAGCTTTTGAGTAAGCGAAAACTCTGTAAAAATGGCAATTTTGGTCACTGTGAGGGTTTAAAAAGTGGTTATTCAACATGAGGCCCGATCCAAATGACATTTTGAATAATTTTTGGTAGAGTCCAAAAAATCAATTTTATGATGAAAAACAATGACCCAGGACCAGTCGAACGTTCAAAAAAGTGGTCAATATTGATGAAATTTTAACATTTAATCTTTTGATTTTAAATGACTGTTGGATGTGAATTATTACTTTTTCAACTAAAATAAGTATGTTTAAATCATTTCTGTGCCTGAAATTGGTCAAAATTGAAGCTTTTGAGTAAGCGAAAACTCTGTAAAATGGCAATTTTGGTCACTGTAAGGGTTTAAAAAGTGGTTATTCAACATGAGGCCCGATCCAAATAACATTTTGAATCATTTTTGGTAGAGTCCAAAAAATCAATTTTATGATGAAAAACGATGACCCCGGACCTGTCGAACGTTCAAAAAATGGTCAATATTGATGAAATTTTAACATTTAATCTTTTGACTTTAAATGACTGTTGGATGTGAATTATTACTTTTTCAACTAAAATAAGTGTGTTTAAAGTCATTTCTGTGCCTGAAATTGGTCAAAATTGAAGCTTTTGAGTAAGCGAAAACTCTGTAAAAATGCCAATTTTGGTCACTGTGAGGGTTTAAAAAGTGGTTATTCAACATGAGGCCCGATCCAAATGACATTTTGAATCATTTTTGGTAGAGTCCAAAAAAGTCAATTTTATGATGAAAAACGATGACCCCGGACCTGTCGAACGTTCAGAAAATGGTCAATATTGATAACATTTTAACATTTAATCTTTTGACTTTAAATGACTGTTGGATGTGAATTATTACTTTTTCAACTAAAATAAGTGTGTTTAAAGTCATTTCTGTGCCTGAATTTGGCCAAAATTGAAGCTTTTGAGTAAGCGAAAACTCTGTAAAAATGGCAATTTTGGTCACTGTGAGGGTTTAAAAAGTGGTTATTCAACATGAGGCCCTATCCAAATGACATTTTGAATCATTTTTGGTAGAGTCCAAAAAATCAATTTTATGATGAAAAACGATGACCCCGGACCAGTCGAACGTTAAAAAAAGTTGTCAATATTGATGAAATTTTAACATTTAATCTTTTGACTTTAAATGACTGTTGGATGTGAATTATTACTTTTTCAACTAAAATAAGTGTGTTTAAAGTCATTTCTCTGCCTGAAATTGGTCAAAATTGAAGCTTTTGAGTAAGCGAAAACTCTGTAAAATGGCAATTTTGGTCACTGTAAGGGTTTAAAAAGTGGTTATTCAACATGAGGCCCGATCCAAATGACATTTTGAATCATTTTTGGTAGAGTCCAAAAAATCAATTTTATGATGAAAAACGATGACCCCGGACCTGTCGAACGTTCAGAAAATGGTCAATATTGATGAAATTTTAACATTTAATCTTTTGACTTTAAATGACTGTTGGATTTGAATTCTTACTTTTTCAACTAAAATAAGTGTGTTTAAAGTAATTTCTGTGCCTGAAATTGGCCAAAATTGAAGCTTTTGAGTAAGCGAAAACTCTGTAAAAATGGCAATTTTGGTCACTGTGAGGGTTTAAAAAGTGGTTATTCAACATGAGGCCCGATCCTAATGACATTTTGAATCATTTTTGGTAGAGTCCAAAAAATCAATTTTATGATGAAAAACGATGACCCCGGACCAGTCGAACGTTCAAAAAATGGTCAATATTGATGAAATTTTAACATTTAATCTTTTGACTTTAAATGACTGTTGGATGTGAATTATTACTTTTTCAACTAAAATAAGTGTGTTTAAAGTCATTTCTGTGCCTGAAATTGGTCAAAATTAGAAGCTTTTGAGTGAGCGAAAACTCTGTAAAAATGGCAATTTTGGTCACTGTGAGGGTTTAAAAAGTGGTTATTCAACATGAGGCCCGATCCAAATGACATTTTGAATCATTTTTGGTAGAATCCAAAAAATCAAATTTATGATGAAAAACGTTGACCCCGGACCTGTCGAACGTTCAGAAAATGGTCAATATTGATGAAATTTTAACATTTAATCTTTTGACTTTAAATGACTGTTGGATGTGAATTATTACTTTTTCAACTAAAATAAGTGTGTTTAAAGTCATTTCTGTGCCTGAAATTGGTCAAAATTGAAGCTTTTGAGTAAGCGAAAACTCTGTAAAAATGGCAATTTTGGTCACTGTGAGGGTTTAAAAAGTGGTTATTCAACATGAGGCCCGATCCAAATGACATTTTGAATCATTTTTGGTAGAGTCCAAAAAATCAATTTTATGATGAAAAACGATGACCCCGGACCTGTCGAACGTTCAGAAAATGGTCAATATTGATAACATTTTAACATTTAATCTTTTGACTTTAAATGACTGTTGGATGTGAATTATTACTTTTTCAACTAAAATAAGTGTGTTTAAAGTCATTCCTGTGCCTGAAATTGGCCAAAATTGAAGCTTTTGAGTAAGCGAAAACTCTGTAAAAATGGCAATTTTGGTCACTGTGAGGGTTTAAAAAGTGGTTATTCAACATGAGGCCCTATCCAAATGACATTTTGAATCATTTTTGGTAGAGTCCAAAAAATCAATTTTATGATGAAAAACGATGACCCCGGACCAGTCGAACGTTAAAAAAAGTGGTCAATATTGATGAAATTTTAACATTTAATCTTTTGACTTTAAATGACTGTTAGATGTGAATTATTACTTTTTCAACTAAAATAAGTGTGTTTAAATCATTTCTGTGCCTAAAATTGGTCAAAATTGAAGCTTTTGAGTAAGCGAAAACTCTGTAAAATGGCAATTTTGGTCACTGTGAGGGTTTAAAAAGTGGTTATTCAACATGAGGCCCGATCCAAATGACATTTTGAATCATTTTTGGTAGAGTCCAAAAAATCAATTTTATGATGAAAAACGATGACCCCGGACCTGTCGAACGTTCAAAAAAGTGGTCAATATTGATGAAATTTTAACATTTAATCTTTTGACGTTAAATGACTGTTGGATGTGAATTATTACTTTTTCAACTAAAATAAGTGTGTTTAAAGTCATTTCTGTGCCTGAAATTGGCCAAAATTGAAGCTTTTGAGTAAGCAAAAACTCTGTAAAAATGGCAATTTTGGTCGCTGTAAGGGTTTAAAAAGTGGTTATTCAACATGAGGCCCGATCCAAATAACATTTTGAATCATTTTTGGTAGAGTCCAAAAAATCAATTTTATGATGAAAAACGATGACCCCGGACCTGTCGAACGTTCAAAAAATGGTCAATATTGATGAAATTTTAACATTTAATCTTTTGACTTTAAATGACTGTTGGATGTGAATTATTACTTTTTCAACTAAAATAAGTGTGTTTAAAGTCATTTCTGTGCCTGAAATTGGTCAAAATTGAAGCTTTTGAGTAAGCGAAAACTCTGTAAAAATGGCAATTTTGGTCACTGTGAGGGTTTAAAAAGTGGTTATTCAACATGAGGCCCGATCCAAATGACATTTTGAATCATTTTTGGTAGAGTCCAAAAAATCAGTTTTATGATGAAAAACGATGACCCCGGACCTGTCGAACGTTCAGAAAATGGTCAATATTGATGAAATTTTAACATTTAATCTTTTGACTTTAAATGACTGTTGGATGTGAATTATTACTTTTTCAACTAAAATAAGTGTGTTTAAAGTCATTTCTGTGCCTGAAATTGGCCAAAATTGAAGCTTTTGAGTAAGCGAAAACTCTGTAAAAATGGCAATTTTGGTCACTGTGAGGGTTTAAAAAGTGGTTATTCAACATGAGGCCCGATCCAAATGACATTTTGAATAATTTTTGGTAGAGTCCAAAAAATCAATTTTATGATGAAAAACAATGACCCAGGACCAGTCGAACGTTCAAAAAAGTGGTCAATATTGATGAAATTTTAACATTTAATCTTTTGATTTTAAATGACTGTTGGATGTGAATTATTACTTTTTCAACTAAAATAAGTGTGTTTAAATCATTTCTGTGCCTGAAATTGGTCAAAATTGAAGCTTTTGAGTAAGCGAAAACTCTGTAAAATGGCAATTTTGGTCACTGTAAGGGTTTAAAAAGTGGTTATTCAACATGAGGCCGGACCTGTCGAACGTTCAAAAAATGGTCAATATTGATGAAATTTTAACATTTAATCTTTTGACTTTAAATGACTGTTGGATGTGAATTATTACTTTTTCAACTAAAATAAGTGTGTTTAAAGTCATTTCTGTGCCTGAAATTGGTCAAAATTGAAGCTTTTGAGTAAGCGAAAACTCTGTAAAAATGCCAATTTTGGTCACTGTGAGGGTTTAAAAAGTGGTTATTCAACATGAGGCCCGATCCAAATGACATTTTGAATCATTTTTGGTAGAGTCCAAAAAAGTCAATTTTATGATGAAAAACGATGACCCCGGACCTGTCGAACGTTCAGAAAATGGTCAATATTGATAACATTTTAACATTTAATCTTTTGACTTTAAATGACTGTTGGATGTGAATTATTACTTTTTCAACTAAAATAAGTGTGTTTAAAGTCATTTCTGTGCCTGAATTTGGCCAAAATTGAAGCTTTTGAGTAAGCGAAAACTCTGTAAAAATGGCAATTTTGGTCACTGTGAGGGTTTAAAAAGTGGTTATTCAACATGAGGCCCTATCCAAATGACATTTTGAATCATTTTTGGTAGAGTCCAAAAAATCAATTTTATGATGAAAAACGATGACCCCGGACCAGTCGAACGTTAAAAAAAGTTGTCAATATTGATGAAATTTTAACATTTAATCTTTTGACTTTAAATGACTGTTGGATGTGAATTATTACTTTTTCAACTAAAATAAGTGTGTTTAAAGTCATTTCTCTGCCTGAAATTGGTCAAAATTGAAGCTTTTGAGTAAGCGAAAACTCTGTAAAATGGCAATTTTGGTCACTGTAAGGGTTTAAAAAGTGGTTATTCAACATGAGGCCCGATCCAAATGACATTTTGAATCATTTTTGGTAGAGTCCAAAAAATCAATTTTATGATGAAAAACGATGACCCCGGACCTGTCGAACGTTCAGAAAATGGTCAATATTGATGAAATTTTAACATTTAATCTTTTGACTTTAAATGACTGTTGGATTTGAATTCTTACTTTTTCAACTAAAATAAGTGTGTTTAAAGTAATTTCTGTGCCTGAAATTGGCCAAAATTGAAGCTTTTGAGTAAGCGAAAACTCTGTAAAAATGGCAATTTTGGTCACTGTGAGGGTTTAAAAAGTGGTTATTCAACATGAGGCCCGATCCTAATGACATTTTGAATCATTTTTGGTAGAGTCCAAAAAATCAATTTTATGATGAAAAACGATGACCCCGGACCAGTCGAACGTTCAAAAAATGGTCAATATTGATGAAATTTTAACATTTAATCTTTTGACTTTAAATGACTGTTGGATGTGAATTATTACTTTTTCAACTAAAATAAGTGTGTTTAAAGTCATTTCTGTGCCTGAAATTGGTCAAAATTAGAAGCTTTTGAGTGAGCGAAAACTCTGTAAAAATGGCAATTTTGGTCACTGTGAGGGTTTAAAAAGTGGTTATTCAACATGAGGCCCGATCCAAATGACATTTTGAATCATTTTTGGTAGAATCCAAAAAATCAAATTTATGATGAAAAACGATGACCCCGGACCTGTCGAACGTTCAGAAAATGGTCAATATTGATGAAATTTTAACATTTAATCTTTTGACTTTAAATGACTGTTGGATGTGAATTATTACTTTTTCAACTAAAATAAGTGTGTTTAAAGTCATTTCTGTGCCTGAAATTGGTCAAAATTGAAGCTTTTGAGTAAGCGAAAACTCTGTAAAAATGGCAATTTTGGTCACTGTGAGGGTTTAAAAAGTGGTTATTCAACATGAGGCCCGATCCAAATGACATTTTGAATCATTTTTGGTAGAGTCCAAAAAATCAATTTTATGATGAAAAACGATGACCCCGGACCTGTCGAACGTTCAGAAAATGGTCAATATTGATAACATTTTAACATTTAATCTTTTGACTTTAAATGACTGTTGGATGTGAATTATTACTTTTTCAACTAAAATAAGTGTGTTTAAAGTCATTCCTGTGCCTGAAATTGGCCAAAATTGAAGCTTTTGAGTAAGCGAAAACTCTGTAAAAATGGCAATTTTGGTCACTGTGAGGGTTTAAAAAGTGGTTATTCAACATGAGGCCCTATCCAAATGACATTTTGAATCATTTTTGGTAGAGTCCAAAAAATCAATTTTATGATGAAAAACGATGACCCCGGACCAGTCGAACGTTAAAAAAAGTGGTCAATATTGATGAAATTTTAACATTTAATCTTTTGACTTTAAATGACTGTTAGATGTGAATTATTACTTTTTCAACTAAAATAAGTGTGTTTAAATCATTTCTGTGCCTAAAATTGGTCAAAATTGAAGCTTTTGAGTAAGCAAAAACTCTGTAAAATGGCAATTTTGGTCACTGTGAGGGTTTAAAAAGTGGTTATTCAACATGAGGCCCGATCCAAATGACATTTTGAATCATTTTTGGTAGAGTCCAAAAAATCAATTTTATGATGAAAAACGATGACCCCGGACCTGTCGAACGTTCAAAAAAGTGGTCAATATTGATGAAATTTTAACATTTAATCTTTTGACGTTAAATGACTGTTGGATGTGAATTATTACTTTTTCAACTAAAATAAGTGTGTTTAAAGTCATTTCTGTGCCTGAAATTGGCCAAAATTGAAGCTTTTGAGTAAGCAAAAACTCTGTAAAAATGGCAATTTTGGTCGCTGTGAGGGTTTAAAAAGTGGTTATTCAACATGAGGCCCGATCCAAATAACATTTTGAATCATTTTTGGTAGAGTCCAAAAAATCAATTTTATGATGCAAAACGATGACCCCGGACCTGTCGAACGTTCAAAAAATGGTCAATATTGATGAAATTTTAACATTTAATCTTTTGACTTTAAATGACTGTTGGATGTGAATTATTACTTTTTCAACTAAAATAAGTGTGTTTAAAGTCATTTCTGTGCCTGAAATTGGTCAAAATTGAAGCTTTTGAGTAAGCGAAAACTCTGTAAAAATGGCAATTTTGGTCACTGTGAGGGTTTAAAAAGTGGTTATTCAACATGAGGCCCGATCCAAATGACATTTTGAATCATTTTTGGTAGAGTCCAAAAAATCAGTTTTATGATGAAAAACGATGACCCCGGACCTGTCGAACGTTCAGAAAATGGTCAATATTGATAACATTTTAACATTTAATCTTTTGACTTTAAATGACTGTTGGATGTGAATTATTACTTTTTCAACTAAAATAAGTGTGTTTAAAGTCATTTCTGTGCCTGAATTTGGCCAAAATTGAAGCTTTTGAGTAAGCGAAAACTCTGTAAAAATGGCAATTTTGGTCACTGTGAGGGTTTAAAAAGTGGTTATTCAACATGAGGCCCTATCCAAATGACATTTTGAATCATTTTTGGTAGAGTCCAAAAAATCAATTTTATGATGAAAAACGATGACCCCGGACCAGTCGAACGTTAAAAAAAGTTGTCAATATTGATGAAATTTTAACATTTAATCTTTTGACTTTAAATGACTGTTGGATGTGAATTATTACTTTTTCAACTAAAATAAGTGTGTTTAAAGTCATTTCTCTGCCTGAAATTGGTCAAAATTGAAGCTTTTGAGTAAGCGAAAACTCTGTAAAATGGCAATTTTGGTCACTGTAAGGGTTTAAAAAGTGGTTATTCAACATGAGGCCCGATCCAAATGACATTTTGAATCATTTTTGGTAGAGTCCAAAAAATCAATTTTATGATGAAAAACGATGACCCCGGACCTGTCGAACGTTCAGAAAATGGTCAATATTGATGAAATTTTAACATTTAATCTTTTGACTTTAAATGACTGTTGGATTTGAATTCTTACTTTTTCAACTAAAATAAGTGTGTTTAAAGTAATTTCTGTGCCTGAAATTGGCCAAAATTGAAGCTTTTGAGTAAGCGAAAACTCTGTAAAAATGGCAATTTTGGTCACTGTGAGGGTTTAAAAAGTGGTTATTCAACATGAGGCCCGATCCTAATGACATTTTGAATCATTTTTGGTAGAGTCCAAAAAATCAATTTTATGATGAAAAACGATGACCCCGGACCAGTCGAACGTTCAAAAAATGGTCAATATTGATGAAATTTTAACATTTAATCTTTTGACTTTAAATGACTGTTGGATGTGAATTATTACTTTTTCAACTAAAATAAGTGTGTTTAAAGTCATTTCTGTGCCTGAAATTGGTCAAAATTAGAAGCTTTTGAGTGAGCGAAAACTCTGTAAAAATGGCAATTTTGGTCACTGTGAGGGTTTAAAAAGTGGTTATTCAACATGAGGCCCGATCCAAATGACATTTTGAATCATTTTTGGTAGAATCCAAAAAATCAAATTTATGATGAAAAACGTTGACCCCGGACCTGTCGAACGTTCAGAAAATGGTCAATATTGATGAAATTTTAACATTTAATCTTTTGACTTTAAATGACTGTTGGATGTGAATTATTACTTTTTCAACTAAAATAAGTGTGTTTAAAGTCATTTCTGTGCCTGAAATTGGTCAAAATTGAAGCTTTTGAGTAAGCGAAAACTCTGTAAAAATGGCAATTTTGGTCACTGTGAGGGTTTAAAAAGTGGTTATTCAACATGAGGCCCGATCCAAATGACATTTTGAATCATTTTTGGTAGAGTCCAAAAAATCAATTTTATGATGAAAAACGATGACCCCGGACCTGTCGAACGTTCAGAAAATGGTCAATATTGATAACATTTTAACATTTAATCTTTTGACTTTAAATGACTGTTGGATGTGAATTATTACTTTTTCAACTAAAATAAGTGTGTTTAAAGTCATTCCTGTGCCTGAAATTGGCCAAAATTGAAGCTTTTGAGTAAGCGAAAACTCTGTAAAAATGGCAATTTTGGTCACTGTGAGGGTTTAAAAAGTGGTTATTCAACATGAGGCCCTATCCAAATGACATTTTGAATCATTTTTGGTAGAGTCCAAAAAATCAATTTTATGATGAAAAACGATGACCCCGGACCAGTCGAACGTTAAAAAAAGTGGTCAATATTGATGAAATTTTAACATTTAATCTTTTGACTTTAAATGACTGTTAGATGTGAATTATTACTTTTTCAACTAAAATAAGTGTGTTTAAATCATTTCTGTGCCTAAAATTGGTCAAAATTGAAGCTTTTGAGTAAGCGAAAACTCTGTAAAATGGCAATTTTGGTCACTGTGAGGGTTTAAAAAGTGGTTATTCAACATGAGGCCCGATCCAAATGACATTTTGAATCATTTTTGGTAGAGTCCAAAAAATCAATTTTATGATGAAAAACGATGACCCCGGACCTGTCGAACGTTCAAAAAAGTGGTCAATATTGATGAAATTTTAACATTTAATCTTTTGACGTTAAATGACTGTTGGATGTGAATTATTACTTTTTCAACTAAAATAAGTGTGTTTAAAGTCATTTCTGTGCCTGAAATTGGCCAAAATTGAAGCTTTTGAGTAAGCAAAAACTCTGTAAAAATGGCAATTTTGGTCGCTGTAAGGGTTTAAAAAGTGGTTATTCAACATGAGGCCCGATCCAAATAACATTTTGAATCATTTTTGGTAGAGTCCAAAAAATCAATTTTATGATGAAAAACGATGACCCCGGACCTGTCGAACGTTCAAAAAATGGTCAATATTGATGAAATTTTAACATTTAATCTTTTGACTTTAAATGACTGTTGGATGTGAATTATTACTTTTTCAACTAAAATAAGTGTGTTTAAAGTCATTTCTGTGCCTGAAATTGGTCAAAATTGAAGCTTTTGAGTAAGCGAAAACTCTGTAAAAATGGCAATTTTGGTCACTGTGAGGGTTTAAAAAGTGGTTATTCAACATGAGGCCCGATCCAAATGACATTTTGAATCATTTTTGGTAGAGTCCAAAAAATCAGTTTTATGATGAAAAACGATGACCCCGGACCTGTCGAACGTTCAGAAAATGGTCAATATTGATGAAATTTTAACATTTAATCTTTTGACTTTAAATGACTGTTGGATGTGAATTATTACTTTTTCAACTAAAATAAGTGTGTTTAAAGTCATTTCTGTGCCTGAAATTGGCCAAAATTGAAGCTTTTGAGTAAGCGAAAACTCTGTAAAAATGGCAATTTTGGTCACTGTGAGGGTTTAAAAAGTGGTTATTCAACATGAGGCCCGATCCAAATGACATTTTGAATAATTTTTGGTAGAGTCCAAAAAATCAATTTTATGATGAAAAACAATGACCCAGGACCAGTCGAACGTTCAAAAAAGTGGTCAATATTGATGAAATTTTAACATTTAATCTTTTGATTTTAAATGACTGTTGGATGTGAATTATTACTTTTTCAACTAAAATAAGTGTGTTTAAATCATTTCTGTGCCTGAAATTGGTCAAAATTGAAGCTTTTGAGTAAGCGAAAACTCTGTAAAATGGCAATTTTGGTCACTGTAAGGGTTTAAAAAGTGGTTATTCAACATGAGGCCCGATCCAAATAACATTTTGAATCATTTTTGGTAGAGTCCAAAAAATCAATTTTATGATGAAAAACGATGACCCCGGACCTGTCGAACGTTCAAAAAATGGTCAATATTGATGAAATTTTAACATTTAATCTTTTGACTTTAAATGACTGTTGGATGTGAATTATTACTTTTTCAACTAAAATAAGTGTGTTTAAAGTCATTTCTGTGCCTGAAATTGGTCAAAATTGAAGCTTTTGAGTAAGCGAAAACTCTGTAAAAATGCCAATTTTGGTCACTGTGAGGGTTTAAAAAGTGGTTATTCAACATGAGGCCCGATCCAAATGACATTTTGAATCATTTTTGGTAGAGTCCAAAAAAGTCAATTTTATGATGAAAAACGATGACCCCGGACCTGTCGAACGTTCAGAAAATGGTCAATATTGATAACATTTTAACATTTAATCTTTTGACTTTAAATGACTGTTGGATGTGAATTATTACTTTTTCAACTAAAATAAGTGTGTTTAAAGTCATTTCTGTGCCTGAATTTGGCCAAAATTGAAGCTTTTGAGTAAGCGAAAACTCTGTAAAAATGGCAATTTTGGTCACTGTGAGGGTTTAAAAAGTGGTTATTCAACATGAGGCCCTATCCAAATGACATTTTGAATCATTTTTGGTAGAGTCCAAAAAATCAATTTTATGATGAAAAACGATGACCCCGGACCAGTCGAACGTTAAAAAAAGTTGTCAATATTGATGAAATTTTAACATTTAATCTTTTGACTTTAAATGACTGTTGGATGTGAATTATTACTTTTTCAACTAAAATAAGTGTGTTTAAAGTTATTTCTCTGCCTGAAATTGGTCAAAATTGAAGCTTTTGAGTAAGCGAAAACTCTGTAAAATGGCAATTTTGGTCACTGTAAGGGTTTAAAAAGTGGTTATTCAACATGAGGCCCGATCCAAATGACATTTTGAATCATTTTTGGTAGAGTCCAAAAAATCAATTTTATGATGAAAAACGATGACCCCGGACCTGTCGAACGTTCAGAAAATGGTCAATATTGATGAAATTTTAACATTTAATCTTTTGACTTTAAATGACTGTTGGATTTGAATTCTTACTTTTTCAACTAAAATAAGTGTGTTTAAAGTAATTTCTGTGCCTGAAATTGGCCAAAATTGAAGCTTTTGAGTAAGCGAAAACTCTGTAAAAATGGCAATTTTGGTCACTGTGAGGGTTTAAAAAGTGGTTATTCAACATGAGGCCCGATCCTAATGACATTTTGAATCATTTTTGGTAGAGTCCAAAAAATCAATTTTATGATGAAAAACGATGACCCCGGACCAGTCGAACGTTCAAAAAATGGTCAATATTGATGAAATTTTAACATTTAATCTTTTGACTTTAAATGACTGTTGGATGTGAATTATTACTTTTTCAACTAAAATAAGTGTGTTTAAAGTCATTTCTGTGCCTGAAATTGGTCAAAATTAGAAGCTTTTGAGTGAGCGAAAACTCTGTAAAAATGGCAATTTTGGTCACTGTGAGGGTTTAAAAAGTGGTTATTCAACATGAGGCCCGATCCAAATGACATTTTGAATCATTTTTGGTAGAATCCAAAAAATCAAATTTATGATGAAAAACGATGACCCCGGACCTGTCGAACGTTCAGAAAATGGTCAATATTGATGAAATTTTAACATTTAATCTTTTGACTTTAAATGACTGTTGGATGTGAATTATTACTTTTTCAACTAAAATAAGTGTGTTTAAAGTCATTTCTGTGCCTGAAATTGGTCAAAATTGAAGCTTTTGAGTAAGCGAAAACTCTGTAAAAATGGCAATTTTGGTCACTGTGAGGGTTTAAAAAGTGGTTATTCAACATGAGGCCCGATCCAAATGACATTTTGAATCATTTTTGGTAGAGTCCAAAAAATCAATTTTATGATGAAAAACGATGACCCCGGACCTGTCGAACGTTCAGAAAATGGTCAATATTGATAACATTTTAACATTTAATCTTTTGACTTTAAATGACTGTTGGATGTGAATTATTACTTTTTCAACTAAAATAAGTGTGTTTAAAGTCATTCCTGTGCCTGAAATTGGCCAAAATTGAAGCTTTTGAGTAAGCGAAAACTCTGTAAAAATGGCAATTTTGGTCACTGTGAGGGTTTAAAAAGTGGTTATTCAACATGAGGCCCTATCCAAATGACATTTTGAATCATTTTTGGTAGAGTCCAAAAAATCAATTTTATGATGAAAAACGATGACCCCGGACCAGTCGAACGTTAAAAAAAGTGGTCAATATTGATGAAATTTTAACATTTAATCTTTTGACTTTAAATGACTGTTAGATGTGAATTATTACTTTTTCAACTAAAATAAGTGTGTTTAAATCATTTCTGTGCCTAAAATTGGTCAAAATTGAAGCTTTTGAGTAAGCGAAAACTCTGTAAAATGGCAATTTTGGTCACTGTGAGGGTTTAAAAAGTGGTTATTCAACATGAGGCCCGATCCAAATAACATTTTGAATCATTTTTGGTAGAGTCCAAAAAATCAATTTTATGATGAAAAACGATGACCCCGGACCTGTCGAACGTTCAAAAAATGGTCAATATTGATGAAATTTTAACATTTAATCTTTTGACTTTAAATGACTGTTGGATGTGAATTATTACTTTTTCAACTAAAATAAGTGTGTTTAAAGTCATTTCTGTGCCTGAAATTGGTCAAAATTGAAGCTTTTGAGTAAGCGAAAACTCTGTAAAAATGGCAATTTTGGTCACTGTGAGGGTTTAAAAAGTGGTTATTCAACATGAGGCCCGATCCAAATGACATTTTGAATCATTTTTGGTAGAGTCCAAAAAATCAGTTTTATGATGAAAAACGATGACCCCGGACCTGTCGAACGTTCAGAAAATGGTCAATATTGATAACATTTTAACATTTAATCTTTTGACTTTAAATGACTGTTGGATGTGAATTATTACTTTTTCAACTAAAATAAGTGTGTTTAAAGTCATTTCTGTGCCTGAATTTGGCCAAAATTGAAGCTTTTGAGTAAGCGAAAACTCTGTAAAAATGGCAATTTTGGTCACTGTGAGGGTTTAAAAAGTGGTTATTCAACATGAGGCCCTATCCAAATGACATTTTGAATCATTTTTGGTAGAGTCCAAAAAATCAATTTTATGATGAAAAACGATGACCCCGGACCAGTCGAACGTTAAAAAAAGTTGTCAATATTGATGAAATTTTAACATTTAATCTTTTGACTTTAAATGACTGTTGGATGTGAATTATTACTTTTTCAACTAAAATAAGTGTGTTTAAAGTCATTTCTCTGCCTGAAATTGGTCAAAATTGAAGCTTTTGAGTAAGCGAAAACTCTGTAAAATGGCAATTTTGGTCACTGTAAGGGTTTAAAAAGTGGTTATTCAACATGAGGCCCGATCCAAATGACATTTTGAATCATTTTTGGTAGAGTCCAAAAAATCAATTTTATGATGAAAAACGATGACCCCGGACCTGTCGAACGTTCAGAAAATGGTCAATATTGATGAAATTTTAACATTTAATCTTTTGACTTTAAATGACTGTTGGATTTGAATTCTTACTTTTTCAACTAAAATAAGTGTGTTTAAAGTAATTTCTGTGCCTGAAATTGGCCAAAATTGAAGCTTTTGAGTAAGCGAAAACTCTGTAAAAATGGCAATTTTGGTCACTGTGAGGGTTTAAAAAGTGGTTATTCAACATGAGGCCCGATCCTAATGACATTTTGAATCATTTTTGGTAGAGTCCAAAAAATCAATTTTATGATGAAAAACGATGACCCCGGACCAGTCGAACGTTCAAAAAATGGTCAATATTGATGAAATTTTAACATTTAATCTTTTGACTTTAAATGACTGTTGGATGTGAATTATTACTTTTTCAACTAAAATAAGTGTGTTTAAAGTCATTTCTGTGCCTGAAATTGGTCAAAATTAGAAGCTTTTGAGTGAGCGAAAACTCTGTAAAAATGGCAATTTTGGTCACTGTGAGGGTTTAAAAAGTGGTTATTCAACATGAGGCCCGATCCAAATGACATTTTGAATCATTTTTGGTAGAATCCAAAAAATCAAATTTATGATGAAAAACGTTGACCCCGGACCTGTCGAACGTTCAGAAAATGGTCAATATTGATGACATTTTAACATTTAATCTTTTGACTTTAAATGACTGTTGGATGTGAATTATTACTTTTTCAACTAAAATAAGTGTGTTTAAAGTCATTTCTGTGCCTGAAATTGGTCAAAATTGAAGCTTTTGAGTAAGCGAAAACTCTGTAAAAATGGCAATTTTGGTCACTGTGAGGGTTTAAAAAGTGGTTATTCAACATGAGGCCCGATCCAAATGACATTTTGAATCATTTTTGGTAGAGTCCAAAAAATCAATTTTATGATGAAAAACGATGACCCCGGACCTGTCGAACGTTCAGAAAATGGTCAATATTGATAACATTTTAACATTTAATCTTTTGACTTTAAATGACTGTTGGATGTGAATTATTACTTTTTCAACTAAAATAAGTGTGTTTAAAGTCATTCCTGTGCCTGAAATTGGCCAAAATTGAAGCTTTTGAGTAAGCGAAAACTCTGTAAAAATGGCAATTTTGGTCACTGTGAGGGTTTAAAAAGTGGTTATTCAACATGAGGCCCTATCCAAATGACATTTTGAATCATTTTTGGTAGAGTCCAAAAAATCAATTTTATGATGAAAAACGATGACCCCGGACCAGTCGAACGTTAAAAAAAGTGGTCAATATTGATGAAATTTTAACATTTAATCTTTTGACTTTAAATGACTGTTAGATGTGAATTATTACTTTTTCAACTAAAATAAGTGTGTTTAAATCATTTCTGTGCCTAAAATTGGTCAAAATTGAAGCTTTTGAGTAAGCGAAAACTCTGTAAAATGGCAATTTTGGTCACTGTGAGGGTTTAAAAAGTGGTTATTCAACATGAGGCCCGATCCAAATGACATTTTGAATCATTTTTGGTAGAGTCCAAAAAATCAATTTTATGATGAAACACGATGACCCCGGACCTGTCGACCGTTCAAAAAAGTGGTCAATATTGATGAAATTTTAACATTTAATCTTTTGACGTTAAATGACTGTTGGATGTGAATTATTACTTTTTCAACTAAAATAAGTGTGTTTAAAGTCATTTCTGTGCCTGAAATTGGCCAAAATTGAAGCTTTTGAGTAAGCAAAAACTCTGTAAAAATGGCAATTTTGGTCGCTGTAAGGGTTTAAAAAGTGGTTATTCAACATGAGGCCCGATCCAAATAACATTTTGAATCATTTTTGGTAGAGTCCAAAAAATCAATTTTATGATGAAAAACGATGACCCCGGACCTGTCGAACGTTCAAAAAATGGTCAATATTGATGAAATTTTAACATTTAATCTTTTGACTTTAAATGACTGTTGGATGTGAATTATTACTTTTTCAACTAAAATAAGTGTGTTTAAAGTCATTTCTGTGCCTGAAATTGGTCAAAATTGAAGCTTTTGAGTAAGCGAAAACTCTGTAAAAATGGCAATTTTGGTCACTGTGAGGGTTTAAAAAGTGGTTATTCAACATGAGGCCCGATCCAAATGACATTTTGAATCATTTTTGGTAGAGTCCAAAAAATCAGTTTTATGATGAAAAACGATGACCCCGGACCTGTCGAACGTTCAGAAAATGGTCAATATTGATGAAATTTTAACATTTAATCTTTTGACTTTAAATGACTGTTGGATGTGAATTATTACTTTTTCAACTAAAATAAGTGTGTTTAAAGTCATTTCTGTGCCTGAAATTGGCCAAAATTGAAGCTTTTGAGTAAGCGAAAACTCTGTAAAAATGGCAATTTTGGTCACTGTGAGGGTTTAAAAAGTGGTTATTCAACATGAGGCCCGATCCAAATGACATTTTGAATAATTTTTGGTAGAGTCCAAAAAATCAATTTTATGATGAAAAACAATGACCCAGGACCAGTCGAACGTTCAAAAAAGTGGTCAATATTGATGAAATTTTAACATTTAATCTTTTGATTTTAAATGACTGTTGGATGTGAATTATTACTTTTTCAACTAAAATAAGTGTGTTTAAATCATTTCTGTGCCTGAAATTGGTCAAAATTGAAGCTTTTGAGTAAGCGAAAACTCTGTAAAATGGCAATTTTGGTCACTGTAAGGGTTTAAAAAGTGGTTATTCAACATGAGGCCCGATCCAAATAACATTTTGAATCATTTTTGGTAGAGTCCAAAAAATCAATTTTATGATGAAAAACGATGACCCCGGACCTGTCGAACGTTCAAAAATGGTCAATATTGATGAAATTTTAACATTTAATCTTTTGACTTTAAATGACTGTTGGATGTGAATTATTACTTTTTCAACTAAAATAAGTGTGTTTAAAGTCATTTCTGTGCCTGAAATTGGTCAAAATTGAAGCTTTTGAGTAAGCGAAAACTCTGTAAAAATGCCAATTTTGGTCACTGTGAGGGTTTAAAAAGTGGTTATTCAACATGAGGCCCGATCCAAATGACATTTTGAATCATTTTTGGTAGAGTCCAAAAAAGTCAATTTTATGATGAAAAACGATGACCCCGGACCTGTCGAACGTTCAGAAAATGGTCAATATTGATAACATTTTAACATTTAATCTTTTGACTTTAAATGACTGTTGGATGTGAATTATTACTTTTTCAACTAAAATAAGTGTGTTTAAAGTCATTTCTGTGCCTGAATTTGGCCAAAATTGAAGCTTTTGAGTAAGCGAAAACTCTGTAAAAATGGCAATTTTGGTCACTGTGAGGGTTTAAAAAGTGGTTATTCAACATGAGGCCCTATCCAAATGACATTTTGAATCATTTTTGGTAGAGTCCAAAAAATCAATTTTATGATGAAAAACGATGACCCCGGACCAGTCGAACGTTAAAAAAAGTTGTCAATATTGATGAAATTTTAACATTTAATCTTTTGACTTTAAATGACTGTTGGATGTGAATTATTACTTTTTCAACTAAAATAAGTGTGTTTAAAGTCATTTCTCTGCCTGAAATTGGTCAAAATTGAAGCTTTTGAGTAAGCGAAAACTCTGTAAAAATGGCAATTTTGGTCACTGTAAGGGTTTAAAAAGTGGTTATTCAACATGAGGCCCGATCCAAATGACATTTTGAATCATTTTTGGTAGAGTCCAAAAAATCAATTTTATGATGAAAAACGATGACCCCGGACCTGTCGAACGTTCAGAAAATGGTCAATATTGATGAAATTTTAACATTTAATCTTTTGACTTTAAATGACTGTTGGATTTGAATTCTTACTTTTTCAACTAAAATAAGTGTGTTTAAAGTAATTTCTGTGCCTGAAATTGGCCAAAATTGAAGCTTTTGAGTAAGCGAAAACTCTGTAAAAATGGCAATTTTGGTCACTGTGAGGGTTTAAAAAGTGGTTATTCAACATGAGGCCCGATCCTAATGACATTTTGAATCATTTTTGGTAGAGTCCAAAAAATCAATTTTATGATGAAAAACGATGACCCCGGACCAGTCGAACGTTCAAAAAATGGTCAATATTGATGAAATTTTAACATTTAATCTTTTGACTTTAAATGACTGTTGGATGTGAATTATTACTTTTTCAACTAAAATAAGTGTGTTTAAAGTCATTTCTGTGCCTGAAATTGGTCAAAATTAGAAGCTTTTGAGTGAGCGAAAACTCTGTAAAAATGGCAATTTTGGTCACTGTGAGGGTTTAAAAAGTGGTTATTCAACATGAGGCCCGATCCAAATGACATTTTGAATCATTTTTGGTAGAATCCAAAAAATCAAATTTATGATGAAAAACGATGACCCCGGACCTGTCGAACGTTCAGAAAATGGTCAATATTGATGAAATTTTAACATTTAATCTTTTGACTTTAAATGACTGTTGGATGTGAATTATTACTTTTTCAACTAAAATAAGTGTGTTTAAAGTCATTTCTGTGCCTGAAATTGGTCAAAATTGAAGCTTTTGAGTAAGCGAAAACTCTGTAAAAATGGCAATTTTGGTCACTGTGAGGGTTTAAAAAGTGGTTATTCAACATGAGGCCCGATCCAAATGACATTTTGAATCATTTTTGGTAGAGTCCAAAAAATCAATTTTATGATGAAAAACGATGACCCCGGACCTGTCGAACGTTCAGAAAATGGTCAATATTGATAACATTTTAACATTTAATCTTTTGACTTTAAATGACTGTTGGATGTGAATTATTACTTTTTCAACTAAAATAAGTGTGTTTAAAGTCATTCCTGTGCCTGAAATTGGCCAAAATTGAAGCTTTTGAGTAAGCGAAAACTCTGTAAAAATGGCAATTTTGGTCACTGTGAGGGTTTAAAAAGTGGTTATTCAACATGAGGCCCTATCCAAATGACATTTTGAATCATTTTTGGTAGAGTCCAAAAAATCAATTTTATGATGAAAAACGATGACCCCGGACCAGTCGAACGTTAAAAAAAGTGGTCAATATTGATGAAATTTTAACATTTAATCTTTTGACTTTAAATGACTGTTAGATGTGAATTATTACTTTTTCAACTAAAATAAGTGTGTTTAAATCATTTCTGTGCCTAAAATTGGTCAAAATTGAAGCTTTTGAGTAAGCGAAAACTCTGTAAAATGGCAATTTTGGTCACTGTGAGGGTTTAAAAAGTGGTTATTCAACATGAGGCCCGATCCAAATAACATTTTGAATCATTTTTGGTAGAGTCCAAAAAATCAATTTTATGATGAAAAACGATGACCCCGGACCTGTCGAACGTTCAAAAAATGGTCAATATTGATGAAATTTTAACATTTAATCTTTTGACTTTAAATGACTGTTGGATGTGAATTATTACTTTTTCAACTAAAATAAGTGTGTTTAAAGTCATTTCTGTGCCTGAAATTGGTCAAAATTGAAGCTTTTGAGTAAGCGAAAACTCTGTAAAAATGGCAATTTTGGTCACTGTGAGGGTTTAAAAAGTGGTTATTCAACATGAGGCCCGATCCAAATGACATTTTGAATCATTTTTGGTAGAGTCCAAAAAATCAGTTTTATGATGAAAAACGATGACCCCGGACCTGTCGAACGTTCAGAAAATGGTCAATATTGATAACATTTTAACATTTAATCTTTTGACTTTAAATGACTGTTGGATGTGAATTATTACTTTTTCAACTAAAATAAGTGTGTTTAAAGTCATTTCTGTGCCTGAATTTGGCCAAAATTGAAGCTTTTGAGTAAGCGAAAACTCTGTAAAAATGGCAATTTTGGTCACTGTGAGGGTTTAAAAAGTGGTTATTCAACATGAGGCCCTATCCAAATGACATTTTGAATCATTTTTGGTAGAGTCCAAAAAATCAATTTTATGATGAAAAACGATGACCCCGGACCAGTCGAACGTTAAAAAAAGTTGTCAATATTGATGAAATTTTAACATTTAATCTTTTGACTTTAAATGACTGTTGGATGTGAATTATTACTTTTTCAACTAAAATAAGTGTGTTTAAAGTCATTTCTGTGCCTGAAATTGGCCAAAATTGAAGCTTTTGAGTAAGCGAAAACTCTGTAAAAATGGCAATTTTGGTCACTGTGAGGGTTTAAAAAGTGGTTATTCAACATGAGGCCCGATCCAAATGACATTTTGAATAATTTTTGGTAGAGTCCAAAAAATCAATTTTATGATGAAAAACAATGACCCAGGACCAGTCGAACGTTCAAAAAAGTGGTCAATATTGATGAAATTTTAACATTTAATCTTTTGATTTTAAATGACTGTTGGATGTGAATTATTACTTTTTCAACTAAAATAAGTGTGTTTAAATCATTTCTGTGCCTGAAATTGGTCAAAATTGAAGCTTTTGAGTAAGCGAAAACTCTGTAAAATGGCAATTTTGGTCACTGTAAGGGTTTAAAAAGTGGTTATTCAACATGAGGCCCGATCCAAATAACATTTTGAATCATTTTTGGTAGAGTCCAAAAAATCAATTTTATGATGAAAAACGATGACCCCGGACCTGTCGAACGTTCAAAAAATGGTCAATATTGATGAAATTTTAACATTTAATCTTTTGACTTTAAATGACTGTTGGATGTGAATTATTACTTTTTCAACTAAAATAAGTGTGTTTAAAGTCATTTCTGTGCCTGAAATTGGTCAAAATTGAAGCTTTTGAGTAAGCGAAAACTCTGTAAAAATGCCAATTTTGGTCACTGTGAGGGTTTAAAAAGTGGTTATTCAACATGAGGCCCGATCCAAATGACATTTTGAATCATTTTTGGTAGAGTCCAAAAAAGTCAATTTTATGATGAAAAACGATGACCCCGGACCTGTCGAACGTTCAGAAAATGGTCAATATTGATAACATTTTAACATTTAATCTTTTGACTTTAAATGACTGTTGGATGTGAATTATTACTTTTTCAACTAAAATAAGTGTGTTTAAAGTCATTTCTGTGCCTGAATTTGGCCAAAATTGAAGCTTTTGAGTAAGCGAAAACTCTGTAAAAATGGCAATTTTGGTCACTGTGAGGGTTTAAAAAGTGGTTATTCAACATGAGGCCCTATCCAAATGACATTTTGAATCATTTTTGGTAGAGTCCAAAAAATCAATTTTATGATGAAAAACGATGACCCCGGACCAGTCGAACGTTAAAAAAAGTTGTCAATATTGATGAAATTTTAACATTTAATCTTTTGACTTTAAATGACTGTTGGATGTGAATTATTACTTTTTCAACTAAAATAAGTGTGTTTAAAGTCATTTCTCTGCCTGAAATTGGTCAAAATTGAAGCTTTTGAGTAAGCGAAAACTCTGTAAAATGGCAATTTTGGTCACTGTAAGGGTTTAAAAAGTGGTTATTCAACATGAGGCCCGATCCAAATGACATTTTGAATCATTTTTGGTAGAGTCCAAAAAATCAATTTTATGATGAAAAACGATGACCCCGGACCTGTCGAACGTTCAGAAAATGGTCAATATTGATGAAATTTTAACATTTAATCTTTTGACTTTAAATGACTGTTGGATTTGAATTCTTACTTTTTCAACTAAAATAAGTGTGTTTAAAGTAATTTCTGTGCCTGAAATTGGCCAAAATTGAAGCTTTTGAGTAAGCGAAAACTCTGTAAAAATGGCAATTTTGGTCACTGTGAGGGTTTAAAAAGTGGTTATTCAACATGAGGCCCGATCCTAATGACATTTTGAATCATTTTTGGTAGAGTCCAAAAAATCAATTTTATGATGAAAAACGATGACCCCGGACCAGTCGAACGTTCAAAAAATGGTCAATATTGATGAAATTTTAACATTTAATGTTTTGACTTTAAATGACTGTTGGATGTGAATTATTACTTTTTCAACTAAAATAAGTGTGTTTAAAGTCATTTCTGTGCCTGAAATTGGTCAAAATTAGAAGCTTTTGAGTGAGCGAAAACTCTGTAAAAATGGCAATTTTGGTCACTGTGAGGGTTTAAAAAGTGGTTATTCAACATGAGGCCCGATCCAAATGACATTTTGAATCATTTTTGGTAGAATCCAAAAAATCAAATTTATGATGAAAAACGATGACCCCGGACCTGTCGAACGTTCAGAAAATGGTCAATATTGATGAAATTTTAACATTTAATCTTTTGACTTTAAATGACTGTTGGATGTGAATTATTACTTTTTCAACTAAAATAAGTGTGTTTAAAGTCATTTCTGTGCCTGAAATTGGTCAAAATTGAAGCTTTTGAGTAAGCGAAAACTCTGTAAAAATGGCAATTTTGGTCACTGTGAGGGTTTAAAAAGTGGTTATTCAACATGAGGCCCGATCCAAATGACATTTTGAATCATTTTTGGTAGAGTCCAAAAAATCAATTTTATGATGAAAAACGATGACCCCGGACCTGTCGAACGTTCAGAAAATGGTCAATATTGATAACATTTTAACATTTAATCTTTTGACTTTAAATGACTGTTGGATGTGAATTATTACTTTTTCAACTAAAATAAGTGTGTTTAAAGTCATTCCTGTGCCTGAAATTGGCCAAAATTGAAGCTTTTGAGTAAGCGAAAACTCTGTAAAAATGGCAATTTTGGTCACTGTGAGGGTTTAAAAAGTGGTTATTCAACATGAGGCCCTATCCAAATGACATTTTGAATCATTTTTGGTAGAGTCCAAAAAATCAATTTTATGATGAAAAACGATGACCCCGGACCAGTCGAACGTTAAAAAAAGTGGTCAATATTGATGAAATTTTAACATTTAATCTTTTGACTTTAAATGACTGTTAGATGTGAATTATTACTTTTTCAACTAAAATAAGTGTGTTTAAATCATTTCTGTGCCTAAAATTGGTCAAAATTGAAGCTTTTGAGTAAGCGAAAACTCTGTAAAATGGCAATTTTGGTCACTGTGAGGGTTTAAAAAGTGGTTATTCAACATGAGGCCCGATCCAAATGACATTTTGAATCATTTTTGGTAGAGTCCAAAAAATCAATTTTATGATGAAAAACGATGACCCCGGACCTGTCGAACGTTCAAAAAAGTGGTCAATATTGATGAAATTTTAACATTTAATCTTTTGACGTTAAATGACTGTTGGATGTGAATTATTACTTTTTCAACTAAAATAAGTGTGTTTAAAGTCATTTCTGTGCCTGAAATTGGCCAAAATTGAAGCTTTTGAGTAAGCAAAAACTCTGTAAAAATGGCAATTTTGGTCGCTGTGAGGGTTTAAAAAGTGGTTATTCAACATGAGGCCCGATCCAAATAACATTTTGAATCATTTTTGGTAGAGTCCAAAAAATCAATTTTATGATGAAAAACGATGACCCCGGACCTGTCGAACGTTCAAAAAATGGTCAATATTGATGAAATTTTAACATTTAATCTTTTGACTTTAAATGACTGTTGGATGTGAATTATTACTTTTTCAACTAAAATAAGTGTGTTTAAAGTCATTTCTGTGCCTGAAATTGGTCAAAATTGAAGCTTTTGAGTAAGCGAAAACTCTGTAAAAATGGCAATTTTGGTCACTGTGAGGGTTTAAAAAGTGGTTATTCAACATGAGGCCCGATCCAAATGACATTTTGAATCATTTTTGGTAGAGTCCAAAAAATCAGTTTTATGATGAAAAACGATGACCCCGGACCTGTCGAACGTTCAGAAAATGGTCAATATTGATAAAATTTTAACATTTAATCTTTTGACTTTAAATGACTGTTGGATGTGAATTATTACTTTTTCAACTAAAATAAGTGTGTTTAAAGTCATTTCTGTGCCTGAAATTGGCCAAAATTGAAGCTTTTGAGTAAGCGAAAACTCTGTAAAAATGGCAATTTTGGTCACTGTGAGGGTTTAAAAAGTGGTTATTCAACATGAGGCCCTATCCAAATGACATTTTGAATCATTTTTGGTAGAGTCCAAAAAATCAATTTTATGATGAAAAACGATGACCCCGGACCAGTCGAACGTTAAAAAAAGTGGTCAATATTGATGAAAGTTTAACATTTAATCTTTTGACTTTAAATGACTGTTAGATGTGAATTATTACTTTTTCAACTAAAATAAGTGTGTTTAAATCATTTCTGTGCCTAAAATTGGTCAAAATTGAAGCTTTTGAGTAAGCGAAAACTCTGTAAAATGGCAATTTTGGTCACTGTGAGGGATTAAAAAGTGGTTATTCAACATGAGGCCCGATCCAAATGACATTTTGAATAATTTTTGGTAGAGTCCAAAAAATCAATTTTATGATGAAAAACGATGACCCCGGACCTGTCGAACGTTCAAAAAAGTGGTCAATATGATGAAATTTTAACATTTAATCTTTTGACGTTAAATGACTGTTGGATGTGAATTATTACTTTTTCAACTAAAATAAGTGTGTTTAAAGTCATTTCTGTGCCTGAAATTGGCCAAAATTGAAGCTTTTGAGTAAGCGAAAACTCTGTAAAAATGGCAATTTTGGTCACTGTGAGGGTTTAAAAAGTGGTTATTCAACATGAGGCCCGATCCAAATGACATTTTGAATCATTTTTGGTAGAGTCCAAAAAATCAATTTTATGATGAAAAACGATGACCACGGACCTGTCGAACGTTCAGAAAATGGTCAATATTGATGAAATTTTAACATTTAATCTTTTGACTTTAAATGACTGTTGGATGTGAATTATTACTTTTTCAACTAAAATAAGTGTGTTTAAAGTCATTTCTGTGCCTGAAATTGGTCAAAATTGAAGCTTTTGAGTGAGCGAAAACTCTGTAAAAATGGCAATTTTGGTCACTGTGAGGGTTTAAAAAGTGGTTATTCAACATGAGGCCCGATACAAATGACATTTTGAAATATTTTTGGTAGAATCCAAAAAATCAATTTTATGATGAAAAACGATGACCCCGGACCTGTCGAACGTTCAAAAAATGGTCAATATTGATGAAATTTTAACATTTAATCTTTTGACTTTAAATGACTGTTAGATGTGAATTATTACATTTTCAACTGAAATAAGTGTGTTTAAAGTCATTTCTGTGCCTGAAATTGGTCAAAATTGAAGCTTTTGAGTAAGCGAAAACTCTGTAAAATGGCAATTTTGGTCACTGTGAGGGTTTAAAAAGTGGTTATTCAACATGAGGCCCGATCCAAATGACATTTTGAATCATTTTTGGTAGAGTCCAAAAAATCAATTTTATGATGAAAAACGATGACCCCGGACCTGTCGAACGTTCAAAAAATGGTCAATATTGATGAAATTTTAACATTTAATCTTTTGACGTTAAATGACTGTTGGATGTGAATTATTACTTTTTCAACTAAAATAAGTGTGTTTAAAGTCATTTCTGTGCCTGAAATTGGCCAAAATTGAAGCTTTTGAGTAAGCAAAAACTCTGTAAAAATGGCAATTTTGGTCGCTGTGAGGGTTTAAAAAGTGGTTATTCAACATGAGGCCCGATCCAAATAACATTTTGAATCATTTTTGGTAGAGTCCAAAAAATCAATTTTATGATGAAAAACGATGACCCCGGACCTGTCGAACGTTCAAAAAATGGTCAATATTGATGAAATTTTAACATTTAATCTTTTGACTTTAAATGACTGTTGGATGTGAATTATTACTTTTTCAACTAAAATAAGTGTGTTTAAAGTCATTTCTGTGCCTGAAATTGGCCAAAATTGAAGCTTTTGAGTAAGCGAAAACTCTGTAAAAATGGCAATTTTGGTCACTGTGAGGGTTTAAAAAGTGGTTATTCAACATGAGGCCCTATCCAAATGACATTTTGAATCGTTTTTGGTAGAGTCCAAAAAATCAATTTTATGATGAAAAACGATGACCCCGGACCAGTCGAACGTTAAAAAAAGTGGTCAATATTGATGAAATTTTAACATTTAATCTTTTGACTTTAAATGACTGTTAGATGTGAATTATTACTTTTTCAACTAAAATAAGTGTGTTTAAATCATTTCTGTGCCTAAAATTGGTCAAAATTGAAGCTTTTGAGTAAGCGAAAACTCTGTAAAATGGCAATTTTGGTCACTGTGAGGGTTTAAAAAGTGGTTATTCAACATGAGGCCCGATCCAAATGACATTTTGAATCATTTTTGGTAGAGTCCAAAAAATCAATTTTATGATGAAAAACGATGACCCCGGACCTGTCGAACGTTCAAAAAAGTGGTCAATATTGATGAAATTTTAACATTTAATCTTTTGACGTTAAATGACTGTTGGATGTGAATTATTACTTTTTCAACTAAAATAAGTGTGTTTAAAGTCATTTCTGTGCCTGAAATTGGCCAAAATTGAAGCTTTTGAGTAAGCAAAAACTCTGTAAAAATGGCAATTTTGGTCGCTGTGAGGGTTTAAAAAGTGGTTATTCAACATGAGGCCCGATCCAAATAACATTTTGAATCATTTTTGGTAGAGTCCAAAAAATCAATTTTATGATGAAAAACGATGACCCCGGACCTGTCGAACGTTCAAAAAATGGTCAATATTGATGAAATTTTAACATTTAATCTTTTGACTTTAAATGACTGTTGGATGTGAATTATTACTTTTTCAACTAAAATAAGTGTGTTTAAAGTCATTTCTGTGCCTGAAATTGGTCAAAATTGAAGCTTTTGAGTAAGCGAAAACTCTGTAAAAATGGCAATTTTGGTCACTGTGAGGGTTTAAAAAGTGGTTATTCAACATGAGGCCCGATCCAAATGACATTTTGAATCATTTTTGGTAGAGTCCAAAAAATCAGTTTTATGATGAAAAACGATGACCCCGGACCTGTCGAACGTTCAGAAAATGGTCAATATTGATAAAATTTTAACATTTAATCTTTTGACTTTAAATGACTGTTGGATGTGAATTATTACTTTTTCAACTAAAATAAGTGTGTTTAAAGTCATTTCTGTGCCTGAAATTGGCCAAAATTGAAGCTTTTGAGTAAGCGAAAACTCTGTAAAAATGGCAATTTTGGTCACTGTGAGGGTTTAAAAAGTGGTTATTCAACATGAGGCCCTATCCAAATGACATTTTGAATCATTTTTGGTAGAGTCCAAAAAATCAATTTTATGATGAAAAACGATGACCCCGGACCAGTCGAACGTTAAAAAAAGTGGTCAATATTGATGAAAGTTTAACATTTAATCTTTTGACTTTAAATGACTGTTAGATGTGAATTATTACTTTTTCAACTAAAATAAGTGTGTTTAAATCATTTCTGTGCCTAAAATTGGTCAAAATTGAAGCTTTTGAGTAAGCGAAAACTCTGTAAAATGGCAATTTTGGTCACTGTGAGGGTTTAAAAAGTGGTTATTCAACATGAGGCCCGATCCAAATGACATTTTGAATAATTTTTGGTAGAGTCCAAAAAATCAATTTTATGATGAAAAACGATGACCCCGGACCTGTCGAACGTTCAAAAAAGTGGTCAATATGATGAAATTTTAACATTTAATCTTTTGACGTTAAATGACTGTTGGATGTGAATTATTACTTTTTCAACTAAAATAAGTGTGTTTAAAGTCATTTCTGTGCCTGAAATTGGCCAAAATTGAAGCTTTTGAGTAAGCGAAAACTCTGTAAAAATGGCAATTTTGGTCACTGTGAGGGTTTAAAAAGTGGTTATTCAACATGAGGCCCGATCCAAATGACATTTTGAATCATTTTTGGTAGAGTCCAAAAAATCAATTTTATGATGAAAAACGATGACCACGGACCTGTCGAACGTTCAGAAAATGGTCAATATTGATGAAATTTTAACATTTAATCTTTTGACTTTAAATGACTGTTGGATGTGAATTATTACTTTTTCAACTAAAATAAGTGTGTTTAAAGTCATTTCTGTGCCTGAAATTGGTCAAAATTGAAGCTTTTGAGTGAGCGAAAACTCTGTAAAAATGGCAATTTTGGTCACTGTGAGGGTTTAAAAAGTGGTTATTCAACATGAGGCCCGATCCAAATGACATTTTGAAATATTTTTGGTAGAATCCAAAAAATCAATTTTATGATGAAAAACGATGACCCCGGACCTGTCGAACGTTCAAAAAATGGTCAATATTGATGAAATTTTAACATTTAATCTTTTGACTTTAAATGACTGTTAGATGTGAATTATTACATTTTCAACTGAAATAAGTGTGTTTAAAGTCATTTCTGTGCCTGAAATTGGTCAAAATTGAAGCTTTTGAGTAAGCGAAAACTCTGTAAAATGGCAATTTTGGTCACTGTGAGGGTTTAAAAAGTGGTTATTCAACATGAGGCCCGATCCAAATGACATTTTGAATCATTTTTGGTAGAGTCCAAAAAATCAATTTTATGATGAAAAACGATGACCCCGGACCTGTCGAACGTTCAAAAAATGGTCAATATTGATGAAATTTTAACATTTAATCTTTTGACGTTAAATGACTGTTGGATGTGAATTATTACTTTTTCAACTAAAATAAGTGTGTTTAAAGTCATTTCTGTGCCTGAAATTGGCCAAAATTGAAGCTTTTGAGTAAGCAAAAACTCTGTAAAAATGGCAATTTTGGTCGCTGTGAGGGTTTAAAAAGTGGTTATTCAACATGAGGCCCGATCCAAATAACATTTTGAATCATTTTTGGTAGAGTCCAAAAAATCAATTTTATGATGAAAAACGATGACCCCGGACCTGTCGAACGTTCAAAAAATGGTCAATATTGATGAAATTTTAACATTTAATCTTTTGACTTTAAATGACTGTTGGATGTGAATTATTACTTTTTCAACTAAAATAAGTGTGTTTAAAGTCATTTCTGTGCCTGAAATTGGCCAAAATTGAAGCTTTTGAGTAAGCGAAAACTCTGTAAAAATGGCAATTTTGGTCACTGTGAGGGTTTAAAAAGTGGTTATTCAACATGAGGCCCTATCCAAATGACATTTTGAATCGTTTTTGGTAGAGTCCAAAAAATCAGTTTTATGATGAAAAACGATGACCCCGGACCAGTCGAACGTTAAAAAAAGTGGTCAATATTGATGAAAGTTTAACATTTAATCTTTTGACTTTAAATGACTGTTAGATGTGAATTATTACTTTTTCAACTAAAATAAGTGTGTTTAAATCATTTCTGTGCCTAAAATTGGTCAAAATTGAAGCTTTTGAGTAAGCGAAAACTCTGTAAAATGGCAATTTTGGTCACTGTGAGGGTTTAAAAAGTGGTTATGCAACATGAGGCCCGATCCAAATGACATTTTGAATCATTTTTGGTAGAGTCTAAAAAATCAATTTTATGATGAAAAACGATGACCCCGGACCTGTCGAACGTTCAAAAAAATGGTCAATATGATGAAATTTTAACATTTAATCTTTTGACTTTAAATGACTGTTAGATGTGAATTATTACTTTTTCAACTAAAATAAGTGTGTTTAAATCATTTCTGTGCCTAAAATTGGTCAAAATTGAAGCTTTTGAGTAAGCGAAAACTCTGTAAAATGGCAATTTTGGTCACTGTGAGGGTTTAAAAAGTGGTTATTCAACATGAGGCCCGATCCAAATGACATTTTGAATAATTTTTGGTAGAGTCCAAAAAATCAATTTTATGATGAAAAACGATGACCCCGGACCTGTCGAACGTTCAAAAAATGGTCAATATTGATGAAATTTTAACATTTAATCTTTTGACGGTAAATGACTGTTGGATGTGAATTATTACTTTTTCAACTAAAATAAGTGTGTTTAAAGTCATTTCTCTGCCTGAAATTGGTCAAAATTGAAGCTTTTGAGTAAGCGAAAACTCTGTAAAAATGGCAATTTTGGTCACTGTGAGGGTTTAAAAAGTGGTTATTCAACATGAGGCCCGATCCAAATGACATTTTGAATCATTTTTGGTAGAGTCTAAAAAATCAATTTTATGATGAAAAACGATGACCCCGGACCTGTCGAACGTTCAAAAAAGTGGTCAATATGATGAAATTTTAACATTTAATCTTTTGACGTTAAATGACTGTTGGATGTGAATTATTACTTTTTCAACTAAAATAAGTGTGTTTAAAGTCATTTCTGTGCCTGAAATTGGCCAAAATTGAAGCTTTTGAGTAAGCGAAAACTCTGTAAAAATGGCAATTTTGGTCACTGTGAGGGTTTAAAAAGTGGTTATTCAACATGAGGCCCGATCCAAATGACATTTTGAATCATTTTTGGTAGAGTCCAAAAAATCAATTTTATGATGAAAAACGATGACCACGGACCTGTCGAACGTTCAGAAAATGGTCAATATTGATGAAATTTTAACATTTAATCTTTTGACTTTAAATGACTGTTGGATGTGAATTATTACTTTTTCAACTAAAATAAGTGTGTTTAAAGTCATTTCTGTGCCTGAAATTGGTCAAAATTGAAGCTTTTGAGTGAGCGAAAACTCTGTAAAAATGGCAATTTTGGTCACTGTGAGGGTTTAAAAAGTGGTTATTCAACATGAGGCCCGATCCAAATGACATTTTGAAATATTTTTGGTAGAATCCAAAAAATCAATTTTATGATGAAAAACGATGACCCCGGACCTGTCGAACGTTCAAAAAATGGTCAATATTGATGAAATTTTAACATTTAATCTTTTGACTTTAAATGACTGTTAGATGTGAATTATTACATTTTCAACTGAAATAAGTGTGTTTAAAGTCATTTCTGTGCCTGAAATTGGTCAAAATTGAAGCTTTTGAGTAAGCGAAAACTCTGTAAAATGGCAATTTTGGTCACTGTGAGGGTTTAAAAAGTGGTTATTCAACATGAGGCCCGATCCAAATGACATTTTGAATCATTTTTGGTAGAGTCCAAAAAATCAATTTTATGATGAAAAACGATGACCCCGGACCTGTCGAACGTTCAAAAAATGGTCAATAATGATGAAATTTTAACATTTAATCTTTTGACGTTAAATGACTGTTGGATGTGAATTATTACTTTTTCAACTAAAATAAGTGTGTTTAAAGTCATTTCTGTGCCTGAAATTGGCCAAAATTGAAGCTTTTGAGTAAGCAAAAACTCTGTAAAAATGGCAATTTTGGTCGCTGTGAGGGTTTAAAAAGTGGTTATTCAACATGAGGCCCGATCCAAATAACATTTTGAATCATTTTTGGTAGAGTCCAAAAAATCAATTTTATGATGAAAAACGATGACCCCGGACCTGTCGAACGTTCAAAAAATGGTCAATATTGATGAAATTTTAACATTTAATCTTTTGACTTTAAATGACTGTTGGATGTGAATTATTACTTTTTCAACTAAAATAAGTGTGTTTAAAGTCATTTCTGTGCCTGAAATTGGCCAAAATTGAAGCTTTTGAGTAAGCGAAAACTCTGTAAAAATGGCAATTTTGGTCACTGTGAGGGTTTAAAAAGTGGTTATTCAACATGAGGCCCTATCCAAATGACATTTTGAATCGTTTTTGGTAGAGTCCAAAAAATCAGTTTTATGATGAAAAACGATGACCCCGGACCTGTCGAACGTTCAAAAAAATGGTCAATATGATGAAATTTTAACATTTAATCTTTTGACGTTAAATGACTGTTGGATGTGAATTATTACTTTTTCAACTAAAATAAGTGTGTTTAAAGTCATTTCTGTGCCTGAAATTGGTCAAAATTGAAGCTTTTGAGTGAGCGAAAACTCTGTAAAAATGGCAATTTTGGTCACTGTGAGGGTTTAAAAAGTGGTTATTCAACATGAGGCCCGATCCAAATGACATTTTGAAATATTTTTGGTAGAATCCAAAAAATCAATTTTATGATGAAAAACGATGACCCCGGACCTGTCGAACGTTCAAAAAATGGTCAATATTGATGAAATTTTAACATTTAATCTTTTGACTTTAAATGACTGTTGGATGTGAATTATTACATTTTCAACTGAAATAAGTGTGTTTAAAGTCATTTCTGTGCCTGAAATTGGTCAAAATTGAAGCTTTTGAGTAAGCGAAAACTATGTAAAAATGGCAATTTTGGTCACTGTGAGGGTTTAAAAAGTGGTTATTCAACATGAGGCCCGATCCAAATGACATTTTGAATCATTTTTGGTAGAGTCCAAAAAATAAATTTTATGATGAAAAACGATGACCCCGGACCTGTCGAACGTTCAAAAAATGGTCAATATTGATGAAATTTTAACATTTAATCTTTTGACTTTAAATGACTGTTGGATGTGAATTATTACTTTTTCAACTAAAATAAGTGTGTTTAAAGTCATTTCTGTGCCTGAAATTGGTCAAAATTGAAGCTTTTGAGTAAGCGAAAACTCTGTAAAAATGGCAATTTTGGTCACTGTGAGGGTTTAAAAAGTGGTTATTCAACATGAGGCCCGATCCAAATGACATTTTGAATCATTTTTGGTAGAGTCCAAAAAATCAGTTTTATGATGAAAAACGATGACCCCGGACCTGTCGAACGTTCAGAAAATGGTCAATATTGATAAAATTTTAACATTTAATCTTTTGACTTTAAATGACTGTTGGATGTGAATTATTACTTTTTCAACTAAAATAAGTGTGTTTAAAGTCATTTCTGTGCCTGAAATTGGCCAAAATTGAAGCTTTTGAGTAAGCGAAATCTCTGTAAAATGGCAATTTTGGTCACTGTGAGGGTTTAAAAAGTGGTTATTCAACATGAGGCCCGATCCAAATGACATTTTGAATCATTTTTGGTAGAGTCCAAAAAATCAATTTTATGATAAAAAACGATGACCCCGGACCTGTCGAACGTTTAAAAAATGGTCAATATTGATGAAATTTTAACATTTAATCTTTTGACGGTACATGACTGTTGGATGTGAATTATTACTTTTTCAACTAAAATAAGTGTGTTTAAAGTCATTTCTTTGCCTGAAATTGGTCAAAATTGAAGCTTTTGAGTAAGCGAAAACTCTGTAAAAATGGCAATTTTGGGGGTTTAAAAGGTGTTGTGAGGGTTTAAAAAGTGGTTATTCAACATGAGGCCCGATCCAAATGACATTTTGAATCATTTTTGGTAGAGTCTAAAAAAAAAATTTTATGATGAAAAACGATGACCCCGGACCTGTCGAACGTTCAAAAAAGTGGTCAATATTGATGAAATTTTAACATTTAATCTTTTGACGTTAAATGACTGTTGGATGTGAATTATTACTTTTTCAACTAAAATAAGTGTGTTTAAAGTCATTTCTGTGCCTGAAATTGGCCAAAATTGAAGCTTTTGAGTAAGCGAAATCTCTGTAAAAATGGCAATTTTGGTCACTGTGAGGGTTTAAAAAGTGTTTATTCAACATGAGGCCCGATCCAAATGACATTTTTTATCATTTTTGGTAGAGTCCAAAAAATCAATTTTATGATGAAAAACGATGACCCCGGACCTGTCGAACGTTCAGAAAATGGTCAATATTGATGAAATTTTAACATTTAATCTTTTGACTTTAAATGACTGTTGGATGTGAATTATTACTTTTTCAACTAAAATAAGTGTGTTTAAAGTCATTTCTGTGCCTGAAATTGGCCAAAATTGAAGCTTTTGAGTAAGCGAAAACTCTGTAAAAATGGCAATTTTGGTCACTGTGAGGGTTTAAAAAGTGGTTATTCAACATGAGGCCCGATCCAAATGACATTTTGAATAATTTTTGGTAGAGTCCAAAAAATCAATTTTATGATGAAAAACAATGACCCCGGACCAGTCGAACGTTCAGAAAATGGTCAATATTGATGAAATTTTAACATTTAATCTTTTGACTTTAAATGACTGTTGGATGTGAATTATTACTTTTTCAACTAAAATAAGTGTGTTTAAAGTCATTTCTGTGCCTGAAATTGGTCAAAATTGAAGCTTTTGAGTGAGCGAAAACTCTGTAAAAATGGCAATTTTGGTCACTGTGAGGGTTTAAAAAGTGGTTATTCAACATGAGGCCCGATCCAAATGACATTTTGAAATATTTTTGGTAGAATCCAAAAAATCAATTTTATGATGAAAAACGATGACCCCGGACCTGTCGAACGTTCAAAAAATGGTCAATATTGATGAAATTTTAACATTTAATCTTTTGACTTTAAATGACTGTTAGATGTGAATTATTACATTTTCAACTGAAATAAGTGTGTTTAAAGTCATTTCTGTGCCTGAAATTGGTCAAAATTGAAGCTTTTGAGTGAGCGAAAACTCTGTAAAAATGGCAATTTTGGTCACTGTGAGGGTTTAAAAAGTGGTTATTCAACATGAGGCCCGATCCAAATGACATTTTGAAATATTTTTGGTAGAATCCAAAAAATCAATTTTATGATGAAAAACGATGACCCCGGACCTGTCGAACGTTCAAAAAATGGTCAATATTGATGAAATTTTAACATTTAATCTTTTGACTTTAAATGACTGTTAGATGTGAATTATTACATTTTCAACTGAAATAAGTGTGTTTAAAGTCATTTCTGTGCCTGAAATCAGTCAAAATTGAAGCTTTTGAGTAAGCGAAAACTCTGTAAAATGGCAATTTTGGTCACTGTGAGGGTTTAAAAAGTGGTTATTCAACATGAGGCCCGATCCAAATGACATTTTGAATCATTTTTGGTAGAGTCCAAAAAATCAATTTTATGATGAAAAACGATGACCCCGGACCTGTCGAACGTTCAAAAAATGGTCAATATTGATGAAATTTTAACATTTAATCTTTTGACGTTAAATGACTGTTGGATGTGAATTATTACTTTTTCAACTAAAATAAGTGTGTTTAAAGTCATTTCTGTGCCTGAAATTGGCCAAAATTGAAGCTTTTGAGTAAGCAAAAACTCTGTAAAAATGGCAATTTTGGTCGCTGTGAGGGTTTAAAAAGTGGTTATTCAACATGAGGCCCGATCCAAATAACATTTTGAATCATTTTTGGTAGAGTCCAAAAAATCAATTTTATGATGAAAAACGATGACCCCGGACCTGTCGAACGTTCAAAAAATGGTCAATATTGATGAAATTTTAACATTTAATCTTTTGACTTTAAATGACTGTTGGATGTGAATTATTACTTTTTCAACTAAAATAAGTGTGTTTAAAGTCATTTCTGTGCCTGAAATTGGTCAAAATTGAAGCTTTTGAGTAAGCGAAAACTCTGTAAAAATGGCAATTTTGGTCACTGTGAGGGTTTAAAAAGTGGTTATTCAACATGAGGCCCGATCCAAATGACATTTTGAATAATTTTTGGTAGAGTCCAAAAAATCAGTTTTATGATGAAAAACGATGACCCCGGACCTGTCGAACGTTCAGAAAATGGTCAATATTGATAAAATTTTAACATTTAATCTTTTGACTTTAAATGACTGTTGGATGTGAATTATTACTTTTTCAACTAAAATAAGTGTGTTTAAAGTCATTTCTGTGCCTGAAATTGGCCAAAATTGAAGCTTTTGAGTAAGCGAAAACTCTGTAAAAATGGCAATTTTGGTCACTGTGAGGGTTTAAAAAGTGGTTATTCAACATGAGGCCCTATCCAAATGACATTTTGAATCGTTTTTGGTAGAGTCCAAAAAATCAATTTTATGATGAAAAACGATGACCCCGGACCAGTCGAACGTTAAAAAAAGTGGTCAATATTGATGAAAGTTTAACATTTAATCTTTTGACTTTAAATGACTGTTAGATGTGATTTATTACTTTTTCAACTAAAATAAGTGTGTTTAAATCATTTCTGTGCCTAAAATTGGTCAAAATTGAAGCTTTTGAGTAAGCGAAAACTCTGTAAAATGGCAATTTTGGTCACTGTGAGGGTTTAAAAAGTGGTTATGCAACATGAGGCCCGATCCAAATGACATTTTGAATCATTTTTGGTAGAGTCTAAAAAATCAATTTTATGATGAAAAACGATGACCCCGGACCTGTCGAACGTTCAAAAAAATGGTCAATATGATGAAATTTTAACATTTAATCTTTTGACGTTAAATGACTGTTGGATGTGAATTATTACTTTTTCAACTAAAATAAGTGTGTTTAAAGTCATTTCTGTGCCTGAAATTGGCCAAAATTGAAGCTTTTGAGTAAGCGAAATCTCTGTAAAAATGGCAATTTTGGTCACTGTGAGGGTTTAAAAAGTGTTTATTCAACATGAGGCCCGATCCAAATGACATTTTTTATCATTTTTGGTAGAGTCCAAAAAATCAATTTTATGATGAAAAACGATGACCCCGGACCTGTCGAACGTTCAGAAAATGGTCAATATTGATGAAATTTTAACATTTAATCTTTTGACTTTAAATGACTGTTGGATGTGAATTATTACTTTTTCAACTAAAATAAGTGTGTTTAAAGTCATTTCTGTGCCTGAAATTGGCCAAAATTGAAGCTTTTGAGTAAGCGAAAACTCTGTAAAAATGGCAATTTTGGTCACTGTGAGGGTTTAAAAAGTGGTTATTCAACATGAGGCCCGATCCAAATGACATTTTGAATAATTTTTGGTAGAGTCCAAAAAATCAATTTTATGATGAAAAACAATGACCCCGGACCAGTCGAACGTTCAAAAAAGTGGTCAATATTGATGAAATTTTAACATTTAATCTTTTGACTTTAAATGACTGTTGGATGTGAATTATTACTTTTTCAACTAAAATAAGTGTGTTTAAATCATTTCTGTGCCTGAAATTGGTCAAAATTGAAGCTTTTGAGTAAGCGAAAACTCTGTAAAAATGGCAATTTTGGTCACTGTGAGGGTTTAAAAAGTGGTTATTCAACATGAGGCCCGATCCAAATGACATTTTGAATCATTTTTGGTAGAGTCCCAAAAATCAATTTTATGATGAAAAACGATGACCCCGGACCAGTCGAACGTTAAAAAAAGTGGTCAATATTGATGAAATTTTAACATTTAATCTTTTGACTTTAAATGACTGTTAGATGTGAATTATTACTTTTTCAACTAAAATAGTTGTGTTTAAATCATTTCTGTGCCTAAAATTGGTCAAAATTGAAGCTTTTGAGTAAGCGAAAACTCTGTAAAATGGCAATTTTGGTCACTGTAAGGGTTTAAAAAGTGGTTATTCAACATGAGGCCCGATCCAAATGACATTTTGAATCATTTTTGGTAGAGTCCAAAAAATCAATTTTATGATGAAAAACGATGACCCCGGACCTGTCGAACGTTCAGAAAATGGTCAATATTGATGAAATTTTAACATTCAATCTTTTGACTTTAAATGACTGTTGGATGTGAATTATTACTTTTTCAACTAAAATAAGTATGTTTAAAGTCATTTCTGTGCCTGAAATTGGCCAAAATTTAAGCTTTTGAGTAAGCGAAAACTCTGTAAAAATGGCAATTTTGGTCACTGTGAGGGTTTAAAAAGTGGTTATTCAACATGAGGCCCGATCCAAATGACATTTTGAATCATTTTTGGTAGAGTCCAAAAAATCAATTTTATGATGAAAAACGATGACCACGGACCTGTCGAATGTTCAAAAAAGTGGTCAATATTGATGAAATTTTAACATTTAATCTTTTGACTTTAAATGACTGTTGGATGTGAATTATTACTTTTTCAACTAAAATAAGTGTGTTTAAATCATTTCTGTGCCTGAAATTGGTCAAAATTGAAGCTTTTGAGTAAGCGAAAACTCTATAAAATGGCAATTTTGGTCACTGTAAGGGTTTAAAAAGTGGTTATTCAACATGAGGCCTGATCCAAATGAAATTTTGAATCATTTTTGGTAGAGTCCAAAAAAATCAATTTTATGATGAAAAACGATGACCCCGGACCTGTCGAACGTTCAAAAAATGGTCAATATTGATGACATTTTAACATTTAATCTTTTGACTTTAAATGACTGTTGGATGTGAATTTTTACTTTTTCAACTAAAATAAGTGTGTTTAAAGTCATTTCTGTGCCTGAAATTGGCCAAAATTGAAGCTTTTGAGTAAGCGAAAACTCTGTAAAAATGGCAATTTTGGTCACTGTGAGGGTTTAAAAAGTGGTTATTCAACATGAGGCCCGATCCAAATGACATTTTGAATAATTTTTGGTAGAGTCCAAAAAATCAATTTTATGATGAAAAACGATGACCCCGGACCAGTCGAACGTTCAAAAAAGTGGTCAATATTGATGAAATTTTAACATTTAATCTTTTGACTTTATATGACTGTTGGATGTGACTTATTACTTTTTCAACTAAAATAAGTGTGTTTAAATCATTTCTGTGCCTGAAATTGGTCAAAATTGAAGCTTTTGAGTAAGCGAAAACTCTGTAAAATGGCAATTTTGGTCACTGTAAGGGTTTAAAAAGTGGTTATTCAACATGAGGCCCGATCCAAATAACATTTTGAATCATTTTTGGTAGAGTCCAAAAAATCAATTTTATGATGAAAAACGATGACCCCGGACATGTCGAACGTTCAGAAAATGGTCAATATTGATGAAATTTTAACATTTAATCTTTTGACTTTAAATGACTGTTAGATGTGAATTATTACTTTTTCAACTAAAATAAGTGTGTTTAAATCATTTCTGTGCCTGAAATTGGACAAAATTGAAGCTTTTGAGTAAGCGAAAACTCTGTAAAAATGGCAATTTTGGTCTCTGTAAGGGTTTAAAAAGTGGGTATTCAACATGAGGCCCGATCCAAATGAAATTTTGAATCATTTTTGGTAGAGTCCAAAAAATCAATTTTATGATGAAAAACGATGACCCCGGACCTGTCGAACGTTCAAAAAATGGTCAATATTGATGAAATTTTAACATTTAATCTTTTGACTTTAAATAACTGTTGGATGTGAATTATTACTTTTTCAACTAAAATAAGTGTGTTTAAAGTCATTTCTGTGCCTGAAATTGGCCAAAATTGAAGCTTTTGAGTAAGCTAAAACTCTGTAAAAATGGCAATTTTGGTCACTGTGAGGGTTTAAAAAGTGGTTATTCAACATGAGGCCCGATCCAAATGACATTTTGAATCATTTTTGGTAGAGTCCAAAAAATCAATTTTATGATGAAAAACGATGACCCCGGACCTGTCGAACGTTCAGAAAATGGTCAATATTGATGAAATTTTAACATTTAATCTTTTGACTTTAAATGACTGTTGGATTTGAATTATTACATTTTCAACTGAAATAAGTGTGTTTAAAGTAATTGCTGTGCTTGAAATTGGTCAAAATTGAAGCTTTTGAGTAAGCGAAAACTCTGTAAAAATGACAATTTTGGTCACTGTGAGGGTTTAAAAAGTGGTTATTCAACATGAGGCCCGATCCAAATGACATTTTGAATCATTTTTGGTAGAGTCCAAAAAATCAATTTTATGATGAAAAACGATGTCGAACGTTCAAAAAAGTGGTCAATATTGATGAAATTTTAACATTTAATCTTTTGACGTTAAATGACTGTTGGATGTGAATTATTACTTTTTCAACTAAAATAAGTGTGTTTAAAGTCATTTCTGTGCCTTAAATTGGCCAAAATTGAAGCTTTTGAGTAAGCGAAAACTCTGTAAAAATGGCAATTTTGGTCACTGTGAGGGTTTAAAAAGTGGTTATTCAACATGAGGCCCGATCCTAATGACATTTTGAATCATTTTTGGTAGAGTCCAAAAAATCAATTTTATGATGAAAAACGATGACCCCGGACCTGTCGAACGTTCAGAAAATGGTCAATATTGATAAAATTTTAACATTTAATCTTTTGACTTTAAATGACTGTTGGATGTGAATTATTACTTTTTCAACTAAAATAAGTGTGTTTAAAGTCATTCCTGTGCCTGAAATTGGCCAAAATTGAAGCTTTTGAGTAAGCGAAAACTCTGTAAAAATTGCAATTTTGGTCACTGTGAGGGTTTAAAAAGTGGTTATTCAACATGAGGCCCTATCCAAATGACATTTTGAATCATTTTTGGTAGAGTCCAAAAAATCAATTTTATGATGAAAAACGATGACCCCGGACCAGTCGAACGTTCAAAAAATGGTCAATATTGATGAAATTTTAACATTTAATCTTTTGACTTTAAATGACTGTTGGATGTGAATTATTACTTTTTCAACTAAAATAAGTGTGTTTAAAGTCATTTCTGTGCCTGAAATTGGTCAAAATTGAAGCTTTTGAGTAAGCGAAAACTCTGTAAAAATGGCAATTTTGGTCACTGTGAGGGTTTAAAAAGTGGTTATTCAACATGAGGCCCGATCCAAATGACATTTTGAATCATTTTTGGTAGAGTCCAAAAAAGTCAATTTTATGATGAAAAACGATGACCCCGGACATGTCGAACGTTCAGAAAATGGTCAATATTGATGAAATTTTAACATTTAATCTTTTGACTTTAAATGACTGTTAGATGTGAATTATTACTTTTTCAACTAAAATAAGTGTGTTTAAATCATTTCTGTGCCTGAAATTGGACAAAATTGAAGCTTTTGAGTAAGCGAAAACTCTGTAAAAATGGCAATTTTGGTCTCTGTAAGGGTTTAAAAAGTGGTTATTCAACATGAGGCCCGATCCAAATGACATTTTGAATCATTTTTGGTAGAGTCCAAAAAATCAATTTTATGATGAAAAACGATGACCCCGGACCTGTCGAACGTTCAAAAAATGGTCAATATTGATGAAATTTTAACATTTAATCTTTTGACTTTAAATAACTGTTGGATGTGAATTATTACTTTTTCAACTAAAATAAGTGTGTTTAAAGTCATTTCTGTGCCTGAAATTGGCCAAAATTGAAGCTTTTGAGTAAGCGAAAACTCTGTAAAAATGGCAATTTTGGTCACTGTGAGGGTTTAAAAAGTGGTTATTCAACATGAGGCCCGATCCAAATGACATTTTGAATCATTTTTGGTAGAGTCCAAAAAATCAATTTTATGATGAAAAACGATGACCCCGGACCTGTCGAACGTTCAGAAAATGGTCAATATTGATGAAATTTTAACATTTAATCTTTTGACTTTAAATGACTGTTGGATTTGAATTATTACATTTTCAACTGAAATAAGTGTGTTTAAAGTAATTGCTGTGCTTGAAATTGGTCAAAATTGAAGCTTTTGAGTAAGCGAAAACTCTGTAAAAATGACAATTTTGGTCACTGTGAGGGTTTAAAAAGTGGTTATTCAACATGAGGCCCGATCCAAATGACATTTTGAATCATTTTTGGTAGAGTCCAAAAAATCAATTTTATGATGAAAAACGATGTCGAACGTTCAAAAAAGTGGTCAATATTGATGAAATTTTAACATTTAATCTTTTGACGTTAAATGACTGTTGGATGTGAATTATTACTTTTTCAACTACAATAAGTGTGTTTAAAGTCATTTCTGTGCCTGAAATTGGCCAAAATTGAAGCTTTTGAGTAAGCGAAAACTCTGTAAAAATGGCAATTTTGGTCACTGTGAGGGTTTAAAAAGTGGTTATTCAACATGAGGCCCGATCCAAATGACATTTTGAATCATTTTTGGTAGAGTCCAAAAAATCAATTTTATGATGAAAAACGATGACCCCGGACCTGTCGAACGTTCAGAAAATGGTCAATATTGATGAAATTTTAACATTTAATCTTTTGACTTTAAATGACTGTTGGATGTGAATTATTACTTTTTCAACTAAAATAAGTGTGTTTAAAGTCATTTCTGTGCCTTAAATTGGCCAAAATTGAAGCTTTTGAGTAAGCGAAAACTCTGTAAAAATGGCAATTTTGGTCACTGTGAGGGTTTAAAAAGTGGTTATTCAACATGAGGCCCGATCCTAATGACATTTTGAATCATTTTTGGTAGAGTCCAAAAAATCAATTTTATGATGAAAAACGATGACCCCGGACCTGTCGAACGTTCAGAAAATGGTCAATATTGATAAAATTTTAACATTTAATCTTTTGACTTTAAATGACTGTTGGATGTGAATTATTACTTTTTCAACTAAAATAAGTGTGTTTAAAGTCATTCCTGTGCCTGAAATTGGCCAAAATTGAAGCTTTTGAGTAAGCGAAAACTCTGTAAAAATGGCAATTTTGGTCACTGTGAGGGTTTAAAAAGTGGTTATTCAACATGAGGCCCTATCCAAATGACATTTTGAATCATTTTTGGTAGAGTCCAAAAAATCAATTTTATGATGAAAAACGATGACCCCGGACCTGTCGAACGTTCAAAAAATGGTCAATATTGATGAAATTTTAACATTTAATCTTTTGACTTTAAATGACTGTTGGATGTGAATTATTACTTTTTCAACTAAAATAAGTGTGTTTAAAGTCATTTCTGTGCCTGAAATTGGTCAAAATTGAAGCTTTTGAGTAAGCGAAAACTCTGTAAAAATGGCAATTTTGGTCACTGTGAGGGTTTAAAAAGTGGTTATTCAACATGAGGCCCGATCCAAATGACATTTTGAATCATTTTTGGTAGAGTCCAAAAAAGTCAATTTTATGATGAAAAACGATGACCCCGGACATCTCGAACGTTCAGAAAATGGTCAATATTGATGAAATTTTAACATTTAATCTTTTGACTTTAAATGACTGTTAGATGTGAATTATTACTTTTTCAACTAAAATAAGTGTGTTTAAATCATTTCTGTGCCTGAAATTGGACAAAATTGAAGCTTTTGAGTAAGCGAAAACTCTGTAAAAATGGCAATTTTGGTCTCTGTAAGGGTTTAAAAAGTGGTTATTCAACATGAGGCCCGATCCAAATGACATTTTGAATCATTTTTGGTAGAGTCCAAAAAATCAATTTTATGATGAAAAACGATGACCCCGGACCTGTCGAACGTTCAAAAAATGGTCAATATTGATGAAATTTTAACATTTAATCTTTTGACTTTAAATAACTGTTGGATGTGAATTATTACTTTTTCAACTAAAATAAGTGTGTTTAAAGTCATTTCTGTGCCTGAAATTGGCCAAAATTGAAGCTTTTGAGTAAGCGAAAACTCTGTAAAAATGGCAATTTTGGTCACTGTGAGGGTTTAAAAAGTGGTTATTCAACATGAGGCCCGATCCAAATGACATTTTGAATCATTTTTGGTAGAGTCCAAAAAATCAATTTTATGATGAAAAACGATGACCCCGGACCTGTCGAACGTTCAGAAAATGGTCAATATTGATGAAATTTTAACATTTAATCTTTTGACTTTAAATGACTGTTGGATTTGAATTATTACATTTTCAACTGAAATAAGTGTGTTTAAAGTAATTGCTGTGCTTGAAATTGGTCAAAATTGAAGCTTTTGAGTAAGCGAAAACTCTGTAAAAATGACAATTTTGGTCACTGTGAGGGTTTAAAAAGTGGTTATTCAACATGAGGCCCGATCCAAATGACATTTTGAATCATTTTTGGTAGAGTCCAAAAAATCAATTTTATGATGAAAAACGATGTCGAACGTTCAAAAAAGTGGTCAATATTGATGAAATTTTAACATTTAATCTTTTGACGTTAAATGACTGTTGGATGTGAATTATTACTTTTTCAACTACAATAAGTGTGTTTAAAGTCATTTCTGTGCCTGAAATTGGCCAAAATTGAAGCTTTTGAGTAAGCGAAAACTCTGTAAAAATGGCAATTTTGGTCACTGTGAGGGTTTAAAAAGTGGTTATTCAACATGAGGCCCGATCCAAATGACATTTTGAATCATTTTTGGTAGAGTCCAAAAAATCAATTTTATGATGAAAAACGATGACCCCGGACCTGTCGAACGTTCAGAAAATGGTCAATATTGATGAAATTTTAACATTTATTCTTTTGACTTTAAATGACTGTTGGATGTGAATTATTACTTTTTCAACTAAAACAAGTGTGTTTAAAGTCATTTCTGTGCCTTAAATTGGCCAAAATTGAAGCTTTTGAGTAAGCGAAAACTCTGTAAAAATGGCAATTTTGGTCACTGTGAGGGTTTAAAAAGTGGTTATTCAACATGAGGCCCTATCCAAATGACATTTTGAATCATTTTTGGTAGAGTCCAAAAAATCAATTTTATGATGAAAAACGATGACCCCGGACCTGTCGAACGTTCAAAAAATGGTCAATATTGATGAAATTTTAACATTTAATCTTTTGACTTTAAATGACTGTTGGATGTGAATTATTACTTTTTCAACTAAAATAAGTGTGTTTAAAGTCATTTCTGTGCCTGAAATTGGTCAAAATTGAAGCTTTTGAGTAAGCGAAAACTCTGTAAAAATGGCAATTTTGGTCACTGTGAGGGTTTAAAAAGTGGTTATTCAACATGAGGCCCGATCCAAATGACATTTTGAATCATTTTTGGTAGAGTCCAAAAAAGTCAATTTTATGATGAAAAACGATGACCCCGGACATGTCGAACGTTCAGAAAATGGTCAATATTGATGAAATTTTAACATTTAATCTTTTGACTTTAAATGACTGTTAGATGTGAATTATTACTTTTTCAACTAAAATAAGTGTGTTTAAATCATTTCTGTGCCTGAAATTGGACAAAATTGAAGCTTTTGAGTAAGCGAAAACTCTGTAAAAATGGCAATTTTGGTCTCTGTAAGGGTTTAAAAAGTGGTTATTCAACATGAGGCCCGATCCAAATGACATTTTGAATCATTTTTGGTAGAGTCCAAAAAATCAATTTTATGATGAAAAACGATGACCCCGGACCTGTCGAACGTTCAAAAAATGGTCAATATTGATGAAATTTTAACATTTAATCTTTTGACTTTAAATAACTGTTGGATGTGAATTATTACATTTTCAACTAAAATAAGTGTGTTTAAAGTCATTTCTGTGCCTGAAATTGGCCAAAATTGAAGCTTTTGAGTAAGCGAAAACTCTGTAAAAATGGCAATTTTGGTCACTGTGAGGGTTTAAAAAGTGGTTATTCAACATGAGGCCCGATCCAAATGACATTTTGAATCATTTTTGGTAGAGTCCAAAAAATCAATTTTATGATGAAAAACGATGACCCCGGACCTGTCGAACGTTCAGAAAATGGTCAATATTGATGAAATTTTAACATTTAATCTTTTGACTTTAAATGACTGTTGGATTTGAATTATTACATTTTCAACTGAAATAAGTGTGTTTAAAGTAATTGCTGTGCTTGAAATTGGTCAAAATTGAAGCTTTTGAGTAAGCGAAAACTCTGTAAAAATGACAATTTTGGTCACTGTGAGGGTTTAAAAAGTGGTTATTCAACATGAGGCCCGATCCAAATGACATTTTGAATCATTTTTGGTAGAGTCCAAAAAATCAATTTTATGATGAAAAACGATGTCGAACGTTCAAAAAAGTGGTCAATATTGATGAAATTTTAACATTTAATCTTTTGACGTTAAATGACTGTTGGATGTGAATTATTACTTTTTCAACTACAATAAGTGTTTTTAAAGTCATTTCTGTGCCTCAAATTGGCCAAAATTGAAGCTTTTGAGTAAGCGAAAACTCTGTAAAAATGGCAATTTTGGTCACTGTGAGGGTTTAAAAAGTGGTTATTCAACATGAGGCCCGATCCAAATGACATTTTGAATCATTTTTGGTAGAGTCCAAAAAATCAATTTTATGATGAAAAACGATGACCCCGGACCTGTCGAACGTTCAGAAAATGGTCAATATTGATGACATTTTAACATTTAATCTTTTGACTTTAAATGACTGTTGGATGTGAATTATTACTTTTTCAACTAAAATAAGTGTGTTTAAAGTCATTTCTGTGCCTTAAATTGGCCAAAATTGAAGCTTTTGAGTAAGCGAAAACTCTGTAAAAATGGCAATTTTGGTCACTGTGAGGGTTTAAAAAGTGGTTATTCAACATGAGGCCCGATCCTAATGACATTTTGAATCATTTTTGGTAGAGTCCAAAAAATCAATTTTATGATGAAAAACGATGACCCCGGACCTGTCGAACGTTCAGAAAATGGTCAATATTGATAAAATTTTAACATTTAATCTTTTGACTTTAAATGACTGTTGGATGTGAATTATTACTTTTTCAACTAAAATAAGTGTGTTTAAAGTCATTCCTGTGCCTGAAATTGGCCAAAATTGAAGCTTTTGAGTAAGCGAAAACTCTGTAAAAATGCCAATTTTGGTCACTGTGAGGGTTTAAAAAGTGGTTATTCAACATGAGGCCCTATCCAAATGACATTTTGAATCATTTTTGGTAGAGTCCAAAAAATCAATTTTATGATGAAAAACGATGACCCCGGACCTGTCGAACGTTCAAAAAATGGTCAATATTGATGAAATTTTAACATTTAATCTTTTGACTTTAAATGACTGTTGGATGTGAATTATTACTTTTTCAACTAAAATAAGTGTGTTTAAAGTCATTTCTGTGCCTGAAATTGGTCAAAATTGAAGCTTTTGAGTAAGCGAAAACTCTGTAAAAATGGCAATTTTGGTCACTGTGAGGGTTTAAAAAGTGGTTATTCAACATGAGGCCCGATCCAAATGACATTTTGAATCATTTTTGGTAGAGTCCAAAAAAGTCAATTTTATGATGAAAAACGATGACCCCGGACATGTCGAACGTTCAGAAAATGGTCAATATTGATGAAATTTTAACATTTAATCTTTTGACTTTAAATGACTGTTAGATGTGAATTATTACTTTTTCAACTAAAATAAGTGTGTTTAAATCATTTCTGTGCCTGAAATTGGACAAAATTGAAGCTTTTGAGTAAGCGAAAACTCTGTAAAAATGGCAATTTTGGTCTCTGTAAGGGTTTAAAAAGTGGTTATTCAACATGAGGCCCGATCCAAATGACATTTTGAATCATTTTTGGTAGAGTCCAAAAAATCAATTTTATGATGAAAAACGATGACCCCGGACCTGTCGAACGTTCAAAAAATGGTCAATATTGATGAAATTTTAACATTTAATCTTTTGACTTTAAATAACTGTTGGATGTGAATTATTACTTTTTCAACTAAAATAAGTGTGTTTAAAGTCATTTCTGTGCCTGAAATTGGCCAAAATTGAAGCTTTTGAGTAAGCGAAAACTCTGTAAAAATGGCAATTTTGGTCACTGTGAGGGTTTAAAAAGTGGTTATTCAACATGAGGCCCGATCCAAATGACATTTTGAATCATTTTTGGTAGAGTCCAAAAAATCCATTTTATGATGAAAAACGATGACCCCGGACCTGTCGAACGTTCAGAAAATGGTCAATATTGATGAAATTTTAACATTTAATCTTTTGACTTTAAATGACTGTTGGATTTGAATTATTACATTTTCAACTGAAATAAGTGTGTTTAAAGTAATTGCTGTGCTTGAAATTGGTCAAAATTGAAGCTTTTGAGTAAGCGAAAACTCTGTAAAAATGACAATTTTTGTCACTGTGAGGGTTTAAAAAGTGGTTATTCAACATGAGGCCCGATCCTAATGACATTTTGAATCATTTTTGGTAGAGTCCAAAAAATCAATTTTATGATGAAAAACGATGACCCCGGACCAGTCGAACGTTAAAAAAAGTGGTCAATATTGATGAAATTTTAACATTTAATCTTTTGACTTTAAATGACTGTTAGATGTGAATTATTACTTTTTCAACTAAAATAAGTGTGTTTAAATCATTTCTGTGCCTAAAATTGGTCAAAATTGAAGCTTTTGAGTAAGCGAAAACTCTGTAAAATGGCAATTTTGGTCACTGTGAGGGTTTAAAAAATGGTTATTCAACATGAGGCCCGATCCAAATGACATTTTGAATCATTTTTGGTAGAGTCCAAAAAATCAATTTTATGATGAAAAACGATGACCCCGGACCTGTCGAACGTTCAAAAAAGTGGTCAATATTGATGAAATTTTAACATTTAATCTTTTGACGTTAAATGACTGTTGGATGTGAATTATTACTTTTTCAACTAAAATAAGTGTGTTTAAAGTCATTTCTGTGCCTGAAATTGGCCAAAATTGAAGCTTTTGAGTAAGCAAAAACTCTGTAAAAATGGCAATTTTGGTCGCTGTGAGGGTTTAAAAAGTGGTTATTCAACATGAGGCCCGATCCAAATAACATTTTGAATCATTTTTGGTAGAGTCCAAAAAATCAATTTTATGATGAAAAACGATGACCCCGGACCTGTCGAACGTTCAAAAAATGGTCAATATTGATGAAATTTTAACATTTAATCTTTTGACTTTAAATGACTGTTGGATGTGAATTATTACTTTTTCAACTAAAATAAGTGTGTTTAAAGTCATTTCTGTGCCTGAAATTGGTCAAAATTGAAGCTTTTGAGTAAGCGAAAACTCTGTAAAAATGGCAATTTTGGTCACTGTGAGGGTTTAAAAAGTGGTTATTCAACATGAGGCCCGATCCAAATGACATTTTGAATCATTTTTGGTAGAGTCCAAAAAAGTCAATTTTATGATGAAAAACGATGACCCCGGACCTGTCGAACGTTCAGAAAATGGTCAATATTGATAACATTTTAACATTTAATCTTTTGACTTTAAATGACTGTTGGATGTGAATTATTACTTTTTCAACTAAAATAAGTGTGTTTAAAGTCATTTCTGTGCCTGAATTTGGCCAAAATTGAAGCTTTTGAGTAAGCGAAAACTCTGTAAAAATGGCAATTTTGGTCACTGTGAGGGTTTAAAAAGTGGTTATTCAACATGAGGCCCTATCCAAATGACATTTTGAATCATTTTTGGTAGAGTCCAAAAAATCAATTTTATGATGAAAAACGATGACCCCGGACCAGTCGAACGTTAAAAAAAGTTGTCAATATTGATGAAATTTTAACATTTAATCTTTTGACTTTAAATGACTGTTGGATGTGAATTATTACCTTTTCAACTAAAATAAGTGTGTTTAAAGTCATTTCTCTGCCTGAAATTGGTCAAAATTGAAGCTTTTGAGTAAGCGAAAACTCTGTAAAATGGCAATTTTGGTCACTGTAAGGGTTTAAAAAGTGGTTATTCAACATGAGGCCCGATCCAAATGACATTTTGAATCATTTTTGGTAGAGTCCAAAAAATCAATTTTATGATGAAAAAACGATGACCCCGGACCTGTCGAACGTTCAGAAAATGGTCAATATTGATGAAATTTTAACATTTAATCTTTTGACTTTAAATGACTGTTGGATTTGAATTATTACTTTTTCAACTAAAATAAGTGTGTTTAAAGTAATTTCTGTGCCTGAAATTGGCCAAAATTGAAGCTTTTGAGTAAGCGAAAACTCTGTAAAAATGGCAATTTTGGTCACTGTGAGGGTTTAAAAAGTGGTTATTCAACATGAGGCCCGATCCTAATGACATTTTGAATCATTTTTGGTAGAGTCCAAAAAATCAATTTTATGATGAAAAACGATGACCCCGGACCAGTCGAATGTTCAAAAAATGGTCAATATTGAGGAAATTTTAACATTTAATCTTTTGACTTTAAATGACTGTTGGATGTGAATTATTACTTTTTCAACTAAAATAAGTGTGTTTAAAGTCATTTCTGTGCCTGAAATTGGTCAAAATTAGAAGCTTTTGAGTGAGCGAAAACTCTGTAAAAATGGCAATTTTGGTCACTGTGAGGGTTTAAAAAGTGGTTATTCAACATGAGGCCCTATCCAAATGACATTTTGAATCATTTTTGGTAGAGTCCAAAAAATCAATTTTATGATGAAAAACGATGACCCCGGACCTGTCGAACGTTCAAAAAATGGTCAATATTGATGAAATTTTAACATTTAATCTTTTGACTTTAAATGACTGTTGGATGTGAATTATTACTTTTTCAACTAAAATAAGTGTGTTTAAAGTCATTTCTGTGCCTGAAATTGGTCAAAATTGAAGCTTTTGAGTAAGCGAAAACTCTGTAAAAATGGCAATTTTGGTCACTGTGAGGGTTTAAAAAGTGGTTATTCAACATGAGGCCCGATCCAAATGACATTTTGAATCATTTTTGGTAGAGTCCAAAAAAGTCCATTTTATGATGAAAAACGATGACCCCGGACCTGTCGAACGTTCAGAAAATGGTCAATATTGATAACATTTTAACATTTAATCTTTTGACTTTAAATGCCTGTTGGATGTGAATTATTACTTTTTCAACTAAAATAAGTGTGTTTAAAGTCATTTCTGTGCCTGAATTTGGCCAAAATTGAAGCTTTTGAGTAAGCGAAAACTCTGTAAAAATGGCAATTTTGGTCACTGTGAGGGTTTAAAAAGTGGTTATTCAACATGAGGCCCTATCCAAATGACATTTTGAATCATTTTTGGTAGAGTCCAAAAAATCAATTTTATGATGAAAAACGATGACCCCGGACCAGTCGAACGTTAAAAAAAGTTGTCAATATTGATAAAATTTTAACATTTAATCTTTTGACTTTAAATGACTGTTGGATGTGAATTATTACTTTTTCAACTAAAATAAGTGTGTTTAAAGTCATTTCTCTGCCTGAAATTGGTCAAAATTGAAGCTTTTGAGTAAGCGAAAACTCTGTAAAATGGCAATTTTGGTCACTGTAAGGGTTTAAAAAGTGGTTATTCAACATGAGGCCCGATCCAAATGACATTTTGAATCATTTTTGGTAGAGTCCAAAAAATCAATTTTATGATGAAAAAACGATGACCCCGGACCTGTCGAACGTGCAGAAAATGGTCAATATTGATGAAATTTTAACATTTAATCTTTTGACTTTAAATGACTGTTGGATTTGAATTATTACTTTTTCAACTAAAATAAGTGTGTTTAAAGTAATTTCTGTGCCTGAAATTGGCCAAAATTGAAGCTTTTGAGTAAGCGAAAACTCTGTAAAAATGGCAATTTTGGTCACTGTGAGGGTTTAAAAAGTGGTTATTCAACATGAGGCCCGATCCTAATGACATTTTGAATCATTTTTGGTAGAGTCCAAAAAATCAATTTTATGATGAAAAACGATGACCCCGGACCAGTCGAACGTTCAAAAAATGGTCAATATTGAGGAAATTTTAACATTTAATCTTTTGACTTTAAATGACTGTTGGATGTGAATTATTACTTTTTCAACTAAAATAAGTGTGTTTAAAGTCATTTCTGTGCCTGAAATTGGTCAAAATTAGAAGCTTTTGAGTGAGCGAAAACTCTGTAAAAATGGCAATTTTGGTCACTGTGAGGGTTTAAAAAGTGGTTATTCAACATGAGGCCCGATCCAAATGACATTTTGAATCATTTTTGGTAGAATCCAAAAAATCAAATTTATGATGAAAAACGATGACCCCGGACCTGTCGAACGTTCAGAAAATGGTCAATATTGATGAAATTTTAACATTTAATTTTTTGACTTTAAATGACTGTTGGATGTGAATTATTACTTTTTCAACTAAAATAAGTGTGTTTAAAGTCATTTCTGTGCCTGAAATTGGTCAAAATTGAAGCTTTTGAGTAAGCGAAAACTCTGTAAAAATGGCAATTTTGGTCACTGTGAGGGTTTAAAAAGTGGTTATTCAACATGAGGCCCGATCCAAATGACATTTTGAATCATTTTTGGTAGAGTCCAAAAAATCAATTTTATGATGAAAAACGATGACCCCGGACCTGTCGAACGTTCAGAAAATGGTCAATATTGATAAAATTTTAACATTTAATCTTTTGACTTTAAATGACTGTTGGATGTGAATTATTACTTTTTCAACTAAAATAAGTGTGTTTAAAGTCATTCCTGTGCCTGAAATTGGCCAAAATTGAAGCTTTTGAGTAAGCGAAAACTCTGTAAAAATGGCAATTTTGGTCACTGTGAGGGTTTAAAAAGTGGTTATTCAACATGAGGCCCTATCCAAATGACATTTTGAATCATTTTTGGTAGAGTCCAAAAAATCAATTTTATGATGAAAAACGATGACCCCGGACCAGTCGAACGTTAAAAAAAGTGGTCAATATTGATGAAATTTTAACATTTAATCTTTTGACTTTAAATGACTGTTGGATGTGAATTATTACTTTTTCAACTAAAATAAGTGTGTTTAAAGTCATTTCTGTGCCTGAAATTGGTCAAAATTAGAAGCTTTTGAGTGAGCGAAAACTCTGTAAAAATGGCAATTTTGGTCACTGTGAGGGTTTAAAAAGTGGTTATTCAACATGAGGCCCTATCCAAATGACATTTTGAATCATTTTTGGTAGAGTCCAAAAAATCAATTTTATGATGAAAAACGATGACCCCGGACCTGTCGAACGTTCAAAAAATGGTCAATATTGATGAAATTTTAACATTTAATCTTTTGACTTTAAATGACTGTTGGATGTGAATTATTACTTTTTCAACTAAAATAAGTGTGTTTAAAGTCATTTCTGTGCCTGAAATTGGTCAAAATTGAAGCTTTTGAGTAAGCGAAAACTCTGTAAAAATGGCAATTTTGGTCACTGTGAGGGTTTAAAAAGTGGTTATTCAACATGAGGCCCGATCCAAATGACATTTTGAATCATTTTTGGTAGAGTCCAAAAAAGTCAATTTTATGATGAAAAACGATGACCCCGGACCTGTCGAACGTTCAGAAAATGGTCAATATTGATAACATTTTAACATTTAATCTTTTGACTTTAAATGCCTGTTGGATGTGAATTATTACTTTTTCAACTAAAATAAGTGTGTTTAAAGTCATTTCTGTGCCTGAATTTGGCCAAAATTGAAGCTTTTGAGTAAGCGAAAACTCTGTAAAAATGGCAATTTTGGTCACTGTGAGGGTTTAAAAAGTGGTTATTCAACATGAGGCCCTATCCAAATGACATTTTGAATCATTTTTGGTAGAGTCCAAAAAATCAATTTTATGATGAAAAACGATGACCCCGGACCAGTCGAACGTTAAAAAAAGTTGTCAATATTGATAAAATTTTAACATTTAATCTTTTGACTTTAAATGACTGTTGGATGTGAATTATTACTTTTTCAACTAAAATAAGTGTGTTTAAAGTCATTTCTCTGCCTGAAATTGGTCAAAATTGAAGCTTTTGAGTAAGCGAAAACTCTGTAAAATGGCAATTTTGGTCACTGTAAGGGTTTAAAAAGTGGTTATTCAACATGAGGCCCGATCCAAATGACATTTTGAATCATTTTTGGTAGAGTCCAAAAAATCAATTTTATGATGAAAAAACGATGACCCCGGACCTGTCGAACGTGCAGAAAATGGTCAATATTGATGAAATTTTAACATTTAATCTTTTGACTTTAAATGACTGTTGGATTTGAATTATTACTTTTTCAACTAAAATAAGTGTGTTTAAAGTAATTTCTGTGCCTGAAATTGGCCAAAATTGAAGCTTTTGAGTAAGCGAAAACTCTGTAAAAATGGCAATTTTGGTCACTGTGAGGGTTTAAAAAGTGGTTATTCAACATGAGGCCCGATCCTAATGACATTTTGAATCATTTTTGGTAGAGTCCAAAAAATCAATTTTATGATGAAAAACGATGACCCCGGACCAGTCGAACGTTCAAAAAATGGTCAATATTGAGGAAATTTTAACATTTAATCTTTTGACTTTAAATGACTGTTGGATGTGAATTATTACTTTTTCAACTAAAATAAGTGTGTTTAAAGTCATTTCTGTGCCTGAAATTGGTCAAAATTAGAAGCTTTTGAGTGAGCGAAAACTCTGTAAAAATGGCAATTTTGGTCACTGTGAGGGTTTAAAAAGTGGTTATTCAACATGAGGCCCGATCCAAATGACATTTTGAATCATTTTTGGTAGAATCCAAAAAATCAAATTTATGATGAAAAACGATGACCCCGGACCTGTCGAACGTTCAGAAAATGGTCAATATTGATGAAATTTTAACATTTAATTTTTTGACTTTAAATGACTGTTGGATGTGAATTATTACTTTTTCAACTAAAATAAGTGTGTTTAAAGTCATTTCTGTGCCTGAAATTGGTCAAAATTGAAGCTTTTGAGTAAGCGAAAACTCTGTAAAAATGGCAATTTTGGTCACTGTGAGGGTTTAAAAAGTGGTTATTCAACATGAGGCCCGATCCAAATGACATTTTGAATCATTTTTGGTAGAGTCCAAAAAATCAATTTTATGATGAAAAACGATGACCCCGGACCTGTCGAACGTTCAGAAAATGGTCAATATTGATAAAATTTTAACATTTAATCTTTTGACTTTAAATGACTGTTGGATGTGAATTATTACTTTTTCAACTAAAATAAGTGTGTTTAAAGTCATTCCTGTGCCTGAAATTGGCCAAAATTGAAGCTTTTGAGTAAGCGAAAACTCTGTAAAAATGGCAATTTTGGTCACTGTGAGGGTTTAAAAAGTGGTTATTCAACATGAGGCCCTATCCAAATGACATTTTGAATCATTTTTGGTAGAGTCCAAAAAATCAATTTTATGATGAAAAACGATGACCCCGGACCAGTCGAACGTTAAAAAAAGTGGTCAATATTGATGAAATTTTAACATTTAATCTTTTGACTTTAAATGACTGTTAGATGTGAATTATTACTTTTTCAACTAAAATAAGTGTGTTTAAATCATTTCTGTGCCTAAAATTGGTCAAAATTGAAGCTTTTGAGTAAGCGAAAACTCTGTAAAATGGCAATTTTGGTCACTGTGAGGGTTTAAAAAATGGTTATTCAACATGAGGCCCGATCCAAATGACATTTTGAATCATTTTTGGTAGAGTCCAAAAAATCAATTTTATGATGAAAAACGATGACCCCGGACCTGTCGAACGTTCAAAAAAGTGGTCAATATTGATGAAATTTTAACATTTAATCTTTTGACGTTAAATGACTGTTGGATGTGAATTATTACTTTTTCAACTAAAATAAGTGTGTTTAAAGTCATTTCTGTGCCTGAAATTGGCCAAAATTGAAGCTTTTGAGTAAGCAAAAACTCTGTAAAAATGGCAATTTTGGTCGCTGTGAGGGTTTAAAAAGTGGTTATTCAACATGAGGCCCGATCCAAATAACATTTTGAATCATTTTTGGTAGAGTCCAAAAAATCAATTTTATGATGAAAAACGATGACCCCGGACCTGTCGAACGTTCAAAAAATGGTCAATATTGATGAAATTTTAACATTTAATCTTTTGACTTTAAATGACTGTTGGATGTGAATTATTACTTTTTCAACTAAAATAAGTATGTTTAAAGTCATTTCTGTGCCTGAAATTGGCCAAAATTTAAGCTTTTGAGTAAGCGAAAACTCTGTAAAAATGGCAATTTTGGTCACTGTGAGGGTTTAAAAAGTGGTTATTCAACATGAGGCCCGATCCAAATGACATTTTGAATCATTTTTGGTAGAGTCCAAAAAATCAATTTTATGATGAAAAACGATGACCCCGGACCTGTCGGACGTTCAAAAAAGTGGTCTATATTGATGAAATTTTAACATTTAATCTTTTGACTTTAAATGACTGTTGGATGTGAATTATTACTTTTTCAACTAAAATAAGTGTGTTTAAAGTCATTTCTGTGCCTGAAATTGGCCAAAATTGAAGCTTTTGAGTAAGCGAAAACTCTGTAAAAATGGCAATTTTGGTCACTGTGAGGGTTTAAAAAGTGGTTATTCAACATGAGGCCCGATCCAAATGACATTTTGAATCATTTTTGGTAGAGTCCAAAAAATCAGTTTTATGATGAAAAACGATGACCCCGGACCTGTCGAACGTTCAGAAAATGGTCAAATTGATGAAATTTTAACATTTAATCTTTTGACTTTAAATGACTGTTGGATGTGAATTATTACTTTTTCAACTAAAATAAGTGTGTTTAAAGTCATTTCTGTGCCTGAAATTGGCCAAAATTGAAGCTTTTGAGTAAGCGAAAACTCTGTAAAAATGGCAATTTTGGTCACTGTGAGGGTTTAAAAAGTGGTTATTCAACATGAGGCCCTATCCAAATGACATTTTGAATCATTTTTGGTAGAGTCCAAAAAATCAATTTTATGATGAAAAACGATGACCCCGGACCAGTCGAACGTTAAAAAAAGTGGTCAATATTGATGAAAGTTTAACATTTAATCTTTTGACTTTAAATGACTGTTAGATGTGAATTATTACTTTTTCAACTAAAATAAGTGTGTTTAAATCATTTCAGTGCCTAAAATTGGTCAAAATTGAAGCTTTTGAGTAAGCGAAAACTCTGTAAAATGGCAATTTTGGTCACTGTGAGGGTTTAAAAAGTGGTTATTCAACATGAGGCCCGATCCAAATGACAAATTTAAATAATTTTTGGTAGAGTCCAAAAAATCAATTTTATGATGAAAAACAATGACCCCGGACCTGTCGAACGTTCAAAAAATGGTCAATATTGATGAAATTTTAACATTTAATCTTTTGACGGTAAATGACTGTTGGATGTGAATTATTACTTTTTCAACTAAAATAAGTGTGTTTAAAGTCATTTTGTGGTAAATAAATAAATAATACCCTATTTTTGAATGTATAAATGAATAACAGATAGCTCAATAAATAAGAGTCAAGATTCGAGGTAGTAGGAGTTTTCGCAGGTTTATTACAGCATAAAGGACAGGAACAGGACAACCTGCATAGGAATAGGATTGCAGGGCCCAGCAGCTGCTGGGGCTGGATCTGGGATGAGCGCGCTAGCATTTAATAACAATACACAAGCATATATAGTAAAACAGTTGCATTACAGTACATATGATAGGCGGAGCAGTGGGTGGAGCAGAAGGTGTGACGCGTAGCAGTCGCGAAAGATAAGGGGGAAAAGAGGTGTAACGGGGCGTATACATAGACATGTGATGCAAACGTAACAGAATATGTCATGAATGGGGCGGAAACCATGGAGGGGGCTACCTGAGGAGCCGGGACCTCTAACCTGATGGTGCGCGCAAACTAGCAATGACGTGTTACTAGGAGAAGCTGGGGGCTATGAACTCTGTGCTAGGAGCAGAGACTGAAGTCTGGAGAGTCAGGGCGACATGTACCTAAACAGTATCTAGTATCTGATGTTTAGAGAACATGTTGATATAAACTAGAAGTTAGGAGGGGAAAGGCTGACTTGATTCTAAGACTGGACCATGCATTATTCTACATGTAGTACGTGATGAAGAATATTAAATGACCATTAATACAGTATTTCTCTAACGTGGAGACGTGAAGGCTAGACAATGACGGAAACTATTGATGCGATTCAGTAGCTTAGGAATGCAGAGAAGGAGGACTGAACTGATAACTGGAACTATAACATATTCTTGGCAGACTCAGAGGCAGAGCCAGGCTGGACCGGGCACTGCAAGGCAGGAAGTAAGTGAAGGGTCGAGGATACAGGTGGGGGCTGTATCGCTCCTCAGCGAGGTTTCAGGAGACAGGAGCTGAATCTGGTGTCCAGGCCCTTTTGAGGCCTAGAAACGGGGATTTTATAATGGAATAACGTGCACACTGAGAAACGTGGCAACGTAACTTTACATAGGCCTGATATTCGTAGTATTCACGAGGACTAGAAACTGGCATATTAGAGGTGGACACAACTATAATTGTGTCATTAATCGAACATGGGGAATACATATGCATATCTAATCATGCACACATAACATATGATGGATGACACGTAGGGACACAGAACATGGCAAAATTTACTTTTCCACATTCCCTCCTTGTCACTACGTTTCCATCAGGAAACATCAATTTTCATGATACCGTCTATCATTTCATACAGTATCATTTGCTCGTCTCGAATTTTCTTGGAACGGGATTTAGAACGGGGCTTGGGACTAGGAATACAAGAGGTAGCACAAATGCCGCAAATCGCAGGGCCACATTGTATACAGAGACAGCAGCTGAATATGATCGCTACTGCAATACCTAGGAAGGACAATATTTTCCATCCCCATGCGGAAATTATATTCCAGAACCAACCGGACCATGTCCAGGTGCCTGGATCTTGGTGTAACAGATGGGCAATTTTATGGAGTCTGGTTATAGCTGAATAAACAGACGGCGCGTTATTTGGAATGAAAATGCAGCAACTAGATCCGATGACTCTACAGGCCCCGCCCCTATCGGCCAGTATGACGTCAAGGGCGAGACGATTCTGTAAAACGACAAATCTCATAGCAGATTGCTCTTCGGTTAAGTTACCTAGAGCAGAGGCAGTTTCATTGACTACTGCTTCAAGGGTTCTGGTTAACCTACGGATTAGCTTACTATTCTGGATAGGTCCTATAAAGAAAAAGAAACCTCTATTGAAATCTGTATACTGTTCTAGAGCAGTTTCAGTATAATCGACAATTGGGGACTCCCTTCTATGTCTAATGTGTACTAGATGTGTGTTTCTATGATAATCAGGTGGGGCTAGGAAAACTGGTGGCAGTAGGAAGGCAATGTAACAGGTTCCCTCCCAATCGAGGGGCAGACGAACATATGCAGTTTGACCACAAATAAAATAAGAATGACGTGAAGCTTTGAAGATAGATTTCCCACTGTCACTATACTTGACAATAGTAGTACAATCACTATGTCCTACATGTACGGAACCATAATTTCGGACACATAATTCGCCTTTGACTGGTAGTACTGAAATAGCAGGTAAGTCTGGAGTAGTATCAGACTGAACATTCAAGACCATGAAATTCGAAGAATAATTACCTAAATTATACACTTCATTTTCTAGATCTAACCCTGTTCTGTGGGGAAGACCTTGTTTGTCTGGAAAACATGTACTGTTAAGAAAAGACATATCTGTTGAGGATGACGTTAACGTGGACCATGCTCCACACAAACCATTATGTGAAAATGGATAAGGAAAAAGTGGCAGAACTCCCTTCGGTGTCTGGAAAGGGGGGAGTCGACCACACACCCAACAATTAGTGGTATTGCTGGACTGGTGTGAGTAATGTAACATGCGGATGAATGAGTTATTTCGCATAGCGAGGCGGTAAGAGAGTTCATGAGGAGGCAGATCACTAAACGTGTGCTCTACTGTAGCATTAGCAGACTTATTTACATGAAGAACTGGGAAATACAAGAAAAATGCATAACTGGTGCAGGAAATCATAATGCTGAGAAACAATATGAAACATAGAAAAACGATACATCGAATTGAGTTTTGACTAACTCTCTCACTATGGGGGTCTATTTTATACATGTCAGAAACAGTCTAACCGTTTCACCTAGGGGAGGACTTAGACAATCAAACTGACTGACTTATTTTACTAGACCGGAGTTTTAGCTTATACTCCTGTTGCGGAGTTTTCTCTAACAGGGGAGGGTTTGTAGCAATGTCTTTTGCGGGACAGTCCTTGAGAACAATATTTTGGCAATCCTTCAAATCCTGGGAAATGTTCTTTAAGACGGGTTTCAGTCCATTAAATTGTTTTACATGAGAAAGGTGCACCCAGCCTTTGCGACCTTCCAACTTCACGGCTGTACGGGTGGTGAGGAGGACCTGTCGGGGCTCTTTCCAGCGAGGCTCCAGCGGACTTGATCTGTCAAAATTCCTCACCATCACCATGGATCCTGGAACGATTTCATGCGGTGCCACCTCGGTATTGTCTGGAAATGCGGCGGCAACCTGTGAACGACATGAGTTGAGGGCAGACATCAAGGAAGCTAGGTAATCTGTCAGCATATTACTTGAAACATCGGTAATACTTCGGGGTCGAGGAGTACCCCACATGTTAGGGGGGCGGCCGAATACGACCTCGTACGGGGACAGACCTGATCTGGAATGTGCGACCATGCGCATATAAAATAAAGCGACTGGCAGAGCTACTAGCCAGTCCACACCTTTCTCTTTACACACTTTGGCGATTCGGATTTTCAGAGTCTGGTTATGTCTCTCTACAAGACCGGCTGCTTCAGGATGGCGTACACAATGAAACTTCCACTGGTACCCCAACAACAGGGAAACATGCTTCATGAGTTCAGATGAGAATGGCTGGCCGTTGTCAGAATATACGACTCTAGGGAGTCCATAACGAGGGAAAAACTCACGAACCAACTGCTTGGCAGTGGTCGCGGCTGTGTAATCTGGGACTGGATATGCTTCTGTCCACCTGGACAAAGCGCATACAACTACAAGGACATACTTGAAACCTCGACATCGCTCCATCTGAATATAATCCATCTGGAGGACTTCAAAAGGGTGGTCAGGGGGCTGGAATCCACCTTGTTCCACCGGGACACTTTTACCTGGATTAAACTGACAACATATCATACAGGTACGGACTTTCTGCTTGGCTGCAGCTCGTAAATGCTTGTTAAACCAAATGTTCTGGATACTGTCTAACATTGCTTTTTCTCCTAGATGTGCTGGACTATGTGCGGTATTAATAATGACTTGAACCATAGAGTCGGGGAGAAACCATGTGGCTCTACCCTTTGTTAACCATCCTTGATCTGTCTGGACCCCTCCTTGTTCGGACCATTTCTTGATTTCTTCAGGAGTAGCATGTAACTGGATATCTATGACATCTTGTGTAGGGTCTTTAACTGTCATACATGTAATCGGATCTGGAGTATGTGTCTGATTAACTGGAATGTCTGGAGTCTGTGCTGTAAGCTTGGCTGTGCGATCTGCTAGATCATTACCTTGGGAAATAATGTCAGTAACTTTCGTATGTGCTTTGCACTTCATGATAGCGATAGATGTCGGTAAGTGTATGGCATCTAACAGAGCTTGAATAAGGAGACCATGCTGAATCTTGGTTCCATGAGAAGTCATGAAACCTCTCTCCTGCCAGAGCACTCCGAAGTCGTGTACAACTCCAAATGCGTAACGTGAATCTGTGTAAACATTAACTTTCAAGTTCTTGGCGTGTATGCAGGCTTGTGTCAGAGCAACTAGCTCTGCTGCTTGAGCGGACAGGGTATCAATACGGTGTGTTTTAATAACTTCAGTGTCAGTAGTCACTGCATACGCGGCGACTAGTTCTCCTGTACTTGTTCTCATACATGAACCATCCACATAAAGTGTCAGGTCGGGGTCTGGTAACGGAATATCTGTCAGATCTTGTCTTGGCTTTGTCGTAATGTTAACTACTTCCACACAGTCATGTGTGGCAGAATCCGAAGTAACTGGTGGTAACAGTGTAGCAGGGTTCAGGATGTTGCAGCGTCTGATTTCTATGTGTGGCTGGAACAATGTCAATTCATAACCTGTTAAACGTGCAATCGTCAAGTGCTGAGTTTGTGTTCGGTTTAAAAGAACTTCCACGGAGTGTGGAACTTGTACTGTCAAGGAGTGTCCTAAGACTATGGAATCACTTTGTCTGATAGCTAGTGCTGTGGCTGCAACTGACTTGAGGCACGCAGGCAGAGCCTGGGCTACAGGATCTAATGTGCTCGAAAAATAAGCACAAGGCTTGTATTGTCCTGCTTGATCTTGTGTGAGAACAGATAATGCTGTACCTTCGCGTTCAGTAACGAAAAGTGTAAAAGGCTTACTGTAGTTCGGTGTAGCTAGAACTGGAGCTTGGCATAAAGCTTTCTTTAACTCATTGAAACTAAGTGTATGTTCAGATGTCCAAGGGAGGACAGTCGATACGGCTGCCTCCTGTGTCGTTAACTGTATCAGTGGTTTGGCTAGAAATGCATACTGGGGAATCCATTGTCTGCAGTAAGAAGTAAGGCCGATAAAAGCACGTACCTCCTTCTGGGTCTTGGGCTGAGGAAGACTCGCTATTAACTGGATACGGTCTGGTGTCAACTGCCTACCCCTCTTGGACAGTAAGTGTCCTAAGTAGACCACTTGCTGGACACAGAATTGAAGCTTAGAAGGGGACACCTTGTGCCCCATTTCGGCTAGGAAATACAAGACTGTAAGGGATGCTTGCTCGCAAGCACGTTCAGAACGGGCTGTGATCAGGAGATCATCGACATACTGGAGCAGGGCAGTGTCAGTTGGCATGTGAATGTTGTCTAGTTGTCTCTTGAGTGCTTGACTGTAAATACTAGGACTTTCTGTGAAACCTTGAGGAGCTCGTGTAAACATATAGCTCCTTCCATTTAAACAAAATCCGAAAAGGAACTGGCTGTCTGGATGAATAGGGACACTGAAAAATGCGTTCTTGAGGTCGATTACAGTAAAGAACGTGGCTTCGGAATCAATGGCTGTCAATAGGGAAGAGATGTCTGGGACAACTGGGTACTGCGGAATAATACATTTATTAAGCTCTCGTAGGTCAATCACTAATCGATATACTGGGGGTGCATTTGGATCAGTGCGTTTCATGACTGGAATGATCGGAGAATTACATACATTGGAGTCAGTTTCTACAACCACTCCTTGAGCAATAAGCTCGTCAATAATTTTGGATAAGGCTGCTACAGCCTCAGGTGGCAATCTATACTGTCTGATTCGTGGTAACACTACACCTGGCTTGAGAGTCACACGATAGGGTGTGATTTGCATGTAACCTACATCAGTTGGACCTTGCGCCCATAAGTGCTGCGGAATATTAGACAGTCTTGAATCAAAATCTCGTAATACATAGTGACCCTTGAAGTCACGTAGGAACAATCGTATTCCCTCTGGGGAACAGCATATAACTGCACCTAACTCTTTCAGTGTTTTAATGCCTAATAGATTTTCTGGACATGACTTAGTAAGTAACAGATCAGTAGTGCGGGACAATGGACCTACTTCTAGAGTAACTGGCTTTGAAATCTCATTTACGATAGGTTTTCCTGAGAATCCAAGGGAAACATTTCTTGAGCCTGAGAGCGGAGCCCCTGGAACTTCGGCGTGACTAATTGTGGTCCTACTTGCCCCTGTATCGATCAAAAACTTTCTGTCTTTCCCTAATACTTGACTGTGAACATAGGGACCTTCTTGATCTACAGGTATCTCGATGAGAGGCAAGCCTACCTCCCTCTCTAGGCTGTTTCATGAATACTGTTGGTACTCTGGATACTCAGACTGTGCATACTGGTACATCTGCGATGTAACATGCTGTGTTGCAGCAATAGGCTGCGGTGCGGTAACTGTCTGTGGTGCATTCTGTGGCTGAGGAATCTGTGAAACTTGTTCTTGTCTAGGCGGACGTGGTCTTTCTTTAGTCTTACCAGTAGCTATGTTGTGTTTCAGAACTGCACACTCATTTATAAAATGACCTGGCTGTTTACAATAATTGCAGTTCCCTTTAACGGGAGCTGCAGGATGACTGGCTTGATTCGGACCCCTCTTCTGACTGTCTTGAAGAACAGATTGTGCAACTAGTACTTTCATTTTCGTGTCTTTCATACGTTTTCTTTCGTGTTCTTGTTCTTCTCTGATTCTATTCTGGTGGTATTGGAGCATCTGCAACATCTGGGACGGGGTATTAGCTTGCCAGGTACTTTCGACTTTCAGAACTCGATTTTTAATTTGTGGGCTTGAATTCTCGACTAATTTAGTAACAAAAAGGTGAGGGTATGACTCACTACTTGTCTTGAGGCCACTGTTGATGCTAAAACATTTTTCAAATCTAGAATAAAAATCACTAATATCTTCGTCTTGCTTCTGTTTACAGGCTGAGATTGCATCCCAGTCTTCTTTTCTAGTTGTCAATAATCTAGGTAAAACTTGTATTAATAATTCTGGTAATTCTTTACATTTATCTCCAAGACCGGTACCTGGTACTCGTGCCTTATCTTCAGCTTCTAGAACTGCCCAATCGATCTTTTTCTCCCCCACCTCCCATTCTTTTTCCTTGAGCTTTTCATACACCCCTGCGGGCAGCAGAACCTTTAACATTTTAATTATATCTGGATACGTGTATTCTCCCATACGGAGCATGTCTTTTAATTCTCTATGGAACCCTGCTGGATCTTTGTCATGACAGGGAATTAATTTCTTCATCTCGAGGAGTTCCATCTTTGTAATCGGAGTGTAAACAAACACTCGTTCTAGTTCGCCACCCGTTCCTCTGACTGGGTGGACTTCTCGTAACGGATTCTGTCTCTCCATGTAAAATGGTTTACCTTCTGGGGGTGAGACATGAACAAAATGCGGGTTCAAAAACGTTCTATATTTGTGACGCTGTTCTAGAATGACACTAATTAAATCGGTACCTAGACCTCTCCATCTATACTGGAGTAACTCGTTCAGGACATCATGTAACGGACCTGGATCAGAGTGTTGACCCTCATACAATGTAATGAGGTGCTGAATCATATACATACCCACCAGTCGTTGTTCGGCTGGGGGCATTTTCAGAAACATTTGTGCCACTATTTCGTCTGGAAAAGTGGTAGAATCAGTAATCCATCGGACTGCTGATCGGGCTAGTTCTTGTTCATGCATGGTACTTAACTCACTGTAACCGATTCGTGATTTCAGAATGTGATCGGTAGCTTGAAACACTTGTTCTAGTGAACCTTGTTCTGGTGCTGGAGAATGAAAAATAGACTTGTGTTCTAGGCGTAAATGGCGATCTGGAAATCTAGATTTTCCTACATACGCTATTCTGGCGGGATTCTCGTCTTCTACCTCTTCAGTATCAGAATTACTTTCTTTCTCGCTTACTTGTGCTGCTTTACGTTGTTCGTGTATCTTTATTATTTCTCTACGGATTTTCTTGTACATACTCTCCACAGCACCGACGGTCTTGTGCTTACCCTCGGCTATATTATCACTCCACCTTGTTAGGGTTCTCATTTCGGCTTGATCTTTAGACGGGTAATCTTGTTCTCTTATTAGACAATTGATCAGAAACTTTAATATCATGAGCTGGATCTCGGCTTTCCTTTGAGACATGGCCTCGCTAATGCTTTCTGGATCATCCCCTGTACGGATGAAACGATATATTCTGTCTAGATCTTCTTTCATATTCGGTAAGGTGACTAGATACTTGGCCACCTTTCTTACGCGGAATGAATATAAAACCATATTATCCTCGCCTGGGACTGGATCATAGCCGCATTCGGCAAGGGATTTTCTTATTTCTGCTACAGTCTGATGTCTGGGCGTACGCTGTGACGCTTGTGCATGTAATTCGGCTGTCGTTAAACGCTTGTGTGGCGGCGGGGTTTGAGGAGTACCTCCCCCTGCGGCCCCTAAACTAGAGTCGTCTACTGAGGCTCTTCGTCCTGGCAGTGTGGGAAATGGAAATGCAGGCTGGACTTGTATGGCGGGCTGGACCGGGGGTACCGTAACAGGTACTCCGGTGTCTGGAGGAGCGGGAAGTGCCTGATTTACAGGGACTGGCGGAGCGCGAACAGGATTTGCATATTTTGGGACTGTGTCATCCAAATAGGACGAAATAAAAATATCAGCTGCGGTCTGTTTGTGACGTAGCTTGGTCGGAACTAATGGTGGCGGGAAATTACTGGATGCCTCTGGGGTCGCTTTTGGCAAGCCCTCGGCAAAGAGAGGATACATACCCCTAATAAGGGCATGCCTCTGTCTGTCTGACTGTTCGGCTTTGACTTGTTCACCTATCCCGATTAGTTCTTTTTCTTGTGCTCGTTCTAAGGATTCTCTACTTAATTCTGACTTTCTGATTTCCTTTTCAGTTCTTTTATGAGCTTCTTTGCGCCATAACTCGATGGCATCTTTCTGTGACTGTCTGGCTTTCTTTTTCCATAATGCTTCTTCTACTCGCATGATGCACTCGGCATCCCATGTGCCCGATACGGGCCATCTATACTTTTCTTCAAACTGTTTGGTATACTCTACCCATAAATCTAGATACAATATGGCGCTTATGCCATGCTTCTGATACATAAAATGACCTGGACTGTCCCTAGGCGGAACTGGAACTGCTGCTTCCAGCAGACCCTTTCTGGTTTTTAACTGACGTAATTTCGAAAACAAGGGCATGACTGGACTGTAATCTAGACACAATACAATACACAATAAACACGATACTTATTCCCCATTCATACCACGACATTAAAATACATGAAGAACATTTAAAAATAACAGTTCGAACAGAATACTACCTGGAATACGGAACACAGAATACATGAATTTTCTCGAGAACAGAACTGACTAGAACAGGAACTAGATGCACTGCTGAAACAGTACGCAACTTACCGGTCTCATAAAGAGACACGTCAGGACCCGCATCCACCGAAGTGGACACTTCGTTTGTGGGTCTGTGTACCACCAACCCACGGACCAGAGTCAATTAGATTGACCCTGTCTAGATACCACCCCAGTAACGGTACTCACCGGGCAGCAAGAACGGAAGGCCTCGGACTGGACTGGACTGCTACGGCGACGGACGACGAACTTCGGACTTCAGTTACGGGTGGGCCTCCGGATACCTCGGACCTTGAACTCTCGGCTTGGGCTCTGGTCGGGACTCGCCGCGTTCCTCCACCGTCTCGTTTGGATGCTGGACCGCCTCCTCCGTCTCCTCCGTGGGCCTGAGGGATACTTGGAGCAGAAATATCTGCCGGTGCGCAGAAGAGTTCCGTCACGACTGCAGAGGGTCAGGGGGTCGGCGTGGCTTCACCGACGCGTGGGGAAAGGGCAAGTCCCTATTCGGGCGCCATTATGTGGTAAATAAATAAATAATACCCTATTTTTGAATGTATAAATGAATAACAGATAGCTCAATAAATAAGAGTCAAGATTCGAGGTAGTAGGAGTTTCGCAGGTTTATTACAGCATAAAGGACAGGAACAGGACAACCTGCATAGGAATAGGATAGCAGGGCCCAGCAGCTGCTGGGGCTGGATCTGGGATGAGCGCGCTAGCATTTAATAACAATACACAAGCATATATAGTAAAACAGTTGCATTACAGTACATATGATAGGCGGAGCAGTGGGTGGAGCAGAAGGTGTGACGCGTAGCAGTCGCGAAAGATAAGGGGGAAAAGAGGTGTAACGGGGCGTATACATAGACATGTGATGCAAACGTAACAGAATATGTCATGAATGGGGCGGAAACCATGGAGGGGGCTACCTGAGGAGCCGGGACCTCTAACCTGATGGTGCGCGCAAACTAGCAATGACGTGTTACTAGGAGAAGCTGGGGGCTATGAACTCTGTGCTAGGAGCAGAGACTGAAGTCTGGAGAGTCAGGGCGACATGTACCTAAACAGTATCTAGTATCTGATGTTTAGAGAACATGTTGATATAAACTAGAAGTTAGGAGGGGAAAGGCTGACTTGATTCTAAGACTGGACCATGCATTATTCTACATGTAGTACGTGATGAAGAATATTAAATGACCATTAATACAGTATTTCTCTAACGTGGAGACGTGAAGGCTAGACAATGACGGAAACTATTGATGCGATTCAGTAGCTTAGGAATGCAGAGAAGGAGGACTGAACTGATAACTGGAACTATAACATATTCTTGGCAGACTCAGAGGCAGAGCCAGGCTGGACCGGGCACTGCAAGGCAGGAAGTAAGTGAAGGGTCGAGGATACAGGTGGGGGCTGTATCGCTCCTCAGCGAGGTTTCAGGAGACAGGAGCTGAATCTGGTGTCCAGGCCCTTTTGAGGCCTAGAAACGGGGATTTTATAATGGAATAACGTGCACACTGAGAAACGTGGCAACGTAACTTTACATAGGCCTGATATTCGTAGTATTCACGAGGACTAGAAACTGGCATATTAGAGGTGGACACAACTATAATTGTGTCATTAATCGAACATGGGGAATACATATGCATATCTAATCATGCACACATAACATATGATGGATGACACGTAGGGACACAGAACATGGCAAAATTTACTTTTCCACAATTTCTCTGCCTGAAATTGGTCAAAATTGAAGCTTTTGAGTAAGCGAAAACTCTGTAAAAATGGCAATTTTGGTCACTGTGAGGGTTTAAAAAGTGGTTATTCAACATGAGGCCCGATCCAAATGACATTTTGAATCATTTTTGGTAGAGTCTAAAAAATCAATTTTATGATGAAAAACGATGACCCCGGACCTGTCGAACGTTCAAAAAAGTGGTCAATATTGATGAAATTTTAACATTTAATCTTTTGACGTTAAATGACTGTTGGATGTGAATTATTACTTTTTCAACTAAAATAAGTGTGTTTAAAGTCATTTCTGTGCCTGAAATTGGCCAAAATTGAAGCTTTTGAGTAAGCGAAAACTCTGTAAAAATGGCAATTTTGGTCACTGTGAGGGTTTAAAAAGTGGTTATTCAACATGAGGCCCGATCCAAATGACATTTTGAATCATTTTTGGTAGAGTCCAAAAAATCAATTTTATGATGAAAAACGATGACCCCGGACCTGTCGAACGTTCAGAAAATGGTCAATATTGATGAAATTTTTACATTTAATCTTTTGACTTTAAATGACTGTTGGATGTGAATTATTACTTTTTCAACTAAAATAAGTGTGTTTAAAGTCATTTCTGTGCCTGAAATTGGTCAAAATTGAAGCTTTTGAGTGAGCGAAAACTCTGTAAAAATGGCAATTTTGGTCACTGTGAGGGTTTAAAAAGTGGTTATTCAACATGAGGCCCGATCCAAATGACATTTTGAAATATTTTTGGTAGAATCCAAAAAATCAATTTTATGATGAAAAACGATGACCCCGGACCTGTCGAACGTTCAAAAAATGGTCAATATTGATGAAATTTTAACATTTAATCTTTTGACTTTAAATGACTGTTGGATGTGAATTATTACATTTTCAACTGAAATAAGTGTGTTTAAAGTCATTTCTGTGCCTGAAATTGGTCAAAATTGAAGCTTTTGAGTAAGCGAAAACTCTGTAAAAATGGCAATTTTGGTCACTGTGAGGGTTTAAAAAGTGGTTATTCAACATGAGGCCCGATCCAAATGACATTTTGAATCATTTTTGGTAGAGTCCAAAAAATAAATTTTATGATGAAAAACGATGACCCCGGACCTGTCGAACGTTCAGAAAATGGTCAATATTGATAAAATTTTAACATTTAATCTTTTGACTTTAAATGACTGTTGGATGTGAATTATTACTTTTTCAACTAAAATAAGTATGTTTAAAGTCATTTCTGTGCCTGAAATTGGCCAAAATTGAAGCTTTTGAGTAAGCGAAAACTCTGTAAAAATGGCAATTTTGGTCACTGTGAGGGTTTAAAAAGTGGTTATTCAACATGAGGCCCTATCCAAATGACATTTTGAATCATTTTTGGTAGAGTCCAAAAAATCAATTTTATGATGAAAAACGATGACCCCGGACCAGTCGAACGTTAAAAAAAGTGGTCAATATTGATGAAATTTTAACATTTAATCTTTTGACTTTAAATGACTGTTAGATGTGAATTATTACTTTTTCAACTAAAATAAGTGTGTTTAAATCATTTCTCTGCCTGAAATTGGTCAAAATTGAAGCTTTTGAGTAAGCGAAAACTCTGTAAAAATGGCAATTTTGGTCACTGTGAGGGTTTAAAAAGTGGTTATTCAACATGAGGCCCGATCCAAATGACATTTTGAAATATTTTTGGTAGAGTCTAAAAAAAAAATTTTATGATGAAAAACGATGACCCCGGACCTTTCGAACGTTCAAAAAATGGTCAATATTGATGAAATTTTAACATTTAATCTTTTGACTTTAAATGACTGTTGGATTTGAATTATTACTTTTTCAACTAAAATAAGTGTGTTTAAAGTAATTTCTGTGCCTGAAATTGGCCAAAATTGAAGCTTTTGAGTAAGCGAAAACTCTGTAAAAATGGCAATTTTGGTCACTGTGAGGGTTTAAAAAGTGGTTATTCAACATGAGGCCCTATCCAAATGACATTTTGAATCATTTTTGGTAGAGTCCAAAAAATCAATTTTATGATGAAAAACGATGACCCCGGACCAGTCGAACGTTAAAAAAAGTGGTCAATATTGATGAAAGTTTAACATTTAATCTTTTGACTTTAAATGACTGTTAGATGTGAATTATTACTTTTTCAACTAAAATAAGTGTGTTTAAATCATTTCTGTGCCTAAAATTGGTCAAAATTGAAGCTTTTGAGTAAGCGAAAACTCTGTAAAATGGCAATTTTGGTCACTGTGAGGGTTTAAAAAGTGGTTATTCAACATGAGGCCCGATCCAAATGACATTTTGAATAATTTTTGGTAGAGTCCAAAAAATCAATTTTATGATGAAAAACGATGACCCCGGACCTGTCGAACGTTCAGAAAATGGTCAATATTGATGAAATTTTAACATTCAATCTTTTGACTTTAAATGACTGTTGGATGTGAATTATTACTTTTTCAACTAAAATAAGTATGTTTAAAGTCATTTCTGTGCCTGAAATTGGCCAAAATTTAAGCTTTTGAGTAAGCGAAAACTCTGTAAAAATGGCAATTTTGGTCACTGTGAGGGTTTAAAAAGTGGTTATTCAACATGAGGCCCGATCCAAATGACATTTTGAATCATTTTTGGTAGAGTCCAAAAAATCAATTTTATGATGAAAAACGATGACCACGGACCTGTCGAATGTTCAAAAAAGTGGTCAATATTGATGAAATTTTAACATTTAATCTTTTGACTTTAAATGACTGTTGGATGTGAATTATTACTTTTTCAACTAAAATAAGTGTGTTTAAATCATTTCTGTGCCTGAAATTGGCCAAAATTGAAGCTTTTGAGTAAGCGAAAACTCTGTAAAAATGGCAATTTTGGTCACTGTGAGGGTTTAAAAAGTGGTTATTCAACATGAGGCCCGATCCAAATGACATTTTGAATAATTTTTGGTAGAGTCCAAAAAATCAATTTTATGATGAAAAACGATGACCCCGGACCAGTCGAACGTTCAAAAAAGTGGTCAATATTGATGACATTTTAACATTTAATCTTTTGACTTTAAATGACTGTTGGATGTGAATTTTTACTTTTTCAACTAAAATAAGTGTGTTTAAAGTCATTTCTGTGCCTGAAATTGGCCAAAATTGAAGCTTTTGAGTAAGCGAAAACTCTGTAAAAATGGCAATTTTGGTCACTGTGAGGGTTTAAAAAGTGGTTATTCAACATGAGGCCCGATCCAAATGACATTTTGAATAATTTTTGGTAGAGTCCAAAAAATCAATTTTATGATGAAAAACGATGACCCCGGACCAGTCGAACGTTCAAAAAAGTGGTCAATATTGATGAAATTTTAACATTTAATCTTTTGACTTTATATGACTGTTGGATGTGACTTATTACTTTTTCAACTAAAATAAGTGTGTTTAAATCATTTCTGTGCCTGAAATTGGTCAAAATTGAAGCTTTTGAGTAAGCGAAAACTCTGTAAAATGGCAATTTTGGTCACTGTAAGGGTTTAAAAAGTGGTTATTCAACATGAGGCCCGATCCAAATAACATTTTGAATCATTTTTGGTAGAGTCCAAAAAATCAATTTTATGATGAAAAACGATGACCCCGGACCAGTCGAACGTTCAAAAAAGTGGTCAATATTGATGAAATTTTAACATTTAATCTTTTGACTTTATATGACTGTTGGATGTGACATTACTTTTTCAACTAAAATAAGTGTGTTTAAATCATTTCTGTGCCTGAAATTGGTCAAAATTGAAGCTTTTGAGTAAGCGAAAACTCTGTAAAATGGCAATTTTGGTCACTGTGAGGGTTTAAAAAGTGGTTATTCAACATGAGGCCCGATCCAAATGACATTTTGAATCATTTTTGGTAGAGTCCAAAAAATCAATTTTATGATGAAAAACGATGACCCCGGACCTGTCGAACGTTCAGAAAATGGTCCATATTGATGAAATTTTTACATTTAATCTTTTGACTTTAAATGACTGTTGGATGTGAATTATTACTTTTTCAACTAAAATAAGTGTGTTTAAAGTCATTTCTGTGCCTGAAATTGGTCAAAATTGAAGCTTTTGAGTGAGCGAAAACTCTGTAAAAATGGCAATTTTGGTCACTGTGAGGGTTTAAAAAGTGGTTATTCAACATGAGGCCCGATCCAAATGACATTTTGAAATATTTTTGGTAGAATCCAAAAAATCAATTTTATGATGAAAAACGATGACCCCGGACCTGTCGAACGTTCAAAAAATGGTCAATATTGATGAAATTTTAACATTTAATCTTTTGACTTTAAATGACTGTTGGATGTGAATTATTACATTTTCAACTGAAATAAGTGTGTTTAAAGTCATTTCTGTGCCTGAAATTGGTCAAAATTGAAGCTTTTGAGTAAGCGAAAACTCTGTAAAAATGGCAATTTTGGTCACTGTGAGGGTTTAAAAAGTGGTTATTCAACATGAGGCCCGATCCAAATGACATTTTGAATCATTTTTGGTAGAGTCCAAAAAATAAATTTTATGATGAAAAACGATGACCCCGGACCTGTCGAACGTTCAGAAAATGGTCAATATTGATAAAATTTTAACATTTAATCTTTTGACTTTAAATGACTGTTGGATGTGAATTATTACTTTTTCAACTAAAATAAGTGTGTTTAAAGTAATTTCTGTGCCTGAAATTGGCCAAAATTGAAGCTTTTGAGTAAGCGAAAACTCTGTAAAAATGGCAATTTTGGTCACTGTGAGGGTTTAAAAAGTGGTTATTCAACATGAGGCCCTATCCAAATGACATTTTGAATCATTTTTGGTAGAGTCCAAAAAATCAATTTTATGATGAAAAACGATGACCCCGGACCAGTCGAACGTTAAAAAAAGTGGTCAATATTGATGAAAGTTTAACATTTAATCTTTTGACTTTAAATGACTGTTAGATGTGAATTATTACTTTTTCAACTAAAATAAGTGTGTTTAAATCATTTCTGTGCCTAAAATTGGTCAAAATTGAAGCTTTTGAGTAAGCGAAAACTCTGTAAAATGGCAATTTTGGTCACTGTGAGGGTTTAAAAAGTGGTTATTCAACATGAGGCCCGATCCAAATGACATTTTGAATAATTTTTGGTAGAGTCCAAAAAATCAATTTTATGATGAAAAACGATGACCCCGGACCTGTCGAACGTTCAGAAAATGGTCAATATTGATGAAATTTTAACATTCAATCTTTTGACTTTAAATGACTGTTGGATGTGAATTATTACTTTTTCAACTAAAATAAGTATGTTTAAAGTCATTTCTGTGCCTGAAATTGGCCAAAATTTAAGCTTTTGAGTAAGCGAAAACTCTGTAAAAATGGCAATTTTGGTCACTGTGAGGGTTTAAAAAGTGGTTATTCAACATGAGGCCCGATCCAAATGACATTTTGAATCATTTTTGGTAGAGTCCAAAAAATCAATTTTATGATGAAAAACGATGACCACGGACCTGTCGAATGTTCAAAAAAGTGGTCAATATTGATGAAATTTTAACATTTAATCTTTTGACTTTAAATGACTGTTGGATGTGAATTATTACTTTTTCAACTAAAATAAGTGTGTTTAAATCATTTCTGTGCCTGAAATTGGCCAAAATTGAAGCTTTTGAGTAAGCGAAAACTCTGTAAAAATGGCAATTTTGGTCACTGTGAGGGTTTAAAAAGTGGTTATTCAACATGAGGCCCGATCCAAATGACATTTTGAATAATTTTTGGTAGAGTCCAAAAAATCAATTTTATGATGAAAAACGATGACCCCGGACCAGTCGAACGTTCAAAAAAGTGGTCAATATTGATGACATTTTAACATTTAATCTTTTGACTTTAAATGACTGTTAGATGTGAATTATTACTTTTTCAACTAAAATAAGTGTGTTTAAATCATTTCTGTGCCTGAAATTGGACAAAATTGAAGCTTTTGAGTAAGCGAAAACTCTGTAAAATGGCAATTTTGGTCACTGTAAGGGTTTAAAAAGTGGTTATTCAACATGAGGCCCGATCCAAATAACATTTTGAATCATTTTTGGTAGAGTCCAAAAAATCAATTTTATGATGAAAAACGATGACCCCGGATCTGTCGAACGTTCAGAAAATGGTCAATATTGATGAAATTTTAACATTTAATCTTTTGACTTTAAATGACTGTTGGATGTGAATTATTACTTTTTCAACTAAAATAAGTGTGTTTAAAGTCATTTCTGAGCCTGAAATTGGTCAAAATTGAAGCTTTTGAGTAAGCGAAAACTCTGTAAAAATGGCAATTTTGGTCACTGTGAGGGTTTAAAAAGTGGTTATTCAACATGAGGCCCGATCCAAATGACATTTTGAATCATTTTTGGTAGAGTCCAAAAAGTCAATTTTATGATGAAAAACGATGACCCCGGACCTGTCGAACGTTCAGAAAATGGTCAATATTGATAACATTTTAACATTTAATCTTTTGACTTTAAATGACTGTTGGATGTGAATTATTACTTTTTCAACTAAAATAAGTGTGTTTAAAGTCATTCCTGTGCCTGAAATTGGCCAAAATTGAAGCTTTTGAGTAAGCGAAAACTCTGTAAAAATGGCAATTTTGGTCACTGTGAGGGTTTAAAAAGTGGTTATTCAACATGAGGCCCTATCCAAATGACATTTTGAATCATTTTTGGTAGAGTCCAAAAAATCAATTTTATGATGAAAAACGATGACCCCGGACCTGTCGAACGTTCAAAAAATGGTCAATATTGATGAAATTTTAACATTTAATCTTTTGACTTTAAATGACTGTTAGATGTGAATTATTACTTTTTCAACTAAAATAAGTGTGTTTAAATCATTTCTGTGCCTAAAATCGGTCAAAATTGAAGCTTTTGAGTAAGCGAAAACTCTGTAAAATGGCAATTTTGGTCACTGTGAGGGTTTAAAAAGTGGTTATTCAACATGAGGCCCGATCCAAATGACATTTTGAATCATTTTTGGTAGAGTCCAAAAAATCAATTTTATGATGAAAAACGATGACCCCGGACCTGTCGAACGTTCAAAAAATGGTCAATATTGATGAAATTTTAACATTTAATCTTTTGACGGTAAATGACTGTTGGATGTGAATTATTACTTTTTCAACTAAAATAAGTGTGTTTAAAGTAATTTCTGTGCCTGAAATTGGTCAAAATTGAAGCTTTTGAGTAAGCGAAAACTCAGTAAAATGGCAATTTTGGTCACTGTAAGGGTTTAAAAAGTGGTTATTCAACATGAGGCCCGATCCAAATAACATTTTGAATCATTTTTGGTAGAGTCCAAAAAATCAATTTTATGATGAAAAACGATGACCCCGGACCTGTCGAACGTTCAAAAAATGGTCAATATTGATGAAATTTTAACATTTAATCTTTTGACTTTAAATGACTGTTGGATGTGAATTATTACTTTTTCAACTAAAATAAGTGTGTTTAAACTCATTTCTGTGCCTGAAATTGGTCAAAATTGAAGCTTTTGAGTAAGCGAAAACTCTGTAAAAATGGCAATTTTGGTCACTGTGAGGGTTTAAAAAGTGGTTATTCAACATGAGGCCCGATCCAAATGACATTTTGAATCATTTTTGGTAGAGTCCAAAAAATCAGTTTTATGATGAAAAACGATGACCCCGGACCTGTCGAACGTTCATAAAATGGTCAATATTGATTAAATTTTGACATTTAATCTTTTGACTTTAAATGACTGTTGGATGTGAATTATTACTTTTTCAACTAAAATAAGTGTGTTTAAAGTCATTTCTGTGCCTGAAATTGGTCAAAATTGAAGCTTTTGAGTAAGCGAAAACTCTGTAAAATGGCAATTTTGGTCACTGTAAGGGTTTAAAAAGTGGTTATTCAACATGAGGCCCGATCCAAATAACATTTTGAATCATTTTTGGTAGAGTCCAAAAAATCAATTTTATGATGAAAAACGATGACCCCGGACCTGTCGAACGTTCAAAAAATGGTCAATATTGATGAAATTTTAACATTTAATCTTTTGACTTTAAATAACTGTTGGATGTGAATTATTACTTTTTCAACTAAAATAAGTGTGTTTAAAGTCATTTCTGTGCCTGAAATTGGCCAAAATTGAAGCTTTTGAGTAAGCGAAAACTCTGTAAAAATGGCAATTTTGGTCACTGTGAGGGTTTAAAAAGTGGTTATTCAACATGAGGCCCGATGCAAATGACATTTTGAATCATTTTTGGTAGAGTCCAAAAAATCTATTTTATGATGAAAAACGATGACCCCGGACCTGTCGAACGTTCAGAAAATGGTCAATATTGATAAAATGTTAACATTTAATCTTTTGACTTTGAATGACTGTTGGATGTGAATTATTACTTTTTCAACTAAAATAAGTGTGTTTAAAGTCATTTCTGTGCCTGAAATTGGCCAAAATTGAAGCTTTTGAGTAAGCGAAAACTCTGTAAAATGGCAATTTTGGTCACTGTAAGGGTTTAAAAAGTGGTTATTCAACATGAGGCCCGATCCAAATAACATTTTGAATCATTTTTGGTAGAGTCCAAAAAATCAATTTTATGATGAAAAACGATGAACCCGGATCTGTCGAACGTTCAGAAAATGGTCAATATTGATGAAATTTTAACATTTAATCTTTTGACTTTAAATGACTGTTGGATGTGAATTATTACTTTTTCAACTAAAATAAGTGTGTTTAAAGTCATTTCTGAGCCTGAAATTGGTCAAAATTGAAGCTTTTGAGTAAGCGAAAACTCTGTAAAAATGGCAATTTTGGTCACTGTGAGGGTTTAAAAAGTGGTTATTCAACATGAGGCCCGATCCAAATGACATTTTGAATCATTTTTGGTAGAGTCCAAAAAGTCAATTTTATGATGAAAAACGATGACCCCGGACCTGTCGAACGTTCAGAAAATGGTCAATATTGATAACATTTTAACATTTAATCTTTTGACTTTAAATGACTGTTGGATGTGAATTATTACTTTTTCAACTAAAATAAGTGTGTTTAAAGTCATTCCTGTGCCTGAAATTGGCCAAAATTGAAGCTTTTGAGTAAGCGAAAACTCTGTAAAAATGGCAATTTTGGTCACTGTGAGGGTTTAAAAAGTGGTTATTCAACATGAGGCCCTATCCAAATGACATTTTGAATCATTTTTGGTAGAGTCCAAAAAATCAATTTTATGATGAAAAACGATGACCCCGGACCTGTCGAACGTTCAAAAAATGGTCAATATTGATGAAATTTTAACATTTAATCTTTTGACTTTAAATGACTGTTAGATGTGAATTATTACTTTTTCAACTAAAATAAGTGTGTTTAAATCATTTCTGTGCCTAAAATCGGTCAAAATTGAAGCTTTTGAGTAAGCGAAAACGCTGTAAAATGGCAATTTTGGTCACTGTGAGGGTTTAAAAAGTGGTTATTCAACATGAGGCCCGATCCAAATGACATTTTGAATCATTTTTGGTAGAGTCCAAAAAATCAATTTTATGATGAAAAACGATGACCCCGGACCTGTCGAACGTTCAAAAAATGGTCAATATTGATGAAATTTTAACATTTAATCTTTTGACGGTAAATGACTGTTGGATGTGAATTATTACTTTTTCAACTAAAATAAGTGTGTTTAAAGTAATTTCTGTGCCTGAAATTGGTCAAAATTGAAGCTTTTGAGTAAGCGAAAACTCAGTAAAATGGCAATTTTGGTCACTGTAAGGGTTTAAAAAGTGGTTATTCAACATGAGGCCCGATCCAAATAACATTTTGAATCATTTTTGGTAGAGTCCAAAAAATCAATTTTATGATGAAAAACGATGACCCCGGACCTGTCGAACGTTCAAAAAATGGTCAATATTGATGAAATTTTAACATTAAATCTTTTGACTTTAAATGACTGTTGGATGTGAATTATTACTTTTTCAACTAAAATAAGTGTGTTTAAAGTCATTTCTGTGCCTGAAATTGGTCAAAATTGAAGCTTTTGAGTGAGCGAAAACTCTGTAAAAATGGCAATTTTGGTCACTGTGAGGGTTTAAAAAGTGGTTATTCAACATGAGGCCCGATCCAAATGACATTTTGAATCATTTTTGGTATAGTCCAAAAAAGAAATTTTATGATGAAAAACGATGACCCCGGACCTGTCGAACGTTCAAAAAAGTGGTCAATATTGATGAAATTTTAACATTTAATCTTTTGACGTTAAATGACTGTTGGATGTGAATTATTACTTTTTCAACTAAAATAATTGTGTTTAAAGTCATTTCTGTGCCTGAAATTGGCCAAAATTGAAGCTTTTGAGTAAGCAAAAACTCTGTAAAAATGGCAATTTTGGTCACTGTGAGGGTTTAAAAAGTGCTTATTCAACATGAGGCCCGATCCAAATAACATTTTGAATCATTTTTGGTAGAGTCCAAAAAATCAATTTTATGATGAAAAACGATGACCCCGGACCTGTCGAACGTTCAAAAAATGGTCAATATTGATGAAATTTTAACATTTAATCTTTTGACTTTAAATGACTGTTGGATGTGAATTATTACTTTTTCAACTAAAATAAGTGTGTTTAAACTCATTTCTGTGCCTGAAATTGGTCAAAATTGAAGCTTTTGAGTAAGCGAAAACTCTGTAAAAATGGCAATTTTGGTCACTGTGAGGGTTTAAAAAGTGGTTATTCAACATGAGGCCCGATCCAAATGACATTTTGAATCATTTTTGGTAGAGTCCAAAAAATCAGTTTTATGATGAAAAACGATGACCCCGGACCTGTCGAACGTTCATAAAATGGTCAATATTGATTAAATTTTGACATTTAATCTTTTGACTTTAAATGACTGTTGGATGTGAATTATTACTTTTTCAACTAAAATAAGTGTGTTTAAAGTCATTTCTGTGCCTGAAATTGGTCAAAATTGAAGCTTTTGAGTAAGCGAAAACTCTGTAAAATGGCAATTTTGGTCACTGTAAGGGTTTAAAAAGTGGTTATTCAACATGAGGCCCGATCCAAATAACATTTTGAATCATTTTTGGTAGAGTCCAAAAAATCAATTTTATGATGAAAAACGATGACCCCGGACCTGTCGAACGTTCAAAAAATGGTCAATATTGATGAAATTTTAACATTTAATCTTTTGACTTTAAATAACTGTTGGATGTGAATTATTACTTTTTCAACTAAAATAAGTGTGTTTAAAGTCATTTCTGTGCCTGAAATTGGCCAAAATTGAAGCTTTTGAGTAAGCGAAAACTCTGTAAAAATGGCAATTTTGGTCACTGTGAGGGTTTAAAAAGTGGTTATTCAACATGAGGCCCGATGCAAATGACATTTTGAATCATTTTTGGTAGAGTCCAAAAAATCTATTTTATGATGAAAAACGATGACCCCGGACCTGTCGAACGTTCAGAAAATGGTCAATATTGATAAAATGTTAACATTTAATCTTTTGACTTTGAATGACTGTTGGATGTGAATTATTACTTTTTCAACTAAAATAAGTGTGTTTAAAGTCATTTCTGTGCCTGAAATTGGCCAAAATTGAAGCTTTTGAGTAAGCGAAAACTCTGTAAAAATGGCAATTTTGGTCACTGTGTGGGTTTAAAAAGTGGTTATTCAACATGAGGCCCGATCCAAATGACATTTTGAATCATTTTTGGTAGAGTCCAAAAAATCAATTTTATGATGAAAAACGATGACCCCGGACCTGTCGAACGTTCAAAAAAGTGGTCAATATTGATGAAATTTTTAACATTTAATCTTTTGACGTTAAATGACTGTTGGATGTGAATTATTACTTTTTCAACTAAAATAAGTGTGTTTAAAGTCATTTCTGTGCCTGAAATTGGCCAAAATTGAAGCTTTTGAGTAAGCGAAAACTCTGTAAAAATGGCAATTTTGGTCACTGTGAGGGTTTAAAAAGTGGTTATTCAACATGAGGCCCGATCCAAATGACATTTTGAATCATTTTTGGTAGAGTCCAAAAAATCAATTTTATGATGAAAAACGATGACCCCGGACCAGTCGAACGTTCAAAAAAGTGGTCAATATTGATGAAATTTTAACATTTAATCTTTTGACTTTAAATGACTGTTGGATGTGAATTATTACTTTTTCAACTAAAATAAGTGTGTTTAAATCATTTCTGTGCCTGAAATTGGTCAAAATTGAAGCTTTTGAGTAAGCGAAAACTCTGTAAAATGGCAATTTTGGTCACTGTAAGGGTTTAAAAAGTGGTTATTCAACATGAGGCCCGATTCAAATAACATTTTGAATCATTTTTGGTAGAGTCCAAAAAATCAATTTTATGATGAAAAACGATGACCCCGGACCTGTCGAACGTTCAAAAAATGGTCAATATTGATGAAATTTTAACATTTAATCTTTTGACTTTAAATGACTGTTGGATGTGAATTATTACTTTTCCAACTAAAATAAGTGTGTTTAAAGTCATTTCTGTGCCTGAAATTGGTCAAAATTGAAGCTTTTGAGTAAGCGAAAACTCTGTAAAAATTGCAATTTTCGTCACTGTGAGGGTTTAAAAAGTGGTTATTCAACATGAGGCCCGATCCAAATGACATTTTGAATCATTTTTGGTAGAGTCCAAAAAATCATTTTTATGATGAAAAACGATGACCCCGGACCTGTCGAACGTTCAGAAAATGGTCAATATTGATAAAATTTTAACATTTATTCTTTTGACTTTAAATGACTGTTGGATGTGAATTATTACTTTTTCAACTAAAATAAGTGTGTTTAAAGTCATTTCTGTGCCTGAAATTGGCCAAAATTGAAGCTTTTGAGTAAGCGAAAACTCTGTAAAAATGGCAATTTTGGTCACTGTGAGGGTTTAAAAAGTGGTTATTCAACATGAGGCCCTATCCAAATGACATTTTGAATCATTTTTGGTAGAGTCCAAAAAATCAATTTTATGATGAAAAACGATGACCCCGGACCAGTCGAACATTAAAAAAAGTGGTCAATATTGATGAAATTTTAACATTTAATCTTTTGACTTTAAATGACCGTTAGATGTGAATTATTACTTTTTCAACTAAAATAAGTGTGTTTAAATCATTTCTGTGCCTAAAATTGGTCAAAATTGAAGCTTTTGAGTAAGAGAAAACTCTGTAAAATGGCAATTTTGGTCACTGTGAGGGTTTAAAAAGTGGTTATTCAACATGAGGCCCGATCCAAATAACATTTTGAATCATTTTTGGTAGAGTCCAAAAAATCAATTTTATGATGAAAAACGATGACCCCGGACCTGTCGAACGTTCAAAAAATGGTCAATATTGATGAAATTTTAACATTTAATCTTTTGACTTTAAATGACTGTTAGATGTGAATTATTACTTTTTCAACTAAAATAAGTGTGTTTAAATCATTTCTGTGCCTAAAATCGGTCAAAATTGAAGCTTTTGAGTAAGCGAAAACTCTGTAAAATGGCAATTTTGGTCACTGTGAGGGTTTAAAAAGTGGTTATTCAACATGAGGCCCGATCCAAATGACATTTTGAATCATTTTTGGTAGAGTCCAAAAAATCAATTTTATGATGAAAAACGATGACCCCGGACCTGTCGAACGTTCAAAAAATGGTCAATATTGATGAAATTTTAACATTTAATCTTTTGACGGTAAATGACTGTTGGATGTGAATTATTACTTTTTCAACTAAAATAAGTGTGTTTAAAGTAATTTCTGTGCCTGAAATTGGTCAAAATTGAAGCTTTTGAGTAAGCGAAAACTCAGTAAAATGGCAATTTTGGTCACTGTAAGGGTTTAAAAAGTGGTTATTCAACATGAGGCCCGATCCAAATAACATTTTGAATCATTTTTGGTAGAGTCCAAAAAATCAATTTTATGATGAAAAACGATGACCCCGGACCTGTCGAACGTTCAAAAAATGGTCAATATTGATGAAATTTTAACATTAAATCTTTTGACTTTAAATGACTGTTGGATGTGAATTATTACTTTTTCAACTAAAATAAGTGTGTTTAAAGTCATTTCTGTGCCTGAAATTGGTCAAAATTGAAGCTTTTGAGTGAGCGAAAACTCTGTAAAAATGGCAATTTTGGTCACTGTGAGGGTTTAAAAAGTGGTTATTCAACATGAGGCCCGATCCAAATGACATTTTGAATCATTTTTGGTAGAATCCAAAAAATCTATTTTATGATGAAAAACGATGACCCCGGACCTGTCGAACGTTCAAAAAATGGTCAATATTGATGAAATTTTAACATTTAATCTTTTGACTTAAAATGACTGTTGGATGTGAATTATTACATTTTCCACTGAAATAAGTGTGTTTAAAGTCATTTCTGTGCCTGAAATTGGTCAAAATTGAAGCTTTTGAGTAAGCGAAAACTCTGTAAAAATTGCAATTTTGGTCACTGTGAGGGTTTAAAAAGTGGTTATTCAACATGAGGCCCGATCCAAATGACATTTTGAATCATTTTTGGTAGAGTCCAAAAAAGAAATTTTATGATGAAAAACGATGACCCCGGACCTGTCGAACGTTCAAAAAAGTGGTCAATATTGATGAAATTTTAACATTTAATCTTTTGACGTTAAATGACTGTTGGATGTGAATTATTACTTTTTCAACTAAAATAATTGTGTTTAAAGTCATTTCTGTGCCTGAAATTGGCCAAAATTGAAGCTTTTGAGTAAGCAAAAACTCTGTAAAAATGGCAATTTTGGTCACTGTGAGGGTTTAAAAAGTGCTTATTCAACATGAGGCCCGATCCAAATAACATTTTGAATCATTTTTGGTAGAGTCCAAAAAATCAATTTTATGATGAAAAACGATGACCCCGGACCTGTCGAACGTTCAAAAAATGGTCAATATTGATGAAATTTTAACATTTAATCTTTTGACTTTAAATGACTGTTGGATGTGAATTATTACTTTTTCAACTAAAATAAGTGTGTTTAAACTCATTTCTGTGCCTGAAATTGGTCAAAATTGAAGCTTTTGAGTAAGCGAAAACTCTGTAAAAATGGCAATTTTGGTCACTGTGAGGGTTTAAAAAGTGGTTATTCAACATGAGGCCCGATCCAAATGACATTTTGAATCATTTTTGGTAGAGTCCAAAAAATCAGTTTTATGATGAAAAACGATGACCCCGGACCTGTCGAACGTTCATAAAATGGTCAATATTGATGAAATTTTGACATTTAATCTTTTGACTTTAAATGACTGTTGGATGTGAATTATTACTTTTTCAACTAAAATAAGTGTGTTTAAAGTCATTTCTGTGCCTGAAATTGGTCAAAATTGAAGCTTTTGAGTAAGCGAAAACTCTGTAAAATGGCAATTTTGGTCACTGTAAGGGTTTAAAAAGTGGTTATTCAACATGAGGCCCGATCCAAATAACATTTTGAATCATTTTTGGTAGAGTCCAAAAAATCAATTTTATGATGAAAAACGATGACCCCGGACCTGTCGAACGTTCAAAAAATGGTCAATATTGATGAAATTTTAACATTTAATCTTTTGACTTTAAATAACTGTTGGATGTGAATTATTACTTTTTCAACTAAAATAAGTGTGTTTAAAGTCATTTCTGTGCCTGAAATTGGCCAAAATTGAAGCTTTTGAGTAAGCGAAAACTCTGTAAAAATGGCAATTTTGGTCACTGTGAGGGTTTAAAAAGTGGTTATTCAACATGAGGCCCGATGCAATAGACATTTTGAATCATTTTTGGTAGAGTCCAAAAAATCAATTTTATGATGAAAAACGATGACCCCGGACCTGTCGAACGTTCAAAAAAGTGGTCAATATTGATGAAATTTTTAACATTTAATCTTTTGACGTTAAATGACTGTTGGATGTGAATTATTACTTTTTCAACTAAAATAAGTGTGTTTAAAGTCATTTCTGTGCCTGAAATTGGCCAAAATTGAAGCTTTTGAGTAAGCGAAAACTCTGTAAAAATGGCAATTTTGGTCACTGTGAGGGTTTAAAAAGTGGTTATTCAACATGAGGCCCGATCCAAATGACATTTTGAATAATTTTTGGTAGAGTCCAAAAAATCAATTTTATGATGAAAAACGATGACCCCGGACCAGTCGAACGTTCAAAAAAGTGGTCAATATTGATGAAATTTTAACATTTAATCTTTTGACTTTAAATGACTGTTGGATGTGAATTATTACTTTTCCAACTAAAATAAGTGTGTTTAAAGTCATTTCTGTGCCTGAAATTGGTCAAAATTGAAGCTTTTGAGTAAGCGAAAACTCTGTAAAAATTGCAATTTTCGTCACTGTGAGGGTTTAAAAAGTGGTTATTCAACATGAGGCCCGATCCAAATGACATTTTGAATCATTTTTGGTAGAGTCCAAAAAATCATTTTTATGATGAAAAACGATGACCCCGGACCTGTCGAACGTTCAGAAAATGGTCAATATTGATAAAATTTTAACATTTAATCTTTTGACTTTAAATGACTGTTGGATGTGAATTATTACTTTTTCAACTAAAATAAGTGTGTTTAAAGTCATTTCTGTGCCTGAAATTGGCCAAAATTGAAGCTTTTGAGTAAGCGAAAACTCTGTAAAAATGGCAATTTTGGTCACTGTGAGGGTTTAAAAAGTGGTTATTCAACATGAGGCCCTATCCAAATGACATTTTGAATCATTTTTGGTAGAGTCCAAAAAATCAATTTTATGATGAAAAACGATGACCCCGGACCAGTCGAACATTAAAAAAAGTGGTCAATATTGATGAAATTTTAACATTTAATCTTTTGACTTTAAATGACCGTTAGATGTGAATTATTACTTTTTCAACTAAAATAAGTGTGTTTAAATCATTTCTGTGCCTAAAATTGGTCAAAATTGAAGCTTTTGAGTAAGAGAAAACTCTGTAAAATGGCAATTTTGGTCACTGTGAGGGTTTAAAAAGTGGTTATTCAACATGAGGCCCGATCCAAATGACATTTTGAATCATTTTTGGTAGAGTCCAAAAAATCAATTTTATGATGAAAAACGATGACCCCGGACCTGTCGAACGTTCAAAAAATGGTCAATATTGATGAAATTTTAACATTTAATCTTTTGACGGTAAATGACTGTTGGATGTGAATTATTACTTTTTCAACTAAAATAAGTGTGTTTAAAGTCATTTCTCTGCCTGAAATTGGTCAAAATCGAAGCTTTTGAGTAAGCGAAAACTCTGTAAAATGGCAGTTTTGGTCACTGTAAGGGTTTAAAAAGTGGTTATTCAACATAAGGCCCGATCCAAATAACATTTTGAATCATTTTTGGTAGAGTCCAAAAAATCAATTTTATGATGAAAAACGATGACCCCGGACCTGTCGAACGTTCAAAAAATGGTCAATATTGATGAAATTTTAACATTTAATCTTTTGACTTTAAATGACTGTTCGATGTGAATTATTACTTTTTCAACTAAAATAAGTGTGTTTAAAGTCATTTCTGTGCCTGAAATTGGTCAAAATTGAAGCTTTTGAGTAAGCGAAAACTCTGTAAAAATGGCAATTTTGGTCACTGTGAGGGTTTAAAAAGTGGTAATTCAACATGAGGCCCGATCCAAATGACATTTTGAATCATTTTTGGTAGAGTCCAAAAAATCAATTTTATGATGAAAAACGATGACCCCGGACCTGTCGAACGTTCAGAAAATGGTCAATATTGATGAAATTTTAACATTTAATCTTTTGACTTTAAATGACTGTTGGATGTGAATTATTACTTTTTCAACTAAAATAAGTGTGTTTAAAGTCATTTCTGTGCCTGAAATTGGCCAAAATTGAAGCTTTTGAGTAAGCGAAAACTCTGTAAAAATGGCAATTTTGGTCACTGTGAGGGTTTAAAAAGTGGTTATTCAACATGAGGCCCGATGCAAATGACATTTTGAATCATTTTTGGTAGAGTCCAAAAAATCAATTTTATGATGAAAAACGATGACCCCGGACCTGTCGAACGTTCAGAAAATGGTCAATATTGATAAAATGTTAACATTTAATCTTTTGACTTTGAATGACTGTTGGATGTGAATTATTACTTTTTCAACTAAAATAAGTGTGTTTAAAGTCATTTCTGTGCCTGAAATTGGCCAAAATTGAAGCTTTTGAGTAAGCGAAAACTCTGTAAAAATGGCAATTTTGGTCACTGTGAGGGTTTAAAAAGTGGTTATTCAACATGAGGCCCGATCCAAATGACATTTTGAATCATTTTTGGTAGAGTCCAAAAAATCAATTTTATGATGAAAAACGATGACCCCGGACCTGTCGAACGTTCAAAAAAGTGGTCAATATTGATGAAATTTTTAACATTTAATCTTTTGACGTTAAATGACTGTTGGATGTGAATTATTACTTTTTCAACTAAAATAAGTGTGTTTAAAGTCATTTCTGTGCCTGAAATTGGCCAAAATTGAAGCTTTTGAGTAAGCGAAAACTCTGTAAAAATGGCAATTTTGGTCACTGTGAGGGTTTAAAAAGTGGTTATTCAACATGAGGCCCGATCCAAATGACATTTTGAATAATTTTTGGTAGAGTCCAAAAAATCAATTTTATGATGAAAAACGATGACCCCGGACCAGTCGAACGTTCAAAAAAGTGGTCAATATTGATGAAATTTTAACATTTAATCTTTTGACTTTAAATGACTGTTGGATGTGAATTATTACTTTTTCAACTAAAATAAGTGTGTTTAAATCATTTCTGTGCCTGAAATTGGTCAAAATTGAAGCTTTTGAGTAAGCGAAAACTCTGTAAAATGGCAATTTTGGTCACTGTAAGGGTTTAAAAAGTGGTTATTCAACATGAGGCCCGATTCAAATAACATTTTGAATCATTTTTGGTAGAGTCCAAAAAATCAATTTTATGATGAAAAACGATGACCCCGGACCTGTCGAACGTTCAAAAAATGGTCAATATTGATGAAATTTTAACATTTAATCTTTTGACTTTAAATGACTGTTGGATGTGAATTATTACTTTTCCAACTAAAATAAGTGTGTTTAAAGTCATTTCTGTGCCTGAAATTGGTCAAAATTGAAGCTTTTGAGTAAGCGAAAACTCTGTAAAAATTGCAATTTTCGTCACTGTGAGGGTTTAAAAAGTGGTTATTCAACATGAGGCCCGATCCAAATGACATTTTGAATCATTTTTGGTAGAGTCCAAAAAATCATTTTTATGATGAAAAACGATGACCCCGGACCTGTCGAACGTTCAGAAAATGGTCAATATTGATAAAATTTTAACATTTAATCTTTTGACTTTAAATGACTGTTGGATGTGAATTATTACTTTTTCAACTAAAATAAGTGTGTTTAAAGTCATTTCTGTGCCTGAAATTGGCCAAAATTGAAGCTTTTGAGTAAGCGAAAACTCTGTAAAAATGGCAATTTTGGTCACTGTGAGGGTTTAAAAAGTGGTTATTCAACATGAGGCCCTATCCAAATGACATTTTGAATCATTTTTGGTAGAGTCCAAAAAATCAATTTTATGATGAAAAACGATGACCCCGGACCAGTCGAACATTAAAAAAAGTGGTCAATATTGATGAAATTTTAACATTTAATCTTTTGACTTTAAATGACCGTTAGATGTGAATTATTACTTTTTCAACTAAAATAAGTGTGTTTAAATCATTTCTGTGCCTAAAATTGGTCAAAATTGAAGCTTTTGAGTAAGAGAAAACTCTGTAAAATGGCAATTTTGGTCACTGTGAGGGTTTAAAAAGTGGTTATTCAACATGAGGCCCGATCCAAATAACATTTTGAATCATTTTTGGTAGAGTCCAAAAAATCAATTTTATGATGAAAAACGATGACCCCGGACCTGTCGAACGTTCAAAAAATGGTCAATATTGATGAAATTTTAACATTTAATCTTTTGACGGTAAATGACTGTTGGATGTGAATTATTACTTTTTCAACTAAAATAAGTGTGTTTAAAGTAATTTCTGTGCCTGAAATTGGTCAAAATTGAAGCTTTTGAGTAAGCGAAAACTCAGTAAAATGGCAATTTTGGTCACTGTAAGGGTTTAAAAAGTGGTTATTCAACATGAGGCCCGATCCAAATAACATTTTGAATCATTTTTGGTAGAGTCCAAAAAATCAATTTTATGATGAAAAACGATGACCCCCGGACCTGTCGAACGTTCAAAAAATGGTCAATATTGATGAAATTTTAACATTAAATCTTTTGACTTTAAATGACTGTTGGATGTGAATTATTACTTTTTCAACTAAAATAAGTGTGTTTAAAGTCATTTCTGTGCCTGAAATTGGTCAAAATTGAAGCTTTTGAGTGAGCGAAAACTCTGTAAAAATGGCAATTTTGGTCACTGTGAGGGTTTAAAAAGTGGTTATTCAACATGAGGCCCGATCCAAATGACATTTTGAATCATTTTTGGTAGAATCCAAAAAATCTATTTTATGATGAAAAACGATGACCCCGGACCTGTCGAACGTTCAAAAAATGGTCAATATTGATGAAATTTTAACATTTAATCTTTTGACTTTAAATGACTGTTGGATGTGAATTATTACATTTTCCACTGAAATAAGTGTGTTTAAAGTCATTTCTGTGCCTGAAATTGGTCAAAATTGAAGCTTTTGAGTAAGCGAAAACTCTGTAAAAATTGCAATTTTGGTCACTGTGAGGGTTTAAAAAGTGGTTATTCAACATGAGGCCCGATCCAAATGACATTTTGAATCATTTTTGGTAGAGTCCAAAAAAGAAATTTTATGATGAAAAACGATGACCCCGGACCTGTCGAACGTTCAAAAAAGTGGTCAATATTGATGAAATTTTAACATTTAATCTTTTGACGTTAAATGACTGTTGGATGTGAATTATTACTTTTTCAACTAAAATAATTGTGTTTAAAGTCATTTCTGTGCCTGAAATTGGCCAAAATTGAAGCTTTTGAGTAAGCAAAAACTCTGTAAAAATGGCAATTTTGGTCACTGTGAGGGTTTAAAAAGTGCTTATTCAACATGAGGCCCGATCCAAATAACATTTTGAATCATTTTTGGTAGAGTCCAAAAAATCAATTTTATGATGAAAAACGATGACCCCGGACCTGTCGAACGTTCAAAAAATGGTCAATATTGATGAAATTTTAACATTTAATCTTTTGACTTTAAATGACTGTTGGATGTGAATTATTACTTTTTCAACTAAAATAAGTGTGTTTAAACTCATTTCTGTGCCTGAAATTGGTCAAAATTGAAGCTTTTGAGTAAGCGAAAACTCTGTAAAAATGGCAATTTTGGTCACTGTGAGGGTTTAAAAAGTGGTTATTCAACATGAGGCCCGATCCAAATGACATTTTGAATCATTTTTGGTAGAGTCCAAAAAATCAGTTTTATGATGAAAAACGATGACCCCGGACCTGTCGAACGTTCATAAAATGGTCAATATTGATGAAATTTTGACATTTAATCTTTTGACTTTAAATGACTGTTGGATGTGAATTATTACTTTTTCAACTAAAATAAGTGTGTTTAAAGTCATTTCTGTGCCTGAAATTGGTCAAAATTGAAGCTTTTGAGTAAGCGAAAACTCTGTAAAATGGCAATTTTGGTCACTGTAAGGGTTTAAAAAGTGGTTATTCAACATGAGGCCCGATCCAAATAACATTTTGAATCATTTTTGGTAGAGTCCAAAAAATCAATTTTATGATGAAAAACGATGACCCCGGACCTGTCGAACGTTCAAAAAATGGTCAATATTGATGAAATTTTAACATTTAATCTTTTGACTTTAAATAACTGTTGGATGTGAATTATTACTTTTTCAACTAAAATAAGTGTGTTTAAAGTCATTTCTGTGCCTGAAATTGGCCAAAATTGAAGCTTTTGAGTAAGCGAAAACTCTGTAAAAATGGCAATTTTGGTCACTGTGAGGGTTTAAAAAGTGGTTATTCAACATGAGGCCCGATGCAAATGACATTTTGAATCATTTTTGGTAGAGTCCAAAAAATCAATTTTATGATGAAAAACGATGACCCCGGACCTGTCGAACGTTCAGAAAATGGTCAATATTGATAAAATGTTAACATTTAATCTTTTGACTTTGAATGACTGTTGGATGTGAATTATTACTTTTTCAACTAAAATAAGTGTGTTTAAAGTCATTTCTGTGCCTGAAATTGGCCAAAATTGAAGCTTTTGAGTAAGCGAAAACTCTGTAAAAATGGCAATTTTGGTCACTGTGAGGGTTTAAAAAGTGGTTATTCAACATGAGGCCCGATCCAAATGACATTTTGAATCATTTTTGGTAGAGTCCAAAAAATCAATTTTATGATGAAAAACGATGACCCCGGACCTGTCGAACGTTCAAAAAAGTGGTCAATATTGATGAAATTTTTAACATTTAATCTTTTGACGTTAAATGACTGTTGGATGTGAATTATTACTTTTTCAACTAAAATAAGTGTGTTTAAAGTCATTTCTGTGCCTGAAATTGGCCAAAATTGAAGCTTTTGAGTAAGCGAAAACTCTGTAAAAATGGCAATTTTGGTCACTGTGAGGGTTTAAAAAGTGGTTATTCAACATGAGGCCCGATCCAAATGACATTTTGAATAATTTTTGGTAGAGTCCAAAAAATCAATTTTATGATGAAAAACGATGACCCGGACCAGTCGAACGTTCAAAAAAGTGGTCAATATTGATGAAATTTTAACATTTAATCTTTTGACTTTAAATGACTGTTGGATGTGAATTATTACTTTTTCAACTAAAATAAGTGTGTTTAAATCATTTCTGTGCCTGAAATTGGTCAAAATTGAAGCTTTTGAGTAAGCGAAAACTCTGTAAAATGGCAATTTTGGTCACTGTAAGGGTTTAAAAAGTGGTTATTCAACATGAGGCCCGATTCAAATAACATTTTGAATCATTTTTGGTAGAGTCCAAAAAATCAATTTTATGATGAAAAACGATGACCCCGGACCTGTCGAACGTTCAAAAAATGGTCAATATTGATGAAATTTTAACATTTAATCTTTTGACTTTAAATGACTGTTGGATGTGAATTATTACTTTTCCAACTAAAATAAGTGTGTTTAAAGTCATTTCTGTGCCTGAAATTGGTCAAAATTGAAGCTTTTGAGTAAGCGAAAACTCTGTAAAAATTGCAATTTTCGTCACTGTGAGGGTTTAAAAAGTGGTTATTCAACATGAGGCCCGATCCAAATGACATTTTGAATCATTTTTGGTAGAGTCCAAAAAATCATTTTTATGATGAAAAACGATGACCCCGGACCTGTCGAACGTTCAGAAAATGGTCAATATTGATAAAATTTTAACATTTAATCTTTTGACTTTAAATGACTGTTGGATGTGAATTATTACTTTTTCAACTAAAATAAGTGTGTTTAAAGTCATTTCTGTGCCTGAAATTGGCCAAAATTGAAGCTTTTGAGTGAGCGAAAACTCTGTAAAAATGGCAATTTTGGTCACTGTGAGGGTTTAAAAAGTGGTTATTCAACATGAGGCCCTATCCAAATGACATTTTGAATCATTTTTGGTAGAGTCCAAAAAATCAATTTTATGATGAAAAACGATGACCCCGGACCAGTCGAACATTAAAAAAAGTGGTCAATATTGATGAAATTTTAACATTTAATCTTTTGACTTTAAATGACCGTTAGATGTGAATTATTACTTTTTCAACTAAAATAAGTGTGTTTAAATCATTTCTGTGCCTAAAATTGGTCAAAATTGAAGCTTTTGAGTAAGAGAAAACTCTGTAAAATGGCAATTTTGGTCACTGTGAGGGTTTAAAAAGTGGTTATTCAACATGAGGCCCGATCCAAATGACATTTTGAATCATTTTTGGTAGAGTCCAAAAAATCAATTTTATGATGAAAAACGATGACCCCGGACCTGTCGAACGTTCAAAAAATGGTCAATATTGATGAAATTTTAACATTTAATCTTTTGACGGTAAATGACTGTTGGATGTGAATTATTACTTTTTCAACTAAAATAATTGTGTTTAAAGTCATTTCTCTGCCTGAAATTGGTCAAAATCAAAGCTTTTGAGTAAGCGAAAACTCTGTAAAATGGCAGTTTTGGTCACTGTAAGGGTTTAAAAAGTGGTTATTCAACATAAGGCCCGATCCAAATAACATTTTGAATCATTTTTGGTAGAGTCCAAAAAATCAATTTTATGATGAAAAACGATGACCCCGGACCTGTCGAACGTTCAAAAAATGGTCAATATTGATGAAATTTTAACATTTAATCTTTTGACTTTAAATGACTGTTCGATGTGAATTATTACTTTTTCAACTAAAATAAGTGTGTTTAAAGTCATTTCTGTGCCTGAAATTGGTCAAAATTGAAGCTTTTGAGTAAGCGAAAACTCTGTAAAAATGGCAATTTTGGTCACTGTGAGGGTTTAAAAAGTGGTAATTCAACATGAGGCCCGATCCAAATGACATTTTGAATCATTTTTGGTAGAGTCCAAAAAATCAATTTTATGATGAAAAACGATGACCCCGGACCTGTCGAACGTTCAGAAAATGGTCAATATTGATGAAATTTTAACATTTAATCTTTTGACTTTAAATGACTGTTGGATGTAAATTATTACTTTTTCAACTAAAATAAGTATGTTTAAAGTCATTTCTGTGCCTGAAATTGGCCAAAATTTAAGCTTTTGAGTAAGCGAAAACTCTGTAAAAATGGCAATTTTGGTCACTGTGAGGGTTTAAAAAGTGGTTATTCAACATGAGGCCCGATCCAAATGACATTTTGAATCATTTTTGGTAGAGTCCAAAAAATCAATTTTATGATGAAAAACGATGACCCCGGACCTGTCGGACGTTCAAAAAAGTGGTCTATATTGATGAAATTTTAACATTTAATCTTTTGACTTTAAATGACTGTTGGATGTGAATTATTACTTTTTCAACAAAAATAAGTGTGTTTAAAGTCATTTCTGTGCCTGAAATTGGTCAAAATTGAAGCTTTTGAGTAAGCGAAAACTCTGTAAAATGGCAATTTTGGTCACTGTAAGGGTTTAAAAAGTGGTTATTCAACATGAGGCCCGATCCAAATAACATTTTGAATCATTTTTGGTAGAGTCCAAAAAATCAATTTTATGATGAAAAACGATGACCCCGGACCTGTCGAACGTTCAAAAAATGGTCAATATTGATGAAATTTTAAAATTTAATCTTTTGACTTTAAATAACTGTTGGATGTGAATTATTACTTTTTCAACTAAAATAAGTGTGTTTAAAGTCATTTCTGTGCCTGAAATTGGCCAAAATTGAAGCTTTTGAGTAAGCGAAAACTCTGTAAAAATGGCAATTTTGGTCACTGTGAGGGTTTAAAAAGTGGTTATTCAACATGAGGCCCGATCCAAATGACATTTTGAATCATTTTTGGTAGAGTCCAAAAAATCAATTTTATGATGAAAAACGATGACCCCGGACCTGTCGAACGTTCAGAAAATGGTCAATATTGATGAAATTTTAACATTTAATCTTTTGACTTTAAATGACTGTTGGATGTGAATTATTACTTTTTCAACTAAAATAAGTGTGTTTAAAGTCATTTCTGTGCCTGAAATTAGTCAAAATTGAAGCTTTTGAGTAAGCGAAAACTCTGTAAAATGGCAATTTTGGTCACTGTAAGGGTTTAAAAAGTGGTTATTCAACATGAGGCCCGATCCAAATAACATTTTGAATCATTTTTGGTAGAGTCCAAAAAATCAATTTTATGATGAAAAACGATGACCCCGGACCTGTCGAACGTTCAAAAAATGGTCAATATTGATGAAATTTTAACATTTAATCTTTTGACTTTAAATAACTGTTGGATGTGAATTATTACTTTTTCAACTAAAATAAGTGTGTTTAAAGTCATTTCTGTGCCTGAAATTGGCCAAAATTGAAGCTTTTGAGTAAGCGAAAACTCTGTAAAAATGGCAATTTTGGTCACTGTGAGGGTTTAAAAAGTGGTTATTCAACATGAGGCCCGATCCAAATGACATTTTGAATCATTTTTGGTAGAGTCCAAAAAATCAATTTTATGATGAAAAACGATGACCCCGGACCTGTCGAACGTTCAGAAAATGGTCAATATTGATGAAATTTTAACATTTAATCTTTTGACTTTAAATGACTGTTGGATGTGAATAATTACTTTTTCAACTAAAATAAGTGTGTTTAAAGTCATTTCTGTGCCTGAAATTTGTCAAAATTGAAGCTTTTGAGTAAGCGAAAACTCTGTAAAATGGCAATTTTGGTCACTGTGAGGGTTTAAAAAGTGGTTATTCAACATGAGGCCCGATCCAAAAGACATTTTGAATCATTTTTGGTAGAGTCCAAAAAATCAATTTTATGATGAAAAACGATGACCCCGGACCTGTCGAACGTTCAAAAAATGGTCAATATTGATGAAATTTTAACATTTAATCTTTTGACAGTAAATGACTGTTGGATGTGAATTATTACTTTTTCAACTAAAATAAGTGTGTTTAAAGTCATTTCTCTGCCTGAAATTGGTCAAAATTGAAGCTTTTGAGTAAGCGAAAACTCTGTAAAATGGCAATTTTGGTCACTGTAAGGGTTTAAAAAGTGGTTATTCAACATGAGGCCCGATCCAAATAACATTTTGAATCATTTTTGGTAGAGTCCAAAAAATCAATTTTATGATGAAAAACGATGACCACGGACCTGTCGAACGTTCAAAAAAGTGGTCAATATTGATGAAATTTTAACATTTAATCTTTTGACTTTAAATGACTGTTGGATGTGAATTATTACTTTTTCAACTAAAATAAGTGTGTTTAAATCATTTCTGTGCCTGAAATTGGTCAAAATTGAAGCTTTTGAGTAAGCGAAAACTCTGTAAAATGGCAATTTTGGTCACTGTAAGGGTTTAAAAAGTGGTTATTCAACATGAGGCCTGATCCAAATGAAATTTTGAATCATTTTTGGTAGAGTCCAAAAAATCAATTTTATGATGAAAAACGATGACCCCGGACCTGTCGAACGTTCAAAAAATGGTCAATATTGATGAAATTTTAACATTTAATCTTTTGACTTTAAATGACTGTTGGATGTGAATTTTTACTTTTTCAACTAAAATAAGTGTGTTTAAAGTCATTTCTGTGCCTGAAATTGGCCAAAATTGAAGCTTTTGAGTAAGCGAAAACTCTGTAAAAATGGCAATTTTGGTCACTGTGAGGGTTTAAAAAGTGGTTATTCAACATGAGGCCCGATCCAAATGACATTTTGAATCATTTTTGGTAGAGTCCAAAAAATCAATTTTATGATGAAAAACGATGACCCCGGACCTGTCGAACGTTCAGAAAATGGTCAATATTGATGAAATTTTAACATTTAATCTTTTGACTTTAAATGACTGTTGGATGTGAATTATTACTTTTTCAACTAAAATAAGTATGTTTAAAGTCATTTCTGTGCCTGAAATTGGCCAAAATTTAAGCTTTTGAGTAAGCGAAAACTCTGTAAAAATGGCAATTTTGGTCACTGTGAGGGTTTAAAAAGTGGTTATTCAACATGAGGCCCGATCCAAATGACATTTTGAATCATTTTTGGTAGAGTCCAAAAAATCAATTTTATGATGAAAAACGATGACCCCGGACCTGTCGAACGTTCAAAAAATGGTCAATATTGATGAAATTTTAACATTTAATCTTTTGACTTTAAATGACTGTTGGATGTGAATTTTTACTTTTTCAACTAAAATAAGTGTGTTTAAAGTCATTTCTGTGCCTGAAATTGGCCAAAATTGAAGCTTTTGAGTAAGCGAAAACTCTGTAAAAATGGCAATTTTGGTCACTGTGAGGGTTTAAAAAGTGGTTATTCAACATGAGGCCCGATCCAAATGACATTTTGAATAATTTTTGGTAGAGTCCAAAAAATCAATTTTATGATGAAAAACGATGACCCCGGACCAGTCGAACGTTCAAAAAAGTGGTCAATATTGATGAAATTTTAACATTTAATCTTTTGACTTTAAATGACTGTTGGATGTGACTTATTACTTTTTCAACTAAAATAAGTGTGTTTAAATCATTTCTGTGCCTGAAATTGGTCAAAATTGAAGCTTTTGAGTAAGCGAAAACTCTGTAAAATGGCAATTTTGGTCACTGTAAGGGTTTAAAAAGTGGTTATTCAACATGAGGCCCGATCCAAATAACATTTTGAATCATTTTTGGTAGAGTCCAAAAAATCAATTTTATGATGAAAAACGATGACCCCGGACATGTCGAACGTTCAGAAAATGGTCAATATTGATGAAATTTTAACATTTAATCTTTTGACTTTAAATGACTGTTAGATGTGAATTATTACTTTTTCAACTAAAATAAGTGTGTTTAAATCATTTCTGTGCCTGAAATTGGACAAAATTGAAGCTTTTGAGTAAGCGAAAACTCTGTAAAATGGCAATTTTGGTCACTGTAAGGGTTTAAAAAGTGGTTATTCAACATGAGGCCCGATCCAAATAACATTTTGAATCATTTTTGGTAGAGTCCAAAAAATCAATTTTATGATGAAAAACGATGACCCCGGACCTGTCGAACGTTCAAAAAATGGTCAATATTGATGAAATTTTAACATTTAATCTTTTGACTTTAAATAACTGTTGGATGTGAATTATTACTTTTTCAACTAAAATAAGTGTGTTTAAAGTCATTTCTGTGCCTGAAATTGGCCAAAATTGAAGCTTTTGAGTAAGCGAAAACTCTGTAAAAATGGCAATTTTGGTCACTGTGAGGGTTTAAAAAGTGGTTATTCAACATGAGGCCCGATCCAAATGACATTTTGAATCATTTTTGGTAGAGTCCAAAAAATCAATTTTATGATGAAAAACGATGACCCCGGACCTGTCGAACGTTCAAAAAATGGTCAATATTGATGAAATTTTAACATTTAATCTTTTGACTTTAAATGACTGTTCGATGTGAATTATTACTTTTTCAACTAAAATAAGTGTGTTTAAAGTCATTTCTGTGCCTGAAATTGGTCAAAATTGAAGCTTTTGAGTAAGCGAAAACTCTGTAAAAATGGCAATTTTGGTCACTGTGAGGGTTTAAAAAGTGGTAATTCAACATGAGGCCCGATCCAAATGACATTTTGAATCATTTTTGGTAGAGTCCAAAAAATCAATTTTATGATGAAAAACGATGACCCCGGACCTGTCGAACGTTCAGAAAATGGTCAATATTGATGAAATTTTAACATTTAATCTTTTGACTTTAAATGACTGTTGGATGTGAATTATTACTTTTTCAACTAAAATAAGTATGTTTAAAGTCATTTCTGTGCCTGAAATTGGCCAAAATTTAAGCTTTTGAGTAAGCGAAAACTCTGTAAAAATGGCAATTTTGGTCACTGTGAGGGTTTAAAAAGTGGTTATTCAACATGAGGCCCGATCCAAATGACATTTTGAATCATTTTTGGTAGAGTCCAAAAAATCAATTTTATGATGAAAAACGATGACCCCGGACCTGTCGGACGTTCAAAAAAGTGGTCTATATTGATGAAATTTTAACATTTAATCTTTTGACTTTAAATGACTGTTGGATGTGAATTATTACCTTTTTCAACTAAAATAAGTGCGTTTAAAGTCATTTCTGTGCCTGAAATTGGTCAAAATTGAAGCTTTTGAGTAAGCGAAAACTCTGTAAAATGGCAATTTTGGTCACTGTAAGGGTTTAAAAAGTGGTTATTCAACATGAGGCCTGATCCAAATGACATTTTGAATAATTTTTGGTAGAGTCCAAAAAATCAATTTTATGATGAAAAACGATGACCCCGGACCTGTCGAACGTTCAGAAAATGGTCAATATTGATGAAATTTTAACATTTAATCTTTTGACTTTAAATGACTGTTGGATGTGAATTATTACTTTTTCAACTAAAATAAGTGTGTTTAAAGTCATTTCTGTGCCTGAAATTGGTCAAAATTGAAGCTTTTGAGTAAGCGAAAACTCTGTAAAATGGCAATTTTGGTCACTGTAAGGGTTTAAAAAGTGGTTATTCAACATGAGGCCCGATCCAAATAACATTTTGAATCATTTTTGGTAGAGTCCAAAAAATCAATTTTATGATGAAAAACGATGACCCCGGACCTGTCGAACGTTAAAAAAATGGTCAATATTGATGAAATTTTAACATTTAATCTTTTGACTTTAAATAACTGTTGGATGTGAATTATTACTTTTTCAACTAAAATAAGTGTGTTTAAAGTCATTTCTGTGCCTGAAATTGGCCAAAATTGAAGCTTTTGAGTAAGCGAAAACTCTGTAAAAATGGCAATTTTGGTCACTGTGAGGGTTTAAAAAGTGGTTATTCAACATGAGGCCCGATCCAAATGACATTTTGAATCATTTTTGGTAGAGTCCAAAAAATCAATTTTATGATGAAAAACGATGACCCCGGACCTGTCGAACGTTCAGAAAATGGTCAATATTGATGAAATTTTAACATTTAATCTTTTGACTTTAAATGACTGTTGGATGTGAATTATTACTTTTTCAACTAAAATAAGTGTGTTTAAAGTCATTTCTGTGCCTGAAATTGGTCAAAATTGAAGCTTTTGAGTAAGCGAAAACTCTGTAAAAATGGCAATTTTGGTCACTGTGAGGGTTTAAAAAGTGGTTATTCAACATGAGGCCCGATCCAAATGACATTTTGAATCATTTTTGGTAGAGTCCAAAAAATCAATTTTATGATGAAATCGATGACCCCGGACCAGTCGAACATTAAAAAAAGTGGTCAATATTGATGAAATTTTAACATTTAATCTTTTGACTTTAAATGACTGTTAGATGTGAATTATTACTTTTTCAACTAAAATAAGTGTGTTTAAATCATTTCTGTGCCTAAAATTGGTCAAAATTGAAGCTTTTGAGTAAGCGAAAACTCTGTAAAATGGCAATTTTGGTCACTGTGAGGGTTTAAAAAGTGGTTATTCAACATGAGGCCCGATCCAAAAGACATTTTGAATCATTTTTGGTAGAGTCCAAAAAATCAATTTTATGATGAAAAACGATGACCCCGGACCTGTCGAACGTTCAAAAAATGGTCAATATTGATGAAATTTTAACATTTAATCTTTTGACAGTAAATGACTGTTGGATGTGAATTATTACTTTTTCAACTAAAATAAGTGTGTTTAAAGTCATTTCTCTGCCTGAAATTGGTCAAAATTGAAGCTTTTGAGTAAGCGAAAACTCTGTAAAATGGCAATTTTGGTCACTGTAAGGGTTTAAAAAGTGGTTATTCAACATGAGGCCCGATCCAAATAACATTTTGAATCATTTTTGGTAGAGTCCAAAAAATCAATTTTATGATGAAAAACGATGACCACGGACCTGTCGAACGTTCAAAAAAGTGGTCAATATTGATGAAATTTTAACATTTAATCTTTTGACTTTAAATGACTGTTGGATGTGAATTATTACTTTTTCAACTAAAATAAGTGTGTTTAAAGTCATTTCTGTGCCTGAAATTGGCCAAAATTGAAGCTTTTGAGTAAGCGAAAACTCTGTAAAAATGGCAATTTTGGTCACTGTGAGGGTTTAAAAAGTGGTTTTTCAACATGAGGCCCGATCCAAATGACATTTTGAATAATTTTTGGTAGAGTCCAAAAAATCAATTTTATGATGAAAAACGATGACCCCGGACCAGTCGAACGTTCAAAAAAGTGGTCAATATTGATGAAATTTTAACATTTAATCTTTTGACTTTAAATGACTGTTGGATGTGACTTATTACTTTTTCAACTAAAATAAGTGTGTTTAAATCATTTCTGTGCCTGAAATTGGTCAAAATTGAAGCTTTTGAGTAAGCGAAAACTCTGTAAAATGGCAATTTTGGTCACTGTAAGGGTTTAAAAAGTGGTTATTCAACATGAGGCCCGATCCAAATAACATTTTGAATCATTTTTGGTAGAGTCCAAAAAATCAATTTTATGATGAAAAACGATGACCCCGGACCTGTCGAACGTTCAAAAAATGGTCAATATTGATGAAATTTTAACATTTAATCTTTTGACTTTAAATAACTGTTGGATGTGAATTATTACTTTTTCAACTAAAATAAGTGTGTTTAAAGTCATTTCTGTGCCTGAAATTGGCCAAAATTGAAGCTTTTGAGTAAGCGAAAACTCTGTAAAAATGGCAATTTTGGTCACTGTGAGGGTTTAAAAAGTGGTTATTCAACATGAGGCCCGATCCAAATGACATTTTGAATCATTTTTGTAGAGTCCAAAAAATCAATTTTATGATGAAAAACGATGACCCCGGACCTGTCGAACGTTCAAAAAATGGTCAATATTGATGAAATTTTAACATTTAATCTTTTGACTTTAAATGACTGTTCGATGTGAATTATTACTTTTTCAACTAAAATAAGTGTGTTTAAAGTCATTTCTGTGCCTGAAATTGGTCAAAATTGAAGCTTTTGAGTAAGCGAAAACTCTGTAAAAATGGCAATTTTGGTCACTGTGAGGGTTTAAAAAGTGGTAATTCAACATGAGGCCCGATCCAAATGACATTTTGAATCATTTTTGGTAGAGTCCAAAAAATCAATTTTATGATGAAAAACGATGACCCCGGACCTGTCGAACGTTCAGAAAATGGTCAATATTGATGAAATTTTAACATTTAATCTTTTGACTTTAAATGACTGTTGGATGTGAATTATTACTTTTTCAACTAAAATAAGTATGTTTAAAGTAATTTCTGTGCCTGAAATTGGCCAAAATTTAAGCTTTTGAGTAAGCGAAAACTCTGTAAAAATGGCAATTTTGGTCACTGTGAGGGTTTAAAAAGTGGTTATTCAACATGAGGCCCGATCCAAATGACATTTTGAATCATTTTTGGTAGAGTCCAAAAAATCAATTTTATGATGAAAAACGATGACCCCGGACCTGTCGGACGTTCAAAAAAGTGGTCTATATTGATGAAATTTTAACATTTAATCTTTTGACTTTAAATGACTGTTGGATGTGAATTATTACTTTTTCAACTAAAATAAGTGTGTTTAAAGTCATTTCTGTGCCTGAAATTGGTCAAAATTGAAGCTTTTGAGTAAGCGAAAACTCTGTAAAATGGCAATTTTGGTCACTGTAAGGGTTTAAAAAGTGGTTATTCAACATGAGGCCTGATCCAAATGACATTTTGAATAATTTTTGGTAGAGTCCAAAAAATCAATTTTATGATGAAAAACGATGACCCCGGACCAGTCGAACGTTCAAAAAAGTGGTCAATATGGATGAAATTTTAACATTTAATCTTTTGACTTTAAATGACTGTTGGATGTGACTTATTACTTTTTCAACTAAAATAAGTGTGTTTAAATCATTTCTGTGCCTGAAATTGGTCAAAATTGAAGCTTTTGAGTAAGCGAAAACTCTGTAAAATGGCAATTTTGGTCACTGTAAGGGTTTAAAAAGTGGTTATTCAACATGAGGCCCGATCCAAATAACATTTTGAATCATTTTTGGTAGAGTCCAAAAAATCAATTTTATGATGAAAAACGATGACCCCGGACCTGTCGAACGTTCAGAAAATGGTCAATATTGATGAAATTTTAACATTTAATCTTTTGACTTTAAATGACTGTTAGATGTGAATTATTACTTTTTCAACTAAAATAAGTGTGTTTAAATCATTTCTGTGCCTGAAATTGGACAAAATTGAAGCTTTTGAGTAAGCGAAAACTCTGTAAAATGGCAATTTTGGTCACTGTAAGGGTTTAAAAAGTGGTTATTCAACATGAGGCCCGATCCAAATAACATTTTGAATCATTTTTGGTAGAGTCCAAAAAATCAATTTTATGATGAAAAACGATGACCCCGGACCTGTCGAACGTTCAAAAAATGGTCAATATTGATGAAATTTTAACATTTAATCTTTTGACTTTAAATAACTGTTGGATGTGAATTATTACTTTTTCAACTAAAATAAGTGTGTTTAAAGTCATTTCTGTGCCTGAAATTGGCCAAAATTGAAGCTTTTGAGTAAGCGAAAACTCTGTAAAAATGGCAATTTTGGTCACTGTGAGGGTTTAAAAAGTGGTTATTCAACATGAGGCCCGATCCAAATGACATTTTGAATCATTTTTGGTAGAGTCCAAAAAATCAATTTTATGATGAAAAACGATGACCCCGGACCTGTCGAACGTTCAGAAAATGGTCAATATTGATGAAATTTTAACATTTAATCTTTTGACTTTAAATGACTGTTGGATTTGAATTATTACATTTTCAACTGAAATAAGTGTGTTTAAAGTAATTTCTGTGCCTGAAATTGGTCAAAATTGAAGCTTTTGAGTAAGCGAAAACTCTGTAAAAATGACAATTTTGGTCACTGTGAGGGTTTAAAAAGTGGTTATTCAACATGAGGCCCGATCCAAATGACATTTTGAATCATTTTTGGTAGAGTCCAAAAAATCAATTTTATGATGAAAAACGATGTCGAACGTTCAAAAAAGTGGTCAATATTGATGAAATTTTAACATTTAATCTTTTGACGTTAAATGACTGTTGGATGTGAATTATTACTTTTTCAACTACAATAAGTGTGTTTAAAGTCATTTCTGTGCCTGAAATTGGCCAAAATTGAAGCTTTTGAGTAAGCGAAAACTCTGTAAAAATGGCAATTTTGGTCACTGTGAGGGTTTAAAAAGTGGTTATTCAACATGAGGCCCGATCCAAATGACATTTTGAATCATTTTTGGTAGAGTCCAAAAAATCAATTTTATGATGAAAAACGATGACCCCGGACCTGTCGAACGTTCAAAAAATGGTCAATATTGATGAAATTTTAACATTTAATCTTTTGACTTTAAATGACTGTTCGATGTGAATTATTACTTTTTCAACTAAAATAAGTGTGTTTAAAGTCATTTCTGTGCCTGAAATTGGTCAAAATTGAAGCTTTTGAGTAAGCGAAAACTCTGTAAAAATGGCAATTTTGGTCACTGTGAGGGTTTAAAAAGTGGTAATTCAACATGAGGCCCGATCCAAATGACATTTTGAATCATTTTTGGTAGAGTCCAAAAAATCAATTTTATGATGAAAAACGATGACCCCGGACCTGTCGAACGTTCAGAAAATGGTCAATATTGATGAAATTTTAACATTTAATCTTTTGACTTTAAATGACTGTTGTATGTGAATTATTACTTTTTCAACTAAAATAAGTGTGTTTAAAGTCATTTCTGTGCCTTAAATTGGCCAAAATTGAAGCTTTTGAGTAAGCGAAAACTCTGTAAAAATGGCAATTTTGGTCACTGTGAGGGTTTAAAAAGTGGTTATTCAACATGAGGCCCGATCCTAACGACATTTTGAATCATTTTTGGTAGAGTCCAAAAAATCAATTTTATGATGAAAAACGATGACCCCGGACCTGTCGAACGTTCAGAAAATGGTCAATATTGATAAAATTTTAACATTTAATCTTTTGACTTTAAATGACTGTTGGATGTGAATTATTACTTTTTCAACTAAAATAAGTGTGTTTAAAGTCATTCCTGTGCCTGAAATTGGCCAAAATTGAAGCTTTTGAGTAAGCGAAAACTCTGTAAAAATGGCAATTTTGGTCACTCTGAGGGTTTAAAAAGTGGTTATTCAACATGAGGCCCGATCCAAATGACATTTTGAATCATTTTTGGTAGAGTCCAAAAAATCAATTTTATGATGAAAAACGATGACCCCGGACCTGTCGAACGTTCAAAAAATGGTCAATATTGATGAAATTTTAACATTTAATCTTTTGACGGTAAATGACTGTTGGATGTGAATTATTACTTTTTCAACTAAAATAAGTGTGTTTAAAGTAATTTCTGTGCCTGAAATTGGTCAAAATTGAAGCTTTTGAGTAAGCGAAAACTCAGTAAAATGGCAATTTTGGTCACTGTAAGGGTTTAAAAAGTGGTTATTCAACATGAGGCCCGATCCAAATAACATTTTGAATCATTTTTGGTAGAGTCCAAAAAATCAATTTTATGATGAAAAACGATGACCCCGGACCTGTCGAAGGTTCAAAAAATGGTCAATATTGATGAAATTTTAACATTTAATCTTTTGACTTTAAATGACTGTTGGATGTGAATTATTACTTTTTCAACTAAAATAAGTGTGTTTAAAGTCATTTCTGTGCCTGAAATTGGTCAAAATTGAAGCTTTTGAGTGAGCGAAAACTCTGTAAAAATGGCAATTTTGGTCACTGTGAGGGTTTAAAAAGTGGTTATTCAACATGAGGCCCGATCCAAATGACATTTTGAATCATTTTTGGTAGAATCCAAAAAATCAATTTTATGATGAAAAACGATGACCCCGGACCTGTCGAACGTTCAAAAAATGGTCAATATTGATGAAATTTTAACATTTAATCTTTTGACTTTAAATGACTGTTGGATGTGAATTATTACATTTTCCACTGAAATAAGTGTGTTTAAAGTCATTTCTGTGCCTGAAATTGGTCAAAATTGAATCTTTTGAGTAAGCGAAAACTCTGTAAAAATGGCAATTTTGGTCACTGTGAGGGTTTAAAAAGTAGTTATTCAACATGAGGCCCGATCCAAATGACATTTTGAATCATTTTTGGTAGAGTCCAAAAAAGAAATTTTATGATGAAAAACAATGACCCCGGACCTGTCGAACGTTCAAAAAAGTGGTCAATATTGATGAAATTTCAACATTTAATCTTTTGACGTTAAATGACTGTTGGATGTGAATTATTACTTTTTCAACTAAAATAAGTGTGTTTAAAGTCATTTCTGTGCCTGAAATTGGCCAAAATTGAAGCTTTTGAGTAAGCAAAAACTCTGTAAAAATGGCAATTTTGGTCACTGTGAGGGTTTAAAAAGTGGTTATTCAACATGAGGCCCTATCCAAATGACATTTTGAATCATTTTTGGTAGAGTCCAAAAAATCAATTTTATGATGAAAAACGATGACCCCGGACCTGTCGAACGTTCAAAAAATGGTCAATATTGATGAAATTTTAACATTTAATCTTTTGACTTTAAATGACTGTTGGATGTGAATTATTACTTTTTCAACTAAAATAAGTGTGTTTAAAGTCATTTCTGTGCCTTAAATTGGCCAAAATTGAAGCTTTTGAGTAAGCGAAAACTCTGTAAAAATGGCAATTTTGGTCACTGTGAGGGTTTAAAAAGTGGTTATTCAACATGAGGCCCGATCCTAATGACATTTTGAATCATTTTTGGTAGAGTCCAAAAATCAATTTTATGATGAAAAACGATGACCCCGGACCTGTCGAACGTTCAGAAAATGGTCAATATTGATAAAATTTTAACATTTAATCTTTTGACTTTAAATGACTGTTGGATGTGAATTATTACTTTTTCAACTAAAATAAGTGTGTTTAAAGTCATTCCTGTGCCTGAAATTGGCCAAAATTGAAGCTTTTGAGTAAGCGAAAACTCTGTAAAAATGGCAATTTTGGTCACTGTGAGGGTTTAAAAAGTGGTTATTCAACATGAGGCCCTATCCAAATGACATTTTGAATCATTTTTGGTAGAGTCCAAAAAATCAATTTTATGATGAAAAACGATGACCCCGGACCTGTCGAACGTTCAAAAAATTGTCAATATTGATGAAATTTTAACATTTAATCTTTTGACGGTAAATGACTGTTGGATGTGAATTATTACTTTTTCAACTAAAATAAGTGTGTTTAAAGTAATTTCTGTGCCTGAAATTGGTCAAAATTGAAGCTTTTGAGTAAGCGAAAACTCAGTAAAATGGCAATTTTGGTCACTGTAAGGGTTTAAAAAGTGGTTATTCAACATGAGGCCCGATCCAAATAACATTTTGAATCATTTTTGGTAGAGTCCAAAAAATCAATTTTATGATGAAAAACGATGACCCCGGACCTGTCGAACGTTCAAAAAATGGTCAATATTGATGAAATTTTAACATTTAATCTTTTGACTTTAAATGACTGTTGGATGTGAATTATTACTTTTTCAACTAAAATAAGTGTGTTTAAAGTCATTTCTGTGCCTGAAATTGGTCAAAATTGAAGCTTTTGAGTGAGCGAAAACTCTGTAAAAATGGCAATTTTGGTCACTGTGAAGGTTTAAAAAGTGGTTATTCAACATGAGGCCCGATCCAAATGACATTTTGAATCATTTTTGGTAGAATCCAAAAAATCAATTTTATGATGAAAAACGATGACCCCGGACCTGTCGAACGTTCAAAAAATGGTCAATATTGATGAAATTTTAACATTTAATCTTTTGACTTTAAATGACTGTTGGATGTGAATTATTACATTTTCCACTGAAATAAGTGTGTTTAAAGTCATTTCTGTGCCTGAAATTGGTCAAAATTGAAGCTTTTGAGTAAGCGAAAACTCTGTAAAAATGGCAATTTTGGTCACTGTGAGGGTTTAAAAAGTAGTTATTCAACATGAGGCCCGATCCAAATGACATTTTGAATCATTTTTGGTAGAGTCCAAAAAAGAAATTTTATGATGAAAAACGATGACCCCGGACCTGTCGAACGTTCAAAAAAGTGGTCAATATTGATGAAATTTCAACATTTAATCTTTTGACGTTAAATGACTGTTGGATGTGAATTATTACTTTTTCAACTAAAATAAGTGTGTTTAAAGTCATTTCTGTGCCTGAAATTGGCCAAAATTGAAGCTTTTGAGTAAGCAAAAACTCTGTAAAAATGGCAATTTTGGTCACTGTGAGGGTTTAAAAAGTGCTTATTCAACATGAGGCCCGATCCAAATAACATTTTGAATCATTTTTGGTAGAGTCCAAAAAATCAATTTTATGATGAAAAACGATGACCCCGGACCTGTCGAACGTTCAAAAAATGGTCAATATTGATGAAATTTTGACATTTAATCTTTTGACTTTAAATGACTGTTGGATGTGAATTATTACTTTTTCAACTAAAATAAGTGTGTTTAAAGTCATTTCTGAGCCTGAAATTGGTCAAAATTGAAGCTTTTGAGTAAGCGAAAACTCTGTAAAAATGGCAATTTTGGTCACTGTGAGGGTTTAAAAAGTGGTTATTCAACATGAGGCCCGATCCAAATGACATTTTGAATCATTTTTGGTAGAGTCCAAAAAATCAATTTTATGATGAAAAACGATGACCCCGGACCAGTCGAACGTTCAAAAAAGTGGTCAATATTGATGAAATTTTAACATTTAATCTTTTGACTTTAAATGACTGTTGGATGTGACTTATTACTTTTTCAACTAAAATAAGTGTGTTTAAATCATTTCTGTGCCTGAAATTGGTCAAAATTGAAGCTTTTGAGTAAGCGAAAACTCTGTAAAATGGCAATTTTGGTCACTGTAAGGGTTTAAAAAGTGGTTATTCAACATGAGGCCCGATTCAAATAACATTTTGAATCATTTTTGGTAGAGTCCAAAAAATCAATTTTATGATGAAAAACGATGACCCCGGACCTGTCGAACGTTCAAAAAATGGTCAATATTGATGAAATTTTAACATTTAATCTTTTGACTTTAAATGACTGTTGGGTGTGAATTATTACTTTTCCAACTAAAATAAGTGTGTTTAAAGTCATTTCTGTGCCTGAAATTGGTCAAAATTGAAGCTTTTGAGTAAGCGAAAACTCTGTAAAAATGGCAATTTTGGTCACTGTGAGGGTTTAGAAAGTGGTTATTCAACATGAGGCCCGATCCAAATGACATTTTGAATCATTTTTGGTAGAGTCCAAAAAATCATTTTTATGATGAAAAACAATGACCCCGGACCTGTCGAACGTTCAGAAAATGGTCAATATTGATAAAATTTTAACATTTAATCTTTTGACTTTAAATGACTGTTGGATGTGAATTATTACTTTTTCAACTAAAATAAGTGTGTTTAAAGTCATTTCTGTGCCTGAAATTGGCCAAAATTGAAGCTTTTGAGTAAGCGAAAACTCTGTAAAAATGGCAATTTTGGTCACTGTGAGGGTTTAAAAAGTGGTTATTCAACATGAGGCCCTATCCAAATGACATTTTGAATCATTTTTGGTAGAGTCCAAAAAATCAATTTTATGATGAAAAACGATGACCCCGGACCAGTCGAACATTAAAAAAAGTGGTCAATATTGATGAAATTTTAACATTTAATCTTTTGACTTTAAATAACCGTTAGATGTGAATTATTACTTTTTCAACTAAAATAAGTGTGTTTAAATCATTTCTGTGCCTAAAATTGGTCAAAATTGAAGCTTTTGAGTAAGAGAAAACTCTGTAAAATGGCAATTTTGGTCACTGTGAGGGTTTAAAAAGTGGTTATTCAACATGAGGCCCGATCCAAATGACATTTTGAATCATTTTTGGTAGAGTCCAAAAAATCAATTTTATGATGAAAAACGATGACCCCGACCTGTCGAACGTTCAAAAAATGGTCAATATTGATGAAATTTTAACATTTAATCTTTTGACGGTAAATGACTGTTGGATGTGAATTATTACTTTTTCAACTAAAATAAGTGTGTTTAAAGTCATTTCTGTGCCTGAAATTGGTCAAAATTGAAGCTTTTGAGTAAGCGAAAACTCTGTAAAAATGGCAATTTTGGTCACTGTGAGGGTTTAAAAAGTGGTAATTCAACATGAGGCCCGATCCAAATGACATTTTGAATCATTTTTGGTAGAGTCCAAAAAATCAATTTTATGATGAAAAACGATGACCCCGGACCTGTCGAACGTTCAGAAAATGGTCAATATTGATGACATTTTAACATTTAATCTTTTGACTTTAAATGACTGTTGGATGTGAATTATTACTTTTTCAACTAAAATAAGTATGTTTAAAGTCATTTCTGTGCCTGAAATTGGCCAAAATTTAAGCTTTTGAGTAAGCGAAAACTCTGTAAAAATGGCAATTTTGGTCACTGTGAGGGTTTAAAAAGTGGTTATTCAACATGAGGCCCGATCCAAATGACATTTTGAATCATTTTTGGTAGAGTCCAAAAAATCAATTTTATGATGAAAAACGATGACCCCGGACCTGTCGGACGTTCAAAAAAGTGGTCTATATTGATGAAATTTTAACATTTAATCTTTTGACTTTAAATGACTGTTGGATGTGAATTATTACTTTTTCAACTAAAATAAGTGTGTTTAAAGTCATTTCTGTGCCTGAAATTGGTCAAAATTGAAGCTTTTGAGTAAGCGAAAACTCTGTAAAATGGCAATTTTGGTCACTGTAAGGGTTTAAAAAGTGGTTATTCAACATGAGGCCTGATCCAAATGACATTTTGAATAATTTTTGGTAGAGTCCAAAAAATCAATTTTATGATGAAAAACGATGACCCCGGACCAGTCGAACGTTCAAAAAAGTGGTCAATATTGATGTAATTTTAACATTTAATCTTTTGACTTCAAATGACTGTTGGATGTGAATTATTACTTTTTCAACTAAAATAAGTGTGTTTAAAGTCATTTCTGTGCCTGAAATTGGCCAAAATTGAAGCTTTTGAGTAAGCGAAAACTCTGTAAAATGGCAATTTTGGTCACTGTAAGGGTTTAAAAAGTGGTTATTCAACATGAGGCCCGATCCAAATAACATTTTGAATCATTTTTGGTAGAGTCCAAAAAATCAATTTTATGATGAAAAACGATGACCCCGGACCTGTCGAACGTTCAAAAAATGGTCAATATTGATGAAATTTTAACATTTAATCTTTTGACTTTAAATAACTGTTGGATGTGAATTATTACTTTTTCAACTAAAATAAGTGTGTTTAAAGTCATTTCTGTGCCTGAAATTGGCCAAAATTGAAGCTTTTGAGTAAGCGAAAACTCTGTAAAAATGGCAATTTTGGTCACTGTAAGGGTTTAAAAAGTGGTTATTCAACATGAGGCCCGATCCAAATAACATTTTGAATCATTTTTGGTAGAGTCCAAAAAATCAATTTTATGATGAAAAACGATGACCCCGGACCTGTCGAACGTTCAAAAAATGGTCAATATTGATGAAATTTTAACATTTAATCTTTTGACTTTAAATGACTGTTGGATGTGAATTATTACTTTTTCAACTAAAATAAGTGTGTTTAAAGTCATTTCTGTGCCTGAAATTGGTCAAAATTGAAGCTTTTGAGTGAGCGAAAACTCTGTAAAAATGGCAATTTTGGTCACTGTGAGGGTTTAAAAAGTGGTTATTCAACATGAGGCCCGATCCAAATGACATTTTGAATCATTTTTGGTAGAATCCAAAAAATCAATTTTATGATGAAAAACGATGACCCCGGACCTGTCGAACGTTCAAAAAATGGTCAATATTGATGAAATTTTAACATTTAATCTTTTGACTTTAAATGACTGTTGGATGTGAATTATTACATTTTCCACTGAAATAAGTGTGTTTAAAGTCATTTCTGTGCCTGAAATTGGTCAAAATTGAAGCTTTTGAGTAAGCGAAAACTCTGTAAAAATGGCAATTTTGGTCACTGTGAGGGTTTAAAAAGTAGTTATTCAACATGAGGCCCGATCCAAATGACATTTTGAATCATTTTTGGTAGAGTCCAAAAAAGAAATTTTATGATGAAAAACGATGACCCCGGACCTGTCGAACGTTCAAAAAAGTGGTCAATATTGATGAAATTTCAACATTTAATCTTTTGACGTTAAATGACTGTTGGATGTGAATTATTACTTTTTCAACTAAAATAAGTGTGTTTAAAGTCATTTCTGTGCCTGAAATTGGCCAAAATTGAAGCTTTTGAGTAAGCAAAAACTCTGTAAAAATGGCAATTTTGGTCACTGTGAGGGTTTAAAAAGTGCTTATTCAACATGAGGCCCGATCCAAATAACATTTTGAATCATTTTTGGTAGAGTCCAAAAAATCAATTTTATGATGAAAAACGATGACCCCGGACCTGTCGAACGTTCAAAAAATGGTCAATATTGATGAAATTTTAACATTTAATCTTTTGACTTTAAATGACTGTTGGATGTGAATTATTACTTTTTCAACTAAAATAAGTGTGTTTAAAGTCATTTCTGTGCCTGAAATTGGTCAAAATTGAAGCTTTTGAGTAAGCGAAAACTCTGTAAAATGGCAATTTTGGTCACTGTAAGGGTTTAAAAAGTGGTTATTCAACATGAGGCCCGATCCAAATAACATTTTGAATCATTTTTGGTAGAGTCCAAAAAATCAATTTTATGATGAAAAACGATGACCCTGGACCTGTCGAACGTTCAAAAAATGGTCAATATTGATGAAATTTTAACATTTAATCTTTTGACTTTAAATAACTGTTGGATGTGAATTATTACTTTTTCAACTAAAATAAGTGTGTTTAAAGTCATTTCTGTGCCTGAAATTGGCCAAAATTGAAGCTTTTGAGTAAGCGAAAACTCTGTAAAAATGGCAATTTTGGTCACTGTGAGGGTTTAAAAAGTGGTTATTCAACATGAGGCCCGATCCAAATGACATTTTGAATCATTTTTGGTAGAATCCAAAAAATCAATTTTATGATGAAAAACGATGACCCCGGACCTGTCGAACGTTCAAAAAATGGTCAATATTGATGAAATTTTAACATTTAATCTTTTGACTTTAAATGACTGTTGAATGTGAATTATTACATTTTCCACTGAAATAAGTGTGTTTAAAGTCATTTCTGTGCCTGAAATTGGTCAAAATTGAAGCTTTTGAGTAAGCGAAAACTCTGTAAAAATGGCAATTTTGGTCACTGTGAGGGTTTAAAAAGTAGTTATTCAACATGAGGCCCGATCCAAATGACATTTTGAATCATTTTTGGTAGAGTCCAAAAAAGAAATTTTATGATGAAAAACGATGACCCCGGACCTGTCGAACGTTCAAAAAAGTGGTCAATATTGATGAAATTTCAACATTTAATCTTTTGACGTTAAATGACTGTTGGATGTGAATTATTACTTTTTCAACTAAAATAAGTGTGTTTAAAGTCATTTCTGTGCCTGAAATTGGCCAAAATTGAAGCTTTTGAGTAAGCAAAAACTCTGTAAAAATGGCAATTTTGGTCACTGTGAGGGTTTAAAAAGTGCTTATTCAACATGAGGCCCGATCCAAATAACATTTTGAATCATTTTTGGTAGAGTCCAAAAAATCAATTTTATGATGAAAAACGATGACCCCGGACCTGTCGAACGTTCAAAAAATGGTCAATATTGATGAAATTTTAACATTTAATCTTTTGACTTTAAATGACTGTTGGATGTGAATTATTACTTTTTCAACTAAAATAAGTGTGTTTAAAGTCATTTCTGTGCCTTAAATTGGCCAAAATTGAAGCTTTTGAGTAAGCGAAAACTCTGTAAAAATGGCAATTTTGGTCACTGTGAGGGTTTAAAAAGTGGTTATTCAACATGAGGCCCGATCCTAATGACATTTTGAATCATTTTTGGTAGAGTCCAAAAAATCAATTTTATGATGAAAAACGATGACCCCGGACCTGTCGAACGTTCAGAAAATGGTCAATATTGATAAAATTTTAACATTTAATCTTTTGACTTTAAATGACTGTTGGATGTGAATTATTACTTTTTCAACTAAAATAAGTGTGTTTAAAGTCATTCCTGTGCCTGAAATTGGCCAAAATTGAAGCTTTTGAGTAAGCGAAAACTCTGTAAAAATGGCAATTTTGGTCACTGTGAGGGTTTAAAAAGTGGTTATTCAACATGAGGCCCTATCCAAATGACATTTTGAATCATTTTTGGTAGAGTCCAAAAAATCAATTTTATGATGAAAAACGATGACCCCGGACCTGTCGAACGTTCAAAAAATGGTCAATATTGATGAAATTTTAACATTTAATCTTTTGACTTTAAATGACTGTTGGATGTGAATTATTACTTTTTCAACTAAAATAAGTGTGTTTAAAGTCATTTCTGTGCCTTAAATTGGCCAAAATTGAAGCTTTTGAGTAAGCGAAAACTCTGTAAAAATGGCAATTTTGGTCACTGTGAGGGTTTAAAAAGTGGTTATTCAACATGAGGCCCGATCCTAATGACATTTTGAATCATTTTTGGTAGAGTCCAAAAAATCCATTTTATGATGAAAAACGATGACCCCGGACCTGTCGAACGTTCAGAAAATGGTCAATATTGATAAAATTTTAACATTTAATCTTTTGACTTTAAATGACTGTTGGATGTGAATTATTACTTTTTCAACTAAAATAAGTGTGTTTAAAGTCATTCCTGTGCCTGAAATTGGCCAAAATTGAAGCTTTTGAGTAAGCGAAAACTCTGTAAAAATGGCAATTTTGGTCACTGTGAGGGTTTAAAAAGTGGTTATTCAACATGAGGCCCTATCCAAATGACATTTTGAATCATTTTTGGTAGAGTCCAAAAAATCAATTTTATGATGAAAAACGATGACCCCGGACCTGTCGAACGTTCAAAAAATGGTCAATATTGATGAAATTTTAACATTTAATCTTTTGACTTTAAATGACTGTTAGATGTGAATTATTACTTTTTCAACTAAAATAAGTGTGTTTAAATCATTTCTGTGCCTAAAATTGGTCAAAATTGAAGCTTTTGAGTGAGCGAAAACTCTGTAAAAATGGCAATTTTGGTCACTGTGAGGGTTTAAAAAGTGGTTATTCAACATGAGGCCCGATCCAAATGACATTTTGAATCATTTTTGGTAGAATCCAAAAAATCAATTTTATGATGAAAAACGATGACCCCGGACCTGTCGAACGTTCAAAAAATGGTCAATATTGATGAAATTTTAACATTTAATCTTTTGACTTTAAATGACTGTTAGATGTGAATTATTACTTTTTCAACTAAAATAAGTGTGTTTAAATCATTTCTGTGCCTAAAATTGGTCAAAATTGAAGCTTTTGAGTGAGCGAAAACTCTGTAAAAATGGCAATTTTGGTCACTGTGAGGGTTTAAAAAGTGGTTATTCAACATGAGGCCCGATCCAAATGACATTTTGAATCATTTTTGGTAGAATCCAAAAAATCAATTTTATGATGAAAAACGATGACCCCGGACCTGTCGAACGTTCAAAAAATGGTCAATATTGATGAAATTTTAACATTTAATCTTTTGACGGTAAATGACTGTTGGATGTGAATTATTACTTTTTCAACTAAAATAAGTGTGTTTAAAGTAATTTCTGTGCCTGAAATTGGTCAAAATTGAAGCTTTTGAGTAAGCGAAAACTCAGTAAAATGGCAATTTTGGTCACTGTAAGGGTTTAAAAAGTGGTTATTCAACATGAGGCCCGATCCAAATAACATTTTGAATCATTTTTGGTAGAGTCCAAAAAAGAAATTTTATGATGAAAAACGATGACCCCGGACCTGTCGAACGTTCAAAAAATGGTCAATATTGATGAAATTTTAACATTTAATCTTTTGACTTTAAATGACTGTTGGATGTGAATTATTACTTTTTCAACTAAAATAAGTGTGTTTAAAGTCATTTCTGTGCCTGAAATTGGTCAAAATTGAAGCTTTTGAGTGAGCGAAAACTCTGTAAAAATGGCAATTTTGGTCACTGTGAGGGTTTAAAAAGTGGTTATTCAACATGAGGCCCGATCCAAATGACATTTTGAATCATTTTTGGTAGAGTCCAAAAAAGAAATTTTATGATGAAAAACGATGACCCCGGACCTGTCGAACGTTCAAAAAAGTGGTCAATATTGATGAAATTTCAACATTTAATCTTTTGACGTTAAATGACTGTTGGATGTGAATTATTACTTTTTCAACTAAAATAAGTGTGTTTAAAGTCATTTCTGTGCCTGAAATTGGCCAAAATTGAAGCTTTTGAGTAAGCAAAAACTCTGTAAAAATTGGCAATTTTGGTCACTGTGAGGGTTTAAAAAGTGCTTATTCAACACGAGGCCCGATCCAAATAACATTTTGAATCATTTTTGGTAGAGTCCAAAAAATCAATTTTATGATGAAAAACGATGACCCCGGACCTGTCGAACGTTCAAAAAATGGTCAATATTGATGAAATTTTAACATTTAATCTTTTGACTTTAAATGACTGTTGGATGTGAATTATTACTTTTTCAACTAAAATAAGTGTGTTTAAAGTCATTTCTGTGCCTGAAATTGGTCAAAATTGAAGCTTTTGAGTAAGCGAAAACTCTGTAAAAATGGCAATTTTGGTCACTGTGAGGGTTTAAAAAGTGGTTATTCAACATGAGGCCCGATCCAAATGACATTTTGAATCATTTTTGGTAGAGTCCAAAAAATCAGTTTTATGATGAAAAACGATGACCCCGGACCTGTCGAACGTTCATAAAATGGTCAATATTGATGAAATTTTGACATTTAATCTTTTGACTTTAAATGACTGTTGGATGTGAATTATTACTTTTTCAACTAAAATAAGTGTGTTTAAAGTCATTTCTGTGCCTGAAATTGGTCAAAATTGAAGCTTTTGAGTAAGCGAAAACTCTGTAAAAATGGCAATTTTGGTCACTGTGAGGGTTTAAAAAGTAGTTATTCAACATGAGGCCCGATCCAAATGACATTTTGAATCATTTTTGGTAGAGTCCAAAAAAGAAATTTTATGATGAAAAACGATGACCCCGGACCTGTCGAACGTTCAAAAAAGTGGTCAATATTGATGAAATTTCAACATTTAATCTTTTGACGTTAAATGACTGTTGGATGTGAATTATTACTTTTTCAACTAAAATAAGTGTGTTTAAAGTCATTTCTGTGCCTGAAATTGGCCAAAATTGAAGCTTTTGAGTAAGCAAAAACTCTGTAAAAATGGCAATTTTGGTCACTGTGAGGGTTTAAAAAGTGCTTATTCAACATGAGGCCCGATCCAAATAACATTTTGAATCATTTTTGGTAGAGTCCAAAAAATCAATTTTATGATGAAAAACGATGACCCCGGACCTGTCGAACGTTCAAAAAATGGTCAATATTGATGAAATTTTAACATTTAATCTTTTGACTTTAAATGACTGTTGGATGTGAATTATTACTTTTTCAACTAAAATAAGTGTGTTTAAAGTCATTTCTGTGCCTGAAATTGGTCAAAATTGAAGCTTTTGAGTAAGCGAAAACTCTGTAAAATGGCAATTTTGGTCACTGTAAGGGTTTAAAAAGTGGTTATTCAACATGAGGCCCGATCCAAATAACATTTTGAATCATTTTTGGTAGAGTCCAAAAAATCAATTTTATGATGAAAAACGATGACCCTGGACCTGTCGAACGTTCAAAAAATGGTCAATATTGATGAAATTTTAACATTTAATCTTTTGACTTTAAATAACTGTTGGATGTGAATTATTACTTTTTCAACTAAAATAAGTGTGTTTAAAGTCATTTCTGTGCCTGAAATTGGCCAAAATTGAAGCTTTTGAGTAAGCGAAAACTCTGTAAAAATGGCAATTTTGGTCACTGTGAGGGTTTAAAAAGTGGTTATTCAACATGAGGCCCGATCCAAATGACATTTTGAATCATTTTTGGTAGAATCCAAAAAATCAATTTTATGATGAAAAACGATGACCCCGGACCTGTCGAACGTTCAAAAAATGGTCAATATTGATGAAATTTTAACATTTAATCTTTTGACTTTAAATGACTGTTGGATGTGAATTATTACATTTTCCACTGAAATAAGTGTGTTTAAAGTCATTTCTGTGCCTGAAATTGGTCAAAATTGAAGCTTTTGAGTAAGCGAAAACTCTGTAAAAATGGCAATTTTGGTCACTGTGAGGGTTTAAAAAGTAGTTATTCAACATGAGGCCCGATCCAAATGACATTTTGAATCATTTTTGGTAGAGTCCAAAAAAGAAATTTTATGATGAAAAACGATGACCCCGGACCTGTCGAACGTTCAAAAAAGTGGTCAATATTGATGAAATTTCAACATTTAATCTTTTGACGTTAAATGACTGTTGGATGTGAATTATTACTTTTTCAACTAAAATAAGTGTGTTTAAAGTCATTTCTGTGCCTGAAATTGGCCAAAATTGAAGCTTTTGAGTAAGCAAAAACTCTGTAAAAATGGCAATTTTGGTCACTGTGAGGGTTTAAAAAGTGCTTATTCAACATGAGGCCCGATCCAAATAACATTTTGAATCATTTTTGGTAGAGTCCAAAAAATCAATTTTATGATGAAAAACGATGACCCCGGACCTGTCGAACGTTCAAAAAATGGTCAATATTGATGAAATTTTAACATTTAATCTTTTGACTTTAAATGACTGTTGGATGTGAATTATTACTTTTTCAACTAAAATAAGTGTGTTTAAAGTCATTTCTGTGCCTTAAATTGGCCAAAATTGAAGCTTTTGAGTAAGCGAAAACTCTGTAAAAATGGCAATTTTGGTCACTGTGAGGGTTTAAAAAGTGGTTATTCAACATGAGGCCCGATCCTAATGACATTTTGAATCATTTTTGGTAGAGTCCAAAAAATCAATTTTATGATGAAAAACGATGACCCCGGACCTGTCGAACGTTCAGAAAATGGTCAATATTGATAAAATTTTAACATTTAATCTTTTGACTTTAAATGACTGTTGGATGTGAATTATTACTTTTTCAACTAAAATAAGTGTGTTTAAAGTCATTCCTGTGCCTGAAATTGGCCAAAATTGAAGCTTTTGAGTAAGCGAAAACTCTGTAAAAATGGCAATTTTGGTCACTGTGAGGGTTTAAAAAGTAGTTATTCAACATGAGGCCCGATCCAAATGACATTTTGAATCATTTTTGGTAGAGTCCAAAAAAGAAATTTTATGATGAAAAACGATGACCCCGGACCTGTCGAACGTTCAAAAAAGTGGTCAATATTGATGAAATTTCAACATTTAATCTTTTGACGTTAAATGACTGTTGGATGTGAATTATTACTTTTTCAACTAAAATAAGTGTGTTTAAAGTCATTTCTGTGCCTGAAATTGGCCAAAATTGAAGCTTTTGAGTAAGCAAAAACTCTGTAAAAATGGCAATTTTGGTCACTGTGAGGGTTTAAAAAGTGCTTATTCAACATGAGGCCCGATCCAAATAACATTTTGAATCATTTTTGGTAGAGTCCAAAAAATCAATTTTATGATGAAAAACGATGACCCCGGACCTGTCGAACGTTCAAAAAATGGTCAATATTGATGAAATTTTAACATTTAATCTTTTGACTTTAAATGACTGTTGGATGTGAATTATTACTTTTTCAACTAAAATAAGTGTGTTTAAAGTCATTTCTGTGCCTTAAATTGGCCAAAATTGAAGCTTTTGAGTAAGCGAAAACTCTGTAAAAATGGCAATTTTGGTCACTGTGAGGGTTTAAAAAGTGGTTATTCAACATGAGGCCCGATCCTAATGACATTTTGAATCATTTTTGGTAGAGTCCAAAAAATCAATTTTATGATGAAAAACGATGACCCCGGACCTGTCGAACGTTCAGAAAATGGTCAATATTGATAAAATTTTAACATTTAATCTTTTGACTTTAAATGACTGTTGGATGTGAATTATTACTTTTTCAACTAAAATAAGTGTGTTTAAAGTCATTCCTGTGCCTGAAATTGGCCAAAATTGAAGCTTTTGAGTAAGCGAAAACTCTGTAAAAATGGCAATTTTGGTCACTGTGAGGGTTTAAAAAGTGGTTATTCAACATGAGGCCCTATCCAAATGACATTTTGAATCATTTTTGGTAGAGTCCAAAAAATCAATTTTATGATGAAAAACGATGACCCCGGACCTGTCGAACGTTCAAAAAATGGTCAATATTGATGAAATTTTAACATTTAATCTTTTGACTTTAAATGACTGTTGGATGTGAATTATTACTTTTTCAACTAAAATAAGTGTGTTTAAAGTCATTTCTGTGCCTTAAATTGGCCAAAATTGAAGCTTTTGAGTAAGCGAAAACTCTGTAAAAATGGCAATTTTGGTCACTGTGAGGGTTTAAAAAGTGGTTATTCAACATGAGGCCCGATCCTAATGACATTTTGAATCATTTTTGGTAGAGTCCAAAAAATCCATTTTATGATGAAAAACGATGACCCCGGACCTGTCGAACGTTCAGAAAATGGTCAATATTGATAAAATTTTAACATTTAATCTTTTGACTTTAAATGACTGTTGGATGTGAATTATTACTTTTTCAACTAAAATAAGTGTGTTTAAAGTCATTCCTGTGCCTGAAATTGGCCAAAATTGAAGCTTTTGAGTAAGCGAAAACTCTGTAAAAATGGCAATTTTGGTCACTGTGAGGGTTTAAAAAGTGGTTATTCAACATGAGGCCCTATCCAAATGACATTTTGAATCATTTTTGGTAGAGTCCAAAAAATCAATTTTATGATGAAAAACGATGACCCCGGACCTGTCGAACGTTCAAAAAATGGTCAATATTGATGAAATTTTAACATTTAATCTTTTGACTTTAAATGACTGTTAGATGTGAATTATTACTTTTTCAACTAAAATAAGTGTGTTTAAATCATTTCTGTGCCTAAAATTGGTCAAAATTGAAGCTTTTGAGTGAGCGAAAACTCTGTAAAAATGGCAATTTTGGTCACTGTGAGGGTTTAAAAAGTGGTTATTCAACATGAGGCCCGATCCAAATGACATTTTGAATCATTTTTGGTAGAATCCAAAAAATCAATTTTATGATGAAAAACGATGACCCCGGACCTGTCGAACGTTCAAAAAATGGTCAATATTGATGAAATTTTAACATTTAATCTTTTGACTTTAAATGACTGTTAGATGTGAATTATTACTTTTTCAACTAAAATAAGTGTGTTTAAATCATTTCTGTGCCTAAAATTGGTCAAAATTGAAGCTTTTGAGTGAGCGAAAACTCTGTAAAAATGGCAATTTTGGTCACTGTGAGGGTTTAAAAAGTGGTTATTCAACATGAGGCCCGATCCAAATGACATTTTGAATCATTTTTGGTAGAATCCAAAAAATCAATTTTATGATGAAAAACGATGACCCCGGACCTGTCGAACGTTCAAAAAATGGTCAATATTGATGAAATTTTAACATTTAATCTTTTGACGGTAAATGACTGTTGGATGTGAATTATTACTTTTTCAACTAAAATAAGTGTGTTTAAAGTAATTTCTGTGCCTGAAATTGGTCAAAATTGAAGCTTTTGAGTAAGCGAAAACTCAGTAAAATGGCAATTTTGGTCACTGTAAGGGTTTAAAAAGTGGTTATTCAACATGAGGCCCGATCCAAATAACATTTTGAATCATTTTTGGTAGAGTCCAAAAAAGAAATTTTATGATGAAAAACGATGACCCCGGACCTGTCGAACGTTCAAAAAATGGTCAATATTGATGAAATTTTAACATTTAATCTTTTGACTTTAAATGACTGTTGGATGTGAATTATTACTTTTTCAACTAAAATAAGTGTGTTTAAAGTCATTTCTGTGCCTGAAATTGGTCAAAATTGAAGCTTTTGAGTGAGCGAAAACTCTGTAAAAATGGCAATTTTGGTCACTGTGAGGGTTTAAAAAGTGGTTATTCAACATGAGGCCCGATCCAAATGACATTTTGAATCATTTTTGGTAGAGTCCAAAAAAGAAATTTTATGATGAAAAACGATGACCCCGGACCTGTCGAACGTTCAAAAAAGTGGTCAATATTGATGAAATTTCAACATTTAATCTTTTGACGTTAAATGACTGTTGGATGTGAATTATTACTTTTTCAACTAAAATAAGTGTGTTTAAAGTCATTTCTGTGCCTGAAATTGGCCAAAATTGAAGCTTTTGAGTAAGCAAAAACTCTGTAAAAATTGGCAATTTTGGTCACTGTGAGGGTTTAAAAAGTGCTTATTCAACACGAGGCCCGATCCAAATAACATTTTGAATCATTTTTGGTAGAGTCCAAAAAATCAATTTTATGATGAAAAACGATGACCCCGGACCTGTCGAACGTTCAAAAAATGGTCAATATTGATGAAATTTTAACATTTAATCTTTTGACTTTAAATGACTGTTGGATGTGAATTATTACTTTTTCAACTAAAATAAGTGTGTTTAAAGTCATTTCTGTGCCTGAAATTGGTCAAAATTGAAGCTTTTGAGTAAGCGAAAACTCTGTAAAAATGGCAATTTTGGTCACTGTGAGGGTTTAAAAAGTGGTTATTCAACATGAGGCCCGATCCAAATGACATTTTGAATCATTTTTGGTAGAGTCCAAAAAATCAGTTTTATGATGAAAAACGATGACCCCGGACCTGTCGAACGTTCATAAAATGGTCAATATTGATGAAATTTTGACATTTAATCTTTTGACTTTAAATGACTGTTGGATGTGAATTATTACTTTTTCAACTAAAATAAGTGTGTTTAAAGTCATTTCTGTGCCTGAAATTGGTCAAAATTGAAGCTTTTGAGTAAGCGAAAACTCTGTAAAAATGGCAATTTTGGTCACTGTGAGGGTTTAAAAAGTAGTTATTCAACATGAGGCCCGATCCAAATGACATTTTGAATCATTTTTGGTAGAGTCCAAAAAAGAAATTTTATGATGAAAAACGATGACCCCGGACCTGTCGAACGTTCAAAAAAGTGGTCAATATTGATGAAATTTCAACATTTAATCTTTTGACGTTAAATGACTGTTGGATGTGAATTATTACTTTTTCAACTAAAATAAGTGTGTTTAAAGTCATTTCTGTGCCTGAAATTGGCCAAAATTGAAGCTTTTGAGTAAGCAAAAACTCTGTAAAAATGGCAATTTTGGTCACTGTGAGGGTTTAAAAAGTGCTTATTCAACATGAGGCCCGATCCAAATAACATTTTGAATCATTTTTGGTAGAGTCCAAAAAATCAATTTTATGATGAAAAACGATGACCCCGGACCTGTCGAACGTTCAAAAAATGGTCAATATTGATGAAATTTTAACATTTAATCTTTTGACTTTAAATGACTGTTGGATGTGAATTATTACTTTTTCAACTAAAATAAGTGTGTTTAAAGTCATTTCTGTGCCTGAAATTGGTCAAAATTGAAGCTTTTGAGTAAGCGAAAACTCTGTAAAATGGCAATTTTGGTCACTGTAAGGGTTTAAAAAGTGGTTATTCAACATGAGGCCCGATCCAAATAACATTTTGAATCATTTTTGGTAGAGTCCAAAAAATCAATTTTATGATGAAAAACGATGACCCTGGACCTGTCGAACGTTCAAAAAATGGTCAATATTGATGAAATTTTAACATTTAATCTTTTGACTTTAAATAACTGTTGGATGTGAATTATTACTTTTTCAACTAAAATAAGTGTGTTTAAAGTCATTTCTGTGCCTGAAATTGGCCAAAATTGAAGCTTTTGAGTAAGCGAAAACTCTGTAAAAATGGCAATTTTGGTCACTGTGAGGGTTTAAAAAGTGGTTATTCAACATGAGGCCCGATCCAAATGACATTTTGAATCATTTTTGGTAGAATCCAAAAAATCAATTTTATGATGAAAAACGATGACCCCGGACCTGTCGAACGTTCAAAAAATGGTCAATATTGATGAAATTTTAACATTTAATCTTTTGACTTTAAATGACTGTTGGATGTGAATTATTACATTTTCCACTGAAATAAGTGTGTTTAAAGTCATTTCTGTGCCTGAAATTGGTCAAAATTGAAGCTTTTGAGTAAGCGAAAACTCTGTAAAAATGGCAATTTTGGTCACTGTGAGGGTTTAAAAAGTAGTTATTCAACATGAGGCCCGATCCAAATGACATTTTGAATCATTTTTGGTAGAGTCCAAAAAAGAAATTTTATGATGAAAAACGATGACCCCGGACCTGTCGAACGTTCAAAAAAGTGGTCAATATTGATGAAATTTCAACATTTAATCTTTTGACGTTAAATGACTGTTGGATGTGAATTATTACTTTTTCAACTAAAATAAGTGTGTTTAAAGTCATTTCTGTGCCTGAAATTGGCCAAAATTGAAGCTTTTGAGTAAGCAAAAACTCTGTAAAAATGGCAATTTTGGTCACTGTGAGGGTTTAAAAAGTGCTTATTCAACATGAGGCCCGATCCAAATAACATTTTGAATCATTTTTGGTAGAGTCCAAAAAATCAATTTTATGATGAAAAACGATGACCCCGGACCTGTCGAACGTTCAAAAAATGGTCAATATTGATGAAATTTTAACATTTAATCTTTTGACTTTAAATGACTGTTGGATGTGAATTATTACTTTTTCAACTAAAATAAGTGTGTTTAAAGTCATTTCTGTGCCTTAAATTGGCCAAAATTGAAGCTTTTGAGTAAGCGAAAACTCTGTAAAAATGGCAATTTTGGTCACTGTGAGGGTTTAAAAAGTGGTTATTCAACATGAGGCCCGATCCTAATGACATTTTGAATCATTTTTGGTAGAGTCCAAAAAATCAATTTTATGATGAAAAACGATGACCCCGGACCTGTCGAACGTTCAGAAAATGGTCAATATTGATAAAATTTTAACATTTAATCTTTTGACTTTAAATGACTGTTGGATGTGAATTATTACTTTTTCAACTAAAATAAGTGTGTTTAAAGTCATTCCTGTGCCTGAAATTGGCCAAAATTGAAGCTTTTGAGTAAGCGAAAACTCTGTAAAAATGGCAATTTTGGTCACTGTAAGGGTTTAAAAAGTGGTTATTCAACATGAGGCCCGATCCAAATAACATTTTGAATCATTTTTGGTAGAGTCCAAAAAATCAATTTTATGATGAAAAACGATGACCCCGGACCTGTCGAACGTTCAAAAAATGGTCAATATTGATGAAATTTTAACATTTAATCTTTTGACTTTAAATGACTGTTGGATGTGAATTATTACTTTTTCAACTAAAATAAGTGTGTTTAAAGTCATTTCTGTGCCTGAAATTGGTCAAAATTGAAGCTTTTGAGTGAGCGAAAACTCTGTAAAAATGGCAATTTTGGTCACTGTGAGGGTTTAAAAAGTGGTTATTCAACATGAGGCCCGATCCAAATGACATTTTGAATCATTTTTGGTAGAATCCAAAAAATCAATTTTATGATGAAAAACGATGACCCCGGACCTGTCGAACGTTCAAAAAATGGTCAATATTGATGAAATTTTAACATTTAATCTTTTGACTTTAAATGACTGTTGGATGTGAATTATTACATTTTCCACTGAAATAAGTGTGTTTAAAGTCATTTCTGTGCCTGAAATTGGTCAAAATTGAAGCTTTTGAGTAAGCGAAAACTCTGTAAAAATGGCAATTTTGGTCACTGTGAGGGTTTAAAAAGTAGTTATTCAACATGAGGCCCGATCCAAATGACATTTTGAATCATGTTTGGTAGAGTCCAAAAAAGAAATTTTATGATGAAAAACGATGACCCCGGACCTGTCGAACGTTCAAAAAAGTGGTCAATATTGATGAAATTTCAACATTTAATCTTTTGACGTTAAATGACTGTTGGATGTGAATTATTACTTTTTCAACTAAAATAAGTGTGTTTAAAGTCATTTCTGTGCCTGAAATTGGCCAAAATTGAAGCTTTTGAGTAAGCAAAAACTCTGTAAAAATGGCAATTTTGGTCACTGTGAGGGTTTAAAAAGTGCTTATTCAACATGAGGCCCGATCCAAATAACATTTTGAATCATTTTTGGTAGAGTCCAAAAAATCAATTTTATGATGAAAAACGATGACCCCGGACCTGTCGAACGTTCAAAAAATGGTCAATATTGATGAAATTTTAACATTTAATCTTTTGACTTTAAATGACTGTTGGATGTGAATTATTACTTTTTCAACTAAAATAAGTGTGTTTAAAGTCATTTCTGTGCCTGAAATTGGTCAAAATTGAAGCTTTTGAGTAAGCGAAAACTCTGTAAAATGGCAATTTTGGTCACTGTAAGGGTTTAAAAAGTGGTTATTCAACATGAGGCCCGATCCAAATAACATTTTGAATCATTTTTGGTAGAGTCCAAAAAATCAATTTTATGATGAAAAACGATGACCCTGGACCTGTCGAACGTTCAAAAAATGGTCAATATTGATGAAATTTTAACATTTAATCTTTTGACTTTAAATAACTGTTGGATGTGAATTATTACTTTTTCAACTAAAATAAGTGTGTTTAAAGTCATTTCTGTGCCTGAAATTGGCCAAAATTGAAGCTTTTGAGTAAGCGAAAACTCTGTAAAAATGGCAATTTTGGTCACTGTGAGGGTTTAAAAAGTGGTTATTCAACATGAGGCCCGATCCAAATGACATTTTGAATCATTTTTGGTAGAATCCAAAAAATCAATTTTATGATGAAAAACGATGACCCCGGACCTGTCGAACGTTCAAAAAATGGTCAATATTGATGAAATTTTAACATTTAATCTTTTGACTTTAAATGACTGTTGGATGTGAATTATTACATTTTCCACTGAAATAAGTGTGTTTAAAGTCATTTCTGTGCCTGAAATTGGTCAAAATTGAAGCTTTTGAGTAAGCGAAAACTCTGTAAAAATGGCAATTTTGGTCACTGTGAGGGTTTAAAAAGTAGTTATTCAACATGAGGCCCGATCCAAATGACATTTTGAATCATTTTTGGTAGAGTCCAAAAAAGAAATTTTATGATGAAAAACGATGACCCCGGACCTGTCGAACGTTCAAAAAAGTGGTCAATATTGATGAAATTTCAACATTTAATCTTTTGACGTTAAATGACTGTTGGATGTGAATTATTACTTTTTCAACTAAAATAAGTGTGTTTAAAGTCATTTCTGTGCCTGAAATTGGCCAAAATTGAAGCTTTTGAGTAAGCAAAAACTCTGTAAAAATGGCAATTTTGGTCACTGTGAGGGTTTAAAAAGTGCTTATTCAACATGAGGCCCGATCCAAATAACATTTTGAATCATTTTTGGTAGAGTCCAAAAAATCAATTTTATGATGAAAAACGATGACCCCGGACCTGTCGAACGTTCAAAAATGGTCAATATTGATGAAATTTTAACATTTAATCTTTTGACTTTAAATGACTGTTGGATGTGAATTATTACTTTTTCAACTAAAATAAGTGTGTTTAAAGTCATTTCTGTGCCTTAAATTGGCCAAAATTGAAGCTTTTGAGTAAGCGAAAACTCTGTAAAAATGGCAATTTTGGTCACTGTGAGGGTTTAAAAAGTGGTTATTCAACATGAGGCCCGATCCTAATGACATTTTGAATCATTTTTGGTAGAGTCCAAAAAATCAATTTTATGATGAAAAACGATGACCCCGGACCTGTCGAACGTTCAGAAAATGGTCAATATTGATAAAATTTTAACATTTAATCTTTTGACTTTAAATGACTGTTGGATGTGAATTATTACTTTTTCAACTAAAATAAGTGTGTTTAAAGTCATTCCTGTGCCTGAAATTGGCCAAAATTGAAGCTTTTGAGTAAGCGAAAACTCTGTAAAAATGGCAATTTTGGTCACTGTGAGGGTTTAAAAAGTGGTTATTCAACATGAGGCCCTATCCAAATGACATTTTGAATCATTTTTGGTAGAGTCCAAAAAATCAATTTTATGATGAAAAACGATGACCCCGGACCTGTCGAACGTTCAAAAAATGGTCAATATTGATGAAATTTTAACATTTAATCTTTTGACTTTAAATGACTGTTGGATGTGAATTATTACTTTTTCAACTAAAATAAGTGTGTTTAAAGTCATTTCTGTGCCTTAAATTGGCCAAAATTGAAGCTTTTGAGTAAGCGAAAACTCTGTAAAAATGGCAATTTTGGTCACTGTGAGGGTTTAAAAAGTGGTTATTCAACATGAGGCCCGATCCTAATGACATTTTGAATCATTTTTGGTAGAGTCCAAAAAATCCATTTTATGATGAAAAACGATGACCCCGGACCTGTCGAACGTTCAGAAAATGGTCAATATTGATAAAATTTTAACATTTAATCTTTTGACTTTAAATGACTGTTGGATGTGAATTATTACTTTTTCAACTAAAATAAGTGTGTTTAAAGTCATTCCTGTGCCTGAAATTGGCCAAAATTGAAGCTTTTGAGTAAGCGAAAACTCTGTAAAAATGGCAATTTTGGTCACTGTGAGGGTTTAAAAAGTGGTTATTCAACATGAGGCCCTATCCAAATGACATTTTGAATCATTTTTGGTAGAGTCCAAAAAATCAATTTTATGATGAAAAACGATGACCCCGGACCTGTCGAACGTTCAAAAAATGGTCAATATTGATGAAATTTTAACATTTAATCTTTTGACTTTAAATGACTGTTAGATGTGAATTATTACTTTTTCAACTAAAATAAGTGTGTTTAAATCATTTCTGTGCCTAAAATTGGTCAAAATTGAAGCTTTTGAGTGAGCGAAAACTCTGTAAAAATGGCAATTTTGGTCACTGTGAGGGTTTAAAAAGTGGTTATTCAACATGAGGCCCGATCCAAATGACATTTTGAATCATTTTTGGTAGAATCCAAAAAATCAATTTTATGATGAAAAACGATGACCCCGGACCTGTCGAACGTTCAAAAAATGGTCAATATTGATGAAATTTTAACATTTAATCTTTTGACTTTAAATGACTGTTAGATGTGAATTATTACTTTTTCAACTAAAATAAGTGTGTTTAAATCATTTCTGTGCCTAAAATTGGTCAAAATTGAAGCTTTTGAGTGAGCGAAAACTCTGTAAAAATGGCAATTTTGGTCACTGTGAGGGTTTAAAAAGTGGTTATTCAACATGAGGCCCGATCCAAATGACATTTTGAATCATTTTTGGTAGAATCCAAAAAATCAATTTTATGATGAAAAACGATGACCCCGGACCTGTCGAACGTTCAAAAAATGGTCAATATTGATGAAATTTTAACATTTAATCTTTTGACGGTAAATGACTGTTGGATGTGAATTATTACTTTTTCAACTAAAATAAGTGTGTTTAAAGTAATTTCTGTGCCTGAAATTGGTCAAAATTGAAGCTTTTGAGTAAGCGAAAACTCAGTAAAATGGCAATTTTGGTCACTGTAAGGGTTTAAAAAGTGGTTATTCAACATGAGGCCCGATCCAAATAACATTTTGAATCATTTTTGGTAGAGTCCAAAAAAGAAATTTTATGATGAAAAACGATGACCCCGGACCTGTCGAACGTTCAAAAAATGGTCAATATTGATGAAATTTTAACATTTAATCTTTTGACTTTAAATGACTGTTGGATGTGAATTATTACTTTTTCAACTAAAATAAGTGTGTTTAAAGTCATTTCTGTGCCTGAAATTGGTCAAAATTGAAGCTTTTGAGTGAGCGAAAACTCTGTAAAAATGGCAATTTTGGTCACTGTGAGGGTTTAAAAAGTGGTTATTCAACATGAGGCCCGATCCAAATGACATTTTGAATCATTTTTGGTAGAGTCCAAAAAAGAAATTTTATGATGAAAAACGATGACCCCGGACCTGTCGAACGTTCAAAAAAGTGGTCAATATTGATGAAATTTCAACATTTAATCTTTTGACGTTAAATGACTGTTGGATGTGAATTATTACTTTTTCAACTAAAATAAGTGTGTTTAAAGTCATTTCTGTGCCTGAAATTGGCCAAAATTGAAGCTTTTGAGTAAGCAAAAACTCTGTAAAAATTGGCAATTTTGGTCACTGTGAGGGTTTAAAAAGTGCTTATTCAACACGAGGCCCGATCCAAATAACATTTTGAATCATTTTTGGTAGAGTCCAAAAAATCAATTTTATGATGAAAAACGATGACCCCGGACCTGTCGAACGTTCAAAAAATGGTCAATATTGATGAAATTTTAACATTTAATCTTTTGACTTTAAATGACTGTTGGATGTGAATTATTACTTTTTCAACTAAAATAAGTGTGTTTAAAGTCATTTCTGTGCCTGAAATTGGTCAAAATTGAAGCTTTTGAGTAAGCGAAAACTCTGTAAAAATGGCAATTTTGGTCACTGTGAGGGTTTAAAAAGTGGTTATTCAACATGAGGCCCGATCCAAATGACATTTTGAATCATTTTTGGTAGAGTCCAAAAAATCAGTTTTATGATGAAAAACGATGACCCCGGACCTGTCGAACGTTCATAAAATGGTCAATATTGATGAAATTTTGACATTTAATCTTTTGACTTTAAATGACTGTTGGATGTGAATTATTACTTTTTCAACTAAAATAAGTGTGTTTAAAGTCATTTCTGTGCCTGAAATTGGTCAAAATTGAAGCTTTTGAGTAAGCGAAAACTCTGTAAAAATGGCAATTTTGGTCACTGTGAGGGTTTAAAAAGTAGTTATTCAACATGAGGCCCGATCCAAATGACATTTTGAATCATTTTTGGTAGAGTCCAAAAAAGAAATTTTATGATGAAAAACGATGACCCCGGACCTGTCGAACGTTCAAAAAAGTGGTCAATATTGATGAAATTTCAACATTTAATCTTTTGACGTTAAATGACTGTTGGATGTGAATTATTACTTTTTCAACTAAAATAAGTGTGTTTAAAGTCATTTCTGTGCCTGAAATTGGCCAAAATTGAAGCTTTTGAGTAAGCAAAAACTCTGTAAAAATGGCAATTTTGGTCACTGTGAGGGTTTAAAAAGTGCTTATTCAACATGAGGCCCGATCCAAATAACATTTTGAATCATTTTTGGTAGAGTCCAAAAAATCAATTTTATGATGAAAAACGATGACCCCGGACCTGTCGAACGTTCAAAAAATGGTCAATATTGATGAAATTTTAACATTTAATCTTTTGACTTTAAATGACTGTTGGATGTGAATTATTACTTTTTCAACTAAAATAAGTGTGTTTAAAGTCATTTCTGTGCCTGAAATTGGTCAAAATTGAAGCTTTTGAGTAAGCGAAAACTCTGTAAAATGGCAATTTTGGTCACTGTAAGGGTTTAAAAAGTGGTTATTCAACATGAGGCCCGATCCAAATAACATTTTGAATCATTTTTGGTAGAGTCCAAAAAATCAATTTTATGATGAAAAACGATGACCCTGGACCTGTCGAACGTTCAAAAAATGGTCAATATTGATGAAATTTTAACATTTAATCTTTTGACTTTAAATAACTGTTGGATGTGAATTATTACTTTTTCAACTAAAATAAGTGTGTTTAAAGTCATTTCTGTGCCTGAAATTGGCCAAAATTGAAGCTTTTGAGTAAGCGAAAACTCTGTAAAAATGGCAATTTTGGTCACTGTGAGGGTTTAAAAAGTGGTTATTCAACATGAGGCCCGATCCAAATGACATTTTGAATCATTTTTGGTAGAATCCAAAAAATCAATTTTATGATGAAAAACGATGACCCCGGACCTGTCGAACGTTCAAAAAATGGTCAATATTGATGAAATTTTAACATTTAATCTTTTGACTTTAAATGACTGTTGGATGTGAATTATTACATTTTCCACTGAAATAAGTGTGTTTAAAGTCATTTCTGTGCCTGAAATTGGTCAAAATTGAAGCTTTTGAGTAAGCGAAAACTCTGTAAAAATGGCAATTTTGGTCACTGTGAGGGTTTAAAAAGTAGTTATTCAACATGAGGCCCGATCCAAATGACATTTTGAATCATTTTTGGTAGAGTCCAAAAAAGAAATTTTATGATGAAAAACGATGACCCCGGACCTGTCGAACGTTCAAAAAAGTGGTCAATATTGATGAAATTTCAACATTTAATCTTTTGACGTTAAATGACTGTTGGATGTGAATTATTACTTTTTCAACTAAAATAAGTGTGTTTAAAGTCATTTCTGTGCCTGAAATTGGCCAAAATTGAAGCTTTTGAGTAAGCAAAAACTCTGTAAAAATGGCAATTTTGGTCACTGTGAGGGTTTAAAAAGTGCTTATTCAACATGAGGCCCGATCCAAATAACATTTTGAATCATTTTTGGTAGAGTCCAAAAAATCAATTTTATGATGAAAAACGATGACCCCGGACCTGTCGAACGTTCAAAAAATGGTCAATATTGATGAAATTTTAACATTTAATCTTTTGACTTTAAATGACTGTTGGATGTGAATTATTACTTTTTCAACTAAAATAAGTGTGTTTAAAGTCATTTCTGTGCCTTAAATTGGCCAAAATTGAAGCTTTTGAGTAAGCGAAAACTCTGTAAAAATGGCAATTTTGGTCACTGTGAGGGTTTAAAAAGTGGTTATTCAACATGAGGCCCGATCCTAATGACATTTTGAATCATTTTTGGTAGAGTCCAAAAAATCAATTTTATGATGAAAAACGATGACCCCGGACCTGTCGAACGTTCAGAAAATGGTCAATATTGATAAAATTTTAACATTTAATCTTTTGACTTTAAATGACTGTTGGATGTGAATTATTACTTTTTCAACTAAAATAAGTGTGTTTAAAGTCATTCCTGTGCCTGAAATTGGCCAAAATTGAAGCTTTTGAGTAAGCGAAAACTCTGTAAAAATGGCAATTTTGGTCACTGTGAGGGTTTAAAAAGTGGTTATTCAACATGAGGCCCTATCCAAATGACATTTTGAATCATTTTTGGTAGAGTCCAAAAAATCAATTTTATGATGAAAAACGATGACCCCGGACCTGTCGAACGTTCAAAAAATGGTCAATATTGATGAAATTTTAACATTTAATCTTTTGACTTTAAATGACTGTTGGATGTGAATTATTACTTTTTCAACTAAAATAAGTGTGTTTAAAGTCATTTCTGTGCCTTAAATTGGCCAAAATTGAAGCTTTTGAGTAAGCGAAAACTCTGTAAAAATGGCAATTTTGGTCACTGTGAGGGTTTAAAAAGTGGTTATTCAACATGAGGCCCGATCCTAATGACATTTTGAATCATTTTTGGTAGAGTCCAAAAAATCCATTTTATGATGAAAAACGATGACCCCGGACCTGTCGAACGTTCAGAAAATGGTCAATATTGATAAAATTTTAACATTTAATCTTTTGACTTTAAATGACTGTTGGATGTGAATTATTACTTTTTCAACTAAAATAAGTGTGTTTAAAGTCATTCCTGTGCCTGAAATTGGCCAAAATTGAAGCTTTTGAGTAAGCGAAAACTCTGTAAAAATGGCAATTTTGGTCACTGTGAGGGTTTAAAAAGTGGTTATTCAACATGAGGCCCTATCCAAATGACATTTTGAATCATTTTTGGTAGAGTCCAAAAAATCAATTTTATGATGAAAAACGATGACCCCGGACCTGTCGAACGTTCAAAAAATGGTCAATATTGATGAAATTTTAACATTTAATCTTTTGACTTTAAATGACTGTTAGATGTGAATTATTACTTTTTCAACTAAAATAAGTGTGTTTAAATCATTTCTGTGCCTAAAATTGGTCAAAATTGAAGCTTTTGAGTGAGCGAAAACTCTGTAAAAATGGCAATTTTGGTCACTGTGAGGGTTTAAAAAGTGGTTATTCAACATGAGGCCCGATCCAAATGACATTTTGAATCATTTTTGGTAGAATCCAAAAAATCAATTTTATGATGAAAAACGATGACCCCGGACCTGTCGAACGTTCAAAAAATGGTCAATATTGATGAAATTTTAACATTTAATCTTTTGACTTTAAATGACTGTTAGATGTGAATTATTACTTTTTCAACTAAAATAAGTGTGTTTAAATCATTTCTGTGCCTAAAATTGGTCAAAATTGAAGCTTTTGAGTGAGCGAAAACTCTGTAAAAATGGCAATTTTGGTCACTGTGAGGGTTTAAAAAGTGGTTATTCAACATGAGGCCCGATCCAAATGACATTTTGAATCATTTTTGGTAGAATCCAAAAAATCAATTTTATGATGAAAAACGATGACCCCGGACCTGTCGAACGTTCAAAAAATGGTCAATATTGATGAAATTTTAACATTTAATCTTTGACGGTAAATGACTGTTGGATGTGAATTATTACTTTTTCAACTAAAATAAGTGTGTTTAAAGTAATTTCTGTGCCTGAAATTGGTCAAAATTGAAGCTTTTGAGTAAGCGAAAACTCAGTAAAATGGCAATTTTGGTCACTGTAAGGGTTTAAAAGTGGTTATTCAACATGAGGCCCGATCCAAATAACATTTTGAATCATTTTTGGTAGAGTCCAAAAAAGAAATTTTATGATGAAAAACGATGACCCCGGACCTGTCGAACGTTCAAAAAATGGTCAATATTGATGAAATTTTAACATTTAATCTTTTGACTTTAAATGACTGTTGGATGTGAATTATTACTTTTTCAACTAAAATAAGTGTGTTTAAAGTCATTTCTGTGCCTGAAATTGGTCAAAATTGAAGCTTTTGAGTGAGCGAAAACTCTGTAAAAATGGCAATTTTGGTCACTGTGAGGGTTTAAAAAGTGGTTATTCAACATGAGGCCCGATCCAAATGACATTTTGAATCATTTTTGGTAGAGTCCAAAAAAGAAATTTTATGATGAAAAACGATGACCCCGGACCTGTCGAACGTTCAAAAAAGTGGTCAATATTGATGAAATTTCAACATTTAATCTTTTGACGTTAAATGACTGTTGGATGTGAATTATTACTTTTTCAACTAAAATAAGTGTGTTTAAAGTCATTTCTGTGCCTGAAATTGGCCAAAATTGAAGCTTTTGAGTAAGCAAAAACTCTGTAAAAATTGGCAATTTTGGTCACTGTGAGGGTTTAAAAGTGCTTATTCAACACGAGGCCCGATCCAAATAACATTTTGAATCATTTTTGTAGAGTCCAAAAAATCAATTTTATGATGAAAAACGATGACCCCGGACCTGTCGAACGTTCAAAAAATGGTCAATATTGATGAAATTTTAACATTTAATCTTTTGACTTTAAATGACTGTTGGATGTGAATTATTACTTTTTCAACTAAAATAAGTGTGTTTAAAGTCATTTCTGTGCCTGAAATTGGTCAAAATTGAAGCTTTTGAGTAAGCGAAAACTCTGTAAAAATGGCAATTTTGGTCACTGTGAGGGTTTAAAAAGTGGTTATTCAACATGAGGCCCGATCCAAATGACATTTTGAATCATTTTTGGTAGAGTCCAAAAAATCAGTTTTATGATGAAAAACGATGACCCCGGACCTGTCGAACGTTCATAAAATGGTCAATATTGATGAAATTTTGACATTTAATCTTTTGACTTTAAATGACTGTTGGATGTGAATTATTACTTTTTCAACTAAAATAAGTGTGTTTAAAGTCATTTCTGTGCCTGAAATTGGTCAAAATTGAAGCTTTTGAGTAAGCGAAAACTCTGTAAAAATGGCAATTTTGGTCACTGTGAGGGTTTAAAAAGTAGTTATTCAACATGAGGCCCGATCCAAATGACATTTTGAATCATTTTTGGTAGAGTCCAAAAAAGAAATTTTATGATGAAAAACGATGACCCCGGACCTGTCGAACGTTCAAAAAAGTGGTCAATATTGATGAAATTTCAACATTTAATCTTTTGACGTTAAATGACTGTTGGATGTGAATTATTACTTTTTCAACTAAAATAAGTGTGTTTAAAGTCATTTCTGTGCCTGAAATTGGCCAAAATTGAAGCTTTTGAGTAAGCAAAAACTCTGTAAAAATGGCAATTTTGGTCACTGTGAGGGTTTAAAAAGTGCTTATTCAACATGAGGCCCGATCCAAATAACATTTTGAATCATTTTTGGTAGAGTCCAAAAAATCAATTTTATGATGAAAAACGATGACCCCGGACCTGTCGAACGTTCAAAAAATGGTCAATATTGATGAAATTTTAACATTTAATCTTTTGACTTTAAATGACTGTTGGATGTGAATTATTACTTTTTCAACTAAAATAAGTGTGTTTAAAGTCATTTCTGTGCCTGAAATTGGTCAAAATTGAAGCTTTTGAGTAAGCGAAAACTCTGTAAAATGGCAATTTTGGTCACTGTAAGGGTTTAAAAAGTGGTTATTCAACATGAGGCCCGATCCAAATAACATTTTGAATCATTTTTGGTAGAGTCCAAAAAATCAATTTTATGATGAAAAACGATGACCCTGGACCTGTCGAACGTTCAAAAAATGGTCAATATTGATGAAATTTTAACATTTAATCTTTTGACTTTAAATAACTGTTGGATGTGAATTATTACTTTTTCAACTAAAATAAGTGTGTTTAAAGTCATTTCTGTGCCTGAAATTGGCCAAAATTGAAGCTTTTGAGTAAGCGAAAACTCTGTAAAAATGGCAATTTTGGTCACTGTGAGGGTTTAAAAAGTGGTTATTCAACATGAGGCCCGATCCAAATGACATTTTGAATCATTTTTGGTAGAATCCAAAAAATCAATTTTATGATGAAAAACGATGACCCCGGACCTGTCGAACGTTCAAAAAATGGTCAATATTGATGAAATTTTAACATTTAATCTTTTGACTTTAAATGACTGTTGGATGTGAATTATTACATTTTCCACTGAAATAAGTGTGTTTAAAGTCATTTCTGTGCCTGAAATTGGTCAAAATTGAAGCTTTTGAGTAAGCGAAAACTCTGTAAAAATGGCAATTTTGGTCACTGTGAGGGTTTAAAAAGTAGTTATTCAACATGAGGCCCGATCCAAATGACATTTTGAATCATTTTTGGTAGAGTCCAAAAAAGAAATTTTATGATGAAAAACGATGACCCCGGACCTGTCGAACGTTCAAAAAAGTGGTCAATATTGATGAAATTTCAACATTTAATCTTTTGACGTTAAATGACTGTTGGATGTGAATTATTACTTTTTCAACTAAAATAAGTGTGTTTAAAGTCATTTCTGTGCCTGAAATTGGCCAAAATTGAAGCTTTTGAGTAAGCAAAAACTCTGTAAAAATGGCAATTTTGGTCACTGTGAGGGTTTAAAAAGTGCTTATTCAACATGAGGCCCGATCCAAATAACATTTTGAATCATTTTTGGTAGAGTCCAAAAAATCAATTTTATGATGAAAAACGATGACCCCGGACCTGTCGAACGTTCAAAAAATGGTCAATATTGATGAAATTTTAACATTTAATCTTTTGACTTTAAATGACTGTTGGATGTGAATTATTACTTTTTCAACTAAAATAAGTGTGTTTAAAGTCATTTCTGTGCCTTAAATTGGCCAAAATTGAAGCTTTTGAGTAAGCGAAAACTCTGTAAAAATGGCAATTTTGGTCACTGTGAGGGTTTAAAAAGTGGTTATTCAACATGAGGCCCGATCCTAATGACATTTTGAATCATTTTTGGTAGAGTCCAAAAAATCAATTTTATGATGAAAAACGATGACCCCGGACCTGTCGAACGTTCAGAAAATGGTCAATATTGATAAAATTTTAACATTTAATCTTTTGACTTTAAATGACTGTTGGATGTGAATTATTACTTTTTCAACTAAAATAAGTGTGTTTAAAGTCATTCCTGTGCCTGAAATTGGCCAAAATTGAAGCTTTTGAGTAAGCGAAAACTCTGTAAAAATGGCAATTTTGGTCACTGTGAGGGTTTAAAAAGTGGTTATTCAACATGAGGCCCTATCCAAATGACATTTTGAATCATTTTTGGTAGAGTCCAAAAAATCAATTTTATGATGAAAAACGATGACCCCGGACCTGTCGAACGTTCAAAAAATGGTCAATATTGATGAAATTTTAACATTTAATCTTTTGACTTTAAATGACTGTTGGATGTGAATTATTACTTTTTCAACTAAAATAAGTGTGTTTAAAGTCATTTCTGTGCCTTAAATTGGCCAAAATTGAAGCTTTTGAGTAAGCGAAAACTCTGTAAAAATGGCAATTTTGGTCACTGTGAGGGTTTAAAAAGTGGTTATTCAACATGAGGCCCGATCCTAATGACATTTTGAATCATTTTTGGTAGAGTCCAAAAAATCCATTTTATGATGAAAAACGATGACCCCGGACCTGTCGAACGTTCAGAAAATGGTCAATATTGATAAAATTTTAACATTTAATCTTTTGACTTTAAATGACTGTTGGATGTGAATTATTACTTTTTCAACTAAAATAAGTGTGTTTAAAGTCATTCCTGTGCCTGAAATTGGCCAAAATTGAAGCTTTTGAGTAAGCGAAAACTCTGTAAAAATGGCAATTTTGGTCACTGTGAGGGTTTAAAAAGTGGTTATTCAACATGAGGCCCTATCCAAATGACATTTTGAATCATTTTTGGTAGAGTCCAAAAAATCAATTTTATGATGAAAAACGATGACCCCGGACCTGTCGAACGTTCAAAAAATGGTCAATATTGATGAAATTTTAACATTTAATCTTTTGACTTTAAATGACTGTTAGATGTGAATTATTACTTTTTCAACTAAAATAAGTGTGTTTAAAGTCATTTCTGTGCCTGAAATTGGCCAAAATTGAAGCTTTTGAGTAAGCAAAAACTCTGTAAAAATTGGCAATTTTGGTCACTGTGAGGGTTTAAAAAGTGCTTATTCAACACGAGGCCCGATCCAAATAACATTTTGAATCATTTTTGGTAGAGTCCAAAAAATCAATTTTATGATGAAAAACGATGACCCCGGACCTGTCGAACGTTCAAAAAATGGTCAATATTGATGAAATTTTAACATTTAATCTTTTGACTTTAAATGACTGTTGGATGTGAATTATTACTTTTTCAACTAAAATAAGTGTGTTTAAAGTCATTTCTGTGCCTGAAATTGGTCAAAATTGAAGCTTTTGAGTAAGCGAAAACTCTGTAAAAATGGCAATTTTGGTCACTGTGAGGGTTTAAAAAGTGGTTATTCAACATGAGGCCCGATCCAAATGACATTTTGAATCATTTTTGGTAGAGTCCAAAAAATCAGTTTTATGATGAAAAACGATGACCCCGGACCTGTCGAACGTTCATAAAATGGTCAATATTGATGAAATTTTGACATTTAATCTTTTGACTTTAAATGACTGTTGGATGTGAATTATTACTTTTTCAACTAAAATAAGTGTGTTTAAAGTCATTTCTGTGCCTGAAATTGGTCAAAATTGAAGCTTTTGAGTAAGCGAAAACTCTGTAAAAATGGCAATTTTGGTCACTGTGAGGGTTTAAAAAGTAGTTATTCAACATGAGGCCCGATCCAAATGACATTTTGAATCATTTTTGGTAGAGTCCAAAAAAGAAATTTTATGATGAAAAACGATGACCCCGGACCTGTCGAACGTTCAAAAAAGTGGTCAATATTGATGAAATTTCAACATTTAATCTTTTGACGTTAAATGACTGTTGGATGTGAATTATTACTTTTTCAACTAAAATAAGTGTGTTTAAAGTCATTTCTGTGCCTGAAATTGGCCAAAATTGAAGCTTTTGAGTAAGCAAAAACTCTGTAAAAATGGCAATTTTGGTCACTGTGAGGGTTTAAAAAGTGCTTATTCAACATGAGGCCCGATCCAAATAACATTTGAATCATTTTTGGTAGAGTCCAAAAAATCAATTTTATGATGAAAAACGATGACCCCGGACCTGTCGAACGTTCAAAAATGGTCAATATTGATGAAATTTTAACATTTAATCTTTTGGACTTTAAATGACTGTTGGATGTGAATTATTACTTTTTCAACTAAAATAAGTGTGTTTAAAGTCATTTCTGTGCCTGAAATTGGTCAAAATTGAAGCTTTTGAGTAAGCGAAAACTCTGTAAAATGGCAATTTTGGTCACTGTAAGGGTTTAAAAAAGTGGTTATTCAACATGAGGCCCGATCCAAATAACATTTTGAATCATTTTTGGTAGAGTCCAAAAAATCAATTTTATGATGAAAAACGATGACCCTGGACCTGTCGAACGTTCAAAAAATGGTCAATATTGATGAAATTTTAACATTTAATCTTTTGACTTTAAATAACTGTTGGATGTGAATTATTACTTTTTCAACTAAAATAAGTGTGTTTAAAGTCATTTCTGTGCCTGAAATTGGCCAAAATTGAAGCTTTTGAGTAAGCGAAAACTCTGTAAAAATGGCAATTTTGGTCACTGTGAGGGTTTAAAAAGTGGTTATTCAACATGAGGCCCGATCCAAATGACATTTTGAATCATTTTTGGTAGAATCCAAAAAATCAATTTTATGATGAAAAACGATGACCCCGGACCTGTCGAACGTTCAAAAAATGGTCAATATTGATGAAATTTTAACATTTAATCTTTTGACTTTAAATGACTGTTGGATGTGAATTATTACATTTTCCACTGAAATAAGTGTGTTTAAAGTCATTTCTGTGCCTGAAATTGGTCAAAATTGAAGCTTTTGAGTAAGCGAAAACTCTGTAAAAATGGCAATTTTGGTCACTGTGAGGGTTTAAAAAGTAGTTATTCAACATGAGGCCCGATCCAAATGACATTTTGAATCATTTTTGGTAGAGTCCAAAAAAGAAATTTTATGATGAAAAACGATGACCCCGGACCTGTCGAACGTTCAAAAAAGTGGTCAATATTGATGAAATTTCAACATTTAATCTTTTGACGTTAAATGACTGTTGGATGTGAATTATTACTTTTTCAACTAAAATAAGTGTGTTTAAAGTCATTTCTGTGCCTGAAATTGGCCAAAATTGAAGCTTTTGAGTAAGCAAAAACTCTGTAAAAATGGCAATTTTGGTCACTGTGAGGGTTTAAAAAGTGCTTATTCAACATGAGGCCCGATCCAAATAACATTTTGAATCATTTTTGGTAGAGTCCAAAAAATCAATTTTATGATGAAAAACGATGACCCCGGACCTGTCGAACGTTCAAAAAATGGTCAATATTGATGAAATTTTAACATTTAATCTTTTGACTTTAAATGACTGTTGGATGTGAATTATTACTTTTTCAACTAAAATAAGTGTGTTTAAAGTCATTTCTGTGCCTTAAATTGGCCAAAATTGAAGCTTTTGAGTAAGCGAAAACTCTGTAAAAATGGCAATTTTGGTCACTGTGAGGGTTTAAAAAGTGGTTATTCAACATGAGGCCCGATCCTAATGACATTTTGAATCATTTTTGGTAGAGTCCAAAAAATCAATTTTATGATGAAAAACGATGACCCCGGACCTGTCGAACGTTCAGAAAATGGTCAATATTGATAAAATTTTAACATTTAATCTTTTGACTTTAAATGACTGTTGGATGTGAATTATTACTTTTTCAACTAAAATAAGTGTGTTTAAAGTCATTCCTGTGCCTGAAATTGGCCAAAATTGAAGCTTTTGAGTAAGCGAAAACTCTGTAAAAATGGCAATTTTGGTCACTGTGAGGGTTTAAAAAGTGGTTATTCAACATGAGGCCCTATCCAAATGACATTTTGAATCATTTTTGGTAGAGTCCAAAAAATCAATTTTATGATGAAAAACGATGACCCCGGACCTGTCGAACGTTCAAAAAATGGTCAATATTGATGAAATTTTAACATTTAATCTTTTGACTTTAAATGACTGTTGGATGTGAATTATTACTTTTTCAACTAAAATAAGTGTGTTTAAAGTCATTTCTGTGCCTTAAATTGGCCAAAATTGAAGCTTTTGAGTAAGCGAAAACTCTGTAAAAATGGCAATTTTGGTCACTGTGAGGGTTTAAAAAGTGGTTATTCAACATGAGGCCCGATCCTAATGACATTTTGAATCATTTTTGGTAGAGTCCAAAAAATCCATTTTATGATGAAAAACGATGACCCCGGACCTGTCGAACGTTCAGAAAATGGTCAATATTGATAAAATTTTAACATTTAATCTTTTGACTTTAAATGACTGTTGGATGTGAATTATTACTTTTTCAACTAAAATAAGTGTGTTTAAAGTCATTCCTGTGCCTGAAATTGGCCAAAATTGAAGCTTTTGAGTAAGCGAAAACTCTGTAAAAATGGCAATTTTGGTCACTGTGAGGGTTTAAAAAGTGGTTATTCAACATGAGGCCCTATCCAAATGACATTTTGAATCATTTTTGGTAGAGTCCAAAAAATCAATTTTATGATGAAAAACGATGACCCCGGACCTGTCGAACGTTCAAAAAATGGTCAATATTGATGAAATTTTAACATTTAATCTTTTGACTTTAAATGACTGTTAGATGTGAATTATTACTTTTTCAACTAAAATAAGTGTGTTTAAATCATTTCTGTGCCTAAAATTGGTCAAAATTGAAGCTTTTGAGTGAGCGAAAACTCTGTAAAAATGGCAATTTTGGTCACTGTGAGGGTTTAAAAAGTGGTTATTCAACATGAGGCCCGATCCAAATGACATTTTGAATCATTTTTGGTAGAATCCAAAAAATCAATTTTATGATGAAAAACGATGACCCCGGACCTGTCGAACGTTCAAAAAATGGTCAATATTGATGAAATTTTAACATTTAATCTTTTGACTTTAAATGACTGTTAGATGTGAATTATTACTTTTTCAACTAAAATAAGTGTGTTTAAATCATTTCTGTGCCTAAAATTGGTCAAAATTGAAGCTTTTGAGTGAGCGAAAACTCTGTAAAAATGGCAATTTTGGTCACTGTGAGGGTTTAAAAAGTGGTTATTCAACATGAGGCCCGATCCAAATGACATTTTGAATCATTTTTGGTAGAATCCAAAAAATCAATTTTATGATGAAAAACGATGACCCCGGACCTGTCGAACGTTCAAAAAATGGTCAATATTGATGAAATTTTAACATTTAATCTTTTGACGGTAAATGACTGTTGGATGTGAATTATTACTTTTTCAACTAAAATAAGTGTGTTTAAAGTAATTTCTGTGCCTGAAATTGGTCAAAATTGAAGCTTTTGAGTAAGCGAAAACTCAGTAAAATGGCAATTTTGGTCACTGTAAGGGTTTAAAAAGTGGTTATTCAACATGAGGCCCGATCCAAATAACATTTTGAATCATTTTTGGTAGAGTCCAAAAAATCAATTTTATGATGAAAAACGATGACCCCGGACCTGTCGAACGTTCAAAAAATGGTCAATATTGATGAAATTTTAACATTTAATCTTTTGACTTTAAATGACTGTTGGATGTGAATTATTACTTTTTCAACTAAAATAAGTGTGTTTAAAGTCATTTCTGTGCCTGAAATTGGTCAAAATTGAAGCTTTTGAGTAAGCGAAAACTCTGTAAAAATGGCAATTTTGGTCACTGTGAGGGTTTAAAAAGTGGTTATTCAACATGAGGCCCGATCCAAATGACATTTTGAATCATTTTTGGTAGAGTCCAAAAAATCAGTTTTATGATGAAAAACGATGACCCCGGACCTGTCGAACGTTCATAAAATGGTCAATATTGATGAAATTTTGACATTTAATCTTTTGACTTTAAATGACTGTTGGATGTGAATTATTACTTTTTCAACTAAAATAAGTGTGTTTAAAGTCATTTCTGTGCCTGAAATTGGTCAAAATTGAAGCTTTTGAGTAAGCGAAAACTCTGTAAAAATGGCAATTTTGGTCACTGTGAGGGTTTAAAAAGTAGTTATTCAACATGAGGCCCGATCCAAATGACATTTTGAATCATTTTTGGTAGAGTCCAAAAAAGAAATTTTATGATGAAAAACGATGACCCCGGACCTGTCGAACGTTCAAAAAAGTGGTCAATATTGATGAAATTTCAACATTTAATCTTTTGACGTTAAATGACTGTTGGATGTGAATTATTACTTTTTCAACTAAAATAAGTGTGTTTAAAGTCATTTCTGTGCCTGAAATTGGCCAAAATTGAAGCTTTTGAGTAAGCAAAAACTCTGTAAAAATGGCAATTTTGGTCACTGTGAGGGTTTAAAAAGTGCTTATTCAACATGAGGCCCGATCCAAATAACATTTTGAATCATTTTTGGTAGAGTCCAAAAAATCAATTTTATGATGAAAAACGATGACCCCGGACCTGTCGAACGTTCAAAAAATGGTCAATATTGATGAAATTTTAACATTTAATCTTTTGACTTTAAATGACTGTTGGATGTGAATTATTACTTTTTCAACTAAAATAAGTGTGTTTAAAGTCATTTCTGTGCCTGAAATTGGTCAAAATTGAAGCTTTTGAGTAAGCGAAAACTCTGTAAAATGGCAATTTTGGTCACTGTAAGGGTTTAAAAAGTGGTTATTCAACATGAGGCCCGATCCAAATAACATTTTGAATCATTTTTGGTAGAGTCCAAAAAATCAATTTTATGATGAAAAACGATGACCCTGGACCTGTCGAACGTTCAAAAAATGGTCAATATTGATGAAATTTTAACATTTAATCTTTTGACTTTAAATAACTGTTGGATGTGAATTATTACTTTTTCAACTAAAATAAGTGTGTTTAAAGTCATTTCTGTGCCTGAAATTGGCCAAAATTGAAGCTTTTGAGTAAGCGAAAACTCTGTAAAAATGGCAATTTTGGTCACTGTGAGGGTTTAAAAAGTGGTTATTCAACATGAGGCCCGATCCAAATGACATTTTGAATCATTTTTGGTAGAATCCAAAAAATCAATTTTATGATGAAAAACGATGACCCCGGACCTGTCGAACGTTCAAAAAATGGTCAATATTGATGAAATTTTAACATTTAATCTTTTGACTTTAAATGACTGTTGGATGTGAATTATTACATTTTCCACTGAAATAAGTGTGTTTAAAGTCATTTCTGTGCCTGAAATTGGTCAAAATTGAAGCTTTTGAGTAAGCGAAAACTCTGTAAAAATGGCAATTTTGGTCACTGTGAGGGTTTAAAAAGTAGTTATTCAACATGAGGCCCGATCCAAATGACATTTTGAATCATTTTTGGTAGAGTCCAAAAAAGAAATTTTATGATGAAAAACGATGACCCCGGACCTGTCGAACGTTCAAAAAAGTGGTCAATATTGATGAAATTTCAACATTTAATCTTTTGACGTTAAATGACTGTTGGATGTGAATTATTACTTTTTCAACTAAAATAAGTGTGTTTAAAGTCATTTCTGTGCCTGAAATTGGCCAAAATTGAAGCTTTTGAGTAAGCAAAAACTCTGTAAAAATGGCAATTTTGGTCACTGTGAGGGTTTAAAAAGTGCTTATTCAACATGAGGCCCGATCCAAATAACATTTTGAATCATTTTTGGTAGAGTCCAAAAAATCAATTTTATGATGAAAAACGATGACCCCGGACCTGTCGAACGTTCAAAAAATGGTCAATATTGATGAAATTTTAACATTTAATCTTTTGACTTTAAATGACTGTTGGATGTGAATTATTACTTTTTCAACTAAAATAAGTGTGTTTAAAGTCATTTCTGTGCCTTAAATTGGCCAAAATTGAAGCTTTTGAGTAAGCGAAAACTCTGTAAAAATGGCAATTTTGGTCACTGTGAGGGTTTAAAAAGTGGTTATTCAACATGAGGCCCGATCCTAATGACATTTTGAATCATTTTTGGTAGAGTCCAAAAAATCAATTTTATGATGAAAAACGATGACCCCGGACCTGTCGAACGTTCAGAAAATGGTCAATATTGATAAAATTTTAACATTTAATCTTTTGACTTTAAATGACTGTTGGATGTGAATTATTACTTTTTCAACTAAAATAAGTGTGTTTAAAGTCATTCCTGTGCCTGAAATTGGCCAAAATTGAAGCTTTTGAGTAAGCGAAAACTCTGTAAAAATGGCAATTTTGGTCACTGTGAGGGTTTAAAAAGTGGTTATTCAACATGAGGCCCTATCCAAATGACATTTTGAATCATTTTTGGTAGAGTCCAAAAAATCAATTTTATGATGAAAAACGATGACCCCGGACCTGTCGAACGTTCAAAAAATGGTCAATATTGATGAAATTTTAACATTTAATCTTTTGACTTTAAATGACTGTTGGATGTGAATTATTACTTTTTCAACTAAAATAAGTGTGTTTAAAGTCATTTCTGTGCCTTAAATTGGCCAAAATTGAAGCTTTTGAGTAAGCGAAAACTCTGTAAAAATGGCAATTTTGGTCACTGTGAGGGTTTAAAAAGTGGTTATTCAACATGAGGCCCGATCCTAATGACATTTTGAATCATTTTTGGTAGAGTCCAAAAAATCCATTTTATGATGAAAAACGATGACCCCGGACCTGTCGAACGTTCAGAAAATGGTCAATATTGATAAAATTTTAACATTTAATCTTTTGACTTTAAATGACTGTTGGATGTGAATTATTACTTTTTCAACTAAAATAAGTGTGTTTAAAGTCATTCCTGTGCCTGAAATTGGCCAAAATTGAAGCTTTTGAGTAAGCGAAAACTCTGTAAAAATGGCAATTTTGGTCACTGTGAGGGTTTAAAAAGTGGTTATTCAACATGAGGCCCTATCCAAATGACATTTTGAATCATTTTTGGTAGAGTCCAAAAAATCAATTTTATGATGAAAAACGATGACCCCGGACCTGTCGAACGTTCAAAAAATGGTCAATATTGATGAAATTTTAACATTTAATCTTTTGACTTTAAATGACTGTTAGATGTGAATTATTACTTTTTCAACTAAAATAAGTGTGTTTAAATCATTTCTGTGCCTAAAATTGGTCAAAATTGAAGCTTTTGAGTGAGCGAAAACTCTGTAAAAATGGCAATTTTGGTCACTGTGAGGGTTTAAAAAGTGGTTATTCAACATGAGGCCCGATCCAAATGACATTTTGAATCATTTTTGGTAGAATCCAAAAAATCAATTTTATGATGAAAAACGATGACCCCGGACCTGTCGAACGTTCAAAAAATGGTCAATATTGATGAAATTTTAACATTTAATCTTTTGACTTTAAATGACTGTTAGATGTGAATTATTACTTTTTCAACTAAAATAAGTGTGTTTAAATCATTTCTGTGCCTAAAATTGGTCAAAATTGAAGCTTTTGAGTGAGCGAAAACTCTGTAAAAATGGCAATTTTGGTCACTGTGAGGGTTTAAAAAGTGGTTATTCAACATGAGGCCCGATCCAAATGACATTTTGAATCATTTTTGGTAGAATCCAAAAAATCAATTTTATGATGAAAAACGATGACCCCGGACCTGTCGAACGTTCAAAAAATGGTCAATATTGATGAAATTTTAACATTTAATCTTTTGACGGTAAATGACTGTTGGATGTGAATTATTACTTTTTCAACTAAAATAAGTGTGTTTAAAGTAATTTCTGTGCCTGAAATTGGTCAAAATTGAAGCTTTTGAGTAAGCGAAAACTCAGTAAAATGGCAATTTTGGTCACTGTAAGGGTTTAAAAAGTGGTTATTCAACATGAGGCCCGATCCAAATAACATTTTGAATCATTTTTGGTAGAGTCCAAAAAATCAATTTTATGATGAAAAACGATGACCCCGGACCTGTCGAACGTTCAAAAAATGGTCAATATTGATGAAATTTTAACATTTAATCTTTTGACTTTAAATGACTGTTGGATGTGAATTATTACTTTTTCAACTAAAATAAGTGTGTTTAAAGTCATTTCTGTGCCTGAAATTGGTCAAAATTGAAGCTTTTGAGTGAGCGAAAACTCTGTAAAAATGGCAATTTTGGTCACTGTGAGGGTTTAAAAAGTGGTTATTCAACATGAGGCCCGATCCAAATGACATTTTGAATCATTTTTGGTAGAGTCCAAAAAAGAAATTTTATGATGAAAAACGATGACCCCGGACCTGTCGAACGTTCAAAAAAGTGGTCAATATTGATGAAATTTCAACATTTAATCTTTTGACGTTAAATGACTGTTGGATGTGAATTATTACTTTTTCAACTAAAATAAGTGTGTTTAAAGTCATTTCTGTGCCTGAAATTGGCCAAAATTGAAGCTTTTGAGTAAGCAAAAACTCTGTAAAAATTGGCAATTTTGGTCACTGTGAGGGTTTAAAAAGTGCTTATTCAACATGAGGCCCGATCCAAATAACATTTTGAATCATTTTTGGTAGAGTCCAAAAAATCAATATTATGATGAAAAACGATGACCCCGGACCTGTCGAACGTTCAAAAAATGGTCAATATTGATGAAATTTTAACATTTAATCTTTTGACTTTAAATGACTGTTGGATGTGAATTATTACTTTTTCAACTAAAATAAGTGTGTTTAAAGTCATTTCTGTGCCTGAAATTGGTCAAAATTGAAGCTTTTGAGTAAGCGAAAACTCTGTAAAAATGGCAATTTTGGTCACTGTGAGGGTTTAAAAAGTGGTTATTCAACATGAGGCCCGATCCAAATGACATTTTGAATCATTTTTGGTAGAGTCCAAAAAATCAGTTTTATGATGAAAAACGATGACCCCGGACCTGTCGAACGTTCATAAAATGGTCAATATTGATGAAATTTTGACATTTAATCTTTTGACTTTAAATGACTGTTGGATGTGAATTATTACTTTTTCAACTAAAATAAGTGTGTTTAAAGTCATTTCTGTGCCTGAAATTGGTCAAAATTGAAGCTTTTGAGTAAGCGAAAACTCTGTAAAAATGGCAATTTTGGTCACTGTGAGGGTTTAAAAAGTGGTTATTCAACATGAGGCCCGATCCAAATGACATTTTGAATCATTTTTGGTAGAGTCCAAAAAATCAATTTTATGATGAAAAACGATGACCCCGGACCAGTCGAACGTTCAAAAAATGGTCAATATTGATGAAATTTTAACATTTAATCTTTTGACTTTAAATGACTGTTGGATGTGAATTATTACTTTTTCAACTAAAATAAGTGTGTTTAAAGTCATTTCTGTGCCTGAAATTGGTCAAAATTGAAGCTTTTGAGTAAGCGAAAACTCTGTAAAAATGGCAAATTTGGTCACTGTGAGGGTTTAAAAAGTGGTTATTCAACATGAGGCCCGATCCAAATGACATTTTGAATCATTTTTGGTAGAGTCCAAAAAATCAATTTTATGATGAAAAACGATGACCCCGGACCTGTCGAACGTTCAGAAAATGGTCAATATTGATAAAATGTTAACATTTAATCTTTTGACTTTAAATGACTGTTGGATGTGAATTATTACTTTTTCAACTAAAATAAGTGTGTTTAAAGTCATTTCTGTGCCTGAAATTGGCCAAAATTGAAGCTTTTGAGTAAGCGAAAACTCTGTAAAAATGGCAATTTTGGTCACTGTGAGGGTTTAAAAAGTAGTTATTCAACATGAGGCCCGATCCAAATGACATTTTGAATCATTTTTGGTAGAGTCCAAAAAAGAAATTTTATGATGAAAAACGATGACCCCGGACCTGTCGAACGTTCAAAAAAGTGGTCAATATTGATGAAATTTCAACATTTAATCTTTTGACGTTAAATGACTGTTGGATGTGAATTATTACTTTTTCAACTAAAATAAGTGTGTTTAAAGTCATTTCTGTGCCTGAAATTGGCCAAAATTGAAGCTTTTGAGTAAGCAAAAACTCTGTAAAAATGGCAATTTTGGTCACTGTGAGGGTTTAAAAAGTGCTTATTCAACATGAGGCCCGATCCAAATAACATTTTGAATCATTTTTGGTAGAGTCCAAAAAAGAAATTTTATGATGAAAAACGATGACCCCGGACCTGTCGAACGTTCAAAAAAGTGGTCAATATTGATGAAATTTCAACATTTAATCTTTTGACGTTAAATGACTGTTGGATGTGAATTATTACTTTTTCAACTAAAATAAGTGTGTTTAAAGTCATTTCTGTGCCTGAAATTGGCCAAAATTGAAGCTTTTGAGTAAGCAAAAACTCTGTAAAAATGGCAATTTTGGTCACTGTGAGGGTTTAAAAAGTGCTTATTCAACATGAGGCCCGATCCAAATAACATTTTGAATCATTTTTGGTAGAGTCCAAAAAATCAATTTTATGATGAAAAACGATGACCCCGGACCTGTCGAACGTTCAAAAAATGGTCAATATTGATGAAATTTTAACATTTAATCTTTTGACTTTAAATGACTGTTGGATGTGAATTATTACTTTTTCAACTAAAATAAGTGTGTTTAAAGTCATTTCTGTGCCTTAAATTGGCCAAAATTGAAGCTTTTGAGTAAGCGAAAACTCTGTAAAAATGGCAATTTTGGTCACTGTGAGGGTTTAAAAAGTGGTTATTCAACATGAGGCCCGATCCTAATGACATTTTGAATCATTTTTGGTAGAGTCCAAAAAATCAATTTTATGATGAAAAACGATGACCCCGGACCTGTCGAACGTTCAGAAAATGGTCAATATTGATAAAATTTTAACATTTAATCTTTTGACTTTAAATGACTGTTGGATGTGAATTATTACTTTTTCAACTAAAATAAGTGTGTTTAAAGTCATTCCTGTGCCTGAAATTGGCCAAAATTGAAGCTTTTGAGTAAGCGAAAACTCTGTAAAAATGGCAATTTTGGTCACTGTGAGGGTTTAAAAAGTGGTTATTCAACATGAGGCCCTATCCAAATGACATTTTGAATCATTTTTGGTAGAGTCCAAAAAATCAATTTTATGATGAAAAACGATGACCCCGGACCTGTCGAACGTTCAAAAAATGGTCAATATTGATGAAATTTTAACATTTAATCTTTTGACTTTAAATGACTGTTGGATGTGAATTATTACTTTTTCAACTAAAATAAGTGTGTTTAAAGTCATTTCTGTGCCTTAAATTGGCCAAAATTGAAGCTTTTGAGTAAGCGAAAACTCTGTAAAAATGGCAATTTTGGTCACTGTGAGGGTTTAAAAAGTGGTTATTCAACATGAGGCCCGATCCTAATGACATTTTGAATCATTTTTGGTAGAGTCCAAAAAATCCATTTTATGATGAAAAACGATGACCCCGGACCTGTCGAACGTTCAGAAAATGGTCAATATTGATAAAATTTTAACATTTAATCTTTTGACTTTAAATGACTGTTGGATGTGAATTATTACTTTTTCAACTAAAATAAGTGTGTTTAAAGTCATTCCTGTGCCTGAAATTGGCCAAAATTGAAGCTTTTGAGTAAGCGAAAACTCTGTAAAAATGGCAATTTTGGTCACTGTGAGGGTTTAAAAAGTGGTTATTCAACATGAGGCCCTATCCAAATGACATTTTGAATCATTTTTGGTAGAGTCCAAAAAATCAATTTTATGATGAAAAACGATGACCCCGGACCTGTCGAACGTTCAAAAAATGGTCAATATTGATGAAATTTTAACATTTAATCTTTTGACTTTAAATGACTGTTAGATGTGAATTATTACTTTTTCAACTAAAATAAGTGTGTTTAAATCATTTCTGTGCCTAAAATTGGTCAAAATTGAAGCTTTTGAGTGAGCGAAAACTCTGTAAAAATGGCAATTTTGGTCACTGTGAGGGTTTAAAAAGTGGTTATTCAACATGAGGCCCGATCCAAATGACATTTTGAATCATTTTTGGTAGAATCCAAAAAATCAATTTTATGATGAAAAACGATGACCCCGGACCTGTCGAACGTTCAAAAAATGGTCAATATTGATGAAATTTTAACATTTAATCTTTTGACTTTAAATGACTGTTAGATGTGAATTATTACTTTTTCAACTAAAATAAGTGTGTTTAAATCATTTCTGTGCCTAAAATTGGTCAAAATTGAAGCTTTTGAGTGAGCGAAAACTCTGTAAAAATGGCAATTTTGGTCACTGTGAGGGTTTAAAAAGTGGTTATTCAACATGAGGCCCGATCCAAATGACATTTTGAATCATTTTTGGTAGAATCCAAAAAATCAATTTTATGATGAAAAACGATGACCCCGGACCTGTCGAACGTTCAAAAAATGGTCAATATTGATGAAATTTTAACATTTAATCTTTTGACGGTAAATGACTGTTGGATGTGAATTATTACTTTTTCAACTAAAATAAGTGTGTTTAAAGTAATTTCTGTGCCTGAAATTGGTCAAAATTGAAGCTTTTGAGTAAGCGAAAACTCAGTAAAATGGCAATTTTGGTCACTGTAAGGGTTTAAAAAGTGGTTATTCAACATGAGGCCCGATCCAAATAACATTTTGAATCATTTTTGGTAGAGTCCAAAAAATCAATTTTATGATGAAAAACGATGACCCCGGACCTGTCGAACGTTCAAAAAATGGTCAATATTGATGAAATTTTAACATTTAATCTTTTGACTTTAAATGACTGTTGGATGTGAATTATTACTTTTTCAACTAAAATAAGTGTGTTTAAAGTCATTTCTGTGCCTGAAATTGGTCAAAATTGAAGCTTTTGAGTGAGCGAAAACTCTGTAAAAATGGCAATTTTGGTCACTGTGAGGGTTTAAAAAGTGGTTATTCAACATGAGGCCCGATCCAAATGACATTTTGAATCATTTTTGGTAGAGTCCAAAAAAGAAATTTTATGATGAAAAACGATGACCCCGGACCTGTCGAACGTTCAAAAAAGTGGTCAATATTGATGAAATTTCAACATTTAATCTTTTGACGTTAAATGACTGTTGGATGTGAATTATTACTTTTTCAACTAAAATAAGTGTGTTTAAAGTCATTTCTGTGCCTGAAATTGGCCAAAATTGAAGCTTTTGAGTAAGCAAAAACTCTGTAAAAATTGGCAATTTTGGTCACTGTGAGGGTTTAAAAAGTGCTTATTCAACATGAGGCCCGATCCAAATAACATTTTGAATCATTTTTGGTAGAGTCCAAAAAATCAATTTTATGATGAAAAACGATGACCCCGGACCTGTCGAACGTTCAAAAAATGGTCAATATTGATGAAATTTTAACATTTAATCTTTTGACTTTAAATGACTGTTGGATGTGAATTATTACTTTTTCAACTAAAATAAGTGTGTTTAAAGTCATTTCTGTGCCTGAAATTGGTCAAAATTGAAGCTTTTGAGTAAGCGAAAACTCTGTAAAAATGGCAATTTTGGTCACTGTGAGGGTTTAAAAAGTGGTTATTCAACATGAGGCCCGATCCAAATGACATTTTGAATCATTTTTGGTAGAGTCCAAAAAATCAGTTTTATGATGAAAAACGATGACCCCGGACCTGTCGAACGTTCATAAAATGGTCAATATTGATGAAATTTTGACATTTAATCTTTTGACTTTAAATGACTGTTGGATGTGAATTATTACTTTTTCAACTAAAATAAGTGTGTTTAAAGTCATTTCTGTGCCTGAAATTGGTCAAAATTGAAGCTTTTGAGTAAGCGAAAACTCTGTAAAAATGGCAATTTTGGTCACTGTGAGGGTTTAAAAAGTGGTTATTCAACATGAGGCCCGATCCAAATGACATTTTGAATCATTTTTGGTAGAGTCCAAAAAATCAATTTTATGATGAAAAACGATGACCCCGGACCAGTCGAACGTTCAAAAAATGGTCAATATTGATGAAATTTTAACATTTAATCTTTTGACTTTAAATGACTGTTGGATGTGAATTATTACTTTTTCAACTAAAATAAGTGTGTTTAAAGTCATTTCTGTGCCTGAAATTGGTCAAAATTGAAGCTTTTGAGTAAGCGAAAACTCTGTAAAAATGGCAATTTTGGTCACTGTGAGGGTTTAAAAAGTGGTTATTCAACATGAGGCCCGATCCAAATGACATTTTGAATCATTTTTGGTAGAGTCCAAAAAATCAATTTTATGATGAAAAACGATGACCCCGGACCTGTCGAACGTTCAGAAAATGGTCAATATTGATAAAATGTTAACATTTAATCTTTTGACTTTAAATGACTGTTGGATGTGAATTATTACTTTTTCAACTAAAATAAGTGTGTTTAAAGTCATTTCTGTGCCTGAAATTGGCCAAAATTGAAGCTTTTGAGTAAGCGAAAACTCTGTAAAAATGGCAATTTTGGTCACTGTGAGGGTTTAAAAAGTAGTTATTCAACATGAGGCCCGATCCAAATGACATTTTGAATCATTTTTGGTAGAGTCCAAAAAAGAAATTTTATGATGAAAAACGATGACCCCGGACCTGTCGAACGTTCAAAAAAGTGGTCAATATTGATGAAATTTCAACATTTAATCTTTTGACGTTAAATGACTGTTGGATGTGAATTATTACTTTTTCAACTAAAATAAGTGTGTTTAAAGTCATTTCTGTGCCTGAAATTGGCCAAAATTGAAGCTTTTGAGTAAGCAAAAACTCTGTAAAAATGGCAATTTTGGTCACTGTGAGGGTTTAAAAAGTGCTTATTCAACATGAGGCCCGATCCAAATAACATTTTGAATCATTTTTGGTAGAGTCCAAAAAATCAATTTTATGATGAAAAACGATGACCCCGGACCTGTCGAACGTTCAAAAAATGGTCAATATTGATGAAATTTTAACATTTAATCTTTTGACTTTAAATGACTGTTGGATGTGAATTATTACTTTTTCAACTAAAATAAGTGTGTTTAAAGTCATTTCTGTGCCTTAAATTGGCCAAAATTGAAGCTTTTGAGTAAGCGAAAACTCTGTAAAAATGGCAATTTTGGTCACTGTGAGGGTTTAAAAAGTGGTTATTCAACATGAGGCCCGATCCTAATGACATTTTGAATCATTTTTGGTAGAGTCCAAAAAATCAATTTTATGATGAAAAACGATGACCCCGGACCTGTCGAACGTTCAGAAAATGGTCAATATTGATAAAATTTTAACATTTAATCTTTTGACTTTAAATGACTGTTGGATGTGAATTATTACTTTTTCAACTAAAATAAGTGTGTTTAAAGTCATTCCTGTGCCTGAAATTGGCCAAAATTGAAGCTTTTGAGTAAGCGAAAACTCTGTAAAAATGGCAATTTTGGTCACTGTGAGGGTTTAAAAAGTGGTTATTCAACATGAGGCCCTATCCAAATGACATTTTGAATCATTTTTGGTAGAGTCCAAAAAATCAATTTTATGATGAAAAACGATGACCCCGGACCTGTCGAACGTTCAAAAAATGGTCAATATTGATGAAATTTTAACATTTAATCTTTTGACTTTAAATGACTGTTGGATGTGAATTATTACTTTTTCAACTAAAATAAGTGTGTTTAAAGTCATTTCTGTGCCTTAAATTGGCCAAAATTGAAGCTTTTGAGTAAGCGAAAACTCTGTAAAAATGGCAATTTTGGTCACTGTGAGGGTTTAAAAAGTGGTTATTCAACATGAGGCCCGATCCTAATGACATTTTGAATCATTTTTGGTAGAGTCCAAAAAATCAATTTTATGATGAAAAACGATGACCCCGGACCTGTCGAACGTTCAGAAAATGGTCAATATTGATAAAATTTTAACATTTAATCTTTTGACTTTAAATGACTGTTGGATGTGAATTATTACTTTTTCAACTAAAATAAGTGTGTTTAAAGTCATTCCTGTGCCTGAAATTGGCCAAAATTGAAGCTTTTGAGTAAGCGAAAACTCTGTAAAAATGGCAATTTTGGTCACTGTGAGGGTTTAAAAAGTGGTTATTCAACATGAGGCCCTATCCAAATGACATTTTGAATAATTTTTGGTAGAGTCCAAAAAATCAATTTTATGATGAAAAACGATGACCCTCGACCTGTCGAACGTTCAAAAAATGGTCAATATTGATGAAATTTTAACATTTAATCTTTTGACTTTAAATGACTGTTAGATGTGAAATATTACTTTTTCAACTAAAATAAGTGTGTTTAAATCATTTCTGTGCCTAAAATTGGTCAAAATTGAAGCTTTTGAGTAAGCGAAAACTCTGTAAAATGGCAATTTTGGTCACTGTGAGGGTTTAAAAAGTGGTTATTCAACATGAGGCCCGATCCAAATGACATTTTGAATCATTTTTGGTAGAGTCCAAAAAATCAATTTTATGATGAAAAACGATGACCCCGGACCTGTCGAACGTTCAAAAAATGGTCAATATTGATGAAATTTTAACATTTAATCTTTTGACGGTAAATGACTGTTGGATGTGAATTATTACTTTTTCAACTAAAATAAGTGTGTTTAAAGTAATTTCTGTGCCTGAAATTGGTCAAAATTGAAGCTTTTGAGTAAGCGAAAACTCAGTAAAATGGCAATTTTGGTCACTGTAAGGGTTTAAAAAGTGGTTATTCAACATGAGGCCCGATCCAAATAACATTTTGAATCATTTTTGGTAGAGTCCAAAAAATCAATTTTATGATGAAAAACGATGACCCCGGACCTGTCGAACGTTCAAAAAATGGTCAATATTGATGAAATTTTAACATTTAATCTTTTGACTTTAAATAACTGTTGGATGTGAATTATTACTTTTTCAACTAAAATAAGTGTGTTTAAAGTCATTTCTGTGCCTGAAATTGGTCAAAATTGAAGCTTTTGAGTAAGCGAAAACTCTGTAAAAATGGCAATTTTGGTCACTGTGAGGGTTTAAAAAGTAGTTATTCAACATGAGGCCCGATCCAAATGACATTTTGAATCATTTTTGGTAGAGTCCAAAAAAGAAATTTTATGATGAAAAACGATGACCCCGGACCTGTCGAACGTTCAAAAAAGTGGTCAATATTGATGAAATTTCAACATTTAATCTTTTGACGTTAAATGACTGTTGGATGTGAATTATTACTTTTTCAACTAAAATAAGTGTGTTTAAAGTCATTTCTGTGCCTGAAATTGGCCAAAATTGAAGCTTTTGAGTAAGCAAAAACTCTGTAAAAATGGCAATTTTGGTCACTGTGAGGGTTTAAAAAGTGCTTATTCAACATGAGGCCCGATCCAAATAACATTTTGAATCATTTTTGGTAGAGTCCAAAAAATCAATTTTATGATGAAAAACGATGACCCCGGACCTGTCGAACGTTCAAAAAATGGTCAATATTGATGAAATTTTAACATTTAATCTTTTGACTTTAAATGACTGTTGGATGTGAATTATTACTTTTTCAACTAAAATAAGTGTGTTTAAAGTCATTTCTGTGCCTGAAATTGGTCAAAATTGAAGCTTTTGAGTAAGCGAAAACTCTGTAAAAATGGCAATTTTGGTCACTGTGAGGGTTTAAAAAGTGGTTATTCAACATGAGGCCCGATCCAAATGACATTTTGAATCATTTTTGGTAGAGTCCAAAAAATCAGTTTTATGATGAAAAACGATGACCCCGGACCTGTCGAACGTTCATAAAATGGTCAATATTGATGAAATTTTGACATTTAATCTTTTGACTTTAAATGACTGTTGGATGTGAATTATTACTTTTTCAACTAAAATAAGTGTGTTTAAAGTCATTTCTGTGCCTGAAATTGGTCAAAATTGAAGCTTTTGAGTAAGCGAAAACTCTGTAAAAATGGCAATTTTGGTCACTGTGAGGGTTTAAAAAGTGGTTATTCAACATGAGGCCCGATCCAAATGACATTTTGAATCATTTTTGGTAGAGTCCAAAAAATCAATTTTATGATGAAAAACGATGACCCCGGACCAGTCGAACGTTCAAAAAATTGTCAATATTGATGAAATTTTAACATTTAATCTTTTGACTTTAAATGACTGTTGGATGTGAATTATTACTTTTTCAACTAAAATAAGTGTGTTTAAAGTCATTTCTGTGCCTGAAATTGGTCAAAATTGAAGCTTTTGAGTAAGCGAAAACTCTGTAAAAATGGCAATTTTGGTCACTGTGAGGGTTTAAAAAGTGGTTATTCAACATGAGGCCCGATCCAAATGACATTTTGAATCATTTTTGGTAGAGTCCAAAAAATCAATTTTATGATGAAAAACGATGACCCCGGACCTGTCGAACGTTCAGAAAATGGTCAATATTGATAAAATGTTAACATTTAATCTTTTGACTTTAAATGACTGTTGGATGTGAATTATTACTTTTTCAACTAAAATAAGTGTGTTTAAAGTCATTTCTGTGCCTGAAATTGGCCAAAATTGAAGCTTTTGAGTAAGCGAAAACTCTGTAAAAATGGCAATTTTGGTCACTGTGAGGGTTTAAAAAGTGGTTATTCAACATGAGGCCCGATCCAAATGACATTTTTAATCATTTTTGGTAGAGTCCAAAAAATCAATTTTATGATGAAAAACGATGACCCCGGACCTGTCGAACGTTCAAAAAAGTGGTCAATATTGATGAAATTTTTAACATTTAATCTTTTGACGTTAAATGACTGTTGGATGTGAATTATTACATTTTCAACTAAAATAAGTGTGTTTAAAGTCATTTCTGTGCCTGAAATTGGCCAAAATTGAAGCTTTTGAGTAAGCGAAAACTCTGTAAAAATGGCAATTTTGGTCACTGTGAGGGTTTAAAAAGTGGTTATTCAACATGAGGCCCGATCCAAATGACATTTTGAATAATTTTTGGTAGAGTCCAAAAAATCAATTTTATGATGAAAAACGATGACCCCGGACCAGTCGAACGTTCAAAAAAGTGGTCAATATTGATGAAATTTTAACATTTAATCTTTTGACTTTAAATGACTGTTGGATGTGAATTATTACTTTTTCAACTAAAATATGTGTGTTTAAATCATTTCTGTGCCTGAAATTGGTCAAAATTGAAGCTTTTGAGTAAGCGAAAACTCTGTAAAATGGCAATTTTGGTCACTGTAAGGGTTTAAAAAGTGGTTATTCAACATGAGGCCCGATTCAAATAACATTTTGAATCATTTTTGGTAGAGTCCAAAAAATCAATTTTATGATGAAAAACGATGACCCCGGACCTGTCGAACGTTCAAAAAATGGTCAATATTGATGAAATTTTAACATTTAATCTTTTGACTTTAAATGACTGTTGGGTGTGAATTATTACTTTTCCAACTAAAATAAGTGTGTTTAAAGTCATTTCTGTGCCTGAAATTGGTCAAAATTGAAGCTTTTGAGTAAGCGAAAACTCTGTAAAAATGGCAATTTTGGTCACTGTGAGGGTTTAAAAAGTGGTTATTCAACATGAGGCCCGATCCAAATGACATTTTGAATCATTTTTGGTAGAGTCCAAAAAATCATTTTTATGATGAAAAACAATGACCCCGGACCTGTCGAACGTTCAGAAAATGGTCAATATTGATAAAATTTTAACATTTAATCTTTTGACTTTAAATGACTGTTGGATGTGAATTATTACTTTTTCAACTAAAATAAGTGTGTTTAAAGTCATTTCTGTGCCTGAAATTGGCCAAAATTGAAGCTTTTGAGTAAGCGAAAACTCTGTAAAAATGGCAATTTTGGTCACTGTGAGGGTTTAAAAAGTGGTTATTCAACATGAGGCCCTATCCAAATGACATTTTGAATCATTTTTGGTAGAGTCCAAAAAATAAATTTTATGATGAAAAACGATGACCCCGGACCAGTCGAACATTAAAAAAAGTGGTCAATATTGATGAAATTTTAACATTTAATCTTTTGACTTTAAATGACCGTTAGATGTGAATTATTACTTTTTCAACTAAAATAAGTGTGTTTAAATCATTTCTGTGCCTAAAATTGGTCAAAATTGAAGCTTTTGAGTAAGAGAAAACTCTGTAAAATGGCAATTTTGGTCACTGTGAGGGTTTAAAAAGTGGTTATTCAACATGAGGCCCGATCCAAATGACATTTTGAATCATTTTTGGTAGAGTCCAAAAAATCAATTTTATGATGAAAAACGATGACCCCGACCTGTCGAACGTTCAAAAAATGGTCAATATTGATGAAATTTTAACATTTAATCTTTTGACGGTAAATGACTGTTGGATGTGAATTATTACTTTTTCAACTAAAATAAGTATGTTTAAAGTCATTTCTGTGCCTGAAATTGGCCAAAATTTAAGCTTTTGAGTAAGCGAAAACTCTGTAAAAATGGCAATTTTGGTCACTGTGAGGGTTTAAAAAGTGGTTATTCAACATGAGGCCCGATCCAAATGACATTTTGAATCATTTTTGGTAGAGTCCAAAAAATCAATTTTATGATGAAAAACGATGACCCCGGACCAGTCGAACATTAAAAAAAGTGGTCAATATTGATGAAATTTTAACATTTAATCTTTTGACTTTAAATGACCGTTAGATGTGAATTATTACTTTTTCAACTAAAATAAGTGTGTTTAAATCATTTCTGTGCCTAAAATTGGTCAAAATTGAAGCTTTTGAGTAAGAGAAAACTCTGTAAAATGGCAATTTTGGTCACTGTGAGGGTTTAAAAAGTGGTTATTCAACATGAGGCCCGATCCAAATGACATTTTGAATCATTTTTGGTAGAGTCCAAAAAATCAATTTTATGATGAAAAACGATGACCCCGACCTGTCGAACGTTCAAAAAATGGTCAATATTGATGAAATTTTAACATTTAATCTTTTGACGGTAAATGACTGTTGGATGTGAATTATTACTTTTTCAACTAAAATAAGTATGTTTAAAGTCATTTCTGTGCCTGAAATTGGCCAAAATTTAAGCTTTTGAGTAAGCGAAAACTCTGTAAAAATGGCAATTTTGGTCACTGTGAGGGTTTAAAAAGTGGTTATTCAACATGAGGCCCGATCCAAATGACATTTTGAATCATTTTTGGTAGAGTCCAAAAAATCAATTTTATGATGAAAAACGATGACCCCGGACCTGTCGAACGTTCAAAAAATGGTCAATATTGATGAAATTTTAACATTTAATCTTTTGACTTTAAATAACTGTTGGATGTGAATTATTACTTTTTCAACTAAAATAAGTGTGTTTAAAGTCATTTCTGTGCCTGAAATTGGCCAAAATTGAAGCTTTTGAGTAAGCGAAAACTCTGTAAAAATGGCAATTTTGGTCACTGTAAGGGTTTAAAAAGTGGTTATTCAACATGAGGCCCGATCCAAATAACATTTTGAATCATTTTTGGTAGAGTCCAAAAAATCAATTTTATGATGAAAAACGATGACCCCGGACCTGTTGAAGGTTCAAAAAATGGTCAATATTGATGAAATTTTAACATTTAATCTTTTGACTTTAAATGACTGTTGGATGTGAATTATTACTTTTTCAACTAAAATAAGTGTGTTTAAAGTCATTTCTGTGCCTGAAATTGGTCAAAATTGAAGCTTTTGAGTGAGCGAAAACTCTGTAAAAATGGCAATTTTGGTCACTGTGAGGGTTTAAAAAGTGGTTATTCAACATGAGGCCCGATCCAAATGACATTTTGAATCATTTTTGGTAGAATCCAAAAAATCAATTTTATGATGAAAAACGATGACCCCGGACCTGTCGAACGTTCAAAAAATGGTCAATATTGATGAAATTTTAACATTTAATCTTTTGACTTTAAATGACTGTTGGATGTGAATTATTACATTTTCCACTGAAATAAGTGTGTTTAAAGTCATTTCTGTGCCTGAAATTGGTCAAAATTGAAGCTTTTGAGTAAGCGAAAACTCTGTAAAAATGGCAATTTTGGTCACTGTGAGGGTTTAAAAAGTAGTTATTCAACATGAGGCCCGATCCAAATGACATTTTCAATCATTTTTGGTAGAGTCCAAAAAAGAAATTTTATGATGAAAAACGATGACCCCGGACCTGTCGAACGTTCAAAAAAGTGGTCAATATTGATGAAATTTCAACATTTAATCTTTTGACGTTAAATGACTGTTGGATGTGAATTATTACTTTTTAAACTAAAATAAGTGTGTTTAAAGTCATTTCTGTGCCTGAAATTGGCCAAAATTGAAGCTTTTGAGTAAGCGAAAACTCTGTAAAAATGGCAATTTTGGTCACTGTGAGGGTTTAAAAAGTGGTTATTCAACATGAGGCCCGATCCAAATGACATTTTGAATAATTTTTGGTAGAGTCCAAAAAATTAATTTTATGATGAAAAACGATGACCCCGGACCAGTCGAACGTTCAAAAAAGTGGTCAATATTGATGAAATTTTAACATTTAATCTTTTGACTTTAAATGACTGTTGGATGTGACTTATTACTTTTTCAACTAAAATAAGTGTGTTTAAATCATTTCTGTGCCTGAAATTGGTCAAAATTGAAGCTTTTGAGTAAGCGAAAACTCTGTAAAATGGCAATTTTGGTCACTGTAAGGGTTTAAAAAGTGGTTATTCAACATGAGGCCCGATCCAAATAACATTTTGAATCATTTTTGGTAGAGTCCAAAAAATCAATTTTATGATGAAAAACGATGACCCCGGACATGTCGAACGTTCAGAAAATGGTCAATATTGATGAAATTTTAACATTTAATCTTTTGACTTTAAATGACTGTTAGATGTGAATTATTACTTTTTCAACTAAAATAAGTGTGTTTAAATCATTTCTGTGCCTGAAATTGGACAAAATTGAAGCTTTTGAGTAAGCGAAAACTCTGTAAAATGGCAATTTTGGTCACTGTAAGGGTTTAAAAAGTGGTTCTTCAACATGAGGCCCGATCCAAATAACATTTTGAATCATTTTTGGTAGAGTCCAAAAAATCAATTTTATGATGAAAAACGATGACCCCGGACCTGTCGAACGTTCAAAAAATGGTCAATATTGATGAAATTTTAACATTTAATCTTTTGACTTTAAATGACTGTTCGATGTGAATTATTACTTTTTCAACTAAAATAAGTGTGTTTAAAGTCATTTCTGTGCCTGAAATTGGTCAAAATTGAAGCTTTTGAGTAAGCGAAAACTCTGTAAAAATGGCAATTTTGGTCACTGTGAGGGTTTAAAAAGTGGTAATTCAACATGAGGCCCGATCCAAATGACATTTTGAATCATTTTTGGTAGAGTCCAAAAAATCAATTTTATGATGAAAAACGATGACCCCGGACCTGTCGAACGTTCAGAAAATGGTCAATATTGATGAAATTTTAACATTTAATCTTTTGACTTTAAATGACTGTTGGATGTGAATTATTACTTTTTCAACTAAAATAAGTATGTTTAAAGTCATTTCTGTGCCTGAAATTGGCCAAAATTTAAGCTTTTGAGTAAGCGAAAACTCTGTAAAAATGGCAATTTTGGTCACTGTGAGGGTTTAAAAAGTGGTTATTCAACATGAGGCCCGATCCAAATGACATTTTGAATCATTTTTGGTAGAGTCCAAAAAATCAATTTTATGATGAAAAACTATGACCCCGGACCTGTCGGACGTTCAAAAAAGTGGTCTATATTGATGAAATTTTAACATTTAATCTTTTGACTTTAAATGACTGTTGGATGTGAATTATTACTTTTTCAACTAAAATAAGTGTGTTTAAAGTCATTTCTGTGCCTGAAATTGGTCAAAATTGAAGCTTTTGAGTAAGCGAAAACTCTGTAAAATGGCAATTTTGGTCACTGTAAGGGTTTAAAAAGTGGTTATTCAACATGAGGCCTGATCCAAATGACATTTTGAATAATTTTTGGTAGAGTCCAAAAAATCAATTTTATGATGAAAAACGATGACCCCGGACCAGTCGAACGTTCAAAAAAGTGGTCAATATTGATGAAATTTTAACATTTAATCTTTTGACTTTAAATGACTGTTGGATGTGACTTATTACTTTTTCAACTAAAATAAGTGTGTTTAAATCATTTCTGTGCCTGAAATTGGTCAAAATTGAAGCTTTTGAGTAAGCGAAAACTCTGTAAAATGGCAATTTTGGTCACTGTAAGGGTTTAAAAAGTGGTTATTCAACATGAGGCCCGATCCAAATAACATTTTGAATCATTTTTGGTAGAGTCCAAAAAATCAATTTTATGATGAAAAACGATGACCCCGGACCTGTCGAACGTTCAAAAAATGGTCAATATTGATGAAATTTTAAAATTTAATCTTTTGACTTTAAATAACTGTTGGATGTGAATTATTACTTTTTCAACTAAAATAAGTGTGTTTAAAGTCATTTCTGTGCCTGAAATTGGCCAAAATTGAAGCTTTTGAGTAAGCGAAAACTCTGTAAAAATGGCAATTTTGGTCACTGTGAGGTTTTAAAAAGTGGTTATTCAACATGAGGCCCGATCCAAATGACATTTTGAATCATTTTTGGTAGAGTCCAAAAAATCAATTTTATGATGAAAAACGATGACCCCGGACCTGTCGAACGTTCAGAAAATGGTCAATATTGATGAAATTTTAACATTTAATCTTTTGACTTTAAATGACTGTTAGATGTGAATTATTACTTTTTCAACTAAAATAAGTGTGTTTAAATCATTTCTGTGCCTGAAATTGGACAAAATTGAAGCTTTTGAGTAAGCGAAAACTCTGTAAAATGGCAATTTTGGTCACTGTAAGGGTTTAAAAAGTGGTTATTCAACATGAGGCCCGATCCAAATAACATTTTGAATCATTTTTGGTAGAGTCCAAAAAATCAATTTTATGATGAAAAACGATGACCCCGGACCTGTCGAACGTTCAGAAAATGGTCAATATTGATGAAATTTTAACATTTAATCTTTTGACTTTAAATGACTGTTGGATTTGAATTATTACATTTTCAACTGAAATAAGTGTGTTTAAAGTAATTTCTGTGCCTGAAATTGGTCAAAATTGAAGCTTTTGAGTAAGCGAAAACTCTGTAAAAATGACAATTTTGGTCACTGTGAGGGTTTAAAAAGTGGTTATTCAACATGAGGCCCGATCCAAATGACATTTTGAATCATTTTTGGTAGAGTCCAAAAAATCAATTTTATGATGAAAAACGATGACCCCGGACCTGTCGAACGTTCAGAAAATGGTCAATATTGATAAAATTTTAACATTTAATCTTTTGACTTTAAATGACTGTTGGATGTGAATTATTACTTTTTCAACTAAAATAAGTGTGTTTAAAGTCATTCCTGTGCCTGAAATTGGCCAAAATTGAAGCTTTTGAGTAAGCGAAAACTCTGTAAAAATGGCAATTTTGGTCACTGTGAGGGTTTAAAAAGTGGTTATTCAACATGAGGCCCTATCCAAATGACATTTTGAATCATTTTTGGTAGAGTCCAAAAAATCAATTTTATGATGAAAAACGATGACCCCGGACCTGTCGAACGTTCAAAAAATGGTCAATATTGATGAAATTTTAACATTTAATCTTTTGACTTTAAATGACTGTTAGATGTGAATTATTACTTTTTCAACTAAAATAAGTGTGTTTAAATCATTTCTGTGCCTAAAATTGGTCAAAATTGAAGCTTTTGAGTAAGCGAAAACTCTGTAAAATGGCAATTTTGGTCACTGTGAGGGTTTAAAAAGTGGTTATTCAACATGAGGCCCGATCCAAATGACATTTTGAATCATTTTTGGTAGAGTCCAAAAAATCAATTTTATGATGAAAAACGATGACCCCGGACCTGTCGAACGTTCAAAAAATGGTCAATATTGATGAAATTTTAACATTTAATCTTTTGACGGTAAATGACTGTTGGATGTGAATTATTACTTTTTCAACTAAAATAAGTGTGTTTAAAGTAATTTCTGTGCCTGAAATTGGTCAAAATTGAAGCTTTTGAGTAAGCGAAAACTCAGTAAAATGGCAATTTTGGTCACTGTAAGGGTTTAAAAAGTGGTTATTCAACATGAGGCCCGATCCAAATAACATTTTGAATCATTTTTGGTAGAGTCCAAAAAATCAATTTTATGATGAAAAACGATGACCCCGGACCTGTCGAAGGTTCAAAAAATGGTCAATATTGATGAAATTTTAACATTTAATCTTTTGACTTTAAATGACTGTTGGATGTGAATTATTACTTTTTCAACTAAAATAAGTGTGTTTAAAGTCATTTCTGTGCCTGAAATTGGTCAAAATTGAAGCTTTTGAGTGAGCGAAAACTCTGTAAAAATGGCAATTTTGGTCACTGTGAGGGTTTAAAAAGTGGTTATTCAACATGAGGCCCGATCCAAATGACATTTTGAATCATTTTTGGTAGAGTCCAAAAAAGAAATTTTATGATGAAAAACAATGACCCCGGACCTGTCGAACGTTCAAAAAAGTGGTCAATATTGATGAAATTTCAACATTTAATCTTTTGACGTTAAATGACTGTTGGATGTGAATTATTACTTTTTCAACTAAAATAAGTGTGTTTAAAGTCATTTCTGTGCCTGAAATTGGCCAAAATTGAAGCTTTTGAGTAAGCAAAAACTCTGTAAAAATGGCAATTTTGGTCACTGTGAGGGTTTAAAAAGTGCTTATTCAACATGAGGCCCGATCCAAATAACATTTTGAATCATTTTTGGTAGAGTCCAAAAAATCAATTTTATGATGAAAAACGATGACCCCGGACCTGTCGAACGTTCAAAAAATGGTCAATATTGATGAAATTTTAACATTTAATCTTTTGACTTTAAATGACTGTTGGATGTGAATTATTACTTTTTCAACTAAAATAAGTGTGTTTAAAGTCATTTCTGTGCCTTAAATTGGCCAAAATTGAAGCTTTTGAGTAAGCGAAAACTCTGTAAAAATGGCAATTTTGGTCACTGTGAGGGTTTAAAAAGTGGTTATTCAACATGAGGCCCGATCCTAATGACATTTTGAATCATTTTTGGTAGAGTCCAAAAAATCAATTTTATGATGAAAAACGATGACCCCGGACCTGTCGAACGTTCAGAAAATTGTCAATATTGATAAAATTTTAACATTTAATCTTTTGACTTTAAATGACTGTTGGATGTGAATTATTACTTTTTCAACTAAAATAAGTGTGTTTAAAGTCATTCCTGTGCCTGAAATTGGCCAAAATTGAAGCTTTTGAGTAAGCGAAAACTCTGTAAAAATGGCAATTTTGGTCACTGTGAGGGTTTAAAAAGTGGTTATTCAACATGAGGCCCTATCCAAATGACATTTTGAATCATTTTTGGTAAGATTTCAAAAAATCAATTTTATGATGAAAAACGATGACCCCGGACCTGTCGAACGTTCAAAAAATGGTCAATATTGATGAAATTTTAACATTTAATCTTTTGACTTTAAATGACTGTTGGATGTGAATTATTACTTTTTCAACTAAAATAAGTGTGTTTAAAGTCATTTCTGTGCCTTAAATTGGCCAAAATTGAAGCTTTTGAGTAAGCGAAAACTCTGTAAAAATGGCAATTTTGGTCACTGTGAGGGTTTAAAAAGTGGTTATTCAACATGAGGCCCGATCCTAATGACATTTTGAATCATTTTTGGTAGAGTCCAAAAAATCAATTTTATGATGAAAAACGATGACCCCGGACCTGTCGAACGTTCAGAAAATGGTCAATATTGATAAAATTTTAACATTTAATCTTTTGACTTTAAATGACTGTTGGATGTGAATTATTACTTTTTCAACTAAAATAAGTGTGTTTAAAGTCATTCCTGTGCCTGAAATTGGCCAAAATTGAAGCTTTTGAGTAAGCGAAAACTCTGTAAAAATTGCAATTTTGGTCACTGTGAGGGTTTAAAAAGTGGTTATTCAACATGAGGCCCTATCCAAATGACATTTTGAATCATTTTTGGTAGAGTCCAAAAAATCAATTTTATGATGAAAAACGATGACCCCGGACCTGTTGAACGTTCAAAAAATGGTCAATATTGATGAAATTTTAACATTTAATGTTTTGACTTTAAATGACTGTTAGATGTGAATTATTACTTTTTCAACTAAAATAAGTGTGTTTAAATCATTTCTGTGCCTAAAATTGGTCAAAATTGAAGCTTTTGAGTAAGCGAAAACTCTGTAAAATGGCAATTTTGGTCACTGTGAGGGTTTAAAAAGTGGTTATTCAACATGAGGCCCGATCCAAATAACATTTTGAATCATTTTTGGTAGAGTCCAAAAAATCAATTTTATGATGAAAAACGATGACCCCGGACCTGTCGAACGTTCAAAAAATGGTCAATATTGATGAAATTTTAACATTTAATCTTTTGACGGTAAATGACTGTTGGATGTGAATTATTACTTTTTCAACTAAAATAAGTGTGTTTAAAGTAATTTCTGTGCCTGAAATTGGTCAAAATTGAAGCTTTTGAGTAAGCGAAAACTCAGTAAAATGGCAATTTTGGTCACTGTAAGGGTTTAAAAAGTGGTTATTCAACATGAGGCCCGATCCAAATAACATTTTGAATCATTTTTGGTAGAGTCCAAAAAATCAATTTTATGATGAAAAACGATGACCCCGGACCTGTCGAACGTTCAAAAAAGTGGTCAATATTGATGAAATTTCAACATTTAATCTTTTGACGTTAAATGACTGTTGGATGTGAATTATTACTTTTTCAACTAAAATAAGTGTGTTTAAAGTCATTTCTGTGCCTTTTGAGTAAGCAAAAACTCTGTAAAAATGGCAATTTTGGTCACTGTGAGGGTTTAAAAAGTGCTTATTCAACATGAGGCCCGATCCAAATAACATTTTGAATCATTTTTGGTAGAGTCCAAAAAATCAATTTTATGATGAAAAACGATGACCCCGGACCTGTCGAACGTTCAAAAAATGGTCAATATTGATGAAATTTTAACATTTAATCTTTTGACTTTAAATGACTGTTGGATGTGAATTATTACTTTTTCAACTAAAATAAGTGTGTTTAAAGTCATTTCTGTGCCTGAAATTGGTCAAAATTGAAGCTTTTGAGTAAGCGAAAACTCTGTAAAAATGGCAATTTTGGTCACTGTGAGGGTTTAAAAAGTGGTTATTCAACATGAGGCCCGATCCAAATGACATTTTGAATCATTTTTGGTAGAGTCCAAAAAATCAGTTTTATGATGAAAAACGATGACCCCGGACCTGTCGAACGTTCATAAAATGGTCAATATTGATGAAATTTTGACATTTAATCTTTTGACTTTAAATGACTGTTGGATGTGAATTATTACTTTTTCAACTAAAATAAGTGTGTTTAAAGTCATTTCTGTGCCTGAAATTGGTCAAAATTGAAGCTTTTGAGTAAGCGAAAACTCTGTAAAAATGGCAATTTTGGTCACTGTGAGGGTTTAAAAAGTGGTTATTCAACATGAGGCCCGATCCAAATGACATTTTGAATCATTTTTGGTAGAGTCCAAAAAATCAATTTTATGATGAAAAACGATGACCCCGGACCAGTCGAACGTTCAAAAAATTGTCAATATTGATGACATTTTAACATTTAATCTTTTGACTTTAAATGACTGTTGGATGTGAATTATTACTTTTTCAACTAAAATAAGTGTGTTTAAAGTCATTTCTGTGCCTGAAATTGGTCAAAATTGAAGCTTTTGAGTAAGCGAAAACTCTGTAAAAATGGCAATTTTGGTCACTGTGAGGGTTTAAAAAGTGGTTATTCAACATGAGGCCCGATCCAAATGACATTTTGAATCATTTTTGGTAGAGTCCAAAAAATCAATTTTATGATGAAAAACGATGACCCCGGACCTGTCGAACGTTCAGAAAATGGTCAATATTGATAAAATGTTAACATTTAATCTTTTGACTTTAAATGACTGTTGGATGTGAATTATTACTTTTTCAACTAAAATAAGTGTGTTTAAAGTCATTTCTGTGCCTGAAATTGGCCAAAATTGAAGCTTTTGAGTAAGCGAAAACTCTGTAAAAATGGCAATTTTGGTCACTGTGAGGGTTTAAAAAGTGGTTATTCAACATGAGGCCCGATCCAAATGACATTTTGAATCATTTTTGGTAGAGTCCAAAAAATCAATTTTATGATGAAAAACGATGACCCCGGACCTGTCGAACGTTCAAAAAAGTGGTCAATATTGATGAAATTTTTAACATTTAATCTTTTGACGTTAAATGACTGTTGGATGTGAATTATTACATTTTCAACTAAAATAAGTGTGTTTAAAGTCATTTCTGTGCCTGAAATTGGCCAAAATTGAAGCTTTTGAGTAAGCGAAAACTCTGTAAAATGGCAATTTTGGTCACTGTAAGGGTTTAAAAAGTGGTTATTCAACATGAGGCCCGATTCAAATAACATTTTGAATCATTTTTGGTAGAGTCCAAAAAATCAATTTTATGATGAAAAACGATGACCCCGGACCTGTCGAACGTTCAAAAAATGGTCAATATTGATGAAATTTTAACATTTAATCTTTTGACTTTAAATGACTGTTGGCTGTGAATTATTACTTTTCCAACTAAAATAAGTGTGTTTAAAGTCATTTCTGTGCCTGAAATTGGTCAAAATTGAAGCTTTTGAGTAAGCGAAAACTCTGTAAAAATGGCAATTTTGGTCACTGTGAGGGTTTAAAAAGTGGTAATTCAACATGAGGCCCGATCCAAATGACATTTTGAATCATTTTTGGTAGAGTCCAAAAAATCAATTTTATGATGAAAAACGATGACCCCGGACCTGTCGAACGTTCAGAAAATGGTCAATATTGATGAAATTTTAACATTTAATCTTTTGACTTTAAATGACTGTTGGATGTGAATTATTACTTTTTCAACTAAAATAAGTATGTTTAAAGTCATTTCTGTGCCTGAAATTGGCCAAAATTTAAGCTTTTGAGTAAGCGAAAACTCTGTAAAAATGGCAATTTTGGTCACTGTGAGGGTTTAAAAAGTGGTTATTCAACATGAGGCCCGATCCAAATGACATTTTGAATCATTTTTGGTAGAGTCCAAAAAATCAATTTTATGATGAAAAACGATGACCCCGGACCTGTCGAACGTTCAAAAAATGGTCAATATTGATGAAATTTTAACATTTAATCTTTTGACTTTAAATAACTGTTGGATGTGAATTATTACTTTTTCAACTAAAATAAGTGTGTTTAAAGTCATTTCTGTGCCTGAAATTGGCCAAAATTGAAGCTTTTGAGTAAGCGAAAACTCTGTAAAAATGGCAATTTTGGTCACTGTAAGGGTTTAAAAAGTGGTTATTCAACATGAGGCCCGATCCAAATAACATTTTGAATCATTTTTGGTAGAGTCCAAAAAATCAATTTTATGATGAAAAACGATGACCCCGGACCTGTCGAAGGTTCAAAAAATGGTCAATATTGATGAAATTTTAACATTTAATCTTTTGACTTTAAATGACTGTTGGATGTGAATTATTACTTTTTCAATTAAAATAAGTGTGTTTAAAGTCATTTCTGTGCCTGAAATTGGTCAAAATTGAAGCTTTTGAGTGAGCGAAAACTCTGTAAAAATGGCAATTTTGGTCACTGTGAGGGTTTAAAAAGTGGTTATTCAACATGAGGCCCGATCCAAATGACATTTTGAATCATTTTTGGTAGAATCCAAAAAATCAATTTTATGATGAAAAACGATGACCCCGGACCTGTCGAACGTTCAAAAAATGGTCAATATTGATGAAATTTTAACATTTAATCTTTTGACTTTAAATGACTGTTGGATGTGAATTATTACATTTTCCACTGAAATAAGTGTGTTTAAAGTCATTTCTGTGCCTGAAATTGGTCAAAATTGAATCTTTTGAGTAAGCGAAAACTCTGTAAAAATGGCAATTTTGGTCACTGTGAGGGTTTAAAAAGTAGTTATTCAACATGAGGCCCGATCCAAATGACATTTTGAATTATTTTTGGTAGAGTCCAAAAAAGAAATTTTATGATGAAAAACAATGACCCCGGACCTGTCGAACGTTCAAAAAAGTGGTCAATATTGATGAAATTTCAACATTTAATCTTTTGACGTTAAATGACTGTTGGATGTGAATTATTACTTTTTCAACTAAAATAAGTGTGTTTAAAGTCATTTCTGTGCCTGAAATTGGCCAAAATTGAAGCTTTTGAGTAAGCAAAAACTCTGTAAAAATGGCAATTTTGGTCACTGTGAGGGTTTAAAAAGTGCTTATTCAACATGAGGCCCGATCCAAATAACATTTTGAATCATTTTTGGTAGAGTCCAAAAAATCAATTTTATGATGAAAAACGATGACCCCGGACCTGTCGAACGTTCAAAAAATGGTCAATATTGATGAAATTTTAACATTTAATCTTTTGACTTTAAATGACTGTTGGATGTGAATTATTACTTTTTCAACTAAAATAAGTGTGTTTAAAGTCATTTCTGTGCCTTAAATTGGCCAAAATTGAAGCTTTTGAGTAAGCGAAAACTCTGTAAAAATGGCAATTTTGGTCACTGTGAGGGTTTAAAAAGTGGTTATTCAACATGAGGCCCGATCCTAATGACATTTTGAATCATTTTTGGTAGAGTCCAAAAAATCAATTTTATGATGAAAAACGATGACCCCGGACCTGTCGAACGTTCAGAAAATTGTCAATATTGATAAAATTTTAACATTTAATCTTTTGACTTTAAATGACTGTTGGATGTGAATTATTACTTTTTCAACTAAAATAAGTGTGTTTAAAGTCATTCCTGTGCCTGAAATTGGCCAAAATTGAAGCTTTTGAGTAAGCGAAAACTCTGTAAAAATGGCAATTTTGGTCACTGTGAGGGTTTAAAAAGTGGTTATTCAACATGAGGCCCTATCCAAATGACATTTTGAATCATTTTTGGTAAGATTTCAAAAAATCAATTTTATGATGAAAAACGATGACCCCGGACCTGTCGAACGTTCAAAAAATGGTCAATATTGATGAAATTTTAACATTTAATCTTTTGACTTTAAATGACTGTTGGATGTGAATTATTACTTTTTCAACTAAAATAAGTGTGTTTAAAGTCATTTCTGTGCCTTAAATTGGCCAAAATTGAAGCTTTTGAGTAAGCGAAAACTCTGTAAAAATGGCAATTTTGGTCACTGTGAGGGTTTAAAAAGTGGTTATTCAACATGAGGCCCGATCCTAATGACATTTTGAATCATTTTTGGTAGAGTCCAAAAAATCAATTTTATGATGAAAAACGATGACCCCGGACCTGTCGAACGTTCAGAAAATGGTCAATATTGATAAAATTTTAACATTTAATCTTTTGACTTTAAATGACTGTTGGATGTGAATTATTACTTTTTCAACTAAAATAAGTGTGTTTAAAGTCATTCCTGTGCCTGAAATTGGCCAAAATTGAAGCTTTTGAGTAAGCGAAAACTCTGTAAAAATTGCAATTTTGGTCACTGTGAGGGTTTAAAAAGTGGTTATTCAACATGAGGCCCTATCCAAATGACATTTTGAATCATTTTTGGTAGAGTCCAAAAAATCAATTTTATGATGAAAAACGATGACCCCGGACCTGTCGAACGTTCAAAAAATGGTCAATATTGATGAAATTTTAACATTTAATCTTTTGACTTTAAATGACTGTTAGATGTGAATTATTACTTTTTCAACTAAAATAAGTGTGTTTAAATCATTTCTGTGCCTAAAATTGGTCAAAATTGAAGCTTTTGAGTAAGCGAAAACTCTGTAAAATGGCAATTTTGGTCACTGTGAGGGTTTAAAAAGTGGTTATTCAACATGAGGCCCGATCCAAATGACATTTTGAATCATTTTTGGTAGAGTCCAAAAAATCAATTTTATGATGAAAAACGATGACCCCGGACCTGTCGAACGTTCAAAAAATGGTCAATATTGATGAAATTTTAACATTTAATCTTTTGACGGTAAATGACTGTTGGATGTGAATTATTACTTTTTCAACTAAAATAAGTGTGTTTAAAGTAATTTCTGTGCCTGAAATTGGTCAAAATTGAAGCTTTTGAGTAAGCGAAAACTCAGTAAAATGGCAATTTTGGTCACTGTAAGGGTTTAAAAAGTGGTTATTCAACATGAGGCCCGATCCAAATAACATTTTGAATCATTTTTGGTAGAGTCCAAAAAATCAATTTTATGATGAAAAACGATGACCCCGGACCTGTCGAACGTTCAAAAAAGTGGTCAATATTGATGAAATTTCAACATTTAATCTTTTGACGTTAAATGACTGTTGGATGTGAATTATTACTTTTTCAACTAAAATAAGTGTGTTTAAAGTCATTTCTGTGCCTGAAATTGGCCAAAATTGAAGCTTTTGAGTAAGCAAAAACTCTGTAAAAATGGCAATTTTGGTCACTGTGAGGGTTTAAAAAGTGCTTATTCAACATGAGGCCCGATCCAAATAACATTTTGAATCATTTTTGGTAGAGTCCAAAAAATCAATTTTATGATGAAAAACGATGACCCCGGACCTGTCGAACGTTCAAAAAATGGTCAATATTGATGAAATTTTAACATTTAATCTTTTGACTTTAAATGACTGTTGGATGTGAATTATTACTTTTTCAACTAAAATAAGTGTGTTTAAAGTCATTTCTGTGCCTGAAATTGGTCAAAATTGAAGCTTTTGAGTAAGCGAAAACTCTGTAAAAATGGCAATTTTGGTCACTGTGAGGGTTTAAAAAGTGGTTATTCAACATGAGGCCCGATCCAAATGACATTTTGAATCATTTTTGGTAGAGTCCAAAAAATCAGTTTTATGATGAAAAACGATGACCCCGGACCTGTCGAACGTTCATAAAATGGTCAATATTGATGAAATTTTGACATTTAATCTTTTGACTTTAAATGACTGTTGGATGTGAATTATTACTTTTTCAACTAAAATAAGTGTGTTTAAAGTCATTTCTGTGCCTGAAATTGGTCAAAATTGAAGCTTTTGAGTAAGCGAAAACTCTGTAAAAATGGCAATTTTGGTCACTGTGAGGGTTTAAAAAGTGGTTATTCAACATGAGGCCCGATCCAAATGACATTTTGAATCATTTTTGGTAGAGTCCAAAAAATCAATTTTATGATGAAAAACGATGACCCCGGACCAGTCGAACGTTCAAAAAATTGTCAATATTGATGAAATTTTAACATTTAATCTTTTGACTTTAAATGACTGTTGGATGTGAATTATTACTTTTTCAACTAAAATAAGTGTGTTTAAAGTCATTTCTGTGCCTGAAATTGGTCAAAATTGAAGCTTTTGAGTAAGCGAAAACTCTGTAAAAATGGCAATTTTGGTCACTGTGAGGGTTTAAAACGTGGTTATTCAACATGAGGCCCGATCCAAATGACATTTTGAATCATTTTTGGTAGAGTCCAAAAAATCAATTTTATGATGAAAAACGATGACCCCGGACCTGTCGAACGTTCAGAAAATGGTCAATATTGATAAAATGTTAACATTTAATCTTTTGACTTTAAATGACTGTTGGATGTGAATTATTACTTTTTCAACTAAAATAAGTGTGTTTAAAGTCATTTCTGTGCCTGAAATTGGCCAAAATTGAAGCTTTTGAGTAAGCGAAAACTCTGTAAAAATGGCAATTTTGGTCACTGTGAGGGTTTAAAAAGTGGTTATTCAACATGAGGCCCGATCCAAATGACATTTTGAATCATTTTTGGTAGAGTCCAAAAAATCAATTTTATGATGAAAAACGATGACCCCGGACCTGTTGAACGTTCAAAAAAGTGGTCAATATTGATGAAATTTTTAACATTTAATCTTTTGACGTTAAATGACTGTTGGATGTGAATTATTACATTTTCAACTAAAATAAGTGTGTTTAAAGTCATTTCTGTGCCTGAAATTGGCCAAAATTGAAGCTTTTGAGTAAGCGAAAACTCTGTAAAAATGGCAATTTTGGTCACTGTGAGGGTTTAAAAAGTGGTTATTCAACATAAGGCCCGATCCAAATGACATTTTGAATAATTTTTGGTAGAGTCCAAAAAATCAATTTTATGATGAAAAACGATGACCCCGGACCAGTCGAACGTTCAAAAAAGTGGTCAATATTGATGAAATTTTAACATTTAATCTTTTGACTTTAAATGACTGTTGGATGTGAATTATTACTTTTTCAACTAAAATAAGTGTGTTTAAATCATTTCTGTGCCTGAAATTGGTCAAAATTGAAGCTTTTGAATAAGCGAAAACTCTGTAAAATGGCAATTTTGGTCACTGTAAGGGTTTAAAAAGTGGTTATTCAACATGAGGCCCGATTCAAATAACATTTTGAATCATTTTTGGTAGAGTCCAAAAAATCAATTTTATGATGAAAAACGATGACCCCGGACCTGTCGAACGTTCAAAAAATGGTCAATATTGATGAAATTTTAACATTTAATCTTTTGACTTTAAATGACTGTTGGGTGTGAATTATTACTTTTCCAACTAAAATAAGTGTGTTTAAAGTCATTTCTGTGCCTGAAATTGGTCAAAATTGAAGCTTTTGAGTAAGCGAAAACTCTGTAAAAATGGCAATTTTGGTCACTGTGAGGGTTTAAAAAGTGGTTATTCAACATGAGGCCCGATCCAAATGACATTTTGAATCATTTTTGGTAGAGTCCAAAAAATCATTTTTATGATGAAAAACAATGACCCCGGACCTGTCGAACGTTCAGAAAATGGTCAATATTGATAAAATTTTAACATTTAATCTTTTGACTTTAAATGACTGTTGGATGTGAATTATTACTTTTTCAACTAAAATAAGTGTGTTTAAATCATTTCTGTGCCTAAAATTGGTCAAAATTGAAGCTTTTGAGTAAGAGAAAACTCTGTAAAATGGCAATTTTGGTCACTGTGAGGGTTTAAAAAGTGGTTATTCAACATGAGGCCCGATCCAAATGACATTTTGAATCATTTTTGGTAGAGTCCAAAAAATCAATTTTATGATGAAAAACGATGACCCCGACCTGTCGAACGTTCAAAAAATGGTCAATATTGATGAAATTTTAACATTTAATCTTTTGACGGTAAATGACTGTTGGATGTGAATTATTACTTTTTCAACTAAAATAAGTGTGTTTAAAGTCATTTCTGTGCCTGAAATTGGTCAAAATTGAAGCTTTTGAGTAAGCGAAAACTCTGTAAAAATGGCAATTTTGGTCACTGTGAGGGTTTAAAAAGTGGTAATTCAACATGAGGCCCGATCCAAATGACATTTTGAATCATTTTTGGTAGAGTCCAAAAAATCAATTTTATGATGAAAAACGATGACCCCGGACCTGTCGAACGTTCAGAAAATGGTCAATATTGATGAAATTTTAACATTTAATCTTTTGACGGTAAATGACTGTTGGATGTGAATTATTACTTTTTCAACTAAAATAAGTGTGTTTAAAGTCATTTCTGTGCCTGAAATTGGTCAAAATTGAAGCTTTTGAGTAAGCGAAAACTCTGTAAAAATGGCAATTTTGGTCACTGTGAGGGTTTAAAAAGTGGTAATTCAACATGAGGCCCGATCCAAATGACATTTTGAATCATTTTTGGTAGAGTCCAAAAAATCAATTTTATGATGAAAAACGATGACCCCGGACCTGTCGAACGTTCAGAAAATGGTCAATATTGATGAAATTTTAACATTTAATCTTTTGACTTTAAATGACTGTTGGATGTGAATTATTACTTTTTCAACTAAAATAAGTATGTTTAAAGTCATTTCTGTGCCTGAAATTGGCCAAAATTTAAGCTTTTGAGTAAGCGAAAACTCTGTAAAAATGGCAATTTTGGTCACTGTGAGGGTTTAAAAAGTGGTTATTCAACATGAGGCCCGATCCAAATGACATTTTGAATCATTTTTGGTAGAGTCCAAAAAATCAATTTTATGATGAAAAACGATGACCCCGGACCTGTCGAACGTTCAAAAAATGGTCAATATTGATGAAATTTTAACATTTAATCTTTTGACTTTAAATAACTGTTGGATGTGAATTATTACTTTTTCAACTAAAATAAGTGTGTTTAAAGTCATTTCTGTGCCTGAAATTGGCCAAAATTGAAGCTTTTGAGTAAGCGAAAACTCTGTAAAAATGGCAATTTTGGTCACTGTAAGGGTTTAAAAAGTGGTTATTCAACATGAGGCCCGATCCAAATAACATTTTGAATCATTTTTGGTAGAGTCCAAAAAATCAATTTTATGATGAAAAACGATGACCCCGGACCTGTCGAAGGTTCAAAAAATGGTCAATATTGATGAAATTTTAACATTTAATCTTTTGACTTTAAATGACTGTTGGATGTGAATTATTACTTTTTCAACTAAAATAAGTGTGTTTAAAGTCATTTCTGTGCCTGAAATTGGTCAAAATTGAAGCTTTTGAGTGAGCGAAAACTCTGTAAAAATGGCAATTTTGGTCACTGTGAGGGTTTAAAAAGTGGTTATTCAACATGAGGCCCGATCCAAATGACATTTTGAATCATTTTTGGTAGAATCCAAAAAATCAATTTTATGATGAAAAACGATGACCCCGGACCTGTCGAACGTTCAAAAAATGGTCAATATTGATGAAATTTTAACATTTAATCTTTTGACTTTAAATGACTGTTGGATGTGAATTATTACATTTTCCACTGAAATAAGTGTGTTTAAAGTCATTTCTGTGCCTGAAATTGGTCAAAATTGAAGCTTTTGAGTAAGCGAAAACTCTGTAAAAATGGCAATTTTGGTCACTGTGAGGGTTTAAAAAGTAGTTATTCAACATGAGGCCCGATCCAAATGACATTTTGAATCATTTTTGGTAGAGTCCAAAAAAGAAATTTTATGATGAAAAACGATGACCCCGGACCTGTCGAACGTTCAAAAAAGTGGTCAATATTGATGAAATTTCAACATTTAATCTTTTGACGTTAAATGACTGTTGGATGTGAATTATTACTTTTTCAACTAAAATAAGTGTGTTTAAAGTCATTTCTGTGCCTGAAATTGGCCAAAATTGAAGCTTTTGAGTAAGCAAAAACTCTGTAAAAATGGCAATTTTGGTCACTGTGAGGGTTTAAAAAGTGCTTATTCAACATGAGGCCCGATCCAAATAACATTTTGAATCATTTTTGGTAGAGTCCAAAAAATCAATTTTATGATGAAAAACGATGACCCCGGACCTGTCGAACGTTCAAAAAATGGTCAATATTGATGAAATTTTAACATTTAATCTTTTGACTTTAAATGACTGTTGGATGTGAATTATTACTTTTTCAACTAAAATAAGTGTGTTTAAAGTCATTTCTGTGCCTGAAATTGGTCAAAATTGAAGCTTTTGAGTAAGCGAAAACTCTGTAAAAATGGCAATTTTGGTCACTGTGAGGGTTTAAAAAGTGGTTATTCAACATGAGGCCCGATCCAAATGACATTTTGAATCATTTTTGGTAGAGTCCAAAAAATCAGTTTTATGATGAAAAACGATGACCCCGGACCTGTCGAACGTTCATAAAATGGTCAATATTGATGAAATTTTGACATTTAATCTTTTGACTTTAAATGACTGTTGGATGTGAATTATTACTTTTTCAACTAAAATAAGTGTGTTTAAAGTCATTTCTGTGCCTGAAATTGGTCAAAATTGAAGCTTTTGAGTAAGCGAAAACTCTGTAAAAATGGCAATTTTGGTCACTGTGAGGGTTTAAAAAGTGGTTATTCAACATGAGGCCCGATCCAAATGACATTTTGAATCATTTTTGGTAGAGTCCAAAAAATCAATTTTATGATGAAAAACGATGACCCCGGACCAGTCGAACGTTCAAAAAATTGTCAATATTGATGAAATTTTAACATTTAATCTTTTGACTTTAAATGACTGTTGGATGTGAATTATTACTTTTTCAACTAAAATAAGTGTGTTTAAAGTCATTTCTGTGCCTGAAATTGGTCAAAATTGAAGCTTTTGAGTAAGCGAAAACTCTGTAAAAATGGCAATTTTGGTCACTGTGAGGGTTTAAAACGTGGTTATTCAACATGAGGCCCGATCCAAATGACATTTTGAATCATTTTTGGTAGAGTCCAAAAAATCAATTTTATGATGAAAAACGATGACCCCGGACCTGTCGAACGTTCAGAAAATGGTCAATATTGATAAAATGTTAACATTTAATCTTTTGACTTTAAATGACTGTTGGATGTGAATTATTACTTTTTCAACTAAAATAAGTGTGTTTAAAGTCATTTCTGTGCCTGAAATTGGCCAAAATTGAAGCTTTTGAGTAAGCGAAAACTCTGTAAAAATGGCAATTTTGGTCACTGTGAGGGTTTAAAAAGTGGTTATTCAACATGAGGCCCGATCCAAATGACATTTTGAATCATTTTTGGTAGAGTCCAAAAAATCAATTTTATGATGAAAAACGATGACCCCGGACCTGTTGAACGTTCAAAAAAGTGGTCAATATTGATGAAATTTTTAACATTTAATCTTTTGACGTTAAATGACTGTTGGATGTGAATTATTACATTTTCAACTAAAATAAGTGTGTTTAAAGTCATTTCTGTGCCTGAAATTGGCCAAAATTGAAGCTTTTGAGTAAGCGAAAACTCTGTAAAAATGGCAATTTTGGTCACTGTGAGGGTTTAAAAAGTGGTTATTCAACATAAGGCCCGATCCAAATGACATTTTGAATAATTTTTGGTAGAGTCCAAAAAATCAATTTTATGATGAAAAACGATGACCCCGGACCAGTCGAACGTTCAAAAAAGTGGTCAATATTGATGAAATTTTAACATTTAATCTTTTGACTTTAAATGACTGTTGGATGTGAATTATTACTTTTTCAACTAAAATAAGTGTGTTTAAATCATTTCTGTGCCTGAAATTGGTCAAAATTGAAGCTTTTGAATAAGCGAAAACTCTGTAAAATGGCAATTTTGGTCACTGTAAGGGTTTAAAAAGTGGTTATTCAACATGAGGCCCGATTCAAATAACATTTTGAATCATTTTTGGTAGAGTCCAAAAAATCAATTTTATGATGAAAAACGATGACCCCGGACCTGTCGAACGTTCAAAAAATGGTCAATATTGATGAAATTTTAACATTTAATCTTTTGACTTTAAATGACTGTTGGGTGTGAATTATTACTTTTCCAACTAAAATAAGTGTGTTTAAAGTCATTTCTGTGCCTGAAATTGGTCAAAATTGAAGCTTTTGAGTAAGCGAAAACTCTGTAAAAATGGCAATTTTGGTCACTGTGAGGGTTTAAAAAGTGGTTATTCAACATGAGGCCCGATCCAAATGACATTTTGAATCATTTTTGGTAGAGTCCAAAAAATCATTTTTATGATGAAAAACAATGACCCCGGACCTGTCGAACGTTCAGAAAATGGTCAATATTGATAAAATTTTAACATTTAATCTTTTGACTTTAAATGACTGTTGGATGTGAATTATTACTTTTTCAACTAAAATAAGTGTGTTTAAATCATTTCTGTGCCTAAAATTGGTCAAAATTGAAGCTTTTGAGTAAGAGAAAACTCTGTAAAATGGCAATTTTGGTCACTGTGAGGGTTTAAAAAGTGGTTATTCAACATGAGGCCCGATCCAAATGACATTTTGAATCATTTTTGGTAGAGTCCAAAAAATCAATTTTATGATGAAAAACGATGACCCCGACCTGTCGAACGTTCAAAAAATGGTCAATATTGATGAAATTTTAACATTTAATCTTTTGACGGTAAATGACTGTTGGATGTGAATTATTACTTTTTCAACTAAAATAAGTGTGTTTAAAGTCATTTCTGTGCCTGAAATTGGTCAAAATTGAAGCTTTTGAGTAAGCGAAAACTCTGTAAAAATGGCAATTTTGGTCACTGTGAGGGTTTAAAAAGTGGTAATTCAACATGAGGCCCGATCCAAATGACATTTTGAATCATTTTTGGTAGAGTCCAAAAAATCAATTTTATGATGAAAAACGATGACCCCGGACCTGTCGAACGTTCAGAAAATGGTCAATATTGATGAAATTTTAACATTTAATCTTTTGACTTTAAATGACTGTTGGATGTGAATTATTACTTTTTCAACTAAAATAAGTATGTTTAAAGTCATTTCTGTGCCTGAAATTGGCCAAAATTTAAGCTTTTGAGTAAGCGAAAACTCTGTAAAAATGGCAATTTTGGTCACTGTGAGGGTTTAAAAAGTGGTTATTCAACATGAGGCCCGATCCAAATGACATTTTGAATCATTTTTGGTAGAGTCCAAAAAATCAATTTTATGATGAAAAACGATGACCCCGGACCTGTCGAACGTTCAAAAAATGGTCAATATTGATGAAATTTTAACATTTAATCTTTTGACTTTAAATAACTGTTGGATGTGAATTATTACTTTTTCAACTAAAATAAGTGTGTTTAAAGTCATTTCTGTGCCTGAAATTGGCCAAAATTGAAGCTTTTGAGTAAGCGAAAACTCTGTAAAAATGGCAATTTTGGTCACTGTAAGGGTTTAAAAAGTGGTTATTCAACATGAGGCCCGATCCAAATAACATTTTGAATCATTTTTGGTAGAGTCCAAAAAATCAATTTTATGATGAAAAACGATGACCCCGGACCTGTCGAAGGTTCAAAAAATGGTCAATATTGATGAAATTTTAACATTTAATCTTTTGACTTTAAATGACTGTTGGATGTGAATTATTACTTTTTCAACTAAAATAAGTGTGTTTAAAGTCATTTCTGTGCCTGAAATTGGTCAAAATTGAAGCTTTTGAGTGAGCGAAAACTCTGTAAAAATGGCAATTTTGGTCACTGTGAGGGTTTAAAAAGTGGTTATTCAACATGAGGCCCGATCCAAATGACATTTTGAATCATTTTTGGTAGAATCCAAAAAATCAATTTTATGATGAAAAACGATGACCCCGGACCTGTCGAACGTTCAAAAAATGGTCAATATTGATGAAATTTTAACATTTAATCTTTTGACTTTAAATGACTGTTGGATGTGAATTATTACATTTTCCACTGAAATAAGTGTGTTTAAAGTCATTTCTGTGCCTGAAATTGGTCAAAATTGAAGCTTTTGAGTAAGCGAAAACTCTGTAAAAATGGCAATTTTGGTCACTGTGAGGGTTTAAAAAGTAGTTATTCAACATGAGGCCCGATCCAAATGACATTTTGAATCATTTTTGGTAGAGTCCAAAAAAGAAATTTTATGATGAAAAACGATGACCCCGGACCTGTCGAACGTTCAAAAAAGTGGTCAATATTGATGAAATTTCAACATTTAATCTTTTGACGTTAAATGACTGTTGGATGTGAATTATTACTTTTTCAACTAAAATAAGTGTGTTTAAAGTCATTTCTGTGCCTGAAATTGGCCAAAATTGAAGCTTTTGAGTAAGCAAAAACTCTGTAAAAATGGCAATTTTGGTCACTGTGAGGGTTTAAAAAGTGCTTATTCAACATGAGGCCCGATCCAAATAACATTTTGAATCATTTTTGGTAGAGTCCAAAAAATCAATTTTATGATGAAAAACGATGACCCCGGACCTGTCGAACGTTCAAAAAATGGTCAATATTGATGAAATTTTAACATTTAATCTTTTGACTTTAAATGACTGTTGGATGTGAATTATTACTTTTTCAACTAAAATAAGTGTGTTTAAAGTCATTTCTGTGCCTGAAATTGGTCAAAATTGAAGCTTTTGAGTAAGCGAAAACTCTGTAAAAATGGCAATTTTGGTCACTGTGAGGGTTTAAAAAGTGGTTATTCAACATGAGGCCCGATCCAAATGACATTTTGAATCATTTTTGGTAGAGTCCAAAAAATCAGTTTTATGATGAAAAACGATGACCCCGGACCTGTCGAACGTTCATAAAATGGTCAATATTGATGAAATTTTGACATTTAATCTTTTGACTTTAAATGACTGTTGGATGTGAATTATTACTTTTTCAACTAAAATAAGTGTGTTTAAAGTCATTTCTGTGCCTGAAATTGGTCAAAATTGAAGCTTTTGAGTAAGCGAAAACTCTGTAAAAATGGCAATTTTGGTCACTGTGAGGGTTTAAAAAGTGGTTATTCAACATGAGGCCCGATCCAAATGACATTTTGAATCATTTTTGGTAGAGTCCAAAAAATCAATTTTATGATGAAAAACGATGACCCCGGACCAGTCGAACGTTCAAAAAATTGTCAATATTGATGAAATTTTAACATTTAATCTTTTGACTTTAAATGACTGTTGGATGTGAATTATTACTTTTTCAACTAAAATAAGTGTGTTTAAAGTCATTTCTGTGCCTGAAATTGGTCAAAATTGAAGCTTTTGAGTAAGCGAAAACTCTGTAAAAATGGCAATTTTGGTCACTGTGAGGGTTTAAAACGTGGTTATTCAACATGAGGCCCGATCCAAATGACATTTTGAATCATTTTTGGTAGAGTCCAAAAAATCAATTTTATGATGAAAAACGATGACCCCGGACCTGTCGAACGTTCAGAAAATGGTCAATATTGATAAAATGTTAACATTTAATCTTTTGACTTTAAATGACTGTTGGATGTGAATTATTACTTTTTCAACTAAAATAAGTGTGTTTAAAGTCATTTCTGTGCCTGAAATTGGCCAAAATTGAAGCTTTTGAGTAAGCGAAAACTCTGTAAAAATGGCAATTTTGGTCACTGTGAGGGTTTAAAAAGTGGTTATTCAACATGAGGCCCGATCCAAATGACATTTTGAATCATTTTTGGTAGAGTCCAAAAAATCAATTTTATGATGAAAAACGATGACCCCGGACCTGTTGAACGTTCAAAAAAGTGGTCAATATTGATGAAATTTTTAACATTTAATCTTTTGACGTTAAATGACTGTTGGATGTGAATTATTACATTTTCAACTAAAATAAGTGTGTTTAAAGTCATTTCTGTGCCTGAAATTGGCCAAAATTGAAGCTTTTGAGTAAGCGAAAACTCTGTAAAAATGGCAATTTTGGTCACTGTGAGGGTTTAAAAAGTGGTTATTCAACATAAGGCCCGATCCAAATGACATTTTGAATAATTTTTGGTAGAGTCCAAAAAATCAATTTTATGATGAAAAACGATGACCCCGGACCAGTCGAACGTTCAAAAAAGTGGTCAATATTGATGAAATTTTAACATTTAATCTTTTGACTTTAAATGACTGTTGGATGTGAATTATTACTTTTTCAACTAAAATAAGTGTGTTTAAATCATTTCTGTGCCTGAAATTGGTCAAAATTGAAGCTTTTGAATAAGCGAAAACTCTGTAAAATGGCAATTTTGGTCACTGTAAGGGTTTAAAAAGTGGTTATTCAACATGAGGCCCGATTCAAATAACATTTTGAATCATTTTTGGTAGAGTCCAAAAAATCAATTTTATGATGAAAAACGATGACCCCGGACCTGTCGAACGTTCAAAAAATGGTCAATATTGATGAAATTTTAACATTTAATCTTTTGACTTTAAATGACTGTTGGGTGTGAATTATTACTTTTCCAACTAAAATAAGTGTGTTTAAAGTCATTTCTGTGCCTGAAATTGGTCAAAATTGAAGCTTTTGAGTAAGCGAAAACTCTGTAAAAATGGCAATTTTGGTCACTGTGAGGGTTTAAAAAGTGGTTATTCAACATGAGGCCCGATCCAAATGACATTTTGAATCATTTTTGGTAGAGTCCAAAAAATCATTTTTATGATGAAAAACAATGACCCCGGACCTGTCGAACGTTCAGAAAATGGTCAATATTGATAAAATTTTAACATTTAATCTTTTGACTTTAAATGACTGTTGGATGTGAATTATTACTTTTTCAACTAAAATAAGTGTGTTTAAATCATTTCTGTGCCTAAAATTGGTCAAAATTGAAGCTTTTGAGTAAGAGAAAACTCTGTAAAATGGCAATTTTGGTCACTGTGAGGGTTTAAAAAGTGGTTATTCAACATGAGGCCCGATCCAAATGACATTTTGAATCATTTTTGGTAGAGTCCAAAAAATCAATTTTATGATGAAAAACGATGACCCCGACCTGTCGAACGTTCAAAAAATGGTCAATATTGATGAAATTTTAACATTTAATCTTTTGACGGTAAATGACTGTTGGATGTGAATTATTACTTTTTTAACTAAAATAAGTGTGTTTAAAGTCATTTCTGTGCCTGAAATTGGTCAAAATTGAAGCTTTTGAGTAAGCGAAAACTCTGTAAAAATGGCAATTTTGGTCACTGTGAGGGTTTAAAAAGTGGTTATTCAACATGAGGCCCGATCCAAATGACATTTTGAATCATTTTTGGTAGAGTCCAAAAAATCAGTTTTATGATGAAAAACGATGACCCCGGACCTGTCGAACGTTCATAAAATGGTCAATATTGATGAAATTTTGACATTTAATCTTTTGACTTTAAATGACTGTTGGATGTGAATTATTACTTTTTCAACTAAAATAAGTGTGTTTAAAGTCATTTCTGTGCCTGAAATTGGTCAAAATTGAAGCTTTTGAGTAAGCGAAAACTCTGTAAAAATGGCAATTTTGGTCACTGTGAGGGTTTAAAAAGTGGTTATTCAACATGAGGCCCGATCCAAATGACATTTTGAATCATTTTTGGTAGAGTCCAAAAAATCAATTTTATGATGAAAAACGATGACCCCGGACCAGTCGAACGTTCAAAAAATTGTCAATATTGATGAAATTTTAACATTTAATCTTTTGACTTTAAATGACTGTTGGATGTGAATTATTACTTTTTCAACTAAAATAAGTGTGTTTAAAGTCATTTCTGTGCCTGAAATTGGTCAAAATTGAAGCTTTTGAGTAAGCGAAAACTCTGTAAAAATGGCAATTTTGGTCACTGTGAGGGTTTAAAACGTGGTTATTCAACATGAGGCCCGATCCAAATGACATTTTGAATCATTTTTGGTAGAGTCCAAAAAATCAATTTTATGATGAAAAACGATGACCCCGGACCTGTCGAACGTTCAGAAAATGGTCAATATTGATAAAATGTTAACATTTAATCTTTTGACTTTAAATGACTGTTGGATGTGAATTATTACTTTTTCAACTAAAATAAGTGTGTTTAAAGTCATTTCTGTGCCTGAAATTGGCCAAAATTGAAGCTTTTGAGTAAGCGAAAACTCTGTAAAAATGGCAATTTTGGTCACTGTGAGGGTTTAAAAAGTGGTTATTCAACATGAGGCCCGATCCAAATGACATTTTGAATCATTTTTGGTAGAGTCCAAAAAATCAATTTTATGATGAAAAACGATGACCCCGGACCTGTTGAACGTTCAAAAAAGTGGTCAATATTGATGAAATTTTTAACATTTAATCTTTTGACGTTAAATGACTGTTGGATGTGAATTATTACATTTTCAACTAAAATAAGTGTGTTTAAAGTCATTTCTGTGCCTGAAATTGGCCAAAATTGAAGCTTTTGAGTAAGCGAAAACTCTGTAAAAATGGCAATTTTGGTCACTGTGAGGGTTTAAAAAGTGGTTATTCAACATAAGGCCCGATCCAAATGACATTTTGAATAATTTTTGGTAGAGTCCAAAAAATCAATTTTATGATGAAAAACGATGACCCCGGACCAGTCGAACGTTCAAAAAAGTGGTCAATATTGATGAAATTTTAACATTTAATCTTTTGACTTTAAATGACTGTTGGATGTGAATTATTACTTTTTCAACTAAAATAAGTGTGTTTAAATCATTTCTGTGCCTGAAATTGGTCAAAATTGAAGCTTTTGAATAAGCGAAAACTCTGTAAAATGGCAATTTTGGTCACTGTAAGGGTTTAAAAAGTGGTTATTCAACATGAGGCCCGATTCAAATAACATTTTGAATCATTTTTGGTAGAGTCCAAAAAATCAATTTTATGATGAAAAACGATGACCCCGGACCTGTCGAACGTTCAAAAAATGGTCAATATTGATGAAATTTTAACATTTAATCTTTTGACTTTAAATGACTGTTGGGTGTGAATTATTACTTTTCCAACTAAAATAAGTGTGTTTAAAGTCATTTCTGTGCCTGAAATTGGTCAAAATTGAAGCTTTTGAGTAAGCGAAAACTCTGTAAAAATGGCAATTTTGGTCACTGTGAGGGTTTAAAAAGTGGTTATTCAACATGAGGCCCGATCCAAATGACATTTTGAATCATTTTTGGTAGAGTCCAAAAAATCATTTTTATGATGAAAAACAATGACCCCGGACCTGTCGAACGTTCAGAAAATGGTCAATATTGATAAAATTTTAACATTTAATCTTTTGACTTTAAATGACTGTTGGATGTGAATTATTACTTTTTCAACTAAAATAAGTGTGTTTAAATCATTTCTGTGCCTAAAATTGGTCAAAATTGAAGCTTTTGAGTAAGAGAAAACTCTGTAAAATGGCAATTTTGGTCACTGTGAGGGTTTAAAAAGTGGTTATTCAACATGAGGCCCGATCCAAATGACATTTTGAATCATTTTTGGTAGAGTCCAAAAAATCAATTTTATGATGAAAAACGATGACCCCGACCTGTCGAACGTTCAAAAAATGGTCAATATTGATGAAATTTTAACATTTAATCTTTTGACGGTAAATGACTGTTGGATGTGAATTATTACTTTTTCAACTAAAATAAGTGTGTTTAAAGTCATTTCTGTGCCTGAAATTGGTCAAAATTGAAGCTTTTGAGTAAGCGAAAACTCTGTAAAAATGGCAATTTTGGTCACTGTGAGGGTTTAAAAAGTGGTAATTCAACATGAGGCCCGATCCAAATGACATTTTGAATCATTTTTGGTAGAGTCCAAAAAATCAATTTTATGATGAAAAACGATGACCCCGGACCTGTCGAACGTTCAGAAAATGGTCAATATTGATGAAATTTTAACATTTAATCTTTTGACTTTAAATGACTGTTGGATGTGAATTATTACTTTTTCAACTAAAATAAGTATGTTTAAAGTCATTTCTGTGCCTGAAATTGGCCAAAATTTAAGCTTTTGAGTAAGCGAAAACTCTGTAAAAATGGCAATTTTGGTCACTGTGAGGGTTTAAAAAGTGGTTATTCAACATGAGGCCCGATCCAAATGACATTTTGAATCATTTTTGGTAGAGTCCAAAAAATCAATTTTATGATGAAAAACGATGACCCCGGACCTGTCGAACGTTCAAAAAATGGTCAATATTGATGAAATTTTAACATTTAATCTTTTGACTTTAAATAACTGTTGGATGTGAATTATTACTTTTTCAACTAAAATAAGTGTGTTTAAAGTCATTTCTGTGCCTGAAATTGGCCAAAATTGAAGCTTTTGAGTAAGCGAAAACTCTGTAAAAATGGCAATTTTGGTCACTGTAAGGGTTTAAAAAGTGGTTATTCAACATGAGGCCCGATCCAAATAACATTTTGAATCATTTTTGGTAGAGTCCAAAAAATCAATTTTATGATGAAAAACGATGACCCCGGACCTGTCGAAGGTTCAAAAAATGGTCAATATTGATGAAATTTTAACATTTAATCTTTTGACTTTAAATGACTGTTGGATGTGAATTATTACTTTTTCAACTAAAATAAGTGTGTTTAAAGTCATTTCTGTGCCTGAAATTGGTCAAAATTGAAGCTTTTGAGTGAGCGAAAACTCTGTAAAAATGGCAATTTTGGTCACTGTGAGGGTTTAAAAAGTGGTTATTCAACATGAGGCCCGATCCAAATGACATTTTGAATCATTTTTGGTAGAATCCAAAAAATCAATTTTATGATGAAAAACGATGACCCCGGACCTGTCGAACGTTCAAAAAATGGTCAATATTGATGAAATTTTAACATTTAATCTTTTGACTTTAAATGACTGTTGGATGTGAATTATTACATTTTCCACTGAAATAAGTGTGTTTAAAGTCATTTCTGTGCCTGAAATTGGTCAAAATTGAAGCTTTTGAGTAAGCGAAAACTCTGTAAAAATGGCAATTTTGGTCACTGTGAGGGTTTAAAAAGTAGTTATTCAACATGAGGCCCGATCCAAATGACATTTTGAATCATTTTTGGTAGAGTCCAAAAAATCAATTTTATGATGAAAAACGATGACCCCGGACCAGTCGAACGTTCAAAAAATTGTCAATATTGATGAAATTTTAACATTTAATCTTTTGACTTTAAATGACTGTTGGATGTGAATTATTACTTTTTCAACTAAAATAAGTGTGTTTAAAGTCATTTCTGTGCCTGAAATTGGTCAAAATTGAAGCTTTTGAGTAAGCGAAAACTCTGTAAAAATGGCAATTTTGGTCACTGTGAGGGTTTAAAACGTGGTTATTCAACATGAGGCCCGATCCAAATGACATTTTGAATCATTTTTGGTAGAGTCCAAAAAATCAATTTTATGATGAAAAACGATGACCCCGGACCTGTCGAACGTTCAGAAAATGGTCAATATTGATAAAATGTTAACATTTAATCTTTTGACTTTAAATGACTGTTGGATGTGAATTATTACTTTTTCAACTAAAATAAGTGTGTTTAAAGTCATTTCTGTGCCTGAAATTGGCCAAAATTGAAGCTTTTGAGTAAGCGAAAACTCTGTAAAAATGGCAATTTTGGTCACTGTGAGGGTTTAAAAAGTGGTTATTCAACATGAGGCCCGATCCAAATGACATTTTGAATCATTTTTGGTAGAGTCCAAAAAATCAATTTTATGATGAAAAACGATGACCCCGGACCTGTTGAACGTTCAAAAAAGTGGTCAATATTGATGAAATTTTTAACATTTAATCTTTTGACGTTAAATGACTGTTGGATGTGAATTATTACATTTTCAACTAAAATAAGTGTGTTTAAAGTCATTTCTGTGCCTGAAATTGGCCAAAATTGAAGCTTTTGAGTAAGCGAAAACTCTGTAAAAATGGCAATTTTGGTCACTGTGAGGGTTTAAAAAGTGGTTATTCAACATAAGGCCCGATCCAAATGACATTTTGAATAATTTTTGGTAGAGTCCAAAAAATCAATTTTATGATGAAAAACGATGACCCCGGACCAGTCGAACGTTCAAAAAAGTGGTCAATATTGATGAAATTTTAACATTTAATCTTTTGACTTTAAATGACTGTTGGATGTGAATTATTACTTTTTCAACTAAAATAAGTGTGTTTAAATCATTTCTGTGCCTGAAATTGGTCAAAATTGAAGCTTTTGAATAAGCGAAAACTCTGTAAAATGGCAATTTTGGTCACTGTAAGGGTTTAAAAAGTGGTTATTCAACATGAGGCCCGATTCAAATAACATTTTGAATCATTTTTGGTAGAGTCCAAAAAATCAATTTTATGATGAAAAACGATGACCCCGGACCTGTCGAACGTTCAAAAAATGGTCAATATTGATGAAATTTTAACATTTAATCTTTTGACTTTAAATGACTGTTGGGTGTGAATTATTACTTTTCCAACTAAAATAAGTGTGTTTAAAGTCATTTCTGTGCCTGAAATTGGTCAAAATTGAAGCTTTTGAGTAAGCGAAAACTCTGTAAAAATGGCAATTTTGGTCACTGTGAGGGTTTAAAAAGTGGTTATTCAACATGAGGCCCGATCCAAATGACATTTTGAATCATTTTTGGTAGAGTCCAAAAAATCATTTTTATGATGAAAAACAATGACCCCGGACCTGTCGAACGTTCAGAAAATGGTCAATATTGATAAAATTTTAACATTTAATCTTTTGACTTTAAATGACTGTTGGATGTGAATTATTACTTTTTCAACTAAAATAAGTGTGTTTAAATCATTTCTGTGCCTAAAATTGGTCAAAATTGAAGCTTTTGAGTAAGAGAAAACTCTGTAAAATGGCAATTTTGGTCACTGTGAGGGTTTAAAAAGTGGTTATTCAACATGAGGCCCGATCCAAATGACATTTTGAATCATTTTTGGTAGAGTCCAAAAAATCAATTTTATGATGAAAAACGATGACCCCGACCTGTCGAACGTTCAAAAAATGGTCAATATTGATGAAATTTTAACATTTAATCTTTTGACGGTAAATGACTGTTGGATGTGAATTATTACTTTTTTAACTAAAATAAGTGTGTTTAAAGTCATTTCTGTGCCTGAAATTGGTCAAAATTGAAGCTTTTGAGTAAGCGAAAACTCTGTAAAAATGGCAATTTTGGTCACTGTGAGGGTTTAAAAAGTGGTAATTCAACATGAGGCCCGATCCAAATGACATTTTGAATCATTTTTGGTAGAGTCCAAAAAATCAATTTTATGATGAAAAACGATGACCCCGGACCTGTCGAACGTTCAGAAAATGGTCAATATTGATGAAATTTTAACATTTAATCTTTTGACTTTAAATGACTGTTGGATGTGAATTATTACTTTTTCAACTAAAATAAGTATGTTTAAAGTCATTTCTGTGCCTGAAATTGGCCAAAATTTAAGCTTTTGAGTAAGCGAAAACTCTGTAAAAATGGCAATTTTGGTCACTGTGAGGGTTTAAAAAGTGGTTATTCAACATGAGGCCCGATCCAAATGACATTTTGAATCATTTTTGGTAGAGTCCAAAAAATCAATTTTATGATGAAAAACGATGACCCCGGACCTGTCGAACGTTCAAAAAATGGTCAATATTGATGAAATTTTAACATTTAATCTTTTGACTTTAAATAACTGTTGGATGTGAATTATTACTTTTTCAACTAAAATAAGTGTGTTTAAAGTCATTTCTGTGCCTGAAATTGGCCAAAATTGAAGCTTTTGAGTAAGCGAAAACTCTGTAAAAATGGCAATTTTGGTCACTGTAAGGGTTTAAAAAGTGGTTATTCAACATGAGGCCCGATCCAAATAACATTTTGAATCATTTTTGGTAGAGTCCAAAAAATCAATTTTATGATGAAAAACGATGACCCCGGACCTGTCGAAGGTTCAAAAAATGGTCAATATTGATGAAATTTTAACATTTAATCTTTTGACTTTAAATGACTGTTGGATGTGAATTATTACTTTTTCAACTAAAATAAGTGTGTTTAAAGTCATTTCTGTGCCTGAAATTGGTCAAAATTGAAGCTTTTGAGTGAGCGAAAACTCTGTAAAAATGGCAATTTTGGTCACTGTGAGGGTTTAAAAAGTGGTTATTCAACATGAGGCCCGATCCAAATGACATTTTGAATCATTTTTGGTAGAATCCAAAAAATCAATTTTATGATGAAAAACGATGACCCCGGACCTGTCGAACGTTCAAAAAATGGTCAATATTGATGAAATTTTAACATTTAATCTTTTGACTTTAAATGACTGTTGGATGTGAATTATTACATTTTCCACTGAAATAAGTGTGTTTAAAGTCATTTCTGTGCCTGAAATTGGTCAAAATTGAAGCTTTTGAGTAAGCGAAAACTCTGTAAAAATGGCAATTTTGGTCACTGTGAGGGTTTAAAAAGTAGTTATTCAACATGAGGCCCGATCCAAATGACATTTTGAATCATTTTTGGTAGAGTCCAAAAAAGAAATTTTATGATGAAAAACGATGACCCCGGACCTGTCGAACGTTCAAAAAAGTGGTCAATATTGATGAAATTTCAACATTTAATCTTTTGACGTTAAATGACTGTTGGATGTGAATTATTACTTTTTAAACTAAAATAAGTGTGTTTAAAGTCATTTCTGTGCCTGAAATTGGCCAAAATTGAAGCTTTTGAGTAAGCGAAAACTCTGTAAAAATGGCAATTTTGGTCACTGTGAGGGTTTAAAAAGTGGTTATTCAACATGAGGCCCGATCCAAATGACATTTTGAATAATTTTTGGTAGAGTCCAAAAAATTAATTTTATGATGAAAAACGATGACCCCGGACCAGTCGAACGTTCAAAAAAGTGGTCAATATTGATGAAATTTTAACATTTAATCTTTTGACTTTAAATGACTGTTGGATGTGACTTATTACTTTTTCAACTAAAATAAGTGTGTTTAAATCATTTCTGTGCCTGAAATTGGTCAAAATTGAAGCTTTTGAGTAAGCGAAAACTCTGTAAAATGGCAATTTTGGTCACTGTAAGGGTTTAAAAAGTGGTTATTCAACATGAGGCCCGATCCAAATAACATTTTGAATCATTTTTGGTAGAGTCCAAAAAATCAATTTTATGATGAAAAACGATGACCCCGGACATGTCGAACGTTCAGAAAATGGTCAATATTGATGAAATTTTAACATTTAATCTTTTGACTTTAAATGACTGTTAGATGTGAATTATTACTTTTTCAACTAAAATAAGTGTGTTTAAATCATTTCTGTGCCTGAAATTGGACAAAATTGAAGCTTTTGAGTAAGCGAAAACTCTGTAAAATGGCAATTTTGGTCACTGTAAGGGTTTAAAAAGTGGTTATTCAACATGAGGCCCGATCCAAATAACATTTTGAATCATTTTTGGTAGAGTCCAAAAAATCAATTTTATGATGAAAAACGATGACCCCGGACCTGTCGAACGTTCAAAAAATGGTCAATATTGATGAAATTTTAACATTTAATCTTTTGACTTTAAATGACTGTTCGATGTGAATTATTACTTTTTCAACTAAAATAAGTGTGTTTAAAGTCATTTCTGTGCCTGAAATTGGTCAAAATTGAAGCTTTTGAGTAAGCGAAAACTCTGTAAAAATGGCAATTTTGGTCACTGTGAGGGTTTAAAAAGTGGTAATTCAACATGAGGCCCGATCCAAATGACATTTTGAATCATTTTTGGTAGAGTCCAAAAAATCAATTTTATGATGAAAAACGATGACCCCGGACCTGTCGAACGTTCAGAAAATGGTCAATATTGATGAAATTTTAACATTTAATCTTTTGACTTTAAATGACTGTTGGATGTGAATTATTACTTTTTCAACTAAAATAAGTATGTTTAAAGTCATTTCTGTGCCTGAAATTGGCCAAAATTTAAGCTTTTGAGTAAGCGAAAACTCTGTAAAAATGGCAATTTTGGTCACTGTGAGGGTTTAAAAAGTGGTTATTCAACATGAGGCCCGATCCAAATGACATTTTGAATCATTTTTGGTAGAGTCCAAAAAATCAATTTTATGATGAAAAACTATGACCCCCGACCTGTCGGACGTTCAAAAAAGTGGTCTATATTGATGAAATTTTAACATTTAATCTTTTGACTTTAAATGACTGTTGGATGTGAATTATTACTTTTTCAACTAAAATAAGTGTGTTTAAAGTCATTTCTGTGCCTGAAATTGGTCAAAATTGAAGCTTTTGAGTAAGCGAAAACTCTGTAAAATGGCAATTTTGGTCACTGTAAGGGTTTAAAAAGTGGTTATTCAACATGAGGCCTGATCCAAATGACATTTTGAATAATTTTTGGTAGAGTCCAAAAAATCAATTTTATGATGAAAAACGATGACCCCGGACCAGTCGAACGTTCAAAAAAGTGGTCAATATTGATGAAATTTTAACATTTAATCTTTTGACTTTAAATGACTGTTGGATGTGACTTATTACTTTTTCAACTAAAATAAGTGTGTTTAAATCATTTCTGTGCCTGAAATTGGTCAAAATTGAAGCTTTTGAGTAAGCGAAAACTCTGTAAAATGGCAATTTTGGTCACTGTAAGGGTTTAAAAAGTGGTTATTCAACATGAGGCCCGATCCAAATAACATTTTGAATCATTTTTGGTAGAGTCCAAAAAATCAATTTTATGATGAAAAACGATGACCCCGGACCTGTCGAACGTTCAAAAAATGGTCAATATTGATGAAATTTTAAAATTTAATCTTTTGACTTTAAATAACTGTTGGATGTGAATTATTACTTTTTCAACTAAAATAAGTGTGTTTAAAGTCATTTCTGTGCCTGAAATTGGCCAAAATTGAAGCTTTTGAGTAAGCGAAAACTCTGTAAAAATGGCAATTTTGGTCACTGTGAGGTTTTAAAAAGTGGTTATTCAACATGAGGCCCGATCCAAATGACATTTTGAATCATTTTTGGTAGAGTCCAAAAAATCAATTTTATGATGAAAAACGATGACCCCGGACCTGTCGAACGTTCAGAAAATGGTCAATATTGATGAAATTTTAACATTTAATCTTTTGACTTTAAATGACTGTTAGATGTGAATTATTACTTTTTCAACTAAAATAAGTGTGTTTAAATCATTTCTGTGCCTGAAATTGGCCAAAATTGAAGCTTTTGAGTAAGCGAAAACTCTGTAAAAATTGCAATTTTGGTCACTGTGAGGGTTTAAAAAGTGGTTATTCAACATGAGGCCCTATCCAAATGACATTTTGAATCATTTTTGGTAGAGTCCAAAAAATCAATTTTATGATGAAAAACGATGACCCCGGACCTGTCGAACGTTCAAAAAATGGTCAATATTGATGAAATTTTAACATTTAATCTTTTGACTTTAAATGACTGTTAGATGTGAAATATTACTTTTTCAACTAAAATAAGTGTGTTTAAATCATTTCTGTGCCTAAAATTGGTCAAAATTGAAGCTTTTGAGTAAGCGAAAACTCTGTAAAATGGCAATTTTGGTCACTGTGAGGGTTTAAAAAGTGGTTATTCAACATGAGGCCCGATCCAAATGACATTTTGAATCATTTTTGGTAGAGTCCAAAAAATCAATTTTATGATGAAAAACGATGACCCCGGACCTGTCGAACGTTCAAAAAATGGTCAATATTGATGAAATTTTAACATTTAATCTTTTGACGGTAAATGACTGTTGGATGTGAATTATTACTTTTTCAACTAAAATAAGTGTGTTTAAAGTAATTTCTGTGCCTGAAATTGGTCAAAATTGAAGCTTTTGAGTAAGCGAAAACTCAGTAAAATGGCAATTTTGGTCACTGTAAGGGTTTAAAAAGTGGTTATTCAACATGAGGCCCGATCCAAATAACATTTTGAATCATTTTTGGTAGAGTCCAAAAAATCAATTTTATGATGAAAAACGATGACCCCGGACCTGTCGAACGTTCAAAAAATGGTCAATATTGATGAAATTTTAACATTTAATCTTTTGACTTTAAATGACTGTTGGATGTGAATTATTACTTTTTCAACTAAAATAAGTGTGTTTAAAGTCATTTCTGTGCCTGAAATTGGTCAAAATTGAAGCTTTTGAGTGAGCAAAAACTCTGTAAAAATGGCAATTTTGGTCACTGTGAGGGTTTAAAAAGTGGTTATTCAACATGAGGCCCGATCCAAATGACATTTTGAATCATTTTTGGTAGAATCCAAATAATCAATTTTATGATGAAAAACGATGACCCCGGACCTGTCGAACGTTAAAAAAATGGTCAATATTGATGAAATTTTAACATTTAATCTTTTGACTTTAAATGACTGTTGGATGTGAATTATTACATTTTCCACTGAAATAAGTGTGTTTAAAGTCATTTCTGTGCCTGAAATTGGTCAAAATTGAAGCTTTTGAGTAAGCGAAAACTCTGTAAAAACGGCAATTTTGGTCACTGTGAGGGTTTAAAAAGTGCTTATTCAACATGAGGCCCGATCCAAATAACATTTTGAATCATTTTTGGTAGAGTCCAAAAAATCAATTTTATGATGAAAAACGATGACCCCGGACCTGTCGAACGTTCAAAAAATGGTCAATATTGATGAAATTTTAACATTTAATCTTTTGACTTTAAATGACTGTTGGATGTGAATTATTACTTTTTCAACTAAAATAAGTGTGTTTAAAGTCATTTCTGTGCCTGAAATTGGTCAAAATTGAAGCTTTTGAGTAAGCGAAAACTCTGTAAAAATGGCAATTTTGGTCACTGTGAGGGTTTAAAAAGTGGTTATTCAACATGAGGCCCGATCCAAATGACATTTTGAATCATTTTTGGTAGAGTCCAAAAAATCAGTTTTATGATGAAAAACGATGACCCCGGACCTGTCGAACGTTCATAAAATGGTCAATATTGATGAAATTTTGACATTTAATCTTTTGACTTTAAATGACTGTTGGATGTGAATTATTACTTTTTCAACTAAAATAAGTGTGTTTAAAGTCATTTCTGTGCCTGAAATTGGTCAAAATTGAAGCTTTTGAGTAAGCGAAAACTCTGTAAAAATGGCAATTTTGGTCACTGTGAGGGTTTAAAAAGTGGTTATTCAACATGAGGCCCGATCCAAATGACATTTTGAATCATTTTTGGTAGAGTCCAAAAAATCAATTTTATGATGAAAAACGATGACCCCGGACCAGTCGAACGTTCAAAAAATGGTCAATATTGATGAAATTTTAACATTTAATCTTTTGACTTTAAATGACTGTTGGATGTGAATTATTACTTTTTCAACTAAAATAAGTGTGTTTAAAGTCATTTCTGTGCCTGAAATTGGTCAAAATTGAAGCTTTTGAGTAAGCGAAAACTCTGTAAAAATGGCAATTTTGGTCACTGTGAGGGTTTAAAAAGTGGTTATTCAACATGAGGCCCGATCCAAATGACATTTTGAATCATTTTTGGTAGAGTCCAAAAAATCAATTTTATGATGAAAAACGATGACCCCGGACCTGTCGAACGTTCAGAAAATGGTCAATATTGATAAAATGTTAACATTTAATCTTTTGACTTTAAATGACTGTTGGATGTGAATTATTACTTTTTCAACTAAAATAAGTGTGTTTAAAGTCATTTCTGTGCCTGAAATTGGCCAAAATTGAAGCTTTTGAGTAAGCGAAAACTCTGTAAAAATGGCAATTTTGGTCACTGTGAGGGTTTAAAAAGTGGTTATTCAACATGAGGCCCGATCCAAATGACATTTTGAATCATTTTTGGTAGAGTCCAAAAAATCAATTTTATGATGAAAAACGATGACCCCGGACCTGTCGAACGTTCAAAAAAGTGGTCAATATTGATGAAATTTTTAACATTTAATCTTTTGACGTTAAATGACTGTTGGATGTGAATTATTACATTTTCAACTAAAATAAGTGTGTTTAAAGTCATTTCTGTGCCTGAAATTGGCCAAAATTGAAGCTTTTGAGTAAGCGAAAACTCTGTAAAAATGGCAATTTTGGTCACTGTGAGGGTTTAAAAAGTGGTTATTCAACATGAGGCCCGATCCAAATGACATTTTGAATAATTTTTGGTAGAGTCCAAAAAATCAATTTTATGATGAAAAACGATGACCCCGGACCAGTCGAACGTTCAAAAAAGTGGTCAATATTGATGAAATTTTAACATTTAATCTTTTGACTTTAAATGACTGTTGGATGTGAATTATTACTTTTTCAACTAAAATAAGTGTGTTTAAATCATTTCTGTGCCTGAAATTGGTCAAAATTGAAGCTTTTGAGTAAGCGAAAACTCTGTAAAATGGCAATTTTGGTCACTGTAAGGGTTTAAAAAGTGGTTATTAAACATGAGGCCCGATTCAAATAACATTTTGAATCATTTTTGGTAGAGTCCAAAAAATCAATTTTATGATGAAAAACGATGACCCCGGACCTGTCGAACGTTCAAAAAATGGTCAATATTGATGAAATTTTAACATTTAATCTTTTGACTTTAAATGACTGTTGGGTGTGAATTATTACTTTTCCAACTAAAATAAGTGTGTTTAAAGTCATTTCTGTGCCTGAAATTGGTCAAAATTGAAGCTTTTGAGTAAGCGAAAACTCTGTAAAAATGGCAATTTTGGTCACTGTGAGGGTTTAGAAAGTGGTTATTCAACATGAGGCCCGATCCAAATGACATTTTGAATCATTTTTGGTAGAGTCCAAAAAATCATTTTTATGATGAAAAACAATGACCCCGGACCTGTCGAACGTTCAGAAAATGGTCAATATTGATAAAATTTTAACATTTAATCTTTTGACTTTAAATGACTGTTGGATGTGAATTATTACTTTTTCAACTAAAATAAGTGTGTTTAAAGTCATTTCTGTGCCTGAAATTGGCCAAAATTGAAGCTTTTGAGTAAGCGAAAACTCTGTAAAAATGGCAATTTTGGTCACTGTGAGGGTTTAAAAAGTGGTTATTCAACATGAGGCCCTATCCAAATGACATTTTGAATCATTTTTGGTAGAGTCCAAAAAATCAATTTTATGATGAAAAACGATGACCCCGGACCAGTCGAACATTAAAAAAAGTGGTCAATATTGATGAAATTTTTACATTTAATCTTTTGACTTTAAATGACCGTTAGATGTGAATTATTACTTTTTCAACTAAAATAAGTGTGTTTAAATCATTTCTGTGCCTAAAATTGGTCAAAATTGAAGCTTTTGAGTAAGAGAAAACTCTGTAAAATGGCAATTTTGGTCACTGTGAGGGTTTAAAAAGTGGTTATTCAACATGAGGCCCGATCCAAATGACATTTTGAATCATTTTTGGTAGAGTCCAAAAAATCAATTTTATGATGAAAAACGATGACCCCGACCTGTCGAACGTTCAAAAAATGGTCAATATTGATGAAATTTTAACATTTAATCTTTTGACGGTAAATGACTGTTGGATGTGAATTATTACTTTTTCAACTAAAATAAGTGTGTTTAAAGTCATTTCTGTGCCTGAAATTGGTCAAAATTGAAGCTTTTGAGTAAGCGAAAACTCTGTAAAATGGCAATTTTGGTCACTGTAAGGGTTTAAAAAGTGGTTATTCAACATGAGGCCCGATCCAAATGACATTTTGAATCATTTTTGGTAGAGTCCAAAAAATCATTTTTATGATGAAAAACAATGACCCCGGACCTGTCGAACGTTCAGAAAATGGTCAATATTGATAAAATTTTAACATTTAATCTTTTGACTTTAAATGACTGTTGGATGTGAATTATTACTTTTTCAACTAAAATAAGTGTGTTTAAAGTCATTTCTGTGCCTGAAATTGGCCAAAATTGAAGCTTTTGAGTAAGCGAAAACTCTGTAAAAATGGCAATTTTGGTCACTGTGAGGGTTTAAAAAGTGGTTATTCAACATGAGGCCCTATCCAAATGACATTTTGAATCATTTTTGGTAGAGTCCAAAAAATCAATTTTATGATGAAAAACGATGACCCCGGACCAGTCGAACATTAAAAAAAGTGGTCAATATTGATGAAATTTTTACATTTAATCTTTTGACTTTAAATGACCGTTAGATGTGAATTATTACTTTTTCAACTAAAATAAGTGTGTTTAAATCATTTCTGTGCCTAAAATTGGTCAAAATTGAAGCTTTTGAGTAAGAGAAAACTCTGTAAAATGGCAATTTTGGTCACTGTGAGGGTTTAAAAAGTGGTTATTCAACATGAGGCCCGATCCAAATGACATTTTGAATCATTTTTAGTAGAGTCCAAAAAATCAATTTTATGATGAAAAACGATGACCCCGACCTGTCGAACGTTCAAAAAATGGTCAATATTGATGAAATTTTAACATTTAATCTTTTGACGGTAAATGACTGTTGGATGTGAATTATTACTTTTTCAACTAAAATAAGTGTGTTTAAAGTCATTTCTGTGCCTGAAATTGGTCAAAATTGAAGCTTTTGAGTAAGCGAAAACTCTGTAAAATGGCAATTTTGGTCACTGTAAGGGTTTAAAAAGTGGTTATTCAACATGAGGCCTGATCCAAATGACATTTTGAATAATTTTTGGTAGAGTCCAAAAAATCAATTTTATGATGAAAAACGATGACCCCGGACCAGTCGAACGTTCAAAAAAGTGGTCAATATTGATGTAATTTTAACATTTAATCTTTTGACTTCAAATGACTGTTGGATGTGACTTATTACTTTTTCAACTAAAATAAGTGTGTTTAAATCATTTCTGTGCCTGAAATTGGTCAAAATTGAAGCTTTTGAGTAAGCGAAAACTCTGTAAAATGGCAATTTTGGTCACTGTAAGGGTTTAAAAAGTGGTTATTCAACATGAGGCCCGATCCAAATAACATTTTGAATCATTTTTGGTAGAGTCCAAAAAATCAATTTTATGATGAAAAACGATGACCCCGGACCTGTCGAACGTTCAAAAAATGGTCAATATTGATGAAATTTTAAAATTTAATCTTTTGACTTTAAATAACTGTTGGATGTGAAATATTACTTTTTCAACTAAAATAAGTGTGTTTAAAGTCATTTCTGTGCCTGAAATTGGCCAAAATTGAAGCTTTTGAGTAAGCGAAAACTCTGTAAAAATGGCAATTTTGGTCACTGTGAGGGTTTAAAAAGTGGTTATTCAACATGAGGCCCGATCCAAATGACATTTTGAATCATTTTTGGTAGAGTCCAAAAAATCAATTTTATGATGAAAAACGATGACCCCGGACCTGTCGAACGTTCAGAAAATGGTCAATATTGATGAAATTTTAACATTTAATCTTTTGACTTTAAATGACTGTTGGATGTGAATTATTACTTTTTCAACTAAAATAAGTGTGTTTAAAGTCATTTCTGTGCCTGAAATTGGTCAAAATTGAAGCTTTTGAGTAAGCGAAAACTCTGTAAAATGGCAATTTTGGTCACTGTAAGGGTTTAAAAAGTGGTTATTCAACATGAGGCCCGATCCAAATAACATTTTGAATCATTTTTGGTAGAGTCCAAAAAATCAATTTTATGATGAAAAACGATGACCCCGGACCTGTCGAACGTTCAAGAAATGGTCAATATTGATGAAATTTTAACATTTAATCTTTTGACTTTAAATAACTGTTGGATGTGAATTATTACTTTTTCAACTAAAATAAGTGTGTTTAAAGTCATTTCTGTGCCTGAAATTGGCCAAAATTGAAGCTTTTGAGTAAGCGAAAACTCTGTAAAAATGGCAATTTTGGTCACTGTAAGGGTTTAAAAAGTGGTTATTCAACATGAGGCCCGATCCAAATAACATTTTGAATCATTTTTGGTAGAGTCCAAAAAATCAATTTTATGATGAAAAACGATGACCCCGGACCTGTCGAACGTTCAAAAAATGGTCAATATTGATGAAATTTTAACATTTAATCTTTTGACTTTAAATGACTGTTGGATGTGAATTATTACTTTTTCAACTAAAATAAGTGTGTTTAAAGTCATTTCTGTGCCTGAAATTGGTCAAAATTGAAGCTTTTGAGTGAGCGAAAACTCTGTAAAAATGGCAATTTTGGTCACTGTGAGGGTTTAAAAAGTGGTTATTCAACATGAGGCCCGATCCAAATGACATTTTGAATCATTTTTGGTAGAATCCAAAAAATCAATTTTATGATGAAAAACGATGACCCCGGACCTGTCGAACGTTCAAAAAATGGTCAATATTGATGAAATTTTAACATTTAATCTTTTGACTTTAAATGACTGTTGGATGTGAATTATTACATTTTCCACTGAAATAAGTGTGTTTAAAGTCATTTCTGTGCCTGAAATTGGTCAAAATTGAAGCTTTTGAGTAAGCGAAAACTCTGTAAAAATGGCAATTTTGGTCACTGTGAGGGTTTAAAAAGTAGTTATTCAACATGAGGCCCGATCCAAATGACATTTTGAATCATTTTTGGTAGAGTCCAAAAAAGAAATTTTATGATGAAAAACGATGACCCCGGACCTGTCGAACGTTCAAAAAAGTGGTCAATATTGATGAAATTTCAACATTTAATCTTTTGACGTTAAATGACTGTTGGATGTGAATTATTACTTTTTCAACTAAAATAAGTGTGTTTAAAGTCATTTCTGTGCCTGAAATTGGCCAAAATTGAAGCTTTTGAGTAAGCAAAAACTCTGTAAAAATGGCAATTTTGGTCACTGTGAGGGTTTAAAAAGTGGTTATTCAACATGAGGCCCGATCCTAATGACATTTTGAATCATTTTTGGTAGAGTCCAAAAAATCAATTTTATGATGAAAAACGATGACCCCGGACCTGTCGAACGTTCAGAAAATGGTCAATATTGATAAAATTTTAACATTTAATCTTTTGACTTTAAATGACTGTTGGATGTGAATTATTACTTTTTCAACTAAAATAAGTGTGTTTAAAGTCATTCCTGTGCCTGAAATTGGCCAAAATTGAAGCTTTTGAGTAAGCGAAAACTCTGTAAAAATGGCAATTTTGGTCACTGTGATGGTTTAAAAAGTGGTTATTCAACATGAGGCCCTATCCAAATGACATTTTGAATCATTTTTGGTAGAGTCCAAAAAATCAATTTTATGATGAAAAACGATGACCCCGGACCTGTCGAACGTTCAAAAAATGGTCAATATTGATGAAATTTTAACATTTAATCTTTTGACTTTAAATGACTGTTGGATGTGAATTATTACTTTTTCAACTAAAATAAGTGTGTTTAAAGTCATTTCTGTGCCTTAAATTGGCCAAAATTGAAGCTTTTGAGTAAGCGAAAACTCTGTAAAAATGGCAATTTTGGTCACTGTGAGGGTTTAAAAAGTGGTTATTCAACATGAGGCCCGATTCTAATGACATTTTGAATCATTTTTGGTAGAGTCCAAAAAATCCATTTTATGATGAAAAACGATGACCCCGGACCTGTCGAACGTTCAGAAAATGGTCAATATTGATAAAATTTTAACATTTAATCTTTTGACTTTAAATGACTGTTGGATGTGAATTATTACTTTTTCAACTAAAATAAGTGTGTTTAAAGTCATTCCTGTGCCTGAAATTGGCCAAAATTGAAGCTTTTGAGTAAGCGAAAACTCTGTAAAAATGGCAATTTTGGTCACTGTGAGGGTTTAAAAAGTGGTTATTCAACATGAGGCCCTATCCAAATGACATTTTGAATCATTTTTGGTAGAGTCCAAAAAATCCATTTTATGATGAAAAACGATGACCCCGGACCTGTCGAACGTTCAAAAAATGGTCAATATTGATGAAATTTTAACATTTAATCTTTTGACTTTAAATGACTGTTGGATGTGAATTATTACATTTTCCACTGAAATAAGTGTGTTTAAAGTCATTTCTGTGCCTGAAATTGGTCAAAATTGAAGCTTTTGAGTAAGCAAAAACTCTGTAAAAATGGCAATTTTGGTCACTGTGAGGGTTTAAAAAGTGCTTATTCAACATGAGGCCCGATCCAAATAACATTTTGAATCATTTTTGGTAGAGTCCAAAAAATCAATTTTATGATGAAAAACGATGACCCCGGACCTGTCGAACGTTCAAAAAATGGTCAATATTGATGAAATTTTAACATTTAATCTTTTGACTTTAAATGACTGTTGGATGTGAATTATTACTTTTTCAACTAAAATAAGTGTGTTTAAAGTCATTTCTGTGCCTTAAATTGGCCAAAATTGAAGCTTTTGAGTAAGCGAAAACTCTGTAAAAATGGCAATTTTGGTCACTGTGAGGGTTTAAAAAGTGGTTATTCAACATGAGGCCCGATCCTAATGACATTTTGAATCATTTTTGGTAGAGTCCAAAAAATCAATTTTATGATGAAAAACGATGACCCCGGACCTGTCGAACGTTCAGAAAATGGTCAATATTGATAAAATTTTAACATTTAATCTTTTGACTTTAAATGACTGTTGGATGTGAATTATTACTTTTTCAACTAAAATAAGTGTGTTTAAAGTCATTCCTGTGCCTGAAATTGGCCAAAATTGAAGCTTTTGAGTAAGCGAAAACTCTGTAAAAATGGCAATTTTGGTCACTGTGAGGGTTTAAAAAGTGGTTATTCAACATGAGGCCCTATCCAAATGACATTTTGAATCATTTTTGGTAGAGTCCAAAAAATCAATTTTATGATGAAAAACGATGACCCCGGACCTGTCGAACGTTCAAAAAATGGTCAATATTGATGAAATTTTAACATTTAATCTTTTGACTTTAAATGACTGTTGGATGTGAATTATTACTTTTTCAACTAAAATAAGTGTGTTTAAAGTCATTTCTGTGCCTTAAATTGGCCAAAATTTAAGCTTTTGAGTAAGCGAAAACTCTGTAAAAATGGCAATTTTGGTCACTGTGAGGGTTTAAAAAGTGGTTATTCAACATGAGGCCCGATCCTAATGACATTTTGAATCATTTTTGGTAGAGTCCAAAAAATCCATTTTATGATGAAAAACGATGACCCCGGACCTGTCGAACGTTCAGAAAATGGTCAATATTGATAAAATTTTAACATTTAATCTTTTGACTTTAAATGACTGTTGGATGTGAATTATTACTTTTTCAACTAAAATAAGTGTGTTTAAAGTCATTCCTGTGCCTGAAATTGGCCAAAATTGAAGCTTTTGAGTAAGCGAAAACTCTGTAAAAATGGCAATTTTGGTCACTGTGAGGGTTTAAAAAGTGGTTATTCAACATGGGGCCCTATCCAAATGACATTTTGAATCATTTTTGGTAGAGTCCAAAAAATCAATTTTATGATGAAAAACGATGACCCCGGACCTGTCGAACGTTCAAAAAATGGTCAATATTGATGAAATTTTAACATTTAATCTTTTGACTTTAAATGACTGTTAGATGTGAATTATTACTTTTTCAACTAAAATAAGTGTGTTTAAATCATTTCTGTGTCTAAAATTGGTCAAAATTGAAGCTTTTGAGTAAGCGAAAACTCTGTAAAAATGGCAATTTTGGTCACTGTGAGGGTTTAAAAAGTGGTTATTCAACATGAGGCCCGATCCAAATGACATTTTGAATCATTTTTGGTAGAGTCCAAAAAATCAGTTTTATGATGAAAAACGATGACCCCGGACCTGTCGAACGTTCATAAAATGGTCAATATTGATGAAATTTTGACATTTAATCTTTTGACTTTAAATGACTGTTGGATGTGAATTATTACTTTTTCAACTAAAATAAGTGTGTTTAAAGTCATTTCTGTGCCTGAAATTGGTCAAAATTGAAGCTTTTGAGTAAGCGAAAACTCTGTAAAAATGGCAATTTTGGTCACTGTGAGGGTTTAAAAAGTGGTTATTCAACATGAGGCCCGATCCAAATGACATTTTGAATCATTTTTGGTAGAGTCCAAAAAATCAATTTTATGATGAAAAACGATGACCCCGGACCAGTCGAACGTTCAAAAAATGGTCAATATTGATGAAATTTTAACATTTAATCTTTTGACTTTAAATGACTGTTGGATGTGAATTATTACTTTTTCAACTAAAATAAGTGTGTTTAAAGTCATTTCTGTGCCTGAAATTGGTCAAAATTGAAGCTTTTGAGTAAGCGAAAACTCTGTAAAAATGGCAATTTTGGTCACTGTGAGGGTTTAAAAAGTGGTTATTCAACATGAGGCCCGATCCAAATGACATTTTGAATCATTTTTGGTAGAGTCCAAAAAAATCAATTTTATGATGAAAAACGATGACCCCGGACCTGTCGAACGTTCAGAAAATGGTCAATATTGATAAAATGTTAACATTTAATCTTTTGACTTTAAATGACTGTTGGATGTGAATTATTACTTTTTCAACTAAAATAAGTGTGTTTAAAGTCATTTCTGTGCCTGAAATTGGCCAAAATTGAAGCTTTTGAGTAAGCTGTAAAAATGGCAATTTTGGTCACTGTGAGGGTTTAAAAAGTAGTTATTCAACATGAGGCCCGATCCAAATGACATTTTGAATCATTTTTGGTAGAGTCCAAAAAAGAAATTTTATGATGAAAAACGATGACCCCGGACCTGTCGAACGTTCAAAAAAGTGGTCAATATTGATGAAATTTCAACATTTAATCTTTTGACGTTAAATGACTGTTGGATGTGAATTATTACTTTTTCAACTAAAATAAGTGTGTTTAAAGTCATTTCTGTGCCTGAAATTGGCCAAAATTGAAGCTTTTGAGTAAGCAAAAACTCTGTAAAAATGGCAATTTTGGTCACTGTGAGGGTTTAAAAAGTGCTTATTCAACATGAGGCCCGATCCAAATAACATTTTGAATCATTTTTGGTAGAGTCCAAAAAATCAATTTTATGATGAAAAACGATGACCCCGGACCTGTCGAACGTTCAAAAAATGGTCAATATTGATGAAATTTTAACATTTAATCTTTTGACTTTAAATGACTGTTGGATGTGAATTATTACTTTTTCAACTAAAATAAGTGTGTTTAAAGTCATTCCTGTGCCTGAAATTGGCCAAAATTGAAGCTTTTGAGTAAGCGAAAACTCTGTAAAAATGGCAATTTTGGTCACTGTGAGGGTTTAAAAAGTGGTTATTCAACATGAGGCCCTATCCAAATGACATTTTGAATCATTTTTGGTAGAGTCCAAAAAATCAATTTTATGATGAAAAACGATGACCCCGGACCTGTCGAACGTTCAAAAAATGGTCAATATTGATGAAATTTTAACATTTAATCTTTTGACTTTAAATGACTGTTGGATGTGAATTATTACTTTTTCAACTAAAATAAGTGTGTTTAAAGTCATTTCTGTGCCTTAAATTGGCCAAAATTGAAGCTTTTGAGTAAGCGAAAACTCTGTAAAAATGGCAATTTTGGTCACTGTGAGGGTTTAAAAAGTGGTTATTCAACATGAGGCCCGATCCTAATGACATTTTGAATCATTTTTGGTAGAGTCCAAAAAATCAATTTTATGATGAAAAACGATGACCCCGGACCTGTCGAACGTTCAGAAAATGGTCAATATTGATAAAATTTTAACATTTAATCTTTTGACTTTAAATGACTGTTGGATGTGAATTATTACTTTTTCAACTAAAATAAGTGTGTTTAAAGTCATTCCTGTGCCTGAAATTGGCCAAAATTGAAGCTTTTGAGTAAGCGAAAACTCTGTAAAAATGGCAATTTTGGTCACTGTGAGGGTTTAAAAAGTGGTTATTCAACATGAGGCCCGATCCAAATGACATTTTGAATCATTTTTGGTAGAGTCCAAAAAAGAAATTTTATGATGAAAAACGATGACCCCGGACCTGTCGAACGTTCAAAAAAGTGGTCAATATTGATGAAATTTCAACATTTAATCTTTTGACGTTAAATGACTGTTGGATGTGAATTATTACTTTTTCAACTAAAATAAGTGTGTTTAAAGTCATTTCTGTGCCTGAAATTGGCCAAAATTGAAGCTTTTGAGTAAGCAAAAACTCTGTAAAAATGGCAATTTTGGTCACTGTGAGGGTTTAAAAAGTGCTTATTCAACATGAGGCCCGATCCAAATAACATTTTGAATCATTTTTGGTAGAGTCCAAAAAATCAATTTTATGATGAAAAACGATGACCCCGGACCTGTCGAACGTTCAAAAAATGGTCAATATTGATGAAATTTTAACATTTAATCTTTTGACTTTAAATGACTGTTGGATGTGAATTATTACTTTTTCAACTAAAATAAGTGTGTTTAAAGTCATTCCTGTGCCTGAAATTGGCCTAAATTGAAGCTTTTGAGTAAGCGAAAACTCTGTAAAAATGGCAATTTTGGTCACTGTGAGGGTTTAAAAAGTGGTTATTCAACATGAGGCCCTATCCAAATGACATTTTGAATCATTTTTGGTAGAGTCCAAAAAATCAATTTTATGAGGAAAAACGATGACCCCGGACCTGTCGAACGTTCAAAAAATGGTCAATATTGATGAAATTTTAACATTTAATCTTTTGACTTTAAATGACTGTTGGATGTGAATTATTACTTTTTCAACTAAAATAAGTGTGTTTAAAGTCATTTCTGTGCCTTAAATTGGCCAAAATTGAAGCTTTTGAGTAAGCGAAAACTCTGTAAAAATGGCAATTTTGGTCACTGTGAGGGTTTAAAAAGTGGTTATTCAACATGAGGCCCGATCCTAATGACATTTTGAATCATTTTTGGTAGAGTCCAAAAAATCAATTTTATGATGAAAAACGATGACCCCGGACCTGTCGAACGTTCAGAAAATGGTCAATATTGATAAAATTTTAACATTTAATCTTTTGACTTTAAATGACTGTTGGATGTGAATTATTACTTTTTCAACTAAAATAAGTGTGTTTAAAGTCATTCCTGTGCCTGAAATTGGCCAAAATTGAAGCTTTTGAGTAAGCGAAAACTCTGTAAAAATGGCAATTTTGGTCACTGTGAGGGTTTAAAAAGTGGTTATTCAACATGAGGCCCTATCCAAATGACATTTTGAATCATTTTTGGTAGAGTCCAAAAAATCAATTTTATGAGGAAAAACGATGACCCCGGACCTGTCGAACGTTCAAAAAATGGTCAATATTGATGAAATTTTAACATTTAATCTTTTGACTTTAAATGACTGTTGGATGTGAATTATTACTTTTTCAACTAAAATAAGTGTGTTTAAAGTCATTTCTGTGCCTGAAATTGGTCAAAATTGAAGCTTTTGAGTGAGCGAAAACTCTGTAAAAATGGCAATTTTGGTCACTGTGAGGGTTTAAAAAGTGGTTATTCAACATGAGGCCCGATCCAAATGACATTTTGAATCATTTTTGGTAGAATCCAAAAAATCAATTTTATGATGAAAAACGATGACCCCGGACCTGTCGAACGTTCAAAAAATGGTCAATATTGATGAAATTTTAACATTTAATCTTTTGACTTTAAATGACTGTTGGATGTGAATTATTACATTTTCCACTGAAATAAGTGTGTTTAAAGTCATTTCTGTGCCTGAAATTGGTCAAAATTGAAGCTTTTGAGTAAGCGAAAACTCTGTAAAAATGGCAATTTTGGTCACTGTGAGGGTTTAAAAAGTAGTTATTCAACATGAGGCCCGATCCAAATGACATTTTGAATCATTTTTGGTAGAGTCCAAAAAAGAAATTTTATGATGAAAAACGATGACCCCGGACCTGTCGAACGTTCAAAAAAGTGGTCAATATTGATGAAATTTCAACATTTAATCTTTTGACGTTAAATGACTGTTGGATGTGAATTATTACTTTTTCAACTAAAATAAGTGTGTTTAAAGTCATTTCTGTGCCTGAAATTGGCCAAAATTGAAGCTTTTGAGTAAGCAAAAACTCTGTAAAAATGGCAATTTTGGTCACTGTGAGGGTTTAAAAAGTGCTTATTCAACATGAGGCCCGATCCAAATAACATTTTGAATCATTTTTGGTAGAGTCCAAAAAATCAATTTTATGATGAAAAACGATGACCCCGGACCTGTCGAACGTTCAAAAAATGGTCAATATTGATGAAATTTTAACATTTAATCTTTTGACTTTAAATGACTGTTGGATGTGAATTATTACTTTTTCAACTAAAATAAGTGTGTTTAAAGTCATTTCTGTGCCTGAAATTGGTCAAAATTGAAGCTTTTGAGTAAGCGAAAACTCTGTAAAAATGGCAATTTTGGTCACTGTGAGGGTTTAAAAAGTGGTTATTCAACATGAGGCCCGATCCAAATGACATTTTGAATCATTTTTGGTAGAGTCCAAAAAATCAGTTTTATGATGAAAAACGATGACCCCGGACCTGTCGAACGTTCATAAAATGGTCAATATTGATGAAATTTTGACATTTAATCTTTTGACTTTAAATGACTGTTGGATGTGAATTATTACTTTTTCAACTAAAATAAGTGTGTTTAAAGTCATTTCTGTGCCTGAAATTGGTCAAAATTGAAGCTTTTGAGTAAGCGAAAACTCTGTAAAAATGGCAATTTTGGTCACTGTGAGGGTTTAAAAAGTGGTTATTCAACATGAGGCCCGATCCAAATGACATTTTGAATCATTTTTGGTAGAGTCCAAAAAAATCAATTTTATGATGAAAAACGATGACCCCGGACCAGTCGAACGTTCAAAAAATGGTCAATATTGATGAAATTTTAACATTTAATCTTTTGACTTTAAATGACTGTTGGATGTGAATTATTACTTTTTCAACTAAAATAAGTGTGTTTAAAGTCATTTCTGTGCCTGAAATTGGTCAAAATTGAAGCTTTTGAGTAAGCGAAAACTCTGTAAAAATGGCAATTTTGGTCACTGTGAGGGTTTAAAAAGTGGTTATTCAACATGAGGCCCGATCCAAATGACATTTTGAATCATTTTTGGTAGAGTCCAAAAAATCAATTTTATGATGAAAAACGATGACCCCGGACCTGTCGAACGTTCAGAAAATGGTCAATATTGATAAAATGTTAACATTTAATCTTTTGACTTTAAATGACTGTTGGATGTGAATTATTACTTTTTCAACTAAAATAAGTGTGTTTAAAGTCATTTCTGTGCCTGAAATTGGCCAAAATTGAAGCTTTTGAGTAAGCGAAAACTCTGTAAAAATGGCAATTTTGGTCACTGTGAGGGTTTAAAAAGTGGTTATTCAACATGAGGCCCGATCCAAATGACATTTTGAATCATTTTTGGTAGAGTCCAAAAAATCAATTTTATGATGAAAAACGATGACCCCGGACCTGTCGAACGTTCAAAAAAGTGGTCAATATTGATGAAATTTTTAACATTTAATCTTTTGACGTTAAATGACTGTTGGATGTGAATTATTACATTTTCAACTAAAATAAGTGTGTTTAAAGTCATTTCTGTGCCTGAAATTGGCCAAAATTGAAGCTTTTGAGTAAGCGAAAACTCTGTAAAAATGGCAATTTTGGTCACTGTGAGGGTTTAAAAAGTGGTTATTCAACATGAGGCCCGATCCAAATGACATTTTGAATAATTTTTGGTAGAGTCCAAAAAATCAATTTTATGATGAAAAACGATGACCCCGGACCAGTCGAACGTTCAAAAAAGTGGTCAATATTGATGAAATTTTAACATTTAATCTTTTGACTTTAAATGACTGTTGGATGTGAATTATTACTTTTTCAACTAAAATAAGTGTGTTTAAATCATTTCTGTGCCTGAAATTGGTCAAAATTGAAGCTTTTGAGTAAGCGAAAACTCTGTAAAATGGCAATTTTGGACACTGTAAGGGTTTAAAAAGTGGTTATTCAACATGAGGCCCGATTCAAATAACATTTTGAATCATTTTTGGTAGAGTCCAAAAAATCAATTTTATGATGAAAAACGATGACCCCGGACCTGTCGAACGTTCAAAAAATGGTCAATATTGATGAAATTTTAACATTTAATCTTTTGACTTTAAATGACTGTTGGGTGTGAATTATTACTTTTCCAACTAAAATAAGTGTGTTTAAAGTCATTTCTGTGCCTGAAATTGGTCAAAATTGAAGCTTTTGAGTAAGCGAAAACTCTGTAAAAATGGCAATTTTGGTCACTGTGAGGGTTTAAAAAGTGGTTATTCAACATGAGGCCCGATCCAAATGACATTTTGAATCATTTTTGGTAGAGTCCAAAAAATCATTTTTATGATGAAAAACAATGACCCCGGACCTGTCGAACGTTCAGAAAATGGTCAATATTGATAAAATTTTAACATTTAATCTTTTGACTTTAAATGACTGTTGGATGTGAATTATTACTTTTTCAACTAAAATAAGTGTGTTTAAAGTCATTTCTGTGCCTGAAATTGGCCAAAATTGAAGCTTTTGAGTAAGCGAAAACTCTGTAAAAATGGCAATTTTGGTCACTGTGAGGGTTTAAAAAGTGGTTATTCAACATGAGGCCCTATCCAAATGACATTTTGAATCATTTTTGGTAGAGTCCAAAAAATCAATTTTATGATGAAAAACGATGACCCCGGACCAGTCGAACATTAAAAAAAGTGGTCAATATTGATGAAATTTTAACATTTAATCTTTTGACTTTAAATGACCGTTAGATGTGAATTATTACTTTTTCAACTAAAATAAGTGTGTTTAAATCATTTCTGTGCCTAAAATTGGTCAAAATTGAAGCTTTTGAGTAAGAGAAAACTCTGTAAAATGGCAATTTTGGTCACTGTGAGGGGTTAAAAAGTGGTTATTCAACATGAGGCCCGATCCAAATGACATTTTGAATCATTTTTGGTAGAGTCCAAAAAATCAATTTTATGATGAAAAACGATGACCCCGACCTGTCGAACGTTCAAAAAATGGTCAATATTGATGAAATTTTAACATTTAATCTTTTGACGGTAAATGACTGTTGGATGTGAATTATTACTTTTTCAACTAAAATAAGTGTGTTTAAAGTCATTTCTGTGCCTGAAATTGGTCAAAATTGAAGCTTTTGAGTAAGCGAAAACTCTGTAAAAATGGCAATTTTGGTCACTGTGAGGGTTTAAAAAGTGGTTATTCAACATGAGGCCCGATCCAAATGACATTTTGAATCATTTTTGGTAGAGTCCAAAAAATCAGTTTTATGATGAAAAACGATGACCCCGGACCTGTCGAACGTTCATAAAATGGTCAATATTGATGAAATTTTGACATTTAATCTTTTGACTTTAAATGACTGTTGGATGTGAATTATTACTTTTTCAACTAAAATAAGTGTGTTTAAAGTCATTTCTGTGCCTGAAATTGGTCAAAATTGAAGCTTTTGAGTAAGCGAAAACTCTGTAAAAATGGCAATTTTGGTCACTGTGAGGGTTTAAAAAGTGGTTATTCAACATGAGGCCCGATCCAAATGACATTTTGAATCATTTTTGGTAGAGTCCAAAAAATCAATTTTATGATGAAAAACGATGACCCCGGACCAGTCGAACGTTCAAAAAATGGTCAACATTGATGAAATTTTAACATTTAATCTTTTGACTTTAAATGACTGTTGGATGTGAATTATTACTTTTTCAACTAAAATAAGTGTGTTTAAAGTCATTTCTGTGCCTGAAATTGGTCAAAATTGAAGCTTTTGAGTAAGCGAAAACTCTGTAAAAATGGCAATTTTGGTCACTGTGAGGGTTTAAAAAGTGGTTATTCAACATGAGGCCCGATCCAAATGACATTTTGAATCATTTTTGGTAGAGTCCAAAAAATCAATTTTATGATGAAAAACGATGACCCCGGACCTGTCGAACGTTCAGAAAATGGTCAATATTGATAAAATGTTAACATTTAATCTTTTGACTTTAAATGACTGTTGGATGTGAATTATTACTTTTTCAACTAAAATAAGTGTGTTTAAAGTCATTTCTGTGCCTGAAATTGGCCAAAATTGAAGCTTTTGAGTAAGCGAAAACTCTGTAAAAATGGCAATTTTGGTCACTGTGAGGGTTTAAAAAGTGGTTATTCAACATGAGGCCCGATCCAAATGACATTTTGAATCATTTTTGGTAGAGTCCAAAAAATCAATTTTATGATGAAAAACGATGACCCCGGACCTGTCGAACGTTCAAAAAAGTGGTCAATATTGATGAAATTTTAACATTTAATCTTTTGACTTTAAATGACTGTTGGATGTGAAATATTACTTTTTCAACTAAAATAAGTGTGTTTAAATCATTTCTGTGCCTGAAATTGGTCAAAATTGAAGCTTTTGAGTAAGCGAAAACTCTGTAAAATGGCAATTTTGGACACTGTAAGGGTTTAAAAAGTGGTTATTCAACATGAGGCCCGATTCAAATAACATTTTGAATCATTTTTGGTAGAGTCCAAAAAATCATTTTTATGATGAAAAACAATGACCCCGGACCTGTCGAACGTTCAGAAAATGGTCAATATTGATAAAATTTTAACATTTAATCTTTTGACTTTAAATGACTGTTGGATGTGAATTATTACTTTTTCAACTAAAATAAGTGTGTTTAAAGTCATTTCTGTGCCTGAAATTGGCCAAAATTGAAGCTTTTGAGTAAGCGAAAACTCTGTAAAAATGGCAATTTTGGTCACTGTGAGGGTTCAAAAAGTGGTTATTCAACATGAGGCCCTATCCAAATGACATTTTGAATCATTTTTGGTAGAGTCCAAAAAATCAATTTTATGATGAAAAACGATGACCCCGGACCAGTCGAACATTAAAAAAAGTGGTCAATATTGATGAAATTTTAACATTTAATCTTTTGACTTTAAATGACCGTTAGATGTGAATTATTACTTTTTCAACTAAAATAAGTGTGTTTAAATCATTTCTGTGCCTAAAATTGGTCAAAATTGAAGCTTTTGAGTAAGAGAAAACTCTGTAAAATGGCAATTTTGGTCACTGTGAGGGTTTAAAAAGTGGTTATTCAACATGAGGCCCGATCCAAATGACATTTTGAATCATTTTTGGTAGAGTCCAAAAAATCAATTTTATGATGAAAAACGATGACCCCGACCTGTCGAACGTTCAAAAAATGGTCAATATTGATGAAATTTTAACATTTAATCTTTTGACGGTAAATGACTGTTGGATGTGAATTATTACTTTTTCAACTAAAATAAGTGTGTTTAAAGTCATTTCTGTGCCTGAAATTGGTCAAAATTGAAGCTTTTGAGTAAGCGAAAACTCTGTAAAAATGGCAATTTTGGTCACTGTGAGGGTTTAAAAAGTGGTAATTCAACATGAGGCCCGATCCAAATGACATTTTGAATCATTTTTGGTAGAGTCCAAAAAATCAATTTTATGATGAAAAACGATGACCCCGGACCTGTCGAACGTTCAGAAAATGGTCAATATTGATGAAATTTTAACATTTAATCTTTTGACTTTAAATGACTGTTGGATGTGAATTATTACTTTTTCAACTAAAATAAGTATGTTTAAAGTCATTTCTGTGCCTGAAATTGGCCAAAATTTAAGCTTTTGAGTAAGCGAAAACTCTGTAAAAATGGCAATTTTGGTCACTGTGAGGGTTTAAAAAGTGGTTATTCAACATGAGGCCCGATCCAAATGACATTTTGAATCATTTTTGGTAGAGTCCAAAAAATCAATTTTATGATGAAAAACGATGACCCCGGACCTGTCGAACGTTCAAAAAATGGTCAATATTGATGAAATTTTAACATTTAATCTTTTGACTTTAAATAACTGTTGGATGTGAATTATTACTTTTTCAACTAAAATAAGTATGTTTAAAGTCATTTCTGTGCCTGAAATTGGCCAAAATTGAAGCTTTTGAGTAAGCGAAAACTCTGTAAAAATGGCAATTTTGGTCACTGTAAGGGTTTAAAAAGTGGTTATTCAACATGAGGCCCGATCCAAATAACATTTTGAATCATTTTTGGTAGAGTCCAAAAAATCAATTTTATGATGAAAAACGATGACCCCGGACCTGTCGAAGGTTCAAAAAATGGTCAATATTGATGAAATTTTAACATTTAATCTTTTGACTTTAAATGACTGTTGGATGTGAATTATTACTTTTTCAACTAAAATAAGTGTGTTTAAAGTCATTTCTGTGCCTGAAATTGGTCAAAATTGAAGCTTTTGAGTGAGCGAAAACTCTGTAAAAATGGCAATTTTGGTCACTGTGAGGGTTTAAAAAGTGGTTATTCAACATGAGGCCCGATCCAAATGACATTTTGAATCATTTTTGGTAGAATCCAAAAAATCAATTTTATGATGAAAAACGATGACCCCGGACCTGTCGAACGTTCAAAAAATGGTCAATATTGATGAAATTTTAACATTTAATCTTTTGACTTTAAATGACTGTTGGATGTGAATTATTACATTTTCCACTGAAATAAGTGTGTTTAAAGTCATTTCTGTGCCTGAAATCGGTCAAAATTGAAGCTTTTGAGTAAGCGAAAACTCTGTAAAAATGGCAATTTTGGTCACTGTGAGGGTTTAAAAAGTAGTTATTCAACATGAGGCCCGATCCAAATGACATTTTGAATCATTTTTGGTAGAGTCCAAAAAAGAAATTTTATGATGAAAAACGATGACCCCGGACCTGTCGAACGTTCAAAAAAGTGGTCAATATTGATGAAATTTCAACATTTAATCTTTTGACGTTAAATGACTGTTGGATGTGAATTATTACTTTTTCAACTAAAATAAGTGTGTTTAAAGTCATTTCTGTGCCTGAAATTGGCCAAAATTGAAGCTTTTGAGTAAGCGAAAACTCTGTAAAAATGGCAATTTTGGTCACTGTGAGGGTTTAAAAAGTAGTTATTCAACATGAGGCCCGATCCAAATGACATTTTGAATCATTTTTGGTAGAATCCAAAAAATCAATTTTATGATGAAAAACGATGACCCCGGACCTGTCGAAGGTTCAAAAAATGGTCAATATTGATGAAATTTTAACATTTAATCTTTTGACTTTAAATAACTGTTGGATGTGAATTATTACTTTTTCAACTAAAATAAGTGTGTTTAAAGTCATTTCTGTGCCTGAAATTGGCCAAAATTGAAGCTTTTGAGTAAGCGAAAACTCTGTAAAAATGGCAATTTTGGTCACTGTAAGGGTTTAAAAAGTGGTTATTCAACATGAGGCCCGATCCAAATAACATTTTGAATCATTTTTGGTAGAGTCCAAAAAATCAATTTTATGATGAAAAACGATGACCCCGGACCTGTCGAAGGTTCAAAAAATGGTCAATATTGATGAAATTTTAACATTTAATCTTTTGACTTTAAATGACTGTTGGATGTGAATTATTACTTTTTCAACTAAAATAAGTGTGTTTAAAGTCATTTCTGTGCCTGAAATTGGTCAAAATTGAAGCTTTTGAGTGAGCGAAAACTCTGTAAAAATGGCAATTTTGGTCACTGTGAGGGTTTAAAAAGTGGTTATTCAACATGAGGCCCGATCCAAATGACATTTTGAATCATTTTTGGTAGAATCCAAAAAATCAATTTTATGATGAAAAACGATGACCCCGGACCTGTCGAACGTTCAAAAAATGGTCAATATTGATGAAATTTTAACATTTAATCTTTTGACTTTAAATGACTGTTGGATGTGAATTATTACATTTTCCACTGAAATAAGTGTGTTTAAAGTCATTTCTGTGCCTGAAATTGGTCAAAATTGAAGCTTTTGAGTAAGCGAAAACTCTGTAAAAATGGCAATTTTGGTCACTGTGAGGGTTTAAAAAGTAGTTATTCAACATGAGGCCCGATCCAAATGACATTTTGAATCATTTTTGGTAGAGTCCAAAAAAGAAATTTTATGATGAAAAACGATGACCCCGGACCTATCGAACGTTCAAAAAAGTGGTCAATATTGATGAAATTTCAACATTTAATCTTTTGACGTTAAATGACTGTTGGATGTGAATTATTACTTTTTCAACTAAAATAAGTGTGTTTAAAGTCATTTCTGTGCCTGAAATTGGCCAAAATTGAAGCTTTTGAGTAAGCGAAAACTCTGTAAAAATGGCAATTTTGGTCACTGTGAGGGTTTAAAAAGTAGTTATTCAACATGAGGCCCGATCCAAATGACATTTTGAATCATTTTTGGTAGAGTCCAAAAAAGAAATTTTATGATGAAAAACGATGACCCCGGACCTGTCGAACGTTCAAAAAATGGTCAATATTGATGAAATCTTAACATTTAATCTTTTGACGGTAAATGACTGTTGGATGTGAATTATTACTTTTTCAACTAAAATAAGTGTGTTTAAAGTAATTTCTGTGCCTGAAATTGGCCAAAATTGAAGCTTTTGAGTAAGCAAAAACTCTGTAAAAATGGCAATTTTGGTCACTGTGAGGGTTTAAAAAGTGCTTATTCAACATGAGGCCCGATCCAAATAACATTTTGAATCATTTTTGGTAGAGTCCAAAAAATCAATTTTATGATGAAAAACGATGACCCCGGACCTGTCGAACGTTCAAAAAATGGTCAATATTGATGAAATTTTAACATTTAATCTTTTGAATTTAAATGACTGTTAGATGTGAATTATTACTTTTTCAACTAAAATAAGTGTGTTTAAATCATTTCTGTGCCTAAAATTGGTCAAAATTGAAGCTTTTGAGTAAGCGAAAACTCTGTAAAATGGCAATTTTGGTCACTGTGAGGGTTTAAAAAGTGGTTATTCAACATGAGGCCCGATCCAAATGACATTTTGAATCATTTTTGGTAGAGTCCAAAAAAGAAATTTTATGATGAAAAACGATGACCCCGGACCTGTCGAACGTTCAAAAAAGTGGTCAAAATTGATGAAATTTCAACATTTAATCTTTTGACGTTAAATGACTGTTGGATGTGAATTATTACTTTTTCAACTAAAATAAGTGTGTTTAAAGTCATTTCTGTGCCTGAAATTGGCCAAAATTGAAGCTTTTGAGTAAGCAAAAACTCTGTAAAAATGGCAATTTTGGTCACTGTGAGGGTTTAAAAAGTGCTTATTCAACATGAGGCCCGATCCAAATAACATTTTGAATCATTTTTGGTTGAGTCCAAAAAATCAATTTTATGATGAAAAACGATGACCCCGGACCTGTCGAACGTTCAAAAAATGGTCAATATTGATGAAATTTTAACATTTAATCTTTTGACTTTAAATGACTGTTGGATGTGAATTATTACTTTTTCAACTAAAATAAGTGTGTTTAAAGTCATTTCTGTGCCTTAAATTGGCCAAAATTGAAGCTTTTGAGTAAGCGAAAACTCTGTAAAAATGGCAATTTTGGTCACTGTGAGGGTTTAAAAAGTGGTTATTCAACATGAGGCCCGATCCTAATGACATTTTGAATCATTTTTGGTAGAGTCCAAAAAATCAATTTTATGATGAAAAACGATGACCCCGGACCTGTCGAACGTTCAAAAAATGGTCAATATTGATGAAATCTTAACATTTAATCTTTTGACGGTAAATGACTGTTGGATGTGAATTATTACTTTTTCAACTAAAATAAGTGTGTTTAAAGTAATTTCTGTGCCTGAAATTGGCCAAAATTGAAGCTTTTGAGTAAGCAAAAACTCTGTAAAAATGGCAATTTTGGTCACTGTGAGGGTTTAAAAAGTGCTTATTCAACATGAGGCCCGATCCAAATAACATTTTGAATCATTTTTGGTAGAGTCCAAAAAATCAATTTTATGATGAAAAACGATGACCCCGGACCTGTCGAACGTTCAAAAAATGGTCAATATTGATGAAATTTTAACATTTAATCTTTTGAATTTAAATGACTGTTAGATGTGAATTATTACTTTTTCAACTAAAATAAGTGTGTTTAAATCATTTCTGTGCCTAAAATTGGTCAAAATTGAAGCTTTTGAGTAAGCGAAAACTCTGTAAAATGGCAATTTTGGTCACTGTGAGGGTTTAAAAAGTGGTTATTCAACATGAGGCCCGATCCAAATGACATTTTGAATCATTTTTGGTAGAGTCCAAAAAAGAAATTTTATGATGAAAAACGATGACCCCGGACCTGTCGAACGTTCAAAAAAGTGGTCAAAATTGATGAAATTTCAACATTTAATCTTTTGACGTTAAATGACTGTTGGATGTGAATTATTACTTTTTCAACTAAAATAAGTGTGTTTAAAGTCATTTCTGTGCCTGAAATTGGCCAAAATTGAAGCTTTTGAGTAAGCAAAAACTCTGTAAAAATGGCAATTTTGGTCACTGTGAGGGTTTAAAAAGTGCTTATTCAACATGAGGCCCGATCCAAATAACATTTTGAATCATTTTTGGTTGAGTCCAAAAAATCAATTTTATGATGAAAAACGATGACCCCGGACCTGTCGAACGTTCAAAAAATGGTCAATATTGATGAAATTTTAACATTTAATCTTTTGACTTTAAATGACTGTTGGATGTGAATTATTACTTTTTCAACTAAAATAAGTGTGTTTAAAGTCATTTCTGTGCCTTAAATTGGCCAAAATTGAAGCTTTTGAGTAAGCGAAAACTCTGTAAAAATGGCAATTTTGGTCACTGTGAGGGTTTAAAAAGTGGTTATTCAACATGAGGCCCGATCCTAATGACATTTTGAATCATTTTTGGTAGAGTCCAAAAAATCAATTTTATGATGAAAAACGATGACCCCGGACCTGTCGAACGTTCAGAAAATGGTCAATATTGATAAAATTTTAACATTTAATCTTTTGACTTTAAATGACTGTTGGATGTGAATTATTACTTTTTCAACTAAAATAAGTGTGTTTAAAGTCATTCCTGTGCCTGAAATTGGCCAAAATTGAAGCTTTTGAGTAAGCGAAAACTCTGTAAAAATGGCAATTTTGGTCACTTTGAGGGTTTAAAAAGTGGTTATTCAACATGAGGCCCTATCCAAATGACATTTTGAATCATTTTTGGTAGAGTCCAAAAAAATCAATTTTATGATGAAAAACGATGACCCCGGACCTGTCGAACGTTCAAAAAATGGTCAATATTGATGAAATTTTAACATTTAATCTTTTGACTTTAAATGACTGTTGGATGTGAATTATTACTTTTTCAACTAAAATAAGTGTGTTTAAAGTCATTTCTGTGCCTTAAATTGGCCAAAATTGAAGCTTTTGAGTAAGCGAAAACTCTGTAAAAATGGCAATTTTGGTCACTGTGGGGGGTTTAAAAAGTGGTTATTCAACATGAGGCCCGATCCTAATGACATTTTGAATCATTTTTGGTAGAGTCCAAAAAATCAATTTTATGATGAAAAACGATGACCCCGGACCTGTCAAACATTCAAAAAATGGTCAATATTGATGAAATTTTAACATTTAATCTTTTGACTTTAAATGACTGTTAGATGTGAATTATTACTTTTTCAACTAAAATAAGTGTGTTTAAATCATTTCTGTGCCTAAAATTGGTCAAAATTGAAGCTTTTGAGTAAGCGAAAACTCTGTAAAATGGCAATTTTGGTCACTGTGAGGGTTTAAAAAGTGGTTATTCAACATGAGGCCCGATCCAAATGACATTTTGAATCATTTTTGGTAGAGTCCAAAAAATCAATTTTATGATGAAAAACGATGACCCCGGACCTGTCGAACGTTCAAAAAATGGTCAATATTGATGAAATCTTAACATTTAATCTTTTGACGGTAAATGACTGTTGGATGTGAATTATTACTTTTTCAACTAAAATAAGTGTGTTTAAAGTAATTTCTGTGCCTGAAATTGGCCAAAATTGAAGCTTTTGAGTAAGCAAAAACTCTGTAAAAATGGCAATTTTGGTCACTGTGAGGGTTTAAAAAGTAGTTATTCAACATGAGGCCCGATCCAAATGACATTTTGAATCATTTTTGGTAGAGTCCAAAAAATCAATTTTATGATGAAAAACGATGACCCCGGACCTGTCGAACGTTCAAAAAATGGTCAATATTGATGAAATCTTAACATTTAATCTTTTGACGGTAAATGACTGTTGGATGTGAATTATTACTTTTTCAACTAAAATAAGTGTGTTTAAAGTAATTTCTGTGCCTGAAATTGGCCAAAATTGAAGCTTTTGAGTAAGCAAAAACTCTGTAAAAATGGCAATTTTGGTCACTGTGAGGGTTTAAAAAGTGCTTATTCAACATGAGGCCCGATCCAAATAACATTTTGAATCATTTTTGGTAGAGTCCAAAAAATCAATTTTATGATGAAAAACGATGACCCCGGACCTGTCGAACGTTCAAAAAATGGTCAATATTGATGAAATTTTAACATTTAATCTTTTGAATTTAAATGACTGTTAGATGTGAATTATTACTTTTTCAACTAAAATAAGTGTGTTTAAATCATTTCTGTGCCTAAAATTGGTCAAAATTGAAGCTTTTGAGTAAGCGAAAACTCTGTAAAATGGCAATTTTGGTCACTGTGAGGGTTTAAAAAGTGGTTATTCAACATGAGGCCCGATCCAAATGACATTTTGAATCATTTTTGGTAGAGTCCAAAAAATCAATTTTATGATGAAAAACGATGACCCCGGACCTGTCGAACGTTCAAAAAATGGTCAATATTGATGAAATTTTAACATTTAATCTTTTGACGGTAAATGACTGTTGGATGTGAATTATTACTTTTTCAACTAAAATAAGTGTGTTTAAAGTAATTTCTGTGCCTGAAATTGGTCAAAATTGAAGCTTTTGAGTAAGCGAAAACTCAGTAAAATGGCAATTTTGGTCACTGTAAGGGTTTAAAAAGTGGTTATTCAACATGAGGCCCTATCCAAATGACATTTTGAATCATTTTTGGTAGAGTCTAAAAAATCAATTTTATGATGAAAAACGATGACCCCGGACCTGTCGAACATTCAAAAAATGGTCAATATTGATGAAATTTTAACATTTAATCTTTTGACTTTAAATGACTGTTAGATGTGAATTATTACTTTTTCAACTAAAATAAGTGTGTTTAAATCATTTCTGTGCCTAAAATTGGTCAAAATTGAAGCTTTTGAGTAAGCGAAAACTCTGTAAAATGGCAATTTTGGTCACTGTGAGGGTTTAAAAAGTGGTTATTCAACATGAGGCCCGATCCAAATGACATTTTGAATCATTTTTGGTAGAGTCCAAAAAATCAATTTTATGATGAAAAACGATGACCCCGGACCTGTCGAACGTTCAAAAAATGGTCAATATTGATGAAATTTTAACATTTAATCTTTTGACGGTAAATGACTGTTGGATGTGAATTATTACTTTTTCAACTAAAATAAGTGTGTTTAAAGTAATTTCTGTGCCTGAAATTGGCCAAAATTGAAGCTTTTGAGTAAGCAAAAACTCTGTAAAAATGGCAATTTTGGTCACTGTGAGGGTTTAAAAAGTAGTTATTCAACATGAGGCCCGATCCAAATGACATTTTGAATCATTTTTGGTAGAGTCCAAAAAAGAAATTTTATGATGAAAAACGATGACCCCGGACCTGTCGAACGTTCAAAAAAGTGGTCAATATTGATGAAATTTCAACATTTAATCTTTTGACGTTAAATGACTGTTGGATGTGAATTATTACTTTTTCAACTAAAATAAGTGTGTTTAAAGTCATTTCTGTGCCTGAAATTGGCCAAAATTGAAGCTTTTGAGTAAGCAAAAACTCTGTAAAAATGGCAATTTTGGTCACTGTGAGGGTTTAAAAAGTGCTTATTCAACATGAGGCCCGATCCAAATAACATTTTGAATCATTTTTGGTAGAGTCCAAAAAATCAATTTTATGATGAAAAACGATGACCCCGGACCTGTCGAACGTTCAAAAAATGGTCAATATTGATGAAATTTTAACATTTAATCTTTTGAATTTAAATGACTGTTAGATGTGAATTATTACTTTTTCAACTAAAATAAGTGTGTTTAAATCATTTCTGTGCCTAAAATTGGTCAAAATTGAAGCTTTTGAGTAAGCGAAAACTCTGTAAAATGGCAATTTTGGTCACTGTGAGGGTTTAAAAAGTGGTTATTCAACATGAGGCCCGATCCAAATGACATTTTGAATCATTTTTGGTAGAGTCCAAAAAATCAATTTTATGATGAAAAACGATGACCCCGGACCTGTCGAACGTTCAAAAAATGGTCAATATTGATGAAATTTTAACATTTAATCTTTTGACGGTAAATGACTGTTGGATGTGAATTATTACTTTTTCAACTAAAATAAGTGTGTTTAAAGTAATTTCTGTGCCTGAAATTGGTCAAAATTGAAGCTTTTGAGTAAGCGAAAACTCAGTAAAATGGCAATTTTGGTCACTGTAAGGGTTTAAAAAGTGGTTATTCAACATGAGGCCCTATCCAAATGACATTTTGAATCATTTTTGGTAGAGTCTAAAAAATCAATTTTATGATGAAAAACGATGACCCCGGACCTGTCGAACATTCAAAAAATGGTCAATATTGATGAAATTTTAACATTTAATCTTTTGACTTTAAATGACTGTTAGATGTGAATTATTACTTTTTCAACTAAAATAAGTGTGTTTAAATCATTTCTGTGCCTAAAATTGGTCAAAATTGAAGCTTTTGAGTAAGCGAAAACTCTGTAAAATGGCAATTTTGGTCACTGTGAGGGTTTAAAAAGTGGTTATTCAACATGAGGCCCGATCCAAATGACATTTTGAATCATTTTTGGTAGAGTCCAAAAAATCAATTTTATGATGAAAAACGATGACCCCGGACCTGTCGAACGTTCAAAAAATGGTCAATATTGATGAAATTTTAACATTTAATCTTTTGACGGTAAATGACTGTTGGATGTGAATTATTACTTTTTCAACTAAAATAAGTGTGTTTAAAGTAATTTCTGTGCCTGAAATTGGCCAAAATTGAAGCTTTTGAGTAAGCAAAAACTCTGTAAAAATGGCAATTTTGGTCACTGTGAGGGTTTAAAAAGTAGTTATTCAACATGAGGCCCGATCCAAATGACATTTTGAATCATTTTTGGTAGAGTCCAAAAAAGAAATTTTATGATGAAAAACGATGACCCCGGACCTGTCGAACGTTCAAAAAAGTGGTCAATATTGATGAAATTTCAACATTTAATCTTTTGACGTTAAATGACTGTTGGATGTGAATTATTACTTTTTCAACTAAAATAAGTGTGTTTAAAGTCATTTCTGTGCCTGAAATTGGCCAAAATTGAAGCTTTTGAGTAAGCAAAAACTCTGTAAAAATGGCAATTTTGGTCACTGTGAGGGTTTAAAAAGTGCTTATTCAACATGAGGCCCGATCCAAATAACATTTTGAATCATTTTTGGTAGAGTCCAAAAAATCAATTTTATGATGAAAAACGATGACCCCGGACCTGTCGAACGTTCAAAAAATGGTCAATATTGATGAAATTTTAACATTTAATCTTTTGACTTTAAATGACTGTTGGATGTGAATTATTACTTTTTCAACTAAAATAAGTGTGTTTAAAGTCATTTCTGTGCCTTAAATTGGCCAAAATTGAAGCTTTTGAGTAAGCGAAAACTCTGTAAAAATGGCAATTAAGGTCACTGTGAGGGTTTAAAAAGTGGTTATTCAACATGAGGCCCGATCCTAATGACATTTTGAATCATTTTTGGTAGAGTCCAAAAAATCAATTTTATGATGAAAAACGATGACCCCGGACCTGTCGAACGTTCAAAAAATGGTCAATATTGATGAAATTTTAACATTTAATCTTTTGACTTTAAATGACTGTTGGATGTGAATTATTACTTTTTCAACTAAAATAAGTGTGTTTAAAGTCATTTCTGTGCCTTAAATTGGCCAAAATTGAAGCTTTTGAGTAAGCGAAAACTCTGTAAAAATGGCAATTTTGGTCACTGTGAGGGTTTAAAAAGTGGTTATTCAACATGAGGCCCGATCCTAATGACATTTTGAATCATTTTTGGTAGAGTCCAAAAAATCAATTTTATGATGAAAAACGATGACCCCGGACCTGTCGAACGTTCAGAAAATGGTCAATATTGATAAAATTTTAACATTTAATCTTTTGACTTTAAATGACTGTTGGATGTGAATTATTACTTTTTCAACTAAAATAAGTGTGTTTAAAGTCATTCCTGTGCCTGAAATTGGCCAAAATTGAAGCTTTTGAGTAAGCGAAAACTCTGTAAAAATGGCAATTTTGGTCACTGTGAGGGTTTAAAAAGTGGTTATTCAACATGAGGCCCTATCCAAATGACATTTTGAATCATTTTTGGTAGAGTCCAAAAAATCAATTTTATGATGAAAAACGATGACCCCGGACCTATCGAACGTTCAAAAAATGGTCAATATTGATGAAATTTTAACATTTAATCTTTTGACTTTAAATGACTGTTAGATGTGAATTATTACTTTTTCAACTAAAATAAGTGTGTTTAAATCATTTCTGTGCCTAAAATTGGTCAAAATTGAAGCTTTTGAGTAAGCGAAAACTCTGTAAAATGGCAATTTTGGTCACTGTGAGGGTTTAAAAAGTGGTTATTCAACATGAGGCCCGATCCAAATGACATTTTGAATCATTTTTGGTAGAGTCCAAAAAATCAATTTTATGATGAAAAACGATGACCCCGGACCTGTCGAACGTTCAAAAAATGGTCAATATTGATGAAATTTTAACATTTAATCTTTTGACGGTAAATGACTGTTGGATGTGAATTATTACTTTTTCAACTAAAATAAGTGTGTTTAAAGTAATTTCTGTGCCTGAAATTGGTCAAAATTGAAGCTTTTGAGTAAGCGAAAACTCAGTAAAATGGCAATTTTGGTCACTGTAAGGGTTTAAAAAGTGGTTATTCAACATGAGGCCCGATCCAAATAACATTTTGAATCATTTTTGGTAGAGTCAAAAAAATCAATTTTATGATGAAAAACGATGACCCCGGACCTGTCGAACGTTCAAAAAATGGTCAATATTGATGAAATTTTAACATTTAATCTTTTGACTTTAAATGACTGTTGGATGTGAATTATTACTTTTTCAACTAAAATAAGTGTGTTTAAAGTCATTTCTGTGCCTGAAATTGGTCAAAATTGAAGCTTTTGAGTGAGCGAAAAACTCTGTAAAAATGGCAATTTTGGTCACTGTGAGGGTTTAAAAAGTGGTTATTCAACATGAGGCCCGATCCAAATGACATTTTGAATCATTTTTGGTAGAATCCAAAAAATCAATTTTATGATGAAAAACGATGACCCCGGACCTGTCGAACGTTCAAAAAATGGTCAATATTGATGAAATTTTAACATTTAATCTTTTGACTTTAAATGACTGTTGGATGTGAATTATTACATTTTCCACTAAAATAAGTGTGTTTAAAGTAATTTCTGTGCCTGAAATTGGCCAAAATTGAAGCTTTTGAGTAAGCAAAAACTCTGTAAAAATGGCAATTTTGGTCACTGTGAGGGTTTAAAAAGTAGTTATTCAACATGAGGCCCATAACATCTTGAATCATTTTTGGTAGAGTCCAAAAAATCAATTTTATGATGAAAAACGATGACCCCGGACCTGTCGAACGTTCAAAAAATGGTCAATATTGATGAAATTTTAACATTTAATCTTTTGACTTTAAATGACTGTTGGATGTGAATTATTACATTTTCAACTAAAATAAATGTGTTTAAAGTCATTTCTGTGCCTGAAATTGGTCAAAATTGAAGCTTTTGAGTAAGCGAAAACTCTGTAAAAATGGCAATTTTGGTCACTGTGAGGGTTTAAAAAGTGGTTATTCAACATGAGGCCCGATCCAAATGACATTTTGAATCATTTTTGGTAGAGTCCAAAAAATCAATTTTATGATGAAAAACGATGGCCCCGGACCTGTCGAACGTTCAGAAAATGGTCAATATTGATGAAATTTTAACATTTAATCTTTTGACTTTAAATGACTGTTGGATGTGAATTATTACTTTTTCAACTAAAATAAGTGTGTTTAAAGTCATTTCTGTGCCTGAAATTGGTCAAAATTGAAGCTTTTGAGTAAGCGAAAACTCTGTAAAAATGGCAATTTTGGTCACTGTGAGGGTTTAAAAAGTGGTTATTCAACATGAGGCCCGATCCAAATGACATTTTGAATCATTTTTGGTAGAGTCCAAAAAATCAATTTTATGATGAAAAACGATGACCCCGGACCTGTCGAACGTTCAGAAAATGGTCAATATTGATAAAATTTTAACATTTAATCTTTTGACTTTAAATGACTGTTAGATGTGAATTATTACTTTTTCAACTAAAATAAGTGTGTTTAAATCATTTCTGTGCCTAAAATTGGTCAAAATTGAAGCTTTTGAGTAAGCGAAAACTCTGTAAAATGGCAATTTTGGTCACTGAGAGGGTTTAAAAAGTGGTTATTCAACATGAGGCCCGATCCAAATGACATTTTGAATCATTTTTGGTAGAGTCCAAAAAATCAATTTTATGATGAAAAACGATGACCCCGGACCTGTCGAACATTCAAAAAATGGTCAATATTGATGAAATTTTAACATTTAATCTTTTGACGGTAAATGACTGTTGGATGTGAATTGTTACTTTTTCAACTAAAATAAGTGTGTTTAAAGTCATGTCTCTGCCTGAAATTGGTCAAAATTGAAACTTTTGAGTAAGCGAAAACTCTGTAAAATGGCAATTTTGGTCACTGTAAGGGTTTAAAAAGTGGTTATTCAACATGAGGCCCGATCCAAATGACATTTTGAATCATTTTTGGTAGAGTCCAAAAAATCAATTTTATGATGAAAAACGATGACCCCGGACCTGTCGAACGTTCAGAAAATGGTCAATATTGATGAAATTTTAACATTTAATCTTTTGACTTTAAATGACTGTTGGATTTGAATTATTACTTTTTCAACTAAAATAAGTGTGTTTAAATCATTTCTGTGCCTGAAATTGGTCAAAATTGAAGCTTTTGAGTAAGCGAAAACTCTGTAAAATGGCAATTTTGGTCACTGTAAGGGTTTAAAAAGTGGTTATTCAACATGAGGCCCGATCCAAATAACATTTTGAATCATTTTTTGTAGAGTCCAAAAAATCAATTTTATGATGAAAAACGATGACCCCGGACCTGTCGAACGTTCAAAAAATGGTCAATATTGATGAAATTTTAACATTTAATCTTTTGACTTTAAATGACTGTTGGATGTGAATTATTACTTTTTCAACTAAAATAAGTGTGTTTAAAGTCATTTCTGTGCCTGAAATTGGTCAAAATTGAAGCTTTTGAGTGCGCGAAAACTGTGTAAAAATGGCAATTTTGGTCACTGTGAGGGTTTAAAAAGTGGTTATTCAACATGAGGCCCGATCCAAATGACATTTTGAATCATTTTTGGTAGAATCCAAAAAATCAATTTTATGATGAAAAACGATGACCCCGGACCTGTCGAACGTTCAAAAAATGGTCAATATTGATGAAATTTTAACATTTAATCTTTTGACTTTAAATGACTGTTGGATGTGAATTATTACATTTTCAACTGAAATAAGTGTGTTTAATGTCATTTCTGTGCCTGAAATTGGTCAAATTGAAGCTTTTGAGTAAGCGAAAACTCTGTAAAAATGGCAATTTTGGTCACTGTGAGGGTTTAAAAAGTGGTTATTCAACATGAGGCCCGATCCAAATGACATTTTGAATCATTTTTGGTAGAGTCCAAAAAATCAATTTTATGATGAAAAACGATGACCCTGGACCTGTCGAACGTTCAGAAAATGGTCAATATTGATGAAATTTTAACATTTAATCTTTTGACTGTAAATGACTGTTGGATGTGAATTATTACTTTTTCAACTAAAATAAGTGTGTTTAAAGTCATTTCTGTGCCTGAAATTGGCCAAAATTGAAGCTTTTGAGTAAGCGAAAACTCTGTAAAAATGGCAATTTTTGTCACTGTGAGGGTTTAAAAAGTGGTTATTCAACATGAGGCCCGATCCAAATGACATTTTGGATAATTTTTGGTAGAGTCCAAAAAATCAATTTTATGATGAAAAAAAAAATGGCAATTTTGGTCACTGTGAGGGTTTAAACAGTGGTTATTCAACATGAGGCCCGATCCTAATGACATTTTGAATCATTTTTGGTAGAGTCCAAAAAATCAATTTTATGATGAAAAACGATGACCCCGGACCAGTCGAACGTTCAAAAAATGGTCAATATTGATGAAATTTTAACATTTAATCTTTTGACTTTAAATGACTGTTGGATGTGAATTATTACTTTTTCAACTAAAATAAGTGTGTTTAAATCATTTCTGTGCCTGAAATTGGTCAAAATTGAAGCTTTTGAGTAAGCGAAAACTCTGTAAAATGGCAATTTTGGTCACTGTAAGGGTTTAAAAAGTGGTTATTCAACATGAGGCCCGATCCAAATAACATTTTGAATCATTTTTGGTAGAGTCCAAAAAATCAATTTTATGATGAAAAACGATGACCCCGGACCTGTCGAACGTTCAAAAAATGGTCAATATTGATGAAATTTTAACATTTAATCTTTTGACTTTAAATGACTGTTGGATGTGAATTATTACTTTTTCAACTAAAATAAGTGTGTTTAAAGTCATTTCTGTGCCTGAAATTGGTCAAAATTGAAGCTTTTGAGTGAGCGAAAACTGTGTAAAAATGGCAATTTTGGTCACTGTGAGGGTTTAAAAAGTGGTTATTCAACATGAGGCCCGATCCAAATGACATTTTGAATCATTTTTGGTAGAATCCAAAAAATCAATTTTATGATGAAAAATGATGACCCCGGACCTGTCGAACGTTCAAAAAATGGTCAATATTGATGAAATTTTAACATTTAATCTTTTGACTTTAAATGACTGTTTGATGTAAATTATTACTTTTTCAACTAAAATAAGTGTGTTTAAAGTCATTTCTGTGCCTGAAATTGGCCAAAATTGAAGCTTTTGAGTAAGCGAAAACTCTGTAAAAATGGCAATTTTTGTCACTGTGAGGGTTTAAAAAGTGGTTATTCAACATGAGGCCCGATCCAAATGACATTTTGAATAATTTTTGGTAGAGTCCAAAAAATCAATTTTATGATGAAAAACAATGACCCCGGACCAGTCGAACGTTCAAAAAAGTGGTCAATATTGATGAAATTTTAACATTTAATCTTTTGACTTTAAATGACTGTTGGATGTGAATTATTACTTTTTCAACTAAAATAAGTGTGTTTAAATCATTTCTGTGCCTGAAATTGGTCAAAATTGAAGCTTTTGAGTAAGCAAAAACTCTGTAAAATGGCAATTTTGGTCACTGTAAGGGTTTAAAAAGTGGTTATTCAACATGAGGCCCGATCCAAATAACATTTTGAATCATTTTTGGTAGAGTCCAAAAAATCAATTTTATGATGAAAAACGATGACCCCGGACCTGTCGAACGTTCAAAAAATGGTCAATATTAATGACATTTTAACATTTAATCTTTTGACGGTAAATGACTGTTGGATGTGAATTATTACTTTTTCAACTAAAATAAGGGTGTTTAAAGTCATTTCTCTGCCTGAAATTGGTCAAAATTGAAGCTTTTGAGTAAGCGAAAACTCTGTAAAATGGCAATTTTGGTCACTGTAAGGGTTTAAAAAGTGGTTATTCAACATGAGGCCCGATCCAAATAACATTTTGAATCATTTTTGGTAGAGTCCAAAAAATCAATTTTATGATGTAAAACGATGACCCCGGACCTGTCGAACGTTCAAAAAATGGTCAATATTGATGAAATTTTAACATTTAATCTTTTGACTTTAAATGACTGTTCGATGTGAATAATTACTTTTTCAACTAAAATAAGTGTGTTTAAAGCCATTTCTGTGCCTGAAATTGGTCAAAATTTAAGCTTTTGAGTAAGCGAAAACTCTGTAAAAATGGCAATTTTGGTCACTGTGAGGGTTTAAAAAGTGGTTATTCAACATGAGGCCCGATCCAAATGACATTTTGAATCATTTTTGGTAGAGTCCAAAAAATCAATTTTATGATGAAAAACGATGACCCCGGACCTGTCGAACGTTCAGAAAATGGTCAATATTGATGAAATTTTAACATTTAATCTTTTGACTTTAAATGACTGTTGGATTTGAATTATTACTTTTTCAACTAAAATAAGTGTGTTTAAATCATTTCTGTGCCTGAAATTGGTCAAAATTGAAGCTTTTGAGTAAGCGAAAACTCTGTAAAATGGCAATTTTGGTCACTGTAAGGGTTTAAAAAGTGGTTATTCAACATGAGGCCCGATCCAAATAACATTTTGAATCATTTTTTGTAGAGTCCAAAAAATCAATTTTATGATGAAAAACGATGACCCCGGACCTGTCGAACGTTCAAAAAATGGTCAATATTGATGAAATTTTAACATTTAATCTTTTGACTTTAAATGACTGTTGGATGTGAATTATTACTTTTTCAACTAAAATAAGTGTGTTTAAAGTCATTTCTGTGCCTGAAATTGGTCAAAATTGAAGCTTTTGAGTGCGCGAAAACTGTGTAAAAATGGCAATTTTGGTCACTGTGAGGGTTTAAAAAGTGGTTATTCAACATGAGGCCCGATCCAAATGACATTTTGAATCATTTTTGGTAGAATCCAAAAAATCAATTTTATGATGAAAAACGATGACCCCGGACCTGTCGAACGTTCAAAAAATGGTCAATATTGATGAAATTTTAACATTTAATCTTTTGACTTTAAATGACTGTTGGATGTGAATTATTACATTTTCAACTGAAATAAGTGTGTTTAATGTCATTTCTGTGCCTGAAATTGGTCAAATTGAAGCTTTTGAGTAAGCGAAAACTCTGTAAAAATGGCAATTTTGGTCACTGTGAGGGTTTAAAAAGTGGTTATTCAACATGAGGCCCGATCCAAATGACATTTTGAATCATTTTTGGTAGAGTCCAAAAAATCAATTTTATGATGAAAAACGATGACCCTGGACCTGTCGAACGTTCAGAAAATGGTCAATATTGATGAAATTTTAACATTTAATCTTTTGACTGTAAATGACTGTTGGATGTGAATTATTACTTTTTCAACTAAAATAAGTGTGTTTAAAGTCATTTCTGTGCCTGAAATTGGCCAAAATTGAAGCTTTTGAGTAAGCGAAAACTCTGTAAAAATGGCAATTTTTGTCACTGTGAGGGTTTAAAAAGTGGTTATTCAACATGAGGCCCGATCCAAATGACATTTTGGATAATTTTTGGTAGAGTCCAAAAAATCAATTTTATGATGAAAAAAAAAATGGCAATTTTGGTCACTGTGAGGGTTTAAACAGTGGTTATTCAACATGAGGCCCGATCCTAATGACATTTTGAATCATTTTTGGTAGAGTCCAAAAAATCAATTTTATGATGAAAAACGATGACCCCGGACCAGTCGAACGTTCAAAAAATGGTCAATATTGATGAAATTTTAACATTTAATCTTTTGACTTTAAATGACTGTTGGATGTGAATTATTACTTTTTCAACTAAAATAAGTGTGTTTAAATCATTTCTGTGCCTGAAATTGGTCAAAATTGAAGCTTTTGAGTAAGCGAAAACTCTGTAAAATGGCAATTTTGGTCACTGTAAGGGTTTAAAAAGTGGTTATTCAACATGAGGCCCGATCCAAATAACATTTTGAATCATTTTTGGTAGAGTCCAAAAAATCAATTTTATGATGAAAAACGATGACCCCGGACCTGTCGAACGTTCAAAAAATGGTCAATATTGATGAAATTTTAACATTTAATCTTTTGACTTTAAATGACTGTTGGATGAGAATTATTACTTTTTCAACTAAAATAAGTGTGTTTAAAGTCATTTCTGTGCCTGAAATTGGTCAAAATTGAAGCTTTTGAGTGAGCGAAAACTGTGTAAAAATGGCAATTTTGGTCACTGTGAGGGTTTAAAAAGTGGTTATTCAACATGAGGCCCGATCCAAATGACATTTTGAATCATTTTTGGTAGAATCCAAAAAATCAATTTTATGATGAAAAATGATGACCCCGGACCTGTCGAACGTTCAAAAAATGGTCAATATTGATGAAATTTTAACATTTAATCTTTTGACTTTAAATGACTGTTTGATGTAAATTATTACTTTTTCAACTAAAATAAGTGTGTTTAAAGTCATTTCTGTGCCTGAAATTGGCCAAAATTGAAGCTTTTGAGTAAGCGAAAACTCTGTAAAAATGGCAATTTTTGTCACTGTGAGGGTTTAAAAAGTGGTTATTCAACATGAGGCCCGATCCAAATGACATTTTGAATAATTTTTGGTAGAGTCCAAAAAATCAATTTTATGATGAAAAACAATGACCCCGGACCAGTCGAACGTTCAAAAAAGTGGTCAATATTGATGAAATTTTAACATTTAATCTTTTGACTTTAAATGACTGTTGGATGTGAATTATTACTTTTTCAACTAAAATAAGTGTGTTTAAATCATTTCTGTGCCTGAAATTGGTCAAAATTGAAGCTTTTGAGTAAGCAAAAACTCTGTAAAATGGCAATTTTGGTCACTGTAAGGGTTTAAAAAGTGGTTATTCAACATGAGGCCCGATCCAAATAACATTTTGAATCATTTTTGGTAGAGTCCAAAAAATCAATTTTATGATGAAAAACGATGACCCCGGACCTGTCGAACGTTCAAAAAATGGTCAATATTAATGACATTTTAACATTTAATCTTTTGACGGTAAATGACTGTTGGATGTGAATTATTACTTTTTCAACTAAAATAAGGGTGTTTAAAGTCATTTCTCTGCCTGAAATTGGTCAAAATTGAAGCTTTTGAGTAAGCGAAAACTCTGTAAAATGGCAATTTTGGTCACTGTAAGGGTTTAAAAAGTGGTTATTCAACATGAGGCCCGATCCAAATAACATTTTGAATCATTTTTGGTAGAGTCCAAAAAATCAATTTTATGATGTAAAACGATGACCCCGGACCTGTCGAACGTTCAAAAAATGGTCAATATTGATGAAATTTTAACATTTAATCTTTTGACTTTAAATGACTGTTCGATGTGAATAATTACTTTTTCAACTAAAATAAGTGTGTTTAAAGCCATTTCTGTGCCTGAAATTGGTCAAAATTTAAGCTTTTGAGTAAGCGAAAACTCTGTAAAAATGGCAATTTTGGTCACTGTGAGGGTTTAAAAAGTGGTTATTCAACATGAGGCCCGATCCAAATTACATTTTGAAAATCAGTTTGGTAGAGTCCAAAAAATCAATTTTATGATGAAAAACGATGACCCCGGACCTGTCGAACGTTCAGAAAATGGTCAATATTGATGACATTTTAACATTTAATCTTTTGACTTTAAATGACTGTTGGATGTGAATTATTACTTTTTCAACTAAAATAAGTATGTTTAAAGTCATTTCTGTGCCTGAAATTGGCCAAAATTGAAGCTTTTGAGTAAGCGAAAACTCTGTAAAAATGGCAATTTTGGTCACTGTGAGGGTTTAAAAAGTGGTTATTCAACATGAGGCCCTATCCAAATGACATTTTGAATAATTTTTGGTAGAGTCCAAAAAATCAATTTTATGATGAAAAACGATGACCCCGGACCTGTCGAACGTTCAGAAAATGGTCAATATTGATGAAATTTTAACATTTAATCTTTTGACTTTAAATGACTGTTGGATGTGAATTATTACTTTTTCAACTAAAATAAGTGTGTTTAAATCATTTCTGTGCCTGAAACTGGTCAAAATTGAAGCTTTTGAGTAAGCAAAAACTCTGTAAAATGGCAATTTTGGTCACTGTAAGGGTTTAAAAAGTGGTTATTCAACATGAGGCCCGATCCAAATAACATTTTGAATCATTTTTGGTAGAGTCCAAAAAATCAATTTTATGATGAAAAACGATGACCCCGGACCTGTCGAACGTTCAAAAAATGGTCAATATTGATGAAATTTTAACATTTAATCTTTTGACTTTAAATGACTGTTCGATGTGAATTATTACTTTTTCAACTAAAATAAGTGTGTTTAAAGTCATTTCTGTGCCTGAAATTGGTCAAAATTGAAGCTTTTGAGTAAGCGAAAACTCTGTAAAAATGGCAATTTTGGTCACTGTGAGGGTTTAAAAAGTGGTTATTCAACATGAGGCCCGATCCAAATGACATTTTGAATCATTTTTGGTAGAGTTCAAAAAATCAATTTTATGATGAAAAACGATGACCCCGGACCTGTCGAACGTTCAGAAAATGGTCAATATTGATGAAATTTTAACATTTAATCTTTTGACTTTAAATGACTGTTGGATGTGAATTATTACTTTTTCAACTAAAATAAGTATGTTTAAAGTCATTTCTGTGCCTGAAATTGGCTAAAATTGAAGCTTTTGAGTAAGCGAAAACTCTGTAAAAATGGCAATTTTGGTCACTGTGAGGGTTTAAAAAGTGGTTATTCAACATGAGGCCCGATCCAAATGACATTTTGAATCATTTTTGGTAGAGTCCAAAAAATCAATTTTATGATGAAAAACGATGACCCCGGACCTGTCGAACGTTCAAAAAAGTGGTCAATATTGATGCAATTTTAACATTTAATCTTTTGACTTTAAATGACTGTTGGATGTGAATTATTACTTTTTCAACTAAAATAAGTGTGTTTAAAGTCATTTCTGTGCCTGAAATTGGCCAAAATTGAAGCTTTTGAGTAAGCGAAAACTCTGTAAAAATGGCAATTTTGGTCACTGTGAGGGTTTAAAAAGTGGTTATTCAACATGAGGCCCGATCCAAATGACATTTTGAATCATTTTTGGTAGAGTCCAAAAAATCAATTTTATGATGAAAAACGATGACCCCGGACCTGTCGAACGTTCAGAAAATGGTCAATATTGATGAAATTTTAACATTTAATCTTTTGACTTTAAATGACTGTTGGATTTGAATTATTACTTTTTCAACTAAAATAAGTGTGTTTAAATCATTTCTGTGCCTGAAATTGGTCAAAATTGAAGCTTTTGAGTAAGCGAAAACTCTGTAAAATGGCAATTTTGGTCACTGTAAGGGTTTAAAAAGTGGTTATTCAACATGAGGCCCGATCCAAATAACATTTTGAATCATTTTTTGTAGAGTCCAAAAAATCAATTTTATGATGAAAAACGATGACCCCGGACCTGTCGAACGTTCAAAAAATGGTCAATATTGATGAAATTTTAACATTTAATCTTTTGACTTTAAATGACTGTTGGATGTGAATTATTACTTTTTCAACTAAAATAAGTGTGTTTAAAGTCATTTCTGTGCCTGAAATTGGTCAAAATTGAAGCTTTTGAGTGAGCGAAAACTGTGTAAAAATGGCAATTTTGGTCACTGTGAGGGTTTAAAAAGTGGTTATTCAACATGAGGCCCGATCCAAATGACATTTTGAATCATTTTTGGTAGAATCCAAAAAATCAATTTTATGATGAAAAACGATGACCCCGGACCTGTCGAACGTTCAAAAAATGGTCAATATTGATGAAATTTTAACATTTAATCTTTTGACTTTAAATGACTGTTGGATGTGAATTATTACATTTTCAACTGAAATAAGTGTGTTTAATGTCATTTCTGTGCCTGAAATTGGTCAAATTGAAGCTTTTGAGTAAGCGAAAACTCTGTAAAAATGGCAATTTTGGTCACTGTGAGGGTTTAAAAAGTGGTTATTCAACATGAGGCCCGATCCAAATGACATTTTGAATCATTTTTGGTAGAGTCCAAAAAATCAATTTTATGATGAAAAACGATGACCCTGGACCTGTCGAACGTTCAGAAAATGGTCAATATTGATGAAATTTTAACATTTAATCTTTTGACTGTAAATGACTGTTGGATGTGAATTATTACTTTTTCAACTAAAATAAGTGTGTTTAAAGTCATTTCTGTGCCTGAAATTGGCCAAAATTGAAGCTTTTGAGTAAGCGAAAACTCTGTAAAAATGGCAATTTTTGTCACTGTGAGGGTTTAAAAAGTGGTTATTCAACATGAGGCCCGATCCAAATGACATTTTGGATAATTTTTGGTAGAGTCCAAAAAATCAATTTTATGATGAAAAAAAAAATGGCAATTTTGGTCACTGTGAGGGTTTAAACAGTGGTTATTCAACATGAGGCCCGATCCTAATGACATTTTGAATCATTTTTGGTAGAGTCCAAAAAATCAATTTTATGATGAAAAACGATGACCCCGGACCAGTCGAACGTTCAAAAAATGGTCAATATTGATGAAATTTTAACATTTAATCTTTTGACTTTAAATGACTGTTGGATGTGAATTATTACTTTTTCAACTAAAATAAGTGTGTTTAAATCATTTCTGTGCCTGAAATTGGTCAAAATTGAAGCTTTTGAGTAAGCGAAAACTCTGTAAAATGGCAATTTTGCTCACTGTAAGGGTTAAAAAAGTGGTTATTCAACATGAGGCCCGATCCAAATGACATTTTGAATCATTTTTGGTAGAGTTCAAAAAATCAATTTTATGATGAAAAACGATGACCCCGGACCTGTCGAACGTTCAGAAAATGGTCAATATTGATGAAATTTTAACATTTAATCTTTTGACTTTAAATGACTGTTGGATGTGAATTATTACTTTTTCAACTAAAATAAGTATGTTTAAAGTCATTTCTGTGCCTGAAATTGGCCAAAATTGAAGCTTTTGAGTAAGCGAAAACTCTGTAAAAATGGCAATTTTGGTCACTGTGAGGGTTTAAAAAGTGGTTATTCAACATGAGGCCCGATCCAAATGACATTTTGAATCATTTTTGGTAGAGTCCAAAAAATCAATTTTATGATGAAAAACGATGACCCCGGACCTGTCGAACGTTCAAAAAAGTGGTCAATATTGATGCAATTTTAACATTTAATCTTTTGACTTTAAATGACTGTTGGATGTGAATTATTACTTTTTCAACTAAAATAAGTGTGTTTAAAGTCATTTCTGTGCCTGAAATTGGCCAAAATTGAAGCTTTTGAGTAAGCGAAAACTCTGTAAAAATGGCAATTTTGGTCACTGTGAGGGTTTAAAAAGTGGTTATTCAACATGAGGCCCGATCCAAATGACATTTTGAATCATTTTTGGTAGAGTCCAAAAAATCAATTTTATGATGAAAAAAAAAATGGCAATTTTGGTCACTGTGAGGGTTTAAACAGTGGTTATTCAACATGAGGCCCGATCCTAATGACATTTTGAATCATTTTTGGTAGAGTCCAAAAAATCAATTTTATGATGAAAAACGATGACCCCGGACCAGTCGAACGTTCAAAAAATGGTCAATATTGATGAAATTTTAACATTTAATCTTTTGACTTTAAATGACTGTTGGATGTGAATTATTACTTTTTCAACTAAAATAAGTGTGTTTAAATCATTTCTGTGCCTGAAATTGGTCAAAATTGAAGCTTTTGAGTAAGCGAAAACTCTGTAAAATGGCAATTTTGGTCACTGTAAGGGTTTAAAAAGTGGTTATTCAACATGAGGCCCGATCCAAATGACATTTTGAATCATTTTTGGTAGAGTTCAAAAAATCAATTTTATGATGAAAAACGATGACCCCGGACCTGTCGAACGTTCAGAAAATGGTCAATATTGATGAAATTTTAACATTTAATCTTTTGACTTTAAATGACTGTTGGATGTGAATTATTACTTTTTCAACTAAAATAAGTATGTTTAAAGTCATTTCTGTGCCTGAAATTGGCCAAAATTGAAGCTTTTGAGTAAGCGAAAACTCTGTAAAAATGGCAATTTTGGTCACTGTGAGGGTTTAAAAAGTGGTTATTCAACATGAGGCCCGATCCAAATGACATTTTGAATCATTTTTGGTAGAGTCCAAAAAATCAATTTTATGATGAAAAACGATGACCCCGGACCTGTCGAACGTTCAAAAAAGTGGTCAATATTGATGCAATTTTAACATTTAATCTTTTGACTTTAAATGACTGTTGGATGTGAATTATTACTTTTTCAACTAAAATAAGTGTGTTTAAAGTCATTTCTGTGCCTGAAATTGGCCAAAATTGAAGCTTTTGAGTAAGCGAAAACTCTGTAAAAATGGCAATTTTGGTCACTGTGAGGGTTTAAAAAGTGGTTATTCAACATGAGGCCCGATCCAAATGACATTTTGAATCATTTTTGGTAGAGTCCAAAAAATCAATTTTATGATGAAAAACGATGACCCCGGACCTGTCGAACGTTCAGAAAATGGTCAATATTGATGAAATTTTAACATTTAATCTTTTGACTTTAAATGACTGTTTGATGTAAATTATTACTTTTTCAACTAAAATAAGTGTGTTTAAAGTCATTTCTGTGCCTGAAATTGGCCAAAATTGAAGCTTTTGAGTAAGCGAAAACTCTGTAAAAATGGCAATTTTTGTCACTGTGAGGGTTTAAAAAGTGGTTATTCAACATGAGGCCCGATCCAAATGACATTTTGAATAATTTTTGGTAGAGTCCAAAAAATCAATTTTATGATGAAAAACAATGACCCCGGAGCTGTCGAACGTTCAAAAAATGGTCAATATTAATGAAATTTTAACATTTAATCTTTTGACGGTAAATGACTGTTGGATGTGAATTATTACTTTTTCAACTAAAATAAGTGTGTTTAAAGTCATTTCTGTGCCTGAAATTGGTCAAAATTGAAGCTTTTGAGTAAGCGAAAACTCTGTAAAAATGGCAATTTTGGACACTGTGAGGGTTTAAAAAGTGGTTATTCAACATGAGGCCCGATCCAAATGACATTTTGAAAATCAGTTTGGTAGAGTCCAAAAAATCAATTTTATGATGAAAAACGATGACCCCGGACCTGTCGAACGTTCAGAAAATGGTCAATATTGATGAAATTTTAACATTTAATCTTTGACTTTAAATGACTGTTGGATGTGAATTATTACTTTTTCAACTAAAATAAGTATGTTTAAAGTCATTTCTGTGCCTGAAATTGGCCAAAATTGAAGCTTTTGAGTAAGCGAAAACTCTGTAAAAATGGCAATTTTGGTCACTGTGAGGGTTTAAAAAGTGGTTATTCAACATGAGGCCCGATCCAAATGACATTTTGAATCATTTTTGGTAGAGTCCAAAAAATCAATTTTATGATGAAAAACGATGACCCCGGACCTGTCGAACGTTCAAAAAAGTGGTCAAAATTGATGAAATTTTAACATTTAATCTTTTGACTTTAAATGACTGTTGGATGTGAATTATTACTTTTTCAACTAAAATAAGTGTGTTTAAATCATTTCTGTGCCTGAAACTGGTCAAAATTGAAGCTTTTGAGTAAGCAAAAACTCTGTAAAATGGCAATTTTGGTCACTGGAAGGGTTTAAAAAGTGGTTATTCAACATGAGGCCTGATCCAAATGAAATTTTGAATCATTTTTGGTAGAGTCCAAAAAATCAATTTTATGATGAAAAACGATGACCCCGGACCAGTCGAACGTTCAAAAAATGGTAAATATTGATGAAATTTTAACATTTAATCTTTTGACTTTAAATGACTGTTGGATGTGAATTTTTACTTTTTCAACTAAAATAAGTGTGTTTAAATCATTTCTGTGCCTGAAATTGGTCAAAATTGAAGCTTTTGAGTAAGCGAAAACTCTGTAAAATGGCAATTTTGGTCACTGTAAGGGTTTAAAAAGTGGTTATTCAACATGAGGCCCGATCCAAATAACATTTTGAATAATTTTTGGTAGAGTCCAAAAAATCAATTTTATGATGAAAAACGATGACCCCGGACCTGTCGAACGTTCAAAAAAGTGGTCAATATTGATGAAATTTTAACATTTAATCTTTTGACTTTAAATGACTGTTCGATGTGAATTATTACTTTTTCAACTAAAATAAGTGTGTTTAAAGTCATTTCTGTGCCTGAAATTGGTCAAAATTGAAGCTTTTGAGTAAGCGAAAACTCTGTAAAAATGGCAATTTTGGTCACTGTGAGGGTTTAAAAAGTGGTTATTCAACATGAGGCCCGATCCAAATGACATTTTGGATCATTTTTGGTAGAGTCCAAAAAATCAATTTTATGATGAAAAACGATGACCTGTCGAACGTTCAAAAAAGTGGTCAATATTGATGCAATTTTAACATTTAATCTTTTGACTTTAAATGACTGTTGGATGTGAATTATTACTTTTTCAACTAAAATAAGTGTGTTTAAAGTAATTTCTGTGCCTGAAATTGGCCAAAATTGAAGCTTTTGAGTAAGCGAAAACTCTGTAAAAATGGCAATTTTGGTCACTGTGAGGGTTTAAAAAGTGGTTATTCAACATGAGGCCCGATCCAAATGGCATTTTGAATCATTTTTGGTAGAGTCCAAAAAATCAATTTTATGATGAAAAACGATGACCCCGGACCTGTCGAACGTTCAGAAAATGGTCAAATTGATGAAATTTTAACATTTAATCTTTTGACTTTAAATGACTGTTGGATGTGAATTATTACTTTTTCAACTAAAATAAGTGTGTTTAAAGTCATTTCTGTGCCTGAAATTGGCCAAAATTGAAGCTTTTGAGTAAGCGAAAACTCTGTAAAAATGGCAATTTTGGTCACTGTGAGGGTTTAAAAAGTGGTTATTCAACATGAGGCCCGATCCAAATGACATTTTGAATAATTTTTGGTAGAGTCCAAAAAATCAATTTTATGATGAAAAACAATGACCCCGGACCAGTCGAACGTTCAAAAAAATGGTCAATATTGATGAAATTTTAACATTTAATCTTTTGACTTTAAATGACTGTTGGATGTGAATTATTACTTTTTCAACTAAAATAAGTGTGTTTAAAGTCATTTCTGTGCCTGAAAGTGGCCAGAATTGAAGCTTTTGAGTAAGCGAAAACTCTGTAAAAATGGCAACTTTGGTCACTGTGAGGGTTTAAAAAGTGGTTATTCAACATGAGGCCCGATCCAAATAACATTTTGAATCATTTTTGGTAGAGTCCAAAAAATCAATTTTATGATAAAAAACGATGACCCCGGACCTGTCGAACGTTCAAAAAATGGTCAATATTGATGAAATTTTAACATTCAATCTTTTGACGGTAAATGACTGTTGGATGTGAATTATTACTTTTTCAACTAAAATAAGTGTGTTTAAAGTCATTTCTGTGCCTGAAAGTGGCCAGAATTGAAGCTTTTGAATAAGCGAAAACTCTGTAAAAATGGCAACTTTGGTCACTGTGAGGGTTTAAAAAGTGGTTATTCAACATGAGGCCCGATCCAAATAACATTTTGAATCATTTTTGGTAGAGTCCAAAAAATCAATTTTATGATGAAAAACGATGACCCCGGACCTGTCGAACGTTCAAAAAATGGTCAATATTGATGAAATTTTAACATTTAATCTTTTGACTTTAAATGACTGTTAGATGTGAATTATTACTTTTTCAACTAAAATAAGTGTGTTTAAATCATTTCTGTGCCTAAAATTGGTCAAAATTGAACCTTTTGAGTAAGCGAAAACTCTGTAAAATGGCAATTTTGGTCACTGAGAGGGTTTAAAAAGTGGTTATTCAACATGAGGCCCGATCCAAATGACATTTTGAATCATTTTTGGTAGAGTCCAAAAAATCAATTTTATGATGAAAAACGATGACCCCGGACCTGTCGAACATTCAAAAAATGGTCAATATTGATGAAATTTTAACATTTAATCTTTTGACGGTAAATGACTGTTGGATGTGAATTGTTACTTTTTAAACTAAAATAAGTGTGTTTAAAGTCATGTCTCTGACTGAAATTGGTCAAAATTGAAGCTTTTGAGTAAGCGAAAACTCTGTCAAATGGCAATTTTGGTCACTGTAAGGGTTTAAAAAGTGGTTATTCAACATGAGGCCCGATCCAAATGACATTTTGAATAATTTTTGGTAAAGTCCAAAAAAAAAGTCCAAAAAATCAATTTTATGATGAAAAACGATGACCCCGGACCTGTTGAACGTTCAGAAAATGGTCAAATTGATGAAATTTTAACATTTAATCTTTTGACTTTAAATGACTGTTGGATGTGAATTATTACTTCTTCAACTAAAATAAGTGTGTTTAAAGTCATTTCTGTGCCTGAAATTGGTCAAAATTGAAGCTTTTGAGTAAGCGAAAACTCTGTAAAAATGGCAATTTTGGACACTGTGAGGGTTTAAAAAGTGGTTATTCAACATGAGGCCCGATCCAAATGACATTTTGAAAATCAGTTTGGTAGAGTCCAAAAAATCAATTTTATGATGAAAAACGATGACCCCGGACCTGTCGAACGTTCAGAAAATGGTCAATATTGATGAAATTTTAACATTTAATCTTTGACTTTAAATGACTGTTGGATGTGAATTATTACTTTTTCAACTAAAATAAGTATGTTTAAAGTCATTTCTGTGCCTGAAATTGGCCAAAATTGAAGCTTTTGAGTAAGCGAAAACTCTGTAAAAATGGCAATTTTGGTCACTGTGAGGGTTTAAAAAGTGGTTATTCAACATGAGGCCCGATCCAAATGACATTTTGAATCATTTTTGGTAGAGTCCAAAAAATCAATTTTATGATGAAAAACGATGACCCCGGACCTGTCGAACGTTCAAAAAAGTGGTCAAAATTGATGAAATTTTAACATTTAATCTTTTGACTTTAAATGACTGTTGGATGTGAATTATTACTTTTTCAACTAAAATAAGTGTGTTTAAATCATTTCTGTGCCTGAAACTGGTCAAAATTGAAGCTTTTGAGTAAGCAAAAACTCTGTAAAATGGAAATTTTGGTCACTGGAAGGGTTTAAAAAGTGGTTATTCAACATGAGGCCTGATCCAAATGAAATTTTGAATCATTTTTGGTAGAGTCCAAAAAATCAATTTTATGATGAAAAACGATGACCCCGGACCTGTCGAACGTTCAAAAAATGGTAAATATTGATGAAATTTTAACATTTAATCTTTTGACTTTAAATGACTGTTGGATGTGAATTTTTACTTTTTCAACTAAAATAAGTGTGTTTAAATCATTTCTGTGCCTGAAATTGGTCAAAATTGAAGCTTTTGAGTAAGCGAAAACTCTGTAAAATGGCAATTTTGGTCACTGTAAGGGTTTAAAAAGTGGTTATTCAACATGAGGCCCGATCCAAATAACATTTTGAATAATTTTTGGTAGAGTCCAAAAAATCAATTTTATGATGAAAAACGATGACCCCGGACCTGTCGAACGTTCAAAAAAGTGGTCAATATTGATGAAATTTTAACATTTAATCTTTTGACTTTAAATGACTGTTCGATGTGAATTATTACTTTTTCAACTAAAATAAGTGTGTTTAAAGTCATTTCTGTGCCTGAAATTGGTCAAAATTGAAGCTTTTGAGTAAGCGAAAACTCTGTAAAAATGGCAATTTTGGTCACTGTGAGGGTTTAAAAAGTGGTTATTCAACATGAGGCCCGATCCAAATGACATTTTGAATCATTTTTGGTAGAGTCCAAAAAATCAATTTTATGATGAAAAACGATGACCTGTCGAACGTTCAAAAAAGTGGTCAATATTGATGCAATTTTAACATTTAATCTTTTGACTTTAAATGACTGTTGGATGTGAATTATTACTTTTTCAACTAAAATAAGTGTGTTTAAAGTAATTTCTGTGCCTGAAATTGGCCAAAATTGAAGCTTTTGAGTAAGCGAAAACTCTGTAAAAATGGCAATTTTGGTCACTGTGAGGGTTTAAAAAGTGGTTATTCAACATGAGGCCCGATCCAAATGGCATTTTGAATCATTTTTGGTAGAGTCCAAAAAATCAATTTTATGATGAAAAACGATGACCCCGGACCTGTCGAACGTTCAGAAAATGGTCAAATTGATGAAATTTTAACATTTAATCTTTTGACTTTAAATGACTGTTGGATGTGAATTATTACTTTTTCAACTAAAATAAGTGTGTTTAAAGTCATTTCTGTGCCTGAAATTGGCCAAAATTGAAGCTTTTGAGTAAGCGAAAACTCTGTAAAAATGGCAATTTTGGTCACTGTGAGGGTTTAAAAAGTGGTTATTCAACATGAGGCCCGATCCAAATGACATTTTGAATAATTTTTGGTAGAGTCCAAAAAATCAATTTTATGATGAAAAACAATGACCCCGGACCAGTCGAACGTTCAAAAAAATGGTCAATATTGATGAAATTTTAACATTTAATCTTTTGACTTTAAATGACTGTTGGATGTGAATTATTACTTTTTCAACTAAAATAAGTGTGTTTAAAGTCATTTCTGTGCCTGAAAGTGGCCAGAATTGAAGCTTTTGAGTAAGCGAAAACTCTGTAAAAATGGCAACTTTGGTCACTGTGAGGGTTTAAAAAGTGGTTATTCAACATGAGGCCCGATCCAAATAACATTTTGAATCATTTTTGGTAGAGTCCAAAAAATCAATTTTATGATAAAAAACGATGACCCCGGACCTGTCGAACGTTCAAAAAATGGTCAATATTGATGAAATTTTAACATTCAATCTTTTGACGGTAAATGACTGTTGGATGTGAATTATTACTTTTTCAACTAAAATAAGTGTGTTTAAAGTCATTTCTGTGCCTGAAAGTGGCCAGAATTGAAGCTTTTGAATAAGCGAAAACTCTGTAAAAATGGCAACTTTGGTCACTGTGAGGGTTTAAAAAGTGGTTATTCAACATGAGGCCCGATCCAAATAACATTTTGAATCATTTTTGGTAGAGTCCAAAAAATCAATTTTATGATGAAAAACGATGACCCCGGACCTGTCGAACGTTCAAAAAATGGTCAATATTGATGAAATTTTAACATTTAATCTTTTGACTTTAAATGACTGTTAGATGTGAATTATTACTTTTTCAACTAAAATAAGTGTGTTTAAATCATTTCTGTGCCTAAAATTGGTCAAAATTGAAGCTTTTGAGTAAGCGAAAACTCTGTAAAATGGCAATTTTGGTCACTGAGAGGGTTTAAAAAGTGGTTATTCAACATGAGGCCCGATCCAAATGACATTTTGAATCATTTTTGGTAGAGTCCAAAAAATCAATTTTATGATGAAAAACGATGACCCCGGACCTGTCGAACATTCAAAAAATGGTCAATATTGATGAAATTTTAACATTTAATCTTTTGACGGTAAATGACTGTTGGATGTGAATTGTTACTTTTTAAACTAAAATAAGTGTGTTTAAAGTCATGTCTCTGACTGAAATTGGTCAAAATTGAAGCTTTTGAGTAAGCGAAAACTCTGTCAAATGGCAATTTTGGTCACTGTAAGGGTTTAAAAAGTGGTTATTCAACATGAGGCCCGATCCAAATGACATTTTGAATAATTTTTGGTAAAGTCCAAAAAAAAAGTCCAAAAAATCAATTTTATGATGAAAAACGATGACCCCGGACCTGTTGAACGTTCAGAAAATGGTCAAATTGATGAAATTTTAACATTTAATCTTTTGACTTTAAATGACTGTTGGATGTGAATTATTACTTCTTCAACTAAAATAAGTGTGTTTAAAGTCATTTCTGTGCCTGAAATTGGCCAAAATTGAAGCTTTTGAGTAAGCGAAAACTCTGTAAAAATGGCAATTTTGGTCACTGTGAGGGTTTAAAAAGTGGTTATTCAACATGAGGCCCGATCCAAATGACATTTTGAATAATTTTTGGTAGAGTCCAAAAAATCAATTTTATGATGAAAAACAATGACCCCGGACCAGTCGAACGTTCAAAAAAGTGGTCAATATTGATGAAATTTTAACATTTAATCTTTTGACTTTAAATGACTGTTGGATGTGAATTATTACATTTTCAACTAAAATAAATGTGTTTAAAGTCATTTCTGTGCCTGAAATTGGTCAAAATTGAAGCTTTTGAGTAAGCGAAAACTCTGTAAAAATGGCAATTTTGGTCACTGTGAGGGTTTAAAAAGTGGTTATTCAACATGAGGCCCGATCCAAATGACATTTTGAATCATTTTTGGTAGAGTCCAAAAAATCAATTTTATGATGAAAAACGATGGCCCCGGACCTGTCGAACGTTCAGAAAATGGTCAATATTGATGAAATTTTAACATTTAATCTTTTGACTTTAAATGACTGTTGGATGTGAATTATTACTTTTTCAACTAAAATAAGTGTGTTTAAAGTCATTTCTGTGCCTGAAATTGGTCAAAATTGAAGCTTTTGAGTAAGCGAAAACTCTGTAAAAATGGCAATTTTGGTCACTGTGAGGGTTTAAAAAGTGTTTATTCAACATGAGGCCCGATCCAAATGACATTTTGAATCATTTTTGGTAGAGTCCAAAAAATCAATTTTATGATGAAAAACGATGACCCCGGACCTGTCGAACGTTCAAAAAATGGTCAATATTGATGAAATTTTAACATTTAATCTTTTGACTTTAAATGACTGTTCGATGTGAATTATTACTTTTTCAACTAAAATAAGTGTGTTTAAAGTCATTTCTGTGCCTGAAATTGGTCAAAATTGAAGCTTTTGAGTAAGCGAAAACTCTGTAAAAATGGCAATTTTGGTCACTGTGAGGGTTTAAAAAGTGGTTATTCAACATGAGGCCCGATCCAAATGACATTTTGAATCATTTTTGGTAGAGTCCAAAAAATCAATTTTATGATGAAAAACGATGACCCCGGACCTGTCGAACGTTCAGAAAATGGTCAATATTGATGAAATTTTAACATTTAATCTTTTGACTTTAAATGACTGTTGGATGTGAATTATTACTTTTTCAACTAAAATAAGTATGTTTAAAGTCATTTCTGTGCCTGAAATTGGCCAAAATTTAAGCTTTTGAGTAAGCGAAAACTCTGTAAAAATGGCAATTTTGGTCACTGTGAGGGTTTAAAAAGTGGTTATTCAACATGAGGCCCGATCCAAATGACATTTTGAATCATTTTTGGTAGAGTCCAAAAAATCAATTTTATGATGAAAAACGATGACCCCGGACCTGTCGGACGTTCAAAAAAGTGGTCAATATTGATGAAATTTTAACATTTAATCTTTTGACTTTAAATGACTGTTGGATGTGAATTATTACTTTTTCAACTAAAATAAGTGTGTTTAAATCATTTCTGTGCCTGAAATTGGCCAAAATTGAAGCTTTTGAGTAAGCGAAAACTCTGTAAAAATGGCAATTTTGGTCACTGAGAGGGTTTAAAAAGTGGTTATTCAACATGAGGCCCGATCCAAATGACATTTTGAATCATTTTTGGTAGAGTCCAAAAAATCAATTTTATGATGAAAAACGATGACCCCGGACCTGTCGAACATTCAAAAAATGGTCAATATTGATGAAATTTTAACATTTAATCTTTTGACGGTAAATGACTGTTGGATGTGAATTGTTACTTTTTCAACTAAAATAAGTGTGTTTAAAGTCATGTCTCTGACTGAAATTGGTCAAAATTGAAGCTTTTGAGTAAGCGAAAACTCTGTAAAATGGCAATTTTGGTCACTGTAAGGGTTTAAAAAGTGGTTATTCAACATGAGGCCCGATCCAAATGACATTTTGAATAATTTTTGGTAGAGTCCAAAAAATCAATTTTATGATGAAAAACAATGACCCCGGAGCTGTCGAACGTTCAAAAAATGGTCAATATTAATGAAATTTTAACATTTAATCTTTTGACGGTAAATGACTGTTGGATGTGAATTATTACTTTTTCAACTAAAATAAGTGTGTTTAAAGTCATTTCTGTGCCTGAAATTGGTCAAAATTGAAGCTTTTGAGTAAGCGAAAACTCTGTAAAAATGGCAATTTTGGACACTGTGAGGGTTTAAAAAGTGGTTATTCAACATGAGGCCCGATCCAAATGACATTTTGAAAATCAGTTTGGTAGAGTCCAAAAAATCAATTTTATGATGAAAAACGATGACCCCGGACCTGTCGAACGTTCAGAAAATGGTCAATATTGATGAAATTTTAACATTTAATCTTTGACTTTAAATGACTGTTGGATGTGAATTATTACTTTTTCAACTAAAATAAGTATGTTTAAAGTCATTTCTGTGCCTGAAATTGGCCAAAATTGAAGCTTTTGAGTAAGCGAAAACTCTGTAAAAATGGCAATTTTGGTCACTGTGAGGGTTTAAAAAGTGGTTATTCAACATGAGGCCCGATCCAAATGACATTTTGAATCATTTTTGGTAGAGTCCAAAAAATCAATTTTATGATGAAAAACGATGACCCCGGACCTGTCGAACGTTCAAAAAAGTGGTCAAAATTGATGAAATTTTAACATTTAATCTTTTGACTTTAAATGACTGTTGGATGTGAATTATTACTTTTTCAACTAAAATAAGTGTGTTTAAATCATTTCTGTGCCTGAAACTGGTCAAAATTGAAGCTTTTGAGTAAGCAAAAACTCTGTAAAATGGCAATTTTGGTCACTGGAAGGGTTTAAAAAGTGGTTATTCAACATGAGGCCTGATCCAAATGAAATTTTGAATCATTTTTGGTAGAGTCCAAAAAATCAATTTTATGATGAAAAACGATGACCCCGGACCTGTCGAACGTTCAAAAAATGGTAAATATTGATGAAATTTTAACATTTAATCTTTTGACTTTAAATGACTGTTGGATGTGAATTTTTACTTTTTCAACTAAAATAAGTGTGTTTAAATCATTTCTGTGCCTGAAATTGGTCAAAATTGAAGCTTTTGAGTAAGCGAAAACTCTGTAAAAATGGCAATTTTGGTCACTGTGAGGGTTTAAAAAGTGGTTATTCAACATGAGGCCCGATCCAAATGACATTTTGAATCATTTTTGGTAGAGTCCAAAAAATCAATTTTATGATGAAAAACGATGACCTGTCGAACGTTCAAAAAAGTGGTCAATATTGATGCAATTTTAACATTTAATCTTTTGACTTTAAATGACTGTTGGATGTGAATTATTACTTTTTCAACTAAAATAAGTGTGTTTAAAGTAATTTCTGTGCCTGAAATTGGCCAAAATTGAAGCTTTTGAGTAAGCGAAAACTCTGTAAAAATGGCAATTTTGGTCACTGTGAGGGTTTAAAAAGTGGTTATTCAACATGAGGCCCGATCCAAATGGCATTTTGAATCATTTTTGGTAGAGTCCAAAAAATCAATTTTATGATGAAAAACGATGACCCCGGACCTGTCGAACGTTCAGAAAATGGTCAAATTGATGAAATTTTAACATTTAATCTTTTGACTTTAAATGACTGTTGGATGTGAATTATTACTTTTTCAACTAAAATAAGTGTGTTTAAAGTCATTTCTGTGCCTGAAATTGGCCAAAATTGAAGCTTTTGAGTAAGCGAAAACTCTGTAAAAATGGCAATTTTGGTCACTGTGAGGGTTTAAAAAGTGGTTATTCAACATGAGGCCCGATCCAAATGACATTTTGAATAATTTTTGGTAGAGTCCAAAAAATCAATTTTATGATGAAAAACAATGACCCCGGACCAGTCGAACGTTCAAAAAAATGGTCAATATTGATGAAATTTTAACATTTAATCTTTTTACTTTAAATGACTGTTGGATGTGAATTATTACTTTTTCAACTAAAATAAGTGTGTTTAAAGTCATTTCTGTGCCTGAAAGTGGCCAGAATTGAAGCTTTTGAGTAAGCGAAAACTCTGTAAAAATGGCAACTTTGGTCACTGTGAGGGTTTAAAAAGTGGTTATTCAACATGAGGCCCGATCCAAATAACATTTTGAATCATTTTTGGTAGAGTCCAAAAAATCAATTTTATGATAAAAAACGATGACCCCGGACCTGTCGAACGTTCAAAAAATGGTCAATATTGATGAAATTTTAACATTCAATCTTTTGACGGTAAATGACTGTTGGATGTGAATTATTACTTTTTCAACTAAAATAAGTGTGTTTAAAGTCATTTCTGTGCCTGAAAGTGGCCAGAATTGAAGCTTTTGAATAAGCGAAAACTCTGTAAAAATGGCAACTTTGGTCACTGTGAGGGTTTAAAAAGTGGTTATTCAACATGAGGCCCGATCCAAATAACATTTTGAATCATTTTTGGTAGAGTCCAAAAAATCAATTTTATGATGAAAAACGATGACCCCGGACCTGTCGAACGTTCAAAAAATGGTCAATATTGATGAAATTTTAACATTTAATCTTTTGACTTTAAATGACTGTTAGATGTGAATTATTACTTTTTCAACTAAAATAAGTGTGTTTAAATCATTTCTGTGCCTAAAATTGGTCAAAATTGAACCTTTTGAGTAAGCGAAAACTCTGTAAAATGGCAATTTTGGTCACTGAGAGGGTTTAAAAAGTGGTTATTCAACATGAGGCCCGATCCAAATGACATTTTGAATCATTTTTGGTAGAGTCCAAAAAATCAATTTTATGATGAAAAACGATGACCCCGGACCTGTCGAACATTCAAAAAATGGTCAATATTGATGAAATTTTAACATTTAATCTTTTGACGGTAAATGACTGTTGGATGTGAATTGTTACTTTTTAAACTAAAATAAGTGTGTTTAAAGTCATGTCTCTGACTGAAATTGGTCAAAATTGAAGCTTTTGAGTAAGCGAAAACTCTGTCAAATGGCAATTTTGGTCACTGTAAGGGTTTAAAAAGTGGTTATTCAACATGAGGCCCGATCCAAATGACATTTTGAATAATTTTTGGTAAAGTCCAAAAAAAAAGTCCAAAAAATCAATTTTATGATGAAAAACGATGACCCCGGACCTGTTGAACGTTCAGAAAATGGTCAAATTGATGAAATTTTAACATTTAATCTTTTGACTTTAAATGACTGTTGGATGTGAATTATTACTTCTTCAACTAAAATAAGTGTGTTTAAAGTCATTTCTGTGCCTGAAATTGGTCAAAATTGAAGCTTTTGAGTAAGCGAAAACTCTGTAAAAATGGCAATTTTGGACACTGTGAGGGTTTAAAAAGTGGTTATTCAACATGAGGCCCGATCCAAATGACATTTTGAAAATCAGTTTGGTAGAGTCCAAAAAATCAATTTTATGATGAAAAACGATGACCCCGGACCTGTCGAACGTTCAGAAAATGGTCAATATTGATGAAATTTTAACATTTAATCTTTGACTTTAAATGACTGTTGGATGTGAATTATTACTTTTTCAACTAAAATAAGTATGTTTAAAGTCATTTCTGTGCCTGAAATTGGCCAAAATTGAAGCTTTTGAGTAAGCGAAAACTCTGTAAAAATGGCAATTTTGGTCACTGTGAGGGTTTAAAAAGTGGTTATTCAACATGAGGCCCGATCCAAATGACATTTTGAATCATTTTTGGTAGAGTCCAAAAAATCAATTTTATGATGAAAAACGATGACCCCGGACCTGTCGAACGTTCAAAAAAGTGGTCAAAATTGATGAAATTTTAACATTTAATCTTTTGACTTTAAATGACTGTTGGATGTGAATTATTACTTTTTCAACTAAAATAAGTGTGTTTAAATCATTTCTGTGCCTGAAACTGGTCAAAATTGAAGCTTTTGAGTAAGCAAAAACTCTGTAAAATGGCAATTTTGGTCACTGGAAGGGTTTAAAAAGTGGTTATTCAACATGAGGCCTGATCCAAATGAAATTTTGAATCATTTTTGGTAGAGTCCAAAAAATCAATTTTATGATGAAAAACGATGACCCCGGACCTGTCGAACGTTCAAAAAATGGTAAATATTGATGAAATTTTAACATTTAATCTTTTGACTTTAAATGACTGTTGGATGTGAATTTTTACTTTTTCAACTAAAATAAGTGTGTTTAAATCATTTCTGTGCCTGAAATTGGTCAAAATTGAAGCTTTTGAGTAAGCGAAAACTCTGTAAAATGGCAATTTTGGTCACTGTAAGGGTTTAAAAAGTGGTTATTCAACATGAGGCCCGATCCAAATAACATTTTGAATAATTTTTGGTAGAGTCCAAAAAATCAATTTTATGATGAAAAACGATGACCCCGGACCTGTCGAACGTTCAAAAAAGTGGTCAATATTGATGAAATTTTAACATTTAATCTTTTGACTTTAAATGACTGTTCGATGTGAATTATTACTTTTTCAACTAAAATAAGTGTGTTTAAAGTCATTTCTGTGCCTGAAATTGGTCAAAATTGAAGCTTTTGAGTAAGCGAAAACTCTGTAAAAATGGCAATTTTGGTCACTGTGAGGGTTTAAAAAGTGGTTATTCAACATGAGGCCCGATCCAAATGACATTTTGAATCATTTTTGGTAGAGTCCAAAAAATCAATTTTATGATGAAAAACGATGACCTGTCGAACGTTCAAAAAAGTGGTCAATATTGATGCAATTTTAACATTTAATCTTTTGACTTTAAATGACTGTTGGATGTGAATTATTACTTTTTCAACTAAAATAAGTGTGTTTAAAGTAATTTCTGTGCCTGAAATTGGCCAAAATTGAAGCTTTTGAGTAAGCGAAAACTCTGTAAAAATGGCAATTTTGGTCACTGTGAGGGTTTAAAAAGTGGTTATTCAACATGAGGCCCGATCCAAATGGCATTTTGAATCATTTTTGGTAGAGTCCAAAAAATCAATGTTATGATGAAAAACGATGACCCCGGACCTGTCGAACGTTCAGAAAATGGTCAAATTGATGAAATTTTAACATTTAATCTTTTGACTTTAAATGACTGTTGGATGTGAATTATTACTTTTTCAACTAAAATAAGTGTGTTTAAAGTCATTTCTGTGCCTGAAATTGGCCAAAATTGAAGCTTTTGAGTAAGCGAAAACTCTGTAAAAATGGCAATTTTGGTCACTGTGAGGGTTTAAAAAGTGGTTATTCAACATGAGGCCCGATCCAAATGACATTTTGAATAATTTTTGGTAGAGTCCAAAAAATCAATTTTATGATGAAAAACAATGACCCCGGACCAGTCGAACGTTCAAAAAAATGGTCAATATTGATGAAATTTTAACATTTAATCTTTTGACTTTAAATGACTGTTGGATGTGAATTATTACTTTTTCAACTAAAATAAGTGTGTTTAAAGTCATTTCTGTGCCTGAAAGTGGCCAGAATTGAAGCTTTTGAGTAAGCGAAAACTCTGTAAAAATGGCAACTTTGGTCACTGTGAGGGTTTAAAAAGTGGTTATTCAACATGAGGCCCGATCCAAATAACATTTTGAATCATTTTTGGTAGAGTCCAAAAAATCAATTTTATGATAAAAAACGATGACCCCGGACCTGTCGAACGTTCAAAAAATGGTCAATATTGATGAAATTTTAACATTCAATCTTTTGACGGTAAATGACTGTTGGATGTGAATTATTACTTTTTCAACTAAAATAAGTGTGTTTAAAGTCATTTCTGTGCCTGAAAGTGGCCAGAATTGAAGCTTTTGAATAAGCGAAAACTCTGTAAAAATGGCAACTTTGGTCACTGTGAGGGTTTAAAAAGTGGTTATTCAACATGAGGCCCGATCCAAATAACATTTTGAATCATTTTTGGTAGAGTCCAAAAAATCAATTTTATGATGAAAAACGATGACCCCGGACCTGTCGAACGTTCAAAAAATGGTCAATATTGATGAAATTTTAACATTTAATCTTTTGACTTTAAATGACTGTTAGATGTGAATTATTACTTTTTCAACTAAAATAAGTGTGTTTAAATCATTTCTGTGCCTAAAATTGGTCAAAATTGAAGCTTTTGAGTAAGCGAAAACTCTGTAAAATGGCAATTTTGGTCACTGAGAGGGTTTAAAAAGTGGTTATTCAACATGAGGCCCGATCCAAATGACATTTTGAATCATTTTTGGTAGAGTCCAAAAAATCAATTTTATGATGAAAAACGATGACCCCGGACCTGTCGAACATTCAAAAAATGGTCAATATTGATGAAATTTTAACATTTAATCTTTTGACGGTAAATGACTGTTGGATGTGAATTGTTACTTTTTAAACTAAAATAAGTGTGTTTAAAGTCATGTCTCTGACTGAAATTGGTCAAAATTGAAGCTTTTGAGTAAGCGAAAACTCTGTCAAATGGCAATTTTGGTCACTGTAAGGGTTTAAAAAGTGGTTATTCAACATGAGGCCCGATCCAAATGACATTTTGAATAATTTTTGGTAAAGTCCAAAAAAAAAGTCCAAAAAATCAATTTTATGATGAAAAACGATGACCCCGGACCTGTTGAACGTTCAGAAAATGGTCAAATTGATGAAATTTTAACATTTAATCTTTTGACTTTAAATGACTGTTGGATGTGAATTATTACTTCTTCAACTAAAATAAGTGTGTTTAAAGTCATTTCTGTGCCTGAAATTGGCCAAAATTGAAGCTTTTGAGTAAGCGAAAACTCTGTAAAAATGGCAATTTTGGTCACTGTGAGGGTTTAAAAAGTGGTTATTCAACATGAGGCCCGATCCAAATGACATTTTGAATAATTTTTGGTAGAGTCCAAAAAATCAATTTTATGATGAAAAACAATGACCCCGGACCAGTCGAACGTTCAAAAAAGTGGTCAATATTGATGAAATTTTAACATTTAATCTTTTGACTTTAAATGACTGTTGGATGTGAATTATTACATTTTCAACTAAAATAAATGTGTTTAAAGTCATTTCTGTGCCTGAAATTGGTCAAAATTGAAGCTTTTGAGTAAGCGAAAACTCTGTAAAAATGGCAATTTTGGTCACTGTGAGGGTTTAAAAAGTGGTTATTCAACATGAGGCCCGATCCAAATGACATTTTGAATCATTTTTGGTAGAGTCCAAAAAATCAATTTTATGATGAAAAACGATGGCCCCGGACCTGTCGAACGTTCAGAAAATGGTCAATATTGATGAAATTTTAACATTTAATCTTTTGACTTTAAATGACTGTTGGATGTGAATTATTACTTTTTCAACTAAAATAAGTGTGTTTAAAGTCATTTCTGTGCCTGAAATTGGTCAAAATTGAAGCTTTTGAGTAAGCGAAAACTCTGTAAAAATGGCAATTTTGGTCACTGTGAGGGTTTAAAAAGTGTTTATTCAACATGAGGCCCGATCCAAATGACATTTTGAATCATTTTTGGTAGAGTCCAAAAAATCAATTTTATGATGAAAAACGATGACCCCGGACCTGTCGAACGTTCAAAAAATGGTCAATATTGATGAAATTTTAACATTTAATCTTTTGACTTTAAATGACTGTTCGATGTGAATTATTACTTTTTCAACTAAAATAAGTGTGTTTAAAGTCATTTCTGTGCCTGAAATTGGTCAAAATTGAAGCTTTTGAGTAAGCGAAAACTCTGTAAAAATGGCAATTTTGGTCACTGTGAGGGTTTAAAAAGTGGTTATTCAACATGAGGCCCGATCCAAATGACATTTTGAATCATTTTTGGTAGAGTCCAAAAAATCAATTTTATGATGAAAAACGATGACCCCGGACCTGTCGAACGTTCAGAAAATGGTCAATATTGATGAAATTTTAACATTTAATCTTTTGACTTTAAATGACTGTTGGATGTGAATTATTACTTTTTCAACTAAAATAAGTATGTTTAAAGTCATTTCTGTGCCTGAAATTGGCCAAAATTTAAGCTTTTGAGTAAGCGAAAACTCTGTAAAAATGGCAATTTTGGTCACTGTGAGGGTTTAAAAAGTGGTTATTCAACATGAGGCCCGATCCAAATGACATTTTGAATCATTTTTGGTAGAGTCCAAAAAATCAATTTTATGATGAAAAACGATGACCCCGGACCTGTCGGACGTTCAAAAAAGTGGTCAATATTGATGAAATTTTAACATTTAATCTTTTGACTTTAAATGACTGTTGGATGTGAATTATTACTTTTTCAACTAAAATAAGTGTGTTTAAATCATTTCTGTGCCTGAAATTGGCCAAAATTGAAGCTTTTGAGTAAGCGAAAACTCTGTAAAAATGGCAATTTTGGTCACTGAGAGGGTTTAAAAAGTGGTTATTCAACATGAGGCCCGATCCAAATGACATTTTGAATCATTTTTGGTAGAGTCCAAAAAATCAATTTTATGATGAAAAACGATGACCCCGGACCTGTCGAACATTCAAAAAATGGTCAATATTGATGAAATTTTAACATTTAATCTTTTGACGGTAAATGACTGTTGGATGTGAATTGTTACTTTTTCAACTAAAATAAGTGTGTTTAAAGTCATGTCTCTGACTGAAATTGGTCAAAATTGAAGCTTTTGAGTAAGCGAAAACTCTGTAAAATGGCAATTTTGGTCACTGTAAGGGTTTAAAAAGTGGTTATTCAACATGAGGCCCGATCCAAATGACATTTTGAATAATTTTTGGTAGAGTCCAAAAAATCAATTTTATGATGAAAAACAATGACCCCGGACCAGTCGAACGTTCAAAAAAGTGGTCAATATTGATGAAATTTTAACATTTAATCTTTTGACTTTAAATGACTGTTGGATGTGAATTATTACTTTTTCAACTAAAATAAGTGTGTTTAAATAATTTCTGTGCCTGAAATTGGTCAAAATTGAAGCTTTTGAGTAAGCGAAAACTCTGTAAAATGGCAATTTTGGTCACTGTAAGGGTTTAAAAAGTGGTTATTCAACATGAGGCCCAATCCAAATAACATTTTGAATCATTTTTGGTAGAGTCCAAAAAATCAATTTTATGATGAAAAACGATGACCCCGGACCTGTCGAACGTTCAAAAAATGGTCAATATTGATGAAATTTTAACATTTAATCTTTTGACTTTAAATGACTGTTGGATGTGAATTATTACATTTTCAACTAAAATAAATGTGTTTAAAGTCACTTCTGTGCCTGAAATTGGTCAAAATTGAAGCTTTTGAGTAAGCGAAAACTCTGTAAAAATGGCAATTTTGGTCACTGTGAGGGTTTAAAAAGTGGTTATTCAACATGAGGCCCGATCCAAATGACATTTTGAATCATTTTTGGTAGAGTCCAAAAAATCACTTTTATGATGAAAAACGATGGCCCCGGACCTGTCGAACGTTCAGAAAATGGTCAATATTGATGAAATTTTAACATTTAATCTTTTGACTTTAAATGACTGTTGGATGTGAATTATTACTTTTTCAACTAAAATAAGTGTGTTTAAAGTCATTTCTGTGCCTGAAATTGGTCAAAATTGAAGCTTTTGAGTAAGCGAAAACTCTGTAAAAATGGCAATTTTGGTCACTGTGAGGGTTTAAAAAGTGGTTATTCAACATGAGGCCCGATCCAAATGACATTTTGAATCATTTTTGGTAGAGTCCAAAAAATCAATTTTATGATGAAAAACGATGACCCCGGACCTGTCGAACGTTCAGAAAATGGTCAATATTGATGAAATTTTAACATTTAATCTTTTGACTTTAAATGACTGTTGGATGTGAATTATTACTTTTTCAACTAAAATAAGTGTGTTTAAAGTCATTTCTGTGCCTGAAATTGGTCAAAATTGAAGCTTTTGAGTAAGCGAAAACTCTGTAAAAATGGCAATTTTGGTCACTGTGAGGGTTTAAAAAGTGGTTATTCAACATGAGGCCCGATCCAAATGACATTTTGAATCATTTTTGGTAGAGTCCAAAAAATCAATTTTATGATGAAAAACGATGACCCCGGACCTGTCGAACGTTCAGAAAATGGTCAATATTGATAAAATTTTAACATTTAATCTTTTGACTTTAAATGACTGTTAGATGTGAATTATTACTTTTTCAACTAAAATAAGTGTGTTTAAATCATTTCTGTGCCTAAAATTGGTCAAAATTGAAGCTTTTGAGTAAGCGAAAACTCTGTAAAATGGCAATTTTGGTCACTGAGAGGGTTTAAAAAGTGGTTATTCAACATGAGGCCCGATCCAAATGACATTTTGAATCATTTTTGGTAGAGTCCAAAAAATCAATTTTATGATGAAAAACGATGACCCCGGACCTGTCGAACATTCAAAAAATGGTCAATATTGATGAAATTTTAACATTTAATCTTTTGACGGTAAATGACTGTTGGATGTGAATTGTTACTTTTTCAACTAAAATAAGTGTGTTTAAAGTCATGTCTCTGACTGAAATTGGTCAAAATTGAAGCTTTTGACTAAGCGAAAACTCTGTAAAATGGCAATTTTGGTCACTGTAAGGGTTTAAAAAGTGGTTATTCAACATGAGGCCCGATCCAAATGACATTTTGAATCATTTTTGGTAGAGTCCAAAAAATCAATTTTATGATGAAAAACGATGACCCCGGACCTGTCGAACGTTCAAAAAATGGTCAATATTGATGAAATTTTAACATTTAATCTTTTGACTTTAAATGACTGTTGGATGTGAATTTTTACTTTTTCAACTAAAATAAGTGTGTTTAAAGTCATTCTGTGCCTGAAATTGGCCAAAATTGAAGCTTTTGAGTAAGCGAAAACTCTGTAAAAATGGCAATTTTGGTCACTGTGAGGGTTTAAAAAGTGGTTATTCAACATGAGGCCCGATCCAAATGACATTTTGAATAATTTTTGGTAGAGTCCAAAAAATCAATTTTATGATGAAAAACGATGACCCCGGACCAGTCGAACGTTCAGAAAATGGTCAATATTGATAAAATTTTAACATTTAATCTTTTGACTTTAAATGACTGTTAGATGTGAATTATTACTTTTTCAACTAAAATAAGTGTGTTTAAATCATTTCTGTGCCTAAAATTGGTCAAAATTGAAGCTTTTGAGTAAGCGAAAACTCTGTAAAATGGCAATTTTGGTCACTGAGAGGGTTTAAAAAGTGGTTATTCAACATGAGGCCCGATCCAAATGACATTTTGAATCATTTTTGGTAGAGTCCAAAAAATCAATTTTATGATGAAAAACGATGACCCCGGACCTGTCGAACATTCAAAAAATGGTCAATATTGATGAAATTTTAACATTTAATCTTTTGACGGTAAATGACTGTTGGATGTGAATTGTTACTTTTTCAACTAAAATAAGTGTGTTTAAAGTCATGTCTCTGACTGAAATTGGTCAAAATTGAAGCTTTTGAGTAAGCGAAAACTCTGTAAAATGGCAATTTTGGTCACTGTAAGGGTTTAAAAAGTGGTTATTCAACATGAGGCCCGATCCAAATGACATTTTGAATCATTTTTGGTAGAGTCCAAAAAATCAATTTTATGATGAAAAACGATGACCCCGGACCTGTCGAACGTTCAAAAAATGGTCAATATTGATGAAATTTTAACATTTAATCTTTTGACTTTAAATGACTGTTGGATGTGAATTTTTACTTTTTCAACTAAAATAAGTGTGTTTAAAGTCATTCTGTGCCTGAAATTGGCCAAAATTGAAGCTTTTGAGTAAGCGAAAACTCTGTAAAAATGGCAATTTTGGTCACTGTGAGGGTTTAAAAAGTGGTTATTCAACATGAGGCCCGATCCAAATGACATTTTGAATAATTTTTGGTAGAGTCCAAAAAATCAATTTTATGATGAAAAACGATGACCCCGGACCAGTCGAACGTTCAAAAAAGTGGTCAATATTGATGAAATTTTAACATTTAATCTTTTGACTTTAAATGACTGTTGGATGTGACTTATTACTTTTTCAACTAAAATAAGTGTGTTTAAATCATTTCTGTGCCTGAAATTGGTCAAAATTGAAGCTTTTGAGTAAGCGAAAACTCTGTAAAATGGCAATTTTGGTCACTGTAAGGGTTTAAAAAGTGGTTATTCAACATGAGGCCCGATCCAAATAACATTTTGAATCATTTTTGGTAGAGTCCAAAAAATCAATTTTATGATGAAAAACGATGACCCCGGACCTGTCGAACGTTCAAAAAATGGTCAATATTGATGAAATTTTAACATTTAATCTTTTGACTTTAAATAACTGTTGGATGTGAATTATTACTTTTTCAACTAAAATAAGTGTGTTTAAAGTCATTTCTGTGCCTGAAATTGGCCAAAATTGAAGCTTTTGAGTAAGCGAAAACTCTGTAAAAATGGCAATTTTGGTCACTGTGAGGGTTTAAAAAGTGGTTATTCAACATGAGGCCCGATCCAAATGACATTTTGAATCATTTTTGGTAGAGTCCAAAAAATCAATTTTATGATGAAAAACGATGACCCCGGACCTGTCGAACGTTCAGAAAATGGTCAATATTGATGAAATTTTAACATTTAATCTTTTGACTTTAAATGACTGTTGGATGTGAATTATTACTTTTTCAGCTAAAATACGTGTGTTTAAATCATTTCTGTGCTTGAAATTGGTCAAAATTGAAGCTTTTGAGTAAGCGAAAACTCTGTAAAATGGCAATTTTGGTCACTGTAAGGGTTTAAAAAGTGGTTATTCAACATGAGGCCCGATCCAAATAACATTTTGAATCATTTTTGGTAGAGTCCAAAAAATCAATTTTATGATGAAAAACGATGACCCCGGACCTGTCGAACGTTCAAAAAATGGTCAATATTGATGCAATTTTAACATTTAATCTTTTGACTTTAAATGACTGTTGGATGTGAATTATTACTTTTTCAACTAAAATAAGTGTGTTTAAAGTTATTCTGTGCCTGAAATTGGCCAAAATTGAAGCTTTTGAGTAAGCGAAAACTCTGTAAAAATGGCAATTTTGGTCACTGTGAGGGTTTAAAAAGTGGTTATTCAACATGAGGCCCGATCCAAATGACATTTTGAATAATTTTTGGTAGAGTCCAAAAAATCAATTTTATGATGAAAAACGATGACCCCGGACCAGTCGAACGTTCAAAAAAGTGGTCAATATTGATGAAATTTTAACATTTAATCTTTTGACTTTAAATGACTGTTGGATGTGACTTATTACTTTTTCAACTAAAATAAGTGTGTTTAAATCATTTCTGTGCCTGAAATTGGTCAAAATTGAAGCTTTTGAGTAAGCGAAAACTCTGTAAAATGGCAATTTTGGTCACTGTAAGGGTTTAAAAAGTGGTTATTCAACATGAGGCCCGATCCAAATAACATTTTGAATCATTTTTGGTAGAGTCCAAAAAATCAATTTTATGATGAAAAACGATGACCCCGGACCTGTCGAACGTTCAAAAAATGGTCAATATTGATGAAATTTTAACATTTAATCTTTTGACTTTAAATAACTGTTGGATGTGAATTATTACTTTTTCAACTAAAATAAGTGTGTTTAAAGTCATTTCTGTGCCTGAAATTGGCCAAAATTGAAGCTTTTGAGTAAGCGAAAACTCTGTAAAAATGGCAATTTTGGTCACTGTGAGGGTTTAAAAAGTGGTTATTCAACATGAGGCCCGATCCAAATGACATTTTGAATCATTTTTGGTAGAGTCCAAAAAATCAATTTTATGATGAAAAACGATGACCCCGGACCTGTCGAACGTTCAGAAAATGGTCAATATTGATGAAATTTTAACATTTAATCTTTTGACTTTAAATGACTGTTGGATGTGAATTATTACTTTTTCAACTAAAATAAGTGTGTTTAAATCATTTCTGTGCTTGAAATTGGTCAAAATTGAAGCTTTTGAGTAAGCGAAAACTCTGTAAAATGGCAATTTTGGTCACTGTAAGGGTTTAAAAAGTGGTTATTCAACATGAGGCCCGATCCAAATAACATTTTGAATCATTTTTGGTAGAGTCCAAAAAATCAATTTTATGATGAAAAACGATGACCCCGGACCTGTCGAACGTTCAAAAAATGGTCAATATTGATGCAATTTTAACATTTAATCTTTTGACTTTAAATGACTGTTGGATGTGAATTATTACTTTTTCAACTAAAATAAGTGTGTTTAAAGTCATTTCTGTGCCTGAAATTGGCCAAAATTGAAGCTTTTGAGTAAGCGAAAACTCTGTAAAAATGGCAATTTTGGTCACTGTGAGGGTTTAAAAAGTGGTTATTCAACATGAGGCCCGATCCAAATGACATTTTGAATCATTTTTGGTAGAGTCCAAAAAATCAATTTTATGATGAAAAACAATGACCCCGGACCAGTCGAACGTTCAAAAAAATGGTCAATATTGATGAAATTTTAACATTTAATCTTTTGACTTTAAATGACTGTTGGATGTGAATTATTACTTTTTCAACTAAAATAAGTGTGTTTAAAGTCATTTCTGTGCCTGAAAGTGGCCAGAATTGAAGCTTTTGAGTAAGCGAAAACTCTGTAAAAATGGCAATTTTGGTCACTGTGAGGGTTTAAAAAGTGGTTATTCAACATGAGGCCCGATCCAAATGACATTTTGAATCATTTTTGGTAGAGTCCAAAAAATCAATTTTATGATGAAAAACGATGACCCCGGACCTGTCGAACGTTCAAAAAAGTGGTCAATATTGATGAAATTTTAACATTTAATCTTTTGACTTTAAATGACTGTTGGATGTGAATTATTACTTTTTCAACTAAAATAAGTGTGTTTAAAGTCATTTCTGTGCCTGAAATTGGCCAAAATTGAAGCTTTTGAATAAGCGAAAACTCTGTAAAAATGGCAACTTTGGTCACTGTGAGGGTTTAAAAAGTGGTTATTCAACATGAGGCCCGATCCAAATAACATTTTGAATCATTTTTGGTAGAGTCCAAAAAATCAATTTTATGATGAAAAACGATGACCCCGGACCTGTCGAACGTTCAGAAAATGGTCAATATTGATGAAATTTTAACATTTAATCTTTTGACTTTAAATGACTGTTGGATGTGAATTATTACTTTTTCAAATATGTTTAAAGTCATTTCTGTGCCTGAAATTGGCCAAAATTGAAGCTTTTGAGTAAGCGAAAACTCTGTAAAAATGGCAATTTTGGTCACTGTGAGGGTTTAAAAAGTGGTTATTCAACATGAGGCCCGATCCAAAAGACATTTTGAATCATTTTTGGTAGAGTCCAAAAAATCAATTTTATGATGAAAAACGATGACCCCGGACCTGTCGAACGTTCAGAAAATGGTCAATATTGATAAAATTTTAACATTTAATCTTTTGACTTTAAATGACTGTTAGATGTGAATTATTACTTTTTCAACTAAAATAAGTGTGTTTAAATCATTTCTGTGCCTAAAATTGGTCAAAATTGAAGATTTTGAGTAAGCGAAAACTCTGTAAAATGGCAATTTTGGTCACTGAGAGGGTTTAAAAAGTGGTTATTCAACATGAGGCCCGATCCAAATGACATTTTGAATCATTTTTGGTAGAGTCCAAAAAATCAATTTTATGATGAAAAACGATGACCCCGGACCTGTCGAACATTCAAAAAATGGTCAATATTGATGAAATTTTAACATTTAATCTTTTGACGGTAAATGACTGTTGGATGTGAATTGTTACTTTTTCAACTAAAATACGTGTGTTTAAAGTCATGTCTCTGACTGAAATTGGTCAAAATTGAAGCTTTTGAGTAAGCGAAAACTCTGTAAAATGGCAATTTTGGTCACTGTAAGGGTTTAAAAAGTGGTTATTCAACATGAGGCCCGATCCAAATGACATTTTGAATCATTTTTGGTAGAGTCCAAAAAATCAATTTTATGATGAAAAACGATGACCCCGGACCTGTCGAACGTTCAGAAAATGGTCAAATTGATGAAATTTTAACATTTAATCTTTTGACTTTAAATGACTGTTGGATGTGAATTATTACTTTTTCAACTAAAATAAGTGTGTTTAAAGTCATTTCTGTGCCTGAAATTGGCCAAAATTGAAGCTTTTGAGTAAGCGAAAACTCTGTAAAAATGGCAATTTTGGTCACTGTGAGGGTTTAAAAAGTGGTTATTCAACATGAGGCCCGATCCAAATGACATTTTGAATAATTTTTGGTAGAGTCCAAAAAATCAATTTTATGATGAAAAACAATGACCCCGGACCAGTCGAACGTTCAAAAAAGTGGTCAATATTGATGAAATTTTAACATTTAATCTTTTGACTTTAAATGACTGTTGGATGTGAATTATTACTTTTTCAACTAAAATAAGTGTGTTTAAATCATTTCTGTGCCTAAAATTGGTCAAAATTGAAGCTTTTGAGTAAGCGAAAACTCTGTAAAATTGCAATTTTGGTCACTGAGATGGTTTAAAAAGTGGTTATTCAACATGAGGCCCGATCCAAATGACATTTTGAATCATTTTTGGTAGAGTCCAAAAAATCAATTTTATGATGAAAAACGATGACCCCGGACCTGTCGAACATTCAAAAAATGGTCAATATTGATGAAATTTTAACATTTAATCTTTTGACGGTAAATGACTGTTGGATGTGAATTGTTACTTTTTCAACTAAAATAAGTGTGTTTAAAGTCATGTCTCTGACTGAAATTGGTCAAAATTGAAGCTTTTGAGTAAGCGAAAACTCTGTAAAATGGCAATTTTGGTCACTGTAAGGGTTTAAAAAGTGGTTATTCAACATGAGGCCCGATCCAAATGACATTTTGAATCATTTTTGGTAGAGTCCAAAAAATCAATTTTATGATGAAAAACGATGGCCCCGGACCTGTCGAACGTTCAGAAAATGGTCAATATTGATGAAATTTTAACATTTAATCTTTTGACTTTAAATGACTGTTGGATGTGAATTATTACTTTTTCAACTAAAATAAGTGTGTTTAAAGTCATTTCTGTGCCTGAAATTGGTCAAAATTGAAGCTTTTGAGTAAGCGAAAACTCTGTAAAAATGGCAATTTTGGTCACTGTGAGGGTTTAAAAAGTGGTTATTCAACATGAGGCCCGATCCAAATGACATTTTGAATCATTTTTGGTAGAGTCCAAAAAATCAATTTTATGATGAAAAACGATGACCCCGGACCTGTCGAACGTTCAGAAAATGGTCAATATTGATGAAATTTTAACATTTAATCTTTTGACGTTAAATGACTGTTGGATGTGAATTGTTACTTTTTCAACTAAAATAAGTGTGTTTAAAGTCATGTCTCTGACTGAAATTGGTCAAAATTGAAGCTTTTGAGTAAGCGAAAACTCTGTAAAATGGCAATTTTGGTCACTGTAAGGGTTTAAAAAGTGGTTATTCAACATGAGGCCCGATCCAAATGACATTTTGAATCATTTTTGGTAGAGTCCAAAAAATCAATTTTATGATGAAAAACGATGACCCCGGACCTGTCGAACGTTCAAAAAATGGTCAATATTGATGAAATTTTAACATTTAATCTTTTGACTTCAAATGACTGTTGGATGTGAATTATTACATTTTCAACTGGAATAAGTGTGTTTAAAGTAATTTCTGTGCCTGAAATTGGTCAAAATTGAAGCTTTTGAGTAAGCAAAAACTCTGTAAAAATGGCAATTTTGGTCTCTGTGAGGGTTTAAAAAGTGGTTATTCAACATGAGGCCCGATCCAAATGACATTTTGAATCATTTTTGGTAGAGTCCAAAAAATCTATTTTATGATGAAAAACGATGACCCCGGACCTGTCGAACGTTCAAAAAAGTGGTCAATATTGATGAAATTTTAACATTTAATCTTTTGACGTTAAATGACTGTTGGATGTGAATTATTACTTTTTCAACTAAAATAAGTGTGTTTAAAGTCATTTCTGTGCCTGAAATTGGCCAAAATTGAAGCTTTTGAGTAAGCGAAAACTCTGTAAAAATGGCAATTTTGGTCACTGTGAGGGTTTAAAAAGTGGTTATTCAACATTAGGCCCGATCCAAATGACATTTTGAATAATTTTTGGTAGAGTCCAAAAAATCAATTTTATGATGAAAAACAATGACCCCGGACCAGTCGAACGTTCAAAAAAGTGGTCAATATTGATGAAATTTGTACATTTAATCTTTTGACTTTAAATGACTGTTGGATGTGAATTATTACTTTTTCAACTAAAATAAGTGTGTTTAAATCATTTCTGTGCCTGAAATTGGTCAAAATTGAAGCTTTTGAGTAAGCGAAAACTCTGTAAAATGGCAATTTTGGTCACTGTAAGGGTTTAAAAAGTGGTTATTCAACATGAGGCCCGATCCAAATAACATTTTGAATCATTTTTGGTAGAGTCCAAAAAATCAATTTTATGATGAAAAACGATGACCCCGGACCTGTCGAACGTTCAAAAAATTGTCAATATTGATGAAATTTTAACATTTAATCTTTTGACTTTAAATAACTGTTGGATGTGAATTATTACTTTTTCAACTAAAATAAGTGTGTTTAAAGTCATTTCTGTGCCTGAAATTGGCCAAAATTGAAGCTTTTGAGTAAGCGAAAACTCTGTAAAAATGGCAATTTTGGTCACTGTGAGCGTTTAAAAAGTGGTTATTCAACATGAGGCCCGATCCAAATGACATTTTGAATCATTTTTGGTAGAGTCCAAAAAATCAATTTTATGATGAAAAACGATGACCCCGGACCTGTCGAACGTTCAGAAAATGGTCAATATTGATGAAATTTTAACATTTAATCTTTAGACTTTAAATGACTGTTGGATGTGAATTATTACTTTTTCAACTAAAATAAGTGTGTTTAAATCATTTCTGTGCTTGAAATTGGTCAAAATTGAAGCTTTTGAGTAAGCGAAAACTCTGTAAAATGGCAATTTTGGTCACTGTAAGGGTTTAAAAAGTGGTTATTCAACATGAGGCCCGATCCAAATAACATTTTGAATCATTTTTGGTAGAGTCCAAAAAATCAATTTTATGATGAAAAACGATGACCCCGGACCTGTCGAACGTTCAAAAAATGGTCAATATTGATGAAATTTTAACATTTAATCTTTTGACTTTAAATGACTGTTGGATGTGAATTATTACATTTTCAACTGAAATAAGTGTGTTTAAAGTCATTTCTGTGCCTGAAATTGGTCAAAATTGAAGCTTTTGAGTAAGCGAAAACTCTGTAAAATGGCAATTTTGGTCACTGTAAGGGTTTAAAAAGTGGTTATTCAACATGAGGCCCGATCCAAATGACATTTTGAATCATTTTTGGTAGAGTCCAAAAAATCAATTTTATGATGAAAAACGATGACCCCGGACCTGTCGAACGTTCAAAAAATGGTCAATATTGATGAAATTTTAACATTTAATCTTTTGACTTTAAATGACTGTTGGATGTGAATTATTACATTTTCAACTGAAATAAGTGTGTTTAAAGTAATTTCTGTGCCTGAAATTGGTCAAAATTGAAGCTTTTGAGTAAGCAAAAACTCTGTAAAAATGGCAATTTTGGTCACTGTGAGGGTTTAAAAAGTGGTTATTCAACATGAGGCCCGATCCAAATGACATTTTGAATCATTTTTGGTAGAGTCCAAAAAATCTATTTTATGATGAAAAACGATGACCCCGGACCTGTCGAACGTTCAAAAAAGTGGTCAATATTGATGAAATTTTAACATTTAATCTTTTGACGTTAAATGACTGTTGGATGTGAATTATTACTTTTTCAACTAAAATAAGTGTGTTTAAAGTCATTTCTGTGCCTGAAATTGGCCAAAATTGAAGCTTTTGAGTAAGCGAAAACTCTGTAAAAATGGCAATTTTGGTCACTGTGAGGGTTTAAAAAGTGGTTATTCAACATTAGGCCCGATCCAAATGACATTTTGAATAATTTTTGGTAGAGTCCAAAAAATCAATTTTATGATGAAAAACAATGACCCCGGACCAGTCGAACGTTCAAAAAAGTGGTCAATATTGATGAAATTTGTACATTTAATCTTTTGACTTTAAATGACTGTTGGATGTGAATTATTACTTTTTCAACTAAAATAAGTGTGTTTAAATTATTTCTGTGCCTGAAATTGGTCAAAATTGAAGCTTTTGAGTAAGCGAAAACTCTGTAAAATGGCAATTTTGGTCACTGTAAGGGTTTAAAAAGTGGTTATTCAACATGAGGCCCGAGCCAAATAACATTTTGAATCATTTTTGGTAGAGTCCAAAAAATCAATTTTATGATGAAAAACGATGACCCCGGACCTGTCGAACGTTCAAAAAATGGTCAATATTGATGAAATTTTAACATTTAATCTTTTGACTTTAAATGACTGTTGGATGTGAATTATTACATTTTCAACTAAAATAAATGTGTTTAAATCATTTCTGTGCCTGAAATTGGTCAAAATTGAAGCTTTTGAGTAAGCGAAAACTCTGTAAAATGGCAATTTTGGTCACTGTAAGGGTTTAAAAAGTGGTTATTCAACATGAGGCCTGATCCAAATGAAATTTTGAATCATTTTTGGTAGAGTCCAAAAAATCAATTTTATGATGAAAAACGATGACCCCGGACCTGTCGAACGTTCAAAAAATGGTCAATATTGATGAAATTTTAACATTTAATCTTTTGACTTTAAATGACTGTTGGATGTGAATTTTTACTTTTTCAACTAAAATAAGTGTGTTTAAAGTCATTTCTGTGCCTGAAATTGGCCAAAATTGAAGCTTTTGAGTAAGCGAAAACTCTGTAAAAATGGCAATTTTGGTCACTGTGAGGGTTTAAAAAGTGGTTATTCAACATGAGGCCCGATCCAAATGACATTTTGAATAATTTTTGGTAGAGTCCAAAAAATCAATTTTATGATGAAAAACGATGACCCCGGACCAGTCGAACGTTCAAAAAAGTGGTCAATATTGATGAAATTTTAACATTTAATCTTTTGACTTTAAATGACTGTTGGATGTGACTTATTACTTTTTCAACTAAAATAAGTGTGTTTAAATCATTTCTGTGCCTGAAATTGGTCAAAATTGAAGCTTTTGAGTAAGCGAAAACTCTGTAAAATGGCAATTTTGGTCACTGTAAGGGTTTAAAAAGTGGTTATTCAACATGAGGCCCGATCCAAATAACATTTTGAATCATTTTTGGTAGAGTCCAAAAAATCAATTTTATGATGAAAAACGATGACCCCGGACCTGTCGAACGTTCAAAAAATGGTCAATATTGATGAAATTTTAACCTTTAATCTTTTGACTTTAAATAACTGTTGGATGTGAATTATTACTTTTTCAACTAAAATAAGTGTGTTTAAATCATTTCTGTGCCTGAAATTGGTCAAAATTGAAGCTTTTGAGTAAGCGAAAACTCTGTAAAATGGCAATTTTGGTCACTGTAAGGGTTTAAAAAGTGGTTATTCAACATGAGGCCCGATCCAAATAACATTTTGAATCATTTTTGGTAGAGTCCAAAAAATCAATTTTATGATGAAAAACGTTGACCCCGGACCTGTCGAACGTTCAAAAAATGGTCAATATTGATGAAATTTTAACATTTAATCTTTTGACTTTAAATGACTGTTGGATGTGAATTATTACATTTTCAACTAAAATAAATGTGTTTAAATCATTTCTGTGCCTGAAATTGGTCAAAATTGAAGCTTTTGAGTAAGCGAAAACTCTGTAAAATGGCAATTTTGGTCACTGTAAGGGTTTAAAAAGTGGTTATTCAACATGAGGCCTGATCCAAATGAAATTTTGAATCATTTTTGGTAGAGTCCAAAAAATCAATTTTATGATGAAAAACGATGACCCCGGACCTGTCGAACGTTCAAAAAATGGTCAATATTGATGAAATTTTAACATTTAATCTTTTGACTTTAAATGACTGTTGGATGTGAATTTTTACTTTTTCAACTAAAATAAGTGTGTTTAAAGTCATTTCTGTGCCTGAAATTGGCCAAAATTGAAGCTTTTGAGTAAGCGAAAACTCTGTAAAAATGGCAATTTTGGTCACTGTGAGGGTTTAAAAAGTGGTTATTCAACATGAGGCCCGATCCAAATGACATTTTGAATAATTTTTGGTAGAGTCCAAAAAATCAATTTTATGATGAAAAACGATGACCCCGGACCAGTCGAACGTTCAAAAAAGTGGTCAATATTGATGAAATTTTAACATTTAATCTTTTGACTTTAAATGACTGTTGGATGTGACTTATTACTTTTTCAACTAAAATAAGTGTGTTTAAATCATTTCTGTGCCTGAAATTGGTCAAAATTGAAGCTTTTGAGTAAGCGAAAACTCTGTAAAATGGCAATTTTGGTCACTGTAAGGGTTTAAAAAGTGGTTATTCAACATGAGGCCCGATCCAAATAACATTTTGAATCATTTTTGGTAGAGTCCAAAAAATCAATTTTATGATGAAAAACGATGACCCCGGACCTGTCGAACGTTCAAAAAATGGTCAATATTGATGAAATTTTAACATTTAATCTTTTGACTTTAAATAACTGTTGGATGTGAATTATTACTTTTTCAACTAAAATAAGTGTGTTTAAAGTCATTTCTGTGCCTGAAATTGGCCAAAATTGAAGCTTTTGAGTAAGCGAAAACTCTGTAAAAATGGCAATTTTGGTCACTGTGAGGGTTTAAAAAGTGGTTATTCAACATGAGGCCCGATCCAAATGACATTTTGAATCATTTTTGGTAGAGTCCAAAAAATCAATTTTATGATGAAAAACGATGACCCCGGACCTGTCGAACGTTCAGAAAATGGTCAATATTGATGAAATTTTAACATTTAATCTTTAGACTTTAAATGACTGTTGGATGTGAATTATTACTTTTTCAACTAAAATAAGTGTGTTTAAATCATTTCTGTGCTTGAAATTGGTCAAAATTGAAGCTTTTGAGTAAGCGAAAACTCTGTAAAATGGCAATTTTGGTCACTGTAAGGGTTTAAAAAGTGGTTATTCAACATGAGGCCCGATCCAAATAACATTTTGAATCATTTTTGGTAGAGTCCAAAAAATCAATTTTATGATGAAAAACGATGACCCCGGACCTGTCGAACGTTCAAAAAATGGTCAATATTGATGAAATTTTAACATTTAATCTTTTGACTTTAAATGACTGTTGGATGTGAATTATTACATTTTCAACTGAAATAAGTGTGTTTAAAGTCATTTCTGTGCCTGAAATTGGTCAAAATTGAAGCTTTTGAGTAAGCGAAAACTCTGTAAAAATGGCAATTTTGGTCACTGTGAGGGTTTAAAAAGTGGTTATTCAACATGAGGCCTGATCCAAATGACATTTTGAATCATTTTTGGTAGAGTCCAAAAAATCAATTTTATGATGAAAAACGATGACCCTGGACCTGTCGAACGTTCAAAAAATGGTCAATATTGATGAAATTTTAACATTTAATCTTTTCACTTTAAATAACTGTCGGATGTGAATTATTACTTTTTCAACTAAAATAAGTGTGTTTAAAGTCATTTCTGTGCCTGAAATTGGCCAAAATTGAAGCTTTTGAGTAAGCGACAACTCTGTAAAAATGGCAATTTTGGTCACTGTGAGGGTTTAAAAAGTGGTTATTCAACATGAGGCCCGATCCAAATGACATTTTGAATCATTTTTGGTAGAGTCCAAAAAATCTATTTTATGATGAAAAACGATGACCCCGGACCTGTCGAACGTTCAGAAAATGGTCAATATTGATGAAATTTTAACATTTAATCTTTTGACTTTAAATGACTGTTGGATGTGAATTATTACTTTTTCAACTAAAATAAGTGTGTTTAAATCATTTCTGTGCCTGAAATTGGTCAAAATTGAAGCTTTTGAGTAAGCGAAAACTCTGTAAAATGGCAATTTTGGTCACTGTGAGGGTTTAAAAAGTGGTTATTCAACATGAGGCCCGATCCAAATGACATTTTGAATCATTTTTGGTAGAGTCCAAAAAATCAATTTTATGATGAAAAACGATGACCCCGGACCTGTCGAACGTTCAAAAAATGGTCAATATTGATGAAATTTTAACATTTAATCTTTTGACGGTAAATGAGTGTTGGATGTGAATTATTACTTTTTCAACTAAAATAAGTGTGTTTAAAGTCATTTCTCTGCCTGAAATTGGTCAAAATTGAAGCTTTTGAGTAAGCGAAAACTCTGTAAAATGGCAATTTTGGTCACTGTAAGGGTTTAAAAAGTGGTTATTCAACATAAGGCCCGATCCAAATAACATTTTGAATCATTTTTGGTAGAGTCCAAAAAATCAATTTTATGATGAAAAACGATGACCCCGGACCTGTCGAACGTTCAAAAAATGGTCAATATTGATGAAATTTTAACATTTAATCTTTTGACTTTAAATGACTGTTCGATGTGAATTATTACTTTTTCAACTAAAATAAGTGTGTTTAAAGTCATTTCTGTGCCTGAAATTGGTCAAAATTGAAGCTTTTGAGTAAGCGAAAACTCTGTAAAAATGTCAATTTTGGTCACTGTGAGGGTTTAAAAAGTGGTAATTCAACATGAGGCCCGATCCAAATGACATTTTGAATCATTTTTGGTAGAGTCCAAAAAATCAATTTTATGATGAAAAACGATGACCCAGGACCTGTCAAACGTTCAGAAAATGGTCAATATTGATGAAATTTTAACATTTAATCTTTTGACTTTAAATGACTGTTGGATGTGAATTATTACTTTTTCAACTAAAATAAGTATGTTTAAAGTCATTTCTGTGCCTGAAATTGGCCAAAATTGAAGCTTTTGAGTAAGCGAAAACTCTGTAAAAATGGCAATTTTGGTCACTGTGAGGGTTTAAAAAGTGGTTATTCAACATGAGGCCCGATCCAAATGACATTTTGAATCATTTTTGGTAGAGTCCAAAAAATCAATTTTATGATGAAAAACGATGACCCCGGACCTGTCGGACGTTCAAAAAAGTGGTCAATATTGATGAAATTTTAACATTTAATCTTTTGACTTTAAATGACTGTTTGATGTGAATTATTACTTTTTCAACTAAAATAAGTGTGTTTAAAGTCATTTCTGTGCCTGAAATTGGCCAAAATTGAAGCTTTTGAGTAAGCGAAAACTCTGTAAAAATGGCAATTTTGGTCACTGTGAGGGTTTAAAAAGTGGTTATTCAACATGAGGCCCGATCCAAATGACATTTTGAATAATTTTTGGTAGAGTCCAAAAAATCAATTTTATGATGAAAAACGATGACCCCGGACCAGTCGAACGTTCAAAAAAGTGGTCAATATTGATGAAATTTTAACATTTAATCTTTTGACTTTAAATGACTGTTGGATGTGACTTATTACTTTTTCAACTAAAATAAGTGTGTTTAAATCATTTCTGTGCCTGAAATTGGTCAAAATTGAAGCTTTTGAGTAAGCGAAAACTCTGTAAAATGGCAATTTTGGTCACTGTAAGGGTTTAAAAAGTGGTTATTCAACATGAGGCCCGATCCAAATAACATTTTGAATCATTTTTGGTAGAGTCCAAAAAATCAATTTTATGATGAAAAACGATGACCCCGGACCTGTCGAACGTTCAAAAAATGGTCAATATTGATGAAATTTTAACATTTAATCTTTTGACTTTAAATAACTGTTGGATGTGAATTATTACTTTTTCAACTAAAATAAGTGTGTTTAAAGTCATTTCTGTGCCTGAAATTGGCCAAAATTGAAGCTTTTGAGTAAGCGAAAACTTTGTAAAAATTGCAATTTTGGTCACTGTGAGGGTTTAAAAAGTGGTTATTCAACATGAGGCCCGATCCAAATGACATTTTGAATCATTTTTGGTAGAGTCCAAAAAATCAATTTTATGATGAAAAACGATGACCCCGGACCTGTCGAACGTTCCGAAAATGGTCAATATTGATGAAATTTTAACATTTAATCTTTTGACTTTAAATGACTGTTGGATGTGAATTATTACTTTTTCAACTAAAATAAGTGTGTTTAAAGTCATTTCTGTGCCTGAAATTGGTCAAAATTGAAGCTTTTGAGTAAGCGAAAACTCTGTAAAATGGCAATTTTGGTCACTGTAAGGGTTTAAAAAGTGGTTATTCAACATGAGGCCCGATCCAAATAACATTTTGAATCATTTTTGGTAGAGTCCAAAAAATCAATTTTATGATGAAAAACGATGACCCCGGACCTGTCGAACGTTCAAAAAAGTGGTCAATATTGATGAAATTTTAACATTTAATCTTTTGACTTTAAATGACTGTTGGATGTGAAATATTACTTTTTCAACTAAAATAAGTGTGTTTAAATCATTTCTGTGCCTGAAATTGGTCAAAATTGAAGCTTTTGAGTAAGCGAAAACTCTGTAAAATGGCAATTTTGGTCACTGTAAGGGTTTAAAAAGTGGTTATTCAACATGAGGCCTGATCCAAATGAAATTTTGAATCATTTTTGGTAGAGTCCAAAAAATCAATTTTATGATGAAAAACGATGACCCCGGACCTGTCGAACGTTCAAAAAATGGTCAATATTGATGAAATTTTAACATTTAATCTTTTGACTTTAAATGACTGTTGGATGTGAATTTTTACTTTTTCAACTAAAATAAGTGTGTTTAAAGTCATTTCTGTGCCTGAAATTGGCCAAAATTGAAGCTTTTGAGTAAGCGAAAACTCTGTAAAAATGGCAATTTTGGTCACTGTGAGGGTTTAAAAAGTGGTTATTCAACATGAGGCCCGATACAAATGACATTTTGAATCATTTTTGGTAGAGTCCAAAAAATCAATTTTATGATGAAAAACGATGACCCCGGACCAGTCGAACGTTCAAAAAAGTGGTCAATATTGATGAAATTTTAACATTTAATCTTTTGACTTTAAATGACTGTTGGATGTGACTTACTACTTTTTCAACTAAAATAAGTGTGTTTAAATCATTTCTGTGCCTGAAATTGGTCAAAATTGAAGCTTTTGAGTAAGCGAAAACTCTGTAAAATGGCAATTTTGGTCACTGTAAGGGTTTAAAAAGTGGTTATTCAACATGAGGCCCGATCCAAATAACATTTTGAATCATTTTTGGTAGAGTCCAAAAAATCAATTTTATGATGAAAAACGATGACCCCGGACCTGTCGAACGTTCAAAAAATGGTCAATATTGATGAAATTTTAACATTTAATCTTTTGACTTTAAATGACTGTTGGATGTGAATTATTACTTTTTCAACTAAAATAAGTGTGTTTAAAGTCATTTCTGTGCCTGAAATTGGTCAAAATTGAAGCTTTTGAGTAAGCGAAAACTCTGTAAAAATGGCAATTTTGGTCACTGTGAGGGTTTAAAAAGTGGTTATTCAACATGAGGCCCGATCCAAATGACATTTTGAATCATTTTTGGTAGAGTCCAAAAAATAAATTTTATGATGAAAAACGATGACCCCGGACCTGTCGAACGTTCAGAAAATGGTCAATATTGATAAAATTTTAACATTTAATCTTTTGACTTTAAATGACTGTTGGATGTGAATTATTACATTTTCAACTGAAATAAGTGTGTTTAAAGTAATTTCTGTGCCTGAAATTGGTCAAAATTGAAGCTTTTGAGTAAGCAAAAACTCTGTAAAAATGGCAATTTTGGTCTCTGTGAGGGTTTAAAAAGTGGTTATTCAACATGAGGCCCGATCCAAATGACATTTTGAATCATTTTTGGTAGAGTCCAAAAAATCTATTTTATGATGAAAAACGATGACCCCGGACCTGTCGAACGTTCAAAAAAGTGGTCAATATTGATGAAATTTTAACATTTAATCTTTTGACGTTAAATGACTGTTGGATGTGAATTATTACTTTTTCAACTAAAATAAGTGTGTTTAAAGTCATTTCTGTGCCTGAAATTGGCCAAAATTGAAGCTTTTGAATAAGCGAAAACTCTGTAAAAATGGCAATTTTGGTCACTGTGAGGGTTTAAAAAGTGGTTATTCAACATGAGGCCCGATCCAAATGACATTTTGAATAATTTTTGGTAGAGTCCAAAAAATCAATTTTATGATGAAAAACAATGACCCCGGACCAGTCGAACGTTCAAAAAAGTGGTCAATATTGATGAAATTTGTACATTTAATCTTTTGACTTTAAATGACTGTTGGATGTGAATTATTACTTTTTCAACTAAAATAAGTGTGTTTAAATCATTTCTGTGCCTGAAATTGGTCAAAATTGAAGCTTTTGAGTAAGCGAAAACTCTGTAAAATGGCAATTTTGGTCACTGTAAGGGTTTAAAAAGTGGTTATTCAACATGAGGCCCGATCCAAATAACATTTTGAATCATTTTTGGTAGAGTCCAAAAAATCAATTTTATGATGAAAAACGATGACCCCGGACCTGTCGAACGTTCAAAAAATGGTCAATATTGATGAAATTTTAACATTTAATCTTTTGACTTTAAATAACTGTTGGATGTGAATTATTACTTTTTCAACTAAAATAAGTGTGTTTAAAGTCATTTCTGTGCCTGATATTGGCCAAAATTGAAGCTTTTGAGTAAGCGAAAACTCTGTAAAAATGGCAATTTTGGTCACTGTGAGGGTTTAAAAAGTTGTTATTCAGCATGAGGCCCGATCCAAATGACATTTTGAATCATTTTTGGTAGAATCCAAAAAATCAATTTTATGATGAAAAACGATGACCCCGGACCTGTCGGACGTTCAAAAAAGTGGTCAATATTGATGAAATTTTAACATTTAATCTTTTGACTTTAAATGACTGTTTGATGTGAATTATTACTTTTTCAACTAAAATAAGTGTGTTTAAAGTCATTTCTGTGCCTGAAATTGGCCAAAATTGAAGCTTTTGAGTAAGCGAAAACTCTGTAAAAATGGCAATTTTGGTCACTGTGAGGGTTTAAAAAGTGGTTATTCAACATGAGGCCCGATCCAAATGACATTTTGAATAATTTTTGGTAGAGTCCAAAAAATCAATTTTATGATGAAAAACGATGACCCCGGACCAGTCGAACGTTCAAAAAAGTGGTCAATATTGATGAAATTTTAACATTTAATCTTTTGACTTTAAATGACTGTTGGATGTGACTTATTACTTTTTCAACTAAAATAAGTGTGTTTAAATCATTTCTGTGCCTGAAATTGGTCAAAATTGAAGCTTTTGAGTAAGCGAAAACTCTGTAAAATGGCAATTTTGGTCACTGTAAGGGTTTAAAAAGTGGTTATTCAACATGAGGCCCGATCCAAATAACATTTTGAATCATTTTTGGTAGAGTCCAAAAAATCAATTTTATGATGAAAAACGATGACCCCGGACCTGTCGAACGTTCAAAAAATGGTCAATATTGATGAAATTTTAACATTTAATCTTTTGACTTTAAATAACTGTTGGATGTGAATTATTACTTTTTCAACTAAAATAAGTGTGTTTAAAGTCATTTCTGTGCCTGAAATTGGCCAAAATTGAAGCTTTTGAGTAAGCGAAAACTTTGTAAAAATTGCAATTTTGGTCACTGTGAGGGTTTAAAAAGTGGTTATTCAACATGAGGCCCGATCCAAATGACATTTTGAATCATTTTTGGTAGAGTCCAAAAAATCAATTTTATGATGAAAAACGATGACCCCGGACCTGTCGAACGTTCCGAAAATGGTCAATATTGATGAAATTTTAACATTTAATCTTTTGACTTTAAATGACTGTTGGATGTGAATTATTACTTTTTCAACTAAAATAAGTGTGTTTAAAGTCATTTCTGTGCCTGAAATTGGTCAAAATTGAAGCTTTTGAGTAAGCGAAAACTCTGTAAAATGGCAATTTTGGTCACTGTAAGGGTTTAAAAAGTGGTTATTCAACATGAGGCCCGATCCAAATAACATTTTGAATCATTTTTGGTAGAGTCCAAAAAATCAATTTTATGATGAAAAACGATGACCCCGGACCTGTCGAACGTTCAAAAAAGTGGTCAATATTGATGAAATTTTAACATTTAATCTTTTGACTTTAAATGACTGTTGGATGTGAAATATTACTTTTTCAACTAAAATAAGTGTGTTTAAATCATTTCTGTGCCTGAAATTGGTCAAAATTGAAGCTTTTGAGTAAGCGAAAACTCTGTAAAATGGCAATTTTGGTCACTGTAAGGGTTTAAAAAGTGGTTATTCAACATGAGGCCTGATCCAAATGAAATTTTGAATCATTTTTGGTAGAGTCCAAAAAATCAATTTTATGATGAAAAACGATGACCCCGGACCTGTCGAACGTTCAAAAAATGGTCAATATTGATGAAATTTTAACATTTAATCTTTTGACTTTAAATGACTGTTGGATGTGAATTTTTACTTTTTCAACTAAAATAAGTGTGTTTAAAGTCATTTCTGTGCCTGAAATTGGCCAAAATTGAAGCTTTTGAGTAAGCGAAAACTCTGTAAAAATGGCAATTTTGGTCACTGTGAGGGTTTAAAAAGTGGTTATTCAACATGAGGCCCGATACAAATGACATTTTGAATCATTTTTGGTAGAGTCCAAAAAATCAATTTTATGATGAAAAACGATGACCCCGGACCAGTCGAACGTTCAAAAAAGTGGTCAATATTGATGAAATTTTAACATTTAATCTTTTGACTTTAAATGACTGTTGGATGTGACTTACTACTTTTTCAACTAAAATAAGTGTGTTTAAATCATTTCTGTGCCTGAAATTGGTCAAAATTGAAGCTTTTGAGTAAGCGAAAACTCTGTAAAATGGCAATTTTGGTCACTGTAAGGGTTTAAAAAGTGGTTATTCAACATGAGGCCCGATCCAAATAACATTTTGAATCATTTTTGGTAGAGTCCAAAAAATCAATTTTATGATGAAAAACGATGACCCCGGACCTATCGAACGTTCAAAAAATGGTCAATATTGATGAAATTTTAACATTTAATCTTTTGACTTTAAATGACTGTTGGATGTGAATTATTACTTTTTCAACTAAAATAAGTGTGTTTAAAGTCATTTCTGTGCCTGAAATTGGTCAAAATTGAAGCTTTTGAGTAAGCGAAAACTCTGTAAAAATGGCAATTTTGGTCACTGTGAGGGTTTAAAAAGTGGTTATTCAACATGAGGCCCGATCCAAATGACATTTTGAATCATTTTTGGTAGAGTCCAAAAAATAAATTTTATGATGAAAAACGATGACCCCGGACCTGTCGAACGTTCAGAAAATGGTCAATATTGATAAAATTTTAACATTTAATCTTTTGACTTTAAATGACTGTTGGATGTGAATTATTACATTTTCAACTGAAATAAGTGTGTTTAAAGTAATTTCTGTGCCTGAAATTGGTCAAAATTGAAGCTTTTGAGTAAGCAAAAACTCTGTAAAAATGGCAATTTTGGTCTCTGTGAGGGTTTAAAAAGTGGTTATTCAACATGAGGCCCGATCCAAATGACACTTTGAATCATTTTTGGTAGAGTCCAAAAAATCTATTTTATGATGAAAAACGATGACCCCGGACCTGTCGAACGTTCAAAAAAGTGGTCAATATTGATGAAATTTTAACATTTAATCTTTTGACGTTAAATGACTGTTGGATGTGAATTATTACTTTTTCAACTAAAATAAGTGTGTTTAAAGTCATTTCTGTGCCTGAAATTGGCCAAAATTGAAGCTTTTGAATAAGCGAAAACTCTGTAAAAATGGCAATTTTGGTCACTGTGAGGGTTTAAAAAGTGGTTATTCAACATGAGGCCCGATCCAAATGACATTTTGAATAATTTTTGGTAGAGTCCAAAAAATCAATTTTATGATGAAAAACAATGACCCCGGACCAGTCGAACGTTCAAAAAAGTGGTCAATATTGATGAAATTTGTACATTTAATCTTTTGACTTTAAATGACTGTTGGATGTGAATTATTACTTTTTCAACTAAAATAAGTGTGTTTAAATCATTTCTGTGCCTGAAATTGGTCAAAATTGAAGCTTTTGAGTAAGCGAAAACTCTGTAAAATGGCAATTTTGGTCACTGTAAGGGTTTAAAAAGTGGTTATTCAACATGAGGCCCGATCCAAATAACATTTTGAATCATTTTTGGTAGAGTCCAAAAAATCAATTTTATGATGAAAAACGATGACCCCGGACCTGTCGAACGTTCAAAAAATGGTCAATATTGATGAAATTTTAACATTTAATCTTTTGACTTTAAATGACTGTTGGATGTGAATTATTACATTTTCAACTAAAATAAATGTGTTTAAATCATTTCTGTGCCTGAAATTGGTCAAAATTGAAGCTTTTGAGTAAGCGAAAACTCTGTAAAATGGCAATTTTGGTCACTGTAAGGGTTTAAAAAGTGGTTATTCAACATGAGGCCTGATCCAAATGAAATTTTGAATCATTTTTGGTAGAGTCCAAAAAATCAATTTTATGATGAAAAACGATGACCCCGGACCTGTTGAACGTTCAAAAAATGGTCAATATTGATGAAATTTTAACATTTAATCTTTTGACTTTAAATGACTGTTGGATGTGAATTTTTACTTTTTCAACTAAAATAAGTGTGTTTAAAGTCATTTCTGTGCCTGAAATTGGCCAAAATTGAAGCTTTTGAGAAAGCGAAAACTCTGTAAAAATGGCAATTTTGGTCACTGTGAGGGTTTAAAAAGTGGTTATTCAACATGAGGCCCGATCCAAATGACATTTTGAATAATTTTTGGTAGAGTCCAAAAAATCAATTTTATGATGAAAAACGATGACCCCGGACCAGTCGAACGTTCAAAAAAGTGGTCAATATTGATGAAATTTTAACATTTAATCTTTTGACTTTAAATGACTGTTGGATGTGACTTATTACTTTTTCAACTAAAATAAGTGTGTTTAAATCATTTCTGTGCCTGAAATTGGTCAAAATTGAAGCTTTTGAGTAAGCGAAAACTCTGTAAAATGGCAATTTTGGTCACTGTAAGGGTTTAAAAAGTGGTTATTCAACATGAGGCCCGATCCAAATAACATTTTGAATCATTTTTGGTAGAGTCCAAAAAATCAATTTTATGATGAAAAACGATGACCCCGGACCTGTCGAACGTTCAAAAAATGGTCAATATTGATGAAATTTTAACATTTAATCTTTTGACTTTAAATAACTGTTGGATGTGAATTATTACTTTTTCAACTAAAATAAGTGTGTTTAAAGTCATTTCTGTGCCTGAAATTGGCCAAAATTGAAGCTTTTGAGTAAGCGAAAACTCTGTAAAAATGGCAATTTTGGTCACTGTGAGGGTTTAAAAAGTGGTTATTCAACATGAGGCCCGATCCAAATGACATTTTGAATCATTTTTGGTAGAGTCCAAAAAATCAATTTTATGATGAAAAACGATGACCCCGGACCTGTCGAACGTTCAGAAAATGGTCAATATTGATGAAATTTTAACATTTAATCTTTTGACTTTAAATGACTGTTGGATGTGAATTATTACTTTTTCAACTAAAATAAGTGTGTTTAAATCATTTCTGTGCTTGAAATTGGTCAAAATTGAAGCTTTTGAGTAAGCGAAAACTCTGTAAAATGGCAATTTTGGTCACTGTAAGGGTTTAAAAAGTGGTTATTCAACATGAGGCCCGATCCAAATAACATTTTGAATCATTTTTGGTAGAGTCCAAAAAATCAATTTTATGATGAAAAACGATGACCCCGGACCTGTCGAACGTTCAAAAAATGGTCAATATTGATGAAATTTTAACATTTAATCTTTTGACTTTAAATGACTGTTGGATGTGAATTATTACATTTTCAACTGAAATAAGTGTGTTTAAAGTCATTTCTGTGCCTGAAATTGGTCAAAATTGAAGCTTTTGAGTAAGCGAAAACTCTGTAAAAATGGCAATTTTGGTCACTGTGAGGGTTTAAAAAGTGGTTATTCAACATGAGGCCTGATCCAAATGACATTTTGAATCATTTTTGGTAGAGTCCAAAAAATCAATTTTATGATGAAAAACGATGACCCCGGACCTGTCGAACGTTCAAAAAATGGTCAATATTGATGAAATTTTAACATTTAATCTTTTGACTTTAAATAACTGTTGGATGTGAATTATTACTTTTTCAACTAAAATAAGTGTGTTTAAAGTCATTTCTGTGCCTGAAATTGGCCAAAATTGAAGCTTTTGAGTAAGCGAAAACTCTGTAAAAATGGCAATTTTGGTCACTGTGAGGGTTTAAAAAGTGGTTATTCAACATGAGGCCCGATCCAAATGACATTTTGAATCATTTTTGGTAGAGTCCAAAAAATCAATTTTATGATGAAAAACGATGACCCCGGACCTGTCGAACGTTCAAAAAAGTGGTCAATATTGATGAAATTTTAACATTTAATCTTTTGACTTTAAATGACTGTTGGATGTGAATTATTACTTTTTCAACTAAAATAAGTGTGTTTAAATCATTTCTGTGCCTGAAATTGGTCAAAATTGAAGCTTTTGAGTAAGCGAAAACTCTGTAAAATGGCAATTTTGGTCACTGTAAGGGTTTAAAAAGTGGTTATTCAACATGAGGCCCGATCCAAATAACATTTTGAATCATTTTTGGTAGAGTCCAAAAAAACAATTTTATGATGAAAAACGATGACCCCGGACCTGTCGAACGTTCAAAAAATGGTCAATATTGATGAAATTTTAACATTTAATCTTTTGACTTTAAATAACTGTTGGATGTGAATTATTACTTTTTCAACTAAAATAAGTGTGTTTAAAGTCATTTCTGTGCCTGAAATTGGTCAAAATTGAAGCTTTTGAGTAAGCGAAAACACTGTAAAAATGGCAATTTTGGTCACTGTGAGGGTTTAAAAAGTGGTTATTCAACATGAGGCCCGATCCAAATGACATTTTGAATCATTTTTGGTAGAGTCCAAAAAATCAATTTTATGATGAAAAACGATGACCCCGGACCTGTCGAACGTTCAAAAAATGGTCAATATTGATGAAATTTTAACATTTAATCTTTTGACGGTAAATGAGTGTTGGATGTGAATTATTACTTTTTCAACTAAAATAAGTGTGTTTAAAGTCATTTCTCTGCCTGAAATTGGTCAAAATTGAAGCTTTTGAGTAAGCGAAAACTCTGTAAAATGGCAATTTTGGTCACTGTAAGGGTTTAAAAAGTGGTTATTCAACATAAGGCCCGATCCAAATAACATTTTGAATCATTTTTGGTAGAGTCCAAAAAATCAATTTTATGATGAAAAAAGATGACCCCGGACCTGTCGAACGTTCAAAAAATGGTCAATATTGATGAAATTTTAACATTTAATCTTTTGACTTTAAATGACTGTTCGATGTGAATTATTACTTTTTCAACTAAAATAAGTGTGTTTAAAGTCATTTCTGTGCCTGAAATTGGTCAAAATTGAAGCTTTTGAGTAAGCGAAAACTCTGTAAAAATGGCAATTTTGGTCACTGTGAGGGTTTAAAAAGTGGTAATTCAACATGAGGCCCGATCCAAATGACATTTTGAATCATTTTTGGTAGAGTCCAAAAAATCAATTTTATGATGAAAAACGATGACCCCGGACCTGTCGAACGTTCAGAAAATGGTCAATATTGATGAAATTTTAACATTTAATCTTTTGACTTTAAATGACTGTTGGATGTGAATTATTACTTTTTCAACTAAAATAAGTATGTTTAAAGTCATTTCTGTGCCTGAAATTGGCCAAAATTTAAGCTTTTGAGTAAGCGAAAACTCTGTAAAAATGGCAATTTTGGTCACTGTGAGGGTTTAAAAAGTGGTTATTCAACATGAGGCCCGATCCAAATGACATTTTGAATCATTTTTGGTAGAGTCCAAAAAATCAATTTTATGATGAAAAACGATGACCCCGGACCTGTCGGACGTTCAAAAAAGTGGTCAATATTGATGAAATTTTAACATTTAATCTTTTGACTTTAAATGACTGTTGGATGTGAATTATTACTTTTTCAACTAAAATAAGTGTGTTTAAAGTCATTTCTGTGCCTGAAATTGGCCAAAATTGAAGCTTTTGAGTAAGCGAAAACTCTGTAAAAATGGCAATTTTGGTCACTGTGAGGGTTTAAAAAGTGGTTATTCAACATGAGGCCCGATCCAAATGACATTTTGAATAATTTTTGGTAGAGTCCAAAAAATCAATTTTATGATGAAAAACGATGACCCCGGACCAGTCGAACGTTCAAAAAAGTGGTCAATATTGATGAAATTTTAACATTTAATCTTTTGACTTTAAATGACTGTTGGATGTGACTTATTACTTTTTCAACTAAAATAAGTGTGTTTAAATCATTTCTGTGCCTGAAATTGGCCAAAATTGAAGCTTTTGAGTAAGCGAAAACTCTGTAAAATGGCAATTTTGGTCACTGTAAGGGTTTAAAAAGTGGTTATTCAACATGAGGCCTGATCCAAATGAAATTTTGAATCATTTTTGGTAGAGTCCAAAAAATCAATTTTATGATGAAAAACGATGACCCCGGACCTGTCGAACGTTCAAAAAATGGTCAATATTGATGAAATTTTAACATTTAATCTTTTGACTTTAAATGACTGTTGGATGTGAATTTTTACTTTTTCAACTAAAATAAGTGTGTTTAAAGTCATTTCTGTGCCTGAAATTGGCCAAAATTGAAGCTTTTGAGTAAGCGAAAACTCTGTAAAAATGGCAATTTTGGTCACTGTGAGGGTTTAAAAAGTGGTTATTCAACATGAGGCCCGATCCAAATGACATTTTGAATAATTTTTGGTAGAGTCCAAAAAATCAATTTTATGATGAAAAACGATGACCCCGGACCAGTCGAACGTTCAAAAAAGTGGTCAATATTGATGAAATTTTAACATTTAATCTTTTGACTTTAAATGACTGTTGGATGTGACTTACTACTTTTTCATCTAAAATAAGTGTGTTTAAATCATTTCTGTGCCTGAAATTGGTCAAAATTGAAGCTTTTGAGTAAGCGAAAACTCTGTAAAATGGCAATTTTGGTCACTGTAAGGGTTTAAAAAGTGGTTATTCAACATGAGGCCCGATCCAAATAACATTTTGAATCATTTTTGGTAGAGTCCAAAAAATCAATTTTATGATGAAAAACGATGACCCCGGACCTGTCGAACGTTCAAAAAATGGTCAATATTGATGAAATTTTAACATTTAATCTTTTGACTTTAAATAACTGTTGGATGTGAATTATTACTTTTTCAACTAAAATAAGTGTGTTTAAAGTCATTTCTGTGCCTGAAATTGGCCAAAATTGAAGCTTTTGAGTAAGCGAAAACTCTGTAAAAATGGCAATTTTGGTCACTGTGAGGGTTTAAAAAGTGGTTATTCAACATGAGGCCCGATCCAAATGACATTTTGAATCATTTTTGGTAGAGTCCAAAAAATCTATTTTATGATGAAAAACGATGACCCCGGACCTGTTGAACGTTCAGAAAATGGTCAATATTGATGAAATTTTAACATTTAATCTTTTGACTTTAAATGACTGTTGGATGTGAATTATTACTTTTTCAACTAAAATAAGTGTGTTTAAATCATTTCTGTGCTTGAAATTGGTCAAAATTGAAGCTTTTGAGTAAGCGAAAACTCTGTAAAATGGCAATTTTGGTCACTGTAAGGGTTTAAAAAGTGGTTATTCAACATGAGGCCCGATCCAAATAACATTTTGAATCATTTTTGGTAGAGTCCAAAAAATCAATTTTATGATGAAAAACGATGACCCCGGACCTGTCGAACGTTCAAAAAATCGTCAATATTGATGAAATTTTAACATTTAATCTTTTGACTTTAAATGACTGTTGGATGTGAATTATTACTTTTTCAACTAAAATAAGTGTGTTTAAAGTCATTTCTGTGCCTGAAATTGGTCAAAATTGAAGCTTTTGAGTGAGCGAAAACTCTGTAAAAATGGCAATTTTGGTCACTGTGAGGGTTTAAAAAGTGGTTATTCAGCATGAGGCCTGATCCAAATGACATTTTGAATCATTTTTGGTAGAGTCCAAAAAATCAATTTTATGATGAAAAACGATGACCCCGGACCTGTCGAACGTTCAAAAAATGGTCAATATTGATGAAATTTTAACATTTAATCTTTTGACTTTAAATAACTGTTGGATGTGAATTATTACTTTTTCAACTAAAATAAGTGTGTTTAAAGTCATTTCTGTGCCTGAAATTGGCCAAAATTGAAGCTTTTGAGTAAGCGAAAACTCTGTAAAAATGGCAATTTTGGTCACTGTGAGGGTTTAAAAAGTGGTTATTCAACATGAGGCCCGATCCAAATGACATTTTGAATCATTTTTGGTAGAGTCCAAAAAATCTATTTTATGATGAAAAACGATGACCCCGGACCTGTCGAACGTTCAAAAAAGTGGTCAATATTGATGAAATTTTAACATTTAATCTTTTGACTTTAAATGACTGTTGGATGTGAATTATTACTTTTTCAACTAAAATAAGTGTGTTTAAATCATTTCTGTGCCTGAAATTGGTCAAAATTGAAGCTTTTGAGTAAGCGAAAACTCTGTAAAATGGCAATTTTGGTCACTGTAAGGGTTTAAAAAGTGGTTATTCAACATGAGGCCCGATCCAAATAACATTTTGAATCATTTTTGGTAGAGTCCAAAAAATCAATTTTATGATGAAAAACAATGACCCCGGACCTGTCGAACGTTCAAAAAATGGTCAATATTGATGAAATTTTAACATTTAATCTTTTGACTTTAAATAACTGTTGGATGTGAATTATTACTTTTTCAACTAAAATAAGTGTGTTTAAAGTCATTTCTGTGCCTGAAATTGGCCAAAATTGAAGCTTTTGAGTAAGCGAAAACACTGTAAAAATGGCAATTTTGGTCACTGTGAGGGTTTAAAAAGTGGTTATTCAACATGAGGCCCGATCCAAATGACATTTTGAATCATTTTTGGTAGAGTCCAAAAACACAATTTTATGATGAAAAACGATGACCCCGGACCTGTCGAACGTTCAGAAAATGGTCAATATTGATGAAATTTTAACATTTAATCTTTTGACTTTAAATGACTGTTGGATGTGAATTATTACTTTTTTAACTAAAATAAGTGTGTTTAAATCATTTCTGTGCCTGAAATTGGTCAAAATTGAATCTTTTGAGTAAGCGAAAACTCTGTAAAATGGCAATTTTGGTCACTGTAAGGGTTTAAAAAGTGGTTATTCAACATGAGGCCCGATCCAAATAACATTTTGAATCATTTTTGGTAGAGTCCAAAAAATCAATTTTATGATGAAAAACGATGACTCCGGACCTGTCGAACGTTCAAAAAATGGTCAATATTGATGAAATTTTATCATTTAATCTTTTGACTTTAAATGACTGTTGGATGTGAATTATTACTTTTTCAACTAAAATAAGTGTGTTTAAAGTCATTTCTGTGCCTGAAATTGGTCAAAATTGAAGCTTTTGAGTGAGCGAAAACTCTGTAAAAATGGCAATTTTGGTCACTGTGAGGGTTTAAAAAGTGGTTATTCAACATGAGGCCCGATCCAAATGACATTTTGAATCATTTTTGGTAGAGTCCAAAAAATCAATTTTATGATGAAAAACGATGACCCCGGACCAGTCGAACGTTCAAAAAAGTGGTCAATATTGATGAAATTTTAACATTTAATCTTTTGACTTTAAATGACTGTTGGATGTGACTTATTACTTTTTCAACTAAAATAAGTGTGTTTAAATCATTTCTGTGCCTGAAATTGGTCAAAATTGAAGCTTTTGAGTAAGCGAAAACTCTGTAAAATGGCAGTTTTGGTCACTGTAAGGGTTTAAAAAGTGGTTATTCAACATGAGGCCCGATCCAAATAACATTTTGAATCATTTTTGGTAGAGTCCAAAAAATCAATTTTATGATGAAAAACGATGACCTGTCGAACGTTCAAAAAATGGTCAATATTGATGAAATTTTATCATTTAATCTTTTGACTTTAAATGACTGTTGGATGTGAATTATTACTTTTTCAACTAAAATAAGTGTGTTTAAAGTCATTTCTGTGCCTGAAATTGGTCAAAATTGAAGCTTTTGAGTGAGCGAAAACTCTGTAAAAATGGCAATTTTGGTCACTGTGAGGGTTTAAAAAGTGGTTATTCAACATGAGGCCCGATCCAAATGACATTTTGAATCATTTTTGGTAGAATCCAAAAAATCAATTTTATGATGAAAAACGATGACCCCGGACCTGTCGAACGTTCAAAAAATGGTCAATATTGATGAAATTTTAACATTTAATCTTTTGACTTTAAATGACTGTTGGATGTGAATTATAACATTTTCAACTGAAATAAGTGTGTTTAAAGTCATTTCTGTGCCTGAAATTGGTCAAAATTGAAGCTTTTGAGTAAGCGAACATTCTGTAAAAATGGCAATTTTGGTCACTGTGAGGGTTTAAAAAGTGGTTATTCAACATGAGGCCTGATCCAAATGACATTTTGAATCATTTTTGGTAGAGTCCAAAAAATCAATTTTATGATGAAAAACGATGACCCCGGACCTGTCGAACGTTCAAAAAATGGTCAATATTGATGAAATTTTAACATTTAATCTTTTGACTTTAAATAACTGTTGGATGTGAATTATTACTTTTTCAACTAAAATAAGTGTGTTTAAAGTCATTTCTGTGCCTGAAATTGGCCAAAATTGAAGCTTTTGAGTAAGCGAAAACTCTGTAAAAATGTCAATTTTGGTCAGTGTGAGGGTTTAAAAAGTGGTTATTCAACATGAGGCCCGATCCAAATGACATTTTGAATCATTTTTGGTAGAGTCCAAAAAATCAATTTTATGATGAAAAACGATGACCCCGGACCTGTCGAACGTTCAGAAAATGGTCAATATTGATGAAATTTTAACATTTAATCTTTTGACTTTAAATGACTGTTGGATTTGAATTATTACTTTTTCAACTAAAATAAGTGTGTTTAAAGTAATTTCTGTGCCTGAAATTGGCCAAAATTGAAGCTTTTGAGTAAGCGAAAACTCTGTAAAAATGGCAATTTTGGTCACTGTGAGGGTTTAAAAAGTGGTTATTCAACATGAGGCCCGATCCTAATGACATTTTGAATCATTTTTGGTAGAGTCCAAAAAATCAATTTTATGATGAAAAACGATGACCCCGGACCAGTCGAACGTTCAAAAAATGGTCAATATTGATGAAATTTTAACATTTAATCTTTTGACTTTAAACGACTGTTGGATGTGAATTATTACTTTTTCAACTAAAATAAGTGTGTTTAAATCATTTCTGTGCCTGAAATTGGTCAAAATTGAAGCTTTTGAGTAAGCGAAAACTCTGTAAAATGGCAATTTTGGTCACTGTAAGGGTTTAAAAAGTGGTTTTTCAACATGAGGCCCGATCCAAATAACATTTTGAATCATTTTTGGTAGAGTCCAAAAATCAATTTTATGATGAAAAACGATGACCCCGGACCTGTCGAACGTTCAAAAAATGGTCAATATTGATGAAATTTTAACATTTAATCTTTTGACTTTAAATGACTGTTGGATGTGACTTATTACTTTTTCAACTAAAATAAGTGTGTTTAAATCATTTCTGTGCCTGAAATTGGTCAAAATTGAAGCTTTTGAGTAAGCGAAAACTCTGTAAAATGGCAATTTTGGTCACTGTAAGGGTTTAAAAAGTGGTTATTCAACATGAGGCCCGATCCAAATAACATTTTGAATCATTTTTGGTAGAGTCCAAAAAATCAATTTTATGATGAAAAACGATGACCCCGGACCTGTCGAACGTTCAAAAAATGGTCAATATTGATGAAATTTTAACATTTAATCTTTTGACTTTAAATAACTGTTGGATGTGAATTATTACTTTTTCAACTAAAATAAGTGTGTTTAAAGTCATTTCTGTGCCTGAAATTGGCCAAAATTGAAGCTTTTGAGTAAGCGAAAACTCTGTAAAAATGGCAATTTTGGTCACTGTGAGGGTTTAAAAAGTGGTTATTCAACATGAGGCCCGATCCAAATGACATTTTGAATCATTTTTGGTAGAGTCCAAAAAATCTATTTTATGATGAAAAACGATGACCCCGGACCTGTTGAACGTTCAGAAAATGGTCAATATTGATGAAATTTTAACATTTAATCTTTTGACTTTAAATGACTGTTGGATGTGAATTATTACTTTTTCAACTAAAATAAGTGTGTTTAAATCATTTCTGTGCTTGAAATTGGTCAAAATTGAAGCTTTTGAGTAAGCGAAAACTCTGTAAAATGGCAATTTTGGTCACTGTAAGGGTTTAAAAAGTGGTTATTCAACATGAGGCCCGATCCAAATAACATTTTGAATCATTTTTGGTAGAGTCCAAAAAATCAATTTTATGATGAAAAACGATGACCCCGGACCTGTCGAACGTTCAAAAAATCGTCAATATTGATGAAATTTTAACATTTAATCTTTTGACTTTAAATGACTGTTGGATGTGAATTATTACTTTTTCAACTAAAATAAGTGTGTTTAAAGTCATTTCTGTGCCTGAAATTGGTCAAAATTGAAGCTTTTGAGTGAGCGAAAACTCTGTAAAAATGGCAATTTTGGTCACTGTGAGGGTTTAAAAAGTTGTTATTCAGCATGAGGCCCGATCCAAATGACATTTTGAATCATTTTTGGTAGAATCCAAAAAATCAATTTTATGATGAAAAACGATGACCCCGGACCTGTCGAACGTTCAAAAAATGGTCAATATTGATGAAATTTTAACATTTAATCTTTTGACTTTAAATGACTGTTGGATGTGAATTATTACATTTTCAACTGAAATAAGTGTGTTTAAAGTCATTTCTGTGCCTGAAATTGGTCAAAATTGAAGCTTTTGAGTAAGCGAAAACTCTGTAAAAATGGCAATTTTGGTCACTGTGAGGGTTAAAAAAGTGGTTATTCAACATGAGGCCTGATCCAAATGACATTTTGAATCATTTTTGGTAGAGTCCAAAAAATCAATTTTATGATGAAAAACGATGACCCCGGACCTGTCGAACGTTCAAAAAATGGTCAATATTGATGAAATTTTAACATTTAATCTTTTGACTTTAAATAACTGTTGGATGTGAATTATTACTTTTTCAACTAAAATAAGTGTGTTTAAAGTCATTTCTGTGCCTGAAATTGGCCAAAATTGAAGCTTTTGAGTAAGCGAAAACTCTGTAAAAATGGCAATTTTGGTCACTGTGAGGGTTTAAAAAGTGGTTATTCAACATGAGGCCCGATCCAAATGACATTTTTGTCGTGTTTTGACAGCTCCTGAGTTAGCGTTTAGCACAGCTACACGGTCTTTTCTGTAAACTTGACCAAAACGAACGGGGGCCATTTTGAATCCCTCTGACTTCCGTTTCAATGAACACGCTGCCTCGTGGTCAGTGTGCCCCTTTTGTCCTTTCTCGATACCCATGGTCACTAGTCTGCTCGGCAACAGGCTATTTTTAGTACTGGTCAAGCGCACATGCGCATTACGCACCAATTGGTCACTCTTCAGGAATGTTCATGCTAACTGACCAGTGCTGCTGAAACTCCTCCCACATGTTGGCTGTGTTCCAAAAATGACCTTATATGTACCTAAAATGTGTAACTTGTAACCGCCTATCTTTTTATTGCTATTAAACTATATAAAAGAGGTCGCGCACCGGTGTTCGGTGTGCTACTTCTTACATTACCGAAGGGTGCTGTTGGAATGTATCACCACCCCATGGGGTCTTAATAAACTTGTCTTTTACCTTTTCCAGTGTCCGTGCCAACTTCTATACTAAGGTGTTCGAGAGTTTAGCAGAGTATGTAGGCCTGATTTGAACCCAACACCACAATTGGCGACCACGAAGGGACTCATCGACGACTCGGATGCCCGAAGGAAAGGTCGTGACGAAGGTTAGGAAACTCGCCATGGACGCGATCGCTGCCATTGAGTGACCCGAGTCTCGGCACCCACGGTGTGTTTTCCCGTCCTTCCGATCTGACCTTCCAGGTGGCGCCGGTCCTCGACTGAGATTCTGATCTTGGATTGTCGTGATGTGCCGTTTTGGCTGATTCGACCACAGAACTTGGCAGTTGGACTTTGGACGTTTGAAAAGAAAATTGGTAAGCTTTTGAGTGGTGAGGTAGTCTACTGACACTTACTGTGGCTTTTTGAAACTTTGATTTTGAATTTGAATTTGTTAGCTAACGTTTTGAATCTATGAATTTGAATTTGAATATGTGAAGTGCACCTCACATAGGCAGGCATGTAGGGATATTTCTCTGATTTATTTGATTTGAATAGTGCACCGTGTTAGGTGTCATTTTGTAGTATCGCGGTTTCGTGGTACTTTTTGAAACATGCCTGTTTTTAGCACACTCCGTAGGATGTGCTGTTCTGAAAATGGTACCAATTATCGATTAAGTGAAAAACAGCCGGCTCCCCCAGAGGGGACTCCAAATCGTGAAATGTATGTTAAAATACGGTATTCCACCTATAATGTATAGTGCATTATGGCATAAGTATACTAAGACTGATCGTGAATTACAGTGGCCACTATATGGGTCGTTTGACCTTCGAAAGGTACAATATGTAGAGCAGTGCTTGTTTCAACGAAGGTCTAGACAAGATATGTTTGATTGTGTGCGTACGTGGGAGAAAGAGGTGCGTGAACGAGCGAAGCGTGAGGAAGCCTTGGCGGAGAAAGTGCAGCGGAAGGCTGCACATGACAAAGCTTTACAGCTACAGGAGAAGGAATTACAGGAAAAGAAAGAGAGGGAGAGACGAGAACGTAATCTACAGGTTAATGGTCAATTCCCTATCAGGCGTCCTCTCTATCCAGTCCTTACTAATGAAACGGATGATTTTTCATTACTAGATCGTTGTCCGCCTCCGTACGTCGCACCTACGGCTCCGAACGAGGACTCGGACGAGGATAGTGATCGAACGCAGCGTACCAGGTTATATACGGAACGAGCTACGGAATTGCGCTCGATTGCGCGAAAGCTAAATAGTAATACTGTTACTGTTTCTGATGTTACTAAACAAATGGAACAGTGGTCTGATAAGGAACGACTGTATTTTTTAGATCATTTTGGAGATGAAGTTGTTGAGCGATATAGAAAATATTCTCTCGAGTTAGAACCTAAGGAGATATCCAAGGATCGTGAGAATTTTCGTAAAGGTCTTTTTGTTCTTTCAGATGCGGACGACTTCTTCAAGCGTTTGCTTGAACTGCGTAATGAGACGACACGGCTACGGGAGTTGGAAAAGTCGAAGAATTCGTCTACGTCCGGAGCAACGGGGATATCCAAAGAATGCCCTATCTTTGAAACAGATAAGATCGCTGCGATTAATGTTAGACCTATGCGAGAAGCTGCGCCTTTATATGTCCCTCATAAAGGGGATGGCACAGATGATGATAAAAGCTCCAAAGACGCGAAAGGGTATTTTGTATATAATTGGGTTTATACGCCTTGGAATAGAGCAGATGTTATGGCGCTTAAGAATGCTTTACCTGATCCCCGTAAAAACCCTGCGGCTTTTTATGAAAATGTTGAAAGTGCAATTTCTTCATGTATCATGACGTTAGTTGATATTGATCTATTTTTCGGGTTGATATTGCCCCCTGATATGTGGAGAGTAATTCGTAGGTTTGATGACCAGACGACTCTCGGGGCCACTTGGAAAGATATTGCTCAGGCTGATTTAGATAGAGAACCAGCATGTAAACCGTGTCAATTAATATTAGACCTTCCAGGTGCCATACTAACAAAATTAAAGACTCTTGCTCCCGCTAAAAAGATTGATTGGACTATATTAGCCTCGTGTAAGCAGAAAGCGGATGAATCAGTTTCTGATTTTTTCTCTCGCTTCGAGGAAGCGTTCCATGATTACAGTGGTCAATTATTGACAGAAGATACTGGCAGGCATCTATTCGTTGATAAGTATGTAGCTAATCTCCTACCGGAGATTGCGAAACGATTAAAAGCGAGTGAAAGTTCATGGACCACAGCAACCCCTGCTTCTTTATTGACTAAGGCTCAATATTATGAAAGACAGGAATTGGAGGCGAAAGAAAGTAGTGAAAAGAAGGCGAAGGAATTGAAGACGAAGGTAATGTTAGCTCAGGTTCAGGCTACGAGAGGGAACAATAGAGGAGGGCGAGGATCATACAGTAATGCTCCTCCCCCTCGTTCTGACATTTCTGTGAATCAATGTGCATACTGCAAACAGTTTGGGCATTGGATTGCAGACTGTCCGGTGTTTCGAGAGCAGCGTAATTTGAGGGGACGAGGAAGTGGGAGATCTAGGAATTATTATGGAGGGTCAAGAGGAGGTTATGGCACGAATGATTGAGGAGGTTATGGCATGAATGACCGTGGAGGATGTGGAGCAAGGGGTCGTGGTCAGTCAGATTATAATACGTTTGATAACCGCAATCAATATCAGATAAATGAGGGTGATCCTGCTGAACCACGGAATGAGCATTACGCATAGGATTGCGTAGGATGGGGTGTGGAATCGGTTGAGGTACCAGTTGATCAGAGGGGTCCATACATAGAAGCACATGTTTTGGGTTCTACTGATCAATTTCTGGTCGATACAGGAGCTACTCGTAGCGCTTTGTCCAAACACTTGGTTCCAAGGGCTCCCCTGTCTGGCGAGGTAATTACAGCAATAGGGTTCGATGGAACACCTACTTCTAGCCCACTGTCTCAACCTGTTGCATTTCATGTTGATAAATTTGCTGCCCCTTGTCCCTTTTTGTTGTCCCCAAATACACCCGACAATATTATTGGACTCGATATGTTAAAACACTTTCGAGCTACTATTCGCTGTGCCCCAGAAGGAGTGCGAGTTGTGCTGAATGAGAATTACCCAGCCTTTGAGCGAGTGTGTTTTCTCCATGAATCTGAAGTATTGGCCTCCTTACCAAATACGTTATGGGCCACTTCTGACACGGATGTGGGGCAGATGTTAATCCCTCCAGTACGAATTACTGTAAAGGAGGGAGTATCTTTACCACGTGTCCCACAATATAAGATTTCTAGAGAAGGTGAACTTGCTTTGATACACATTGTAAATGATTTGATTTCTGCAGGAGTAGTTGAGGAAGTTCCCTACAATGTTTGCAATAGCCCAATTTTACCGATTCTTAAGAGAGATACAGATGCTAAGGTTTACCGTTTCATTATTGATTTGAGGGAAATAAACAAGATAGTAGTGCCTCAGTACCCAGTGGTGTCTGATATCACCACGTTGCTTACGTTGGTTCCATCGACGGCAACTACTTTTACAGTTATCGATTTGAAGAATGCCTTCTTTTCGATCCCTGTACATCCTGACAGCCGATATCTATTCGGCTTTACATTAAATAATAAATCGTACAGATTCTGTCGAATTCCTCAAGGCTATACTGAAAGTCCTAGCATTTATAGTCAAGCATTAAAAAGACAGCTTGATTCTTTTGACTTACAAGAGGGAGTGGTTCTCATTCAATATGTAGACGATATCTTACTTGCTGCAGACACGCCAGAACAATGTGAGAAGAGCACCTTTGCTTTGCTTTCCTTCCTGGCCAAACATAATCATAAAGTTTCGAAAAAAAAGCTGCAATATTGTAGACCAAAGGTGACCTACCTTGGTCATCTTTTGTCTAAGGAGGGCCGTGCGTTGACACCAGATCGAATTCAAGCAATATTAGACACCCCAGTTCCTCGCACTCAGAAAGATGTTCGCGCCTTTATAGGTTTGACGTCTTTTTGTAGGCAATGGATATTGGGTTTTTCACATATTGTTAAACCATTGTTAGCATTGTTGTCTAAAGATACACCGATTCCCATTGAATGGACGGATGAATGTCAGAATGCTTTTGAGCAATTGAGACAAGCTCTTTGTTCTGCACCAGTGTTAGGTACACCTGATTACATGAAGATTTTTACATTATATGTACACGAGAAGGATGGGTGCGCATTGTCAATGTTAGTGCAGACACACGGAGACAAGCAGAGGCCTTGTGCATACTTCTCGGCGGTACTCGACCCTGTGGCTCGAGGGTTGCCTGGATGTTTTCGAGCAGTTGCAGCAACAGCAGTTGCGATACGACAAAGTGAGGGAATAGTTTTGTCACACAAATTGTTGGTGCTAGTTCCCCATGCGGTAGATGCGTTACTAAATCAAACGAAAACACAGCATCTAACCAGTGCCCGTCTGACAGGATATGAGCTAACGTTGTTGGCGCCGCACATCACACTAAAACGATGTGCAACACTAAATCCTGCTACTTTATTGCCGGATCCTGTTGCTGAGACCCAGAAGGAAGAACAACATGATTGTGTTTTTCTGACTGAGGAACAGACAAAGGGTCGTATCGATTTACAGGATACGCCATTTCCAGATGTAGATGGGGAACTGTGGGTTGATGGGTCATGTGTGAGGCTACCAGATGGTACGACTTCCGCAGCTTATGCGATCACGACACTTAAGACTGTGGTAGAAGCAGCACGGATACCCCAAAAATCGGCTCAAGCGGCTGAGTTAATAGCCTTAACGAAGGCATGTGAGTTAAGTGCTGGATTATGTGTGAACATTTACACGGATAGTCGTTACGCTTTTGGAGTAGTGCATGATTTTGGCCTACTTTGGAAGGAACGAGGATTCCTGACTTCACACGGAGTACACATCATGCATGGAGAGTTGGTACGCGATCTCCTGAATGCACTGTTATGCCCAAAGAAAGTTGCAATAGTCAAGTGCAGTGCACATAAAAAGGTGACGGACAAAATAGGACAGGGCAATGCTTTTGCTGATCGTATTGCGAGAGAGACCGCTATGCTGCAAAATAATTTCCCCATGTATGTGGTGAAGTCACAAGCTGAGCGGTGGCATGATGCTAGAGAAGAAATACTCGATATACAGAAGTCAGCATCAGAGGCAGAACTTGTGAAATGGGCCACCGAGGGAGTATTGGATGATGAGGGTTGCTGGCGTAGTAAAGATATGGAGAGATGGAAACTACCCATGGCCTATTTACAAACAATGGTGCAAATGACACATGGACTGGCACACATTGGAGCTCTCGCAATTACTAAATTGCTTACACGAGTTTGGGAAAATGCTGACATTGCTAGCACGGCTAAGAGAGTAGTGCAGACCTGTCTGATATGTTTGCAGCACAATCCTGGACAAGGGACTTATACTCCTAAAGGTGGGTTTGTTCCACCTACTGCACCATTCGAAGTACTACAAATGGATTACATCCAGCTGGAACGCTGTAATAATCTCAAATATGTTCTAGTAGTGGTGTGTGCCTTCAGCAAATGGATTGAGGCTTACCCTACGAAAGACAATACAGCGTTGACAACAGCTAAGGTGTTACTGAAGGAGTACTTCCCGCGCTACGGTGTTTGTAAACTTATGTGGAGTGATAATGGCCCTCATTTCATTGGAAAAGTAGTGGAATATGTCCTGAAAGGATTGGGAATCAAACAACGATTCCATGCTGTCTTTCATCCGCAATCAGCAGGTTTAGTAGAACGATACAATGCAACTCTGAAGCTGAAGCTAGCAAAGATAGTGGCATCTACATCTCTGAAATGGCCGGACGCTTTGCCTCTGGCATTGCTGTCCATTCGATCAGTGCCACATTCTCGATCTGGCCTCACACCCTATGAAGCAGTGTTTGGAAGGCCTATGAATATCTGGGGAGTTCCAAAACCTCGTTTGATACATGATATGCCTTGTATAATGATGAACGATTATCTGGCACGATTAACAAATGATTTGCTTTCTATTCATCAACAGGTTCGAGAGGCGCTCCCTGATAACTCCGCTGGTGAGGCTCACGATCTCCGTCCTGGGGACCACGTGATGGTCAAAATCTTTGAGCGATCCAGCAGTTTGGAACCGAGATGGCATGGCCCTGAGCAAGTGCTGCTGGCTACGCGAACTGCTGTGAGAGTCACCAACAAGAAGCGGTGGATTCATTCAACGCACTGCCGACGCGTCTCTCCGGATCTGGTGAGCCCTGTGGTGCTATCCGACTACAGAAAGATTTTGGATACAGAAAAGAGCCCAGCTGTCACGCCTGATGAATTGGAGGGAGCCTTCCCGGACCACGTTGTTTCTGATAAAGTGAAGTACAATCTACGCCCCAGGAAATAAGATTTCTTTTGTGCTCTTTTTGAAACTGGTTGGTGACCGCTCTGAGGTTTGTGAAACGGAAGCCGGGAATATCAAGGGGGGGGGATCAGTTCTGCCCAGTGTAGCGACACCCGTCTTGAATCCCGGAGAACAAATCAACGGCAGCCTCGGTTCAGAACCATCGTTTTATTTTTTCTCGCTTAGTGTTGCTTTTTGAAGAGTATTGTTTTATGAACTATGGCATCTCCTTCGACACGAAAAAGGAGAATTCTTGGTGCTGTTTTGTTTGTCTTGACCGTAGTGGTGATCGCAGTATTAGCTTGGACTATAGAACTGTTGTTTCCTGCACGAGAACATTTACTGCCCACCACTCCAAGTCCGTCTGAACATTTTCATTTCACTCTGCCTTTTCACGAAGAAAGACATAGGCAGACTTATTTGAATAACAGTTTTATTAAGATTCTGCATCATACTCATAACATGACCAACACGTCCAATTGTTGGGTATGTGGAATGTTGCCCGGACACCAGAAGAAGGGAGGAACACCACTCATTCCTCTCCCGTTTTCTCATAATGGTTCTTGTCATGCTTGGTACACTCTTCTTTTTACTTTGCGATGGCCAACGAAAGGTGGATTACTTTTTCGGTTGAATAAAATATGCTATAAGGATGAAGATGGCTATCCACACGCTGAAGGAACTAAATTTGAATGGGAAGAATATCGTCCGGACAATGTTTCTACACCTCGTGTGTATACGAATCAAAGATTTATAAATGTTACGAACATGCACATAATAACCGTCATCGATACAAAAGCAGATTTGTGTATTAGAAATAAAGGTACAATCCCCGTAGGTCGCAGTGAGTGTAATATTACACTTACCTTTGATACACCAACTGGAATTGCATTTGTAGCTTCGCATAACACATATTTCATTTGTGGAAATAAGGGATACCATCGTCTACCATTGGGTTGGTTAGGAACGTGTTATGTAGCATTTGTATTACCACCTGTGTTTATCGCTCCTCCCATGTATCACAATGATTATGTTTTGTACCACGATTTCATATTGAATAGAGTGAAACGATCAATAGACCTTGATGAAATAGACCAGACTGATACCACTTTACAACAATATGTAGATTTCAATTTGGGGTTATTTTCATTCGTAGGAGCTGCCTTAAATAGTAGAAAGATAAGGCGGCTTACACGTGTGGTGGAAGCCGTTGCCAACGAAACTGCTTCTGCTTTAGGGAACATTACTGAGGAATTGCAAATTACCAGAATTGTAGCGCTCCAGAATAGAATGGTTCTAGATGTGATACTAGCTGATAGAGGTGGAGCATGCCGCGTTATCGGAAGTAGTTGTTGCGTGTACGTACCAGATAACTCACCTTCTGTATATGATTCGATTACAAAATTACACAAGATAGCTGCTGAGATCCACCCAGAGAATGGAACATGGACCTTTTCTGGTTGGTTCTGGACCCTGCTTAGTACTTGGGGCTGGAAATTGTTAACGATTCTCTGTGTTTTTATTGGAGTACTATTTTTCCTTTGTCTATGTATTCAATGTGGCCCTACATTATGTTCTATATGTATCACAGCCTGCATTCCGTCCAAACGAACTATTGTCAAGCAAGAGAAACTGAGCAATGATGAAGTATTGAAAATTATGGCTATTAACATTGAGGATGAACGTTCTGACTATGTCCACTATGAGGTAGCTTTTGCTAAACGCTAAAAGGGCCGTCTGTCGTGTTTTGACAGCTCCTGAGTTAGCGTTTAGCACAGCTACACGGTCTTTTCTGTAAACTTGACCAAAACGAACGGGGGCCATTTTGAATCCCTCTGACTTCCATTTCAATGAACACGCTGCCTCGTGGTCAGTGTGCCCCTTTTGTCCTTTCTCGATACCCATGGTCACTAGTCTGCTCGGCAACAGGCTATTTTTAGTACTGGTCAAGCGCACATGCGCATTACGCACCAATTGGTCACTCTTCAGGAATGTTCATGCTAACTGACCACTGCTGCTGAAACTCCTCCCACATGTTGGCTGTGTTCCAAAAATGACCTTATATGTACCTAAAATGTGTAACTTGTAACCGCCTATCTTTTTATTGCTATTAAACTATATAAAAGAGGTCGCGCACCGGTGTTCGGTGTGCTACTTCTTACATTACCGAAGGGTGCTGTTGGAATGTATCACCACCCCATGGGGTCTTAATAAACTTGTCTTTTACCTTTTCCAGTGTCCGTGCCAACTTCTATACTAAGGTGTTCGAGAGTTTAGCAGAGTATGTAGGCCTGATTTGAACCCAACACCACATTTTGAATCATTTTTGGTAGAGTCCAAAAAATCAATTTTATGATGAAAAACGATGACCCCGGACCTGTCGAACGTTCAAAAAAGTGGTCAATATTGATGAAATTTTAACATTTAATCTTTTGACTTTAAATGACTGTTGGATGTGAATTATTACTTTTTCAACTAAAATAAGTGTGTTTAAATCATTTCTGTGCCTGAAATTGGTCAAAATTGAAGCTTTTGAGTAAGCGAAAACTCTGTAAAATGGCAATTTTGGTCACTGTAAGGGTTTAAAAAGTGGTTATTCAACATGAGGCCCGATCCAAATAACATTTTGAATCATTTTGGGTAGAGTCCAAAAAATCAATTTTATGATGAAAAACAATGACCCCGGACCTGTCGAACGTTCAAAAAATGGTCAATATTGATGAAATTTTAACATTTAATCTTTTGACTTTAAATAACTGTTGGATGTGAATTATTACTTTTTCAACTAAAATAAGTGTGTTTAAAGTCATTTCTGTGCCTGAAATTGGCCAAAATTGAAGCTTTTGAGTAAGCGAAAACACTGTAAAAATGGCAATTTTGGTCACTGTGAGGGTTTAAAAAGTGGTTATTCAACATGAGGCCCGATCCAAATGACATTTTGAATCATTTTTGGTAGAGTCCAAAAAATCAATTTTATGATGAAAAACGATGACCCCGGACCTGTCGAACGTTCAGAAAATGGTCAATATTGATGAAATTTTAACATTTAATCTTTTGACTTTAAATGACTGTTGGATGTGAATTATTACTTTTTTAACTAAAATAAGTGTGTTTAAATCATTTCTGTGCCTGAAATTGGTCAAAATTGAATCTTTTGAGTAAGCGAAAACTCTGTAAAATGGCAATTTTGGTCACTGTAAGGGTTTAAAAAGTGGTTATTCAACATGAGGCCCGATCCAAATAACATTTTGAATCATTTTTGGTAGAGTCCAAAAAATCAATTTTATGATGAAAAACGATGACTCCGGACCTGTCGAACGTTCAAAAAATGGTCAATATTGATGAAATTTTATCATTTAATCTTTTGACTTTAAATGACTGTTGGATGTGAATTATTACTTTTTCAACTAAAATAAGTGTGTTTAAAGTCATTTCTGTGCCTGAAATTGGTCAAAATTGAAGCTTTTGAGTGAGCGAAAACTCTGTAAAAATGGCAATTTTGGTCACTGTGAGGGTTTAAAAAGTGGTTATTCAACATGAGGCCCGATCCAAATGACATTTTGAATCATTTTTGGTAGAGTCCAAAAAATCAATTTTATGATGAAAAACGATGACCCCGGACCAGTCGAACGTTCAAAAAAGTGGTCAATATTGATGAAATTTTAACATTTAATCTTTTGACTTTAAATGACTGTTGGATGTGACTTATTACTTTTTCAACTAAAATAAGTGTGTTTAAATCATTTCTGTGCCTGAAATTGGTCAAAATTGAAGCTTTTGAGTAAGCGAAAACTCTGTAAAATGGCAGTTTTGGTCACTGTAAGGGTTTAAAAAGTGGTTATTCAACATGAGGCCCGATCCAAATAACATTTTGAATCATTTTTGGTAGAGTCCAAAAAATCAATTTTATGATGAAAAACGATGACCCCGGACCTGTCGAACGTTCAAAAAATGGTCAATATTGATGAAATTTTAACATTTAATCTTTTGACTTTAAATAACTGTTGGATGTGAATTGTTACTTTTTCAACTAAAATAAGTGTGTTTAAAGTCATTTCTGTGCCTGAAATTGGCCAAAATTGAAGCTTTTGAGTAAGCGAAAACGCTGTAAAAATGGCAATTTTGGTCACTGTGAGGGTTTAAAAAGTGGTTATTCAACATGAGGCCCGATCCAAATGACATTTTGAATCATTTTTGATAGAGTCCAAAAAATCAATTTTATGATGAAAAACGATGACCCCGGACCTGTCGAACGTTCAGAAAATGGTCAATATTGATGAAATTTTAACTTTTAATCTTCTGACTTTAAATGACTGTTGGATGTGAATTATTACTTTTTCAACTAAAATAAGTGTGTTTAAATCATTTCTGTGCCTGAAATTGGTCAAAATTGAAGCTGTTGAGTAAGCGAAAACTCTGTAAAATGGCAATTTTGGTCACTGTGAGGGTTTAAAAAGTGGTTATTCAACATGAGGCCCGATCCAAATAACATTTTGAATCATTTTTGGTAGAGTCCAAAAAATCAATTTTATGATGAAAAACGATGACCCCGGACCTGTCGAACGTTCAAAAAATGGTCAATATTGATGAAATTTTATCATTTAATCTTTTGACTTTAAATGACTGTTGGATGTGAATTATTACTTTTTCAACTAAAATAAGTGTGTTTAAAGTCATTTCTGTGCCTGAAATTGGTCAAAATTGAAGCTTTTGAGTGAGCAAAAACTCTGTAAAAATGGCAATTTTGGTCACTGTGAGGGTTTAAAAAGTGGTTATTCAACATGAGGCCCGATCCAAATGACATTTTGAATCATTTTTGGTAGAATCCAAAAAATCAATTTTATGATGAAAAACGATGACCCCGGACCTGTCGAACGTTCAAAAAATGGTCAATATTGATGAAATTTTAACATTTAATCTTTTGACTTTAAATAACTGTTGGATGTGAATTATTACTTTTTCAACTAAAATAAGTGTGTTTAAAGTCATTTCTGTGCCTGAAATTGGCCAAAATTGAAGCTTTTGAGTAAGCGAAAACTCTGTAAAAATGGCAATTTTGGTCAGTGTGAGGGTTTAAAAAGTGGTTATTCAACATGAGGCCCGATCCAAATGACATTTTGAATCATTTTTGGTAGAGTCCAAAAAATCAATTTTATGATGAAAAACGATGACCCCGGACCTGTCGAACGTTCAGAAAATGGTCAATATTGATGAAATTTTAACATTTAATCTTTTGACTTTAAATGACTGTTGGATTTGAATTATTACTTTTTCAACTAAAATAAGTGTGTTTAAAGTAATTTCTGTGCCTGAAATTGGCCAAAATTGAAGCTTTTGAGTAAGCGAAAACTCTGTAAAAATGGCAATTTTGGTCACTGTGAGGGTTTAAAAAGTGGTTATTCAACATGAGGCCCGATCCTAATGACATTTTGAATCATTTTTGGTAGAGTCCAAAAAATCAATTTTATGATGAAAAACGATGACCCCGGACCAGTCGAACGTTCAAAAAATGGTCAATATTGATGAAAATTTAACATTTAATCTTTTGACTTTAAACGACTGTTGGATGTGAATTATTACTTTTTCAACTAAAATAAGTGTGTTTAAATCATTTCTGTGCCTGAAATTGGTCAAAATTGAAGCTTTTGAGTAAGCGAAAACACTGTAAAAATGGCAATTTTGGTCACTGTGAGGGTTTAAAAAGTGGTTATTCAACATGAGGGCCGATCCAAATGACATTTTGAATCATTTTTGGTAGAGTCCAAAAAATCAATTTTATGATGAAAAACGATGACCCCGGACCTGTCGAACGTTCAGAAAATGGTCAATATTGATGAAATTTTAACATTTAATCTTTTGACTTTAAATGACTGTTGGATGTGAATTATTACTTTTTTAACTAAAATAAGTGTGTTTAAATCATTTCTGTGCCTGAAATTGGTCAAAATTGAATCTTTTGAGTAAGCGAAAACTCTGTAAAATGGCAATTTTGGTCACTGTAAGGGTTTAAAAAGTGGTTATTCAACATGAGGCCCGATCCAAATAACATTTTGAATCATTTTTGGTAGAGTCCAAAAAATCAATTTTATGATGAAAAACGATGACTCCGGACCTGTCGAACGTTCAAAAAATGGTCAATATTGATGAAATTTTATCATTTAATCTTTTGACTTTAAATGACTGTTGGATGTGAATTATTACTTTTTCAACTAAAATCAGTGTGTTTAAAGTCATTTCTGTGCCTGAAATTGGTCAAAATTGAAGCTTTTGAGTGAGCGAAAACTCTGTAAAAATGGCAATTTTGGTCACTGTGAGGGTTTAAAAAGTGGTTATTCAACATGAGGCCCGATCCAAATGACATTTTGAATCATTTTTGGTAGAGTCCAAAAAATCAATTTTATGATGAAAAACGATGACCCCGGACCAGTCGAACGTTCAAAAAAGTGGTCAATATTGATGAAATTTTAACATTTAATCTTTTGACTTTAAATGACTGTTGGATGTGACTTATTACTTTTTCAACTAAAATAAGTGTGTTTAAATCATTTCTGTGCCTGAAATTGGTCAAAATTGAAGCTTTTGAGTAAGCGAAAACTCTGTAAAATGGCAGTTTTGGTCACTGTAAGGGTTTAAAAAGTGGTTATTCAACATGAGGCCCGATCCAAATAACATTTTGAATCATTTTTGGTAGAGTCCAAAAAATCAATTTTATGATGAAAAACGATGACCCCGGACCTGTCGAACGTTCAAAAAATGGTCAATATTGATGAAATTTTAACATTTAATCTTTTGACTTTAAATAACTGTTGGATGTGAATTGTTACTTTTTCAACTAAAATAAGTGTGTTTAAAGTCATTTCTGTGCCTGAAATTGGCCAAAATTGAAGCTTTTGAGTAAGCGAAAACGCTGTAAAAATGGCAATTTTGGTCACTGTGAGGGTTTAAAAAGTGGTTATTCAACATGAGGCCCGATCCAAATGACATTTTGAATCATTTTTGATAGAGTCCAAAAAATCAATTTTATGATGAAAAACGATGACCCCGGACCTGTCGAACGTTCAGAAAATGGTCAATATTGATGAAATTTTAACATTTAATCTTCTGACTTTAAATGACTGTTGGATGTGAATTATTACTTTTTCAACTAAAATAAGTGTGTTTAAATCATTTCTGTGCCTGAAATTGGTCAAAATTGAAGCTGTTGAGTAAGCGAAAACTCTGTAAAATGGCAATTTTGGTCACTGTGAGGGTTTAAAAAGTGGTTATTCAACATGAGGCCCGATCCAAATAACATTTTGAATCATTTTTGGTAGAGTCCAAAAAATCAATTTTATGATGAAAAACGATGACCCCGGACCTGTCGAACGTTCAAAAAATGGTCAATATTGATGAAATTTTATCATTTAATCTTTTGACTTTAAATGACTGTTGGATGTGAATTATTACTTTTTCAACTAAAATAAGTGTGTTTAAAGTCATTTCTGTGCCTGAAATTGGTCAAAATTGAAGCTTTTGAGTGAGCGAAAACTCTGTAAAAATGGCAATTTTGGTCACTGTGAGGGTTTAAAAAGTGGTTATTCAACATGAGGCCCGATCCAAATGACATTTTGAATCATTTTTGGTAGAATCCAAAAAATCAATTTTATGATGAAAAACGATGACCCCGGACCTGTCGAACGTTCAAAAAATGGTCAATATTGATGAAATTTTAACATTTAATCTTTTGACTTTAAATGACTGTTGGATGTGAATTATAACATTTTCAACTGAAATAAGTGTGTTTAAAGTCATTTCTGTGCCTGAAATTGGTCAAAATTGAAGCTTTTGAGTAAGCGAACATTCTGTAAAAATGGCAATTTTGGTCACTGTGAGGGTTTAAAAAGTGGTTATTCAACATGAGGCCTGATCCAAATGACATTTTGAATCATTTTTGGTAGAGTCCAAAAAATCAATTTTATGATGAAAAACGATGACCCCGGACCTGTCGAACGTTCAAAAAATGGTCAATATTGATGAAATTTTAACATTTAATCTTTTGACTTTAAATAACTGTTGGATGTGAATTATTACTTTTTCAACTAAAATAAGTGTGTTTAAAGTCATTTCTGTGCCTGAAATTGGCCAAAATTGAAGCTTTTGAGTAAGCGAAAACTCTGTAAAAATGGCAATTTTGGTCAGTGTGAGGGTTTAAAAAGTGGTTATTCAACATGAGGCCCGATCCAAATGACATTTTGAATCATTTTTGGTAGAGTCCAAAAAATCAATTTTATGATGTAAAACGATGACCCCGGACCTGTCGAACGTTCAGAAAATGGTCAATATTGATGAAATTTTAACATTTAATCTTTTGACTTTAAATGACTGTTGGATTTGAATTATTACTTTTTCAACTAAAATAAGTGTGTTTAAAGTAATTTCTGTGCCTGAAATTGGCCAAAATTGAAGCTTTTGAGTAAGCGAAAACTCTGTAAAAATGGCAATTTTGGTCACTGTGAGGGTTTAAAAAGTGGTTATTCAACATGAGGCCCGATCCTAATGACATTTTGAATCATTTTTGGTAGAGTCCAAAAAATCAATTTTATGATGAAAAACGATGACCCCGGACCAGTCGAACGTTCAAAAAATGGTCAATATTGATGAAACTTTAACATTTAATCTTTTGACTTTAAACGACTGTTGGATGTGAATTATTACTTTTTCAACTAAAATAAGTGTGTTTAAATCATTTCTGTGCCTGAAATTGGTCAAAATTGAAGCTTTTGAGTAAGCGAAAACTCTGTAAAATGGCAATTTTGGTCACTGTAAGGGTTTAAAAAGTGGTTTTTCAACATGAGGCCCGATCCAAATAACATTTTGAATCATTTTTGGTAGAGTCCAAAAATCAATTTTATGATGAAAAACGATGACCCCGGACCTGTCGAACGTTCAAAAAATGGTCAATATTGATGAAATTTTAACATTTAATCTTTTGACTTTAAATGACTGTTGGATGTGACTTATTACTTTTTCAACTAAAATAAGTGTGTTTAAATCATTTCTGTGCCTGAAATTGGTCAAAATTGAAGCTTTTGAGTAAGCGAAAACTCTGTAAAATGGCAATTTTGGTCACTGTAAGGGTTTAAAAAGTGGTTATTCAACATGAGGCCCGATCCAAATAACATTTTGAATCATTTTTGGTAGAGTCCAAAAAATCAATTTTATGATGAAAAACGATGACCCCGGACCTGTCGAACGTTCAAAAAATGGTCAATATTGATGAAATTTTAACATTTAATCTTTTGACTTTAAATAACTGTTGGATGTGAATTATTACTTTTTCAACTAAAATAAGTGTGTTTAAAGTCATTTCTGTGCCTGAAATTGGCCAAAATTGAAGCTTTTGAGTAAGCGAAAACTTTGTAAAAATTGCAATTTTGGTCACTGTGAGGGTTTAAAAAGTGGTTATTCAACATGAGGCCCGATCCAAATGACATTTTGAATCATTTTTGGTAGAGTCCAAAAAATCAATTTTATGATGAAAAACGATGACCCCGGACCTGTCGAACGTTCAGAAAATGGTCAATATTGATGAAATTTTAACATTTAATCTTTTGACTTTAAATGACTGTTGGATGTGAATTATTACTTTTTCAACTAAAATAAGTGTGTTTAAAGTCATTTCTGTGCGTGAAATTGGTCAAAATTGAAGCTTTTGAGTAAGCGAAAACTCTGTAAAAATGGCAATTTTGGTCACTGTGAGGGTTTAAAAAGTGGTTATTCAACATGAGGCCCGATACAAATGACATTTTGAATCATTTTTGGTAGAGTCCAAAAAATCAATTTTATGATGAAAAACGATGACCCCGGACCTGTCGAACGTTCAAAAAAGTGGTCAATATTGATGAAATTTTAACATTTAATCTTTTGACTTTAAATGACTGTTGGATGTGAATTATTACTTTTTCAACTAAAATAAGTGTGTTTAAATCATTTCTGTGCCTGAAATTGGTCAAAATTGAAGCTTTTGAGTAAGCGAAAACTCTGTAAAATGGCAATTTTGGTCACTGTAAGGGTTTAAAAAGTGGTTATTCAACATGAGGCCTGATCCAAATGAAATTTTGAATCATTTTTGGTAGAGTCCAAAAAATCAATTTTATGATGAAAAACGATGACCCCGGACCTGTCGAACGTTCAAAAAATGGTCAATATTGATGAAATTTTAACATTTAATCTTTTGACTTTAAATGACTGTTGGATGTGAATTTTTACTTTTTCAACTAAAATAAGTGTGTTTAAAGTCATTTCTGTGCCTGAAATTGGCCAAAATTGAAGCTTTTGAGTAAGCGAAAACTCTGTAAAAATGGCAATTTTGGTCACTGTGAGGGTTTAAAAAGTGGTTATTCAACATGAGGCCCGATCCAAATGACATTTTGAATAATTTTTGGTAGAGTCCAAAAAATCAATTTTATGATGAAAAACGATGACCCCGGACCAGTCGAACGTTCAAAAAAGTGGTCAATATTGATGAAATTTTAACATTTAATCTTTTGACTTTAAATGACTGTTGGATGTGACTTACTACTTTTTCAACTAAAATAAGTGTGTTTAAATCATTTCTGTGCCTGAAATTGGTCAAATTGAAGCTTTTGAGTAAGCGAAAACTCTGTAAAATGGCAATTTTGGTCACTGTAAGGGTTTAAAAAGTGGTTATTCAACATGAGGCCCGATCCAAATAACATTTTGAATCATTTTTGGTAGAGTCCAAAAAATCAATTTTATGATGAAAAACGATGACCCCGGACCTGTCGAACGTTCAAAAAATGGTCAATATTGATTAAATTTTAACATTTAATCTTTTGACTTTAAATAACTGTTGGATGTGAATTATTACTTTTTCAACTAAAATAAGTGTGTTTAAAGTCATTTCTGTGCCTGAAATTGGCCAAAATTGAAGCTTTTGAGTAAGCGAAAACTCTGTAAAAATGGCAATTTTGGTCACTGTGAGGGTTTAAAAAGTGGTTATTCAACATGAGGCCCGATCCAAATGACATTTTGAATCATTTTTGGTAGAATCCAAAAAATCAATTTTATGATGAAAAACGATGACCCCGGACCTGTCGAACGTTCAAAAAATGGTCAATATTGAAGAAATTTTAACATTTAATCTTTTGACTTTAAATGACTGTTGGATGTGAATTATAACATTTTCAACTGAAATAAGTGTGTTTAAAGTCATTTCTGTGCCTGAAATTGGTCAAAATTGAAGCTTTTGAGTAAGCGAACATTCTGTAAAAATGGCAATTTTGGTCACTGTGAGGGTTTAAAAAGTGGTTATTCAACATGAGGCCTGATCCAAATGACATTTTGAATCATTTTTGGTAGAGTCCAAAAAATCAATTTTATGATGAAAAACGATGACCCCGGACCTGTCGAACGTTCAAAAAATGGTCAATATTGATGAAATTTTAACATTTAATCTTTTGACTTTAAATAACTGTTGGATGTGAATTATTACTTTTTCAACTAAAATAAGTGTGTTTAAAGTCATTTCTGTGCCTGAAATTGGCCAAAATTGAAGCTTTTGAGTAAGCGAAAACTCTGTAAAAATGGCAATTTTGGTCAGTGTGAGGGTTTAAAAAGTGGTTATTCAACATGAGGCCCGATCCAAATGACATTTTGAATCATTTTTGATAGAGTCCAAAAAATCAATTTTATGATGAAAAACGATGACCCCGGACCTGTCGAACGTTCAGAAAATGGTCAATATTGATGAAATTTTAACATTTAATCTTCTGACTTTAAATGACTGTTGGATGTGAATTATTACTTTTTCAACTAAAATAAGTGTGTTTAAATCATTTCTGTGCCTGAAATTGGTCAAAATTGAAGCTGTTGAGTAAGCGAAAACTCTGTAAAATGGCAATTTTGGTCACTGTAAGGGTTTAAAAAGTGGTTATTCAACATGAGGCCCGATCCAAATAACATTTTGAATCATTTTTGGTAGAGTCCAAAAAATCAATTTTATGATGAAAAACGATGACCCCGGACCTGTCGAACGTTCAAAAAATGGTCAATATTGATGACATTTTATCATTTAATCTTTTGACTTTAAATGACTGTTGGATGTGAATTATTACTTTTTCAACTAAAATAAGTGTGTTTAAAGTCATTTCTGTGCCTGAAATTGGTCAAAATTGAAGCTTTTGAGTGAGCGAAAACTCTGTAAAAATGGCAATTTTGGTCACTGTGAGGGTTTAAAAAGTGGTTATTCAACATGAGGCCCGATCCAAATGACATTTTGAATCATTTTTGGTAGAATCCAAAAAATCAATTTTATGATGAAAAACGATGACCCCGGACCTGTCGAACGTTCAAAAAATGGTCAATATTGATGAAATTTTAACATTTAATCTTTTGACTTTAAATGACTGTTGGATGTGAATTATAACATTTTCAACTGAAATAAGTGTGTTTAAAGTCATTTCTGTGCCTGAAATTGGTCAAAATTGAAGCTTTTGAGTAAGCGAACATTCTGTAAAAATGGCAATTTTGGTCACTGTGAGGGTTTAAAAAGTGGTTATTCAACATGAGGCCTGATCCAAATGACATTTTGAATCATTTTTGGTAGAGTCCAAAAAATCAATTTTATGATGAAAAACGATGACCCCGGACCTGTCGAACGTTCAAAAAATGGTCAATATTGATGAAATTTTAACATTTAATCTTTTGACTTTAAATAACTGTTGGATGTGAATTATTACTTTTTCAACTAAAATAAGTGTGTTTAAAGTCATTTCTGTGCCTGAAATTGGCCAAAATTGAAGCTTTTGAGTAAGCGAAAACTCTGTAAAAATGGCAATTTTGGTCAGTGTGAGGGTTTAAAAAGTGGTTATTCAACATGAGGCCCGATCCAAATGACATTTTGAATCATTTTTGGTAGAGTCCAAAAAATCAATTTTATGATGAAAAACGATGACCCCGGACCTGTCGAACGTTCAGAAAATGGTCAATATTGATGAAATTTTAACATTTAATCTTTTGACTTTAAATGACTGTTGGATTTGAATTATTACTTTTTCAACTAAAATAAGTGTGTTTAAAGTAATTTCTGTACCTGAAATTGGCCAAAATTGAAGCTTTTGAGTAAGCGAAAACTCTGTAAAAATGGCAATTTTGGTCACTGTGAGGGTTTAAAAAGTGGTTATTCAACATGAGGCCCGATCCTAATGACATTTTGAATCATTTTTGGTAGAGTCCAAAAAATCAATTTTATGATGAAAAACGATGACCCCGGACCAGTCGAACGTTCAAAAAATGGTCAATATTGATGAAATTTTAACATTTAATCTTTTGACTTTAAACGACTGTTGGATGTGAATTATTGCTTTTTCAACTAAAATAAGTGTGTTTAAATCATTTCTGTGCCTGAAATTGGTCAAAATTGAAGCTTTTGAGTAAGCGAAAACTCTGTAAAATGGCAATTTTGGTCACTGTAAGGGTTTAAAAAGTGGTTTTTCAACATGAGGCCCGATCCAAATAACATTTTGAATCATTTTTGGTAGAGTCCAAAAATCAATTTTATGATGAAAAACGATGACCCCGGACCTGTCGAACGTTCAAAAAATGGTCAATATTGATGAAATTTTAACATTTAATCTTTTGACTTTAAATGACTGTTGGATGTGACTTATTACTTTTTCAACTAAAATAAGTGTGTTTAAATCATTTCTGTGCCTGAAATTGGTCAAAATTGAAGCTTTTGAGTAAGCGAAAACTCTGTAAAATGGCAATTTTGGTCACTGTAAGGGTTTAAAAAGTGGTTATTCAACATGAGGCCCGATCCAAATAACATTTTGAATCATTTTTGGTAGAGTCCAAAAAAATCAATTTTATGATGAAAAACGATGACCCCGGACCTGTCGAACGTTCAAAAAATGGTCAATATTGATGAAATTTTAACATTTAATCTTTTGACTTTAAATAACTGTTGGATGTGAATTATTACTTTTTCAACTAAAATAAGTGTGTTTAAAGTCATTTCTGTGCCTGAAATTGGCCAAAATTGAAGCTTTTGAGTAAGCGAAAACTTTGTAAAAATTGCAATTTTGGTCACTGTGAGGGTTTAAAAAGTGGTTATTCAACATGAGGCCCGATCCAAATGACATTTTGAATCATTTTTGATAGAGTCCAAAAAATCAATTTTATGATGAAAAACGATGACCCCGGACCTGTCGAACGTTCAGAAAATGGTCAATAATGATGAAATTTTAACATTTAATCTTTTGACTTTAAATGACTGTTGGATGTGAATTATTACTTTTTCAACTAAAATAAGTGTGTTTAAAGTCATTTCTGTGCCTGAAATTGGTCAAAATTGAAGCTTTTGAGTAAGCGAAAACTCTGTAAAATGGCAATTTTGGTCACTGTAAGGGTTTAAAAAGTGGTTATTCAACATGAGGCCCGATCCAAATAACATTTTGAATCATTTTTGGTAGAGTCCAAAAAATCAATTTTATGATGAAAAACGATGACCCCGGACCTGTCGAACGTTCAAAAAATGGTCAATATTGATGAAATTTCAACATTTAATCTTTTGACTTTAAATAACTGTTGGATGTGAATTATTACTTTTTCAACTAAAATAAGTGTGTTTAAAGTCATTTCTGTGCCTGAAATTGGCCAAAATTGAAGCTTTTGAGTAAGCGAAAACTCTGTAAAAAAGGCAATTTTGGTCACTGTGAGGGTTTAAAAAGTGGTTATTCAACATGAGGCCCGATCCAAATGACATTTTGAATCATTTTTGGTAGAGTCCAAAAAATCAATTTTATGATGAAAAATGATGACCCCGGACCAGTCGAACGTTCAAAAAAGTGGTCAATATTGATGAAATTTTAACATTTAATCTTTTGACTTTAAATGACTGTTGGATGTGACTTACTACTTTTTCAACTAAAATAAGTGTGTTTAAATCATTTCTGTGCCTGAAATTGGTCAAAATTGAAGCTTTTGAGTAAGCGAAAACTCTGTAAAATGGCAATTTTGGTCACTGTAAGGGTTTAAAAAGTGGTTATTCAACATGAGGCCCGATCCAAATAACATTTTGAATCATTTTTGGTAGAGTCCAAAAAATCAATTTTATGATGAAAAACGATGACCCCGGACCTGTCGAACGTTCAAAAAATGGTCAATATTGATGAAATTTTAACATTTAATCTTTTGACTTTAAATAACTGTTGGATGTGAATTATTACTTTTTCAACTAAAATAAGTGTGTTTAAAGTCATTTCTGTGCCTGAAATTGGCCAAAATTGAAGCTTTTGAGTAAGCGAAAACTCTGTAAAAATGGCAATTTTGGTCACTGTGAGGGTTTAAAAAGTGGTTATTCAACATGAGGCCCGATCCAAATGACATTTTGAATCATTTTTGTTAGAGTCCAAAAAATCAATTTTATGATGAAAAACGATGACCCCGGACCTGTTGAACGTTCAGAAAATGGTCAATATTGATGAAATTTTAACATTTAATCTTTTGACTTTAAATGACTGTTGGATGTGAATTATTACTTTTTCAACTAAAATAAGTGTGTTTAAAGTCATTTCTGTGCCTGAAATTGGTCAAAATTGAAGCTTTTGAGTAAGCGAAAACTCTGTAAAAATGGCAATTTTGGTCACTGTGAGGGTTTAAAAAGTGGTTATTCAACATGAGGCCCGATCCAAATGACATTTTGAATCATTTTTGGTAGAGTCCAAAAAATAAATTTTATGATGAAAAACGATGACCCCGGACCTGTCGAACGTTGAGAAAATGGTCAATATTGATAAAATTTTAACATTTAATCTTTTGACTTTAAATGACTGTTAGATGTGAATTATTACTTTTTCAACTAAAATAAGTGTGTTTAAATCATTTCTGTGCCTAAAATTGGTCAAAATTGAAGCTTTTGAGTAAGCGAAAACTCTGTAAAATTGAAATTTTGGTCACTGAGAGGGTTTAAAAAGTGGTTATTCAACATGAGGCCCGATCCAAATGACATTTTGAATCATTTTTGGTAGAGTCCAAAAAATCAATTTTATGATGAAAAACGATGACCCCGGACCTGTCGAACATTCAAAAAATGGTCAATATTGATGAAATTTTAACATTTAATCTTTTGACGGTAAATGACTGTTGGATGTGAATTGTTACTTTTTCAACTAAAATAAGTGTGTTTAAAGTCATGTCTCTGACTGAAATTGGTCAAAATTGAAGCTTTTGAGTAAGCGAAAACTCTGTAAAATGGCAATTTTGGTCACTGTAAGGGTTTAAAAAGTGGTTATTCAACATGAGGCCCGATCCAAATGACATTTTGAATCATTTTTGGTAGAGTCCAAAAAATCAATTTTATGATGAAAAACGATGACCCCGGACCTGTCGAACGTTCAAAAAATGGTCAATATTGATGAAATTATAACATTTAATCTTTTGACTTTAAATGACTGTTGGATGTGAATTATTACTTTTTCAACTAAAATAAGTGTGTTTAAAGTCATTTCTGTGCCTGAAATTGGCCAAAATTGAAGCTTTTGAGTAAGCGAAAACTCTGTAAAAATGGCAATTTTGGTCACTGTGAGGGTTTAAAAAGTGGTTATTCAACATGAGGCCCGATCCAAATGACATTTTGAATCATTTTTGGTAGAGTCCAAAAAATCAATTTTATGATGAAAAACGATGACCCCGGACCTGTCGAACGTTCAGAAAATGGTCAATATTGATGAAATTTTAACATTTAATCTTTTGACTTTAAATGACTGTTGGATGTGACTTATTACTTTTTCAACTAAAATAAGTGTGTTTAAATCATTTCTGTGCCTGAAATTGGTCAAAATTGAAGCTTTTGAGTAAGCGAAAACTCTGTAAAATGGCAATTTTGGTCACTGTAAGGGTTTAAAAAATGGTTATTCAACATGAGGCCCGATCCAAATAACATTTTGAATCATTTTTGGTAGAGTCCAAAAAATCAATTTTATGATGAAAAACGATGACCCCGGACCTGTCGAACGTTCAAAAAATGGTCAATATTGATGAAATTTTAACATTTAATCTTTTGACTTTAAATAACTGTTGGATGTGAATTATTACTTTTTCAACTAAAATAAGTGTGTTTAAAGTCATTTCTGTGCCTGAAATTGGCCAAAATTGAAGCTTTTGAGTAAGCGAAAACTCTGTAAAAATGGCAATTTTGGTCACTGTGAGGGTTTAAAAAGTGGTTATTCAACATGAGGCCCGATCCAAATGACATTTTGAATCATTTTTGGTAGAGTCCAAAAAATCAATTTTATGATGAAAAACGATGACCCCGGACCTGTCGAACGTTCAAAAAAGTGGTCAATATTGATGAAATTTTAACATTTAATCTTTTGACTTTAAATGACTGTTGGATGTGAATTATTACTTTTTCAACTAAAATAAGTGTGTTTAAATCATTTCTGTGCCTGAAATTGGTCAAAATTGAAGCTTTTGAGTAAGCGAAAACTCTGTAAAATGGCAATTTTGGTCACTGTAAGGGTTTAAAAAGTGGTTATTCAACATGAGGCCCGATCCAAATAACATTTTGAATCATTTTTGGTAGAGTCCAAAAAATCAATTTTATGATGAAAAACGATGACCCCGGACCTGTCGAACGTTCAAAAAATGGTCAATATTGATGAAATTTTAACATTTAATCTTTTGACTTTAAATAACTGTTGGATGTGAATTATTACTTTTTCAACTAAAATAAGTGTGTTTAAAGTCATTTCTGTGCCTGAAATTGGCCAAAATTGAAGCTTTTGAGTAAGCGAAAACACTGTAAAAATGGCAATTTTGGTCACTGTGAGGGTTTAAAAAGTGGTTATTCAACATGAGGCCCGATCCAAATGACATTTTGAATCATTTTTGGTAGAGTCCAAAAAATCTATTTTATGATAAAAAACGATGACCCCGGACCTGTCGAACGTTCAGAAAATGGTCAATATTGATGAAATTTTAACATTTAATCTTTTGACTTTAAATGACTGTTGGATGTGAATTATTACTTTTTCAACTAAAATAAGTGTGTTTAAATCATTTCTGTGCCTGAAATTGGTCAAAATTGAAGCTTTTGAGTAAGCGAAAACTCTGTAAAATGGCAATTTTGGTCACTGTGAGGGTTTAAAAAGTGGTTATTCAACATGAGGCCCGATCCAAATGACATTTTGAATCATTTTTGGTAGAGTCCAAAAAATCAATTTTATGATGAAAAACGATGACCCCGGACCTGTCGAACGTTCAAAAAATGGTCAATATTGATGAAATTTTAACATTTAATCTTTTGACGGTAAATGAGTGTTGGATGTGAATTATTACTTTTTCAACTAAAATAAGTGTGTTTAAAGTCATTTCTCTGCCTGAAATTGGTCAAAATTGAAGCTTTTGAGTAAGCGAAAACTCTGTAAAATGGCAATTTTGGTCACTGTAAGGGTTTAAAAAGTGGTTATTCAACATAAGGCCCGATCCAAATGACATTTTGAATCATTTTTGGTAGAGTCCAAAAAATCAATTTTATGATGAAAAACGATGACCCCGGACCTGTCGAACGTTCAAAAAATGGTCAATATTGATGAAATTTTAACATTTAATCTTTTGACTTTAAATGACTGTTGGATGTGAATTATTACTTTTTCAACTAAAATAAGTGTGTTTAAAGTCATTTCTGTGCCTTAAATTGGCCAAAATTGAAGCTTTTGAGTAAGCGAAAACTCTGTAAAAATGGCAATTTTGGTCACTGTGAGGGTTTAAAAAGTGGTAATTCAACATGAGGCCCGATCCAAATGACATTTTGAATCATTTTTGGTAGAGTCCAAAAAATCAATTTTATGATGAAAAACGATGACCCCGGACCTGTCGAACGTTCAGAAAATGGTCAATATTGATGAAATTTTAACATTTAATCTTTTGACTTTAAATGACTGTTGGATGTGAATTATTACTTTTTCAACTAAAATAAGTATGTTTAAAGTCATTTCTGTGCCTGAAATTGGCCAAAATGTAAGCTTTTGAGTAAGCGAAAACTCTGTAAAAATGGCAATTTTTGTCACTGTGAGGGTTTAAAAAGTGGTTATTCAACATGAGGCCCGATCCAAATGACATTTTGAATCATTTTTGGTAGAGTCCAAAAAATCAATTTTATGATGAAAAACGATGACCCCGGACCTGTCGGACGTTCAAAAAAGTGGTCAATATTGATGAAATTTTAACATTTAATCTTTTGACTTTAAATGACTGTTGGATGTGAATTATTACTTTTTCAACTAAAATAAGTGTGTTTAAAGTCATTTCTGTGCCTGAAATTGGCCAAAATTGAAGCTTTTGAGTAAGCGAAAACTCTGTAAAAATGGCAATTTTGGTCACTGTGAGGGTTTAAAAAGTGGTTATTCAACATGAGGCCCGATCCAAATGACATTTTGAATCATTTTTGGTAGAGTCCAAAAAATCAATTTTATGATGAAAAACGATGACCCCGGACCAGTCGAACGTTCAAAAAAGTGGTCAATATTGATGAAATTTTAACATTTAATCTTTTGACTTTAAATGACTGTTGGATGTGACTTATTACTTTTTCAACTAAAATAAGTGTGTTTAAATCATTTCTGTGCCTGAAATTGGTCAAAATTGAAGCTTTTGAGTAAGCGAAAACTCTGTAAAATGGCAATTTTGGTCACTGTAAGGGTTTAAAAAGTGGTTATTCAACATGGGGCCCGATCCAAATAACATTTTGAATCATTTTTGGTAGAGTCGAAAAAATCAATTTTATGATGAAAAACGATGACCCCGGACCTGTCGAACGTTCAAAAAATGGTCAATATTGATGAAATTTTAACATTTAATCTTTTGACTTTAAATAACTGTTGGATGTGAATTATTACTTTTTCAACTAAAATAAGTGTGTTTAAAGTCATTTCTGTGCCTGAAATTGGCCAAAATTGAAGCTTTTGAGTAAGCGAAAACTCTGTAAAAATTGCAATTTTGGTCACTGTGAGGGTTTAAAAAGTGGTTATTCAACATGAGGCCCGATCCAAATGACATTTTGAATCATTTTTGGTAGAGTCCAAAAAATCAATTTTATGATGAAAAACGATGACCCCGGACCTGTCGAACGTTCAGAAAATGGTCAATATTGATGAAATTTTAACATTTAATCTTTTGACTTTAAATGACTGTTGGATGTGAATTATTACTTTTTCAACTAAAATAAGTGTGTTTAAAGTCATTTCTGTGCCTGAAATTGGTCAAAATTGAAGCTTTTGAGTAAGCGAAAACTCTGTAAAATGGCAATTTTGGTCACTGTAAGGGTTTAAAAAGTGGTTATTCAACATGAGGCCCGATCCAAATAACATTTTGAATCATTTTTGGTAGAGTCCAAAAAATCAATTTTATGATGAAAAACGATGACCCCGGACCTGTCGAACGTTCAAAAAATGGTCAATATTGATGAAATTTTAACATTTAATCTTTTGACTTTAAATAACTGTTGGATGTGAATTATTACTTTTTCAACTAAAATAAGTGTGTTTAAAGTCATTTCTGTGCCTGAAATTGGCCAAAATTGAAGCTTTTGAGTAAGCGAAAACTCTGTAAAAATGGCAATTTTGGTCACTGTGAGGGTTTAAAAAGTGGTTATTCAACATGAGGCCCGATCCAAATGACATTTTGAATCATTTTTGGTAGAGTCCAAAAATCAATTTTATGATGAAAAACGATGACCCCGGACCTGTCGAACGTTCAGAAAATGGTCAATATTGATGAAATTTTAACATTTAATCTTTTGACTTTAAATGACTGTTGGATGTGAATTATTACTTTTTCAACTAAAATAAGTGTGTTTAAAGTCATTTCTGTGCCTGAAATTGGTCAAAATTGAAGCTTTTGAGTAAGCGAAAACTCTGTAAAATGGCAATTTTGGTCACTGTAAGGGTTTAAAAAGTGGTTATTCAACATGAGGCCTGATCCAAATGAAATTTTGAATCATTTTTGGTAGAGTCCAAAAAATCAATTTTATGATGAAAAACGATGACCCCGGACCTGTCGAACGTTCAAAAAATGGTCAATATTGATGAAATTTTAACATTTAATCTTTTGACTTTAAATGACTGTTGGATGTGAATTTTTACTTTTTCAACTAAAATAAGTGTGTTTAAAGTCATTTCTGTGCCTGAAATTGGCCAAAATTGAAGCTTTTGAGTAAGCGAAAACTCTGTAAAAATGGCAATTTTGGTCACTGTGAGGGTTTAAAAAGTGGTTATTCAACATGAGGCCCGATCCAAATGACATTTTGAATCATTTTTGGTAGAGTCCAAAAAATCAATTTTATGATGAAAAACGATGACCCCGGACCAGTCGAACGTTCAAAAAAGTGGTCAATATTGATGAAATTTTAACATTTAATCTTTTGACTTTAAATGACTGTTGGATGTGACTTACTACTTTTTCAACTAAAATAAGTGTGTTTAAATCATTTCTGTGCCTGAAATTGGTCAAAATTGAAGCTTTTGAGTAAGCGAAAACTCTGTAAAATGGCAATTTTGGTCACTGTAAGGGTTTAAAAAGTGGTTATTCAACATGAGGCCCGATCCAAATAACATTTTGAATCATTTTTGGTAGAGTCCAAAAAATCAATTTTATGATGAAAAACGATGACCCCGGACCTGTTGAACGTTCAGAAAATGGTCAATATTGATGAAATTTTAACATTTAATCTTTTGACTTTAAATGACTGTTGGATGTGAATTATTACTTTTTCAACTAAAATAAGTGTGTTTAAATCATTTCTGTGCCTGAAATTGGTCAAAATTGAAGCTTTTGAGTAAGCGAAAACTCTGTAAAAATGGCAATTTTGGTCACTGTGAGGGTTTAAAAAGTGGTTATTCAGCATGAGGCCCGATCCAAATGACATTTTGAATCATTTTTGGTAGAATCCAAAAAATCAATTTTATGATGAAAAACGATGACCCCGGACCTGTCGAACGTTCAAAAAATGGTCAATATTGATGAAATTTTAACATTTAATCTTTTGACTTTAAATGACTGTTGGATGTGAATTATTACATTTTCAACTGAAATAAGTGTGTTTAAAGTCATTTCTGTGCCTGAAATTGGTCAAAATTGAAGCTTTTGAGTAAGCGAAAACTCTGTAAAAATGGCAATTTTGGTCACTGTGAGGGTTAAAAAAGTGGTTATTCAACATGAGGCCTGATCCAAATGACATTTTGAATCATTTTTGGTAGAGTCCAAAAAATCAATTTTATGATGAAAAACGATGACCCCGGACCTGTCGAACGTTCAAAAAATGGTCAATATTGATGAAATTTTAACATTTAATCTTTTGACTTTAAATAACTGTTGGATGTGAATTATTACTTTTTCAACTAAAATAAGTGTGTTTAAAGTCATTTCTGTGCCTGAAATTGGCCAAAATTGAAGCTTTTGAGTAAGCGAAAACTCTGTAAAAATGGCAATTTTGGTCACTGTGAGGGTTTAAAAAGTGGTTATTTAACATGAGGCCCGATCCAAATAACATTTTGAATAATTTTTGGTAGAGTCCAAAAAATCAATTTTATGATGAAAAACGATGACCCCGGACCAGTCGAACGTTCAAAAAAGTGGTCAATATTGATGAAATTTTAACATTTAATCTTTTGACTTTAAATGACTGTTGGATGTGACTTACTACTTTTTCAACTAAAATAAGTGTGTTTAAATCATTTCTGTGCCTGAAATTGGTCAAAATTGAAGCTTTTGAGTAAGCGAAAACTCTGTAAAATGGCAATTTTGGTCACTGTAAGGGTTTAAAAAGTGGTTATTCAACATGAGGCCCGATCCAAATAACATTTTGAATCATTTTTGGTAGAGTCCAAAAAATCAATTTTATGATGAAAAACGATGACCCCGGACCTGTTGAACGTTCAGAAAATGGTCAATATTGATGAAATTTTAACATTTAATCTTTTGACTTTAAATGACTGTTGGATGTGAATTATTACTTTTTCAACTAAAATAAGTGTGTTTAAAGTCATTTCTGTGCCTGAAATTGGTCAAAATTGAAGCTTTTGAGTGAGCGAAAACTCTGTAAAAATGGCAATTTTGGTCACTGTGAGGGTTTAAAAAGTGGTTATTCAGCATGAGGCCCGATCCAAATGACATTTTGAATCATTTTTGGTAGAATCCAAAAAATCAATTTTATGATGAAAAACGATGACCCCGGACCTGTCGAACGTTCAAAAAATGGTCAATATTGATGAAATTTTAACATTTAATCTTTTGACTTTAAATGACTGTTGGATGTGAATTATTACATTTTCAACTGAAATAAGTGTGTTTAAAGTCATTTCTGTGCCTGAAATTGGTCAAAATTGAAGCTTTTGAGTAAGCGAAAACTCTGTAAAAATGGCAATTTTGGTCACTGTGAGGGTTAAAAAAGTGGTTATTCAACATGAGGCCTGATCCAAATGACATTTTGAATCATTTTTGGTAGAGTCCAAAAAATCAATTTTATGATGAAAAACGATGACCCCGGACCTGTCGAACGTTCAAAAAATGGTCAATATTGATGAAATTTTAACATTTAATCTTTTGACTTTAAATAACTGTTGGATGTGAATTATTACTTTTTCAACTAAAATAAGTGTGTTCAAAGTCATTTCTGTGCCTGAAATTGGCCAAAATTGAAGCTTTTGAGTAAGCGAAAACTCTGTAAAAATGGCAATTTTGGTCACTGTGAGGGTTTAAAAAGTGGTTATTCAACATGAGGCCCGATCCAAATAACATTTTGAATCATTTTTGGTAGAGTCCAAAAAATCAATTTTATGATGAAAAACAATGACCCCGGACCTGTCGAACGTTCAAAAAATGGTCAATATTGATGAAATTTTAACATTTAATCTTTTGACTTTAAATAACTGTTGGATGTGAATTATTACTTTTTCAACTAAAATAAGTGTGTTTAAAGTCATTTCTGTGCCTGAAATTGGCCAAAATTGAAGCTTTTGAGTAAGCGAAAACACTGTAAAAATGGCAATTTTGGTCACTGTGAGGGTTTAAAAAGTGGTTATTCAACATGAGGCCCGATCCAAATGACATTTTGAATCATTTTTGGTAGAGTCCAAAAAATCAATTTTATGATGAAAAACGATGATCCCGGACCTGTCGAACGTTCAGAAAATGGTCAATATTGATGAAATTTTAACATTTAATCTTTTGACTTTAAATGACTGTTGGATGTGAATTATTACTTTTTTAACTAAAATAAGTGTGTTTAAAACATTTCTGTGCCTGAAATTGGTCAAAATTGAAGCTTTTGAGTAAGCGAAAACTCTGTAAAATGGCAATTTTGGTCACTGTAAGGGTTTAAAAAGTGGTTATTCAACATGAGGCCCGATCCAAATAACATTTTGAATCATTTTTGGTAGAGTCCAAAAAATCAATTTTATGATGAAAAACGATGACTCCGGACCTGTCGAACGTTCAAAAAATGGTCAATATTGATGAAATTTTATCATTTAATCTTTTGACTTTAAATGACTGTTGGATGTGAATTATTACTTTTTCAACTAAAATAAGTGTGTTTAAAGTCATTTATGTGCCTGAAATTGGTCAAAATTGAAGCTTTTGAGTGAGCGAAAACTCTGTAAAAATGGCAATTTTGGTCACTGTGAGGGTTTAAAAAGTGGTTATTCAACATGAGGCCCGATCCAAATGACATCTTGAATCATTTTTGGTAGAGTCCAAAAAATCAATTTTATGATGAAAAACGATGACCCCGGACCAGTCGAACGTTCAAAAAAGTGGTCAATATTGATGAAATTTTAACATTTAATCTTTTGACTTTAAATGACTGTTGGATGTGACTTATTACTTTTTCAACTAAAATAAGTGTGTTTAAATCATTTCTGTGCCTGAAATTGGTCAAAATTGAAGCTTTTGAGTAAGCGAAAACTCTGTAAAATGGCAGTTTTGGTCACTGTAAGGGTTTAAAAAGTGGTTATTCAACATGAGGCCCGATCCAAATAACATTTTGAATCATTTTTGGTAGAGTCCAAAAAATCAATTTTATGATGAAAAACGATGACCCCGGACCTGTCGAACGTTCAAAAAATGGTCAATATTGATGAAATTTTAACATTTAATCTTTTGACTTTAAATAACTGTTGGATGTGAATTGTTACTTTTTCAACTAAAATAAGTGTGTTTAAAGTCATTTCTGTGCCTGAAATTGGCCAAAATTGAAGCTTTTGAGTAAGCGAAAACGCTGTAAAAATGGCAATTTTGGTCACTGTGAGGGTTTAAAAAGTGGTTATTCAACATGAGGCCCGATCCAAATGACATTTTGAATCATTTTTGATAGAGTCCAAAAAATCAATTTTATGATGAAAAACGATGACCCCGGACCTGTCGAACGTTCAGAAAATGGTCAATATTGATGAAATTTTAACATTTAATCTTCTGACTTTAAATGACTGTTGGATGTGAATTATTACTTTTTCAACTAAAATAAGTGTGTTTAAATCATTTCTGTGCCTGAAATTGGTCAAAATTGAAGCTCTTGAGTAAGCGAAAACTCTGTAAAATGGCAATTTTGGTCACTGTAAGGGTTTAAAAAGTGGTTATTCAACATGAGGCCCGATCCAAATAACATTTTGAATCATTTTTGGTAGAGTCCAAAAAATCAATTTTATGATGAAAAACGATGACCCCGGACCTGTCGAACGTTCAAAAAATGGTCAATATTGATGAAATTTTATCATTTAATCTTTTGACTTTAAATGACTGTTGGATGTGAATTATTACTTTTTCAACTAAAATAAGTGTGTTTAAAGTCATTTCTGTGCCTGAAATTGGTCAAAATTGAAGCTTTTGAGTGAGCGAAAACTCTGTAAAAATGGCAATTTTGGTCACTGTGAGGGTTTAAAAAGTGGTTATTCAACATGAGGCCCGATCCAAATGACATTTTGAATCATTTTTGGTAGAATCCAAAAAATCAATTTTATGATGAAAAACGATGACCCCGGACCTGTCGAACGTTCATAAAAATGGTCAATATTGATGAAATTTTAACATTTAATCTTTTGACTTTAAATGACTGTTGGATGTGAATTATAACATTTTCAACTGAAATAAGTGTGTTTAAAGTCATTTCTGTGCCTGAAATTGGTCAAAATTGAAGCTTTTGAGTAAGCGAACATTCTGTAAAAATGGCAATTTTGGTCACTGTGAGGGTTTAAAAAGTGGTTATTCAACATGAGGCCTGATCCAAATGACATTTTGAATCATTTTTGGTAGAGTCCAAAAAATCAATTTTATGATGAAAAACGATGACCCCGGACCTGTCGAACGTTCAAAAAATGGTCAATATTGATGAAATTTTAACATTTAATCTTTTGACTTTAAATAACTGTTGGATGTGAATTATTACTTTTTCAACTAAAATAAGTGTGTTTAAAGTCATTTCTGTGCCTGAAATTGGCCAAAATTGAAGCTTTTGAGTAAGCGAAAACTCTGTAAAAATGGCAATTTTGGTCAGTGTGAGGGTTTAAAAAGTGGTTATTCAACATGAGGCCCGATCCAAATGACATTTTGAATCATTTTTGGTAGAGTCCAAAAAATCAATTTTATGATGAAAAACGATGACCCCGGACCTGTCGAACGTTCAGAAAATGGTCAATATTGATGAAATTTTAACATTTAATCTTTTGACTTTAAATGACTGTTGGATTTGAATTATTACTTTTTCAACTAAAATAAGTGTGTTTAAAGTAATTTCTGTGCCTGAAATTGGCCAAAATTGAAGCTTTTGAGTAAGCGAAAACTCTGTAAAAATGGCAATTTTGGTCACTGTGAGGGTTTAAAAAGTGGTTATTCAACATGAGGCCCGATCCTAATGACATTTTGAATCATTTTTGGTAGAGTCCAAAAAATCAATTTTATGATGAAAAACGATGACCCCGGACCAGTCGAACGTTCAAAAAATGGTCAATATTGATGAAATTTTAACATTTAATCTTTTGACTTTAAACGACTGTTGGATGTGAATTATTACTTTTTCAACTAAAATAAGTGTGTTTAAATCATTTCTGTGCCTGAAATTGGTCAAAATTGAAGCTTTTGAGTAAGCGAAAACTCTGTAAAATGGCAATTTTGGTCACTGTAAGGGTTAAAAAAGTGGTTTTTCAACATGAGGCCCGATCCAAATAACATTTTGAATCATTTTTGGTAGAGTCCAAAAATCAATTTTATGATGAAAAACGATGACCCCGGACCTGTCGAACGTTCAAAATATGGTCAATATTGATGAAATTTTAACATTTAATCTTTTGACTTTAAATGACTGTTGGATGTGAATTATTACATTTTCAACTGAAATAAGTGTGTTTAAAGTAATTTCTGTGCCTGAAATTGGTCAAAATTGAAGCTTTTGAGTAAGCAAAAACTCTGTAAAAATGGCAATTTTGGTCACTGTGAGGGTTTAAAAAGTGGTTATTCAACATGAGGCCCGATCCAAATGACATTTTGAATCATTTTTGGTAGAGTCCAAAAAATCAATTTTATGATGAAAAACGATGACCCCGGACCTGTCGAACGTTCAAAAAAGTGGTCAATATTGATGAAATTTTAACATTTAATCTTTTGACGTTAAATGACTGTTGGATGTGAATTATTACTTTTTCAACTAAAATAAGTGTGTTTAAAGTCATTTCTGTGCCTGAAATTGGCCAAAATTGAAGCTTTTGAGTAAGCGAAAACTCTGTAAAAATGGCAATTTTGGTCACTGTGAGGGTTTAAAAAGTGGTTATTCAACATGAGGCCCGATCCAAATAACATTTTGAATCATTTTTGGTAGAGTCCAAAAAATCAATTTTATGATGAAAAACGATGACCCCGGACCTGTCGAACGTTCAAAAAATGGTCAATATTGATGAAATTTTAACATTTAATCTTTTGACTTTAAATGACTGTTGGATGTGAATTATTACATTTTCAACTAAAATAAATGTGTTTAAAGTCATTTCTGTGCCTGAAATTGGTCAAAATTGAAGCTTTTGAGTAAGCGAAAACTCTGTAAAAATGGCAATTTTGGTCACTGTGAGGGTTTAAAAAGTGGTTATTCAACATGAGGCCCGATCAAAATGACATTTTGAATAATTTTTGGTAGAGTCCAAAAAATCAATTTTATGATGAAAAACGATGACCCCGGACCAGTCGAACGTTCAAAAAAGTGGTCAATATTGATGAAATTTTAACATTTAATCTTTTGACTTTAAATGACTGTTGGATGTGACTTATTACTTTTTCAACTAAAATAAGTGTGTTTAAATCATTTCTGTGCCTGAAATTGGTCAAAATTGAAGCTTTTGAGTAAGCGAAAACTCTGTAAAATGGCAATTTTGGTCACTGTAAGGGTTTAAAAAGTGGTTATTCAACATGAGGCCCGATCCAAATAACATTTTGAATCATTTTTGGTAGAGTCCAAAAAATCAATTTTATGATGAAAAACGATGACCCCGGACCTGTCGAACGTTCAAAAAATGGTCACTATTGATGAAATTTTAACATTTAATCTTTTGACTTTAAATGACTGTTGGATGTGAATTATTACTTTTTCAACTAAAATAAGTGTGTTTAAAGTCATTTCTGTGCCTGAAATTGGTCAAAATTGAAGCTTTTGAGTAAGCGAAAACTCTGTAAAAATGGCAATTTTGGTCACTGTGAGGGTTTAAAAAGTGGTTATTCAACATGAGGCCTGATCCAAATGACATTTTGAATCATTTTTGGTAGAGTCCAAAAAATCAATTTTATGATGAAAAACGATGACCCCGGACCTGTCGAACGTTCAAAAAATGGTCAATATTGATGAAATTTTAACATTTAATCTTTTGACTTTAAATAACTGTTGGATGTGAATTATTACTTTTACAACTAAAATAAGTGTGTTTAAAGTCATTTCTGTGCCTGAAATTGGCCAAAATTGAAGCTTTTGAGTAAGCGAAAACTCTGTAAAAATGGCAATTTTGGTCACTGTGAGGGTTTAAAAAGTGGTTATTCAACATGAGGCCCGATCCAAATGACATTTTGAATCATTTTTGGTAGAGTCCAAAAAATCAATTTTATGATCAAAAACGATGACCCCGGACCTGTCGAACGTTCAAAAAAGTGGTCAATATTGATGAAATGTTAACATTTAATCTTTTGACTTTAAATGACTGTTGGATGTGAATTATTACTTTTTCAACTAAAATAAGTGTGTTTAAATCATTTCTGTGCCTGAAATTGGTCAAAATTGAAGCTTTTGAGTAAGCGAAAACTCTGTAAAATGGCAATTTTGGTCACTGTAAGGGTTTAAAAAGTGGTTATTCAACATGAGGCCCGATCCAAATAACATTTTGAATCATTTTTGGTAGAGTCCAAAAAATCAATTTTATGATGAAAAACGATGAGCCCGGACCTGTCGAACGTTCAAAAAATGGTCAATATTGATGAAATTTTAACATTTAATCTTTTGACTTTAAATGACTGTTGGATGTGAATTATTACTTTTTCAACTAAAATAAGTGTGTTTAAAGTCATTTCTGTGCCTGAAATTGGTCAAAATTGAAGCTTTTGAGTGAGCGAAAACTCTGTAAAAATGGCAATTTTGGTCACTGTGAGGGTTTAAAAAGTGGTTATTCAGCATGAGGCCCGATCCAAATGACATTTTGAATCATTTTTGGTAGAATCCAAAAAATCAATTTTATGATGAAAAACGATGACCCCGGACCTGTCGAACGTTCAAAAAATGGTCAATATTGATGAAATTTTAACATTTAATCTTTTGACTTTAAATGACTGTTGGATGTGAATTATTGCATTTTCAACTGAAATAAGTGTGTTTAAAGTCATTTCTGTGCCTGAAATTGGTCAAAATTGAAGCTTTTGAGTAAGCGAAAACTCTGTAAAAATGGCAATTTTGGTCACTGTGGGGGTTTAAAAAGTGGTTATTCAACATGAGGCCCGATCCAAATGACATTTTGAATCATTTTTGGTAGAGTCCAAAAAATCAATTTTATGATGAAAAACGATGACCCCGGACCTGTCGAACGTTCAAAAAAGTGGTCAATATCGATGAAATTTTAACATTTAATCTTTTGACTTTAAATGACTGTTGGATGTGAATTATTACTTTTTCAACTAAAATAAGTGTGTTTAAATCATTTCTGTGCCTGAAATTGGTCAAAATTGAAGCTTTTGAGTAAGCGAAAACTCTGTAAAATGGCAATTTTGGTCACTGTAAGGGTTTAAAAAGTGGTTATTCAACATGAGGCCCGATCCAAATAACATTTTGAATCATTTTTGGTAGAGTCCAAAAAATCAATTTTATGATGAAAAACAATGACCCCGGACCTGTCGAACGTTCAAAAAATGGTCAATATTGATGAAATTTTAACATTTAATCTTTTGACTTTAAATAACTGTTGGATGTGAATTATTACTTTTTCAACTAAAATAAGTGTGTTTAAAGTCATTTCTGTGCCTGAAATTGGCCAAAATTGAAGCTTTTGAGTAAGCGAAAACACTGTAAAAATGGCAATTTTGGTCACTGTGAGGGTTTAAAAAGTGGTTATTCAACATGAGGCCCGATCCAAATGACATTTTGAATCATTTTTGGTAGAGTCCAAAAAATCAATTTTATGATGAAAAACGATGACCCCGGACCTGTCGAACGTTCAGAAAATGGTCAATATTGATGACATTTTAACATTTAATCTTTTGACTTTAAATAACTGTTGGATGTGAATTATTACTTTTTCAACTAAAATAAGTGTGTTTAAATCATTTCTGTGCCTGAAATTGGTCAAAATTGAAGCTTTTGAGTAAGCGAAAACTCTGTAAAATGGCAGTTTTGGTCACTGTAAGGGTTTAAAAAGTGGTTATTCAACATGAGGCCCGATCCAAATAACATTTTGAATCATTTTTGGTAGAGTCCAAAAAATCAATTTTATGATGAAAAACGATGACCCCGGACCTGTCGAACGTTCAAAAAAGTGGTCAATATTGATGAAATTTTAACATTTAATCTTTTGACGTTAAATGACTGTTGGATGTGAATTATTACTTTTTCAACTAAAATAAGTGTGTTTAAAGTCATTTCTGTGCCTGAAATTGGCCAAAATTGAAGCTTTTGAGTAAGCGAAAACTCTGTAAAAATGGCAATTTTGGTCACTGTGAGGGTTTAAAAAGTGGTTATTCAACATGAGGCCCGATCCAAATAACATTTTGAATCATTTTTGGTAGAGTCCAAAAAATCAATTTTATGATGAAAAACGATGACCCCGGACCTGTCGAACGTTCAAAAAATGGTCAATATTGATGAAATTTTAACATTTAATCTTTTGACTTTAAATGACTGTTGGATGTGAATTATTACATTTTCAACTAAAATAAATGTGTTTAAAGTCATTTCTGTGCCTGAAATTGGTCAAAATTGAAGCTTTTGAGTAAGCGAAAACTCTGTAAAAATGGCAATTTTGGTCACTGTGAGGGTTTAAAAAGTGGTTATTCAACACGAGGCCCGATCCAAATGACATTTTGAATAATTTTTGGTAGAGTCCAAAAAATCAATTTTATGATGAAAAACGATGACCCCGGACCAGTCGAACGTTCAAAAAAGTGGTCAATATTGATGAAATTTTAACATTTAATCTTTTGACTTTAAATGACTGTTGGATGTGACTTATTACTTTTTCAACTAAAATAAGTGTGTTTAAATCATTTCTGTGCCTGAAATTGGTCAAAATTGAAGCTTTTGAGTAAGCGAAAACTCTGTAAAATGGCAATTTTGGTCACTGTAAGGGTTTAAAAAGTGGTTATTCAACATGAGGCCCGATCCAAATAACATTTTGAATCATTTTTGGTAGAGTCCAAAAAATCAATTTTATGATGAAAAACGATGACCCCGGACCTGTCGAACGTTCAAAAAATGGTCAATATTGATGAAATTTTAACATTTAATCTTTTGACTTTAAATAACTGTTGGATGTGAATTATTACTTTTTCAACTAAAATAAGTGTGTTTAAAGTCATTTCTGTGCCTGAAATTGGCCAAAATTGAAGCTTTTGAGTAAGCGAAAACTCTGTAAAAATGGCAATTTTGGTCACTGTGAGGGTTTAAAAAGTGGTTATTCAACATGAGGCCCGATCCAAATGACATTTTGAATCATTTTTGGTAGAGTTCAAAAAATCAATTTTATGATGAAAAACGATGACCCCGGACCTGTTGAACGTTCAGAAAATGGTCAATATTGATGAAATTTTAACATTTAATCTTTTGACTTTAAATGACTGTTGGATGTGAATTATTACTTTTTCAACTAAAATAAGTGTGTTTAAATCATTTCTGTGCCTGAAATTGGTCAAAATTGAAGCTTTTGAGTAAGCGAAAACTCTGTAAAATGGCAATTTTGGTCACTGTAAGGGTTTAAAAAGTGGTTATTCAACATGAGGCCCGATCCAAATAACATTTTGAATCATTTTTGGTAGAGTCCAAAAAATCAATTTTATGATGAAAAACGATGACCCCGGACCTGTCGAACGTTCAAAAAATGGTCAATATTGATGAAATTTTAACATTTAATCTTTTGACTTTAAATGACTGTTGGATGTGAATTATTACATTTTCAACTAAAATAAATGTGTTTAAAGTCATTTCTGTGCCTGAAATTGGTCAAAATTGAAGCTTTTGAGTGAGCGAAAACTCTGTAAAAATGGCAATTTTGGTCACTGTGAGGGTTTAAAAAGTGGTTATTCAGCATGAGGCCCGATCCAAATGACATTTTGAATCATTTTTGGTAGAATCCAAAAAATCAATTTTATGATGAAAAACGATTACCCCGGACCTGTCGAACGTTCAAAAAATGGTCAATATTGATGAAATTTTAACATTTAATCTTTTGACTTTAAATAACTGTTGGATGTGAATTATTACTTTTTCAACTAAAATAAGTGTGTTTAAAGTCATTTCTGTGCCTGAAATTGGCCAAAATTGAAGCTTTTGAGTAAGCGAAAACACTGTAAAAATGGCAATTTTGGTCACTGTGAGGGTTTAAAAAGTGGTTATTCAACATGAGGCCCGATCCAAATGACATTTTGAATCATTTTTGGTAGAGTCCAAAAAATCAATTTTATGATGAAAAACGATGACCCCGGACCTGTCGAACGTTCAAAAAATGGTCAATATTGATGAAATTTTAACATTTAATCTTTTGACTTTAAATAACTGTTGGATGTGAATTGTTATTTTTTCAACTAAAATAAGTGTGTTTAAAGTCATTTCTGTGCCTGAAATTGGCCAAAATTGAAGCTTTTGAGTAAGCGAAAACGCTGTAAAAATGGCAATTTTGGTCACTGTGAGGGTTTAAAAAGTGGTTATTCAACATGAGGCCCGATCCAAATGACATTTTGAATCATTTTTGATAGAGTCCAAAAAATCAATTTTATGATGAAAAACGATGACCCCGGACCTGTCGAACGTTCAGAAAATGGTCAATATTGATGAAATTTTAACATTTAATCTTTTGACTTTAAATGACTGTTGGATGTGAAATATTACTTTTTCAACTAAAATAAGTGTGTTTAAAGTCATTTCTGTGCCTGAAATTGGTCAAAATTGAAGCTTTTGAGTGAGCGAAAACTCTGTAAAAATGGCAATTTTGGTCACTGTGAGGGTTTAAAAAGTGGTTATTCAACATGAGGCCCGATCCAAATGACATTTTGAATCATTTTTGGTAGAGTCCAAAAAATCAATTTTATGATGAAAAACGATGACCCCGGACCAGTCGAACGTTCAAAAAAGTGGTCAATATTGATGAAATTTTAACATTTAATCTTTTGACTTTAAATAACTGTTGGATGTGACTTATTACTTTTTCAACTAAAATAAGTGTGTTTAAATCATTTCTGTGCCTGAAATTGGTCAAAATTGAAGCTTTTGAGTAAGCGAAAACTCTGTAAAAATGGCAATTTTGGTCACTGTGAGGGTTTAAAAAGTGGTTATTCAACATGAGGCCCGATCCAAATGACATTTTGAATCATTTTTGGTAGAATCCAAAAAATCAATTTTATGATGAAAAACGATTACCCCGGACCTGTCGAACGTTCAAAAAATGGTCAATATTGATGAAATTTTAACATTTAATCTTTTGACTTTAAATAACTGTTGGATGTGAATTATTACTTTTTCAACTAAAATAAGTGTGTTTAAAGTCATTTCTGTGCCTGAAATTGGCCAAAATTGAAGCTTTTGAGTAAGCGAAAACACTGTAAAAATGGCAATTTTGGTCACTGTGAGGGTTTAAAAAGTGGTTATTCAACATGAGGCCCGATCCAAATGACATTTTGAATCATTTTTGGTAGAGTCCAAAAAATCAATTTTATGATGAAAAACGATGACCCCGGACCTGTCGAACGTTCAAAAAATGGTCAATATTGATGAAATTTTAACATTTAATCTTTTGACTTTAAATAACTGTTGGATGTGAATTGTTACTTTTTCAACTAAAATAAGTGTGTTTAAAGTCATTTCTGTGCCTGAAATTGGCCAAAATTGAAGCTTTTGAGTAAGCGAAAACGCTGTAAAAATGGCAATTTTGGTCACTGTGAGGGTTTAAAAAGTGGTTATTCAACATGAGGCCCGATCCAAATGACATTTTGAATCATTTTTGATAGAGTCCAAAAAATCAATTTTATGATGAAAAACGATGACCCCGGACCTGTCGAACGTTCAGAAAATGGTCAATATTGATGAAATTTTAACATTTAATCTTTTGACTTTAAATGACTGTTGGATGTGAAATATTACTTTTTCAACTAAAATAAGTGTGTTTAAAGTCATTTCTGTGCCTGAAATTGGTCAAAATTGAAGCTTTTGAGTGAGCGAAAACTCTGTAAAAATGGCAATTTTGGTCACTGTGAGGGTTTAAAAAGTGGTTATTCAACATGAGGCCCGATCCAAATGACATTTTGAATCATTTTTGGTAGAGTCCAAAAAATCAATTTTATGATGAAAAACGATGACCCCGGACCAGTCGAACGTTCAAAAAAGTGGTCAATATTGATGAAATTTTAACATTTAATCTTTTGACTTTAAATGACTGTTGGATGTGACTTATTACTTTTTCAACTAAAATAAGTGTGTTTAAATCATTTCTGTGCCTGAAATTGGTCAAAATTGAAGCTTTTGAGTAAGCGAAAACTCTGTAAAAATGGCAATTTTGGTCACTGTGAGGGTTTAAAAAGTGGTTATTCAACATGAGGCCCGATCCAAATGACATTTTGAATAATTTTTGGTAGAGTCCAAAAAATCAATTTTATGATGAAAAACGATGACCCCGGACCAGTCGAACGTTCAAAAAAGTGGTCAATATTGATGAAATTTTAACATTTAATCTTTTGACTTTAAATGACTGTTGGATGTGACTTATTACTTTTTCAACTAAAATAAGTGTGTTTAAATCATTTCTGTGCCTGAAATTGGTCAAAATTGAAGCTTTTGAGTAAGCGAAAACTCTGTAAAATGGCAATTTTGGTCACTGTAAGGGTTTAAAAAGTGGTTATTCAACATGAGGCCCGATCCAAATAACATTTTGAATCATTTTTGGTAGAGTCCAAAAAATCAATTTTATGATGAAAAACGATGACCCCGGACCTGTCGAACGTTCAAAAAATGGTCAATATTGATGAAATTTTAACATTTAATCTTTTGACTTTAAATAACTGTTGGATGTGAATTATTACTTTTTCAACTAAAATAAGTGTGTTTAAAGTCATTTCTGTGCCTGAAATTGGCCAAAATTGAAGCTTTTGAGTAAGCGAAAACTCTGTAAAAATGGCAATTTTGGTCACTGTGAGGGTTTAAAAAGTGGTTATTCAACATGAGGCCCGATCCAAATGACATTTTGAATCATTTTTGGTAGAGTTCAAAAAATCAATTTTATGATGAAAAACGATGACCCCGGACCTGTTGAACGTTCAGAAAATGGTCAATATTGATGAAATTTTAACATTTAATCTTTTGACTTTAAATGACTGTTGGATGTGAATTATTACTTTTTCAACTAAAATAAGTGTGTTTAAATCATTTCTGTGCTTGAAATTGGTCAAAATTGAAGCTTTTGAGTAAGCGAAAACTCTGTAAAATGGCAATTTTGGTCACTGTAAGGGTTTAAAAAGTGGTTATTCAACATGAGGCCCGATCCAAATAACATTTTGAATAATTTTTGGTAGAGTCCAAAAAATCAATTTTATGATGAAAAACGATGACCCCGGACCTGTCGAACGTTCAAAAAATGGTCAAATTGATGAAATTTTAACATTTAATCTTTTGACTTTAAATGACTGTTGGATGTGAATTATTACTTTTTCAACTAAAATAAGTGTGTTTAAAGTCATTTCTGTGCCTGAAATTGGTCAAAATTGAAGCTTTTGAGTAAGCGAAAACTCTGTAAAAATGGCAATTTTGGTCACTGTGAGGGTTTAAAAAGTGGTTATTCAACATGAGGCCTGATCCAAATGACATTTTGAATCATTTTTGGTAGAGTCCAAAAAATCAATTTTATGATGAAAAACGATGACCCCGGACCTGTCGAACGTTCAAAAAATGGTCAATATTGATGAAATTTTAACATTTAATCTTTTGACTTTAAATAACTGTTGGATGTGAATTATTACTTTTACAACTAAAATAAGTGTGTTTAAAGTCATTTCTGTGCCTGAAATTGGCCAAAATTGAAGCTTTTGAGTAAGCGAAAACTCTGTAAAAATGGCAATTTTGGTCACTGTGAGGGTTTAAAAAGTGGTTATTCAACATGAGGCCCGATCCAAATGACATTTTGAATCATTTTTGGTAGAGTCCAAAAAATCAATTTTATGATGAAAAACGATGACCCCGGACCTGTCGAACGTTCAAAAAAGTGGTCAATATTGATGAAATTTTAACATTTAATCTTTTGACTTTAAATGACTGTTGGATGTGAATTATTACTTTTTCAACTAAAATAAGTGTGTTTAAATCATTTCTGTGCCTGAAATTGGTCAAAATTGAAGCTTTTGAGTAAGCGAAAACTCTGTAAAATGGCAATTTTGGTCACTGTAAGGGTTTAAAAAGTGGTTATTCAACATGAGGCCCGATCCAAATGACATTTTGAATTATTTTTGGTAGAGTCCAAAAAATCAATTTTATGATGAAAAACGATGACCCCGGACCTGTCGAACGTTCAGAAAATGGTCAATATTGATGAAATTTTAACATTTAATCTTTTGACTTTAAATAACTGTTGGATGTGAATTATTACTTTTTCAACTAAAATAAGTGTGTTTAAATCATTTCTGTGCCTGAAATTGGTCAAAATTGAAGCTTTTGAGTAAGCGAAAACTCTGTAAAATGGCAGTTTTGGTCACTGTAAGGGTTTAAAAAGTGGTTATTCAACATGAGGCCCGATCCAAATAACATTTTGAATCATTTTTGGTAGAGTCCAAAAAATCAATTTTATGATGAAAAACGATGACCCCGGACCTGTCGAACGTTCAAAAAATGGTCAATATTGATGAAATTTTAACATTTAATCTTTTGACTTTAAATAACTGTTGGATGTGAATTGTTACTTTTTCAACTAAAATAAGTGTGTTTAAAGTCATTTCTGTGCCTGAAATTGGCCAAAATTGAAGCTTTTGAGTAAGCGAAAACGCTGTAAAAATGGCAATTTTGGTCACTGTGAGGGTTTAAAAAGTGGTTATTCAACATGAGGCCCGATCCAAATGACATTTTGAATTATTTTTGATAGAGTCCAAAAAATCAATTTTATGATGAAAAACGATGACCCCGGACCTGTCGAACGTTCAGAAAATGGTCAATATTGATGAAATTTTAACATTTAATCTTTTGACTTTAAATAACTGTTGGATGTGAATTATTACTTTTACAACTAAAATAAGTGTGTTTAAAGTCATTTCTGTGCCTGAAATTGGCCAAAATTGAAGCTTTTGAGTAAGCGAAAACTCTGTAAAAATGGCAATTTTGGTCACTGTGAGGGTTTAAAAAGTGGTTATTCAACATGAGGCCCGATCCAAATGACATTTTGAATCATTTTTGGTAGAGTCCAAAAAATCAATTTTATGATGAAAAACGATGACCCCGGACCTGTCGAACGTTCAAAAAAGTGGTCAATATTGATGAAATTTTAACATTTAATCTTTTGACTTTAAATGACTGTTGGATGTGAATTATTACTTTTTCAACTAAAATAAGTGTGTTTAAATCATTTCTGTGCCTGAAATTGGTCAAAATTGAAGCTTTTGAGTAAGCGAAAACTCTGTAAAATGGCAATTTTGGTCACTGTAAGGGTTTAAAAAGTGGTTATTCAACATGAGGCCCGATCCAAATGACATTTTGAATTATTTTTGGTAGAGTCCAAAAAATCAATTTTATGATGAAAAACGATGACCCCGGACCTGTCGAACGTTCAGAAAATGGTCAATATTGATGAAATTTTAACATTTAATCTTTTGACTTTAAATAACTGTTGGATGTGAATTATTACTTTTTCAACTAAAATAAGTGTGTTTAAATCATTTCTGTGCCTGAAATTGGTCAAAATTGAAGCTTTTGAGTAAGCGAAAACTCTGTAAAATGGCAGTTTTGGTCACTGTAAGGGTTTAAAAAGTGGTTATTCAACATGAGGCCCGATCCAAATAACATTTTGAATCATTTTTGGTAGAGTCCAAAAAATCAATTTTATGATGAAAAACGATGACCCCGGACCTGTCGAACGTTCAAAAAATGGTCAATATTGATGAAATTTTAACATTTAATCTTTTGACTTTAAATAACTGTTGGATGTGAATTGTTACTTTTTCAACTAAAATAAGTGTGTTTAAAGTCATTTCTGTGCCTGAAATTGGCCAAAATTGAAGCTTTTGAGTAAGCGAAAACGCTGTAAAAATGGCAATTTTGGTCACTGTGAGGGTTTAAAAAGTGGTTATTCAACATGAGGCCCGATCCAAATGACATTTTGAATTATTTTTGATAGAGTCCAAAAAATCAATTTTATGATGAAAAACGATGACCCCGGACCTGTCGAACGTTCAGAAAATGGTCAATATTGATGAAATTTTAACATTTAATCTTTTGACTTTAAATGACTGTTGGATGTGAATTATTACTTTTTCAACTAAAATAAGTGTGTTTAAATCATTTCTGTGCCTGAAATTGGTCAAAATTGAAGCTGTTGAGTAAGCGAAAACTCTGTAAAATGGCAATTTTGGTCACTGTAAGGGTTTAAAAAGTGGTTATTCAACATGAGGCCCGATCCAAATAACATTTTGAATCATTTTTGGTAGAGTCCAAAAAATCAATTTTATGATGAAAAACGATGACCCCGGACCTGTCGAACGTTCAAAAAATGGTCAATATTGATGAAATTTTATCATTTAATCTTTTGACTTTAAATGACTGTTGGATGTGAAATATTACTTTTTCAACTAAAATAAGTGTGTTTAAATCATTTCTGTGCCTGAAATTGGTCAAAATTGAAGCTTTTGAGTAAGCGAAAACTCTGTAAAATGGCAGTTTTGGTCACTGTAAGGGTTTAAAAAGTGGTTATTCAACATGAGGCCCGATCCAAATAACATTTTGAATCATTTTTGGTAGAGTCCAAAAAATCAATTTTATGATGAAAAACGATGACCCCGGACCTGTTGAACGTTCAAAAAATGGTCAATATTGATGAAATTTTAACATTTAATCTTTTGACTTTAAATAACTGTTGGATGTGAATTGTTACTTTTTCAACTAAAATAAGTGTGTTTAAAGTCATTTCTGTGCCTGAAATTGGCCAAAATTGAAGCTTTTGAGTAAGCGAAAACGCTGTAAAAATGGCAATTTTGGTCACTGTGAGGGTTTAAAAAGTGGTTATTCAACATGAGGCCCGATCCAAATGACATTTTGAATCATTTTTGATAGAGTCCAAAAAATCAATTTTATGATGAAAAACGATGACCCCGGACCTGTCGAACGTTCAGAAAATGGTCAATATTGATGAAATTTTAACATTTAATCTTTTGACTTTAAATGACTGTTGGATGTGAATTATTACTTTTTCAACTAAAATAAGTGTGTTTAAATCATTTCTGTGCCTGAAATTGGTCAAAATTGAAGCTGTTGAGTAAGCGAAAACTCTGTAAAATGGCAATTTTGGTCACTGTAAGGGTTTAAAAAGTGGTTATTCAACATGAGGCCCGATCCAAATAACATTTTGAATCATTTTTGGTAGAGTCCAAAAAATCAATTTTATGATGAAAAACGATGACCCCGGACCTGTCGAACGTTCAAAAAATGGTCAATATTGATGAAATTTTATCATTTAATCTTTTGACTTTAAATGACTGTTGGATGTGAAATATTACTTTTTCAACTAAAATAAGTGTGTTTAAAGTCATTTCTGTGCCTGAAATTGGTCAAAATTGAAGCTTTTGAGTGAGCGAAAACTCTGTAAAAATGGCAATTTTGGTCACTGTGAGGGTTTAAAAAGTGGTTATTCAACATGAGGCCCGATCCAAATGACATTTTGAATCATTTTTGGTAGAATTTCAAAAAATCGATTTTATGATGAAAAACGATGACCCCGGACCTGTCGAACGTTCAAAAAATGGTCAATATTGATGAAATTTTAACATTTAATCTTTTGACTTTAAATGACTGTTGGATGTGAATTATAACATTTTCAACTGAAATAAGTGTGTTTAAAGTCATTTCTGTGCCTGAAATTGGTCAAAATTGAAGCTTTTGAGTAAGCGAAAATTCTGTAAAAATGGCAATTTTGGTCACTGTGAGGGTTTAAAAAGTGGTTATTCAACATGAGGCCTGATCCAAATGACATTTTGAATCATTTTTGGTAGAGTCCAAAAAATCAATTTTATGATGAAAAACGATGACCCCGGACCTGTCGAACGTTCAAAAAATGGTCAATATTGATGAAATTTTAACATTTAATCTTTTGACTTTAAATAACTGTTGGATGTGAATTATTACTTTTTCAACTAAAATAAGTGTGTTTAAAGTCATTTCTGTGCCTGAAATTGGCCAAAATTGAAGCTTTTGAGTAAGCGAAAACTCTGTAAAAATGGCAATTTTGGTCAGTGTGAGGGTTTAAAAAGTGGTTATTCAACATGAGGCCCGATCCAAATGACATTTTGAATCATTTTTGGTAGAGTCCAAAAAATCAATTTTATGATGAAAAACGATGACCCCGGACCTGTCGAACGTTCAGAAAATGGTCAATATTGATGAAATTTTAACATTTAATCTTTTGACTTTAAATGACTGTTGGATTTGAATTATTACTTTTTCAACTAAAATAAGTGTGTTTAAAGTAATTTCTGTGCCTGAAATTGGCCAAAATTTAAGCTTTTGAGTAAGCGAAAACTCTGTAAAAATGGCAATTTTGGTCACTGTGAGGGTTTAAAAAGTGGTTATTCAACATGAGGCCCGATCCTAATGACATTTTGAATCATTTTTGGTAGAGTCCAAAAAATCAATTTTATGATGAAAAACGATGACCCCGGACCAGTCGAACGTTCAAAAAATGGTCAATATTGATGAAATTTTAACATTTAATCTTTTGACTTTAAACGACTGTTGGATGTGAATTATTACTTTTTCAACTAAAATAAGTGTGTTTAAATCATTTCTGTGCCTGAAATTGGTCAAAATTGAAGCTTTTGAGTAAGCGAAAACTCTGTAAAATGGCAATTTTGGTCACTGTAAGGGTTTAAAAAGTGGTTTTTCAACATGAGGCCCGATCCAAATAACATTTTGAATCATTTTTGGTAGAGTCCAAAAATCAATTTTATGATGAAAAACGATGACCCCGGACCTGTCGAACGTTCAAAAAATGGTCAATATTGATGACATTTTTACATTTAATCTTTTGACTTTAAATGACTGTTGGATGTGAATTATTACATTTTCAACTGAAATAAGTGTGTTTAAAGTAATTTCTGTGCCTGAAATTGGTCAAAATTGAAGCTTTTGAGTAAGCAAAAACTCTGTAAAAATGGCAATTTTGGTCACTGTGAGGGTTTAAAAAGTGGTTATTCAACATGAGGCCCGATCCAAATGACATTTTGAATCATTTTTGGTAGAGTCCAAAAAATCTATTTTATGATGAAAAACGATGACCCCGGACCTGTCGAACGTTCAAAAAAGTGGTCAATATTGATGAAATTTTAACATTTAATCTTTTGACGTTAAATAACTGTTGGATGTGAATTGTTACTTTTTCAACTAAAATAAGTGTGTTTAAAGTCATTTCTGTGCCTGAAATTGGCCAAAATTGAAGCTTTTGAGTAAGCGAAAACGCTGTAAAAATGGCAATTTTGGTCACTGTGAGGGTTTAAAAAGTGGTTATTCAACATGAGGCCCGATCCAAATGACATTTTGAATCATTTTTGATAGAGTCCAAAAAATCAATTTTATGATGAAAAACGATGACCCCGGACCTGTCGAACGTTCAGAAAATGGTCAATATTGATGAAATTTTAACATTTAATCTTTTGACTTTAAATGACTGTTGGATGTGAATTATTACTTTTTCAACTAAAATAAGTGTGTTTAAATCATTTCTGTGCCTGAAATTGGTCAAAATTGAAGCTGTTGAGTAAGCGAAAACTCTGTAAAATGGCAATTTTGGTCACTGTAAGGGTTTAAAAAGTGGTTATTCAACATGAGGCCCGATCCAAATAACATTTTGAATCATTTTTGGTAGAGTCCAAAAAATCAATTTTATGATGAAAAACGATGACCCCGGACCTGTCGAACGTTCAAAAAATGGTCAATATTGATGAAATTTTATCATTTAATCTTTTGATTTCAAATGACTGTTGGATGTGAAATATTACTTTTTCAACTAAAATAAGTGTGTTTAAAGTCATTTCTGTGCCTGAAATTGGTCAAAATTGAAGCTTTTGAGTGAGCGAAAACTCTGTAAAAATGGCAATTTTGGTCACTGTGAGGGTTTAAAAAGTGGTTATTCAACATGAGGCCCGATCCAAATGACATTTTGAATCATTTTTGGTAGAGTCCAAAAAATCAATTTTATGATGAAAAACGATGACCCCGGACCAGTCGAACGTTCAAAAAAGTGGTCAATATTGATGAAATTTTAACATTTAATCTTTTGACTTTAAATGACTGTTGGATGTGACTTATTACTTTTTCAACTAAAATAAGTGTGTTTAAATCATTTCTGTGCCTGAAATTGGTCAAAATTGAAGCTTTTGAGTAAGCGAAAACTCTGTAAAAATGGCAATTTTGGTCACTGTGAGGGTTTAAAAAGTGGTTATTCAACATGAGGCCCGATCCAAATGACATTTTGAATAATTTTTGGTAGAGTCCAAAAAATCAATTTTATGATGAAAAACGATGACCCCGGACCAGTCGAACATTCAAAAAAGTGGTCAATATTGATGAAATTTTAACATTTAATCTTTTGACTTTAAATGACTGTTGGATGTGACTTATTACTTTTTCAACTAAAATAAGTGTGTTTAAATCATTTCTGTGCCTGAAATTGGTCAAAATTGAAGCTTTTGAGTAAGCGAAAACTCTGTAAAATGGCAATTTTGGTCACTGTAAGGGTTTAAAAAGTGGTTATTCAACATGAGGCCCGATCCAAATGACATTTTGAATCATTTTTGGTAGAGTCCAAAAAATCAATTTTATGATGAAAAACGATGACCCCGGACCTGTCGAACGTTCAAAAAATGGTCAATATTGATGAAATTTTAACATTTAATCTTTTGAATTTAAATAACTGTTGGATGTGAATTATTACTTTTTCAACTAAAATAAGTGTGTTTAAAGTCATTTCTGTGCCTGAAATTGGCCAAAATTGAAGCTTTTGAGTAAGCGAAAACTCTGTAAAAATGGCAATTTTGGTCACTGTGAGGGTTTAAAAAGTGGTTATTCAACATGAGGCCCGATCCAAATGACATTTTGAATCATTTTTGGTAGAGTTCAAAAAATCAATTTTATGATGAAAAACGATGACCCCGGACCTGTTGAACGTTCAGAAAATGGTCAATATTGATGAAATTTTAACATTTAATCTTTTGACTTTAAATGACTGTTGGATGTGAATTATTACTTTTTCAACTAAAATAAGTGTGTTTAAATCATTTCTGTGCTTGAAATTGGTCAAAATTGAAGCTTTTGAGTAAGCGAAAACTCTGTAAAATGGCAATTTTGGTCACTGTAAGGGTTTAAAAAGTGGTTATTCAACATGAGGCCCGATCCAAATAACATTTTGAATAATTTTTGGTAGAGTCCAAAAAATCAATTTTATGATGAAAAACGATGACCCCGGACCTGTCGAACGTTCAAAAAATGGTCAATATTGATGAAATTTTAACATTTAATCTTTTGACTTTAAATGACTGTTGGATGTGAATTATTACTTTTTCAACTAAAATAAGTGTGTTTAAAGTCATTTCTGTGCCTGAAATTGGCCAAAATTGAAGCTTTTGAGTGAGCGAAAACTCTGTAAAAATGGCAATTTTGGTCACTGTGAGGGTTTAAAAAGTGGTTATTCAGCATGAGGCCCGATCCAAATGACATTTTGAATCATTTTTGGTAGAATCCAAAAAATCAATTTTATGATGAAAAACGATGACCCCGGACCTGTCGAACGTTCAAAAAATGGTCAATATTGATGAAATTTTAACATTTAATCTTTTGACTTTAAATGACTGTTGGATGTGAATTATTGCATTTTCAACTGAAATAAGTGTGTTTAAAGTCATTTCTGTGCCTGAAATTGGTCAAAATTGAAGCTTTTGAGTAAGCGAAAACTCTGTAAAAATGGCAATTTTGGTCACTGTGAGGGTTTAAAAAGTGGTTATTCAACATGAGGCCTGATCCAAATGACATTTTGAATGATTTTTGGTAGAGTCCAAAAAATCAATTTTATGATGAAAAACGATGACCCCGGACCTGTCGAACGTTCAAAAAATGGTCAATATTGATGAAATTTTAACATTTAATCTTTTGACTTTAAATAACTGTTGGATGTGAATTATTACTTTTACAACTAAAATAAGTGTGTTTAAAGTCATTTCTGTGCCTGAAATTGGCCAAAATTGAAGCTTTTGAGTAAGCGAAAACTCTGTAAAAATGGCAATTTTGGTCACTGTGAGGGTTTAAAAAGTGGTTATTCAACATGAGGCCCGATCCAAATGACATTTTGAATCATTTTTGGTAGAGTCCAAAAAATCAATTTTATGATGAAAAACGATGACCCCGGACCTGTCGAACGTTCAAAAAAGTGGTCAATATTGATGAAATTTTAACATTTAATCTTTTGACTTTAAATGACTGTTGGATGTGAATTATTACTTTTTCAACTAAAATAAGTGTGTTTAAATCATTTCTGTGCCTGAAATTGGTCAAAATTGAAGCTTTTGAGTAAGCGAAAACTCTGTAAAATGGCAGTTTTGGTCACTGTAAGGGTTTAAAAAGTGGTTATTCAACATGAGGCCCGATCCAAATAACATTTTGAATCATTTTTGGTAGAGTCCAAAAAATCAATTTTATGATGAAAAACGATGACCCCGGACCTGTCGAACGTTCAAAAAATGGTCAATATTGATGAAATTTTAACATTTAATCTTTTGACTTTAAATAACTGTTGGATGTGAATTGTTACTTTTTCAACTAAAATAAGTGTGTTTAAAGTCATTTCTGTGCCTGAAATTGGCCAAAATTGAAGCTTTTGAGTAAGCGAAAACGCTGTAAAAATGGCAATTTTGGTCACTGTGAGGGTTTAAAAAGTGGTTATTCAACATGAGGCCCGATCCAAATGACATTTTGAATCATTTTTGATAGAGTCCAAAAAATCAATTTTATGATGAAAAACGATGACCCCGGACCTGTCGAACGTTCAGAAAATGGTCAATATTGATGAAATTTTAACATTTAATCTTTTGACTTTAAATGACTGTTGGATGTGAATTATTACTTTTTCAACTAAAATAAGTGTGTTTAAATCATTTCTGTGCCTGAAATTGGTCAAAATTGAAGCTGTTGAGTAAGCGAAAACTCTGTAAAATGGCAATTTTGGTCACTGTAAGGGTTTAAAAAGTGGTTATTCAACATGAGGCCCGATCCAAATAACATTTTGAATCATTTTTGGTAGAGTCCAAAAAATCAATTTTATGATGAAAAACGATGACCCCGGACCTGTCGAACGTTCAAAAAATGGTCAATATTGATGAAATTTTATCATTTAATCTTTTGACTTTAAATGACTGTTGGATGTGACTTATTACTTTTTCAACTAAAATAAGTGTGTTTAAATCATTTCTGTGCCTGAAATTGGTCAAAATTGAAGCTTTTGAGTAAGCGAAAACTCTGTAAAAATGGCAATTTTGGTCACTGTGAGGGTTTAAAAAGTGGTTATTCAACATGAGGCCCGATCCAAATAACATTTTGAATCATTTTTGGTAGAGTCCAAAAAATCAATTTTATGATGAAAAACGATGACCCCGGACCTGTCGAACGTTCAAAAAATGGTCAATATTGATGAAATTTTAACATTTAATCTTTTGAATTTAAATAACTGTTGGATGTGAATTATTACTTTTTCAACTAAAATAAGTGTGTTTAAAGTCATTTCTGTGCCTGAAATTGGCCAAAATTGAAGCTTTTGAGTAAGCGAAAACTCTGTAAAAATGGCAATTTTGGTCACTGTGAGGGTTTAAAAAGTGGTTATTCAACATGAGGCCCGATCCAAATGACATTTTGAATCATTTTTGGTAGAGTTCAAAAAATCAATTTTATGATGAAAAACGATGACCCCGGACCTGTTGAACGTTCAGAAAATGGTCAATATTGATGAAATTTTAACATTTAATCTTTTGACTTTAAATGACTGTTGGATGTGAATTATTACTTTTTCAACTAAAATAAGTGTGTTTAAATCATTTCTGTGCTTGAAATTGGTCAAAATTGAAGCTTTTGAGTAAGCGAAAACTCTGTAAAATGGCAATTTTGGTCACTGTAAGGGTTTAAAAAGTGGTTATTCAACATGAGGCCCGATCCAAATAACATTTTGAATAATTTTTGGTAGAGTCCAAAAAATCAATTTTATGATGAAAAACGATGACCCCGGACCTGTCGAACGTTCAAAAAATGGTCAATATTGATGAAATTTTAACATTTAATCTTTTGACTTTAAATGACTGTTGGATGTGAATTATTACTTTTTCAACTAAAATAAGTGTGTTTAAAGTCATTTCTGTGCCTGAAATTGGCCAAAATTGAAGCTTTTGAGTGAGCGAAAACTCTGTAAAAATGGCAATTTTGGTCACTGTGAGGGTTTAAAAAGTGGTTATTCAGCATGAGGCCCGATCCAAATGACATTTTGAATCATTTTTGGTAGAATCCAAAAAATCAATTTTATGATGAAAAACGATGACCCCGGACCTGTCGAACGTTCAAAAAATGGTCAATATTGATGAAATTTTAACATTTAATCTTTTGACTTTAAATGACTGTTGGATGTGAATTATTGCATTTTCAACTGAAATAAGTGTGTTTAAAGTCATTTCTGTGCCTGAAATTGGTCAAAATTGAAGCTTTTGAGTAAGCGAAAACTCTGTAAAAATGGCAATTTTGGTCACTGTGAGGGTTTAAAAAGTGGTTATTCAACATGAGGCCTGATCCAAATGACATTTTGAATCATTTTTGGTAGAGTCCAAAAAATCAATTTTATGATGAAAAACGATGACCCCGGACCTGTCGAACGTTCAAAAAATGGTCAATATTGATGACATTTTAACATTTAATCTTTTGACTTTAAATAACTGTTGGATGTGAATTATTACTTTTACAACTAAAATAAGTGTGTTTAAAGTCATTTCTGTGCCTGAAATTGGCCAAAATTGAAGCTTTTGAGTAAGCGAAAACTCTGTAAAAATGGCAATTTTGGTCACTGTGAGGGTTTAAAAAGTGGTTATTCAACATGAGGCCCGATCCAAATGACATTTTGAATCATTTTTGGTAGAGTCCAAAAAATCAATTTTATGATGAAAAACGATGACCCCGGACCTGTCGAACGTTCAAAAAAGTGGTCAATATTGATGAAATTTTAACATTTAATCTTTTGACTTTAAATGACTGTTGGATGTGAATTATTACTTTTTCAACTAAAATAAGTGTGTTTAAATCATTTCTGTGCCTGAAATTGGTCAAAATTGAAGCTTTTGAGTAAGCGAAAACTCTGTAAAATGGCAGTTTTGGTCACTGTAAGGGTTTAAAAAGTGGTTATTCAACATGAGGCCCGATCCAAATAACATTTTGAATCATTTTTGGTAGAGTCCAAAAAATCAATTTTATGATGAAAAACGATGACCCCGGACCTGTCGAACGTTCAAAAAATGGTCAATATTGATGAAATTTTAACATTTAATCTTTTGACTTTAAATAACTGTTGGATGTGAATTGTTACTTTTTCAACTAAAATAAGTGTGTTTAAAGTCATTTCTGTGCCTGAAATTGGCCAAAATTGAAGCTTTTGAGTAAGCGAAAACGCTGTAAAAATGGCAATTTTGGTCACTGTGAGGGTTTAAAAAGTGGTTATTCAACATGAGGCCCGATCCAAATGACATTTTGAATCATTTTTGATAGAGTCCAAAAAATCAATTTTATGATGAAAAACGATGACCCCGGACCTGTCGAACGTTCAGAAAATGGTCAATATTGATGAAATTTTAACATTTAATCTTTTGACTTTAAATGACTGTTGGATGTGAATTATTACTTTTTCAACTAAAATAAGTGTGTTTAAATCATTTCTGTGCCTGAAATTGGTCAAAATTGAAGCTGTTGAGTAAGCGAAAACTCTGTAAAATGGCAATTTTGGTCACTGTAAGGGTTTAAAAAGTGGTTATTCAACATGAGGCCCGATCCAAATAACATTTTGAATCATTTTTGGTAGAGTCCAAAAAATCAATTTTATGATGAAAAACGATGACCCCGGACCTGTCGAACGTTCAAAAAATGGTCAATATTGATGAAATTTTATCATTTAATCTTTTGACTTTAAATGACTGTTGGATGTGAAATATTACTTTTTCAACTAAAATAAGTGTGTTTAAAGTCATTTCTGTGCCTGAAATTGGTCAAAATTGAAGCTTTTGAGTGAGCGAAAACTCTGTAAAAATGGCAATTTTGGTCACTGTGAGGGTTTAAAAAGTGGTTATTCAACATGAGGCCCGATCCAAATGACATTTTGAATCATTTTTGGTAGAGTCCAAAAAATCAATTTTATGATGAAAAACGATGACCCCAGACCAGTCGAACGTTCAAAAAAGTGGTCAATATTGATGAAATTTTAACATTTAATCTTTTGACTTTAAATGACTGTTGGATGTGACTTATTACTTTTTCAACTAAAATAAGTGTGTTTAAATCATTTCTGTGCCTGAAATTGGTCAAAATTGAAGCTTTTGAGTAAGCGAAAACTCTGTAAAATGGCAGTTTTGGTCACTGTAAGGGTTTAAAAAGTGGTTATTCAACATGAGGCCCGATCCAAATAACATTTTGAATCATTTTTGGTAGAGTCCAAAAAATCAATTTTATGATGAAAAACGATGACCCCGGACCTGTCGAACGTTCAAAAAATGGTCAATATTGATGAAATTTTAACATTTAATCTTTTGACTTTAAATAACTGTTGGATGTGAATTGTTACTTTTTCAACTAAAATAAGTGTGTTTAAAGTCATTTCTGTGCCTGAAATTGGCCAAAATTGAAGCTTTTGAGTAAGCGAAAACGCTGTAAAAATGGCAATTTTGGTCACTGTGAGGGTTTAAAAAGTGGTTATTCAACATGAGGCCCGATCCAAATGACATTTTGAATCATTTTTGATAGAGTCCAAAAAATCAATTTTATGATGAAAAACGATGACCCCGGACCTGTCGAACGTTCAGAAAATGGTCAATATTGATGAAATTTTAACATTTAATCTTTTGACTTTAAATGACTGTTGGATGTGAATTATTACTTTTTCAACTAAAATAAGTGTGTTTAAATCATTTCTGTGCCTGAAATTGGTCAAAATTGAAGCTGTTGAGTAAGCGAAAACTCTGTAAAATGGCAATTTTGGTCACTGTAAGGGTTTAAAAAGTGGTTATTCAACATGAGGCCCGATCCAAATAACATTTTGAATCATTTTTGGTAGAGTCCAAAAAATCAATTTTATGATGAAAAACGATGACCCCGGACCTGTCGAACGTTCAAAAAATGGTCAATATTGATGAAATTTTATCATTTAATCTTTTGACTTTAAATGACTGTTGGATGTGAAATATTACTTTTTCAACTAAAATAAGTGTGTTTAAAGTCATTTCTGTGCCTGAAATTGGTCAAAATTGAAGCTTTTGAGTGAGCGAAAACTCTGTAAAAATGGCAATTTTGGTCACTTTGAGGGTTTAAAAAGTGGTTATTCAACATGAGGCCCGATCCAAATGACATTTTGAATCATTTTTGGTAGAGTCCAAAAAATCAATTTTATGATGAAAAACGATGACCCCGGACCTGTCGAACGTTCAAAAAATGGTCAATATTGATGAAATTTTAACATTTAATCTTTTGACTTTAAATGACTGTTGGATGTGAATTATAACATTTTCAACTGAAATAAGTGTGTTTAAAGTCATTTCTGTGCCTGAAATTGGTCAAAATTGAAGCTTTTGAGTAAGCGAAAATTCTGTAAAAATGGCAATTTTGGTCACTGTGAGGGTTTAAAAAGTGGTTATTCAACATGAGGCCTGATCCAAATGACATTTTGAATCATTTTTGGTAGAGTCCAAAAAATCAATTTTATGATGAAAAACGATGACCCCGGACCTGTCGAACGTTCAAAAAATGGTCAATATTGATGAAATTTTAACATTTAATCTTTTGACTTTAAATAACTGTTGGATGTGAATTATTACTTTTTCAACTAAAATAAGTGTGTTTAAAGTCATTTCTGTGCCTGAAATTGGCCAAAATTGAAGCTTTTGAGTAAGCGAAAACTCTGTAAAAATGGCAATTTTGGTCACTGTGAGGGTTTAAAAAGTGGTTATTCAACATGAGGCCCGATCCTAATGACATTTTGAATCATTTTTGGTAGAGTCCAAAAAATCAATTTTATGATGAAAAACGATGACCCCGGACCTGTCGAACGTTCAAAAAATGGTCAATATTGATGAAATTTTAACATTTAATCTTTTGACTTTAAATAACTGTTGGATGTGAATTATTACTTTTTCAACTAAAATAAGTGTGTTTAAAGTAATTTCTGTGCCTGAAATTGGCCAAAATTGAAGCTTTTGAGTAAGCGAAAACTCTGTAAAAATGGCAATTTTGGTCACTGTGAGGGTTTAAAAAGTGGTTATTCAACATGAGGCCCGATCCTAATGACATTTTGAATCATTTTTGGTAGAGTCCAAAAAATCAATTTTATGATGAAAAACGATGACCCCGGACCAGTCGAACGTTCAAAAAATGGTCAATATTGATGAAATTTTAACATTTAATCTTTTGACTTTAAACGACTGTTGGATGTGAATTATTACTTTTTCAACTAAAATAAGTGTGTTTAAATCATTTCTGTGCCTGAAATTGGTCAAAATTGAAGCTTTTCAGTAAGCGAAAACTCTGTAAAATGGCAATTTTGGTCACTGTAAGGGTTTAAAAAGTGGTTTTTCAACATGAGGCCCGATCCAAATAACATTTTGAATCATTTTTGGTAGAGTCCAAAAATCTATTTTATGATGAAAAACGATGACCCCGGACCTGTCGAACGTTCAAAAAATGGTCAATATTGATGAAATTTTAACATTTAATCTTTTGACTTTAAATGACTGTTGGATGTGAATTATTACTTTTTCAACTAAAATAAGTGTGTTTAAAGTCATTTCTGTGCCTAAAATTGGCCAAAATTGAAGCTTTTGAGTAAGCGAAAACTCTGTAAAAATGGCAATTTTGGTCACTGTGAGGGTTTAAAAAGTGGTTATTCAACATGAGGCCCGATCCAAATAACATTTTGAATCATTTTTGGTAGAGTCCAAAAAATCAATTTTATGATGAAAAACGATGACCCCGGACCTGTCGAACGTTCAAAAAATGGTCAATATTGATGAAATTTTAACATTTAATCTTTTGACTTTAAGTGACTGTTGGATGTGAATTATTACATTTTCAACTAAAATAAATGTGTTTAAAGTCATTTCTGTGCCTAAAATTGGCCAAAATTGAAGCTTTTGAGTAAGCGAAAACTCTGTAAAAATGGCAATTTTGGTCACTGTGAGGGTTTAAAAAGTGGTTATTCAACATGAGGCCCGATCCAAATAACATTTTGAATCATTTTTGGTAGAGTCCAAAAAATCAATTTTATGATGAAAAACGATGACCCCGGACCTGTCGAACGTTCAGAAAATGGTCAATATTGATGAAATTTTAACATTTAATCTTTTGACTTTAAATGACTGTTGGATGTGAATTATTACTTTTTCAACTAAAATAAGTGTGTTTAAATCATTTCTGTGCCTGAAATTGGTCAAAATTGAAGCTGTTGAGTAAGCGAAAACTCTGTAAAATGGCAATTTTGGTCACTGTAAGGGTTTAAAAAGTGGTTATTCAACATGAGGCCCGATCCAAATAACATTTTGAATCATTTTTGGTAGAGTCCAAAAAATCAATTTTATGATGAAAAACGATGACCCCGGACCTGTCGAACGTTCAAAAAATGGTCAATATTGATGAAATTTTATCATTTAATCTTTTGACTTTAAATGACTGTTGGATGTGAAATATTACTTTTTCAACTAAAATAAGTGTGTTTAAAGTCATTTCTGTGCCTGAAATTGGTCAAAATTGAAGCTTTTGAGTGAGCGAAAACTCTGTAAAAATGGCAATTTTGGTCACTGTGAGGGTTTAAAAAGTGGTTATTCAACATGAGGCCCGATCCAAATGACATTTTGAATCATTTTTGGTAGAATCCAAAAAATCAATTTTATGATGAAAAACGATGACCCCGGACCTGTCGAACGTTCAAAAAATGGTCAATATTGATGAAATTTTAACATTTAATCTTTTGACTTTAAATGACTGTTGGATGTGAATTATAACATTTTCAACTGAAATAAGTGTGTTTAAAGTCATTTCTGTGCCTGAAATTGGTCAAAATTGAAGCTTTTGAGTAAGCGAAAATTCTGTAAAAATGGCAATTTTGGTCACTGTGAGGGTTTAAAAAGTGGTTATTCAACATGAGGCCTGATCCAAATGACATTTTGAATCATTTTTGGTAGAGTCCAAAAAATCAATTTTATGATGAAAAACGATGACCCCGGACCTGTCGAACGTTCAAAAAATGGTCAATATTGATGAAATTTTAACATTTAATCTTTTGACTTTAAATAACTGTTGGATGTGAATTATTACTTTTTCAACTAAAATAAGTGTGTTTAAATCATTTCTGTGCCTGAAATTGGTCAAAATTGAAGCTGTTGAGTAAGCGAAAACTCTGTAAAATGGCAATTTTGGTCACTGTAAGGGTTTAAAAAGTGGTTATTCAACATGAGGCCCGATCCAAATAACATTTTGAATCATTTTTGGTAGAGTCCAAAAAATCAATTTTATGATGAAAAACGATGACCCCGGACCTGTCGAACGTTCAAAAAATGGTCAATATTGATGAAATTTTATCATTTAATCTTTTGACTTTAAATGACTGTTGGATGTGAAATATTACTTTTTCAACTAAAATAAGTGTGTTTAAAGTCATTTCTGTGCCTGAAATTGGTCAAAATTGAAGCTTTTGAGTGAGCGAAAACTCTGTAAAAATGGCAATTTTGGTCACTTTGAGGGTTTAAAAAGTGGTTATTCAACATGAGGCCCGATCCAAATGACATTTTGAATCATTTTTGGTAGAATCCAAAAAATCAATTTTATGATGAAAAACGATGACCCCGGACCTGTCGAACGTTCAAAAAATGGTCAATATTGATGAAATTTTAACATTTAATCTTTTGACTTTAAATGACTGTTGGATGTGAATTATAACATTTTCAACTGAAATAAGTGTGTTTAAAGTCATTTCTGTGCCTGAAATTGGTCAAAATTGAAGCTTTTGAGTAAGCGAAAATTCTGTAAAAATGGCAATTTTGGTCACTGTGAGGGTTTAAAAAGTGGTTATTCAACATGAGGCCTGATCCAAATGACATTTTGAATCATTTTTGGTAGAGTCCAAAAAATCAATTTTATGATGAAAAACGATGACCCCGGACCTGTCGAACGTTCAAAAAATGGTCAATATTGATGAAATTTTAACATTTAATCTTTTGACTTTAAATAACTGTTGGATGTGAATTATTACTTTTTCAACTAAAATAAGTGTGTTTAAAGTCATTTCTGTGCCTGAAATTGGCCAAAATTGAAGCTTTTGAGTAAGCGAAAACTCTGTAAAAATGGCAATTTTGGTCAGTGTGAGGGTTTAAAAAGTGGTTATTCAACATGAGGCCCGATCCAAATGACATTTTGAATCATTTTTGGTAGAGTCCAAAAAATCAATTTTATGATGAAAAACGATGACCCCGGACCTGTCGAACGTTCAGAAAATGGTCAATATTGATGAAATTTTAACATTTAATCTTTTGACTTTAAATGACTGTTGGATTTGAATTATTACTTTTTCAACTAAAATAAGTGTGTTTAAAGTAATTTCTGTGCCTGAAATTGGCCAAAATTGAAGCTTTTGAGTAAGCGAAAACTCTGTAAAAATGGCAATTTTGGTCACTGTGAGGGTTTAAAAAGTGGTTATTCAACATGAGGCCCGATCCTAATGACATTTTGAATCATTTTTGGTAGAGTCCAAAAAATCAATTTTATGATGAAAAACGATGACCCCGGACCAGTCGAACGTTCAAAAAATGGTCAATATTGATGAAATTTTAACATTTAATCTTTTGACTTTAAACGACTGTTGGATGTGAATTATTACTTTTTCAACTAAAATAAGTGTGTTTAAATCATTTCTGTGCCTGAAATTGGTCAAAATTGAAGCTTTTCAGTAAGCGAAAACTCTGTAAAATGGCAATTTTGGTCACTGTAAGGGTTTAAAAAGTGGTTTTTCAACATGAGGCCCGATCCAAATAACATTTTGAATCATTTTTGGTAGAGTCCAAAAATCTATTTTATGATGAAAAACGATGACCCCGGACCTGTCGAACGTTCAAAAAATGGTCAATATTGATGAAATTTTAACATTTAATCTTTTGACTTTAAATGACTGTTGGATGTGAATTATTACATTTTCAACTGAAATAAGTGTGTTTAAAGTAATTTCTGTGCCTGAAATTGGTCAAAATTGAAGCTTTTGAGTAAGCAAAAACTCTGTAAAAATGGCAATTTTGGTCACTGTGAGGGTTTAAAAAGTGGTTATTCAACATGAGGCCCGATCCAAATGACATTTTGAATCATTTTTGGTAGAGTCCAAAAAATCTATTTTATGATGAAAAACGATGACCCCGGACCTGTCGAACGTTCAAAAAAGTGGTCAATATTGATGAAATTTTAACATTTAATCTTTTGACGTTAAATGACTGTTGGATGTGAATTATTACTTTTTCAACTAAAATAAGTGTGTTTAAAGTCATTTCTGTGCCTAAAATTGGCCAAAATTGAAGCTTTTGAGTAAGCGAAAACTCTGTAAAAATGGCAATTTTGGTCACTGTGAGGGTTTAAAAAGTGGTTATTCAACATGAGGCCCGATCCAAATAACATTTTGAATCATTTTTGGTAGAGTCCAAAAAATCAATTTTATGATGAAAAACGATGACCCCGGACCTGTCGAACGTTCAAAAAATGGTCAATATTGATGAAATTTTAACATTTAATCTTTTGACTTTAAGTGACTGTTGGATGTGAATTATTACATTTTCAACTAAAATAAATGTGTTTAAAGTCATTTCTGTGCCTAAAATTGGCCAAAATTGAAGCTTTTGAGTAAGCGAAAACTCTGTAAAAATGGCAATTTTGGTCACTGTGAGGGTTTAAAAAGTGGTTATTCAACATGAGGCCCGATCCAAATAACATTTTGAATCATTTTTGGTAGAGTCCAAAAAATCAATTTTATGATGAAAAACGATGACCCCGGACCTGTCGAACGTTCAGAAAATGGTCAATATTGATGAAATTTTAACATTTAATCTTTTGACTTTAAATGACTGTTGGATGTGAATTATTACTTTTTCAACTAAAATAAGTGTGTTTAAATCATTTCTGTGCCTGAAATTGGTCAAAATTGAAGCTGTTGAGTAAGCAAAAACTCTGTAAAATGGCAATTTTGGTCACTGTAAGGGTTTAAAAAGTGGTTATTCAACATGAGGCCCGATCCAAATAACATTTTGAATCATTTTTGGTAGAGTCCAAAAAATCAATTTTATGATGAAAAACGATGACCCCGGACCTGTCGAACGTTCAAAAAATGGTCAATATTGATGACATTTTATCATTTAATCTTTTGACTTTAAATGACTGTTGGATGTGAAATATTACTTTTTCAACTAAAATAAGTGTGTTTAAAGTCATTTCTGTGCCTGAAATTGGTCAAAATTGAAGCTTTTGAGTGAGCGAAAACTCTGTAAAAATGGCAATTTTGGTCATTGTGAGGGTTTAAAAAGTGGTTATTCAACATGAGGCCCGATCCAAATGACATTTTGAATCATTTTTGGTAGAATCCAAAAAATCAATTTTATGATGAAAAACGATGACCCCGGACCTGTCGAACGTTCAAAAAATGGTCAATATTGATGAAATTTTAACATTTAATCTTTTGACTTTAAATGACTGTTGGATGTGAATTATAACATTTTCAACTGAAATAAGTGTGTTTAAAGTCATTTCTGTGCCTGAAATTGGTCAAAATTGAAGCTTTTGAGTAAGCGAAAATTCTGTAAAAATGGCAATTTTGGTCACTGTGAGGGTTTAAAAAGTGGTTATTCAACATGAGGCCTGATCCAAATGACATTTTGAATCATTTTTGGTAGAGTCCAAAAAATCAATTTTATGATGAAAAACGATGACCCCGGACCTGTCGAACGTTCAAAAAATGGTCAATATTGATGAAATTTTAACATTTAATCTTTTGACTTTAAATAACTGTTGGATGTGAATTATTACTTTTTCAACGAAAATAAGTGTGTTTAAAGTCATTTCTGTGCCTGAAATTGGCCAAAATTGAAGCTTTTGAGTAAGCGAAAACTCTGTAAAAATGGCAATTTTGGTCAGTGTGAGGGTTTAAAAAGTGGTTATTCAACATGAGGCCCGATCCAAATGACATTTTGAATCATTTTTGGTAGAGTCCAAAAAATCAATTTTATGATGAAAAACGATGACCCCGGACCTGTCGAACGTTCAGAAAATGGTCAATATTGATGAAATTTTAACATTTAATCTTTTGACTTTAAATGACTGTTGGATTTGAATTATTACTTTTTCAACTAAAATAAGTGTGTTTAAAGTAATTTCTGTGCCTGAAATTGGCCAAAATTGAAGCTTTTGAGTAAGCGAAAACTCTGTAAAAATGGCAATTTTGGTCACTGTGAGGGTTTAAAAAGTGGTTATTCAACATGAGGCCCGATCCTAATGACATTTTGAATCATTTTTGGTAGAGTCCAAAAAATCAATTTTATGATGAAAAACGATGACCCCGGACCAGTCGAACGTTCAAAAAATGGTCAATATTGATGAAATTTTAACATTTAATCTTTTGACTTTAAACGACTGTTGGATGTGAATTATTACTTTTTCAACTAAAATAAGTGTGTTTAAATCATTTCTGTGCCTGAAATTGGTCAAAATTGAAGCTTTTCAGTAAGCGAAAACTCTGTAAAATGGCAATTTTGGTCACTGTAAGGGTTTAAAAAGTGGTTTTTCAACATGAGGCCCGATCCAAATAACATTTTGAATCATTTTTGGTAGAGTCCAAAAATCTATTTTATGATGAAAAACGATGACCCCGGACCTGTCGAACGTTCAAAAAATGGTCAATATTGATGAAATTTTAACATTTAATCTTTTGACTTTAAATGACTGTTGGATGTGAATTATTACATTTTCAACTGAAATAAGTGTGTTTAAAGTAATTTCTGTGCCTGAAATTGGTCAAAATTGAAGCTTTTGAGTAAGCAAAAACTCTGTAAAAATGGCAATTTTGGTCACTGTGAGGGTTTAAAAAGTGGTTATTCAACATGAGGCCCGATCCAAATGACATTTTGAATCATTTTTGGTAGAGTCTAAGCATGGGCGGCAAATACGTTACGTCCACGGATTTTTCGGATTTTTGGTGAATACGCAATCCGTGTATTTTACGTATTTTCCCAAAAATCCGACAAAATCCGCGGATGTAACGGATTCCCCCCACCCTTCCCCCCACCCACTCATGTAATGGCGCCAGCAAGCTGCCAACGCCGTTGTAAAATAGTTACAAAGTTAGCTTGCACAGAGCAGGTGCAGCTAACTTTGTAACTATTTTTCAACAGCGCTGGCAGCTTGCTGGCGCCGTTGGAAACAGTACACAGATGGTCCCTGGAACTTGTTGAAGCTCAAATGCAGTGACTCATTCATCAGCCCAGAAACAATCGAGAGCGCCGTCGAGGCTGGGCAATGTGCCTTCTTTACCCAATCTAGCCTCACACTGCCATTAAAACTGATTACGCACTACCAGAATCTGATGTAATCTACTGTGCTAAGATATATTGTGCTGCCCTTCCTCCTCCCTTTTCCCCTTCCTCGAACCCCCCCTTTCTTTCATGTCTCCTTGATCTGTTTGCAGTTGTGTCACTGTTCTACTTTGACTTAAATGCTAATAAAAACATTTATTTTTAAAAACCCTCTTTTCGAGCTCTTGCAGAGCCGTAATATCACAATGTGCCCTTAAAAGTGCTATGGATTGGAAATGGAATACGTTTGTCTTGAGGCATGATTTAACATCTTCATCTGCTGCTCTGATCGGTCTCTGACCTTTTATACACACAAGAGGCATGCCCACTCGCATGGAAGCCCGTCCGTTTGGCCATGAGTAGCCACATTGTGTTCGCACGGGTTTCTGCACGTTCGCGAGCGTTTTGTACAATAAACCCCTCGCGAACTTGCAGAAACCCGTGCGAACACGCAAAAAAAAAAATACGCTGGGATCCGCGGATTTTGCGTATTGTCGCAATCCGCAAATACGCAAATACGCAGATCCGCGGATTGCCAATACGCAAAATCCGCCCATGCTTAGTAGAGTCCAAAAAATCTATTTTATGATGAAAAACGATGACCCCGGACCTGTCGAACGTTCAAAAAAGTGGTCAATATTGATGAAATTTTAACATTTAATCTTTTGACGTTAAATGACTGTTGGATGTGAATTATTACTTTTTCAACTAAAATAAGTGTGTTTAAAGTCATTTCTGTGCCTAAAATTGGCCAAAATTGAAGCTTTTGAGTAAGCGAAAACTCTGTAAAAATGGCAATTTTGGTCACTGTGAGGGTTTAAAAAGTGGTTATTCAACATGAGGCCCGATCCAAATAACATTTTGAATCATTTTTGGTAGAGTCCAAAAAATCAATTTTATGATGAAAAACGATGACCCCGGACCTGTCGAACGTTCAAAAAATGGTCAATATTGATGAAATTTTAACATTTAATCTTTTGACTTTAAATGACTGTTGGATGTGAATTATTACATTTTCAACTAAAATAAATGTGTTTAAAGTCATTTCTGTGCCTGAAATTTGTCAAAATTGAAGCTTTTGAGTAAGCGAAAACTCTGTAAAAATGGCAATTTTGGTCACTGTGAGGGTTTAAAAAGTGGTTATTCAACATGAAGCCCGATCCAAATGACATTTTGAATCATTTTTGGTAGAGTCCAAAAAATCAATTTTATGATGAAAAACGATGACCCCGGACCTGTCGAACGTTCAAAAAATGGTCAATATTGATGAAATTTTAACATTTAATCTTTTGACTTTAAATGACTGTTGGATGTGAATTATAACATTTTCAACTGAAATAAGTGTGTTTAAAGTCATTTCTGTGCCTGAAATTGGTCAAAATTGAAGCTTTTGAGTAAGCGAAAATTCTGTAAAAATGGCAATTTTGGTCACTGTGAGGGTTTAAAAAGTGGTTATTCAACATGAGGCCTGATCCAAATGACATTTTGAATCATTTTTGGTAGAGTCCAAAAAATCAATTTTATGATGAAAAACGATGACCCCGGACCTGTCGAACGTTCAAAAAATGGTCAATATTGATGAAATTTTAACATTTAATCTTTTGACTTTAAATAACTGTTGGATGTGAATTATTACTTTTTCAACTAAAATAAGTGTGTTTAAAGTCATTTCTGTGCCTGAAATTGGCCAAAATTGAAGCTTTTGAGTAAGCGAAAACTCTGTAAAAATGGCAATTTTGGTCAGTGTGAGGGTTTAAAAAGTGGTTATTCAACATGAGGCCCGATCCAAATGACATTTTGAATCATTTTTGGTAGAGTCCAAAAAATCAATTTTATGATGAAAAACGATGACCCCGGACCTGTCGAACGTTCAGAAAATGGTCAATATTGATGAAATTTTAACATTTAATCTTTTGACTTTAAATGACTGTTGGATTTGAATTATTACTTTTTCAACTAAAATAAGTGTGTTTAAAGTAATTTCTGTGCCTGAAATTGGCCAAAATTGAAGCTTTTGAGTAAGCGAAAACTCTGTAAAAATGGCAATTTTGGTCACTGTGAGGGTTTAAAAAGTGGTTATTCAACATGAGGCCCGATCCTAATGACATTTTGAATCATTTTTGGTAGAGTCCAAAAAATCAATTTTATGATGAAAAACGATGACCCCGGACCAGTCGAACGTTCAAAAAATGGTCAATATTGATGAAATTTTAACATTTAATCTTTTGACTTTAAACGACTGTTGGATGTGAATTATTACTTTTTCAACTAAAATAAGTGTGTTTAAATCATTTCTGTGCCTGAAATTGGTCAAAATTGAAGCTTTTCAGTAAGCGAAAACTCTGTAAAATGGCAATTTTGGTCACTGTAAGGGTTTAAAAAGTGGTTTTTCAACATGAGGCCCGATCCAAATAACATTTTGAATCATTTTTGGTAGAGTCCAAAAATCTATTTTATGATGAAAAACGATGACCCCGGACCTGTCGAACGTTCAAAAAATGGTCAATATTGATGAAATTTTAACATTTAATCTTTTGACTTTAAATGACTGTTGGATGTGAATTATTACTTTTTCAACTAAAATAAGTGTGTTTAAAGTCATTTCTGTGCCTAAAATTGGCCAAAATTGAAGCTTTTGAGTAAGCGAAAACTCTGTAAAAATGGCAATTTTGGTCACTGTGAGGGTTTAAAAAGTGGTTATTCAACATGAGGCCCGATCCAAATAACATTTTGAATCATTTTTGGTAGAGTCCAAAAAATCAATTTTATGATGAAAAACGATGACCCCGGACCTGTCGAACGTTCAAAAAATGGTCAATATTGATGAAATTTTAACATTTAATCTTTTGACTTTAAGTGACTGTTGGATGTGAATTATTACATTTTCAACTAAAATAAATGTGTTTAAAGTCATTTCTGTGCCTAAAATTGGCCAAAATTGAAGCTTTTGAGTAAGCGAAAACTCTGTAAAAATGGCAATTTTGGTCACTGTGAGGGTTTAAAAAGTGGTTATTCAACATGAGGCCCGATCCAAATAACATTTTGAATCATTTTTGGTAGAGTCCAAAAAATCAATTTTATGATGAAAAACGATGACCCCGGACCTGTCGAACGTTCAGAAAATGGTCAATATTGATGAAATTTTAACATTTAATCTTTTGACTTTAAATGACTGTTGGATGTGAATTATTACTTTTTCAACTAAAATAAGTGTGTTTAAATCATTTCTGTGCCTGAAATTGGTCAAAATTGAAGCTGTTGAGTAAGCGAAAACTCTGTAAAATGGCAATTTTGGTCACTGTAAGGGTTTAAAAAGTGGTTATTCAACATGAGGCCCGATCCAAATAACATTTTGAATCATTTTTGGTAGAGTCCAAAAAATCAATTTTATGATGAAAAACGATGACCCCGGACCTGTCGAACGTTCAAAAAATGGTCAATATTGATGAAATTTTATCATTTAATCTTTTGACTTTAAATGACTGTTGGATGTGAAATATTACTTTTTCAACTAAAATAAGTGTGTTTAAAGTCATTTCTGTGCCTGAAATTGGTCAAAATTGAAGCTTTTGAGTGAGCGAAAACTCTGTAAAAATGGCAATTTTGGTCACTGTGAGGGTTTAAAAAGTGGTTATTCAACATGAGGCCCGATCCAAATGACATTTTGAATCATTTTTGGTAGAATCCAAAAAATCAATTTTATGATGAAAAACGATGACCCCGGACCTGTCGAACGTTCAAAAAATGGTCAATATTGATGAAATTTTAACATTTAATCTTTTGACTTTAAATGACTGTTGGATGTGAATTATAACATTTTCAACTGAAATAAGTGTGTTTAAAGTCATTTCTGTGCCTGAAATTGGTCAAAATTGAAGCTTTTGAGTAAGCGAAAATTCTGTAAAAATGGCAATTTTGGTCACTGTGAGGGTTTAAAAAGTGGTTATTCAACATGAGGCCTGATCCAAATGACATTTTGAATCATTTTTGGTAGAGTCCAAAAAAATCAATTTTATGATGAAAAACGATGACCCCGGACCTGTCGAACGTTCAAAAAATGGTCAATATTGATGAAATTTTAACATTTAATCTTTTGACTTTAAATAACTGTTGGATGTGAATTATTACTTTTTCAACTAAAATAAGTGTGTTTAAATCATTTCTGTGCCTGAAATTGGTCAAAATTGAAGCTGTTGAGTAAGCGAAAACTCTGTAAAATGGCAATTTTGGTCACTGTAAGGGTTTAAAAAGTGGTTATTCAACATGAGGCCCGATCCAAATAACATTTTGAATCATTTTTGGTAGAGTCCAAAAAATCAATTTTATGATGAAAAACGATGACCCCGGACCTGTCGAACGTTCAAAAAATGGTCAATATTGATGAAATTTTATCATTTAATCTTTTGACTTTAAATGACTGTTGGATGTGAAATATTACTTTTTCAACTAAAATAAGTGTGTTTAAAGTCATTTCTGTGCCTGAAATTGGTCAAAATTGAAGCTTTTGAGTGAGCGAAAACTCTGTAAAAATGGCAATTTTGGTCACTTTGAGGGTTTAAAAAGTGGTTATTCAACATGAGGCCCGATCCAAATGACATTTTGAATCATTTTTGGTAGAATCCAAAAAATCAATTTTATGATGAAAAACGATGACCCCGGACCTGTCGAACGTTCAAAAAATGGTCAATATTGATGAAATTTTAACATTTAATCTTTTGACTTTAAATGACTGTTGGATGTGAATTATAACATTTTCAACTGAAATAAGTGTGTTTAAAGTCATTTCTGTGCCTGAAATTGGTCAAAATTGAAGCTTTTGAGTAAGCGAAAATTCTGTAAAAATGGCAATTTTGGTCACTGTGAGGGTTTAAAAAGTGGTTATTCAACATGAGGCCTGATCCAAATGACATTTTGAATCATTTTTGGTAGAGTCCAAAAAATCAATTTTATGATGAAAAACGATGACCCCGGACCTGTCGAACGTTCAAAAAATGGTCAATATTGATGAAATTTTAACATTTAATCTTTTGACTTTAAATAACTGTTGGATGTGAATTATTACTTTTTCAACTAAAATAAGTGTGTTTAAATCATTTCTGTGCCTGAAATTGGTCAAAATTGAAGCTTTTCAGTAAGCGAAAACTCTGTAAAATGGCAATTTTGGTCACTGTAAGGGTTTAAAAAGTGGTTTTTCAACATGAGGCCCGATCCAAATAACATTTTGAATCATTTTTGGTAGAGTCCAAAAATCTATTTTATGATGAAAAACGATGACCCCGGACCTGTCGAACGTTCAAAAAATGGTCAATATTGATGAAATTTTAACATTTAATCTTTTGACTTTAAATGACTGTTGGATGTGAATTATTACATTTTCAACTGAAATAAGTGTGTTTAAAGTAATTTCTGTGCCTGAAATTGGTCAAAATTGAAGCTTTTGAGTAAGCAAAAACTCTGTAAAAATGGCAATTTTGGTCACTGTGAGGGTTTAAAAAGTGGTTATTCAACATGAGGCCCGATCCAAATGACATTTTGAATCATTTTTGGTAGAGTCCAAAAAATCTATTTTATGATGAAAAACGATGACCCCGGACCTGTCGAACGTTCAAAAAAGTGGTCAATATTGATGAAATTTTAACATTTAATCTTTTGACGTTAAATGACTGTTGGATGTGAATTATTACTTTTTCAACTAAAATAAGTGTGTTTAAAGTCATTTCTGTGCCTAAAATTGGCCAAAATTGAAGCTTTTGAGTAAGCGAAAACTCTGTAAAAATGGCAATTTTGGTCACTGTGAGGGTTTAAAAAGTGGTTATTCAACATGAGGCCCGATCCAAATAACATTTTGAATCATTTTTGGTAGAGTCCAAAAAATCAATTTTATGATGAAAAACGATGACCCCGGACCTGTCGAACGTTCAAAAAATGGTCAATATTGATGAAATTTTAACATTTAATCTTTTGACTTTAAGTGACTGTTGGATGTGAATTATTACATTTTCAACTAAAATAAATGTGTTTAAAGTCATTTCTGTGCCTAAAATTGGCCAAAATTGAAGCTTTTGAGTAAGCGAAAACTCTGTAAAAATGGCAATTTTGGTCACTGTGAGGGTTTAAAAAGTGGTTATTCAACATGAGGCCCGATCCAAATAACATTTTGAATCATTTTTGGTAGAGTCCAAAAAATCAATTTTATGATGAAAAACGATGACCCCGGACCTGTCGAACGTTCAAAAAATGGTCAATATTGATGAAATTTTATCATTTAATCTTTTGACTTTAAATGACTGTTGGATGTGAAATATTACTTTTTCAACTAAAATAAGTGTGTTTAAAGTCATTTCTGTGCCTGAAATTGGTCAAAATTGAAGCTTTTGAGTGAGCGAAAACTCTGTAAAAATGGCAATTTTGGTCACTGTGAGGGTTTAAAAAGTGGTTATTCAACATGAGGCCCGATCCAAATGACATTTTGAATCATTTTTGGTAGAATCCAAAAAATCAATTTTATGATGAAAAACGATGACCCCGGACCTGTCGAACGTTCAAAAAATGGTCAATATTGATGAAATTTTAACATTTAATCTTTTGACTTTAAATGACTGTTGGATGTGAATTATAACATTTTCAACTGAAATAAGTGTGTTTAAAGTCATTTCTGTGCCTGAAATTGGTCAAAATTGAAGCTTTTGAGTAAGCGAAAATTCTGTAAAAATGGCAATTTTGGTCACTGTGAGGGTTTAAAAAGTGGTTATTCAACATGAGGCCTGATCCAAATGACATTTTGAATCATTTTTGGTAGAGTCCAAAAAATCAATTTTATGATGAAAAACGATGACCCCGGACCTGTCGAACGTTCAAAAAATGGTCAATATTGATGAAATTTTAACATTTAATCTTTTGACTTTAAATAACTGTTGGATGTGAATTATTACTTTTTCAACGAAAATAAGTGTGTTTAAAGTCATTTCTGTGCCTGAAATTGGCCAAAATTGAAGCTTTTGAGTAAGCGAAAACTCTGTAAAAATGGCAATTTTGGTCAGTGTGAGGGTTTAAAAAGTGGTTATTCAACATGAGGCCCGATCCAAATGACATTTTGAATCATTTTTGGTAGAGTCCAAAAAATCAATTTTATGATGAAAAACGATGACCCCGGACCTGTCGAACGTTCAGAAAATGGTCAATATTGATGAAATTTTAACATTTAATCTTTTGACTTTAAATGACTGTTGGATTTGAATTATTACTTTTTCAACTAAAATAAGTGTGTTTAAAGTAATTTCTGTGCCTGAAATTGGCCAAAATTGAAGCTTTTGAGTAAGCGAAAACTCTGTAAAAATGGCAATTTTGGTCACTGTGAGGGTTTAAAAAGTGGTTATTCAACATGAGGCCCGATCCTAATGACATTTTGAATCATTTTTGGTAGAGTCCAAAAAATCAATTTTATGATGAAAAACGATGACCCCGGACCAGTCGAACGTTCAAAAAATGGTCAATATTGATGAAATTTTAACATTTAATCTTTTGACTTTAAACGACTGTTGGATGTGAATTATTACTTTTTCAACTAAAATAAGTGTGTTTAAATCATTTCTGTGCCTGAAATTGGTCAAAATTGAAGCTTTTCAGTAAGCGAAAACTCTGTAAAATGGCAATTTTGGTCACTGTAAGGGTTTAAAAAGTGGTTTTTCAACATGAGGCCCGATCCAAATAACATTTTGAATCATTTTTGGTAGAGTCCAAAAATCTATTTTATGATGAAAAACGATGACCCCGGACCTGTCGAACGTTCAAAAAATGGTCAATATTGATGAAATTTTAACATTTAATCTTTTGACTTTAAATGACTGTTGGATGTGAATTATTACATTTTCAACTGAAATAAGTGTGTTTAAAGTAATTTCTGTGCCTGAAATTGGTCAAAATTGAAGCTTTTGAGTAAGCAAAAACTCTGTAAAAATGGCAATTTTGGTCACTGTGAGGGTTTAAAAAGTGGTTATTCAACATGAGGCCCGATCCAAATGACATTTTGAATCATTTTTGGTAGAGTCTAAGCATGGGCGGCAAATACGTTACGTCCACGGATTTTTCGGATTTTTGGTGAATACGCAATCCGTGTATTTTACGTATTTTCCCAAAAATCCGACAAAATCCGCGGATGTAACGGATTCCCCCCACCCTTCCCCCCACCCACTCATGTAATGGCGCCAGCAAGCTGCCAACGCCGTTGTAAAATAGTTACAAAGTTAGCTTGCACAGAGCAGGTGCAGCTAACTTTGTAACTATTTTTCAACGGCGCTGGCAGCTTGCTGGCGCCGTTGGAAACAGTACACAGATGGTCCCTGGAACTTGTTGAAGCTCAAATGCAGTGACTCATTCATCAGCCCAGAAACAATCGAGAGCGCCGTCGAGGCTGGGCAATGTGCCTTCTTTACCCAATCTAGCCTCACACTGCCATTAAAACTGATTACGCACTACCAGAATCTGATGTAATCTACTGTGCTAAGATATATTGTGCTGCCCTTCCTCCTCCCTTTTCCCCTTCCTCGAACCCCCCCTTTCTTTCATGTCTCCTTGATCTGTTTGCAGTTGTGTCACTGTTCTACTTTGACTTAAATGCTAATAAAAACATTTATTTTTAAAAACCCTCTTTTCGAGCTCTTGCAGAGCCGTAATATCACAATGTGCCCTTAAAAGTGCTATGGATTGGAAATGGAATACGTTTGTCTTGAGGCATGATTTAACATCTTCATCTGCTGCTCTGATCGGTCTCTGACCTTTTATACACACAAGAGGCATGCCCACTCGCATGGAAGCCCGTCCGTTTGGCCATGAGTAGCCACATTGTGTTCGCACGGGTTTCTGCACGTTCGCGAGCGTTTTGTACAATAAAACCCTCGCGAACTTGCAGAAACCCGTGCGAACACGCAAAAAAAAAAATACGCTGGGATCCGCGGATTTTGCGTATTGTCGCAATCCGCAAATACGCAAATACGCAGATCCGCGGATTGCCAATACGCAAAATCCGCCCATGCTTAGTAGAGTCCAAAAAATCTATTTTATGATGAAAAACGATGACCCCGGACCTGTCGAACGTTCAAAAAAGTGGTCAATATTGATGAAATTTTAACATTTAATCTTTTGACGTTAAATGACTGTTGGATGTGAATTATTACTTTTTCAACTAAAATAAGTGTGTTTAAAGTCATTTCTGTGCCTAAAATTGGCCAAAATTGAAGCTTTTGAGTAAGCGAAAACTCTGTAAAAATGGCAATTTTGGTCACTGTGAGGGTTTAAAAAGTGGTTATTCAACATGAGGCCCGATCCAAATAACATTTTGAATCATTTTTGGTAGAGTCCAAAAAATCAATTTTATGATGAAAAACGATGACCCCGGACCTGTCGAACGTTCAAAAAATGGTCAATATTGATGAAATTTTAACATTTAATCTTTTGACTTTAAATGACTGTTGGATGTGAATTATTACATTTTCAACTAAAATAAATGTGTTTAAAGTCATTTCTGTGCCTGAAATTGGTCAAAATTGAAGCTTTTGAGTAAGCGAAAACTCTGTAAAAATTGCAATTTTGGTCACTGTGAGGGTTTAAAAAGTGGTTATTCAACATGAAGCCCGATCCAAATGACATTTTGAATCATTTTTGGTAGAGTCCAAAAAATCAATTTTATGATGAAAAACGATGACCCCGGACCTGTCGAACGTTCAAAAAATGGTCAATATTGATGAAATTTTAACATTTAATCTTTTGACTTTAAATAACTGTTGGATGTGAATTGTTACTTTTTCAACTAAAATAAGTGTGTTTAAAGTCATTTCTGTGCCTGAAATTGGCCAAAATTGAAGCTTTTGAGTAAGCGAAAACGCTGTAAAAATGGCAATTTTGGTCACTGTGAGGGTTTAAAAAGTGGTTATTCAACATGAGGCCCGATCCAAATGACATTTTGAATCATTTTTGATAGAGTCCAAAAAATCAATTTTATGATGAAAAACGATGACCCCGGACCTGTCGAACGTTCAGAAAATGGTCAATATTGATGAAATTTTAACATTTAATCTTTTGACTTTAAATGACTGTTGGATGTGAATTATTACTTTTTCAACTAAAATAAGTGTGTTTAAATCATTTCTGTGCCTGAAATTGGTCAAAATTGAAGCTGTTGAGTAAGCGAAAACTCTGTAAAATGGCAATTTTGGTCACTGTAAGGGTTTAAAAAGTGGTTATTCAACATGAGGCCCGATCCAAATAACATTTTGAATCATTTTTGGTAGAGTCCAAAAAATCAATTTTATGATGAAAAACGATGACCCCGGACCTGTCGAACGTTCAAAAAATGGTCAATATTGATGAAATTTTATCATTTAATCTTTTGACTTTAAATGACTGTTGGATGTGAAATATTACTTTTTCAACTAAAATAAGTGTGTTTAAAGTCATTTCTGTGCCTGAAATTGGTCAAAATTGAAGCTTTTGAGTGAGCGAAAACTCTGTAAAAATGGCAATTTTGGTCACTGTGAGGGTTTAAAAAGTGGTTATTCAACATGAGGCCCGATCCAAATGACATTTTGAATCATTTTTGGTAGAATCCAAAAAATCAATTTTATGATGAAAAACGATGACCCCGGACCTGTCGAACGTTCAAAAAATGGTCAATATTGATGAAATTTTAACATTTAATCTTTTGACTTTAAATGACTGTTGGATGTGAATTATAACATTTTCAACTGAAATAAGTGTGTTTAAAGTCATTTCTGTGCCTGAAATTGGTCAAAATTGAAGCTTTTGAGTAAGCGAAAATTCTGTAAAAATGGCAATTTTGGTCACTGTGAGGGTTTAAAAAGTGGTTATTCAACATGAGGCCTGATCCAAATGACATTTTGAATCATTTTTGGTAGAGTCCAAAAAATCAATTTTATGATGAAAAACGATGACCCCGGACCTGTCGAACGTTCAAAAAATGGTCAATATTGATGAAATTTTAACATTTAATCTTTTGACTTTAAATAACTGTTGGATGTGAATTATTACTTTTTCAACTAAAATAAGTGTGTTTAAAGTCATTTCTGTGCCTGAAATTGGCCAAAATTGAAGCTTTTGAGTAAGCGAAAACTCTGTAAAAATGGCAATTTTGGTCAGTGTGAGGGTTTAAAAAGTGGTTATTCAACATGAGGCCCGATCCAAATGACATTTTGAATCATTTTTGGTAGAGTCCAAAAAATCAATTTTATGATGAAAAACGATGACCCCGGACCTGTCGAACGTTCAGAAAATGGTCAATATTGATGAAATTTTAACATTTAATCTTTTGACTTTAAATGACTGTTGGATTTGAATTATTACTTTTTCAACTAAAATAAGTGTGTTTAAAGTAATTTCTGTGCCTGAAATTGGCCAAAATTGAAGCTTTTGAGTAAGCGAAAACTCTGTAAAAATGGCAATTTTGGTCACTGTGAGGGTTTAAAAAGTGGTTATTCAACATGAGGCCCGATCCTAATGACATTTTGAATCATTTTTGGTAGAGTCCAAAAAATCAATTTTATGATGAAAAACGATGACCCCGGACCAGTCGAACGTTCAAAAAATGGTCAATATTGATGAAATTTTAACATTTAATCTTTTGACTTTAAACGACTGTTGGATGTGAATTATTACTTTTTCAACTAAAATAAGTGTGTTTAAATCATTTCTGTGCCTGAAATTGGTCAAAATTGAAGCTTTTCAGTAAGCGAAAACTCTGTAAAATGGCAATTTTGGTCACTGTAAGGGTTTAAAAAGTGGTTTTTCAACATGAGGCCCGATCCAAATAACATTTTGAATCATTTTTGGTAGAGTCCAAAAAATCAATTTTATGATGAAAAACGATGACCCCGGACCTGTCGAACGTTCAAAAAATGGTCAATATTGATGAAATTTTAACATTTAATCTTTTGACTTTAAATGACTGTTGGATGTGAATTATTACATTTTCAACTAAAATAAATGTGTTTAAAGTCATTTCTGTGCCTGAAATTGGTCAAAATTGAAGCTTTTGAGTAAGCGAAAACTCTGTAAAAATGGCAATTTTGGTCACTGTGAGGGTTTAAAAAGTGGTTATTCAACATGAAGCCCGATCCAAATGACATTTTGAATCATTTTTGGTAGAGTCCAAAAAATCAATTTTATGATGAAAAACGATGACCCCGGACCTGTCGAACGTTCAAAAAATGGTCAATATTGATGAAATTTTAACATTTAATCTTTTGACTTTAAATAACTGTTGGATGTGAATTGTTACTTTTTCAACTAAAATAAGTGTGTTTAAAGTCATTTCTGTGCCTGAAATTGGCCAAAATTGAAGCTTTTGAGTAAGCGAAAACGCTGTAAAAATGGCAATTTTGGTCACTGTGAGGGTTTAAAAAGTGGTTATTCAACATGAGGCCCGATCCAAATGACATTTTGAATCATTTTTGATAGAGTCCAAAAAATCAATTTTATGATGAAAAACGATGACCCCGGACCTGTCGAACGTTCAGAAAATGGTCAATATTGATGAAATTTTAACATTTAATCTTTTGACTTTAAATGACTGTTGGATGTGAATTATTACTTTTTCAACTAAAATAAGTGTGTTTAAATCATTTCTGTGCCTGAAATTGGTCAAAATTGAAGCTGTTGAGTAAGCGAAAACTCTGTAAAATGGCAATTTTGGTCACTGTAAGGGTTTAAAAAGTGGTTATTCAACGTGAGGCCCGATCCAAATAACATTTTGAATCATTTTTGGTAGAGTCCAAAAAATCAATTTTATGATGAAAAACGATGACCCCGGACCTGTCGAATGTTCAAAAAATGGTCAATATTGATGAAATTTTATCATTTAATCTTTTGACTTTAAATGACTGTTGGATGTGAAATATTACTTTTTCAACTAAAATAAGTGTGTTTAAAGTCATTTCTGTGCCTGAAATTGGTCAAAATTGAAGCTTTTGAGTGAGCGAAAACTCTGCAAAAATGGCAATTTTGGTCACTGTGAGGGTTTAAAAAGTGATTATTCAACATGAGGCCCGATCCAAATGACATTTTGAATCATTTTTGGTAGAATCCAAAAAATCAATTTTATGATGAAAAACGATGACCCCGGACCTGTCGAACGTTCAAAAAATGGTCAATATTGATGAAATTTTAACATTTAATCTTTTGACTTTAAATGACTGTTGGATGTGAATTATAACATTTTCAACTGAAATAAGTGTGTTTAAAGTCATTTCTGTGCCTGAAATTGGTCAAAATTGAAGCTTTTGAGTAAGCGAAAATTCTGTAAAAATGGCAATTTTGGTCACTGTGAGGGTTTAAAAAGTGGTTATTCAACATGAGGCCTGATCCAAATGACATTTTGAATCATTTTTGGTAGAGTCCAAAAAATCAATTTTATGATGAAAAACGATGACCCCGGACCTGTCGAACGTTCAAAAAATGGTCAATATTGATGAAATTTTAACATTTAATCTTTTGACTTTAAATAACTGTTGGATGTGAATTATTACTTTTTCAACTAAAATAAGTGTGTTTAAAGTCATTTCTGTGCCTGAAATTGGCCAAAATTGAAGCTTTTGAGTAAGCGAAAACTCTGTAAAAATGGCAATTTTGGTCAGTGTGAGGGTTTAAAAAGTGGTTATTCAACATGAGGCCCGATCCAAATGACATTTTGAATCATTTTTGGTAGAGTCCAAAAAATCAATTTTATGATGAAAAACGATGACCCCGGACCTGTCGAACGTTCAGAAAATGGTCAATATTGATGAAATTTTAACATTTAATCTTTTGACTTTAAATGACTGTTGGATTTGAATTATTACTTTTTCAACTAAAATAAGTGTGTTTAAAGTAATTTCTGTGCCTGAAATTGGCCAAAATTGAAGCTTTTGAGTAAGCGAAAACTCTGTAAAAATGGCAATTTTGGTCACTGTGAGGGTTTAAAAAGTGGTTATTCAACATGAGGCCCGATCCTAATGACATTTTGAATCATTTTTGGTAGAGTCCAAAAAATCAATTTTATGATGAAAAACGATGACCCCGGACCAGTCGAACGTTCAAAAAATGGTCAATATTGATGAAATTTTAACATTTAATCTTTTGACTTTAAACGACTGTTGGATGTGAATTATTACTTTTTCAACTAAAATAAGTGTGTTTAAATCATTTCTGTGCCTGAAATTGGTCAAAATTGAAGCTTTTGAGTAAGCGAAAACTCTGTAAAATGGCAATTTTGGTCACTGTAAGGGTTTAAAAAGTGGTTTTTCAACATGAGGCCCGATCCAAATAACATTTTGAATCATTTTTGGTAGAGTCCAAAAATCAATTTTATGATGAAAAACGATGACCCCGGACCTGTCGAACGTTCAAAAAATGGTCAATATTGATGAAATTTTAACATTTAATCTTTTGACTTTAAATGACTGTTGGATGTGAATTATTACATTTTCAACTGAAATAAGTGTGTTTAAAGTAATTTCTGTGCCTGAAATTGGTCAAAATTGAAGCTTTTGAGTAAGCAAAAACTCTGTAAAAATGGCAATTTTGGTCACTGTGAGGGTTTAAAAAGTGGTTATTCAACATGAGGCCCGATCCAAATGACATTTTGAATCATTTTTGGTAGAGTCCAAAAAATCTATTTTATGATGAAAAACGATGACCCCGGACCTGTCGAACGTTCAAAAATGTGGTCAATATTGATGAAATTTTAACATTTAATCTTTTGACGTTAAATGACTGTTGGATGTGAATTATTACTTTTTCAACTAAAATAAGTGTGTTTAAAGTAATTTCTGTGCCTGAAATTGGCCAAAATTGAAGCTTTTGAGTAAGCGAAAACTCTGTAAAAATGGCAATTTTGGTCACTGTGAGGGTTTAAAAAGTGGTTATTCAACATGAGGCCCGATCCTAATGACATTTTGAATCATTTTTGGTAGAGTCCAAAAAATCAATTTTATGATGAAAAACGATGACCCCGGACCGAACGTTCAAAAAATGGTCAATATTGATGAAATTTTAACATTTAATCTTTTGACTTTAAACGACTGTTGGATGTGAATTATTACTTTTTCAACTAAAATAAGTGTGTTTAAATCATTTCTGTGCCTGAAATTGGTCAAAATTGAAGCTTTTCAGTAAGCGAAAACTCTGTAAAATGGCAATTTTGGTCACTGTAAGGGTTTAAAAAGTGGTTTTTCAACATGAGGCCCGATCCAAATAACATTTTGAATCATTTTTGGTAGAGTCCAAAAATCTATTTTATGATGAAAAACGATGACCCCGGACCTGTCGAACGTTCAAAAAATGGTCAATATTGATGAAATTTTAACATTTAATCTTTTGACTTTAAATGACTGTTGGATGTGAATTATTACATTTTCAACTGAAATAAGTGTGTTTAAAGTAATTTCTGTGCCTGAAATTGGTCAAAATTGAAGCTTTTGAGTAAGCAAAAACTCTGTAAAAATGGCAATTTTGGTCACTGTGAGGGTTTAAAAAGTGGTTATTCAACATGAGGCCCGATCCAAATGACATTTTGAATCATTTTTGGTAGAGTCCAAAAAATCTATTTTATGATGAAAAACGATGACCCCGGACCTGTCGAACGTTCAAAAAAGTGGTCAATATTGATGAAATTTTAACATTTAATCTTTTGACGTTAAATGACTGTTGGATGTGAATTATTACTTTTTCAACTAAAATAAGTGTGTTTAAAGTCATTTCTGTGCCTAAAATTGGCCAAAATTGAAGCTTTTGAGTAAGCGAAAACTCTGTAAAAATGGCAATTTTGGTCACTGTGAGGGTTTAAAAAGTGGTTATTCAACATGAGGCCCGATCCAAATAACATTTTGAATCATTTTTGGTAGAGTCCAAAAAATCAATTTTATGATGAAAAACGATGACCCCGGACCTGTCGAACGTTCAAAAAATGGTCAATATTGATGAAATTTTAACATTTAATCTTTTGACTTTAAATGACTGTTGGATGTGAATTATTACATTTTCAACTAAAATAAATGTGTTTAAAGTCATTTCTGTGCCTGAAATTGGTCAAAATTGAAGCTTTTGAGTAAGCGAAAACTCTGTAAAAATGGCAATTTTGGTCACTGTGAGGGTTTAAAAAGTGGTTATTCAACATGAAGCCCGATCCAAATGACATTTTGAATCATTTTTGGTAGAGTCCAAAAAATCAATTTTATGATGAAAAACGATGACCCCGGACCTGTCGAACGTTCAAAAAATGGTCAATATTGATGAAATTTTAACATTTAATCTTTTGACTTTAAATAACTGTTGGATGTGAATTGTTACTTTTTCAACTAAAATAAGTGTGTTTAAAGTCATTTCTGTGCCTGAAATTGGTCAAAATTGAAGCTTTTGAGTGAGCGAAAACTCTGTAAAAATGGCAATTTTGGTCACTGTGAGGGTTTAAAAAGTGGTTATTCAACATGAGGCCCGATCCAAATGACATTTTGAATCATTTTTGGTAGAATCCAAAAAATCAATTTTATGATGAAAAACGATGACCCCGGACCTGTCGAACGTTCAAAAAATGGTCAATATTGATGAAATTTTAACATTTAATCTTTTGACTTTAAATGACTGTTGGATGTGAATTATAACATTTTCAACTGAAATAAGTGTGTTTAAAGTCATTTCTGTGCCTGAAATTGGTCAAAATTGAAGCTTTTGAGTAAGCGAAAATTCTGTAAAAATGGCAATTTTGGTCACTGTGAGGGTTTAAAAAGTGGTTATTCAACATGAGGCCTGATCCAAATGACATTTTGAATCATTTTTGGTAGAGTCCAAAAAATCAATTTTATGATGAAAAACGATGACCCCGGACCTGTCGAACGTTCAAAAAAATGGTCAATATTGATGAAATTTTAACATTTAATCTTTTGACTTTAAATAACTGTTGGATGTGAATTATTACTTTTTCAACTAAAATAAGTGTGTTTAAAGTCATTTCTGTGCCTGAAATTGGCCAAAATTGAAGCTTTTGAGTAAGCGAAAACTCTGTAAAAATGGCAATTTTGGTCAGTGTGAGGGTTTAAAAAGTGGTTATTCAACATGAGGCCCGATCCAAATGACATTTTGAATCATTTTTGGTAGAGTCCAAAAAATCAATTTTATGATGAAAAACGATGACCCCGGACCTGTCGAACGTTCAGAAAATGGTCAATATTGATGAAATTTTAACATTTAATCTTTTGACTTTAAATGACTGTTGGATTTGAATTATTACTTTTTCAACTAAAATAAGTGTGTTTAAAGTAATTTCTGTGCCTGAAATTGGCCAAAATTGAAGCTTTTGAGTAAGCGAAAACTCTGTAAAAATGGCAATTTTGGTCACTGTGAGGGTTTAAAAAGTGGTTATTCAACATGAGGCCCGATCCTAATGACATTTTGAATCATTTTTGGTAGAGTCCAAAAAATCAATTTTATGATGAAAAACGATGACCCCGGACCAGTCGAACGTTCAAAAAATGGTCAATATTGATGAAATTTTAACATTTAATCTTTTGACTTTAAACGACTGTTGGATGTGAATTATTACTTTTTCAACTAAAATAAGTGTGTTTAAATCATTTCTGTGCCTGAAATTGGTCAAAATTGAAGCTTTTCAGTAAGCGAAAACTCTGTAAAATGGCAATTTTGGTCACTGTAAGGGTTTAAAAAGTGGTTTTTCAACATGAGGCCCGATCCAAATAACATTTTGAATCATTTTTGGTAGAGTCCAAAAATCTATTTTATGATGAAAAACGATGACCCCGGACCTGTCGAACGTTCAAAAAATGGTCAATATTGATGAAATTTTAACATTTAATCTTTTGACTTTAAATGACTGTTGGATGTGAATTATTACATTTTCAACTGAAATAAGTGTGTTTAAAGTAATTTCTGTGCCTGAAATTGGTCAAAATTGAAGCTTTTGAGTAAGCAAAAACTCTGTAAAAATGGCAATTTTGGTCACTGTGAGGGTTTAAAAAGTGGTTATTCAACATGAGGCCCGATCCAAATGACATTTTGAATCATTTTTGGTAGAGTCCAAAAAATCTATTTTATGATGAAAAACGATGACCCCGGACCTGTCGAACGTTCAAAAAAGTGGTCAATATTGATGAAATTTTAACATTTAATCTTTTGACGTTAAATGACTGTTGGATGTGAATTATTACTTTTTCAACTAAAATAAGTGTGTTTAAAGTCATTTCTGTGCCTAAAATTGGCCAAAATTGAAGCTTTTGAGTAAGCGAAAACTCTGTAAAAATGGCAATTTTGGTCACTGTGAGGGTTTAAAAAGTGGTTATTCAACATGAGGCCCGATCCAAATAACATTTTGAATCATTTTTAGTAGAGTCCAAAAAATCAATTTTATGATGAAAAACGATGACCCCGGACCTGTCGAACGTTCAAAAAATGGTCAATATTGATGAAATTTTAACATTTAATCTTTTGACTTTAAATGACTGTTGGATGTGAATTATTACATTTTCAACTAAAATAAATGTGTTTAAAGTCATTTCTGTGCCTGAAATTGGTCAAAATTGAAGCTTTTGAGTAAGCGAAAACTCTGTAAAAATGGCAATTTTGGTCACTGTGAGGGTTTAAAAAGTGGTTATTCAACATGAAGCCCGATCCAAATGACATTTTGAATCATTTTTGGTAGAGTCCAAAAAATCAATTTTATGATGAAAAACGATGACCCCGGACCTGTCGAACGTTCAAAAAATGGTCAATATTGATGAAATTTTAACATTTAATCTTTTGACTTTAAATAACTGTTGGATGTGAATTGTTACTTTTTCAACTAAAATAAGTGTGTTTAAAGTCATTTCTGTGCCTGAAATTGGCCAAAATTGAAGCTTTTGAGTAAGCGAAAACGCTGTAAAAATGGCAATTTTGGTCACTGTGAGGGTTTAAAAAGTGGTTATTCAACATGAGGCCCGATCCAAATGACATTTTGAATCATTTTTGATAGAGTCCAAAAAATCAATTTTATGATGAAAAACGATGACCCCGGACCTGTCGAACGTTCAGAAAATGGTCAATATTGATGAAATTTTAACATTTAATCTTTTGACTTTAAATGACTGTTGGATGTGAATTATTACTTTTTCAACTAAAATAAGTGTGTTTAAATCATTTCTGTGCCTGAAATTGGTCAAAATTGAAGCTGTTGAGTAAGCGAAAACTCTGTAAAATGGCAATTTTGGTCACTGTAAGGGTTTAAAAAGTGGTTATTCAACATGAGGCCCGATCCAAATAACATTTTGAATCATTTTTGGTAGAGTCCAAAAAATCAATTTTATGATGAAAAACGATGACCCCGGACCTGTCGAATGTTCAAAAAATGGTCAATATTGATGAAATTTTATCATTTAATCTTTTGACTTTAAATGACTGTTGGATGTGAAATATTACTTTTTCAACTAAAATAAGTGTGTTTAAAGTCATTTCTGTGCCTGAAATTGGTCAAAATTGAAGCTTTTGAGTGAGCGAAAACTCTGCAAAAATGGCAATTTTGGTCACTGTGAGGGTTTAAAAAGTGATTATTCAACATGAGGCCCGATCCAAATGACATTTTGAATCATTTTTGGTAGAATCCAAAAAATCAATTTTATGATGAAAAACGATGACCCCGGACCTGTCGAACGTTCAAAAAATGGTCAATATTGATGAAATTTTAACATTTAATCTTTTGACTTTAAATGACTGTTGGATGTGAATTATAACATTTTCAACTGAAATAAGTGTGTTTAAAGTCATTTCTGTGCCTGAAATTGGTCAAAATTGAAGCTTTTGAGTAAGCGAAAATTCTGTAAAAATGGCAATTTTGGTCACTGTGAGGGTTTAAAAAGTGGTTATTCAACATGAGGCCTGATCCAAATGACATTTTGAATCATTTTTGGTAGAGTCCAAAAAATCAATTTTATGATGAAAAACGATGACCCCGGACCTGTCGAACGTTCAAAAAATGGTCAATATTGATGAAATTTTAACATTTAATCTTTTGACTTTAAATAACTGTTGGATGTGAATTATTACTTTTTCAACTAAAATAAGTGTGTTTAAAGTCATTTCTGTGCCTGAAATTGGCCAAAATTGAAGCTTTTGAGTAAGCGAAAACTCTGTAAAAATGGCAATTTTGGTCAGTGTGAGGGTTTAAAAAGTGGTTATTCAACATGAGGCCCGATCCAAATGACATTTTGAATCATTTTTGGTAGAGTCCAAAAAATCAATTTTATGATGAAAAACGATGACCCCGGACCTGTCGAACGTTCAGAAAATGGTCAATATTGATGAAATTTTAACATTTAATCTTTTGACTTTAAATGACTGTTGGATTTGAATTATTACTTTTTCAACTAAAATAAGTGTGTTTAAAGTAATTTCTGTGCCTGAAATTGGCCAAAATTGAAGCTTTTGAGTAAGCGAAAACTCTGTAAAAATGGCAATTTTGGTCACTGTGAGGGTTTAAAAAGTGGTTATTCAACATGAGGCCCGATCCTAATGACATTTTGAATCATTTTTGGTAGAGTCCAAAAAATCAATTTTATGATGAAAAACGATGACCCCGGACCAGTCGAACGTTCAAAAAATGGTCAATATTGATGAAATTTTAACATTTAATCTTTTGACTTTAAACGACTATTGGATGTGAATTATTACTTTTTCAACTAAAATAAGTGTGTTTAAATCATTTCTGTGCCTGAAATTGGTCAAAATTGAAGCTTTTGAGTAAGCGAAAACTCTGTAAAATGGCAATTTTGGTCACTGTAAGGGTTTAAAAAGTGGTTTTTCAACATGAGGCCCGATCCAAATAACATTTTGAATCATTTTTGGTAGAGTCCAAAAATCAATTTTATGATGAAAAACGATGACCCCGGACCTGTCGAACGTTCAAAAAATGGTCAATATTGATGAAATTTTAACATTTAATCTTTTGACTTTAAATGACTGTTGGATGTGAATTATTACATTTTCAACTGAAATAAGTGTGTTTAAAGTAATTTCTGTGCCTGAAATTGGTCAAAATTGAAGCTTTTGAGTAAGCAAAAACTCTGTAAAAATGGCAATTTTGGTCACTGTGAGGGTTTAAAAAGTGGTTATTCAACATGAGGCCCGATCCAAATGACATTTTGAATCATTTTTGGTAGAGTCCAAAAAATCTATTTTATGATGAAAAACGATGACCCCGGACCTGTCGAACGTTCAAAAATGTGGTCAATATTGATGAAATTTTAACATTTAATCTTTTGACGTTAAATGACTGTTGGATGTGAATTATTACTTTTTCAACTAAAATAAGTGTGTTTAAAGTCATTTCTGTGCCTAAAATTGGCCAAAATTGAAGCTTTTGAGTAAGCGAAAACTCTGTAAAAATGGCAATTTTGGTCACTGTGAGGGTTTAAAAAGTGGTTATTCAACATGAGGCCCGATCCAAATAACATTTTGAATCATTTTTGGTAGAGTCCAAAAAATCAATTTTATGATGAAAAACGATGACCCCGGACCTGTCGAACGTTCAAAAAATGGTCAATATTGATGAAATTTTAACATTTAATCTTTTGACTTTAAATGACTGTTGGATGTGAATTATTACATTTTCAACTAAAATAAATGTGTTTAAAGTCATTTCTGTGCCTGAAATTGGTCAAAATTGAAGCTTTTGAGTAAGCGAAAACTCTGTAAAAATGGCAATTTTGGTCACTGTGAGGGTTTAAAAAGTGGTTATTCAACATGAGGCCCGATCCAAATGACATTTTGAATCATTTTTGGTAGAGTTCAAAAAATCAATTTTATGATGAAAAACGATGGCCCCGGACCTGTCGAACGTTCAGAAAATGGTCAATATTGATGAAATTTTAACATTTAATCTTTTGACTTTAAATGACTGTTGGATGTGAATTATTACTTTTTCAACTAAAATAAGTGTGTTTAAATCATTTCTGTGCCTAAAATTGGTCAAAATTGAAGCTTTTGAGTAAGCGAAAACTCTGTAAAATGGCAATTTTGGTCACTGAGAGGGTTTAAAAAGTGGTTATTCAACATGAGGCCCGATCCAAATGACATTTTGAATCATTTTTGGTAGAGTCCAAAAAATCAATTTTATGATGAAAAACGATGACCCCGGACCTGTCGAACGTTCAAAAAATGGTCAATATTGATGAAATTTTAACATTTAATCTTTTGACTTTAAATAACTGTTGGATGTGAATTGTTACTTTTTCAACTAAAATAAGTGTGTTTAAAGTCATTTCTGTGCCTGAAATTGGCCAAAATTGAAGCTTTTGAGTAAGCGAAAACGCTGTAAAAATGGCAATTTTGGTCACTGTGAGGGTTTAAAAAGTGGTTATTCAACATGAGGCCCGATCCAAATGACATTTTGAATCATTTTTGATAGAGTCCAAAAAATCAATTTTATGATGAAAAACGATGACCCCGGACCTGTCGAACGTTCAAAAAATGGTCAATATTGATGAAATTTTAACATTTAATCTTTTGACTTTAAATAACTGTTGGATGTGAATTGTTACTTTTTCAACTAAAATAAGTGTGTTTAAAGTCATTTCTGTGCCTGAAATTGGCCAAAATTGAAGCTTTTGAGTAAGCGAAAACGCTGTAAAAATGGCAATTTTGGTCACTGTGAGGGTTTAAAAAGTGGTTATTCAACATGAGGCCCGATCCAAATGACATTTTGAATCATTTTTGATAGAGTCCAAAAAATCAATTTTATGATGAAAAACGATGACCCCGGACCTGTCGAACGTTCAGAAAATGGTCAATATTGATGAAATTTTAACATTTAATCTTTTGACTTTAAATGACTGTTGGATGTGAATTATTACTTTTTCAACTAAAATAAGTGTGTTTAAATCATTTCTGTGCCTGAAATTGGTCAAAATTGAAGCTGTTGAGTAAGCGAAAACTCTGTAAAATGGCAATTTTGGTCACTGTAAGGGTTTAAAAAGTGGTTATTCAACATGAGGCCCGATCCAAATAACATTTTGAATCATTTTTGGTAGAGTCCAAAAAATCAATTTTATGATGAAAAACGATGACCCCGGACCTGTCGAACGTTCAAAAAATGGTCAATATTGATGAAATTTTATCATTTAATCTTTTGACTTTAAATGACTGTTGGATGTGAAATATTACTTTTTCAACTAAAATAAGTGTGTTTAAAGTCATTTCTGTGCCTGAAATTGGTCAAAATTGAAGCTTTTGAGTGAGCGAAAACTCTGCAAAAATGGCAATTTTGGTCACTGTGAGGGTTTAAAAAGTGGTTATTCAACATGAGGCCCGATCCAAATGACATTTTGAATCATTTTTGGTAGAATCCAAAAAATCAATTTTATGATGAAAAACGATGACCCCGGACCTGTCGAACGTTCAAAAAATGGTCAATATTGATGAAATTTTAACATTTAATCTTTTGACTTTAAATGACTGTTGGATGTGAATTATAACATTTTCAACTGAAATAAGTGTGTTTAAAGTCATTTCTGTGCCTGAAATTGGTCAAAATTGAAGCTTTTGAGTAAGCGAAAATTCTGTAAAAATGGCAATTTTGGTCACTGTGAGGGTTTAAAAAGTGGTTATTCAACATGAGGCCTGATCCAAATGACATTTTGAATCATTTTTGGTAGAGTCCAAAAAATCAATTTTATGATGAAAAACGATGACCCCGGACCTGTCGAACGTTCAAAAAATGGTCAATATTGATGAAATTTTAACATTTAATCTTTTGACTTTAAATAACTGTTGGATGTGAATTATTACTTTTTCAACTAAAATAAGTGTGTTTAAAGTCATTTCTGTGCCTGAAATTGGCCAAAATTGAAGCTTTTGAGTAAGCGAAAACTCTGTAAAAATGGCAATTTTGGTCAGTGTGAGGGTTTAAAAAGTGGTTATTCAACATGAGGCCCGATCCAAATGACATTTTGAATCATTTTTGGTAGAGTCCAAAAAATCAATTTTATGATGAAAAACGATGACCCCGGACCTGTCGAACGTTCAGAAAATGGTCAATATTGATGAAATTTTAACATTTAATCTTTTGACTTTAAATGACTGTTGGATTTGAATTATTACTTTTTCAACTAAAATAAGTGTGTTTAAAGTAATTTCTGTGCCTGAAATTGGCCAAAATTGAAGCTTTTGAGTAAGCGAAAACTCTGTAAAAATGGCAATTTTGGTCACTGTGAGGGTTTAAAAAGTGGTTATTCAACATGAGGCCCGATCCTAATGACATTTTGAATCATTTTTGGTAGAGTCCAAAAAATCAATTTTATGATGAAAAACGATGACCCCGGACCAGTCGAACGTTCAAAAAATGGTCAATATTGATGAAATTTTAACATTTAATCTTTTGACTTTAAACGACTGTTGGATGTGAATTATAACTTTTTCAACTAAAATAAGTGTGTTTAAATCATTTCTGTGCCTGAAATTGGTCAAAATTGAAGCTTTTGAGTAAGCGAAAACTCTGTAAAATGGCAATTTTGGTCACTGTAAGGGTTTAAAAAGTGGTTTTTCAACATGAGGCCCGATCCAAATAACATTTTGAATCATTTTTGGTAGAGTCCAAAAATCAATTTTATGATGAAAAACGATGACCCCGGACCTGTCGAACGTTCAAAAAATGGTCAATATTGATGAAATTTTAACATTTAATCTTTTGACTTTAAATGACTGTTGGATGTGAATTATTACATTTTCAACTGAAATAAGTGTGTTTAAAGTAATTTCTGTGCCTGAAATTGGTCAAAATTGAAGCTTTTGAGTAAGCAAAAACTCTGTAAAAATGGCAATTTTGGTCACTGTGAGGGTTTAAAAAGTGGTTATTCAACATGAGGCCCGATCCAAATGACATTTTGAATAATTTTTGGTAGAGTCCAAAAAATCTATTTTATGATGAAAAACGATGACCCCGGACCTGTCGAACGTTCAAAAATGTGGTCAATATTGATGAAATTTTAACATTTAATCTTTTGACGTTAAATGACTGTTGGATGTGAATTATTACTTTTTCAACTAAAATAAGTGTGTTTAAAGTCATTTCTGTGCCTAAAATTGGCCAAAATTGAAGCTTTTGAGTAAGCGAAAACTCTGTAAAAATGGCAATTTTGGTCACTGTGAGGGTTTAAAAAGTGGTTATTCAACATGAGGCCCGATCCAAATAACATTTTGAATCATTTTTGGTAGAGTCCAAAAAATCAATTTTATGATGAAAAACGATGACCCCGGACCTGTCGAACGTTCAAAAAATGGTCAATATTGATGAAATTTTAACATTTAATCTTTTGACGGTAAATGACTGTTGGATGTGAATTGTTACTTTTTCAACTAAAATAAGTGTGTTTAAAGTCATGTCTCTGCCTGAAATTGGTCAAAATTGAAGCTTTTGAGTAAGCGAAAACTCTGTAAAATGGCAATTTTGGTCACTGTAAGGGTTTAAAAAGTGGTTATTCAACATGAGGCCCGATCCAAATAACATTTTGAATCATTTTTGGTAGAGTCCAAAAAATCAATTTTATGATGAAAAACGATGACCCCGGACCTGTCGAACGTTCAAAAAATGGTCAATATTGATGAAATTTTAACATTTAATCTTTTGACTTTAAATGACTGTTGGATGTGAATTATTACTTTTTCAACTAAAATAAGTGTGTTTAAAGTCATTTCTGTGCCAGAAATTGGTCAAAATTTAAGCTTTTGAGTGAGCGAAAACTGTGTAAAAATGGCAATTTTGGTCACTGTGAGGGTTTAAAAAGTGGTTATTCAACATGAGGCCCGATCCAAATGACATTTTGAATCATTTTTGGTAGAATCCAAAAAATCAATTTTATGATGAAAAACGATGACCCCGGACCTGTCGAACGTTCAAAAAATGGTCAATATTGATGAAATTTTAACATTTAATCTTTTGACTTTAAATAACTGTTGGATGTGAATTATTACTTTTTCAACTAAAATAAGTGTGTTTAAAGTCATTTCTGTGCCTGAAATTGGCCAAAATTGAAGCTTTTGAGTAAGCGAAAACTCTGTAAAAATGGCAATTTTGGTCAGTGTGAGGGTTTAAAAAGTGGTTATTCAACATGAGGCCCGATCCAAATGACATTTTGAATCATTTTTGGTAGAGTCCAAAAAATCAATTTTATGATGAAAAACGATGACCCCGGACCTGTCGAACGTTCAGAAAATGGTCAATATTGATGAAATTTTAACATTTAATCTTTTGACTTTAAATGACTGTTGGATTTGAATTATTACTTTTTCAACTAAAATAAGTGTGTTTAAAGTAATTTCTGTGCCTGAAATTGGCCAAAATTGAAGCTTTTGAGTAAGCGAAAACTCTGTAAAAATGGCAATTTTGGTCACTGTGAGGGTTTAAAAAGTGGTTATTCAACATGAGGCCCGATCCTAATGACATTTTGAATCATTTTTGGTAGAGTCCAAAAAATCAATTTTATGATGAAAAACGATGACCCCGGACCAGTCGAACGTTCAAAAAATGGTCAATATTGATGAAATTTTAACATTTAATCTTTTGACTTTAAATGACTGTTGGATGTGAATTATTACATTTTCAACTGAAATAAGTGTGTTTAAAGTAATTTCTGTGCCTGAAATTGGTCAAAATTGAAGCTTTTGAGTAAGCAAAAACTCTGTAAAAATGGCAATTTTGGTCACTGTGAGGGTTTAAAAAGTGGTTATTCAACATGAGGCCCGATCCAAATGACATTTTGAATAATTTTTGGTAGAGTCCAAAAAATCTATTTTATGATGAAAAACGATGACCCCGGACCTGTCGAACGTTCAAAAATGTGGTCAATATTGATGAAATTTTAACATTTAATCTTTTGACGTTAAATGACTGTTGGATGTGAATTATTACTTTTTCAACTAAAATAAGTGTGTTTAAAGTCATTTCTGTGCCTAAAATTGGCCAAAATTGAAGCTTTTGAGTAAGCGAAAACTCTGTAAAAATGGCAATTTTGGTCACTGTGAGGGTTTAAAAAGTGGTTATTCAACATGAGGCCCGATCCAAATAACATTTTGAATCATTTTTGGTAGAGTCCAAAAAATCAATTTTATGATGAAAAACGATGACCCCGGACCTGTCGAACGTTCAAAAAATGGTCAATATTGATGAAATTTTAACATTTAATCTTTTGACTTTAAATGACTGTTGGATGTGAATTATTACATTTTCAACTAAAATAAATGTGTTTAAAGTCATTTCTGTGCCTGAAATTGGTCAAAATTGAAGCTTTTGAGTAAGCGAAAACTCTGTAAAAATGGCAATTTTGGTCACTGTGAGGGTTTAAAAAGTGGTTATTCAACATGAGGCCCGATCCAAATGACATTTTGAATCATTTTTGGTAGAGTCCAAAAAATCAATTTTATGATGAAAAACGATGGCCCCGGACCTGTCGAACGTTCAGAAAATGGTCAATATTGATGAAATTTTAACATTTAATCTTTTGACTTTAAATGACTGTTGGATGTGAATTATTACTTTTTCAACTAAAATAAGTGTGTTTAAATCATTTCTGTGCCTAAAATTGGTCAAAATTGAAGCTTTTGAGTAAGCGAAAACTCTGTAAAATGGCAATTTTGGTCACTGAGAGGGTTTAAAAAGTGGTTATTCAACATGAGGCCCGATCCAAATGACATTTTGAATCATTTTTGGTAGAGTCCAAAAAATCAATTTTATGATGAAAAACGATGACCCAGGACCTGTCGAACATTCAAAAAATGGTCAATATTGATGAAATTTTAACATTTAATCTTTTGACGGTAAATGACTGTTGGATGTGAATTGTTACTTTTTCAACTAAAATAAGTGTGTTTAAAGTCATGTCTCTGCCTGAAATTGGTCAAAATTGAAGCTTTTGAGTAAGCGAAAACTCTGTAAAATGGCAATTTTGGTCACTGTAAGGGTTTAAAAAGTGGTTATTCAACATGAGGCCCGATCCAAATAACATTTTGAATCATTTTTGGTAGAGTCCAAAAAATCAATTTTATGATGAAAAACGATGACCCCGGACCTGTCGAACGTTCAAAAAATGGTCAATATTGATGAAATTTTAACATTTAATCTTTTGACTTTAAATGACTGTTGGATGTGAATTATTACTTTTTCAACTAAAATAAGTGTGTTTAAAGTCATTTCTGTGCCAGAAATTGGTCAAAATTTAAGCTTTTGAGTGAGCGAAAACTGTGTAAAAATGGCAATTTTGGTCACTGTGAGGGTTTAAAAAGTGGTTATTCAACATGAGGCCCGATCCAAATGACATTTTGAATCATTTTTGGTAGAGTCCAAAAAATCAATTTTATGATGAAAAACGATGACCCCGGACCTGTCGAACGTTCAGAAAATGGTCAATATTGATGAAATTTTAACATTTAATCTTTTGACTTTAAATGACTGTTGGATTTGAATCATTACTTTTTCAACTAAAATAAGTGTGTTTAAAGTAATTTCTGTGCCTGAAATTGGCCAAAATTGAAGCTTTTGAGTAAGCGAAAACTCTGTAAAAATGGCAATTTTGGTCACTGTGAGGGTTTAAAAAGTGGTTATTCAACATGAGGCCCGATCCTAATGACATTTTGAATCATTTTTGGTAGAGTCCAAAAAATCAATTTTATGATGAAAAACGATGACCCCGGACCAGTCGAACGTTCAAAAAATGGTCAATATTGATGAAATTTTAACATTTAATCTTTTGACTTTAAACGACTATTGGATGTGAATTATTACTTTTTCAACTAAAATAAGTGTGTTTAAATCATTTCTGTGCCTGAAATTGGTCAAAATTGAAGCTTTTGAGTAAGCGAAAACTCTGTAAAATGGCAATTTTGGTCACTGTAAGGGTTTAAAAAGTGGTTTTTCAACATGAGGCCCGATCCAAATAACATTTTGAATCATTTTTGGTAGAGTCCAAAAATCAATTTTATGATGAAAAACGATGACCCCGGACCTGTCGAACGTTCAAAAAATGGTCAATATTGATGAAATTTTAACATTTAATCTTTTGACTTTAAATGACTGTTGGATGTGAATTATTACATTTTCAACTGAAATAAGTGTGTTTAAAGTAATTTCTGTGCCTGAAATTGGTCAAAATTGAAGCTTTTGAGTAAGCAAAAACTCTGTAAAAATGGCAATTTTGGTCACTGTGAGGGTTTAAAAAGTGGTTATTCAACATGAGGCCCGATCCAAATGACATTTTGAATCATTTTTGGTAGAGTCCAAAAAATCTATTTTATGATGAAAAACGATGACCCCGGACCTGTCGAACGTTCAAAAATGTGGTCAATATTGATGAAATTTTAACATTTAATCTTTTGACGTTAAATGACTGTTGGATGTGAATTATTACTTTTTCAACTAAAATAAGTGTGTTTAAAGTCATTTCTGTGCCTAAAATTGGCCAAAATTGAAGCTTTTGAGTAAGCGAAAACTCTGTAAAAATGGCAATTTTGGTCACTGTGAGGGTTTAAAAAGTGGTTATTCAACATGAGGCCCGATCCAAATAACATTTTGAATCATTTTTGGTAGAGTCCAAAAAATCTATTTTATGATGAAAAACGATGACCCCGGACCTGTCGAACGTTCAAAAAATGGTCAATATTGATGAAATTTTAACATTTAATCTTTTGACTTTAAATGACTGTTGGATGTGAATTATTACATTTTCAACTAAAATAAATGTGTTTAAAGTAATTTCTGTGCCTGAAATTGGTCAAAATTGAAGCTTTTGAGTAAGCGAAAACTCTGTAAAAATGGCAATTTTGGTCACTGTGAGGGTTTAAAAAGTGGTTATTTAACATGAGGCCCGATCCAAATGACATTTTGAATCATTTTTGGTAGAGTTCAAAAAATCAATTTTATGATGAAAAACGATGGCCCCGGACCTGTCGAACGTTCAGAAAATGGTCAATATTGATGAAATTTTAACATTTAATCTTTTGACTTTAAATGACTGTTGGATGTGAATTATTACTTTTTCAACTAAAATAAGTGTGTTTAAATCATTTCTGTGCCTAAAATTGGTCAAAATTGAAGCTTTTGAGTAAGCGAAAACTCTGTAAAATGGCAATTTTGGTCACTGAGAGGGTTTAAAAAGTGGTTATTCAACATGAGGCCCGATCCAAATGACATTTTGAATCATTTTTGGTAGAGTCCAAAAAATCAATTTTATGATGAAAAACGATGACCCCGGACCTGTCGAACGTTCAAAAAATGGTCAATATTGATGAAATTTTAACATTTAATCTTTTGACTTTAAATAACTGTTGGATGTGAATTGTTACTTTTTCAACTAAAATAAGTGTGTTTAAAGTCATTTCTGTGCCTGAAATTGGCCAAAATTGAAGCTTTTGAGTAAGCGAAAACGCTGTAAAAATGGCAATTTTGGTCACTGTGAGGGTTTAAAAAGTGGTTATTCAACATGAGGCCCGATCCAAATGACATTTTGAATCATTTTTGATAGAGTCCAAAAAATCAATTTTATGATGAAAAACGATGACCCCGGACCTGTCGAACGTTCAAAAAATGGTCAATATTGATGAAATTTTAACATTTAATCTTTTGACTTTAAATAACTGTTGGATGTGAATTGTTACTTTTTCAACTAAAATAAGTGTGTTTAAAGTCATTTCTGTGCCTGAAATTGGCCAAAATTGAAGCTTTTGAGTAAGCGAAAACGCTGTAAAAATGGCAATTTTGGTCACTGTGAGGGTTTAAAAAGTGGTTATTCAACATGAGGCCCGATCCAAATGACATTTTGAATCATTTTTGATAGAGTCCAAAAAATCAATTTTATGATGAAAAACGATGACCCCGGACCTGTCGAACGTTCAGAAAATGGTCAATATTGATGAAATTTTAACATTTAATCTTTTGACTTTAAATGACTGTTGGATGTGAATTATTACTTTTTCAACTAAAATAAGTGTGTTTAAATCATTTCTGTGCCTGAAATTGGTCAAAATTGAAGCTGTTGAGTAAGCGAAAACTCTGTAAAATGGCAATTTTGGTCACTGTAAGGGTTTAAAAAGTGGTTATTCAACATGAGGCCCGATCCAAATAACATTTTGAATCATTTTTGGTAGAGTCCAAAAAATCAATTTTATGATGAAAAACGATGACCCCGGACCTGTCGAACGTTCAAAAAATGGTCAATATTGATGAAATTTTATCATTTAATCTTTTGACTTTAAATGACTGTTGGATGTGAAATATTACTTTTTCAACTAAAATAAGTGTGTTTAAAGTCATTTCTGTGCCTGAAATTGGTCAAAATTGAAGCTTTTGAGTGAGCGAAAACTCTGCAAAAATGGCAATTTTGGTCACTGTGAGGGTTTAAAAAGTGGTTATTCAACATGAGGCCCAATCCAAATGACATTTTGAATCATTTTTGGTAGAATCCAAAAAATCAATTTTATGATGAAAAACGATGACCCCGGACCTGTCGAACGTTCAAAAAATGGTCAATATTGATGAAATTTTAACATTTAATCTTTTGACTTTAAATGACTGTTGGATGTGAATTATAACATTTTCAACTGAAATAAGTGTGTTTAAAGTCATTTCTGTGCCTGAAATTGGTCAAAATTGAAGCTTTTGAGTAAGCGAAAATTCTGTAAAAATGGCAATTTTGGTCACTGTGAGGGTTTAAAAAGTGGTTATTCAACATGAGGCCTGATCCAAATGACATTTTGAATCATTTTTGGTAGAGTCCAAAAAATCAATTTTATGATGAAAAACGATGACCCCGGACCTGTCGAACGTTCAAAAAATGGTCAATATTGATGAAATTTTAACATTTAATCTTTTGACTTTAAATAACTGTTGGATGTGAATTATTACTTTTTCAACTAAAATAAGTGTGTTTAAAGTCATTTCTGTGCCTGAAATTGGCCAAAATTGAAGCTTTTGAGTAAGCGAAAACTCTGTAAAAATGGCAATTTTGGTCAGTGTGAGGGTTTAAAAAGTGGTTATTCAACATGAGGCCCGATCCAAATGACATTTTGAATCATTTTTGGTAGAGTCCAAAAAATCAATTTTATGATGAAAAACGATGACCCCGGACCTGTCGAACGTTCAGAAAATGGTCAATATTGATGAAATTTTAACATTTAATCTTTTGACTTTAAATGACTGTTGGATTTGAATTATTACTTTTTCAACTAAAATAAGTGTGTTTAAAGTAATTTCTGTGCCTGAAATTGGCCAAAATTGAAGCTTTTGAGTAAGCGAAAACTCTGTAAAAATGGCAATTTTGGTCACTGTGAGGGTTTAAAAAGTGGTTATTCAACATGAGGCCCGATCCTAATGACATTTTGAATCATTTTTGGTAGAGTCCAAAAAATCTATTTTATGATGAAAAACGATGACCCCGGACCAGTCGAACGTTCAAAAAATGGTCAATATTGATGAAATTTTAACATTTAATCTTTTGACTTTAAACGACTGTTGGATGTGAATTATAACTTTTTCAACTAAAATAAGTGTGTTTAAATCATTTCTGTGCCTGAAATTGGTCAAAATTGAAGCTTTTGAGTAAGCGAAAACTCTGTAAAATGGCAATTTTGGTCACTGTAAGGGTTTAAAAAGTGGTTTTTCAACATGAGGCCCGATCCAAATAACATTTTGAATCATTTTTGGTAGAGTCCAAAAATCAATTTTATGATGAAAAACGATGACCCCGGACCTGTCGAACGTTCAAAAAATGGTCAATATTGATGAAATTTTAACATTTAATCTTTTGACTTTAAATGACTGTTGGATGTGAATTATTACATTTTCAACTGAAATAAGTGTGTTTAAAGTAATTTCTGTGCCTGAAATTGGTCAAAATTGAAGCTTTTGAGTAAGCAAAAACTCTGTAAAAATGGCAATTTTGGTCACTGTGAGGGTTTAAAAAGTGGTTATTCAACATGAGGCCCGATCCAAATGACATTTTGAATAATTTTTGGTAGAGTCCAAAAAATCTATTTTATGATGAAAAACGATGACCCCGGACCTGTCGAACGTTCAAAAATGTGGTCAATATTGATGAAATTTTAACATTTAATCTTTTGACGTTAAATGACTGTTGGATGTGAATTATTACTTTTTCAACTAAAATAAGTGTGTTTAAAGTCATTTCTGTGCCTAAAATTGGCCAAAATTGAAGCTTTTGAGTAAGCGAAAACTCTGTAAAAATGGCAATTTTGGTCACTGTGAGGGTTTAAAAAGTGGTTATTCAACATGAGGCCCGATCCAAATAACATTTTGAATCATTTTTGGTAGAGTCCAAAAAATCAATTTTATGATGAAAAACGATGACCCCGGACCTGTCGAACGTTCAAAAAATGGTCAATATTGATGAAATTTTAACATTTCATCTTTTGACTTTAAATGACTGTTGGATGTGAATTATTACTTTTTCAACTAAAATAAGTGTGTTTAAATCATTTCTGTGCCTAAAATTGGTCAAAATTGAAGCTTTTGAGTAAGCGAAAACTCTGTAAAATGGCAATTTTGGTCACTGAGAGGGTTTAAAAAGTGGTTATTCAACATGAGGCCCGATCCAAATGACATTTTGAATCATTTTTGGTAGAGTCCAAAAAATCAATTTTATGATGAAAAACGATGACCCAGGACCTGTCGAACATTCAAAAAATGGTCAATATTGATGAAATTTTAACATTTAATCTTTTGACGGTAAATGACTGTTGGATGTGAATTGTTACTTTTTCAACTAAAATAAGTGTGTTTAAAGTCATGTCTCTGCCTGAAATTGGTCAAAATTGAAGCTTTTGAGTAAGCGAAAACTCTGTAAAATGGCAATTTTGGTCACTGTAAGGGTTTAAAAAGTGGTTATTCAACATGAGGCCCGATCCAAATAACATTTTGAATCATTTTTGGTAGAGTCCAAAAAATCAATTTTATGATGAAAAACGATGACCCCGGACCTGTCGAACGTTCAAAAAATGGTCAATATTGATGAAATTTTAACATTTAATCTTTTGACTTTAAATGACTGTTGGATGTGAATTATTACTTTTTCAACTAAAATAAGTGTGTTTAAAGTCATTTCTGTGCCAGAAATTGGTCAAAATTTAAGCTTTTGAGTGAGCGAAAACTGTGTAAAAATGGCAATTTTGGTCACTGTGAGGGTTTAAAAAGTGGTTATTCAACATGAGGCCCGATCCAAATGACATTTTGAATCATTTTTGGTAGAATCCAAAAAATCAATTTTATGATGAAAAACGATGACCCCGGACCTGTCGAACGTTCAAAAAATGGTCAATATTGATGAAATTTTAACATTTAATCTTTTGACTTTAAATAACTGTTGGATGTGAATTATTACTTTTTCAACTAAAATAAGTGTGTTTAAAGTCATTTCTGTGCCTGAAATTGGCCAAAATTGAAGCTTTTGAGTAAGCGAAAACTCTGTAAAAATGGCAATTTTGGTCAGTGTGAGGGTTTAAAAAGTGGTTATTCAACATGAGGCCCGATCCAAATGACATTTTGAATCATTTTTGGTAGAGTCCAAAAAATCAATTTTATGATGAAAAACGATGACCCCGGACCTGTCGAACGTTCAGAAAATGGTCAATATTGATGAAATTTTAACATTTAATCTTTTGACTTTAAATGACTGTTGGATTTGAATTATTACTTTTTCAACTAAAATAAGTGTGTTTAAAGTAATTTCTGTGCCTGAAATTGGCCAAAATTGAAGCTTTTGAGTAAGCGAAAACTCTGTAAAAATGGCAATTTTGGTCACTGTGAGGGTTTAAAAAGTGGTTATTCAACATGAGGCCCGATCCTAATGACATTTTGAATCATTTTTGGTAGAGTCCAAAAAATCAATTTTATGATGAAAAACGATGACCCCGGACCAGTCGAACGTTCAAAAAATGGTCAATATTGATGAAATTTTAACATTTAATCTTTTGACTTTAAACGACTGTTGGATGTGAATTATAACTTTTTCAACTAAAATAAGTGTGTTTAAATCATTTCTGTGCCTGAAATTGGTCAAAATTGAAGCTTTTGAGTAAGCGAAAACTCTGTAAAATGGCAATTTTGGTCACTGTAAGGGTTTAAAAAGTGGTTTTTCAACATGAGGCCCGATCCAAATAACATTTTGAATCATTTTTGGTAGAGTCCAAAAATCAATTTTATGATGAAAAACGATGACCCCGGACCTGTCGAACGTTCAAAAAATGGTCAATATTGATGAAATTTTAACATTTAATCTTTTGACTTTAAATGACTGTTGGATGTGAATTATTACATTTTCAACTGAAATAAGTGTGTTTAAAGTAATTTCTGTGCCTGAAATTGGTCAAAATTGAAGCTTTTGAGTAAGCAAAAACTCTGTAAAAATGGCAATTTTGGTCACTGTGAGGGTTTAAAAAGTGGTTATTCAACATGAGGCCCGATCCAAATGACATTTTGAATAATTTTTGGTAGAGTCCAAAAAATCTATTTTATGATGAAAAACGATGACCCCGGACCTGTCGAACGTTCAAAAATGTGGTCAATATTGATGAAATTTTAACATTTAATCTTTTGACGTTAAATGACTGTTGGATGTGAATTATTACTTTTTCAACTAAAATAAGTGTGTTTAAAGTCATTTCTGTGCCTAAAATTGGCCAAAATTGAAGCTTTTGAGTAAGCGAAAACTCTGTAAAAATGGCAATTTTGGTCACTGTGAGGGTTTAAAAAGTGGTTATTCAACATGAGGCCCGATCCAAATAACATTTTGAATCATTTTTGGTAGAGTCCAAAAAATCAATTTTATGATGAAAAACGATGACCCCGGACCTGTCGAACGTTCAAAAAATGGTCAATATTGATGAAATTTTAACATTTAATCTTTTGACTTTAAATGACTGTTGGATGTGAATTATTACATTTTCAACTAAAATAAATGTGTTTAAAGTCATTTCTGTGCCTGAAATTGGTCAAAATTGAAGCTTTTGAGTAAGCGAAAACTCTGTAAAAATGGCAATTTTGGTCACTGTGAGGGTTTAAAAAGTGGTTATTCAACATGAGGCCCGATCCAAATGACATTTTGAATCATTTTTGGTAGAGTCCAAAAAATCAATTTTATGATGAAAAACGATGGCCCCGGACCTGTCGAACGTTCAGAAAATGGTCAATATTGATGAAATTTTAACATTTAATCTTTTGACTTTAAATGACTGTTGGATGTGAATTATTACTTTTTCAACTAAAATAAGTGTGTTTAAATCATTTCTGTGCCTAAAATTGGTCAAAATTGAAGCTTTTGAGTAAGCGAAAACTCTGTAAAATGGCAATTTTGGTCACTGAGAGGGTTTAAAAAGTGGTTATTCAACATGAGGCCCGATCCAAATGACATTTTGAATCATTTTTGGTAGAGTCCAAAAAATCAATTTTATGATGAAAAACGATGACCCAGGACCTGTCGAACATTCAAAAAATGGTCAATATTGATGAAATTTTAACATTTAATCTTTTGACGGTAAATGACTGTTGGATGTGAATTGTTACTTTTTCAACTAAAATAAGTGTGTTTAAAGTCATGTCTCTGCCTGAAATTGGTCAAAATTGAAGCTTTTGAGTAAGCGAAAACTCTGTAAAATGGCAATTTTGGTCACTGTAAGGGTTTAAAAAGTGGTTATTCAACATGAGGCCCGATCCAAATAACATTTTGAATCATTTTTGGTAGAGTCCAAAAAATCAATTTTATGATGAAAAACGATGACCCCGGACCTGTCGAACGTTCAAAAAATGGTCAATATTGATGAAATTTTAACATTTAATCTTTTGACTTTAAATGACTGTTGGATGTGAATTATTACTTTTTCAACTAAAATAAGTGTGTTTAAAGTCATTTCTGTGCCAGAAATTGGTCAAAATTTAAGCTTTTGAGTGAGCGAAAACTGTGTAAAAATGGCAATTTTGGTCACTGTGAGGGTTTAAAAAGTGGTTATTCAACATGAGGCCCGATCCAAATGACATTTTGAATCATTTTTGGTAGAATCCAAAAAATCAATTTTATGATGAAAAACGATGACCCCGGACCTGTCGAACGTTCAAAAAATGGTCAATATTGATGAAATTTTAACATTTAATCTTTTGACTTTAAATGACTGTTGGATGTGAATTATTACATTTTCAACTGAAATAAGTGTGTTTAATGTCATTTCTGTGCCTGAAATTGGTCAAATTGAAGCTTTTGAGTAAGCGAAAACTCTTAAAAATGGCAATTTTGGTCACTGTGAGGGTTTAAAAAGTGGTTATTCAACATGAGGCCCGATCCAAATGACATTTTGAATCATTTTTGGTAGAGTCCAAAAAATCAATTTTATGATGAAAAACGATGACCCAGGACCTGTCGAACATTCAAAAAATGGTCAATATTGATGAAATTTTAACATTTAATCTTTTGACGGTAAATGACTGTTGGATGTGAATTGTTACTTTTTCAACTAAAATAAGTGTGTTTAAAGTCATGTCTCTGCCTGAAATTGGTCAAAATTGAAGCTTTTGAGTAAGCGAAAACTCTGTAAAATGGCAATTTTGGTCACTGTAAGGGTTTAAAAAGTGGTTATTCAACATGAGGCCCGATCCAAATAACATTTTGAATCATTTTTGGTAGAGTCCAAAAAATCAATTTTATGATGAAAAACGATGACCCCGGACCTGTCGAACGTTCAAAAAATGGTCAATATTGATGAAATTTTAACATTTAATCTTTTGACTTTAAATGACTGTTGGATGTGAATTATTACTTTTTCAACTAAAATAAGTGTGTTTAAAGTCATTTCTGTGCCAGAAATTGGTCAAAATTTAAGCTTTTGAGTGAGCGAAAACTGTGTAAAAATGGCAATTTTGGTCACTGTGAGGGTTTAAAAAGTGGTTATTCAACATGAGGCCCGATCCAAATGACATTTTGAATCATTTTTGGTAGAATCCAAAAAATCAATTTTATGATGAAAAACGATGACCCCGGACCTGTCGAACGTTCAAAAAATGGTCAATATTGATGAAATTTTAACATTTAATCTTTTGACTTTAAATGACTGTTGGATGTGAATTATTACATTTTCAACTGAAATAAGTGTGTTTAATGTCATTTCTGTGCCTGAAATTGGTCAAATTGAAGCTTTTGAGTAAGCGAAAACTCTTAAAAATGGCAATTTTGGTCACTGTGAGGGTTTAAAAAGTGGTTATTCAACATGAGGCCCGATCCAAATGACATTTTGAATCATTTTTGGTAGAGTCCAAAAAATCAATTTTATGATGAAAAACGATGACCCCGGACCTGTCGAACGTTCAGAAAATGGTCAATATTGATGAAATTTTAACATTTAATCTTTTGACTTTAAATGACTGTTGGATGTGAATTATTACTTTTTCAACTAAAATAAGTGTGTTTAAAGTCATTTCTGTGCCTGAAATTGGCCAAAATTGAAGCTTTTGAGTAAGCGAAAACTCTGTAAAAATGGCAATTTTTGTCACTGTGAGGGTTTAAAAAGTGGTTATTCAACATGAGGCCCGATCCAAATGACATTTTGGATAATTTTTGGTAGAGTCCAAAAAATCAATTTTATGATGAAAAAAAAAATGGCAATTTTGGTCACTGTGAGGGTTTAAAAAGTGGTTATTCAACATGAGGCCCGATCCTAATGACATTTTGAATCATTTTTGGTAGAGTCCAAAAAATCAATTTTATGATGAAAAACGATGACCCCTAACCAGTCGAACGTTCAAAAAATGGTCAATATTGATGAAATTTTAACATTTAATCTTTTGACTTTAAATGACTGTTGGATGTGAATTATTACTTTTTCAACTAAAATAAGTGTGTTTAAATAATTTCTGTGCCTGAAATTGGTCAAAATTGAAGCTTTTGAGTAAGCGAAAACTCTGTAAAATGGCAATTTTGGTCACTGTAAGGGTTTAAAAAGTGGTTATTCAACATGAGGCCCGATCCAAATAACATTTTGAATCATTTTTGGTAGAGTCCAAAAAATCAATTTTATGATGAAAAACGATGACCCCGGACCTGTCGAACGTTCAAAAAATGGTCAATATTGATGAAATTTTAACATTTAATCTTTTGACTTTAAATAACTGTTGGATGTGAATTATTACTTTTTCAACTAAAATAAGTGTGTTTAAAGTCATTTCTGTGCCTGAAATTGGCCAAAATTGAAGCTTTTGAGTAGCGAAAACTCTGTAAAAATTGCAATTTTGGTCACTGTGAGGGTTTAAAAAGTGGTTATTCAACATGAGGCCCGATCCAAATGACATTTTGAATCATTTTTGGTAGAGTCCAAAAAATCAATTTTATGATGAAAAACGATGACCCCGGACATGTCGAACGTTCAGAAAATGGTCAATATTGATGAAATTTTAACATTTAATCTTTTGACTTTAAATGACTGTTGGATGTGAATTATTACTTTTTCAACTAAAATAAGTGTGTTTAAAGTCATTTCTGTGCCTGAAATTGGTCAAAATTGAAGCTTTTGAGTAAGCGAAAACTCTGTAAAATGGCAATTTTGGTCACTGTAAGGGTTTAAAAAGTGGTTATTCAACATGAGGCCCGATCCAAATAACATTTTGAATCATTTTTGGTAGAGTCCAAAAAATCAATTTTATGATGAAAAACGATGACCCCGGACCTGTCGAACGTTCAAAAAATGGTCAATATTGATGAAATTTTAACATTTAATCTTTTGACTTTAAATAACTGTTGGATGTGAATTATTACTTTTTCAACTAAAATAAGTGTGTTTAAAGTCATTTCTGTGCCTGAAATTGGCCAAAATTGAAGCTTTTGAGTAAGCGAAAACTCTGTAAAAATGGCAATTTTGGTCACTGTGAGGGTTTAAAAAGTGGTTATTCAACATGAGGCCCGATCCAAATGACATTTTGAATAATTTTTGGTAGAGTCCAAAAAAATCAATTTTATGATGAAAAACGATGACCCCGGACCTGTCGAACGTTCAAAAAATGGTCAATATTGATGAAATTTTAACATTTAATCTTTTGACTTTAAATGACTGTTGGATGTGAATTATTACATTTTCAACTGAAATAAGTGTGTTTAATGTCATTTCTGTGCCTGAAATTGGTCAAATTGAAGCTTTTGAGTAAGCGAAAACTCTTAAAAATGGCAATTTTGGTCACTGTGAGGGTTTAAAAAGTGGTTATTCAACATGAGGCCCGATCCAAATGACATTTTGAATCATTTTTGGTAGAGTCCAAAAAATCAATTTTATGATGAAAAACGATGACCCCGGACCTGTCGAACGTTCAGAAAATGGTCAATATTGATGAAATTTTAACATTTAATCTTTTGACTTTAAATGACTGTTGGATGTGAATTATTACTTTTTCAACTAAAATAAGTGTGTTTAAAGTCATTTCTGTGCCTGAAATTGGTCAAAATTGAAGCTTTTGAGTAAGCGAAAACTCTGTAAAATGGCAATTTTGGTCACTGTAAGGGTTTAAAAAGTGGTTATTCAACATGAGGCCCGATCCAAATAACATTTTGAATCATTTTTGGTAGAGTCCAAAAAATCAATTTTATGATGAAAAACGATGACCCCGGACCTGTCGAACGTTCAAAAAATGGTCAATATTGATGAAATTTTAACATTTAATCTTTTGACTTTAAATAACTGTTGGATGTGAATTATTACTTTTTCAACTAAAATAAGTGTGTTTAAAGTCATTTCTGTGCCTGAAATTGGCCAAAATTGAAGCTTTTGAGTAAGCGAAAACTCTGTAAAAATGGCAATTTTGGTCACTGTGAGGGTTTAAAAAGTGGTTATTCAACATGAGGCCCGATCCAAATGACATTTTGAATAATTTTTGGTAGAGTCCAAAAAAATCAATTTTATGATGAAAAACGATGACCCCGGACCTGTCGAACGTTCAAAAAATGGTCAATATTGATGAAATTTTAACATTTAATCTTTTGACTTTAAATGACTGTTGGATGTGAATTATTACATTTTCAACTGAAATAAGTGTGTTTAATGTCATTTCTGTGCCTGAAATTGGTCAAATTGAAGCTTTTGAGTAAGCGAAAACTCTTAAAAATGGCAATTTTGGTCACTGTGAGGGTTTAAAAAGTGGTTATTCAACATGAGGCCCGATCCAAATGACATTTTGAATCATTTTTGGTAGAGTCCAAAAAATCAATTTTATGATGAAAAACGATGACCCCGGACCTGTCGAACGTTCAGAAAATGGTCAATATTGATGAAATTTTAACATTTAATCTTTTGACTTTAAATGACTGTTGGATGTGAATTATTACTTTTTCAACTAAAATAAGTGTGTTTAAAGTCATTTCTGTGCCTGAAATTGGCCAAAATTGAAGCTTTTGAGTAAGCGAAAACTCTGTAAAAATGGCAATTTTTGTCACTGTGAGGGTTTAAAAAGTGGTTATTCAACATGAGGCCCGATCCAAATAACATTTTGAATCATTTTTGGTAGAGTCCAAAAAATCAATTTTATGATGAAAAACGATGACCCCGGACCTGTCGAACGTTCAAAAAATGGTCAATATTGATGAAATTTTAACATTTAATCTTTTGACTTTAAATAACTGTTGGATGTGAATTATTACTTTTTCAACTAAAATAAGTGTGTTTAAAGTCATTTCTGTGCCTGAAATTGGCCAAAATTGAAGCTTTTGAGTAAGCGAAAACTCTGTAAAAATGGCAATTTTGGTCACTGTGAGGGTTTAAAAAGTGGTTATTCAACATGAGGCCCGATCCAAATGACATTTTGAATCATTTTTGGTAGAGTCCAAAAAATCAATTTTATGATGAAAAACGATGACCCCGGACCTGTCGAACGTTCAGAAAATGGTCAATATTGATGAAATTTTAACATTAAATCTTTTGACTTTAAATGACTGTTGGATGTGAATTATTACTTTTTCAACTAAAATAAGTGTGTTTAAAGTCATTTCTGTGCCTGAAATTGGTCAAAATTGAAGCTTTTGAGTAAGCGAAAACTCTGTAAAAATTGCAATTTTGGTCACTGTGAGGGTTTAAAAAGTGGTTATTCAACATGAGGCCCGATCCAAATGACATTTTGAATCATTTTTGGTAGAGTCCAAAAAATCTATTTTATGATGAAAAACGATGACCCCAGACCTGTCGAACGTTCAGAAAATGGTCAATATTGATAAAATTTTAACATTTAATCTTTTGACTTTAAATGACTGTTGGATGTGAATTATTACTTTTTCAACTAAAATAAGTGTGTTTAAAGTCATTTCTGTGCCTGAAATTGGCCAAAATTGAAGCTTTTGAGTAAGCGAAAACTCTGTAAAAATGGCAATTTTGGTCACTGTGAGGGTTTAAAAAGTGGTTATTCAACATGAGGCCCTATCCAAATGACATTTTGAATCATTTTTGGTAGAGTCCAAAAAATCAATTTTATGATGAAAAACGATGACCCCCGGACCTGTCGAACGTTCAAAAAAGTGGTCAATATTGATGAAATTTTAACATTTAATCTTTTGACTTTAAATGACTGTTGGATGTGAATTATTACTTTTTCAACTAAAATAAGTGTGTTTAAATCATTTCTGTGCCTGAAATTGGTCAAAATTGAAGCTTTTGAGTAAGCGAAAACTCTGTAAAATGGCAATTTTGGTCACTGTAAGGGTTTAAAAAGTGGTTATTCAACATGAGGCCTGATCCAAATGAAATTTTGAATCATTTTTGGTAGAGTCCAAAAAATCAATTTTATGATGAAAAACGATGATCCCGGACCTGTCGAACGTTCAAAAAATGGTCAATATTGATGAAATTTTAACATTTAATCTTTTGACTTTAAATGACTGTTGGATGTGAATTTTTACTTTTTCAACTAAAATAAGTGTGTTTAAAGTCATTTCCGTGCCTGAAATTGGCCAAAATTGAAGCTTTTGAGTAAGCGAAAACTCTGTAAAAATGGCAATTTTGGTCACTGTGAGGGTTTAAAAAGTGGTTATTCAACATGAGGCCCGATCCAAATGACATTTTGAATAATTTTTGGTAGAGTCCAAAAAATCAATTTTATGATGAAAAACGATGACCCCGGACCAGTCGAACGTTCAAAAAAGTGGTCAATATTGATGAAATTTTAACATTTAATCTTTTGACTTTAAATGACTGTTGGATGTGACTTATTACTTTTTCAACTAAAATAAGTGTGTTTAAATCATTTCTGTGCCTGAAATTGGTCAAAATTGAAGCTTTTGAGTAAGCGAAAACTCTGTAAAATGGCAATTTTGGTCACTGTAAGGGTTTAAAAAGTGGTTATTCAACATGAGGCCCGATCCAAATAACATTTTGAATCATTTTTGGTAGAGTCCAAAAAATCTATTTTATGATGAAAAACGATGACCCCGGACCTGTCGAACGTTCAAAAAATGGTCAATATTGATGAAATTTTAACATTTAATCTTTTGACTTTAAATAACTGTTGGATGTGAATTATTACTTTTTCAACTAAAATAAGTGTGTTTAAAGTCATTTCTGTGCCTGAAATTGGCCAAAATTGAAGCTTTTGAGTAAGCGAAAACTCTGTAAAAATGGCAATTTTGGTCACTGTGAGGGTTTAAAAAGTGGTTATTCAACATGAGGCCCGATCCAAATGACATTTTGAATCATTTTTGGTAGAGTCCAAAAAATCAATTTTATGATGAAAAACGATGACCCCGGACCTGTTGAACGTTCAAAAAATGGTCAATATTGATGAAATTTTAACATTTAATCTTTTGACTTTAAATGACTGTTGGATGTGAATTATTACTTTTTCAACTAAAATAAGTGTGTTTAAATCATTTCTGTGCTTGAAATTGGCCAAAATTGAAGCTTTTGAGTAAGCGAAAACTCTGTAAAAATGGCAATTTTGGTCACTGTGAGGGTTTAAAAAGTGGTTATTCAGCATGAGGCCCGATCCAAATGACATTTTGAATCATTTTTGGTAGAATCCAAAAAATCAATTTTATGATGAAAAACGATGACCCCGGACCTGTCGAACGTTCAAAAAATGGTCAATATTGATGAAATTTTAACATTTAATCTTTTGACTTTAAATGACTGTTGGATGTGAATTATTACATTTTCAACTGAAATAAGTGTGTTTAAAGTCATTTCTGTGCCTGAAATTGGTCAAAATTGAAGCTTTTGAGTAAGCGAAAACTCTGTAAAAATGGCAATTTTGGTCACTGTGAGGGTTTAAAAAGTGGTTATTCAACATGAGGCCTGATCCAAATGACATTTTGAATCATTTTTGGTAGAGTCCAAAAAATCAATTTTATGATGAAAAACGATGACCCCGGACCTGTCGAACGTTCAAAAAAGTGGTCAATATTGATGAAATTTTAACATTTAATCTTTTGACTTTAAATGACTGTTGGATGTGAATTATTACTTTTTCAACTAAAATAAGTGTGTTTAAATCATTTCTGTGCCTGAAATTGGTCAAAATTGAAGCTTTTGAGTAAGCGAAAACTCTGTAAAATGGCAATTTTGGTCACTGTAAGGGTTTAAAAAGTGGTTATTCAACATGAGGCCCGATCCAAATGACATTTTGAATAATTTTTGGTAGAGTCCAAAAAATCAATTTTATGATGAAAAACGATGACCCCGGACCTGTCGAACGTTCAGAAAATGGTCAATATTGATGAAATTTTAACATTTAATCTTTTGACTTTAAATGACTGTTGGATTTGAATTATTACTTTTTCAACTAAAATAAGTGTGTTTAAAGTAATTTCTGTGCCTGAAATTGGCCAAAATTGAAGCTTTTGAGTAAGCGAAAACTCTGTAAAATGGCAATTTTGGTCACTGTAAGGGTTTAAAAAGTGGTTATTCAACATGAGGCCCGATCCAAATGACATTTTGAATAATTTTTGGTAGAGTCCAAAAAATCAATTTTATGATGAAAAACGATGACCCCGGACCTGTCGAACGTTCAGAAAATGGTCAATATTGATGAAATTTTAACATTTAATCTTTTGACTTTAAATGACTGTTGGATTTGAATTATTACTTTTTCAACTAAAATAAGTGTGTTTAAAGTAATTTCTGTGCCTGAAATTGGCCAAAATTGAAGCTTTTGAGTAAGCGAAAACTCTGTAAAAATGGCAATTTTGGTCACTGTGAGGGTTTAAAAAGTGGTTATTCAACATGAGGCCCGATCCTAATGACATTTTGAATCATTTTTGGTAGAGTCCAAAAAATCAATTTTATGATGAAAAACGATGACCCCGGACCAGTCGAACGTTCAAAAAATGGTCAATATTGATGAAATTTTAACATTTAATCTTTTGACTTTAAACGACTGTTGGATGTGAATTATTACTTTTTCAACTAAAATAAGTGTGTTTAAATCATTTCTGTGCCTGAAATTGGTCAAAATTGAAGCTTTTGAGTAAGCGAAAACTCTGTAAAATGGCAATTTTGGTCACTGTAAGGGTTTAAAAAGTGGTTTTTCAACATGAGGCCCGATCCAAATAACATTTTGAATCATTTTTGGTAGAGTCCAAAAATCAATTTTATGATGAAAAACGATGACCCCGGACCTGTCGAACGTTCAAAAAATGGTCAATATTGATGAAATTTTAACATTTAATCTTTTGACTTTAAATGACTGTTGGATGTGAATTATTACATTTTCAACTGAAATAAGTGTGTTTAAAGTAATTTCTGTGCCTGAAATTGGTCAAAATTGAAGCTTTTGAGTAAGCAAAAACTCTGTAAAAATGGCAATTCTGGTCACTGTGAGGGTTTAAAAAGTGGTTATTCAACATGAGGCCCGATCCAAATGACATTTTGAATCATTTTTGGTAGAGTCCAAAAAATCTATTTTATGATGAAAAACGATGACCCCGGACCTGTCGAACGTTCAAAAATGTGGTCAATATTGATGAAATTTTAACATTTAATCTTTTGACGTTAAATGACTGTTGGATGTGAATTATTACTTTTTCAACTAAAATAAGTGTGTTTAAAGTAATTTCCGTGCCTGAAATTGGCCAAAATTGAAGCTTTTGAGTAAGCGAAAACTCTGTAAAAATGGCAATTTTGGTCACTGTGAGGGTTTAAAAAGTGGTTATTCAACATGAGGCCCGATCCTAATGACATTTTGAATCATTTTTGGTAGAGTCCAAAAAATCAATTTTATGATGAAAAACGATGACCCCGGACCGAACGTTCAAAAAATGGTCAATATTGATGAAATTTTAACATTTAATCTTTTGACTTTAAACGACTGTTGGATGTGAATTATTACTTTTTCAACTAAAATAAGTGTGTTTAAATCATTTCTGTGCCTGAAATTGGTCAAAATTGAAGCTTTTCAGTAAGCGAAAACTCTGTAAAATGGCAATTTTGGTCACTGTAAGGGTTTAAAAAGTGGTTTTTCAACATGAGGCCCGATCCAAATAACATTTTGAATCATTTTTGGTAGAGTCCAAAAATCTATTTTATGATGAAAAACGATGACCCCGGACCTGTCGAACGTTCAAAAAATGGTCAATATTGATGAAATTTTAACATTTAATCTTTTGACTTTAAATGACTGTTGGTTGTGAATTATTACATTTTCAACTGAAATAAGTGTGTTTAAAGTAATTTCTGTGCCTGAAATTGGTCAAAATTGAAGCTTTTGAGTAAGCAAAAACTCTGTAAAAATGGCAATTTTGGTCACTGTGAGGGTTTAAAAAGTGGTTATTCAACATGAGGCCCGATCCAAATGACATTTTGAATCATTTTTGGTAGAGTCCAAAAAATCTATTTTATGATGAAAAACGATGACCCCGGACCTGTCGAACGTTCAAAAAAGTGGTCAATATTGATGAAATTTTAACATTTAATCTTTTGACGTTAAATGACTGTTGGATGTGAATTATTACTTTTTCAACTAAAATAAGTGTGTTTAAAGTCATTTCTGTGCCTAAAATTGGCCAAAATTGAAGCTTTTGAGTAAGCGAAAACTCTGTAAAAATGGCAATTTTGGTCACTGTGAGGGTTTAAAAAGTGGTTATTCAACATGAGGCCCGATCCAAATAACATTTTGAATCATTTTTGGTAGAGTCCAAAAAATCAATTTTATGATGAAAAACGATGACCCCGGACCTGTCGAACGTTCAAAAAATGGTCAATATTGATGAAATTTTAACATTTAATCTTTTGACTTTAAATGACTGTTGGATGTGAATTATTACATTTTCAACTAAAATAAATGTGTTTAAAGTCATTTCTGTGCCTGAAATTGGTCAAAATTGAAGCTTTTGAGTAAGCGAAAACTCTGTAAAAATGGCAATTTTGGTCACTGTGAGGGTTTAAAAAGTGGTTATTCAACATGAAGCCCGATCCAAATGACATTTTGAATCATTTTTGGTAGAGTCCAAAAAATCAATTTTATGATGAAAAACGATGACCCCCGGACCTGTCGAACGTTCAAAAAATGGTCAATATTGATGAAATTTTAACATTTAATCTTTTGACTTTAAATAACTGTTGGATGTGAATTGTTACTTTTTCAACTAAAATAAGTGTGTTTAAAGTCATTTCTGTGCCTGAAATTGGTCAAAATTGAAGCTTTTGAGTGAGCGAAAACTCTGTAAAAATGGCAATTTTGGTCACTGTGAGGGTTTAAAAAGTGGTTATTCAACATGAGGCCCGATCCAAATGACATTTTGAATCATTTTTGGTAGAATCCAAAAAATCAATTTTATGATGAAAAACGATGACCCCGGACCTGTCGAACGTTCAAAAAATGGTCAATATTGATGAAATTTTAACATTTAATCTTTTGACTTTAAATGACTGTTGGATGTGAATTATAACATTTTCAACTGAAATAAGTGTGTTTAAAGTCATTTCTGTGCCTGAAATTGGTCAAAATTGAAGCTTTTGAGTAAGCGAAAATTCTGTAAAAATGGCAATTTTGGTCACTGTGAGGGTTTAAAAAGTGGTTATTCAACATGAGGCCTGATCCAAATGACATTTTGAATCATTTTTGGTAGAGTCCAAAAAATCAATTTTATGATGAAAAACGATGACCCCGGACCTGTCGAACGTTCAAAAAAATGGTCAATATTGATGAAATTTTAACATTTAATCTTTTGACTTTAAATAACTGTTGGATGTGAATTATTACTTTTTCAACTAAAATAAGTGTGTTTAAAGTCATTTCTGTGCCTGAAATTGGCCAAAATTGAAGCTTTTGAGTAAGCGAAAACTCTGTAAAAATGGCAATTTTGGTCAGTGTGAGGGTTTAAAAAGTGGTTATTCAACATGAGGCCCGATCCAAATGACATTTTGAATCATTTTTGGTAGAGTCCAAAAAATCAATTTTATGATGAAAAACGATGACCCCGGACCTGTCGAACGTTCAGAAAATGGTCAATATTGATGAAATTTTAACATTTAATCTTTTGACTTTAAATGACTGTTGGATTTGAATTATTACTTTTTCAACTAAAATAAGTGTGTTTAAAGTAATTTCTGTGCCTGAAATTGGCCAAAATTGAAGCTTTTGAGTAAGCGAAAACTCTGTAAAAATGGCAATTTTGGTCACTGTGAGGGTTTAAAAAGTGGTTATTCAACATGAGGCCCGATCCTAATGACATTTTGAATCATTTTTGGTAGAGTCCAAAAAATCAATTTTATGATGAAAAACGATGACCCCGGACCAGTCGAACGTTCAAAAAATGGTCAATATTGATGAAATTTTAACATTTAATCTTTTGACTTTAAACGACTGTTGGATGTGAATTATTACTTTTTCAACTAAAATAAGTGTGTTTAAATCATTTCTGTGCCTGAAATTGGTCAAAATTGAAGCTTTTCAGTAAGCGAAAACTCTGTAAAATGGCAATTTTGGTCACTGTAAGGGTTTAAAAAGTGGTTTTTCAACATGAGGCCCGATCCAAATAACATTTTGAATCATTTTTGGTAGAGTCCAAAAATCTATTTTATGATGAAAAACGATGACCCCGGACCTGTCGAACGTTCAAAAAATGGTCAATATTGATGAAATTTTAACATTTAATCTTTTGACTTTAAATGACTGTTGGATGTGAATTATTACATTTTCAACTGAAATAAGTGTGTTTAAAGTAATTTCTGTGCCTGAAATTGGTCAAAATTGAAGCTTTTGAGTAAGCAAAAACTCTGTAAAAATGGCAATTTTGGTCACTGTGAGGGTTTAAAAAGTGGTTATTCAACATGAGGCCCGATCCAAATGACATTTTGAATCATTTTTGGTAGAGTCCAAAAAATCTATTTTATGATGAAAAACGATGACCCCGGACCTGTCGAACGTTCAAAAAAGTGGTCAATATTGATGAAATTTTAACATTTAATCTTTTGACGTTAAATGACTGTTGGATGTGAATTATTACTTTTTCAACTAAAATAAGTGTGTTTAAAGTCATTTCTGTGCCTAAAATTGGCCAAAATTGAAGCTTTTGAGTAAGCGAAAACTCTGTAAAAATGGCAATTTTGGTCACTGTGAGGGTTTAAAAAGTGGTTATTCAACATGAGGCCCGATCCAAATAACATTTTGAATCATTTTTAGTAGAGTCCAAAAAATCAATTTTATGATGAAAAACGATGACCCCGGACCTGTCGAACGTTCAAAAAATGGTCAATATTGATGAAATTTTAACATTTAATCTTTTGACTTTAAATGACTGTTGGATGTGAATTATTACATTTTCAACTAAAATAAATGTGTTTAAAGTCATTTCTGTGCCTGAAATTGGTCAAAATTGAAGCTTTTGAGTAAGCGAAAACTCTGTAAAAATGGCAATTTTGGTCACTGTGAGGGTTTAAAAAGTGGTTATTCAACATGAAGCCCGATCCAAATGACATTTTGAATCATTTTTGGTAGAGTCCAAAAAATCAATTTTATGATGAAAAACGATGACCCCGGACCTGTCGAACGTTCAAAAAATGGTCAATATTGATGAAATTTTAACATTTAATCTTTTGACTTTAAATAACTGTTGGATGTGAATTGTTACTTTTTCAACTAAAATAAGTGTGTTTAAAGTCATTTCTGTGCCTGAAATTGGCCAAAATTGAAGCTTTTGAGTAAGCGAAAACGCTGTAAAAATGGCAATTTTGGTCACTGTGAGGGTTTAAAAAGTGGTTATTCAACATGAGGCCCGATCCAAATGACATTTTGAATCATTTTTGATAGAGTCCAAAAAATCAATTTTATGATGAAAAACGATGACCCCGGACCTGTCGAACGTTCAGAAAATGGTCAATATTGATGAAATTTTAACATTTAATCTTTTGACTTTAAATGACTGTTGGATGTGAATTATTACTTTTTCAACTAAAATAAGTGTGTTTAAATCATTTCTGTGCCTGAAATTGGTCAAAATTGAAGCTGTTGAGTAAGCGAAAACTCTGTAAAATGGCAATTTTGGTCACTGTAAGGGTTTAAAAAGTGGTTATTCAACATGAGGCCCGATCCAAATAACATTTTGAATCATTTTTGGTAGAGTCCAAAAAATCAATTTTATGATGAAAAACGATGACCCCGGACCTGTCGAATGTTCAAAAAATGGTCAATATTGATGAAATTTTATCATTTAATCTTTTGACTTTAAATGACTGTTGGATGTGAAATATTACTTTTTCAACTAAAATAAGTGTGTTTAAAGTCATTTCTGTGCCTGAAATTGGTCAAAATTGAAGCTTTTGAGTGAGCGAAAACTCTGCAAAAATGGCAATTTTGGTCACTGTGAGGGTTTAAAAAGTGATTATTCAACATGAGGCCCGATCCAAATGACATTTTGAATCATTTTTGGTAGAATCCAAAAAATCAATTTTATGATGAAAAACGATGACCCCGGACCTGTCGAACGTTCAAAAAATGGTCAATATTGATGAAATTTTAACATTTAATCTTTTGACTTTAAATGACTGTTGGATGTGAATTATAACATTTTCAACTGAAATAAGTGTGTTTAAAGTCATTTCTGTGCCTGAAATTGGTCAAAATTGAAGCTTTTGAGTAAGCGAAAATTCTGTAAAAATGGCAATTTTGGTCACTGTGAGGGTTTAAAAAGTGGTTATTCAACATGAGGCCTGATCCAAATGACATTTTGAATCATTTTTGGTAGAGTCCAAAAAATCAATTTTATGATGAAAAACGATGACCCCGGACCTGTCGAACGTTCAAAAAATGGTCAATATTGATGAAATTTTAACATTTAATCTTTTGACTTTAAATAACTGTTGGATGTGAATTATTACTTTTTCAACTAAAATAAGTGTGTTTAAAGTCATTTCTGTGCCTGAAATTGGCCAAAATTGAAGCTTTTGAGTAAGCGAAAACTCTGTAAAAATGGCAATTTTGGTCAGTGTGAGGGTTTAAAAAGTGGTTATTCAACATGAGGCCCGATCCAAATGACATTTTGAATCATTTTTGGTAGAGTCCAAAAAATCAATTTTATGATGAAAAACGATGACCCCGGACCTGTCGAACGTTCAGAAAATGGTCAATATTGATGAAATTTTAACATTTAATCTTTTGACTTTAAATGACTGTTGGATTTGAATTATTACTTTTTCAACTAAAATAAGTGTGTTTAAAGTAATTTCTGTGCCTGAAATTGGCCAAAATTGAAGCTTTTGAGTAAGCGAAAACTCTGTAAAAATGGCAATTTTGGTCACTGTGAGGGTTTAAAAAGTGGTTATTCAACATGAGGCCCGATCCTAATGACATTTTGAATCATTTTTGGTAGAGTCCAAAAAATCAATTTTATGATGAAAAACGATGACCCCGGACCAGTCGAACGTTCAAAAAATGGTCAATATTGATGAAATTTTAACATTTAATCTTTTGACTTTAAACGACTGTTGGATGTGAATTATTACTTTTTCAACTAAAATAAGTGTGTTTAAATCATTTCTGTGCCTGAAATTGGTCAAAATTGAAGCTTTTGAGTAAGCGAAAACTCTGTAAAATGGCAATTTTGGTCACTGTAAGGGTTTAAAAAGTGGTTTTTCAACATGAGGCCCGATCCAAATAACATTTTGAATCATTTTTGGTAGAGTCCAAAAATCAATTTTATGATGAAAAACGATGACCCCGGACCTGTCGAACGTTCAAAAAATGGTCAATATTGATGAAATTTTAACATTTAATCTTTTGACTTTAAATGACTGTTGGATGTGAATTATTACATTTTCAACTGAAATAAGTGTGTTTAAAGTAATTTCTGTGCCTGAAATTGGTCAAAATTGAAGCTTTTGAGTAAGCAAAAACTCTGTAAAAATGGCAATTTTGGTCACTGTGAGGGTTTAAAAAGTGGTTATTCAACATGAGGCCCGATCCAAATGACATTTTGAATCATTTTTGGTAGAGTCCAAAAAATCTATTTTATGATGAAAAACGATGACCCCGGACCTGTCGAACGTTCAAAAATGTGGTCAATATTGATGAAATTTTAACATTTAATCTTTTGACGTTAAATGACTGTTGGATGTGAATTATTACTTTTTCAACTAAAATAAGTGTGTTTAAAGTCATTTCTGTGCCTAAAATTGGCCAAAATTGAAGCTTTTGAGTAAGCGAAAACTCTGTAAAAATGGCAATTTTGGTCACTGTGAGGGTTTAAAAAGTGGTTATTCAACATGAGGCCCGATCCAAATAACATTTTGAATCATTTTTGGTAGAGTCCAAAAAATCAATTTTATGATGAAAAACGATGACCCCGGACCTGTCGAACGTTCAAAAAATGGTCAATATTGATGAAATTTTAACATTTAATCTTTTGACTTTAAATGACTGTTGGATGTGAATTATTACATTTTCAACTAAAATAAATGTGTTTAAAGTCATTTCTGTGCCTGAAATTGGTCAAAATTGAAGCTTTTGAGTAAGCGAAAACTGTGTAAAAATGGCAATTTTGGTCACTGTGAGGGTTTAAAAAGTGGTTATTCAACATGAGGCCCGATCCAAATGACATTTTGAATCATTTTTGGTAGAGTTCAAAAAATCAATTTTATGATGAAAAACGATGGCCCCGGACCTGTCGAACGTTCAGAAAATGGTCAATATTGATGAAATTTTAACATTTAATCTTTTGACTTTAAATGACTGTTGGATGTGAATTATTACTTTTTCAACTAAAATAAGTGTGTTTAAATCATTTCTGTGCCTAAAATTGGTCAAAATTGAAGCTTTTGAGTAAGCGAAAACTCTGTAAAATGGCAATTTTGGTCACTGAGAGGGTTTAAAAAGTGGTTATTCAACATGAGGCCCGATCCAAATGACATTTTGAATCATTTTTGGTAGAGTCCAAAAAATCAATTTTATGATGAAAAACGATGACCCCGGACCTGTCGAACGTTCAAAAAATGGTCAATATTGATGAAATTTTAACATTTAATCTTTTGACTTTAAATAACTGTTGGATGTGAATTGTTACTTTTTCAACTAAAATAAGTGTGTTTAAAGTCATTTCTGTGCCTGAAATTGGCCAAAATTGAAGCTTTTGAGTAAGCGAAAACGCTGTAAAAATGGCAATTTTGGTCACTGTGAGGGTTTAAAAAGTGGTTATTCAACATGAGGCCCGATCCAAATGACATTTTGAATCATTTTTGATAGAGTCCAAAAAATCAATTTTATGATGAAAAACGATGACCCCGGACCTGTCGAACGTTCAAAAAATGGTCAATATTGATGAAATTTTAACATTTAATCTTTTGACTTTAAATAACTGTTGGATGTGAATTGTTACTTTTTCAACTAAAATAAGTGTGTTTAAAGTCATTTCTGTGCCTGAAATTGGCCAAAATTGAAGCTTTTGAGTAAGCGAAAACGCTGTAAAAATGGCAATTTTGGTCACTGTGAGGGTTTAAAAAGTGGTTATTCAACATGAGGCCCGATCCAAATGACATTTTGAATCATTTTTGATAGAGTCCAAAAAATCAATTTTATGATGAAAAACGATGACCCCGGACCTGTCGAACGTTCAGAAAATGGTCAATATTGATGAAATTTTAACATTTAATCTTTTGACTTTAAATGACTGTTGGATGTGAATTATTACTTTTTCAACTAAAATAAGTGTGTTTAAATCATTTCTGTGCCTGAAATTGGTCAAAATTGAAGCTGTTGAGTAAGCGAAAACTCTGTAAAATGGCAATTTTGGTCACTGTAAGGGTTTAAAAAGTGGTTATTCAACATGAGGCCCGATCCAAATAACATTTTGAATCATTTTTGGTAGAGTCCAAAAAATCAATTTTATGATGAAAAACGATGACCCCGGACCTGTCGAACGTTCAAAAAATGGTCAATATTGATGAAATTTTATCATTTAATCTTTTGACTTTAAATGACTGTTGGATGTGAAATATTACTTTTTCAACTAAAATAAGTGTGTTTAAAGTCATTTCTGTGCCTGAAATTGGTCAAAATTGAAGCTTTTGAGTGAGCGAAAACTCTGCAAAAATGGCAATTTTGGTCACTGTGAGGGTTTAAAAAGTGGTTATTCAACATGAGGCCCGATCCAAATGACATTTTGAATCATTTTTGGTAGAATCCAAAAAATCAATTTTATGATGAAAAACGATGACCCCGGACCTGTCGAACGTTCAAAAAATGGTCAATATTGATGAAATTTTAACATTTAATCTTTTGACTTTAAATGACTGTTGGATGTGAATTATAACATTTTCAACTGAAATAAGTGTGTTTAAAGTCATTTCTGTGCCTGAAATTGGTCAAAATTGAAGCTTTTGAGTAAGCGAAAATTCTGTAAAAATGGCAATTTTGGTCACTGTGAGGGTTTAAAAAGTGGTTATTCAACATGAGGCCTGATCCAAATGACATTTTGAATCATTTTTGGTAGAGTCCAAAAAATCAATTTTATGATGAAAAACGATGACCCCGGACCTGTCGAACGTTCAAAAAATGGTCAATATTGATGAAATTTTAACATTTAATCTTTTGACTTTAAATAACTGTTGGATGTGAATTATTACTTTTTCAACTAAAATAAGTGTGTTTAAAGTCATTTCTGTGCCTGAAATTGGCCAAAATTGAAGCTTTTGAGTAAGCGAAAACTCTGTAAAAATGGCAATTTTGGTCAGTGTGAGGGTTTAAAAAGTGGTTATTCAACATGAGGCCCGATCCAAATGACATTTTGAATCATTTTTGGTAGAGTCCAAAAAATCAATTTTATGATGAAAAACGATGACCCCGGACCTGTCGAACGTTCAGAAAATGGTCAATATTGATGAAATTTTAACATTTAATCTTTTGACTTTAAATGACTGTTGGATTTGAATTATTACTTTTTCAACTAAAATAAGTGTGTTTAAAGTAATTTCTGTGCCTGAAATTGGCCAAAATTGAAGCTTTTGAGTAAGCGAAAACTCTGTAAAAATGGCAATTTTGGTCACTGTGAGGGTTTAAAAAGTGGTTATTCAACATGAGGCCCGATCCTAATGACATTTTGAATCATTTTTGGTAGAGTCCAAAAAATCAATTTTATGATGAAAAACGATGACCCCGGACCAGTCGAACGTTCAAAAAATGGTCAATATTGATGAAATTTTAACATTTAATCTTTTGACTTTAAACGACTGTTGGATGTGAATTATTACTTTTTCAACTAAAATAAGTGTGTTTAAATCATTTCTGTGCCTGAAATTGGTCAAAATTGAAGCTTTTGAGTAAGCGAAAACTCTGTAAAATGGCAATTTTGGTCACTGTAAGGGTTTAAAAAGTGGTTTTTCAACATGAGGCCCGATCCAAATAACATTTTGAATCATTTTTGGTAGAGTCCAAAAATCAATTTTATGATGAAAAACGATGACCCCGGACCTGTCGAACGTTCAAAAAATGGTCAATATTGATGAAATTTTAACATTTAATCTTTTGACTTTAAATGACTGTTGGATGTGAATTATTACATTTTCAACTGAAATAAGTGTGTTTAAAGTAATTTCTGTGCCTGAAATTGGTCAAAATTGAAGCTTTTGAGTAAGCAAAAACTCTGTAAAAATGGCAATTTTGGTCACTGTGAGGGTTTAAAAAGTGGTTATTCAACATGAGGCCCGATCCAAATGACATTTTGAATAATTTTTGGTAGAGTCCAAAAAATCTATTTTATGATGAAAAACGATGACCCCGGACCTGTCGAACGTTCAAAAATGTGGTCAATATTGATGAAATTTTAACATTTAATCTTTTGACGTTAAATGACTGTTGGATGTGAATTATTACTTTTTCAACTAAAATAAGTGTGTTTAAAGTCATTTCTGTGCCTAAAATTGGCCAAAATTGAAGCTTTTGAGTAAGCGAAAACTCTGTAAAAATGGCAATTTTGGTCACTGTGAGGGTTTAAAAAGTGGTTATTCAACATGAGGCCCGATCCAAATAACATTTTGAATCATTTTTGGTAGAGTCCAAAAAATCAATTTTATGATGAAAAACGATGACCCCGACCTGTCGAACGTTCAAAAAATGGTCAATATTGATGAAATTTTAACATTTAATCTTTTGACTTTAAATGACTGTTGGATGTGAATTATTACATTTTCAACTAAAATAAATGTGTTTAAAGTCATTTCTGTGCCTGAAATTGGTCAAAATTGAAGCTTTTGAGTAAGCGAAAACTCTGTAAAAATGGCAATTTTGGTCACTGTGAGGGTTTAAAAAGTGGTTATTCAACATGAGGCCCGATCCAAATGACATTTTGAATCATTTTTGGTAGAGTCCAAAAAATCAATTTTATGATGAAAAACGATGTCCCCGGACCTGTCGAACGTTCAAAAAATGGTCAATATTGATGAAATTTTAACATTTAATCTTTTGACTTTAAATGACTGTTGGATGTGAATTTTTACTTTTTCAACTAAAATAAGTGTGTTTAAAGTCATTTCTGTGCCTGAAATTGGCCAAAATTGAAGCTTTTGAGTAAGCGAAAACTCTGTAAAAATGGCAATTTTGGTCACTGTGAGGGTTTAAAAAGTGGTTATTCAACATGAGGCCCGATCCAAATGACATTTTGAATAATTTTTGGTAGAGTCCAAAAAATCAATTTTATGATGAAAAACGATGACCCCGGACCAGTCGAACGTTCAAAAAAGTGGTCAATATTGATGAAATTTTAACATTTAATCTTTTGACTTTAAATGACTGTTGGATGTGACTTATTACTTTTTCAACTAAAATAAGTGTGTTTAAATCATTTCTGTGCCTGAAATTGGTCAAAATTGAAGCTTTTGAGTAAGCGAAAACTCTGTAAAATGGCAATTTTGGTCACTGTAAGGGTTTAAAAAGTGGTTATTCAACATGAGGCCCGATCCAAATAACATTTTGAATCATTTTTGGTAGAGTCCAAAAAATCTATTTTATGATGAAAAACGATGACCCCGGACCTGTCGAACGTTCAAAAAATGGTCAATATTGATGAAATTTTAACATTTAATCTTTTGACTTTAAATAACTGTTGGATGTGAATTATTACTTTTTCAACTAAAATAAGTGTGTTTAAAGTCATTTCTGTGCCTGAAATTGGCCAAAATTGAAGCTTTTGAGTAAGCGAAAACTCTGTAAAAATGGCAATTTTGGTCACTGTGAGGGTTTAAAAAGTGGTTATTCAACATGAGGCCCGATCCAAATGACATTTTGAATCATTTTTGGTAGAGTCCAAAAAATCAATTTTATGATGAAAAACGATGACCCCGGACCTGTTGAACGTTCAAAAAATGGTCAATATTGATGAAATTTTAACATTTAATCTTTTGACTTTAAATGACTGTTGGATGTGAATTATTACTTTTTCAACTAAAATAAGTGTGTTTAAATCATTTCTGTGCTTGAAATTGGCCAAAATTGAAGCTTTTGAGTAAGCGAAAACTCTGTAAAAATGGCAATTTTGGTCACTGTGAGGGTTTAAAAAGTGGTTATTCAGCATGAGGCCCGATCCAAATGACATTTTGAATCATTTTTGGTAGAATCCAAAAAATCAATTTTATGATGAAAAACGATGACCCCGGACCTGTCGAACGTTCAAAAAATGGTCAATATTGATGAAATTTTAACATTTAATCTTTTGACTTTAAATGACTGTTGGATGTGAATTATTACATTTTCAACTGAAATAAGTGTGTTTAAAGTCATTTCTGTGCCTGAAATTGGTCAAAATTGAAGCTTTTGAGTAAGCGAAAACTCTGTAAAAATGGCAATTTTGGTCACTGTGAGGGTTTAAAAAGTGGTTATTCAACATGAGGCCTGATCCAAATGACATTTTGAATCATTTTTGGTAGAGTCCAAAAAATCAATTTTATGATGAAAAACGATGACCCCGGACCTGTCGAACGTTCAAAGAATGGTCAATATTGATGAAATTTTAACATTTAATCTTTTGACTTTAAATAACTGTTGGATGTGAATTATTACTTTTTCAACTAAAATAAGTGTGTTTAAAGTCATTTCTGTGCCTGAAATTGGCCAAAATTGAAGCTTTTGAGTAAGCGAAAACTCTGTAAAAATGGCAATTTTGGTCACTGTGAGGGTTTAAAAAGTGGTTATTCAACATGAGGCCCGATCCAAATGACATTTTGAATCATTTTTGGTAGAGTCCAAAAAATCAATTTTATGATGAAAAACGATGACCCCGGACCTGTCGAACGTTCAAAAAAGTGGTCAATATTGATGAAATTTTAACATTTAATCTTTTGACTTTAAATGACTGTTGGATGTGAATTATTACTTTTTCAACTAAAATAAGTGTGTTTAAATCATTTCTGTGCCTGAAATTGGTCAAAATTGAAGCTTTTGAGTAAGCGAAAACTCTGTAAAATGGCAATTTTGGTCACTGTAAGGGTTTAAAAAGTGGTTATTCAACATGAGGCCCGATCCAAATAACATTTTGAATCATTTTTGGTAGAGTCCAAAAAATCAATTTTATGATGAAAAACAATGACCCCGGACCTGTCGAACGTTCAAAAAATGGTCAATATTGATGAAATTTTAACATTTAATCTTTTGACTTTAAATAACTGTTGGATGTGAATTATTACTTTTTCAACTAAAATAAGTGTGTTTAAAGTCATTTCTGTGCCTGAAATTGGCCAAAATTGAAGCTTTTGAGTAAGCGAAAACACTGTAAAAATGGCAATTTTGGTCACTGTGAGGGTTTAAAAAGTGGTTATTCAACATGAGGCCCGATCCAAATGACATTTTGAATCATTTTTGGTAGAGTCCAAAAAATCAATTTTATGATGAAAAACGATGACCCCGGACCTGTCGAACGTTCAGAAAATGGTCAATATTGATGAAATTTTAACATTTAATCTTTTGACTTTAAATGACTGTTGGATGTGAATTATTACTTTTTCAACTAAAATAAGTGTGTTTAAATCATTTCTGTGCCTGAAATTGGTCAAAATTGAAGCTTTTGAGTAAGCGAAAACTCTGTAAAATGGCAATTTTGGTCACTGTAAGGGTTTAAAAAGTGGTTATTCAACATGAGGCCCGATCCAAATAACATTTTGAATCATTTTTGGTAGAGTCCAAAAAATCAATTTTATGATGAAAAACGATGACTCCGGACCTGTCGAACGTTCAAAAAATGGTCAATATTGATGAAATTTTATCATTTAATCTTTTGACTTTAAATGACTGTTGGATGTGAATTATTACTTTTTCAACTAAAATAAGTGTGTTTAAATCATTTCTGTGCCTGAAATTGGTCAAAATTGAAGCTTTTGAGTAAGCGAAAACTCTGTAAAATGGCAGTTTTGGTCACTGTAAGGGTTTAAAAAGTGGTTATTCAACATGAGGCCCGATCCAAATAACATTTTGAATCATTTTTGGTAGAGTCCAAAAAATCAATTTTATGATGAAAAACGATGACCCCGGACCTGTCGAACGTTCAGAAAATGGTCAATATTGATGAAATTTTAACATTTAATCTTTTGACTTTAAATGACTGTTGGATGTGAATTATTACTTTTTCAACTAAAATAAGTGTGTTTAAATCATTTCTGTGCCTGAAATTGGTCAAAATTGAAGCTGTTGAGTAAGCGAAAACTCTGTAAAATGGCAATTTTGGTCACTGTAAGGGTTTAAAAAGTGGTTATTCAACATGAGGCCCGATCCAAATAACATTTTGAATCATTTTTGGTAGAGTCCAAAAAATCTATTTTATGATGAAAAACGATGACCCCGGACCTGTCGAACGTTCAAAAAATGGTCAATATTGATGAAATTTTATCATTTAATCTTTTGACTTTAAATGACTGTTGGATGTGAATTATTACTTTTTCAACTAAAATAAGTGTGTTTAAAGTCATTTCTGTGCCTGAAATTGGTCAAAATTGAAGCTTTTGAGTGAGCGAAAACTCTGTAAAAATGGCAATTTTGGTCACTGTGAGGGTTTAAAAAGTGGTTATTCAACATGAGGCCCGATCCAAATGACATTTTGAATCATTTTTGGTAGAATCCAAAAAATCAATTTTATGATGAAAAACGATGACCCCGGACCTGTCGAACGTTCAAAAAATGGTCAATATTGATGAAATTTTAACATTTAATCTTTTGACTTTAAATGACTGTTGGATGTGAATTATAACATTTTCAACTGAAATAAGTGTGTTTAAAGTCATTTCTGTGCCTGAAATTGGTCAAAATTGAAGCTTTTGAGTAAGCGAAAATTCTGTAAAAATGGCAATTTTGGTCACTGTGAGGGTTTAAAAAGTGGTTATTCAACATGAGGCCTGATCCAAATGACATTTTGAATCATTTTTGGTAGAGTCCAAAAAATCAATTTTATGATGAAAAACGATGACCCCGGACCTGTCGAACGTTCAAAAAATGGTCAATATTGATGAAATTTTAACATTTAATCTTTTGACTTTAAATAACTGTTGGATGTGAATTATTACTTTTTCAACTAAAATAAGTGTGTTTAAAGTCATTTCTGTGCCTGAAATTGGCCAAAATTGAAGCTTTTGAGTAAGCGAAAACTCTGTAAAAATGGCAATTTTGGTCAGTGTGAGGGTTTAAAAAGTGGTTATTCAACATGAGGCCCGATCCAAATGACATTTTGAATCATTTTTGGTAGAGTCCAAAAAATCAATTTTATGATGAAAAACGATGACCCCGGACCTGTCGAACGTTCAGAAAATGGTCAATATTGATGAAATTTTAACATTTAATCTTTTGACTTTAAATGACTGTTGGGTTTGAATTATTACTTTTTCAACTAAAATAAGTGTGTTTAAAGTAATTTCTGTGCCTGAAATTGGCCAAAATTGAAGCTTTTGAGTAAGCGAAAACTCTGTAAAAATGGCAATTTTGGTCACTGTGAGGGTTTAAAAAGTGGTTATTCAACATGAGGCCCGATCCTAATGACATTTTGAATCATTTTTGGTAGAGTCCAAAAAATCAATTTTATGATGAAAAACGATGACCCCGGACCAGTCGAACGTTCAAAAAATGGTCAATATTGATGAAATTTTAACATTTAATCTTTTGACTTTAAACGACTGTTGGATGTGAATTATTACTTTTTCAACTGAAATAAGTGTGTTTAAATCATTTCTGTGCCTGAAATTGGTCAAAATTGAAGCTTTTGAGTAAGCGAAAACTCTGTAAAATGGCAATTTTGGTCACTGTAAGGGTTTAAAAAGTGGTTTTTCAACATGAGGCCCGATCCAAATAACATTTTGAATCATTTTTGGTAGAGTCCAAAAATCAATTTTATGATGAAAAACGATGACCCCGGACCTGTCGAACGTTCAAAAAATGGTCAATATTGAGGAAATTTTAACATTTAATCTTTTGACTTTAAATGACTGTTGGATGTGAATTATTACATTTTCAACTAAAATAAATGTGTTTAAAGTCATTTCTGTGCCTGAAATTGGTCAAAATTGAAGTTTTTGAGTAAGCGAAAACTCTGTAAAAATGGCAATTTTGGTCACTGTGAGGGTTTAAAAAGTGGTTATTCAACATGAGGCCCGATCCAAATGACATTTTGAATAATTTTTGGTAGAGTCCAAAAAATCAATTTTATGATGAAAAACGATGACCCCGGACCAGTCGAACGTTCAAAAAAGTGGTCAATATTGATGAAATTTTAACATTTAATCTTTTGACTTTAAATGACTGTTGGATGTGACTTATTACTTTTTCAACTAAAATAAGTGTGTTTAAATCATTTCTGTGCCTGAAATTGGTCAAAATTGAAGCTTTTGAGTAAGCGAAAACTCAGTAAAATGGCAATTTTGGTCACTGTAAGGGTTTAAAAAGTGGTTATTCAACATGAGGCCCGATCCAAATAACATTTTGAATCATTTTTGGTAGAGTCCAAAAAATCAATTTTATGATGAAAAACGATGACCCCGGACCTGTCGAACGTTCAAAAAATGGTCAATATTGATGAAATTTTAACATTTAATCTTTTGACTTTAAATAACTGTTGGATGTGAATTATTACTTTTTCAACTAAAATAAGTGTGTTTAAAGTCATTTCTGTGCCTGAAATTGGCCAAAATTGAAGCTTTTGAGTAAGCGAAAACTCTGTAAAAATGGCAATTTTGGTCAGTGTGAGGGTTTAAAAAGTGGTTATTCAACATGAGGCCCGATCCAAATGACATTTTGAATCATTTTTGGTAGAGTTCAAAAAATCAATTTTATGATGAAAAACGATGACCCCGGACCTGTTGAACGTTCAGAAAATGGTCAATATTGATGAAATTTTAACATTTAATCTTTTGACTTTAAATGACTGTTGGATGTGAATTATTACTTTTTCAACTAAAATAAGTGTGTTTAAATCATTTCTGTGCTTGAAATTGGTCAAAATTGAAGCTTTTGAGTAAGCGAAAACTCTGTAAAATGGCAATTTTGGTCACTGTAAGGGTTTAAAAAGTGGTTATTCAACATGAGGCCCGATCCAAATAACATTTTGAATCATTTTTGGTAGAGTCCAAAAAATCAATTTTATGATGAAAAACGATGACCCCGGACCTGTCGAACGTTCAAAAAATGGTCAATATTGATGAAATTTTAACATTTAATCTTTTGACTTTAAATGACTGTTGGATGTGAATTATTACTTTTTCAACTAAAATAAGTGTGTTTAAAGTCATTTCTGTGCCTGAAATTGGTCAAAATTGAAGCTTTTGAGTGAGCGAAAACTCTGTAAAAATGGCAATTTTGGTCACTGTGAGGGTTTAAAAAGTGGTTATTCAGCATGAGGCCCGATCCAAATGACATTTTGAATCATTTTTGGTAGAATCCAAAAAATCAATTTTATGATGAAAAACGATGACCCCGGACCTGTCGAACGTTCAAAAAATGGTCAATATTGATGAAATTTTAACATTTAATCTTTTGACTTTAAATGACTGTTGGATGTGAATTATTGCATTTTCAACTGAAATAAGTGTGTTTAAAGTCATTTCTGTGCCTGAAATTGGTCAAAATTGAAGCTTTTGAGTAAGCGAAAACTCTGTAAAAATGGCAATTTTGGTCACTGTGAGGGTTTAAAAAGTGGTTATTCAACATGAGGCCTGATCCAAATGACATTTTGAATCATTTTTGGTAGAGTCCAAAAAATCAATTTTATGATGAAAAACGATGACCCCGGACCTGTCGAACGTTCAAAAAATGGTCAATATTGATGAAATTTTAACATTTAATCTTTTGACTTTAAATGACTGTTGGATGTGAATTATAACATTTTCAACTGAAATAAGTGTGTTTAAAGTCATTTCTGTGCCTGAAATTGGTCAAAATTGAAGCTTTTGAGTAAGCGAAAATTCTGTAAAAATGGCAATTTTGGTCACTGTGAGGGTTTAAAAAGTGGTTATTCAACATGAGGCCTGATCCAAATGACATTTTGAATCATTTTTGGTAGAGTCCAAAAAATCAATTTTATGATGAAAAACGATGACCCCGGACCTGTCGAACGTTCAAAAAATGGTCAATATTGATGAAATTTTAACATTTAATCTTTTGACTTTAAATAACTGTTGGATGTGAATTATTACTTTTTCAACTAAAATAAGTGTGTTTAAAGTCATTTCTGTGCCTGAAATTGGCCAAAATTGAAGCTTTTGAGTAAGCGAAAACTCTGTAAAAATGGCAATTTTGGTCACTGTGAGGGTTTAAAAAGTGGTTATTCAACATGAGGCCCGATCCTAATGACATTTTGAATCATTTTTGGTAGAGTCCAAAAAATCAATTTTATGATGAAAAACGATGACCCCGGACCAGTCGAACGTTCAAAAAATGGTCAATATTGATGAAATTTTAACATTTAATCTTTTGACTTTAAACGACTGTTGGATGTGAATTATTACTTTTTCAACTAAAATAAGTGTGTTTAAATCATTTCTGTGCCTGAAATTGGTCAAAATTGAAGCTTTTGAGTAAGCGAAAACTCTGTAAAATGGCAATTTTGGTCACTGTAAGGGTTTAAAAAGTGGTTTTTCAACATGAGGCCCGATCCAAATAACATTTTGAATCATTTTAGGTAGAGTCCAAAAAATCAATTTTATGATGAAAAACGATGACCCCGGACCAGTCGAACGTTCAAAAAAGTGGTCAATATTGATGAAATTTTAACATTTAATCTTTTGACTTTAAATGACTGTTGGATGTGACTTATTACTTTTTCAACTAAAATAAGTGTGTTTAAATCATTTCTGTGCCTGAAATTGGTCAAAATTGAAGCTTTTGAGTAAGCGAAAACTCAGTAAAATGGCAATTTTGGTCACTGTAAGGGTTTAAAAAGTGGTTATTCAACATGAGGCCCGATCCAAATAACAATTTAAATCATTTTTGGTAGAGTCCAAAAAATCAATTTTATGATGAAAAACGATGACCCCGGACCTGTCGAACGTTCAAAAAATGGTCAATATTGATGAAATTTTAACATTTAATCTTTTGACTTTAAATAACTGTTGGATGTGAATTATTACTTTTTCAACTAAAATAAGTGTGTTTAAAGTCATTTCTGTGCCTGAAATTGGCCAAAATTGAAGCTTTTGAGTAAGCGAAAACTCTGTAAAAATGGCAATTTTGGTCAGTGTGAGGGTTTAAAAAGTGGTTATTCAACATGAGGCCCGATCCAAATGACATTTTGAATCATTTTTGGTAGAGTTCAAAAAATCAATTTTATGATGAAAAACGATGACCCCGGACCTGTTGAACGTTCAGAAAATGGTCAATATTGATGAAATTTTAACATTTAATCTTTTGACTTTAAATGACTGTTGGATGTGAATTATTACTTTTTCAACTAAAATAAGTGTGTTTAAATCATTTCTGTGCTTGAAATTGGTCAAAATTGAAGCTTTTGAGTAAGCGAAAACTCTGTAAAATGGCAATTTTGGTCACTGTAAGGGTTTAAAAAGTGGTTATTCAACATGAGGCCCGATCCAAATAACATTTTGAATCATTTTTGGTAGAGTCCAAAAAATCAATTTTATGATGAAAAACGATGACCCCGGACCTGTCGAACGTTCAAAAAATGGTCAATATTGATGAAATTTTAACATTTAATCTTTTGACTTTAAATGACTGTTGGATGTGAATTATTGCATTTTCAACTGAAATAAGTGTGTTTAAAGTCATTTCTGTGCCTGAAATTGGTCAAAATTGAAGCTTTTGAGTAAGCGAAAAGTCTGTAAAAATGGCAATTTTGGTCACTGTGAGGGTTTAAAAAGTGGTTATTCAACATGAGGCCTGATCCAAATGACATTTTGAATCATTTTTGGTAGAGTCCAAAAAATCAATTTTATGATGAAAAACGATGACCCCGGACCTGTCGAACGTTCAAAAAATGGTCAATATTGATGAAATTTTAACATTTAATCTTTTGACTTTAAATAACTGTTGGATGTGAATTATTACTTTTACAACTAAAATAAGTGTGTTTAAAGTCATTTCTGTGCCTGAAATTGGCCAAAATTGAAGCTTTTGAGTAAGCGAAAACTCTGTAAAAATGGCAATTTTGGTCACTGTGAGGGTTTAAAAAGTGGTTATTCAACATGAGGCCCGATCCAAATGACATTTTGAATCATTTTTGGTAGAGTCCAAAAAATCAATTTTATGATGAAAAACGATGACCCCGGACCTGTCGAACGTTCAAAAAAGTGGTCAATATTGATGAAATTTTAACATTTAATCTTTTGACTTTAAATGACTGTTGGATGTGAATTATTACTTTTTCAACTAAAATAAGTGTGTTTAAATCATTTCTGTGCCTGAAATTGGTCAAAATTGAAGCTGTTGAGTAAGCGAAAACTCTGTAAAATGGCAATTTTGGTCACTGTAAGGGTTTAAAAAGTGGTTATTCAACATGAGGCCCGATCCAAATAACATTTTGAATCATTTTTGGTAGAGTCCAAAAAATCTATTTTATGATGAAAAACGATGACCCCGGACCTGTCGAACGTTCAAAAAATGGTCAATATTGATGAAATTTTATCATTTAATCTTTTGACTTTAAATGACTGTTGGATGTGAATTATTACTTTTTCAACTAAAATAAGTGTGTTTAAAGTCATTTCTGTGCCTGAAATTGGTCAAAATTGAAGCTTTTGAGTGAGCGAAAACTCTGTAAAAATGGCAATTTTGGTCACTGTGAGGGTTTAAAAAGTGGTTATTCAACATGAGGCCCGATCCAAATGACATTTTGAATCATTTTTGGTAGAATCCAAAAAATCAATTTTATGATGAAAAACGATGACCCCGGACCTGTCGAACGTTCAAAAAATGGTCAATATTGATGAAATTTTAACATTTAATCTTTTGACTTTAAATGACTGTTGGATGTGAATTATAACATTTTCAACTGAAATAAGTGTGTTTAAAGTCATTTCTGTGCCTGAAATTGGTCAAAATTGAAGCTTTTGAGTAAGCGAAAATTCTGTAAAAATGGCAATTTTGGTCACTGTGAGGGTTTAAAAAGTGGTTATTCAACATGAGGCCTGATCCAAATGACATTTTGAATCATTTTTGGTAGAGTCCAAAAAATCAATTTTATGATGAAAAACGATGACCCCGGACCTGTCGAACGTTCAAAAAATGGTCAATATTGATGAAATTTTAACATTTAATCTTTTGACTTTAAATAACTGTTGGATGTGAATTATTACTTTTTCAACTAAAATAAGTGTGTTTAAAGTCATTTCTGTGCCTGAAATTGGCCAAAATTGAAGCTTTTGAGTAAGCGAAAACTCTGTAAAAATGGCAATTTTGGTCAGTGTGAGGGTTTAAAAAGTGGTTATTCAACATGAGGCCCGATCCAAATGACATTTTGAATCATTTTTGGTAGAGTCCAAAAAATCAATTTTATGATGAAAAACGATGACCCCGGACCTGTCGAACGTTCAGAAAATGGTCAATATTGATGAAATTTTAACATTTAATCTTTTGACTTTAAATGACTGTTGGGTTTGAATTATTACTTTTTCAACTAAAATAAGTGTGTTTAAAGTAATTTCTGTGCCTGAAATTGGCCAAAATTGAAGCTTTTGAGTAAGCGAAAACTCTGTAAAAATGGCAATTTTGGTCACTGTGAGGGTTTAAAAAGTGGTTATTCAACATGAGGCCCGATCCTAATGACATTTTGAATCATTTTTGGTAGAGTCCAAAAAATCAATTTTATGATGAAAAACGATGACCCCGGACCAGTCGAACGTTCAAAAAATGGTCAATATTGATGAAATTTTAACATTTAATCTTTTGACTTTAAACGACTGTTGGATGTGAATTATTACTTTTTCAACTGAAATAAGTGTGTTTAAATCATTTCTGTGCCTGAAATTGGTCAAAATTGAAGCTTTTGAGTAAGCGAAAACTCTGTAAAATGGCAATTTTGGTCACTGTAAGGGTTTAAAAAGTGGTTTTTCAACATGAGGCCCGATCCAAATAACATTTTGAATCATTTTTGGTAGAGTCCAAAAATCAATTTTATGATGAAAAACGATGACCCCGGACCTGTCGAACGTTCAAAAAATGGTCAATATTGAGGAAATTTTAACATTTAATCTTTTGACTTTAAATGACTGTTGGATGTGAATTATTACATTTTCAACTAAAATAAATGTGTTTAAAGTCATTTCTGTGCCTGAAATTGGTCAAAATTGAAGTTTTTGAGTAAGCGAAAACTCTGTAAAAATGGCAATTTTGGTCACTGTGAGGGTTTAAAAAGTGGTTATTCAACATGAGGCCCGATCCAAATGACATTTTGAATAATTTTTGGTAGAGTCCAAAAAATCAATTTTATGATGAAAAACGATGACCCCGGACCAGTCGAACGTTCAAAAAAGTGGTCAATATTGATGAAATTTTGACATTTAATCTTTTGACTTTAAATGACTGTTGGATGTGACTTATTACTTTTTCAACTAAAATAAGTGTGTTTAAATCATTTCTGTGCCTGAAATTGGTCAAAATTGAAGCTTTTGAGTAAGCGAAAACTCAGTAAAATGGCAATTTTGGTCACTGTAAGGGTTTAAAAAGTGGTTATTCAACATGAGGCCCGATCCAAATAACATTTTGAATCATTTTTGGTAGAGTCCAAAAAATCAATTTTATGATGAAAAACGATGACCCCGGACCTGTCGAACGTTCAAAAAATGGTCAATATTGATGAAATTTTAACATTTAATCTTTTGACTTTAAATAACTGTTGGATGTGAATTATTACTTTTTCAACTAAAATAAGTGTGTTTAAAGTCATTTCTGTGCCTGAAATTGGCCAAAATTGAAGCTTTTGAGTAAGCGAAAACTCTGTAAAAATGGCAATTTTGGTCAGTGTGAGGGTTTAAAAAGTGGTTATTCAACATGAGGCCCGATCCAAATGACATTTTGAATCATTTTTGGTAGAGTTCAAAAAATCAATTTTATGATGAAAAACGATGACCCCGGACCTGTTGAACGTTCAGAAAATGGTCAATATTGATGAAATTTTAACATTTAATCTTTTGACTTTAAATGACTGTTGGATGTGAATTATTACTTTTTCAACTAAAATAAGTGTGTTTAAATCATTTCTGTGCTTGAAATTGGTCAAAATTGAAGCTTTTGAGTAAGCGAAAACTCTGTAAAATGGCAATTTTGGTCACTGTAAGGGTTTAAAAAGTGGTTATTCAACATGAGGCCCGATCCAAATAACATTTTGAATCATTTTTGGTAGAGTCCAAAAAATCAATTTTATGATGAAAAACGATGACCCCGGACCTGTCGAACGTTCAAAAAATGGTCAATATTGATGAAATTTTAACATTTAATCTTTTGACTTTAAATGACTGTTGGATGTGAATTATTACTTTTTCAACTAAAATAAGTGTGTTTAAAGTCATTTCTGTGCCTGAAATTGGTCAAAATTGAAGCTTTTGAGTGAGCGAAAACTCTGTAAAAATGGCAATTTTGGTCACTGTGAGGGTTTAAAAAGTGGTTATTCAGCATGAGGCCCGATCCAAATGACATTTTGAATCATTTTTGGTAGAATCCAAAAAATCAATTTTATGATGAAAAACGATGACCCCGGACCTGTCGAACGTTCAAAAAATGGTCAATATTGATGAAATTTTAACATTTAATCTTTTGACTTTAAATGACTGTTGGATGTGAATTATTGCATTTTCAACTGAAATAAGTGTGTTTAAAGTCATTTCTGTGCCTGAAATTGGTCAAAATTGAAGCTTTTGAGTAAGCGAAAACTCTGTAAAAATGGCAATTTTGGTCACTGTGAGGGTTTAAAAAGTGGTTATTCAACATGAGGCCTGATCCAAATGACATTTTGAATCATTTTTGGTAGAGTCCAAAAAATCAATTTTATGATGAAAAACGATGACCCCGGACCTGTCGAACGTTCAAAAAATGGTCAATATTGATGAAATTTTAACATTTAATCTTTTGACTTTAAATGACTGTTGGATGTGAATTATAACATTTTCAACTGAAATAAGTGTGTTTAAAGTCATTTCTGTGCCTGAAATTGGTCAAAATTGAAGCTTTTGAGTAAGCGAAAATTCTGTAAAAATGGCAATTTTGGTCACTGTGAGGGTTTAAAAAGTGGTTATTCAACATGAGGCCTGATCCAAATGACATTTTGAATCATTTTTGGTAGAGTCCAAAAAATCAATTTTATGATGAAAAACGATGACCCCGGACCTGTCGAACGTTCAAAAAATGGTCAATATTGATGAAATTTTAACATTTAATCTTTTGACTTTAAATAACTGTTGGATGTGAATTATTACTTTTTCAACTAAAATAAGTGTGTTTAAAGTCATTTCTGTGCCTGAAATTGGCCAAAATTGAAGCTTTTGAGTAAGCGAAAACTCTGTAAAAATGGCAATTTTGGTCACTGTGAGGGTTTAAAAAGTGGTTATTCAACATGAGGCCCGATCCTAATGACATTTTGAATCATTTTTGGTAGAGTCCAAAAAATCAATTTTATGATGAAAAACGATGACCCCGGACCAGTCGAACGTTCAAAAAATGGTCAATATTGATGAAATTTTAACATTTAATCTTTTGACTTTAAACGACTGTTGGATGTGAATTATTACTTTTTCAACTAAAATAAGTGTGTTTAAATCATTTCTGTGCCTGAAATTGGTCAAAATTGAAGCTTTTGAGTAAGCGAAAACTCTGTAAAATGGCAATTTTGGTCACTGTAAGGGTTTAAAAAGTGGTTTTTCAACATGAGGCCCGATCCAAATAACATTTTGAATCATTTTAGGTAGAGTCCAAAAAATCAATTTTATGATGAAAAACGATGACCCCGGACCAGTCGAACGTTCAAAAAAGTGGTCAATATTGATGAAATTTTAACATTTAATCTTTTGACTTTAAATGACTGTTGGATGTGACTTATTACTTTTTCAACTAAAATAAGTGTGTTTAAATCATTTCTGTGCCTGAAATTGGTCAAAATTGAAGCTTTTGAGTAAGCGAAAACTCAGTAAAATGGCAATTTTGGTCACTGTAAGGGTTTAAAAAGTGGTTATTCAACATGAGGCCCGATCCAAATAACAATTTAAATCATTTTTGGTAGAGTCCAAAAAATCAATTTTATGATGAAAAACGATGACCCCGGACCTGTCGAACGTTCAAAAAATGGTCAATATTGATGAAATTTTAACATTTAATCTTTTGACTTTAAATAACTGTTGGATGTGAATTATTACTTTTTCAACTAAAATAAGTGTGTTTAAAGTCATTTCTGTGCCTGAAATTGGCCAAAATTGAAGCTTTTGAGTAAGCGAAAACTCTGTAAAAATGGCAATTTTGGTCAGTGTGAGGGTTTAAAAAGTGGTTATTCAACATGAGGCCCGATCCAAATGACATTTTGAATCATTTTTGGTAGAGTTCAAAAAATCAATTTTATGATGAAAAACGATGACCCCGGACCTGTTGAACGTTCAGAAAATGGTCAATATTGATGAAATTTTAACATTTAATCTTTTGACTTTAAATGACTGTTGGATGTGAATTATTACTTTTTCAACTAAAATAAGTGTGTTTAAATCATTTCTGTGCTTGAAATTGGTCAAAATTGAAGCTTTTGAGTAAGCGAAAACTCTGTAAAATGGCAATTTTGGTCACTGTAAGGGTTTAAAAAGTGGTTATTCAACATGAGGCCCGATCCAAATAACATTTTGAATCATTTTTGGTAGAGTCCAAAAAATCAATTTTATGATGAAAAACGATGACCCCGGACCTGTCGAACGTTCAAAAAATGGTCAATATTGATGAAATTTTAACATTTAATCTTTTGACTTTAAATGACTGTTGGATGTGAATTATTGCATTTTCAACTGAAATAAGTGTGTTTAAAGTCATTTCTGTGCCTGAAATTGGTCAAAATTGAAGCTTTTGAGTAAGCGAAAAGTCTGTAAAAATGGCAATTTTGGTCACTGTGAGGGTTTAAAAAGTGGTTATTCAACATGAGGCCTGATCCAAATGACATTTTGAATCATTTTTGGTAGAGTCCAAAAAATCAATTTTATGATGAAAAACGATGACCCCGGACCTGTCGAACGTTCAAAAAATGGTCAATATTGATGAAATTTTAACATTTAATCTTTTGACTTTAAATAACTGTTGGATGTGAATTATTACTTTTACAACTAAAATAAGTGTGTTTAAAGTCATTTCTGTGCCTGAAATTGGCCAAAATTGAAGCTTTTGAGTAAGCGAAAACTCTGTAAAAATGGCAATTTTGGTCACTGTGAGGGTTTAAAAAGTGGTTATTCAACATGAGGCCCGATCCAAATGACATTTTGAATCATTTTTGGTAGAGTCCAAAAAATCAATTTTATGATGAAAAACGATGACCCCGGACCTGTCGAACGTTCAAAAAAGTGGTCAATATTGATGAAATTTTAACATTTAATCTTTTGACTTTAAATGACTGTTGGATGTGAATTATTACTTTTTCAACTAAAATAAGTGTGTTTAAATCATTTCTGTGCCTGAAATTGGTCAAAATTGAAGCTTTTGAGTAAGCGAAAACTCTGTAAAATGGCAATTTTGGTCACTGTAAGGGTTTAAAAAGTGGTTATTCAACATGAGGCCCGATCCAAATAACATTTTGAATCATTTTTGGTAGAGTCCAAAAAATCAATTTTATGATGAAAAACAATGACCCCGGACCTGTCGAACGTTCAAAAAATGGTCAATATTGATGAAATTTTAACATTTAATCTTTTGACTTTAAATAACTGTTGGATGTGAATTATTACTTTTTCAACTAAAATAAGTGTGTTTAAAGTCATTTCTGTGCCTGAAATTGGCCAAAATTGAAGCTTTTGAGTAAGCGAAAACACTGTAAAAATGGCAATTTTGGTCACTGTGAGGGTTTAAAAAGTGGTTATTCAACATGAGGCCCGATCCAAATGACATTTTGAATCATTTTTGGTAGAGTCCAAAAAATCAATTTTATGATGAAAAACGATGACCCCGGACCTGTCGAACGTTCAGAAAATGGTCAATATTGATGAAATTTTAACATTTAATCTTTTGACTTTAAATAACTGTTGGATGTGAATTATTACTTTTTCAACTAAAATAAGTGTGTTTAAATCATTTCTGTGCCTGAAATTGGTCAAAATTGAAGCTTTTGAGTAAGCGAAAACTCTGTAAAATGGCAATTTTGGTCACTGTAAGGGTTTAAAAAGTGGTTATTCAACATGAGGCCCGATCCAAATAACATTTTGAATCATTTTTGGTAGAGTCCAAAAAATCAATTTTATGATGAAAAACGATGACTCCGGACCTGTCGAACGTTCAAAAAATGGTCAATATTGATGAAATTTTATCATTTAATCTTTTGACTTTAAATGACTGTTGGATGTGAATTATTACTTTTTCAACTAAAATAAGTGTGTTTAAAGTCATTTCTGTGCCTGAAATTGGTCAAAATTGAAGCTTTTGAGTGAGCGAAAACTCTGTAAAAATGGCAATTTTGGTCACTGTGAGGGTTTAAAAAGTGGTTATTCAACATGAGGCCCGATCCAAATGACATTTTGAATCATTTTTGGTAGAGTCCAAAAAATCAATTTTATGATGAAAAACGATGACCCCGGACCAGTCGAACGTTCAAAAAAGTGGTCAATATTGATGAAATTTTAACATTTAATCTTTTGACTTTAAATGACTGTTGGATGTGACTTATTACTTTTTCAACTAAAATAAGTGTGTTTAAATCATTTCTGTGCCTGAAATTGGTCAAAATTGAAGCTTTTGAGTAAGCGAAAACTCTGTAAAATGGCAGTTTTGGTCACTGTAAGGGTTTAAAAAGTGGTTATTCAACATGAGGCCCGATCCAAATAACATTTTGAATCATTTTTGGTAGAGTCCAAAAAATCAATTTTATGATGAAAAACGATGACCCCGGACCTGTCGAACGTTCAAAAAATGGTCAATATTGATGAAATTTTAACATTTAATCTTTTGACTTTAAATAACTGTTGGATGTGAATTGTTACTTTTTCAACTAAAATAAGTGTGTTTAAATCATTTCTGTGCCTGAAATTGGTCAAAATTGAAGCTGTTGAGTAAGCGAAAACTCTGTAAAATGGCAATTTTGGTCACTGTAAGGGTTTAAAAAGTGGTTATTCAACATGAGGCTCGATCCAAATAACATTTTGAATCATTTTTGGTAGAGTCCCAAAAATCAATTTTATGATGAAAAACGATGACCCCGGACCTGTCGAACGTTCAAAAAATGGTCAATATTGATGAAATTTTAACATTTAATCTTTTGACTTTAAATGACTGTTGGATGTGAATTATTGCATTTTCAACTGAAATAAGTGTGTTTAAAGTCATTTCTGTGCCTGAAATTGGTCAAAATTGAAGCTTTTGAGTAAGCGAAAACTCTGTAAAAATGGCAATTTTGGTCACTGTGAGGGTTTAAAAAGTGGTTATTCAACATGAGGCCTGATCCAAATGACATTTTGAATCATTTTTGGTAGAGTCCAAAAAATCAATTTTATGATGAAAAACGATGACCCCGGACCTGTCGAACGTTCAAAAAATGGTCAATATTGATGAAATTTTAACATTTAATCTTTTGACTTTAAATAACTGTTGGATGTGAATTATTACTTTTACAACTAAAATAAGTGTGTTTAAAGTCATTTCTGTGCCTGAAATTGGCCAAAATTGAAGCTTTTGAGTAAGCGAAAACTCTGTAAAAATGGCAATTTTGGTCACTGTGAGGGTTTAAAAAGTGGTTATTCAACATGAGGCCCGATCCAAATGACATTTTGAATCATTTTTGGTAGAGTCCAAAAAATCAATTTTATGATGAAAAACGATGACCCCGGACCTGTCGAACGTTCAAAAAAGTGGTCAATATTGATGAAATTTTAACATTTAATCTTTTGACTTTAAATGACTGTTGGATGTGACTTATTACTTTTTCAACTAAAATAAGTGTGTTTAAATCATTTCTGTGCCTGAAATTGGTCAAAATTGAAGCTTTTGAGTAAGCGAAAACTCTGTAAAATGGCAATTTTGGTCACTGTAAGGGTTTAAAAAGTGGTTATTCAACATGAGGCCCGATCCAAATAACATTTTGAATCATTTTTGGTAGAGTCCAAAAAATCAATTTTATGATGAAAAACGATGACCCCGGACATGTCGAACGTTCAAAAAATGGTCAATATTGATGAAATTTTAACATTTAATCTTTTGACTTTAAATAACTGTTGGATGTGAATTGTTACTTTTTCAACTAAAATAAGTGTGTTTAAAGTCATTTCTGTGCCTGAAATTGGCCAAAATTGAAGCTTTTGAGTAAGCGAAAACGCTGTAAAAATGGCAATTTTGGTCACTGTGAGGGTTTAAAAAGTGGTTATTCAACATGAGGCCCGATCCAAATGACATTTTGAATCATTTTTGATAGAGTCCAAAAAATCAATTTTATGATGAAAAACGATGACCCCGGACCTGTCGAACGTTCAGAAAATGGTCAATATTGATGAAATTTTAACATTTAATCTTTTGACTTTAAATGACTGTTGGATGTGAATTATTACTTTTTCAACTAAAATAAGTGTGTTTAAATCATTTCTGTGCCTGAAATTGGTCAAAATTGAAGCTGTTGAGTAAGCGAAAACTCTGTAAAATGGCAATTTTGGTCACTGTAAGGGTTTAAAAAGTGGTTATTCAACATGAGGCTCGATCCAAATAACATTTTGAATCATTTTTGGTAGAGTCCCAAAAATCAATTTTATGATGAAAAACGATGACCCCGGACCTGTCGAACGTTCAAAAAATGGTCAATATTGATGAAATTTTAACATTTAATCTTTTGACTTTAAATGACTGTTGGATGTGAATTATTGCATTTTCAACTGAAATAAGTGTGTTTAAAGTCATTTCTGTGCCTGAAATTGGTCAAAATTGAAGCTTTTGAGTAAGCGAAAACTCTGTAAAAATGGCAATTTTGGTCACTGTGAGGGTTTAAAAAGTGGTTATTCAACATGAGGCCTGATCCAAATGACATTTTGAATCATTTTTGGTAGAGTCCAAAAAATCAATTTTATGATGAAAAACGATGACCCCGGACCTGTCGAACGTTCAAAAAATGGTCAATATTGATGAAATTTTAACATTTAATCTTTTGACTTTAAATAACTGTTGGATGTGAATTATTACTTTTACAACTAAAATAAGTGTGTTTAAAGTCATTTCTGTGCCTGAAATTGGCCAAAATTGAAGCTTTTGAGTAAGCGAAAACTCTGTAAAAATGGCAATTTTGGTCACTGTGAGGGTTTAAAAAGTGGTTATTCAACATGAGGCCCGATCCAAATGACATTTTGAATCATTTTTGGTAGAGTCCAAAAAATCAATTTTATGATGAAAAACGATGACCCCGGACCTGTCGAACGTTCAAAAAAGTGGTCAATATTGATGAAATTTTAACATTTAATCTTTTGACTTTAAATGACTGTTGGATGTGAATTATTACTTTTTCAACTAAAATAAGTGTGTTTAAATCATTTCTGTGCCTGAAATTGGTCAAAATTGAAGCTTTTGAGTAAGCGAAAACTCTGTAAAATGGCAATTTTGGTCACTGTAAGGGTTTAAAAAGTGGTTATTCAACATGAGGCCCGATCCAAATAACATTTTGAATCATTTTTGGTAGAGTCCAAAAAATCAATTTTATGATGAAAAACAATGACCCCGGACCTGTCGAACGTTCAAAAAATGGTCAATATTGATGAAATTTTAACATTTAATCTTTTGACTTTAAATAACTGTTGGATGTGAATTATTACTTTTTCAACTAAAATAAGTGTGTTTAAAGTCATTTCTGTGCCTGAAATTGGCCAAAATTGAAGCTTTTGAGTAAGCGAAAACACTGTAAAAATGGCAATTTTGGTCACTGTGAGGGTTTAAAAAGTGGTTATTCAACATGAGGCCCGATCCAAATGACATTTTGAATCATTTTTGGTAGAGTCCAAAAAATCAATTTTATGATGAAAAACGATGACCCCGGACCTGTCGAACGTTCAGAAAATGGTCAATATTGATGAAATTTTAACATTTAATCTTTTGACTTTAAATAACTGTTGGATGTGAATTATTACTTTTTCAACTAAAATAAGTGTGTTTAAATCATTTCTGTGCCTGAAATTGGTCAAAATTGAAGCTTTTGAGTAAGCGAAAACTCTGTAAAATGGCAATTTTGGTCACTGTAAGGGTTTAAAAAGTGGTTATTCAACATGAGGCCCGATCCAAATAACATTTTGAATCATTTTTGGTAGAGTCCAAAAAATCAATTTTATGATGAAAAACGATGACTCCGGACCTGTCGAACGTTCAAAAAATGGTCAATATTGATGAAATTTTATCATTTAATCTTTTGACTTTAAATGACTGTTGGATGTGAATTATTACTTTTTCAACTAAAATAAGTGTGTTTAAAGTCATTTCTGTGCCTGAAATTGGTCAAAATTGAAGCTTTTGAGTGAGCGAAAACTCTGTAAAAATGGCAATTTTGGTCACTGTGAGGGTTTAAAAAGTGGTTATTCAACATGAGGCCCGATCCAAATGACATTTTGAATCATTTTTGGTAGAGTCCAAAAAATCAATTTTATGATGAAAAACGATGACCCCGGACCAGTCGAACGTTCAAAAAAGTGGTCAATATTGATGAAATTTTAACATTTAATCTTTTGACTTTAAATGACTGTTGGATGTGACTTATTACTTTTTCAACTAAAATAAGTGTGTTTAAATCATTTCTGTGCCTGAAATTGGTCAAAATTGAAGCTTTTGAGTAAGCGAAAACTCTGTAAAATGGCAGTTTTGGTCACTGTAAGGGTTTAAAAAGTGGTTATTCAACATGAGGCCCGATCCAAATAACATTTTGAATCATTTTTGGTAGAGTCCAAAAAATCAATTTTATGATGAAAAACGATGACCCCGGACCTGTCGAACGTTCAAAAAATGGTCAATATTGATGAAATTTTAACATTTAATCTTTTGACTTTAAATAACTGTTGGATGTGAATTGTTACTTTTTCAACTAAAATAAGTGTGTTTAAAGTCATTTCTGTGCCTGAAATTGGCCAAAATTGAAGCTTTTGAGTAAGCGAAAACGCTGTAAAAATGGCAATTTTGGTCACTGTGAGGGTTTAAAAAGTGGTTATTCAACATGAGGCCCGATCCAAATGACATTTTGAATCATTTTTGATAGAGTCCAAAAAATCAATTTTATGATGAAAAACGATGACCCCGGACCTGTCGAACGTTCAGAAAATGGTCAATATTGATGAAATTTTAACATTTAATCTTTTGACTTTAAATGACTGTTGGATGTGAATTATTACTTTTTCAACTAAAATAAGTGTGTTTAAATCATTTCTGTGCCTGAAATTGGTCAAAATTGAAGCTGTTGAGTAAGCGAAAACTCTGTAAAATGGCAATTTTGGTCACTGTAAGGGTTTAAAAAGTGGTTATTCAACATGAGGCTCGATCCAAATAACATTTTGAATCATTTTTGGTAGAGTCCAAAAAATCAATTTTATGATGAAAAACGATGACCCCGGACCTGTCGAACGTTCAAAAAATGGTCAATATTGATGAAATTTTAACATTTAATCTTTTGACTTTAAATGACTGTTGGATGTGAATTATAACATTTTCAACTGAAATAAGTGTGTTTAAAGTCATTTCTGTGCCTGAAATTGGTCAAAATTGAAGCTTTTGAGTAAGCGAAAATTCTGTAAAAATGGCAATTTTGGTCACTGTGAGGGTTTAAAAAGTGGTTATTCAACATGAGGCCTGATCCAAATGACATTTTGAATCATTTTTGGTAGAGTCCAAAAAATCAATTTTATGATGAAAAACGATGACCCCGGACCTGTCGAACGTTCAAAAAATGGTCAATATTGATGAAATTTTAACATTTAATCTTTTGACTTTAAATAACTGTTGGATGTGAAATATTACTTTTTCAACTAAAATAAGTGTGTTTAAAGTCATTTCTGTGCCTGAAATTGGCCAAAATTGAAGCTTTTGAGTAAGCGAAAACTCTGTAAAAATGGCAATTTTGGTCAGTGTGAGGGTTTAAAAAGTGGTTATTCAACATGAGGCCCGATCCAAATGACATTTTGAATCATTTTTGGTAGAGTCCAAAAAATCAATTTTATGATGAAAAACGATGACCCCGGACCAGTCGAACGTTCAAAAAATGGTCAATATTGATGAAATTTTAACATTTAATCTTTTGACTTTAAACGACTGTTGGATGTGAATTATTACTTTTTCAACTAAAATAAGTGTGTTTAAATCATTTCTGTGCCTGAAATTGGTCAAAATTGAAGCTTTTGAGTAAGCGAAAACTCTGTAAAATGGCAATTTTGGTCACTGTAAGGGTTTAAAAAGTGGTTTTTCAACATGAGGCCCGATCCAAATAACATTTTGAATCATTTTTGGTAGAGTCCAAAAATCAATTTTATGATGAAAAACGATGACCCCGGACCTGTCGAACGTTCAAAAAATGGTCAATATTGATGAAATTTTAACATTTAATCTTTTGACTTTAAATGACTGTTGGATGTGAATTATTACATTTTCAACTAAAATAAATGTGTTTAAAGTCATTTCTGTGCCTGAAATTGGTCAAAATGGAAGCTTTTGAGTAAGCGAAAACTCTGTAAAAATGGCAATTTTGGTCACTGTGAGGGTTTAAAAAGTGGTTATTCAACATGAGGCCCGATCCAAATGACATTTTGAATCATTTTTGGTAGAGTCCAAAAAAATCAATTTTATGAGGAAAAACGATGGCCCCGGACCTGTCGAACGTTCAGAAAATTGTCAATATTGATGAAATTTTAACATTTAATCTTTTGACTTTAAATGACTGTTGGATGTGAATTATTACTTTTTCAACTAAAATAAGTGTGTTTAAAGTCATTTCTGTGCCTGAAATTGGTCAAAATTGAAGCTTTTGAGTAAGCGAAAACTCTGTAAAAATGGCAATTTTGGTCACTGTGAGGGTTTAAAAAGTGGTTATTCAACATGAGGCCCGATCCAAATGACATTTTGAATCATTTTTGGTAGAGTCCAAAAAATCAATTTTATGATGAAAAACGATGACCCCGGACCTGTCGAACATTCAAAAAATGGTCAATATTGATGAAATTTTAACATTTAATCTTTTGACTTTAAATGACTGTTGGATGTGAATTATTACTTTTTCAACTAAAATAAGTGTGTTTAAAGTCATGTCTCTGCCTGAAATTGGTCAAAATTGAAGCTTTTGAGTAAGCGAAAACTCTGTAAAATGGCAATTTTGGTCACTGTAAGGGTTTAAAAAGTGGTTATTCAACATGAGGCCCGATCCAAATAACATTTTGAATCATTTTTGGTAGAGTCCAAAAAATCAATTTTATGATGAAAAACGATGACCCCGGACCTGTCGAACGTTCAAAAAATGGTCAATATTGATGAAATTTTAACATTTAATCTTTTGACTTTAAATGACTGTTGGATGTGAATTATTACTTTTTCAACTAAAATAAGTGTGTTTAAAGTCATTTCTGTGCCTGAAATTGGTCAAAATTGAAGCTTTTGAGTGAGCGAAAACTGTGTAAAAATGGCAATTTTGGTCACTGTGAGGGTTTAAAAAGTGGTTATTCAACATGAGGCCCGATCCAAATGACATTTTTAATCATTTTTGGTAGAATCCAAAAAATCAATTTTATGATGAAAAACGATGACCCCGGACCTGTCGAACGTTCAAAAAATGGTCAATATTGATGAAATTTTAACATTTAATCTTTTGACTTTAAATGACTGTTGGATGTGAATTATTACATTTTCAACTGAAATAAGTGTGTTTAATGTCATTTCTGTGCCTGAAATTGGTCAAATTGAAGCTTTTGAGTAAGCGAAAACTCTGTAAAAATGGCAATTTTGGTCACTGTGAGGGTTTAAAAAGTGGTTATTCAACATGAGGCCCGATCCAAATGACATTTTGAATCATTTTTGGTAGAGTCCAAAAAATCAATTTTATGATGAAAAACGATGACCCCGGACCTGTCGAACATTCAAAAAATGGTCAATATTGATGAAATTTTAACATTTAATCTTTTGACTTTAAATGACTGTTGGATGTGAATTATTACTTTTTCAACTAAAATAAGTGTGTTTAAAGTCATGTCTCTGCCTGAAATTGGTCAAAATTGAAGCTTTTGAGTAAGCGAAAACTCTGTAAAATGGCAATTTTGGTCACTGTAAGGGTTTAAAAAGTGGTTATTCAACATGAGGCCCGATCCAAATAACATTTTTAATCATTTTTGGTAGAGTCCAAAAAATCAATTTTATGATGAAAAACGATGACCCCGGACCTGTCGAACGTTCAAAAAATGGTCAATATTGATGAAATTTTAACATTTAATCTTTTGACTTTAAATGACTGTTGGATGTGAATTATTACTTTTTCAACTAAAATAAGTGTGTTTAAAGTCATTTCTGTGCCTGAAATTGGTCAAAATTGAAGCTTTTGAGTGAGCGAAAACTGTGTAAAAATGGCAATTTTGGTCACTGTGAGGGTTTAAAAAGTGGTTATTCAACATGAGGCCCGATCCAAATGACATTTTTAATCATTTTTGGTAGAATCCAAAAAATCAATTTTATGATGAAAAACGATGACCCCGGACCTGTCGAACGTTCAAAAAATGGTCAATATTGATGAAATTTTAACATTTAATCTTTTGACTTTAAATGACTGTTGGATGTGAATTATTACATTTTCAACTGAAATAAGTGTGTTTAATGTCATTTCTGTGCCTGAAATTGGTCAAATTGAAGCTTTTGAGTAAGCGAAAACTCTGTAAAAATGGCAATTTTGGTCACTGTGAGGGTTTAAAAAGTGGTTATTCAACATGAGACCCGATCCAAATGACATTTTGAATCATTTTTGGTAGAGTCCAAAAAATCAATTTTATGATGAAAAACGATGACCCCAGACCTGTCGAACGTTCAGAAAATGGTCAATATTGATGAAATTTTAACATTTAATCTTTTGACTTTAAATGACTGTTGGATGTGAATTATTACTTTTTCAACTAAAATAAGTGTGTTTAAAGTCATTTCTGTGCCTGAAATTGGCCAAAATTGAAGCTTTTGAGTAAGCGAAAACTGTGTAAAAATGGCAATTTTTGTCACTGTGAGGGTTTAAAAAGTGGTTATTCAACATGAGGCCCGATCCAAATGACATTTTGGATAATTTTTTGGTAGAGTCCAAAAAATCAATTTTATGATGAAAAAAAAAATGGCAATTTTGGTCACTGTGAGGGTTTAAAAAGTGGTTATTCAACATGAGGCCCGATCCTAATGACATTTTGAATCATTTTTGGTAGAGTCCAAAAAATCAATTTTATGATGAAAAACGATGACCCCGGAACAGTCGAACGTTCAAAAAATGGTCAATTTTGATGAAATTTTAACATTTAATCTTTTGACTTTAAATGACTGTTGGATGTGAATTATTACTTTTTCAACTAAAATAAGTGTGTTTAAATAATTTCTGTGCCTGAAATTGGTCAAAATTGAAGCTTTTGAGTAAGCGAAAACTCTGTAAAATGGCAATTTTGGTCACTGTAAGGGTTTAAAAAGTGGTTATTCAACATGAGGCCCGATCCAAATAACATTTTGAATCATTTTTGGTAGAGTCCAAAAAATCAATTTTATGATGAAAAACGATGACCCCGGACCTGTCGAACGTTCAAAAAATGGTCAATATTGATGAAATTTTAACATTTAATCTTTTGACTTTAAATGACTGTTGGATGTGAATTATTACTTTTTCAACTAAAATAAATGTGTTTAAAGTCATTTCTGTGCCTGAAATTGGCCAAAATTGAAGCTTTTAAGTAAGAGAAAACTCTGTAAAAATGGCAATTTTGGTCACTGTGAGGGTTTAAAAAGTGGTTATTCAACATGAGGCCTGATCCAAATGACATTTTGAATCATTTTTGGTAGAGTCCAAAAATTCAATTTTATGATGAAAAACGATGACCCCGGACCTGTCGAACGTTCAAAAAATGGTCAATATTGATGAAATTTTAACATTTAATCTTTTGACTTTAAATAACTGTTGGATGTGAATTATTACTTTTTCAACTAAAATAAGTGTGTTTAAAGTCATTTCTGTGCCTGAAATTGGCCAAAATTGAAGCTTTTGAGTAAGCGAAAACTCTGTAAAAATGGCAATTTTGGTCAGTGTGAGGGTTTAAAAAGTGGTTATTCAACATGAGGCCCGATCCAAATGACATTTTGAATCATTTTTGGTAGAGTCCAAAAAATCAATTTTATGATGAAAAACGATGACCCCGGACCTGTCGAACGTTCAGAAAATGGTCAATATTGATGAAATTTTAACATTTAATCTTTTGACTTTAAATGACTGTTGGATTTGAATTATTACTTTTTCAACTAAAATAAGTGTGTTTAAAGTAATTTCTGTGCCTGAAATTGGCCAAAATTGAAGCTTTTGAGTAAGCGAAAACTCTGTAAAAATGGCAATTTTGGTCACTGTGAGGGTTTAAAAAGTGGTTATTCAACATGAGGCCCGATCCTAATGACATTTTGAATCATTTTTGGTAGAGTCCAAAAAATCAATTTTATGATGAAAAACGATGACCCCGGACCAGTCGAACGTTCAAAAAATGGTCAATATTGATGAAATTTTAACATTTAATCTTTTGACTTTAAACGACTGTTGGATGTGAATTATTACTTTTTCAACTAAAATAAGTGTGTTTAAATCATTTCTGTGCCTGAAATTGGTCAAAATTGAAGCTTTTGAGTAAGCAAAAACTCTGTAAAATGGCAATTTTGGTCACTGTGAGGGTTTAAAAAGTGGTTATTCAACATGAGGCCCGATCCAAATGACATTTTGAATCATTTTTGGTAGAGTCCAAAAAATCTATTTTATGATGAAAAACGATGACCCCGGACCTGTCGAACATTCAAAAAATGGTCAATATTGATGAAATTTTAACATTTAATCTTTTGACTTTAAATGACTGTTGGATGTGAATTATTACTTTTTCAACTAAAATAAGTGTGTTTAAAGTCATGTCTCTGCCTGAAATTGGTCAAAATTGAAGCTTTTGAGTAAGCGAAAACTCTGTAAAATGGCAATTTTGGTCACTGTAAGGGTTTAAAAAGTGGTTATTCAACATGAGGCCCGATCCAAATAACATTTTGAATCATTTTTGGTAGAGTCCAAAAAATCAATTTTATGATGAAAAACGATGACCCCGGACCTGTCGAACGTTCAAAAAATGGTCAATATTGATGAAATTTTAACATTTAATCTTTTGACTTTAAATGACTGTTGGATGTGAATTATTACTTTTTCAACTAAAATAAGTGTGTTTAAAGTCATTTCTGTGCCTGAAATTGGTCAAAATTGAAGCTTTTGAGTGAGCGAAAACTGTGTAAAAATGGCAATTTTGGTCACTGTGAGGGTTTAAAAAGTGGTTATTCAACATGAAGCCCGATCCAAATGACATTTTTAATCATTTTTGGTAGAATCCAAAAAATCAATTTTATGATGAAAAACGATGACCTCGGACCTGTCGAACGTTCAAAAAATGGTCAATATTGATGAAATTTTAACATTTAATCTTTTGACTTTAAATGACTGTTGGATGTGAATTATTACATTTTCAACTGAAATAAGTGTGTTTAATGTCATTTCTGTGCCTGAAATTGGTCAAATTGAAGCTTTTGAGTAAGCGAAAACTCTGTAAAAATGGCAATTTTGGTCACTGTGAGGGTTTAAAAAGTGGTTATTCAACATGAGGCCCGATCCAAATGACATTTTGAATCATTTTTGGTAGAGTCCAAAAAATCAATTTTATGATGAAAAACGATGACCCCAGACCTGTCGAACGTTCAGAAAATGGTCAATATTGATGAAATTTTAACATTTAATCTTTTGACTTTAAATGACTGTTGGATGTGAATTATTACTTTTTCAACTAAAATAAGTGTGTTTAAAGTCATTTCTGTGCCTGAAATTGGCCAAAATTGAAGCTTTTGAGTAAGCGAAAACTCTGTAAAAATGGCAATTTTTGTCACTGTGAGGGTTTAAAAAGTGGTTATTCAACATGAGGCCCTATCCAAATGACATTTTGGATAATTTTTGGTAGAGTCCAAAAAATCAATTTTATGATGAAAAAAAAAATGGCAATTTTGGTCACTGTGAGGGTTTAAAAAGTGGTTATTCAACATGAGGCCCGATCCTAATGACATTTTGAATCATTTTTGGTAGAGTCCAAAAAATCAATTTTATGATGAAAAACGATGACCCCGGACCAGTCGAACGTTCAAAAAATGGTCAATATTGATGAAATTTTAACATTTAATCTTTTGACTTTAAATGACTGTTGGATGTGAATTATTACTTTTTCAACTAAAATAAGTGTGTTTAAATAATTTCTGTGCCTGAAATTGGTCAAAATTGAAGCTTTTGAGTAAGCGAAAACTCTGTAAAATGGCAATTTTGGTCACTGTAAGGGTTTAAAAAGTGGTTATTCAACATGAGGCCCGATCCAAATAACATTTTGAATCATTTTTGGTAGAGTCCAAAAAATCTATTTTATGATGAAAAACGATGACCCCGGACCTGTCGAACGTTCAAAAAATGGTCAATATTGATGAAATTTTAACATTTAATCTTTTGACTTTAAATGACTGTTGGATGTGAATTATTACTTTTTCAACTAAAATAAGTGTGTTTAAAGTCATTTCTGTGCCTGAAATTGGTCAAAATTGAAGCTTTTGAGTGAGCGTAAACTGTGTAAAAATGGCAATTTTGGTCACTGTGAGGGTTTAAAAAGTGGTTATTCAACATGAGGCCCGATCCAAATGACATTTTGAATCATTTTTGGTAGAATCCAAAAAATCAATTTTATGATGAAAAATGATGACCCCGGACCTGTCGAACGTTCAAAAAATGGTCAATATTGATGAAATTTTAACATTTAATCTTTTGACTTTAAATGACTGTTGGATGTGAATTATTACATTTTAAACTGAAATAAGTGTGTTTAAAGTCATTTCTGTGCCTGAAATTGGTCAAAATTGAAGCTTTTGAGTAAGCGAAAACTCTGTAAAAATGGCAATTTTGGTCACTGTGAGGGTTTAAAAAGTGGTTATTCAACATGAGGCCCGATCCAAATGACATTTTGAATAATTTTTGGTAGAGTCCAAAAAATCAATTTTATGATGAAAAACGATGACCCCGGACCTGTCGAACGTTCAAAAAAGTGGTCAATATTGATGAAATTTTAACATTTAATCTTTTGACGTTAAATGACTGTTGGATGTGAATTATTACTTTTTCAACTAAAATAAGTGTGTTTAAAGTCATTTCTGTGCCTGAAATTGGCCAAAATTGAAGCTTTTGAGTAAGCGAAAACTCTGTAAAAATGGCAATTTTGGTCACTGTGAGGGTTTAAAAAGTGGTTATTCAACATGAGGCCCGATCCAAATGACATTTTGAATCCTTTTTGGTAGAGTCCAAAAAATCAATTTTATGATGAAAAACGATGACCCCGGACCTGTCGAACGTTCAGAAAATGGTCAATATTGATGAAATTTTAACATTTAATCTTTTGACTTTAAATGACTGTTTGATGTGAATTATTATTACTTTTTCAACTAAAATAAGTGTGTTTAAAGTCATTTCTGTGCCTGAAATTGGCCAAAATTGAAGCTTTTGAGTAGCGAAAACTCTGTAAAAATGGCAATTTTTGTCACTGTGAGGGTTTAAAAAGTGGTTATTCAACATGAGGCCCGATCCAAATGACATTTTGAATAATTTTTGGTAGAGTCCAAAAAATCAATTTTATGATGAAAAACAATGACCCCGGACCAGTCGAACGTTCAAAAAAGTGGTCAATATTGATGAAATTTTAACATTTAATCTTTTGACTTTAAATGACTGTTGGATGTGAATTATTACTTTTTCAACTAAAATAAGTGTGTTTAAATCATTTCTGTGCCTGAAATTGGTCAAAATTGAAGCTTTTGAGTAAGCGAAAACTCTGTAAAATGGCAATTTTGGTCACTGTAAGGGTTTAAAAAGTGGTTATTCAACATGAGGCCCGATCCAAATAACATTTTGAATCATTTTTGGTAGAGTCCAAAAAATCAATTTTATGATGAAAAACGATGACCCCGGACCTGTCGAACGTTCAAAAAATGGTCAATATTGATGAAATTTTAACATTTAATCTTTTGACTTTAAATAACTGTTGGATGTGAATTGTTACTTTTTCAACTAAAATAAGTGTGTTTAAAGTCATTTCTGTGCCTGAAATTGGCCAAAATTGAAGCTTTTGAGTAAGCGAAAACGCTGTAAAAATGGCAATTTTGGTCACTGTGAGGGTTTAAAAAGTGGTTATTCAACATGAGGCCCGATCCAAATGACATTTTGAATCATTTTTGATAGAGTCCAAAAAATCAATTTTATGATGAAAAACGATGACCCCGGACCTGTCGAACGTTCAGAAAATGGTCAATATTGATGAAATTTTAACATTTAATCTTTTGACTTTAAATGACTGTTGGATGTGAATTATTACTTTTTCAACTAAAATAAGTGTGTTTAAATCATTTCTGTGCCTGAAATTGGTCAAAATTGAAGCTGTTGAGTAAGCGAAAACTCTGTAAAATGGCAATTTTGGTCACTGTAAGGGTTTAAAAAGTGGTTATTCAACATGAGGCTCGATCCAAATAACATTTTGAATCATTTTTGGTAGAGTCCAAAAAATCAATTTTATGATGAAAAACGATGACCCCGGACCTGTCGAACGTTCAAAAAATGGTCAATATTGATGAAATTTTAACATTTAATCTTTTGACTTTAAATGACTGTTGGATGTGAATTATAACATTTTCAACTGAAATAAGTGTGTTTAAAGTCATTTCTGTGCCTGAAATTGGTCAAAATTGAAGCTTTTGAGTAAGCGAAAATTCTGTAAAAATGGCAATTTTGGTCACTGTGAGGGTTTAAAAAGTGGTTATTCAACATGAGGCCTGATCCAAATGACATTTTGAATCATTTTTGGTAGAGTCCAAAAAATCAATTTTATGATGAAAAACGATGACCCCGGACCTGTCGAACGTTCAAAAAATGGTCAATATTGATGAAATTTTAACATTTAATCTTTTGACTTTAAATAACTGTTGGATGTGAAATATTACTTTTTCAACTAAAATAAGTGTGTTTAAAGTAATTTCTGTGCCTGAAATTGGCCAAAATTGAAGCTTTTGAGTAAGCGAAAACTCTGTAAAAATGGCAATTTTAGTCAGTGTGAGGGTTTAAAAAGTGGTTATTCAACATGAGGCCCGATCCAAATGACATTTTGAATCATTTTTGGTAGAGTCCAAAAAATCTATTTTATGATGAAAAACGATGACCCCGGACCTGTCGAACGTTCAAAAAATGGTCAATATTGATGAAATTTTAACATTTAATCTTTTGACTTTAAATGACTGTTGGATGTGAATTATTACTTTTTCAACTAAAATAAGTGTGTTTAAAGTCATTTCTGTGCCTGAAATTGGTCAAAATTGAAGCTTTTGAGTGAGCGTAAACTGTGTAAAAATGGCAATTTTGGTCACTGTGAGGGTTTAAAAAGTGGTTATTCAACATGAGGCCCGATCCAAATGACATTTTGAATCATTTTTGGTAGAATCCAAAAAATCAATTTTATGATGAAAAATGATGACCCCGGACCTGTCGAACGTTCAAAAAATGGTCAATATTGATGAAATTTTAACATTTAATCTTTTGACTTTAAATGACTGTTGGATGTGAATTATTACATTTTAAACTGAAATAAGTGTGTTTAAAGTCATTTCTGTGCCTGAAATTGGTCAAAATTGAAGCTTTTGAGTAAGCGAAAACTCTGTAAAAATGGCAATTTTGGTCACTGTGAGGGTTTAAAAAGTGGTTATTCAACATGAGGCCCGATCCAAATGACATTTTGAATAATTTTTGGTAGAGTCCAAAAAATCAATTTTATGATGAAAAACGATGACCCCGGACCTGTCGAACGTTCAAAAAAGTGGTCAATATTGATGAAATTTTAACATTTAATCTTTTGACGTTAAATGACTGTTGGATGTGAATTATTACTTTTTCAACTAAAATAAGTGTGTTTAAAGTCATTTCTGTGCCTGAAATTGGCCAAAATTGAAGCTTTTGAGTAAGCGAAAACTCTGTAAAAATGGCAATTTTGGTCACTGTGAGGGTTTAAAAAGTGGTTATTCAACATGAGGCCCGATCCAAATGACATTTTGAATCCTTTTTGGTAGAGTCCAAAAAATCAATTTTATGATGAAAAACGATGACCCCGGACCTGTCGAACGTTCAGAAAATGGTCAATATTGATGAAATTTTAACATTTAATCTTTTGACTTTAAATGACTGTTTGATGTGAATTATTATTACTTTTTCAACTAAAATAAGTGTGTTTAAAGTCATTTCTGTGCCTGAAATTGGCCAAAATTGAAGCTTTTGAGTAGCGAAAACTCTGTAAAAATGGCAATTTTTGTCACTGTGAGGGTTTAAAAAGTGGTTATTCAACATGAGGCCCGATCCAAATGACATTTTGAATAATTTTTGGTAGAGTCCAAAAAATCAATTTTATGATGAAAAACAATGACCCCGGACCAGTCGAACGTTCAAAAAAGTGGTCAATATTGATGAAATTTTAACATTTAATCTTTTGACTTTAAATGACTGTTGGATGTGAATTATTACTTTTTCAACTAAAATAAGTGTGTTTAAATCATTTCTGTGCCTGAAATTGGTCAAAATTGAAGCTTTTGAGTAAGCGAAAACTCTGTAAAATGGCAATTTTGGTCACTGTAAGGGTTTAAAAAGTGGTTATTCAACATGAGGCCCGATCCAAATAACATTTTGAATCATTTTTGGTAGAGTCCAAAAAATCAATTTTATGATGAAAAACGATGACCCCGGACCTGTCGAACGTTCAAAAAATGGTCAATATTGATGAAATTTTAACATTTAATCTTTTGACTTTAAATGACAGTTGGATGTGAATTATTACTTTTTCAACTAAAATAAGTGTGTTTAAAGTCATTTCTGTGCCTGAAATTGGTCAAAATTGAAGCTTTTGAGTAAGCGAAAACTCTGTAAAAATGGCAATTTTGGTCACTGTAAGAGTTTAAAAAGTGGTTATTCAACATGAGGCCCGATCCAAATGACATTTTGAATCATTTTTGGTAGAGTCCAAAAAATCAATTTTATGATGAAAAACGATGACCCCGGACATGTCGAACGTTCAGAAAATGGTCAATATTGATGACATTTTAACATTTAATCTTTTGACTTTAAATGACTGTTTGATGTAAATTATTACTTTTTCAACTAAAATAAGTGTGTTTAAAGTCATTTCTGTGCCTGAAATTGGCCAAAATTGAAGCTTTTGAGTAGCGAAAACTCTGTAAAAATGGCAATTTTTGTCACTGTGAGGGTTTAAAAAGTGGTTATTCAACATGAGGCCCGATCCAAATGACATTTTGAATAATTTTTGGTAGAGTCCAAAAAATCAATATTATGATGAAAAACAATGACCCCGGACCAGTCGAACGTTCAAAAAAGTGGTCAATATTGATGAAATTTTAACATTTAATCTTTTGACTTTAAATGACTGTTGGATGTGAATTATTACTTTTTCAACTAAAATAAGTGTGTTTAAATCATTTCTGTGCCTGAAATTGGTCAAAATTGAAGCTTTTGAGTAAGCGAAAACTCTGTAAAAATGGCAATTTTGGTCACTGTAAGGGTTTAAAAAGTGGTTATTCAACATGAGGCCCGATCCAAATAACATTTTGAATCATTTTTGGTAGAGTCCAAAAAATCAATTTTATGATGAAAAACGATGACCCCGGACCTGTCGAACGTTCAAAAAATGGTCAATATTGATGAAATTTTAACATTTAATCTTTTGACTTTAAATAACTGTTGGATGTGAATTGTTACTTTTTCAACTAAAATAAGTGTGTTTAAAGTCATTTCTGTGCCTGAAATTGGCCAAAATTGAAGCTTTTGAGTAAGCGAAAACGCTGTAAAAATGGCAATTTTGGTCACTGTGAGGGTTTAAAAAGTGGTTATTCAACATGAGGCCCGATCCAAATGACATTTTGAATCATTTTTGATAGAGTCCAAAAAATCAATTTTATGATGAAAAACGATGACCCCGGACCTGTCGAACGTTCAGAAAATGGTCAATATTGATGAAATTTTAACATTTAATCTTTTGACTTTAAATGACTGTTGGATGTGAATTATTACTTTTTCAACTAAAATAAGTGTGTTTAAATCATTTCTGTGCCTGAAATTGGTCAAAATTGAAGCTGTTGAGTAAGCGAAAACTCTGTAAAATGGCAATTTTGGTCACTGTAAGGGTTTAAAAAGTGGTTATTCAACATGAGGCTCGATCCAAATAACATTTTGAATCATTTTTGGTAGAGTCCAAAAAATCAATTTTATGATGAAAAACGATGACCCCGGACCTGTCGAACGTTCAAAAAATGGTCAATATTGATGAAATTTTAACATTTAATCTTTTGACTTTAAATGACTGTTGGATGTGAATTATAACATTTTCAACTGAAATAAGTGTGTTTAAAGTCATTTCTGTGCCTGAAATTGGTCAAAATTGAAGCTTTTGAGTAAGCGAAAATTCTGTAAAAATGGCAATTTTGGTCACTGTGAGGGTTTAAAAAGTGGTTATTCAACATGAGGCCTGATCCAAATGACATTTTGAATCATTTTTGGTAGAGTCCAAAAAATCAATTTTATGATGAAAAACGATGACCCCGGACCTGTCGAACGTTCAAAAAATGGTCAATATTGATGAAATTTTAACATTTAATCTTTTGACTTTAAATAACTGTTGGATGTGAAATATTACTTTTTCAACTAAAATAAGTGTGTTTAAAGTCATTTCTGTGCCTGAAATTGGCCAAAATTGAAGCTTTTGAGTAAGCGAAAACTCTGTAAAAATGGCAATTTTGGTCAGTGTGAGGGTTTAAAAAGTGGTTATTCAACATGAGGCCCGATCCAAATGACATTTTGAATCATTTTTGGTAGAGTCCAAAAAATCAATTTTATGATGAAAAACGATGACCCCGGACCAGTCGAACGTTCAAAAAATGGTCAATATTGATGAAATTTTAACATTTAATCTTTTGACTTTAAACGACTGTTGGATGTGAATTATTACTTTTTCAACTAAAATAAGTGTGTTTAAATCATTTCTGTGCCTGAAATTGGTCAAAATTGAAGCTTTTGAGTAAGCGAAAACTCTGTAAAATGGCAATTTTGGTCACTGTAAGGGTTTAAAAAGTGGTTTTTCAACATGAGGCCCGATCCAAATAACATTTTGAATCATTTTTGGTAGAGTCCAAAAATCAATTTTATGATGAAAAACGATGACCCCGGACCTGTCGAACGTTCAAAAAATGGTCAATATTGATGAAATTTTAACATTTAATCCTTTGACTTTAAATGACTGTTGGATGTGAATTATTACATTTTCAACTAAAATAAATGTGTTTAAAGTCATTTCTGTGCCTGAAATTGGTCAAAATGGAAGCTTTTGAGTAAGCGAAAACTCTGTAAAAATGGCAATTTTGGTCACTGTGAGGGTTTAAAAAGTGGTTATTCAACATGAGGCCCGATCCAAATGACATTTTGAATCATTTTTGGTAGAGTCCAAAAAAATCAATTTTATGAGGAAAAACGATGGCCCCGGACCTGTCGAACGTTCAGAAAATTGTCAATATTGATGAAATTTTAACATTTAATCTTTTGACTTTAAATGACTGTTGGATGTGAATTATTACTTTTTCAACTAAAATAAGTGTGTTTAAAGTCATTTCTGTGCCTGAAATTGGTCAAAATTGAAGCTTTTGAGTAAGCGAAAACTCTGTAAAAATGGCAATTTTGGTCACTGTGAGGGTTTAAAAAGTGGTTATTCAACATGAGGCCCGATCCAAATGACATTTTGAATCATTTTTGGTAGAGTCCAAAAAATCAATTTTATGATGAAAAACGATGACCCCGGACCTGTCGAACATTCAAAAAATGGTCAATATTGATGAAATTTTAACATTTAATCTTTTGACTTTAAATGACTGTTGGATGTGAATTATTACTTTTTCAACTAAAATAAGTGTGTTTAAAGTCATGTCTCTGCCTGAAATTGGTCAAAATTGAAGCTTTTGAGTAAGCGAAAACTCTGTAAAATGGCAATTTTGGTCACTGTAAGGGTTTAAAAAGTGGTTATTCAACATGAGGCCCGATCCAAATAACATTTTGAATCATTTTTGGTAGAGTCCAAAAAATCAATTTTATGATGAAAAACGATGACCCCGGACCTGTCGAACGTTCAAAAAATGGTCAATATTGATGAAATTTTAACATTTAATCTTTTGACTTTAAATGACTGTTGGATGTGAATTATTACTTTTTCAACTAAAATAAGTGTGTTTAAAGTCATTTCTGTGCCTGAAATTGGTCAAAATTGAAGCTTTTGAGTGAGCGAAAACTGTGTAAAAATGGCAATTTTGGTCACTGTGAGGGTTTAAAAAGTGGTTATTCAACATGAGGCCCGATCCAAATGACATTTTTAATCATTTTTGGTAGAATCCAAAAAATCAATTTTATGATGAAAAACGATGACCCCGGACCTGTCGAACGTTCAAAAAATGGTCAATATTGATGAAATTTTAACATTTAATCTTTTGACTTTAAATGACTGTTGGATGTGAATTATTACATTTTCAACTGAAATAAGTGTGTTTAATGTCATTTCTGTGCCTGAAATTGGTCAAATTGAAGCTTTTGAGTAAGCGAAAACTCTGTAAAAATGGCAATTTTGGTCACTGTGAGGGTTTAAAAAGTGGTTATTCAACATGAGGCCCGATCCAAATGACATTTTGAATCATTTTTGGTAGAGTCCAAAAAATCAATTTTATGATGAAAAACGATGACCCCGGACCTGTCGAACATTCAAAAAATGGTCAATATTGATGAAATTTTAACATTTAATCTTTTGACTTTAAATGACTGTTGGATGTGAATTATTACTTTTTCAACTAAAATAAGTGTGTTTAAAGTCATGTCTCTGCCTGAAATTGGTCAAAATTGAAGCTTTTGAGTAAGCGAAAACTCTGTAAAATGGCAATTTTGGTCACTGTAAGGGTTTAAAAAGTGGTTATTCAACATGAGGCCCGATCCAAATAACATTTTGAATCATTTTTGGTAGAGTCCAAAAAATCAATTTTATGATGAAAAACGATGACCCCGGACCTGTCGAACGTTCAAAAAATGGTCAATATTGATGAAATTTTAACATTTAATCTTTTGACTTTAAATGACTGTTGGATGTGAATTATTACTTTTTCAACTAAAATAAGTGTGTTTAAAGTCATTTCTGTGCCTGAAATTGGTCAAAATTGAAGCTTTTGAGTGAGCGAAAACTGTGTAAAAATGGCAATTTTGGTCACTGTGAGGGTTTAAAAAGTGGTTATTCAACATGAGGCCCGATCCAAATGACATTTTTAATCATTTTTGGTAGAATCCAAAAAATCAATTTTATGATGAAAAACGATGACCCCGGACCTGTCGAACGTTCAAAAAATGGTCAATATTGATGAAATTTTAACATTTAATCTTTTGACTTTAAATGACTGTTGGATGTGAATTATTACATTTTCAACTGAAATAAGTGTGTTTAATGTCATTTCTGTGCCTGAAATTGGTCAAATTGAAGCTTTTGAGTAAGCGAAAACTCTGTAAAAATGGCAATTTTGGTCACTGTGAGGGTTTAAAAAGTGGTTATTCAACATGAGGCCCGATCCAAATGACATTTTGAATCATTTTTGGTAGAGTCCAAAAAATCAATTTTATGATGAAAAACGATGACCCCAGACCTGTCGAACGTTCAGAAAATGGTCAATATTGATGAAATTTTAACATTTAATCTTTTGACTTTAAATGACTGTTGGATGTGAATTATTACTTTTTCAACTAAAATAAGTGTGTTTAAAGTCATGTCTCTGCCTGAAATTGGTCAAAATTGAAGCTTTTGAGTAAGCGAAAACTCTGTAAAATGGCAATTTTGGTCACTGTAAGGGTTTAAAAAGTGGTTATTCAACATGAGGCCCGATCCAAATAACATTTTGAATCATTTTTGGTAGAGTCCAAAAAATCAATTTTATGATGAAAAACGATGACCCCGGACCTGTCGAACGTTCAAAAAATGGTCAATATTGATGAAATTTTAACATTTAATCTTTTGACTTTAAATGACTGTTGGATGTGAATTATTACTTTTTCAACTAAAATAAGTGTGTTTAAAGTCATTTCTGTGCCTGAAATTGGTCAAAATTGAAGCTTTTGAGTGAGCGAAAACTGTGTAAAAATGGCAATTTTGGTCACTGTGAGGGTTTAAAAAGTGGTTATTCAACATGAGGCCCGATCCAAATGACATTTTTAATCATTTTTGGTAGAATCCAAAAAATCAATTTTATGATGAAAAACGATGACCCCGGACCTGTCGAACGTTCAAAAAATGGTCAATATTGATGAAATTTTAACATTTAATCTTTTGACTTTAAATGACTGTTGGATGTGAATTATTACATTTTCAACTGAAATAAGTGTGTTTAATGTCATTTCTGTGCCTGAAATTGGTCAAATTGAAGCTTTTGAGTAAGCGAAAACTCTGTAAAAATGGCAATTTTGGTCACTGTGAGGGTTTAAAAAGTGGTTATTCAACATGAGGCCCGATCCAAATGACATTTTTAATCATTTTTGGTAGAATCCAAAAAATCAATTTTATGATGAAAAACGATGACCCCAGACCTGTCGAACGTTCAGAAAATGGTCAATATTGATGAAATTTTAACATTTAATCTTTTGACTTTAAATGACTGTTGGATGTGAATTATTACTTTTTCAACTAAAATAAGTGTGTTTAAAGTCATTTCTGTGCCTGAAATTGGCCAAAATTGAAGCTTTTGAGTAAGCGAAAACTCTGTAAAAATGGCAATTTTTGTCACTGTGAGGGTTTAAAAAGTGGTTATTCAACATGAGGCCCGATCCAAATGACATTTTGGATAATTTTTGGTAGAGTCCAAAAAATCAATTTTATGATGAAAAAAAAAATGGCAATTTTGGTCACTGTGAGGGTTTAAAAAGTGGTTATTCAACATGAGGCCCGATCCTAATGACATTTTGAATCATTTTTGGTAGAGTCCAAAAAATCAATTTTATGATGAAAAACGATGACCCCGGACCAGTCGAACGTTCAAAAAATGGTCAATTTTGATGAAATTTTAACATTTAATCTTTTGACTTTAAATGACTGTTGGATGTGAATTATTACTTTTTCAACTAAAATAAGTGTGTTTAAATAATTTCTGTGCCTGAAATTGGTCAAAATTGAAGCTTTTGAGTAAGCGAAAACTCTGTAAAATGGCAATTTTGGTCACTGTAAGGGTTTAAAAAGTGGTTATTCAACATGAGGCCCGATCCAAATAACATTTTGAATCATTTTTGGTAGAGTCCAAAAAATCAATTTTATGATGAAAAACGATGACCCCGGACCTGTCGAACGTTCAAAAAATGGTCAATATTGATGAAATTTTAACATTTAATCTTTTGACTTTAAATGACTGTTGGATGTGAATTATTACTTTTTCAACTAAAATAAATGTGTTTAAAGTCATTTCTGTGCCTGAAATTGGCCAAAATTGAAGCTTTTAAGTAAGAGAAAACTCTGTAAAAATGGCAATTTTGGTCACTGTGAGGGTTTAAAAAGTGGTTATTCAACATGAGGCCTGATCCAAATGACATTTTGAATCATTTTTGGTAGAGTCCAAAAATTCAATTTTATGATGAAAAACGATGACCCCGGACCTGTCGAACGTTCAAAAAATGGTCAATATTGATGAAATTTTAACATTTAATCTTTTGACTTTAAATAACTGTTGGATGTGAATTATTACTTTTTCAACTAAAATAAGTGTGTTTAAAGTCATTTCTGTGCCTGAAATTGGCCAAAATTGAAGCTTTTGAGTAAGCGAAAACTCTGTAAAAATGGCAATTTTGGTCAGTGTGAGGGTTTAAAAAGTGGTTATTCAACATGAGGCCCGATCCAAATGACATTTTGAATCATTTTTGGTAGAGTCCAAAAAATCAATTTTATGATGAAAAACGATGACCCCGGACCTGTCGAACGTTCAGAAAATGGTCAATATTGATGAAATTTTAACATTTAATCTTTTGACTTTAAATGACTGTTGGATTTGAATTATTACTTTTTCAACTAAAATAAGTGTGTTTAAAGTAATTTCTGTGCCTGAAATTGGCCAAAATTGAAGCTTTTGAGTAAGCGAAAACTCTGTAAAAATGGCAATTTTGGTCACTGTGAGGGTTTAAAAAGTGGTTATTCAACATGAGGCCCGATCCTAATGACATTTTGAATCATTTTTGGTAGAGTCCAAAAAATCAATTTTATGATGAAAAACGATGACCCCGGACCAGTCGAACGTTCAAAAAATGGTCAATATTGATGAAATTTTAACATTTAATCTTTTGACTTTAAACGACTGTTGGATGTGAATTATTACTTTTTCAACTAAAATAAGTGTGTTTAAATCATTTCTGTGCCTGAAATTGGTCAAAATTGAAGCTTTTGAGTAAGCAAAAACTCTGTAAAATGGCAATTTTGGTCACTGTGAGGGTTTAAAAAGTGGTTATTCAACATGAGGCCCGATCCAAATGACATTTTGAATCATTTTTGGTAGAGTCCAAAAAATCTATTTTATGATGAAAAACGATGACCCCGGACCTGTCGAACATTCAAAAAATGGTCAATATTGATGAAATTTTAACATTTAATCTTTTGACTTTAAATGACTGTTGGATGTGAATTATTACTTTTTCAACTAAAATAAGTGTGTTTAAAGTCATGTCTCTGCCTGAAATTGGTCAAAATTGAAGCTTTTGAGTAAGCGAAAACTCTGTAAAATGGCAATTTTGGTCACTGTAAGGGTTTAAAAAGTGGTTATTCAACATGAGGCCCGATCCAAATAACATTTTGAATCATTTTTGGTAGAGTCCAAAAAATCAATTTTATGATGAAAAACGATGACCCCGGACCTGTCGAACGTTCAAAAAATGGTCAATATTGATGAAATTTTAACATTTAATCTTTTGACTTTAAATGACTGTTGGATGTGAATTATTACTTTTTCAACTAAAATAAGTGTGTTTAAAGTCATTTCTGTGCCTGAAATTGGTCAAAATTGAAGCTTTTGAGTGAGCGAAAACTGTGTAAAAATGGCAATTTTGGTCACTGTGAGGGTTTAAAAAGTGGTTATTCAACATGAAGCCCGATCCAAATGACATTTTTAATCATTTTTGGTAGAATCCAAAAAATCAATTTTATGATGAAAAACGATGACCTCGGACCTGTCGAACGTTCAAAAAATGGTCAATATTGATGAAATTTTAACATTTAATCTTTTGACTTTAAATGACTGTTGGATGTGAATTATTACATTTTCAACTGAAATAAGTGTGTTTAATGTCATTTCTGTGCCTGAAATTGGTCAAATTGAAGCTTTTGAGTAAGCGAAAACTCTGTAAAAATGGCAATTTTGGTCACTGTGAGGGTTTAAAAAGTGGTTATTCAACATGAGGCCCGATCCAAATGACATTTTGAATCATTTTTGGTAGAGTCCAAAAAATCAATTTTATGATGAAAAACGATGACCCCAGACCTGTCGAACGTTCAGAAAATGGTCAATATTGATGAAATTTTAACATTTAATCTTTTGACTTTAAATGACTGTTGGATGTGAATTATTACTTTTTCAACTAAAATAAGTGTGTTTAAAGTCATTTCTGTGCCTGAAATTGGCCAAAATTGAAGCTTTTGAGTAAGCGAAAACTCTGTAAAAATGGCAATTTTTGTCACTGTGAGGGTTTAAAAAGTGGTTATTCAACATGAGGCCCTATCCAAATGACATTTTGGATAATTTTTGGTAGAGTCCAAAAAATCAATTTTATGATGAAAAAAAAAATGGCAATTTTGGTCACTGTGAGGGTTTAAAAAGTGGTTATTCAACATGAGGCCCGATCCTAATGACATTTTGAATCATTTTTGGTAGAGTCCAAAAAATCAATTTTATGATGAAAAACGATGACCCCGGACCAGTCGAACGTTCAAAAAATGGTCAATATTGATGAAATTTTAACATTTAATCTTTTGACTTTAAATGACTGTTGGATGTGAATTATTACTTTTTCAACTAAAATAAGTGTGTTTAAATAATTTCTGTGCCTGAAATTGGTCAAAATTGAAGCTTTTGAGTAAGCGAAAACTCTGTAAAATGGCAATTTTGGTCACTGTAAGGGTTTAAAAAGTGGTTATTCAACATGAGGCCCGATCCAAATAACATTTTGAATCATTTTTGGTAGAGTCCAAAAAATCAATTTTATGATGAAAAACGATGACCCCGGACCTGTCGAACGTTCAAAAAATGGTCAATATTGATGAAATTTTAACATTTAATCTTTTGACTTTAAATGACTGTTGGATGTGAATTATTACTTTTTCAACTAAAATAAGTGTGTTTAAAGTCATTTCTGTGCCTGAAATTGGTCAAAATTGAAGCTTTTGAGTGAGCGTAAACTGTGTAAAAATGGCAATTTTGGTCACTGTGAGGGTTTAAAAAGTGGTTATTCAACATGAGGCCCGATCCAAATGACATTTTGAATCATTTTTGGTAGAATCCAAAAAATCAATTTTATGATGAAAAATGATGACCCCGGACCTGTCGAACGTTCAAAAAATGGTCAATATTGATGAAATTTTAACATTTAATCTTTTGACTTTAAATGACTGTTGGATGTGAATTATTACATTTTAAACTGAAATAAGTGTGTTTAAAGTCATTTCTGTGCCTGAAATTGGTCAAAATTGAAGCTTTTGAGTAAGCGAAAACTCTGTAAAAATGGCAATTTTGGTCACTGTGAGGGTTTAAAAAGTGGTTATTCAACATGAGGCCCGATCCAAATGACATTTTGAATAATTTTTGGTAGAGTCCAAAAAATCAATTTTATGATGAAAAACGATGACCCCGGACCTGTCGAACGTTCAAAAAAGTGGTCAATATTGATGAAATTTTAACATTTAATCTTTTGACGTTAAATGACTGTTGGATGTGAATTATTACTTTTTCAACTAAAATAAGTGTGTTTAAAGTCATTTCTGTGCCTGAAATTGGCCAAAATTGAAGCTTTTGAGTAAGCGAAAACTCTGTAAAAATGGCAATTTTGGTCACTGTGAGGGTTTAAAAAGTGGTTATTCAACATGAGGCCCGATCCAAATGACATTTTGAATCCTTTTTGGTAGAGTCCAAAAAATCAATTTTATGATGAAAAACGATGACCCCGGACCAGTCGAACGTTCAGAAAATGGTCAATATTGATGAAATTTTAACATTTAATCTTTTGACTTTAAATGACTGTTTGATGTGAATTATTATTACTTTTTCAACTAAAATAAGTGTGTTTAAAGTCATTTCTGTGCCTGAAATTGGCCAAAATTGAAGCTTTTGAGTAGCGAAAACTCTGTAAAAATGGCAATTTTTGTCACTGTGAGGGTTTAAAAAGTGGTTATTCAACATGAGGCCCGATCCAAATGACATTTTGAATAATTTTTGGTAGAGTCCAAAAAATCAATTTTATGATGAAAAACAATGACCCCGGACCAGTCGAACGTTCAAAAAAGTGGTCAATATTGATGAAATTTTAACATTTAATCTTTTGACTTTAAATGACTGTTGGATGTGAATTATTACTTTTTCAACTAAAATAAGTGTGTTTAAATCATTTCTGTGCCTGAAATTGGTCAAAATTGAAGCTTTTGAGTAAGCGAAAACTCTGTAAAATGGCAATTTTGGTCACTGTAAGGGTTTAAAAAGTGGTTATTCAACATGAGGCCCGATCCAAATAACATTTTGAATCATTTTTGGTAGAGTCCAAAAAATCAATTTTATGATGAAAAACGATGACCCCGGACCTGTCGAACGTTCAAAAAATGGTCAATATTGATGAAATTTTAACATTTAATCTTTTGACTTTAAATGACAGTTGGATGTGAATTATTACTTTTTCAACTAAAATAAGTGTGTTTAAAGTCATTTCTGTGCCTGAAATTGGTCAAAATTGAAGCTTTTGAGTAAGCGAAAACTCTGTAAAAATGGCAATTTTGGTCACTGTAAGAGTTTAAAAAGTGGTTATTCAACATGAGGCCCGATCCAAATGACATTTTGAATCATTTTTGGTAGAGTCCAAAAAATCAATTTTATGATGAAAAACGATGACCCCGGACATGTCGAACGTTCAGAAAATGGTCAATATTGATGACATTTTAACATTTAATCTTTTGACTTTAAATGACTGTTTGATGTAAATTATTACTTTTTCAACTAAAATAAGTGTGTTTAAAGTCATTTCTGTGCCTGAAATTGGCCAAAATTGAAGCTTTTGAGTAGCGAAAACTCTGTAAAAATGGCAATTTTTGTCACTGTGAGGGTTTAAAAAGTGGTTATTCAACATGAGGCCCGATCCAAATGACATTTTGAATAATTTTTGGTAGAGTCCAAAAAATCAATATTATGATGAAAAACAATGACCCCGGACCAGTCGAACGTTCAAAAAAGTGGTCAATATTGATGAAATTTTAACATTTAATCTTTTGACTTTAAATGACTGTTGGATGTGAATTATTACTTTTTCAACTAAAATAAGTGTGTTTAAATCATTTCTGTGCCTGAAATTGGTCAAAATTGAAGCTTTTGAGTAAGCGAAAACTCTGTAAAAATGGCAATTTTGGTCACTGTAAGGGTTTAAAAAGTGGTTATTCAACATGAGGCCCGATCCAAATAACATTTTGAATCATTTTTGGTAGAGTCCAAAAAATCAATTTTATGATGAAAAACGATGACCCCGGACCTGTCGAACGTTCAAAAAATGGTCAATATTGATGAAATTTTAACATTTAATCTTTTGACTTTAAATGACTGTTGGATGTGAATTATTACTTTTTCAACTAAAATAAGTGTGTTTAAAGTCATTTCTGTGCCTGAAATTGGTCAAAATTGAAGCTTTTGAGTAAGCGAAACCTCTGTAAAAATGGCAATTTTGGTCACTGTGAGGGTTTAAAAAGTGGTTATTCAACATGAGGCCCGATCCAAATGACATTTTGAATCATTTTTGGTAGAGTCCAAAAAATCAATTTTATGATGTAAAACGATGACCCCGGACCTGTCGAACGTTCAAAAAATGGTCAATATTGATGAAATTTTAACATTTAATCTTTTGACTTTAAATGACTGTTCGATGTGAATAATTACTTTTTCAACTAAAATAAGTGTGTTTAAAGTCATTTCTGTGCCTGAAATTGGTCAAAATTGAAGCTTTTGAGTAAGCGAAAACTCTGTAAAAATGGCAATTTTGGTCACTGTGAGGGTTTAAAAAGTGGTTATTCAACATGAGGCCCGATCCAAATGACATTTTGAATCATTTTTGGTAGAGTCCAAAAAATCAATTTTATGATGAAAAACGATGACCCCGGACCTGTCGAACGTTCAGAAAATTGTCAATATTGATGAAATTTTAACATTTAATCTTTTGACTTTAAATGACTGTTGGATGTGAATTATTACTTTTTCAACAAAAATAAGTATGTTTAAAGTCATTTCTGTGCCTGAAATTGGCCAAAATTAAAGCTTTTGAGTAAGCGAAAACTCTGTAAAAATGGCAATTTTGGTCACTGTGAGGGTTTAAAAAGTGGTTATTCAACATGAGGCCCGATCCAAATGACATTTTGAATCATTTTTGGTAGAGTCCAAAAAATCAATTTTATGATGAAAAACGATGACCCCGGACCTGTCGAACGTTCAAAAAAGTGGTCAATATTGATGAAATTTTAACATTTAATCTTTTGACTTTAAATGACTGTTGGATGTGAATTATTACTTTTTCAACTAAAATAAGTGTGTTTAAAGTCATTTCTGTGCCTGAAATTGGTCAAAATTGAAGCTTTTGAGTAAGCGAAAACTCTGTAAAAATGGCAATTTTGGTCACTGTGAGGGTTTAAAAAGTGGTTATTCAACATGAGGCCCGATCCAAATGACATTTTGAATCATTTTTGGTAGAGTCCAAAAAATCAATTTTATGATGTAAAACGATGACCCCGGACCTGTCGAACGTTCAAAAAATGGTCAATATTGATGAAATTTTAACATTTATTCTTTTGACTTTAAATGACTGTTCGATGTGAATAATTACTTTTTCAACTAAAATAAGTGTGTTTAAAGTCATTTCTGTGCCTGAAATTGGCCAAAATTGAAGCTTTTGAGTAAGCGAAAACTCTGTAAAAATGGCAATTTTGGTCACTGTGAGGGTTTAAAAAGTGGTTATTCAACATGAGGCCCGATCCAAATGACATTTTGAATCATTTTTGGTAGAGTCCAAAAAATCAATTTTATGATGAAAAACGATGACCCCGGACCTGTCGAACGTTCAGAAAATGGTCAATATTGATGAAATTTTAACATTTAATCTTTTGACTTTAAATGACTGTTGGATGTGAATTATTACTTTTTCAACAAAAATAAGTATGTTTAAAGTCATTTCTGTGCCTGAAATTGGCCAAAATTGAAGCTTTTGAGTAAGCGAAAACTCTGTAAAAATGGCAATTTTGGTCACTGTGAGGGTTTAAAAAGTGGTTATTCAACATGAGGCCCGATCCAAATGACATTTTGAATCATTTTTGGTAGAGTCCAAAAAATCAATTTTATGATGAAAAACGATGACCCCGGACCTGTCGAACGTTCAAAAAAGTGGTCAATATTGATGAAATTTTAACATTTAATCTTTTGACTTTAAATGACTGTTGGATGTGAATTATTACTTTTTCAACTAAAATAAGTGTGTTTAAATCATTTCTGTGCCTGAAACTGGTCAAAATTGAAGCTTTTGAGTAAGCGAAAACTCTGTAAAATGGCAATTTTGGTCACTGTAAGGGTTTAAAAAGTGGTTATTCAACATGAGGCCTGATCCAAATGAAATTTTGAATCATTTTTGGTAGAGTCCAAAAAATCAATTTTATGATGAAAAACGATGACCCCGGACCTGTCGAACGTTCAAAAAATGGTAAATATTGATGAAATTTTAACATTTAATCTTTTGACTTTAAATGACTGTTGGATGTGAATTTTTACTTTTTCAACTAAAATAAGTGTGTTTAAATCATTTCTGTGCCTGAAATTGGTCAAAATTGAAGCTTTTGAGTAAGCGAAAACTCTGTAAAATGGCAATTTTGGTCACTGTAAGGGTTTAAAAAGTGGTTATTCAACATGAGGCCCGATCCAAATAACATTTTGAATCATTTTTGGTAGAGTCCAAAAAATCAATTTTATGATGAAAAACGATGACCCCGGACCTGTCGAACGTTCAGAAAATGGTCAATATTGATGAAATTTTAACATTTAATCTTTTGACTTTAAATGACTGTTGGATGTGAATTATTACTTTTTCAACTAAAATAAGTATGTTTAAAGTCATTTCTGTGCCTGAAATTGGCCAAAATTGAAGCTTTTGAGTAAGCGAAAACTCTGTAAAAATGGCAATTTTGGTCACTGTGAGGGTTTAAAAAGTGGTTATTCAACATGAGGCCCGATCCAAATGACATTTTGAATCATTTTTGGTAGAGTCCAAAAAATCAATTTTATGATGAAAAACGATGACCCCGGACCTGTCGAACGTTCAAAAAAGTGGTCAATATTGATGCAATTTTAACATTTAATCTTTTGACTTTAAATGACTGTTGGGTGTGAATTATTACTTTTTCAACTAAAATAAGTGTGTTTAAAGTCATTTCTGTGCCTGAAAGTGGCCAGAATTGAAGCTTTTGAGTAAGCGAAAACTCGGTAAAAATGGCAATTTTGGTCACTGTGAGGGTTTAAAAAGTGGTTATTCAACATGAGGCCCGATCCAAATGACATTTTGAATCATTTTTGGTAGAGTCCAAAAAAATCAATTTTATGATGAAAAACGATGACCCCGGACTTGTCGAACGTTCAAAAAAGTGGTCAATATTGATGAAATTTTAACATTTAATCTTTTGACTTTAAATTACTGTTGGATGTGAATTATTACTTTTTCAACTAAAATAAGTGTGTTTAAAGTCATTTCTGTGCCTGAAATTGGTCAAAATTGAAGCTTTTGAGTAAGAGAAAACTCTGTAAAAATGGCAATTTTGGTCACTGTGAGGGTTTAAAAAGTGGTTATTCAACATGAGGCCCGATCCAAATGACATTTTGAATCATTTTTGGTAGAGTCCAAAAAATCAATTTTATGATGTAAAACGATGACCCCGGACCTGTCGAACGTTCAAAAAATGGTCAATATTGATGAAATTTTAACATTTAATCTTTTGACTTTAAATGACTGTTCGATGTGAATAATTACTTTTTCAACTAAAATAAGTATGTTTAAAGTCATTTCTGTGCCTGAAATTGGCCAAAATTGAAGCTTTTGAGTAAGCGAAAACTCTGTAAAAATGGCAATTTTGGTCACTGTGAGGGTTTAAAAAGTGGTTATTCAACATGAGGCCCGATCCAAATGACATTTTGAATCATTTTTGGTAGAGTCCAAAAAATCAATTTTATGATGAAAAACGATGACCCCGGACCTGTCGAACGTTCAAAAAAGTGGTCAATATTGATGCAATTTTAACATTTAATCTTTTGACTTTAAATGACTGTTGGGTGTGAATTATTACTTTTTCAACTAAAATAAGTGTGTTTAAAGTCATTTCTGTGCCTGAAAGTGGCCAGAATTGAAGCTTTTGAGTAAGCGAAAACTCTGTAAAAATGGCAATTTTGGTCACTGTGAGGGTTTAAAAAGTGGTTATTCAACATGAGGCCCGATCCAAATGACATTTTGAATCATTTTTGGTAGAGTCCAAAAAATCAATTTTATGATGAAAAACGATGACCCCGGACCTGTCGAACGTTCAAAAAAGTGGTCAATATTGATGAAATTTTAACATTTAATCTTTTGACTTTAAATGACTGTTGGATGTGAATTTTTACTTTTTCAACTAAAATAAGTGTGTTTAAATCATTTCTGTGCCTGAAATTGGTCAAAATTGAAGCTTTTGAGTAAGCGAAAACTCTGTAAAATGGCAATTTTGGTCACTGTAAGGGTTTAAAAAGTGGTTATTCAACATGAGGCCCGATCCAAATAACATTTTGAATCATTTTTGGTAGAGTCCAAAAAATCAATTTTATGATGAAAAACGATGACCCCGGACCTGTCGAACGTTCAAAAAAGTGGTCAATATTGATGAAATTTTAACATTTAATCTTTTGACTTTAAATGACTGTTGGATGTGAATTATTACTTTTTCAACTAAAATAAGTGTGTTTAAAGTCATGTCTCTGCCTGAAATTGGCCAAAATTGAAGCTTTTGAATAAGCGAAAACTCTGTAAAAATGGCAACTTTGGTCACTGTGAGGGTTTAAAAAGTGGTTATTCAACATGAGGCCCGATCCAAATAACATTTTGAATCATTTTTGGTAGAGTCCAAAAAAATCAATTTTATGATGAAAAACGATGACCCCGGACCTGTCGAACGTTCAGAAAATGGTCAATATTGATGAAATTTTAACATTTAATCTTTTGACTTTAAATGACTGTTGGATGTGAATTATTACTTTTTCAACTAAAATAAGTATGTTTAAAGTCATTTCTGTGCCTGAAATTGGCCAAAATTGAAGCTTTTGAGTAAGGGAAAACTCTGTAAAAATGGCAATTTTGGTCACTGTGAGGGTTTAAAAAGTGGTTATTCAACATGAGGCCCGATCCAAATGACATTTTGAATCATTTTTGGTAGAGTCCAAAAAATCAATTTTATGATGAAAAACGATGACCCCGGACCTGTCGAACGTTCAAAAAAGTGGTCAATATTGATGAAATTTTAACATTTAATCTTTTGACTTTAAATGACTGTTGGATGTGAATTTTTACTTTTTCAACTAAAATAAGTGTGTTTAAATCATTTCTGTGCCTGAAATTGGTCAAAATTGAAGCTTTTGAGTAAGCGAAAACTCTGTAAAATGGCAATTTTGGTCACTGTAAGGGTTTAAAAAGTGGTTATTCAACATGAGGCCCGATCCAAATAACATTTTGAATCATTTTTGGTAGAGTCCAAAAAATCAATTTTATGATGAAAAACGATGACCCCGGACCTGTCGAACGTTCAAAAAAGTGGTCAATATTGATGAAATTTTAACATTTAATCTTTTGACTTTAAATGACTGTTGGATGTGAATTATTACTTTTTCAACTAAAATAAGTGTGTTTAAAGTCATGTCTCTGCCTGAAATTGGCCAAAATTGAAGCTTTTGAATAAGCGAAAACTCTGTAAAAATGGCAACTTTGGTCACTGTGAGGGTTTAAAAAGTGGTTATTCAACATGAGGCCCGATCCAAATAACATTTTGAATCATTTTTGGTAGAGTCCAAAAAAATCAATTTTATGATGAAAAACGATGACCCCGGACCTGTCGAACGTTCAGAAAATGGTCAATATTGATGAAATTTTAACATTTAATCTTTTGACTTTAAATGACTGTTGGATGTGAATTATTACTTTTTCAACTAAAATAAGTATGTTTAAAGTCATTTCTGTGCCTGAAATTGGCCAAAATTGAAGCTTTTGAGTAAGGGAAAACTCTGTAAAAATGGCAATTTTGGTCACTGTGAGGGTTTAAAAAGTGGTTATTCAACATGAGGCCCGATCCAAATGACATTTTGAATCATTTTTGGTAGAGTCCAAAAAATCAATTTTATGATGAAAAACGATGACCCCGGACCTGTCGAACGTTCAAAAAAGTGGTCAATTTTGATGCAATTTTAACATTTAATCTTTTGACTTTAAATGACTGTTGGGTGTGAATTATTACTTTTTCAACTAAAATAAGTGTGTTTAAAGTCATTTCTGTGCCTGAAAGTGGCCAGAATTGAAGCTTTTGAGTAAGCGAAAACTCTGTAAAAATGGCAATTTTGGTCACTGTGAGGGTTTAAAAAGTGGTTATTCAACATGAGGCCCGATCCAAATGACATTTTGAATCATTTTTGGTAGAGTCCAAAAAATCAATTTTATGATGAAAAACGATGACCCCGGACCTGTCGAACGTTCAAAAAAGTGGTCAATATTGATGAAATTTTAACATTTAATCTTTTGACTTTAAATGACTGTTGGATGTGAATTATTACTTTTTCAACTAAAATAAGTGTGTTTAAAGTCATTTCTGTGCCTGAAATTGGTCAAAATTGAAGCTTTTGAGTAAGAGAAAACTCTGTAAAAATGGCAATTTTGGTCACTGTGAGGGTTTAAAAAGTGGTTATTCAACATGAGGCCCGATCCAAATGACATTTTGAATCATTTTTGGTAGAGTCCAAAAAATCAATTTTATGATGTAAAACGATGACCCCGGACCTGTCGAACGTTCAAAAAATGGTCAATATTGATGAAATTTTAACATTTAATCTTTTGACTTTAAATGACTGTTCGATGTGAATAATTACTTTTTCAACTAAAATAAGTGTGTTTAAAGTCATTTCTGTGCCTGAAATTGGTCAAAATTGAAGCTTTTGAGTAAGCGAAAACTCTGTAAAAATGGCAATTTTGGTCACTGTGAGGGTTTAAAAAGTGGTTATTCAACATGAGGCCCGATCCAAATGACATTTTTTGAATCATTTTTGGTAGAGTCCAAAAAATCAATTTTATGATGAAAAACGATGACCCCGGACCTGTCGAACGTTCAGAAAATGGTCAATATTGATGAAATTTTAACATTTAATCTTTTGACTTTAAATGACTGTTGGATGTGAATTATTACTTTTTCAACAAAAATAATTATGTTTAAAGTCATTTCTGTGCCTGAAATTGGCCAAAATTGAAGCTTTTGAGTAAGCGAAAACTCTGTAAAAATGGCAATTTTGGTCACTGTGAGGGTTTAAAAAGTGGTTATTCAACATGAGGCCCGATCCAAATGACATTTTGAATCATTTTTGGTAGAGTCCAAAAAATCAATTTTATGATGAAAAACGATGACCCCGGACCTGTCGAACGTTCAAAAAAGTGGTCAATATTGATGACATTTTAACATTTAATCTTTTGACTTTAAATGACTGTTGGATGTGAATTATTACTTTTTCAACTAAAATAAGTGTGTTTAAATCATTTCTGTGCCTGAAACTGGTCAAAATTGAAGCTTTTGAGTAAGTAAAAACTCTGTAAAATGGCAATTTTGGTCACTGTAAGGGTTTAAAAAGTGGTTATTCAACATGAGGCCTGATCCAAATGAAATTTTGAATCATTTTTGGTAGAGTCCAAAAAATCAATTTTATGATGAAAAACGATGACCCCCCGGACCTGTCGAACGTTCAAAAAATGGTAAATATTGATGAAATTTTAACATTTAATCTTTTGACTTTAAATGACTGTTGGATGTGAATTTTTACTTTTTCAACTAAAATAGGTGTGTTTAAATCATTTCTGTGCCTGAAATTGGTCAAAATTGAAGCTTTTGAGTAAGCGAAAACTCTGTAAAATGGCAATTTTGGTCACTGTAAGGGTTTAAAAAGTGGTTATTCAACATGAGGCCCGATCCAAATAACATTTTGAATCATTTTTGGTAGAGTCCAAAAAATCAATTTTATGATGAAAAACGATGACCCCGGACCTGTCGAAAGTTCAAAAAAGTGGTCAATATTGATGAAATTTTAACATTTAATCTTTTGACTTTAAATGACTGTTGGATGTGAATTATTACTTTTTCAACTAAAATAAGTGTGTTTAAAGTCATGTCTCTGCCTGAAATTGGCCAAAATTGAAGCTTTTGAATAAGCGAAAACTCTGTAAAAATGGCAACTTTGGTCACTGTGAGGGTTTAAAAAGTGGTTATTCAACATGAGGCCCGATCCAAATAACATTTTGAATCATTTTTGGTAGAGTCCAAAAAAATCAATTTTATGATGAAAAACGATGACCCCGGACCTGTCGAACGTTCAGAAAATGGTCAATATTGATGAAATTTTAACATTTAATCTTTTGACTTTAAATGACTGTTGGATGTGAATTATTACTTTTTCAACTAAAATAAGTATGTTTAAAGTCATTTCTGTGCCTGAAATTGGCCAAAATTGAAGCTTTTGAGTAAGCGAAAACTCTGTAAAAATGGCAATTTTGGTCACTGTGAGGGTTTAAAAAGTGGTTATTCAACATGAGGCCCGATCCAAATGACATTTTGAATCATTTTTGGTAGAGTCCAAAAAATCAATTTTATGATGAAAAACGATGACCCCGGACCTGTCGAACGTTCAAAAAAGTGGTCAATATTGATGAAATTTTAACATTTAATCTTTTGACTTTAAATGACTGTTGGATGTGAATTATTACTTTTTCAACTAAAATAAGTGTGTTTAAAGTCATTTCTGTGCCTGAAATTGGTCAAAATTGAAGCTTTTGAATAAGCGAAAACTCTGTAAAAATTGCAACTTTGGTCACTGTGAGGGTTTAAAAAGTGGTTATTCAACATGAGGCCCGATCCAAATAACATTTTGAATCATTTTTGGTAGAGTCCAAAAAATCAATTTTATGATGAAAAACGATGACCCCGGACCTGTCGAACGTTCAGAAAATGGTCAATATTGATGAAATTTTAACATTTAATCTTTTGACTTTAAATGACTGTTCGATGTGAATTATTACTTTTTCAACTAAAATAAGTGTGTTTAAAGTCATTTCTGTGCCTGAAATTGGTCAAAATTGAAGCTTTTGAGTAAGCGAAAACTCTGTAAAAATGGCAATTTTGGTCACTGTGAGGGTTTAAAAAGTGGTTATTCAACATGAGGCCCGATCCAAATGACATTTTGAATCATTTTTGGTAGAGTCCAAAAAATCAATTTTATGATGAAAAACGATGACCCCGGACCTGTCGAACGTTCAGAAAATGGTCAATATTGATGAAATTTTAACATTTAATCTTTTGACTTTAAATGACTGTTGGATGTGAATTATTACTTTTTCAAATATGTTTAAAGTCATTTCTGTGCCTGAAATTGGCCAAAATTGAAGCTTTTGAGTAAGCGAAAACTCTGTAAAAATGGCAATTTTGGTCACTGTGAGGGTTTAAAAAGTGGTTATTCAACATGAGGCCCGATCCAAATGACATTTTGAATCATTTTTGGTAGAGTCCAAAAAATCAATTTTATGATGAAAAACGATGACCCCGGACCTGTCGAACATTCAAAAAATGGTCAATATTGATGAAATTTTAACATTTAATCTTTTGACGGTAAATGACTGTTGGATGTGAATTGTTACTTTTTCAACTAAAATAAGTGTGTTTAAAGTCATGTCTCTGACTGAAATTGGTCAAAATTGAAGCTTTTGAGTAAGCGAAAACTCTGTAAAATGGCAATTTTGGTCACTGTAAGGGTTTAAAAAGTGGTTATTCAACATGAGGCCCGATCCAAATGACATTTTGAATCATTTTTGGTAGAGTCCAAAAAATCAATTTTATGATGAAAAACGATGACCCCGGACCTGTCGAACGTTCAAAAAAGTGGTCAATATTGATGAAATTTTAACATTTAATCTTTTGACTTTAAATGACTGTTGGATGTGAATTATTACTTTTTCAACTAAAATAAGTGTGTTTAAATCATTTCTGTGCCTAAAATTGGTCAAAATTGAAGCTTTTGAGTAAGCGAAAACTCTGTAAAATGGCAATTTTGGTCACTGAGAGGGTTTAAAAAGTGGTTATTCAACATGAGGCCCGATCCAAATGACATTTTGAATCATTTTTGGTAGAGTCCAAAAAATCAATTTTATGATGAAAAACGATGACCCCGGACCTGTCGAACGTTCAAAAAAGTGGTCAATATTGATGAAATTTTAACATTTAATCTTTTGACTTTAAATGACTGTTGGATGTGAATTATTACTTTTTCAACTAAAATAAGTGTGTTTAAAGTCATTTCTGTGCCTGAAATTGGCCAAAATTGAAGCTTTTGAATAAGCGAAAACTCTGTAAAATGGCAATTTTGGTCACTGAGAGGGTTTAAAAAGTGGTTATTCAACATGAGGCCCGATCCAAATGACATTTTGAATCATTTTTGGTAGAGTCCAAAAAATCAATTTTATGATGAAAAACGATGACCCCGGACCTGTCGAACATTCAAAAAATGGTCAATATTGATGAAATTTTAACATTTAATCTTTTGACGGTAAATGACTGTTGGATGTGAATTGTTACTTTTTCAACTAAAATAAGTGTGTTTAAAGTCATGTCTCTGACTGAAATTGGTCAAAATTGAAGCTTTTGAGTAAGCGAAAACTCTGTAAAATGGCAATTTTGGTCACTGTAAGGGTTTAAAAAGTGGTTATTCAACATGAGGCCCGATCCAAATGACATTTTGAATCATTTTTGGTAGAGTCCAAAAAATCAATTTTATGATGAAAAACGATGACCCCGGACCTGTCGAACGTTCAAAAAAGTGGTCAATATTGATGAAATTTTAACATTTAATCTTTTGACTTTAAATGACTGTTGGATGTGAATTATTACTTTTTCAACTAAAATAAGTGTGTTTAAAGTCATTTCTGTGCCTGAAATTGGCCAAAATTGAAGCTTTTGAGTAAGCGAAAACTCTGTAAAAATGGCAATTTTGGTCACTGTGAGGGTTTAAAAAGTGGTTATTCAACATGAGGCCCGATCCAAATGACATTTTGAATCATTTTTGGTAGAGTCCAAAAAATCAATTTTATGATGAAAAACGATGACCCCGGACCTGTCGAACGTTCAAAAAAGTGGTCAATATTGATGAAATTTTAACATTTAATCTTTTGACTTTAAATGACTGTTGGATGTGAATTATTACTTTTTCAACTAAAATAAGTGTGTTTAAAGTCATTTCTGTGCCTGAAATTGGCCAAAATTGAAGCTTTTGAATAAGCGAAAACTCTGTAAAAATGGCAACTTTGGTCACTGTGAGGGTTTAAAAAGTGGTTATTCAACATGAGGCCCGATCCAAATAACATTTTGAATCATTTTTGGTAGAGTCCAAAAAATCAATTTTATGATGAAAAACGATGACCCCGGACCTGTCGAACGTTCAAAAAATGGTCAATATTGATGAAATTTTAACATTTAATCTTTTGACTTTAAATGACTGTTCGATGTGAATTATTACTTTTTCAACTAAAATAAGTGTGTTTAAAGTCATTTCTGTGCCTGAAATTGGTCAAAATTGAAGCTTTTGAGTAAGCGAAAACTCTGTAAAAATGGCAATTTTGGTCACTGTGAGGGTTTAAAAAGTGGTTATTCAACATGAGGCCCGATCCAAATGACATTTTGAATCATTTTTGGTAGAGTCCAAAAAATCAATTTTATGATGAAAAACGATGACCCCGGACCTGTCGAACGTTCAGAAAATGGTCAATATTGATGAAATTTTAACATTTAATCTTTTGACTTTAAATGACTGTTGGATGTGAATTATTACTTTTTCAAATATGTTTAAAGTCATTTCTGTGCCTGAAATTGGCCAAAATTGAAGCTTTTGAGTAAGCGAAAACTCTGTAAAAATGGCAATTTTGGTCACTGTGAGGGTTTAAAAAGTGGTTATTCAACATGAGGCCCGATCCAAATGACATTTTGAATCATTTTTGGTAGAGTCCAAAAAATCAATTTTATGATGAAAAACGATGACCCCGGACCTGTCGAACGTTCAGAAAATTGTCAATATTGATAAACTTTTAACATTTAATCTTTTGACTTTAAATGACTGTTAGATGTGAATTATTACTTTTTCAACTAAAATAAGTGTGTTTAAATCATTTCTGTGCCTAAAATTGGTCAAAATTGAAGCTTTTGAGTAAGCGAAAACTCTGTAAAATGGCAATTTTGGTCACTGAGAGGGTTTAAAAAGTGGTTATTCAACATGAGGCCCGATCCAAATGACATTTTGAATCATTTTTGGTAGAGTCCAAAAAATCAATTTTATGATGAAAAACGATGACCCCGGACCTGTCGAACATTCAAAAAATGGTCAATATTGATGAAATTTTAACATTTAATCTTTTGACGGTAAATGACTGTTGGATGTGAATTGTTACTTTTTCAACTAAAATAAGTGTGTGTAAAGTCATGTCTCTGACTGAAATTGGTCAAAATTGAAGCTTTTGAGTAAGCGAAAACTCTGTAAAATGGCAATTTTGGTCACTGTAAGGGTTTAAAAAGTGGTTATTCAACATGAGGCCCGATCCAAATGACATTTTGAATCATTTTTGGTAGAGTCCAAAAAATCAATTTTATGATGAAAAACGATGACCCCGGACCTGTCAAACGTTCAGAAAATGGTCAAATTGATGAAATTTTAACATTTAATCTTTTGACTTTAAATGACTGTTGGATGTGAATTATTACTTTTTCAACTAAAATAAGTGTGTTTAAAGTCATTTCTGTGCCTCAAATTGGCCAAAATTGAAGCTTTTGAGTAAGCGAAAACTCTGTAAAAATGGCAATTTTGGTCACTGTGAGGGTTTAAAAAGTGGTTATTCAACATGAGGCCCGATCCAAATGACATTTTGAATAATTTTTGGTAGAGTCCAAAAAATCAATTTTATGATGAAAAACAATGACCCCGGACCAGTCGAACGTTCAAAAAAGTGGTCAATATTGATGAAATTTTAACATTTAATCTTTTGACTTTAAATGACTGTTGGATGTGAATTATTACTTTTTCAACTAAAATAAGTGTGTTTAAATCATTTCTGTGCCTGAAACTGGTCAAAATTGAAGCTTTTGAGTAAGCGAAAACTCTGTAAAATGGCAATTTTGGTCACTGTAAGGGTTTAAAAAGTGGTTATTCAACATGAGGCCCGATCCAAATGACATTTTGAATCATTTTTGGTAGAGTCCAAAAAATCAATTTTATGATGAAAAACGATGACCCCGGACCTGTCGAACGTTCAGAAAATTGTCAATATTGATAAACTTTTAACATTTAATCTTTTGACTTTAAATGACTGTTAGATGTGAATTATTACTTTTTCAACTAAAATAAGTGTGTTTAAATCATTTCTGTGCCTAAAATTGGTCAAAATTGAAGCTTTTGAGTAAGCGAAAACTCTGTAAAATGGCAATTTTGGTCACTGAGAGGGTTTAAAAAGTGGTTATTCAACATGAGGCCCGATCCAAATGACATTTTGAATCATTTTTGGTAGAGTCCAAAAAATCAATTTTATGATGAAAAACGATGACCCCGGACCTGTCGAACATTCAAAAAATGGTCAATATTGATGAAATTTTAACATTTAATCTTTTGACGGTAAATGACTGTTGGATGTGAATTGTTACTTTTTCAACTAAAATAAGTGTGTGTAAAGTCATGTCTCTGACTGAAATTGGTCAAAATTGAAGCTTTTGAGTAAGCGAAAACTCTGTAAAATGGCAATTTTGGTCACTGTAAGGGTTTAAAAAGTGGTTATTCAACATGAGGCCCGATCCAAATGACATTTTGAATCATTTTTGGTAGAGTCCAAAAAATCAATTTTATGATGAAAAACGATGACCCCGGACCTGTCAAACGTTCAGAAAATGGTCAAATTGATGAAATTTTAACATTTAATCTTTTGACTTTAAATGACTGTTGGATGTGAATTATTACTTTTTCAACTAAAATAAGTGTGTTTAAAGTCATTTCTGTGCCTCAAATTGGCCAAAATTGAAGCTTTTGAGTAAGCGAAAACTCTGTAAAAATGGCAATTTTGGTCACTGTGAGGGTTTAAAAAGTGGTTATTCAACATGAGGCCCGATCCAAATGACATTTTGAATAATTTTTGGTAGAGTCCAAAAAATCAATTTTATGATGAAAAACAATGACCCCGGACCAGTCGAACGTTCAAAAAAGTGGTCAATATTGATGAAATTTTAACATTTAATCTTTTGACTTTAAATGACTGTTGGATGTGAATTATTACTTTTTCAACTAAAATAAGTGTGTTTAAATCATTTCTGTGCCTGAAACTGGTCAAAATTGAAGCTTTTGAGTAAGCGAAAACTCTGTAAAATGGCAATTTTGGTCACTGTAAGGGTTTAAAAAGTGGTTATTCAACATGAGGCCCGATCCAAATAACATTTTGAATCATTTTTGGTAGAGTCCAAAAAATCAATTTTATGATGAAAAACGATGACCCCGGACCTGTCGAACGTTCAAAAAATGGTCAATATTGATGAAATTTTAACATTGAATCTTTTGACTTTAAATGACTGTTGGATGTGAATTATTACATTTTCAACTAAAATAAATGTGTTTAAAGTCATTTCTGTGCCTGAAATTGGTCAAAATTGAAGCTTTTGAGTAAGCGAAAACTCTGTAAAAATGGCAATTTTGGTCACTGTGAGGGTTTAAAAAGTGGTTATTCAACATGAGGCCCGATCCAAATAACATTTTGAATCATTTTTGGTAGAGTCCAAAAAATCAATTTTATGATGAAAAACGATGGCCCCGGACCTGTCGAACGATCAGAAAATGGTCAATATTGATGAAATTTTAACATTTAATCTTTTGACTTTAAATGACTGTTGGATGTGAATTATTACTTTTTCAACTAAAATAAGTGTGTTTAAAGTCATTTCTGTGCCTGAAATTGGTCAAAATTGAAGCTTTTGAGTAAGCGAAAACTCTGTAAAAATGGCAATTTTGGTCACTGTGAGGGTTTAAAAAGTGGTTATTCAACATGAGGCCCGATCCAAATGACATTTTGAATCATTTTTGGTAGAGTCCAAAAAATCAATTTTATGATGAAAAACGATGACCCCGGACCTGTCGAACGTTCAGAAAATGGTCAATATTGATGAAATTTTAACATTTAATCTTTTGACTTTAAATGACTGTTGGATGTGAATTATTACTTTTTCAACTAAAATAAGTGTGTTTAAAGTCATTTCTGTGCCTGAAATTGGTCAAAATTGAAGCTTTTGAGTAAGCGAAAACTCTGTAAAATGGCAATTTTGGTCACTGAGAGGGTTTAAAAAGTGGTTATTCAACATGAGGCCCGATCCAAATGACATTTTGAATCATTTTTGGTAGAGTCCAAAAAATCAATTTTATGATGAAAAACGATGACCCCGGACCTGTCGAACATTCAAAAAATTGTCAATATTGATGAAATTTTAACATTTAATCTTTTGACGGTAAATGACTGTTGGATGTGAATTGTTACTTTTTCAACTAAAATAAGTGTGTTTAAAGTCATGTCTCTGACTGAAATTGGTCAAAATTGAAGCTTTTGAGTAAGCGAAAACACTGTAAAATGGCAATTTTGGTCACTGTAAGGGTTTAAAAAGTGGTTATTCAACATGAGGCCCGATCCAAATGACATTTTGAATAATTTTTGGTAGAGTCCAAAAAATCAATTTTATGATGAAAAACGATGACCCCGGACCTGTCGAACGTTCAGAAAATTGTCAAATTGATGAAATTTTAACATTTAATCTTTTGACTTTAAATGACTGTTGGATGTGAATTATTACTTTTTCAACTAAAATAAGTGTGTTTAAAGTCATTTCTGTGCCTGAAATTGGCCAAAATTGAAGCTTTTGAGTAAGCGAAAACTCTGTAAAAATGGCAATTTTGGTCACTGTGAGGGTTTAAAAAGTGGTTATTCAACATGAGGCCCGATCCAAATGACATTTTGAATAATTTTTGGTAGAGTCCAAAAAATCAATTTTATGATGAAAAACAATGACCCCGGACCAGTCGAACGTTCAAAAAAGTGGTCAATATTGATGAAATTTTAACATTTAATCTTTTGACTTTAAATGACTGTTGGATGTGAATTATTACTTTTTCAACTAAAATAAGTGTGTTTAAATCATTTCTGTGCCTGAAATTGGTCAAAATTGAAGCTTTTGAGTAAGCGAAAACTCTGTAAAATGGCAATTTTGGTCACTGTAAGGGTTTAAAAAGTGGTTATTCAACATGAGGCCCGATCCAAATAACATTTTGAATCATTTTTGGTAGAGTCCAAAAAATCAATTTTATGATGAAAAACGATGACCCCGGACCTGTCGAACGTTCAAAAAATGGTCAATATTGATGAAATTTTAACATTTAATCTTTTGACTTTAAATGACTGTTGGATGTGAATTATTACATTTTCAACTAAAATAAATGTGTTTAAAGTCATTTCTGTGCCTGAAATTGGTCAAAATTGAAGCTTTTGAGTAAGCGAAAACTCTGTAAAAATGGCAATTTTGGTCACTGTGAGGGTTTAAAAAGTGGTTATTCAACATGAGGCCCGATCCAAATGACATTTTGAATCATTTTTGGTAGAGTCCAAAAAATCAATTTTAAGATGAAAAACGATGCCCCGGACCTGTCGTACGTTCAGACAATGGTCAATATTGATGAAATTTTAACATTTAATCTTTTGACTTTAAATGACTGTTGGATGTGAATTATTACTTTTTCAACTAAAATAAGTGTGTTTAAAGTCATTTCTGTGCCTGAAATTGGTCAAAATTGAAGCTTTTGAGTAAGCGAAAACTCTGTAAAAATGGCAATTTTGGTCACTGTGAGGGTTTAAAAAGTGGTTATTCAACATGAGGCCCGATCCAAATGACATTTTGAATCATTTTTGGTAGAGTCCAAAAAATCAATTTTATGATGAAAAACGATGACCCCGGACCTGTCGAACGTTCAGAAAATGGTCAATATTGATAAAATGTTAACATTTAATCTTTTGACTTTAAATGACTGTTAGATGTGAATTATTACTTTTTCAACTAAAATAAGTGTGTTTAAATCATTTCTGTGCCTGAAACTGGTCAAAATTGAAGCTTTTGAGTAAGCAAAAACTCTGTAAAATGGCAATTTTGGTCACTGTAAGGGTTTAAAAAGTGGTTATTCAACATGAGGCCTGATCCAAATGAAATTTTGAATCATTTTTGGTAGAGTCCAAAAAATCAATTTTATGATGAAAAACGATGACCCCGGACCTGTCGAACGTTCAAAAAATGGTAAATATTGATGAAATTTTAACATTTAATCTTTTGACTTTAAATGACTGTTGGATGTGAATTTTTACTTTTTCAACTAAAATAAGTGTGTTTAAATCATTTCTGTGCCTGAAATTGGTCAAAATTGAAGCTTTTGAGTAAGCGAAAACTCTGTAAAAATGGCAATTTTGGTCACTGTGAGGGTTTAAAAAGTGGTTATTCAACATGAGGCCCGATCCAAATGACATTTTGAATCATTTTTGGTAGAGTTCAAAAAATCAATTTTATGATGAAAAACGATGACCCCGGACCTGTCGAACGTTCAGAAAATGGTCAATATTGATGAAATTTTAACATTTAATCTTTTGACTTTAAATGACTGTTGGATGTGAATTATTACTTTTTCAACTAAAATAAGTATGTTTAAAGTCATTTCTGTGCCTGAAATTGGCCAAAATTGAAGCTTTTGAGTAAGCGAAAACTCTGTAAAATGGCAATTTTGGTCACTGAGAGGGTTTAAAAAGTGGTTATTCAACATGAGGCCCGATCCAAATGACATTTTGAATCATTTTTGGTAGAGTCCAAAAAATCAATTTTATGATGAAAAACGATGACCCCGGACCTGTCGAACATTCAAAAAATGGTCAATATTGATGAAATTTTAACATTTAATCTTTTGACGGTAAATGACTGTTGGATGTGAATTGTTACTTTTTCAACTAAAATAAGTGTGTTTAAAGTCATGTCTCTGACTGAAATTGGTCAAAATTGAAGCTTTTGAGTAAGCGAAAACTCTGTAAAATGGCAATTTTGGTCACTGTAAGGGTTTAAAAAGTGGTTATTCAACATGAGGCCCGATCCAAATGACATTTTGAATCATTTTTGGTAGAGTCCAAAAAATCAATTTTATGATGAAAAACGATGACCCCGGACCTGTCGAACGTTCAGAAAATGGTCAAATTGATGAAATTTTAACATTTAATCTTTTGACTTTAAATGACTGTTGGATGTGAATTATTACTTTTTCAACTAAAATAAGTGTGTTTAAAGTCATTTCTGTGCCTGAAATTGGCCAAAATTGAAGCTTTTGAGTAAGCGAAAACTCTGTAAAAATGGCAATTTTGGTCACTGTGAGGGTTTAAAAAGTGGTTATTCAACATGAGGCCCGATCCAAATGACATTTTGAATCATTTTTGGTAGAGTCCAAAAAATCAATTTTATGATGAAAAACGATGACCCCGGACCTGTCGAACGTTCAAAAAAGTGGTCAATATTGATGAAATTTTAACATTTAATCTTTTGACTTTAAATGACTGTTGGATGTGAATTATTACTTTTTCAACTAAAATAAGTGTGTTTAAAGTCGTTTCTGTGCCTGAAATTGGCCAAAATTGAAGCTTTTGAATAAGCGAAAACTCTGTAAAAATGGCAACTTTGGTCACTGTGAGGGTTTAAAAAGTGGTTATTCAACATGAGGCCCGATCCAAATAACATTTTGAATCATTTTTGGTAGAGTCCAAAAAATCAATTTTATGATGAAAAACGATGACCCCGGACCTGTCGAACGTTCAAAAAATGGTCAATATTAATGAAATTTTAACATTTAATCTTTTGACTTTAAATGACTGTTCGATGTGAATTATTACTTTTTCAACTAAAATAAGTGTGTTTAAAGTCATTTCTGTGCCTGAAATTGGTCAAAATTGAAGCTTTTGAGTAAGCGAAAACTCTGTAAAAATGGCAATTTTGGTCACTGTGAGGGTTTAAAAAGTGGTTATTCAACATGAGGCCCGATCCAAATGACATTTTGAATCATTTTTGGTAGAGTCCAAAAAATCAATTTTATGATGAAAAACGATGACCCCGGACCTGTCGAACGTTCAGAAAATGGTCAATATTGATGAAATTTTAACATTTAATCTTTTGACTTTAAATGACTGTTGGATGTGAATTATTACTTTTTCAAATATGTTTAAAGTCATTTCTGTGCCTGAAATTGGCCAAAATTGAAGCTTTTGAGTAAGCGAAAACTCTGTAAAAATGGCAATTTTGGTCACTGTGAGGGTTTAAAAAGTGGTTATTCAACATGAGGCCCGATCCAAATGACATTTTGAATCATTTTTGGTAGAGTCCAAAAAATCAATTTTATGATGAAAAACGATGACCCCGGACCTGTCGAACGTTCAGAAAATTGTCAATATTGATAAACTTTTAACATTTAATCTTTTGACTTTAAATGACTGTTAGATGTGAATTATTACTTTTTCAACTAAAATAAGTGTGTTTAAATCATTTCTGTGCCTAAAATTGGTCAAAATTGAAGCTTTTGAGTAAGCGAAAACTCTGTAAAATGGCAATTTTGGTCACTGAGAGGGTTTAAAAAGTGGTTATTCAACATGAGGCCTGATCCAAATGACATTTTGAATCATTTTTGGTAGAGTCCAAAAAATCAATTTTATGATGAAAAACGATGACCCCGGACCTGTCGAACATTCAAAAAATGGTCAATATTGATGAAATTTTAACATTTAATCTTTTGACGGTAAATGACTGTTGGATGTGAATTGTTACTTTTTCAACTAAAATAAGTGTGTGTAACCACTTGGCTGCTAAGGGGTGTGCGGGTGGATCCATTGACTTTCCATTGAAATCAATGGAAACTCCATGACGAGTTACCCTTGTCATTAGCACTGAAGGGGTTAAAGTCATGTCTCTGACTGAAATTGGTCAAAATTGAAGCTTTTGAGTAAGCGAAAACTCTGTAAAATGGCAATTTTGGTCACTGTAAGGGTTTAAAAAGTGGTTATTCAACATGAGGCCCGATCCAAATGACATTTTGAATCATTTTTGGTAGAGTCCAAAAAATCAATTTTATGATGAAAAACGATGACCCCGGACCTGTCAAACGTTCAGAAAATGGTCAAATTGATGAAATTTTAACATTTAATCTTTTGACTTTAAATGACTGTTGGATGTGAATTATTACTTTTTCAACTAAAATAAGTGTGTTTAAAGTCATTTCTGTGCCTGAAATTGGCCAAAATTGAAGCTTTTGAGTAAGCGAAAACTCTGTAAAAATGGCAATTTTGGTCACTGTGAGGGTTTAAAAAGTGGTTATTCAACATGAGGCCCGATCCAAATGACATTTTGAATAATTTTTGGTAGAGTCCAAAAAATCAATTTTATGATGAAAAACAATGACCCCGGACCAGTCGAACGTTCAAAAAAGTGGTCAATATTGATGAAATTTTAACATTTAATCTTTTGACTTTAAATGACTGTTGGATGTGAATTATTACTTTTTCAACTAAAATAAGTGTGTTTAAATCATTTCTGTGCCTGAAACTGGTCAAAATTGAAGCTTTTGAGTAAGCGAAAACTCTGTAAAATGGCAATTTTGGTCACTGTAAGGGTTTAAAAAGTGGTTATTCAACATGAGGCCCGATCCAAATAACATTTTGAATCATTTTTGGTAGAGTCCAAAAAATCAATTTTATGATGAAAAACGATGACCCCGGACCTGTCGAACATTCAAAAAATGGTCAATATTGATGAAATTTTAACATTGAATCTTTTGACTTTAAATGACTGTTGGATGTGAATTATTACATTTTCAACTAAAATAAATGTGTTTAAAGTCATTTCTGTGCCTGAAATTGGTCAAAATTGAAGCTTTTGAGTAAGCGAAAACTCTGTAAAAATGGCAATTTTGGTCACTGTGAGGGTTTAAAAAGTGGTTATTCAACATGAGGCCCGATCCAAATGACATTTTGAATCATTTTTGGTAGAGTCCAAAAAATCAATTTTATGATGAAAAACGATGGCCCCGGACCTGTCGAACGTTCAGAAAATGGTCAATATTGATGAAATTTTAACATTTAATCTTTTGACTTTAAATGACTGTTGGATGTGAATTATTACTTTTTCAACTAAAATAAGTGTGTTTAAAGTCATTTCTGTGCCTGAAATTGGTCAAAATTGAAGCTTTTGAGTAAGCGAAAACTCTGTAAAAATGGCAATTTTGGTCACTGTGAGGGTTTAAAAAGTGGTTATTCAACATGAGGCCCGATCCAAATGACATTTTGAATCATTTTTGGTAGAGTCCAAAAAATCAATTTTATGATGAAAAACGATGACCCCGGACCTGTCGAACGTTCAGAAAATGGTCAATATTGATGAAATTTTAACATTTAATCTTTTGACTTTAAATGACTGTTGGATGTGAATTATTACTTTTTCAACTAAAATAAGTGTGTTTAAAGTCATTTCTGTGCCTAAAATTGGTCAAAATTGAAGCTTTTGAGTAAGCGAAAACACTGTAAAATGGCAATTTTGGTCACTGTAAGGGTTTAAAAAGTGGTTATTCAACATGAGGCCCGATCCAAATGACATTTTGAATAATTTTTGGTAGAGTCCAAAAAATCAATTTTATGATGAAAAACGATGACCCCGGACCTGTCGAACGTTCAGAAAATGGTCAAATTGATGAAATTTTAACATTTAATCTTTTGACTTTAAATGACTGTTGGATGTGAATTATTACTTTTTCAACTAAAATAAGTGTGTTTAAAGTCATTTCTGTGCCTGAAATTGGCCAAAATTGAAGCTTTTGAGTAAGCGAAAACTCTGTAAAAATGGCAATTTTGGTCACTGTGAGGGTTTAAAAAGTGGTTATTCAACATGAGGCCCGATCCAAATGACATTTTGAATAATTTTTGGTAGAGTCCAAAAAATCAATTTTATGATGAAAAACGATGACCCCGGACCAGTCGAACGTTCAAAAAAGTGGTCAATATTGATGAAATTTTAACATTTAATCTTTTGACTTTAAATGACTGTTAGATGTGAATTATTACTTTTTCAACTAAAATAAGTGTGTTTAAATCATTTCTGTGCCTGAAATTGGTCAAAATTGAAGCTTTTGAGTAAGCGAAAACTCTGTAAAATGGCAATTTTGGTCACTGTAAGGGTTTAAAAAGTGGTTATTCAACATGAGGCCCGATCCAAATAACATTTTGAATCATTTTTGGTAGAGTCCAAAAAATCAATTTTATGATGAAAAACGATGACCCCGGCTGTCGAACGTTCAAAAAATGGTCAATATTGATGAAATTTTAACATTTAATCTTTTGACTTTAAATGACTGTTGGATGTGAATTATTACATTTTCAACTAAAATAAATGTGTTTAAAGTCATTTCTGTGCCTGAAATTGGTCAAAATTGAAGCTTTTGAGTAAGCGAAAACTCTGTAAAAATGGCAATTTTGGTCACTGTGAGGGTTTAAAAAGTGGTTATTCAACATGAGGCCCGATCCAAATGACATTTTGAATCATTTTTGGTAGAGTCCAAAAAATCAATTTTATGATGAAAAACGATGCCCCGGACCTGTCGAACGTTCAGAAAATGGTCAATATTGATGAAATTTTAACATTTAATCTTTTGACTTTAAATGACTGTTGGATGTGAATTATTACTTTTTCAACTAAAATAAGTGTGTTTAAAGTCATTTCTGTGCCTGAAATTGGTCAAAATTGAAGCTTTTGAGTAAGCGAAAACTCTGTAAAAATGGCAATTTTGGTCACTGTGAGGGTTTAAAAAGTGGTTATTCAACATGAGGCCCGATCCAAATGACATTTTGAATCATTTTTGGTAGAGTCCAAAAAATCAATTTTATGATGAAAAACGATGACCCCGGACCTGTCGAACGTTCAGAAAATGGTCAATATTGATAAAATGTTAACATTTAATCTTTTGACTTTAAATGACTGTTGGATGTGAATTATTACTTTTTCAACTAAAATAAGTGTGTTTAAAGTCATTTCTGTGCCTGAAATTGGTCAAAATTGAAGCTTTTGAGTAAGCGAAAACTCTGTAAAAATGGCAATTTTGGTCACTGTGAGGGTTTAAAAAGTGGTTATTCAACATGAGGCCCGATCCAAATGACATTTTGAATCATTTTTGGTAGAGTCCAAAAAATCAATTTTATGATGAAAAACGATGACCCCGGACCTGTCGAACGTTCAGAAAATGGTCAATATTGATGAAATTTTAACATTTAATCTTTTGACTTTAAATGACTGTTGGATGTGAATTATTACTTTTTCAACTAAAATAAGTGTGTTTAAAGTCATTTCTGTGCCTGAAATTGGTCAAAATTGAAGCTTTTGAGTAAGCGAAAACTCTGTAAAATGGCAATTTTGGTCACTGAGAGGGTTTAAAAAGTGGTTATTCAACATGAGGCCCGATCCAAATGACATTTTGAATCATTTTTGGTAGAGTCCAAAAAATCAATTTTATGATGAAAAACGATGACCCCGGACCTGTCGAACATTCAAAAAATTGTCAATATTGATGAAATTTTAACATTTAATCTTTTGACGGTAAATGACTGTTGGATGTGAATTGTTACTTTTTCAACTAAAATAAGTGTGTTTAAAGTCATGTCTCTGACTGAAATTGGTCAAAATTGAAGCTTTTGAGTAAGCGAAAACACTGTAAAATGGCAATTTTGGTCACTGTAAGGGTTTAAAAAGTGGTTATTCAACATGAGGCCCGATCCAAATGACATTTTGAATAATTTTTGGTAGAGTCCAAAAAATCAATTTTATGATGAAAAACGATGACCCCGGACCTGTCGAACGTTCAGAAAATGGTCAAATTGATGAAATTTTAACATTTAATCTTTTGACTTTAAATGACTGTTGGATGTGAATTATTACTTTTTCAACTAAAATAAGTGTGTTTAAAGTCATTTCTGTGCCTGAAATTGGCCAAAATTGAAGCTTTTGAGTAAGCGAAAACTCTGTAAAAATGGCAATTTTGGTCACTGTGAGGGTTTAAAAAGTGGTTATTCAACATGAGGCCCGATCCAAATGACATTTTGAATAATTTTTGGTAGAGTCCAAAAAATCAATTTTATGATGAAAAACAATGACCCCGGACCAGTCGAACGTTCAAAAAAGTGGTCAATATTGATGAAATTTTAACATTTAATCTTTTGACTTTAAATGACTGTTGGATGTGAATTATTACTTTTTCAACTAAAATAAGTGTGTTTAAATCATTTCTGTGCCTGAAATTGGTCAAAATTGAAGCTTTTGAGTAAGCGAAAACTCTGTAAAATGGCAATTTTGGTCACTGTAAGGGTTTAAAAAGTGGTTATTCAACATGAGGCCCGATCCAAATAACATTTTGAATCATTTTTGGTAGAGTCCAAAAAATCAATTTTATGATGAAAAACGATGACCCCGGACCTGTCGAACGTTCAAAAAATGGTCAATATTGATGAAATTTTAACATTTAATCTTTTGACTTTAAATGACTGTTGGATGTGAATTATTACATTTTCAACTAAAATAAATGTGTTTAAAGTCATTTCTGTGCCTGAAATTGGTCAAAATTGAAGCTTTTGAGTAAGCGAAAACTCTGTAAAAATGGCAATTTTGGTCACTGTGAGGGTTTAAAAAGTGGTTATTCAACATGAGGCCCGATCCAAATGACATTTTGAATCATTTTTGGTAGAGTCCAAAAAATCAATTTTAAGATGAAAAACGATGCCCCGGACCTGTCGTACGTTCAGACAATGGTCAATATTGATGAAATTTTAACATTTAATCTTTTGACTTTAAATGACTGTTGGATGTGAATTATTACTTTTTCAACTAAAATAAGTGTGTTTAAAGTCATTTCTGTGCCTGAAATTGGTCAAAATTGAAGCTTTTGAGTAAGCGAAAACTCTGTAAAAATGGCAATTTTGGTCACTGTGAGGGTTTAAAAAGTGGTTATTCAACATGAGGCCCGATCCAAATGACATTTTGAATCATTTTTGGTAGAGTCCAAAAAATCAATTTTATGATGAAAAACGATGACCCCGGACCTGTCGAACGTTCAGAAAATGGTCAATATTGATAAAATGTTAACATTTAATCTTTTGACTTTAAATGACTGTTAGATGTGAATTATTACTTTTTCAACTAAAATAAGTGTGTTTAAATCATTTCTGTGCCTGAAACTGTTCAAAATTGAAGCTTTTGAGTAAGCAAAAACTCTGTAAAATGGCAATTTTGGTCACTGTAAGGGTTTAAAAAGTGGTTATTCAACATGAGGCCTGATCCAAATGAAATTTTGAATCATTTTTGGTAGAGTCCAAAAAATCAATTTTATGATGAAAAACGATGACCCCGGACCTGTCGAACGTTCAAAAAATGGTAAATATTGATGAAATTTTAACATTTAATCTTTTGACTTTAAATGACTGTTGGATGTGAATTTTTACTTTTTCAACTAAAATAAGTGTGTTTAAATCATTTCTGTGCCTGAAATTGGTCAAAATTGAAGCTTTTGAGTAAGCGAAAACTCTGTAAAAATGGCAATTTTGGTCACTGTGAGGGTTTAAAAAGTGGTTATTCAACATGAGGCCCGATCCAAATGACATTTTGAATCATTTTTGGTAGAGTTCAAAAAATCAATTTTATGATGAAAAACGATGACCCCGGACCTGTCGAACGTTCAGAAAATGGTCAATATTGATGAAATTTTAACATTTAATCTTTTGACTTTAAATGACTGTTGGATGTGAATTATTACTTTTTCAACTAAAATAAGTATGTTTAAAGTCATTTCTGTGCCTGAAATTGGCCAAAATTGAAGCTTTTGAGTAAGCGAAAACTCTGTAAAATGGCAATTTTGGTCACTGAGAGGGTTTAAAAAGTGGTTATTCAACATGAGGCCCGATCCAAATGACATTTTGAATCATTTTTGGTAGAGTCCAAAAAATCAATTTTATGATGAAAAACGATGACCCCGGACCTGTCGAACATTCAAAAAATGGTCAATATTGATGAAATTTTAACATTTAATCTTTTGACGGTAAATGACTGTTGGATGTGAATTGTTACTTTTTCAACTAAAATAAGTGTGTTTAAAGTCATGTCTCTGACTGAAATTGGTCAAAATTGAAGCTTTTGAGTAAGCGAAAACTCTGTAAAATGGCAATTTTGGTCACTGTAAGGGTTTAAAAAGTGGTTATTCAACATGAGGCCCGATCCAAATGACATTTTGAATCATTTTTGGTAGAGTCCAAAAAATCAATTTTATGATGAAAAACGATGACCCCGGACCTGTCGAACGTTCAGAAAATGGTCAAATTGATGAAATTTTAACATTTAATCTTTTGACTTTAAATGACTGTTGGATGTGAATTATTACTTTTTCAACTAAAATAAGTGTGTTTAAAGTCATTTCTGTGCCTGAAATTGGCCAAAATTGAAGCTTTTGAGTAAGCGAAAACTCTGTAAAAATGGCAATTTTGGTCACTGTGAGGGTTTAAAAAGTGGTTATTCAACATGAGGCCCGATCCAAATGACATTTTGAATCATTTTTGGTAGAGTCCAAAAAATCAATTTTATGATGAAAAACGATGACCCCGGACCTGTCGAACGTTCAAAAAAGTGGTCAATATTGATGAAATTTTAACATTTAATCTTTTGACTTTAAATGACTGTTGGATGTGAATTATTACTTTTTCAACTAAAATAAGTGTGTTTAAAGTCATTTCTGTGCCTGAAATTGGCCAAAATTGAAGCTTTTGAATAAGCGAAAACTCTGTAAAAATGGCAACTTTGGTCACTGTGAGGGTTTAAAAAGTGGTTATTCAACATGAGGCCCGATCCAAATAACATTTTGAATCATTTTTGGTAGAGTCCAAAAAATCAATTTTATGATGAAAAACGATGACCCCGGACCTGTCGAACGTTCAAAAAATGGTCAATATTAATGAAATTTTAACATTTAATCTTTTGACTTTAAATGACTGTTCGATGTGAATTATTACTTTTTCAACTAAAATAAGTGTGTTTAAAGTCATTTCTGTGCCTGAAATTGGTCAAAATTGAAGCTTTTGAGTAAGCGAAAACTCTGTAAAAATGGCAATTTTGGTCACTGTGAGGGTTTAAAAAGTGGTTATTCAACATGAGGCCCGATCCAAATGACATTTTGAATCATTTTTGGTAGAGTCCAAAAAATCAATTTTATGATGAAAAACGATGACCCCGGACCTGTCGAACGTTCAGAAAATGGTCAATATTGATGAAATTTTAACATTTAATCTTTTGACTTTAAATGACTGTTGGATGTGAATTATTACTTTTTCAAATATGTTTAAAGTCATTTCTGTGCCTGAAATTGGCCAAAATTGAAGCTTTTGAGTAAGCGAAAACTCTGTAAAAATGGCAATTTTGGTCACTGTGAGGGTTTAAAAAGTGGTTATTCAACATGAGGCCCGATCCAAATGACATTTTGAATCATTTTTGGTAGAGTCCAAAAAATCAATTTTATGATGAAAAACGATGACCCCGGACCTGTCGAACGTTCAGAAAATTGTCAATATTGATAAACTTTTAACATTTAATCTTTTGACTTTAAATGACTGTTAGATGTGAATTATTACTTTTTCAACTAAAATAAGTGTGTTTAAATCATTTCTGTGCCTAAAATTGGTCAAAATTGAAGCTTTTGAGTAAGCGAAAACTCTGTAAAATGGCAATTTTGGTCACTGAGAGGGTTTAAAAAGTGGTTATTCAACATGAGGCCTGATCCAAATGACATTTTGAATCATTTTTGGTAGAGTCCAAAAAATCAATTTTATGATGAAAAACGATGACCCCGGACCTGTCGAACATTCAAAAAATGGTCAATATTGATGAAATTTTAACATTTAATCTTTTGACGGTAAATGACTGTTGGATGTGAATTGTTACTTTTTCAACTAAAATAAGTGTGTGTAACCACTTGGCTGCTAAGGGGTGTGCGGGTGGATCCATTGACTTTCCATTGAAATCAATGGAAACTCCATGACGAGTTACCCTTGTCATTAGCACTGAAGGGGTTAAAGTCATGTCTCTGACTGAAATTGGTCAAAATTGAAGCTTTTGAGTAAGCGAAAACTCTGTAAAATGGCAATTTTGGTCACTGTAAGGGTTTAAAAAGTGGTTATTCAACATGAGGCCCGATCCAAATGACATTTTGAATCATTTTTGGTAGAGTCCAAAAAATCAATTTTATGATGAAAAACGATGACCCCGGACCTGTCAAACGTTCAGAAAATGGTCAAATTGATGAAATTTTAACATTTAATCTTTTGACTTTAAATGACTGTTGGATGTGAATTATTACTTTTTCAACTAAAATAAGTGTGTTTAAAGTCATTTCTGTGCCTGAAATTGGCCAAAATTGAAGCTTTTGAGTAAGCGAAAACTCTGTAAAAATGGCAATTTTGGTCACTGTGAGGGTTTAAAAAGTGGTTATTCAACATGAGGCCCGATCCAAATGACATTTTGAATAATTTTTGGTAGAGTCCAAAAAATCAATTTTATGATGAAAAACAATGACCCCGGACCAGTCGAACGTTCAAAAAAGTGGTCAATATTGATGAAATTTTAACATTTAATCTTTTGACTTTAAATGACTGTTGGATGTGAATTATTACTTTTTCAACTAAAATAAGTGTGTTTAAATCATTTCTGTGCCTGAAACTGGTCAAAATTGAAGCTTTTGAGTAAGCGAAAACTCTGTAAAATGGCAATTTTGGTCACTGTAAGGGTTTAAAAAGTGGTTATTCAACATGAGGCCCGATCCAAATAACATTTTGAATCATTTTTGGTAGAGTCCAAAAAATCAATTTTATGATGAAAAACGATGACCCCGGACCTGTCGAACATTCAAAAAATGGTCAATATTGATGAAATTTTAACATTGAATCTTTTGACTTTAAATGACTGTTGGATGTGAATTATTACATTTTCAACTAAAATAAATGTGTTTAAAGTCATTTCTGTGCCTGAAATTGGTCAAAATTGAAGCTTTTGAGTAAGCGAAAACTCTGTAAAAATGGCAATTTTGGTCACTGTGAGGGTTTAAAAAGTGGTTATTCAACATGAGGCCCGATCCAAATGACATTTTGAATCATTTTTGGTAGAGTCCAAAAAATCAATTTTATGATGAAAAACGATGGCCCCGGACCTGTCGAACGTTCAGAAAATGGTCAATATTGATGAAATTTTAACATTTAATCTTTTGACTTTAAATGACTGTTGGATGTGAATTATTACTTTTTCAACTAAAATAAGTGTGTTTAAAGTCATTTCTGTGCCTGAAATTGGTCAAAATTGAAGCTTTTGAGTAAGCGAAAACTCTGTAAAAATGGCAATTTTGGTCACTGTGAGGGTTTAAAAAGTGGTTATTCAACATGAGGCCCGATCCAAATGACATTTTGAATCATTTTTGGTAGAGTCCAAAAAATCAATTTTATGATGAAAAACGATGACCCCGGACCTGTCGAACGTTCAGAAAATGGTCAATATTGATGAAATTTTAACATTTAATCTTTTGACTTTAAATGACTGTTGGATGTGAATTATTACTTTTTCAACTAAAATAAGTGTGTTTAAAGTCATTTCTGTGCCTAAAATTGGTCAAAATTGAAGCTTTTGAGTAAGCGAAAACACTGTAAAATGGCAATTTTGGTCACTGTAAGGGTTTAAAAAGTGGTTATTCAACATGAGGCCCGATCCAAATGACATTTTGAATAATTTTTGGTAGAGTCCAAAAAATCAATTTTATGATGAAAAACGATGACCCCGGACCTGTCGAACGTTCAGAAAATGGTCAAATTGATGAAATTTTAACATTTAATCTTTTGACTTTAAATGACTGTTGGATGTGAATTATTACTTTTTCAACTAAAATAAGTGTGTTTAAAGTCATTTCTGTGCCTGAAATTGGCCAAAATTGAAGCTTTTGAGTAAGCGAAAACTCTGTAAAAATGGCAATTTTGGTCACTGTGAGGGTTTAAAAAGTGGTTATTCAACATGAGGCCCGATCCAAATGACATTTTGAATAATTTTTGGTAGAGTCCAAAAAATCAATTTTATGATGAAAAACGATGACCCCGGACCAGTCGAACGTTCAAAAAAGTGGTCAATATTGATGAAATTTTAACATTTAATCTTTTGACTTTAAATGACTGTTAGATGTGAATTATTACTTTTTCAACTAAAATAAGTGTGTTTAAATCATTTCTGTGCCTGAAATTGGTCAAAATTGAAGCTTTTGAGTAAGCGAAAACTCTGTAAAATGGCAATTTTGGTCACTGTAAGGGTTTAAAAAGTGGTTATTCAACATGAGGCCCGATCCAAATAACATTTTGAATCATTTTTGGTAGAGTCCAAAAAATAAATTTTATGATGAAAAACGATGACCCCGGACCTGTCGAACGTTCAAAAAATGGTCAATATTGATGAAATTTTAACATTTAATCTTTTGACTTTAAATGACTGTTGGATGTGAATTATTACATTTTCAACTAAAATAAATGTGTTTAAAGTCATTTCTGTGCCTGAAATTGGTCAAAATTGAAGCTTTTGAGTAAGCGAAAACTCTGTAAAAATGGCAATTTTGGTCACTGTGAGGGTTTAAAAAGTGGTTATTCAACATGAGGCCCGATCCAAATGACATTTTGAATCATTTTTGGTAGAGTCCAAAAAATCAATTTTATGATGAAAAACGATGCCCCGGACCTGTCGAACGTTCAGAAAATGGTCAATATTGATGAAATTTTAACATTTAATCTTTTGACTTTAAATGACTGTTGGATGTGAATTATTACTTTTTCAACTAAAATAAGTGTGTTTAAAGTCATTTCTGTGCCTGAAATTGGTCAAAATTGAAGCTTTTGAGTAAGCGAAAACTCTGTAAAAATGGCAATTTTGGTCACTGTGAGGGTTTAAAAAGTGGTTATTCAACATGAGGCCCGATCCAAATGACATTTTGAATCATTTTTGGTAGAGTCCAAAAAATCAATTTTATGATGAAAAACGATGACCCCGGACCTGTCGAACGTTCAGAAAATGGTCAATATTGATAAAATGTTAACATTTAATCTTTTGACTTTAAATGACTGTTAGATGTGAATTATTACTTTTTCAACTAAAATAAGTGTGTTTAAATCATTTCTGTGCCTGAAACTGGTCAAAATTGAAGCTTTTGAGTAAGCAAAAACTCTGTAAAATGGCAATTTTGGTCACTGTAAGGGTTTAAAAAGTGGTTATTCAACATGAGGCCTGATCCAAATGAAATTTTGAATCATTTTTGGTAGAGTCCAAAAAATCAATTTTATGATGAAAAACGATGACCCCGGACCTGTCGAACGTTCAGAAAATGGTCAATATTGATGAAATTTTAACATTTAATCTTTTGACTTTAAATGACTGTTGGATGTGAATTATTACTATTTCAACTAAAATAAGTATGTTTAAAGTCATTTCTGTGCCTGAAATTGGCCAAAATTGAAGCTTTTGAGTAAGCGAAAACTCTGTAAAATGGCAATTTTGGTCACTGAGAGGGTTTAAAAAGTGGTTATTCAACATGAGGCCCGATCCAAATGACATTTTGAATCATTTTTGGTAGAGTCCAAAAAATCAATTTTATGATGAAAAACGATGACCCCGGACCTGTCGAACATTCAAAAAATGGTCAATATTGATGAAATTTTAACATTTAATCTTTTGACGGTAAATGACTGTTGGATGTGAATTGTTACTTTTTCAACTAAAATAAGTGTGTTTAAAGTCATGTCTCTGACTGAAATTGGTCAAAATTGAAGCTTTTGAGTAAGCGAAAACTCTGTAAAATGGCAATTTTGGTCACTGTAAGGGTTTAAAAAGTGGTTATTCAACATGAGGCCCGATCCAAATGACATTTTGAATCATTTTTGGTAGAGTCCAAAAAATCAATTTTATGATGAAAAACGATGACCCCGGACCTGTCGAACGTTCAGAAAATGGTCAAATTGATGAAATTTTAACATTTAATCTTTTGACTTTAAATGACTGTTGGATGTGAATTATTACTTTTTCAACTAAAATAAGTGTGTTTAAAGTCATTTCTGTGCCTGAAATTGGCCAAAATTGAAGCTTTTGAGTAAGCGAAAACTCTGTAAAAATGGCAATTTTGGTCACTGTGAGGGTTTAAAAAGTGGTTATTCAACATGAGGCCCGATCCAAATGACATTTTGAATCATTTTTGGTAGAGTCCAAAAAATCAATTTTATGATGAAAAACGATGACCCCGGACCTGTCGAACGTTCAAAAAAGTGGTCAATATTGATGAAATTTTAACATTTAATCTTTTGACTTTAAATGACTGTTGGATGTGAATTATTACTTTTTCAACTAAAATAAGTGTGTTTAAAGTCATTTCTGTGCCTGAAATTGGCCAAAATTGAAGCTTTTGAGTAAGCGAAAACTCTGTAAAAATGGCAATTTTGGTCACTGTGAGGGTTTAAAAAGTGGTTATTCAACATGAGGCCCGATCCAAATGGCATTTTGAATCATTTTTGGTAGAGTCCAAAAAATCAATTTTATGATGAAAAACGATGACCCCGGACCTGTCGAACGTTCAAAAAATGGTCAATATTAATGAAATTTTAACATTTAATCTTTTGACGGTAAATGACTGTTCGATGTGAATTATTACTTTTTCAACTAAAATAAGTGTGTTTAAAGTCATTTCTGTGCCTGAAATTGGTCAAAATTGAAGCTTTTGAGTAAGCGAAAACTCTGTAAAAATGGCAATTTTGGTCACTGTGAGGGTTTAAAAAGTGGTTATTCAACATGAGGCCCGATCCAAATGACATTTTGAATCATTTTTGGTAGAGTCCAAAAAATCAATTTTATGATGAAAAACGATGACCCCGGACCTGTCGAACGTTCAGAAAATGGTCAATATTGATGAAATTTTAACATTTAATCTTTTGACTTTAAATGACTGTTGGATGTGAATTATTACTTTTTCAAATATGTTTAAAGTCATTTCTGTGCCTGAAATTGGCCAAAATTGAAGCTTTTGAGTAAGCGAAAACTCTGTAAAAATGGCAATTTTGGTCACTGTGAGGGTTTAAAAAGTGGTTATTCAACATGAGGCCCGATCCAAATGACATTTTGAATCATTTTTGGTAGAGTCCAAAAAATCAATTTTATGATGAAAAACGATGACCCCGGACCTGTCGAACGTTCAGAAAATTGTCAATATTGATAAACTTTTAACATTTAATCTTTTGACTTTAAATGACTGTTAGATGTGAATTATTACTTTTTCAACTAAAATAAGTGTGTTTAAATCATTTCTGTGCCTAAAATTGGTCAAAATTGAAGCTTTTGAGTAAGCGAAAACTCTGTAAAATGGCAATTTTGGTCACTGAGAGGGTTTAAAAAGTGGTTATTCAACATGAGGCCCGATCCAAATGACATTTTGAATCATTTTTGGTAGAGTCCAAAAAATCAATTTTATGATGAAAAACGATGACCCCGGACCTGTCGAACATTCAAAAAATGGTCAATATTGATGAAATTTTAACATTTAATCTTTTGACGGTAAATGACTGTTGGATGTGAATTGTTACTTTTTCCACTAAAATAAGTGTGTGTAACCACTTGGCTGCTAAGGGGTGTGCGGGTGGATCCATTGACTTTCCATTGAAATCAATGGAAACTCCATGACGAGTTACCCTTGTCATTAGCACTGAAGGGGTTAAAGTCATGTCTCTGACTGAAATTGGTCAAAATTGAAGCTTTTGAGTAAGCGAAAACTCTGTAAAATGGCAATTTTGGTCACTGTAAGGGTTTAAAAAGTGGTTATTCAACATGAGGCCCGATCCAAATGACATTTTGAATAATTTTTGGTAGAGTCCAAAAAATCAATTTTATGATGAAAACGATGACCCCGGACCTGTCAAACGTTCAGAAAATGGTCAAATTGATGAAATTTTAACATTTAATCTTTTGACTTTAAATGACTGTTGGATGTGAATTATTACTTTTTCAACTAAAATAAGTGTGTTTAAAGTCATTTCTGTGCCTGAAATTGGCCAAAATTGAAGCTTTTGAGTAAGCGAAAACTCTGTAAAAATGGCAATTTTGGTCACTGTGAGGGTTTAAAAAGTGGTTATTCAACATGAGGCCCGATCCAAATGACATTTTGAATAATTTTTGGTAGAGTCCAAAAAATCAATTTTATGATGAAAAACAATGACCCCGGACCAGTCGAACGTTCAAAAAAGTGGTCAATATTGATGAAATTTTAACATTTAATCTTTTGACTTTAAATGACTGTTGGATGTGAATTATTACTTTTTCAACTAAAATAAGTGTGTTTAAATCATTTCTGTGCCTGAAACTGGTCAAAATTGAAGCTTTTGAGTAAGCGAAAACTCTGTAAAATGGCAATTTTGGTCACTGTAAGGGTTTAAAAAGTGGTTATTCAACATGAGGCCCGATCCAAATAACATTTTGAATCATTTTTGGTAGAGTCCAAAAAATCAATTTTATGATGAAAAACGATGACCCCGGACCTGTCGAACGTTCAGAAAATGGTCAATATTGATGAAATTTTAACATTTAATCTTTTGACTTTAAATGACTGTTGGATGTGAATTATTACTTTTTCAACTAAAATAAGTGTGTTTAAAGTCATTTCTGTGCCTGAAATTGGTCAAAATTGAAGCTTTTGAGTAAGCGAAAACTCTGTAAAAATGGCAATTTTGGTCACTGTGAGGGTTTAAAAAGTGGTTATTCAACATGAGGCCCGATCCAAATGACATTTTGAATCATTTTTGGTAGAGTCCAAAAAATCAATTTTATGATGAAAAACGATGACCCCGGACCTGTCGAACGTTCAGAAAATGGTCAATATTGATGAAATTTTAACATTTAATCTTTTGACTTTAAATGACTGTTGGATGTGAATTATTACTTTTTCAACTAAAATAAGTGTGTTTAAAGTCATTTCTTTGCCTGAAATTGGTCAAAATTGAAGCTTTTGAGTAAGCGAAAACTCTGTAAAAATGGCAATTTTGGTCACTGTGAGGGTTTAAAAAGAGGTTATTCAACATGAGGCCCGATCCAAATGACATTTTGAATCATTTTTGGTAGAGTCCAAAAAATCAATTTTATGATGAAAAACGATGACCCCGGACCTGTCGAACGTTCAGAAAATGGTCAATATTGATAAAATGTTAACATTTAATCTTTTGACTTTAAATGACTGTTAGATGTGAATTATTACTTTTTCAACTAAAATAAGTGTGTTTAAATCATTTCTGTGCCTGAAACTGGTCAAAATTGAAGCTTTTGAGTAAGCAAAAACTCTGTAAAATGGCAATTTTGGTCACTGTAAGGGTTTAAAAAGTGGTTATTCAACATGAGGCCTGATCCAAATGAAATTTTGAATCATTTTTGGTAGAGTCCAAAAAATCAATTTTATGATGAAAAACGATGACCCCGGACCTGTCGAACGTTCAAAAAAGTGGTCAATATTGATGCAATTTTAACATTTAATCTTTTGACTTTAAATGACTGTTGGATGTGAATTATTATTTTTCAACTAAAATAAGTGTGTTTAAAGTAATTTCTGTGCCTGAAATTGGCCAAAATTGAAGCTTTTGAGTAAGCGAAAACTCTGTAAAAATGGCAATTTTGGTCACTGTGAGGGTTTAAAAAGTGGTTATTCAACATGAGGCCCGATCCAAATGACATTTTGAATAATTTTTGGTAGAGTCCAAAAAATCAATTTTATGATGAAAAACGATGACCCCGGACCTGTCGAACGTTCAAAAAAGTGGTCAATATTGATGAAATTTTAACATTTAATCTTTTGACGTTAAATGACTGTTGGATGTGAATTATTACTTTTTCAACTAAAATAAGTGTGTTTAAAGTCATTTCTGTGCCTGAAATTGGCCAAAATTGAAGCTTTTGAGTAAGCGAAAACTCTGTAAAAATGGCAATTTTGGTCACTGTGAGGGTTTAAAAAGTGGTTATTCAACATGAGGCCCGATCCAAATGGCATTTTGAATCATTTTTGGTAGAGTCCAAAAAATCAATTTTATGATGAAAAACGATGACCCCGGACCTGTCGAACGTTCAAAAAATGGTCAATATTAATGAAATTTTAACATTTAATCTTTTGACGGTAAATGACTGTTCGATGTGAATTATTACTTTTTCAACTAAAATAAGTGTGTTTAAAGTCATTTCTGTGCCTGAAATTGGTCAAAATTGAAGCTTTTGAGTAAGCGAAAACTCTGTAAAAATGGCAATTTTGGTCACTGTGAGGGTTTAAAAAGTGGTTATTCAACATGAGGCCCGATCCAAATGACATTTTGAATCATTTTTGGTAGAGTCCAAAAAATCAATTTTATGATGAAAAACGATGACCCCGGACCTGTCGAACGTTCAGAAAATGGTCAATATTGATGAAATTTTAACATTTAATCTTTTGACTTTAAATGACTGTTGGATGTGAATTATTACTTTTTCAAATATGTTTAAAGTCATTTCTGTGCCTGAAATTGGCCAAAATTGAAGCTTTTGAGTAAGCGAAAACTCTGTAAAAATGGCAATTTTGGTCACTGTGAGGGTTTAAAAAGTGGTTATTCAACATGAGGCCCGATCCAAATGACATTTTGAATCATTTTTGGTAGAGTCCAAAAAATCAATTTTATGATGAAAAACGATGACCCCGGACCTGTCGAACGTTCAGAAAATTGTCAATATTGATAAACTTTTAACATTTAATCTTTTGACTTTAAATGACTGTTAGATGTGAATTATTACTTTTTCAACTAAAATAAGTGTGTTTAAATCATTTCTGTGCCTAAAATTGGTCAAAATTGAAGCTTTTGAGTAAGCGAAAACTCTGTAAAATGGCAATTTTGGTCACTGAGAGGGTTTAAAAAGTGGTTATTCAACATGAGGCCCGATCCAAATGACATTTTGAATCATTTTTGGTAGAGTCCAAAAAATCAATTTTATGATGAAAAACGATGACCCCGGACCTGTCGAACATTCAAAAAATGGTCAATATTGATGAAATTTTAACATTTAATCTTTTGACGGTAAATGACTGTTGGATGTGAATTGTTACTTTTTCAACTAAAATAAGTGTGTGTAAAGTCATGTCTCTGACTGAAATTGGTCAAAATTGAAGCTTTTGAGTAAGCGAAAACTCTGTAAAATGGCAATTTTGGTCACTGTAAGGGTTTAAAAAGTGGTTATTCAACATGAGGCCCGATCCAAATGACATTTTGAATCATTTTTGGTAGAGTCCAAAAAATCAATTTTATGATGAAAAACGATGACCCCGGACCTGTCAAACGTTCAGAAAATGGTCAAATTGATGAAATTTTAACATTTAATCTTTTGACTTTAAATGACTGTTGGATGTGAATTATTACTTTTTCAACTAAAATAAGTGTGTTTAAAGTCATTTCTGTGCCTCAAATTGGCCAAAATTGAAGCTTTTGAGTAAGCGAAAACTCTGTAAAAATGGCAATTTTGGTCACTGTGAGGGTTTAAAAAGTGGTTATTCAACATGAGGCCCGATCCAAATGACATTTTGAATAATTTTTGGTAGAGTCCAAAAAATCAATTTTATGATGAAAAACAATGACCCCGGACCAGTCGAACGTTCAAAAAAGTGGTCAATATTGATGAAATTTTAACATTTAATCTTTTGACTTTAAATGACTGTTGGATGTGAATTATTACTTTTTCAACTAAAATAAGTGTGTTTAAATCATTTCTGTGCCTGAAACTGGTCAAAATTGAAGCTTTTGAGTAAGCGAAAACTCTGTAAAATGGCAATTTTGGTCACTGTAAGGGTTTAAAAAGTGGTTATTCAACATGAGGCCCGATCCAAATAACATTTTGAATCATTTTTGGTAGAGTCCAAAAAATCAATTTTATGATGAAAAACGATGACCCCCGACCTGTCGAACGTTCAAAAAATGGTCAATATTGATGAAATTTTAACATTGAATCTTTTGACTTTAAATGACTGTTGGATGTGAATTATTACATTTTCAACTAAAATAAATGTGTTTAAAGTCATTTCTGTGCCTGAAATTGGTCAAAATTGAAGCTTTTGAGTAAGCGAAAACTCTGTAAAAATGGCAATTTTGGTCACTGTGAGGGTTTAAAAAGTGGTTATTCAACATGAGGCCCGATCCAAATAACATTTTGAATCATTTTTGGTAGAGTCCAAAAAATCAATTTTATGATGAAAAACGATGGCCCCGGACCTGTTGAACGTTCAGAAAATGGTCAATATTGATGAAATTTTAACATTTAATCTTTTGACTTTAAATGACTGTTGGATGTGAATTATTACTTTTTCAACTAAAATAAGTGTGTTTAAAGTCATGTCTCTGACTGAAATTGGTCAAAATTGAAGCTTTTGAGTAAGCGAAAACACTGTAAAATGGCAATTTTGGTCACTGTAAGGGTTTAAAAAGTGGTTATTCAACATGAGGCCCGATCCAAATGACATTTTGAATAATTTTTGGTAGAGTCCAAAAAATCAATTTTATGATGAAAAACGATGACCCCGGACCTGTCGAACGTTCAGAAAATGGTCAAATTGATGAAATTTTAACATTTAATCTTTTGACTTTAAATGACTGTTGGATGTGAATTATTACTTTTTCAACTAAAATAAGTATGTTTAAAGTCATTTCTGTGCCTGAAATTGGCCAAAATTGAAGCTTTTGAGTAAGCGAAAACTCTGTAAAAATGGCAATTTTGGTCACTGTGAGGGTTTAAAAAGAGGTTATTCAACATGAGGCCCGATCCAAATGAAATTTTGAATCATTTTTGGTAGAGTCCAAAAAATCAATTTTATGATGAAAAACGATGACCCCGGACCTGTCGAACGTTCAAAAAATGGTAAATATTGATGAAATTTTAACATTTAATCTTTTGACTTTAAATGACTGTTGGATGTGAATTATTACTTTTTCAACTAAAATAAGTATGTTTAAAGTCATTTCTGTGCCTGAAATTGGCCAAAATTGAAGCTTTTGAGTAAGCGAAAACTCTGTAAAAATGGCAATTTTGGTCACTGTGAGGGTTTAAAAAGTGGTTATTCAACATGAGGCCCGATCCAAATGACATTTTGAATCATTTTTGGTAGAGTCCAAAAAATCAATTTTATGATGAAAAACGATGACCCCGGACCTGTCGAACGTTCAAAAAAGTGGTCAATATTGATGCAATTTTAACATTTAATCTTTTGACTTTAAATGACTGTTGGATGTGAATTATTACTTTTTCAACTAAAATAAGTGTGTTTAAAGTAATTTCTGTGCCTGAAATTGGCCAAAATTGAAGCTTTTGAGTAAGCGAAAACTCTGTAAAAATGGCAATTTTGGTCACTGTGAGGGTTTAAAAAGTGGTTATTCAACATGAGGCCCGATCCAAATGACATTTTGAATAATTTTTGGTAGAGTCCAAAAAATCAATTTTATGATGAAAAACGATGACCCCGGACCTGTCGAACGTTCAAAAAAGTGGTCAATATTGATGAAATTTTAACATTTAATCTTTTGACGTTAAATGACTGTTGGATGTGAATTATTACTTTTTCAACTAAAATAAGTGTGTTTAAAGTCATTTCTGTGCCTGAAATTGGCCAAAATTGAAGCTTTTGAGTAAGCGAAAACTCTGTAAAAATGGCAATTTTGGTCACTGTGAGGGTTTAAAAAGTGGTTATTCAACATGAGGCCCGATCCAAATGGCATTTTGAATCATTTTTGGTAGAGTCCAAAAAATCAATTTTATGATGAAAAACGATGACCCCGGACCTGTCGAACGTTCAAAAAATGGTCAATATTAATGAAATTTTAACATTTAATCTTTTGACGGTAAATGACTGTTCGATGTGAATTATTACTTTTTCAACTAAAATAAGTGTGTTTAAAGTCATTTCTGTGCCTGAAATTGGTCAAAATTGAAGCTTTTGAGTAAGCGAAAACTCTGTAAAAATGGCAATTTTGGTCACTGTGAGGGTTTAAAAAGTGGTTATTCAACATGAGGCCCGATCCAAATGACATTTTGAATCATTTTTGGTAGAGTCCAAAAAATCAATTTTATGATGAAAAACGATGACCCCGGACCTGTCGAACGTTCAGAAAATTGTCAATATTGATAAACTTTTAACATTTAATCTTTTGACTTTAAATGACTGTTAGATGTGAATTATTACTTTTTCAACTAAAATAAGTGTGTTTAAATCATTTCTGTGCCTAAAATTGGTCAAAATTGAAGCTTTTGAGTAAGCGAAAACTCTGTAAAATGGCAATTTTGGTCACTGAGAGGGTTTAAAAAGTGGTTATTCAACATGAGGCCCGATCCAAATGACATTTTGAATCATTTTTGGTAGAGTCCAAAAAATCAATTTTATGATGAAAAACGATGACCCCGGACCTGTCGAACATTCAAAAAATGGTCAATATTGATGAAATTTTAACATTTAATCTTTTGACGGTAAATGACTGTTGGATGTGAATTGTTACTTTTTCAACTAAAATAAGTGTGTGTAACCACTTGGCTGCTAAGGGGTGTGCGGGTGGATCCATTGACTTTCCATTGAAATCAATGGAAACTCCATGACGAGTTACCCTTGTCATTAGCACTGAAGGGGTTAAAGTCATGTCTCTGACTGAAATTGGTCAAAATTGAAGCTTTTGAGTAAGCGAAAACTCTGTAAAATGGCAATTTTGGTCACTGTAAGGGTTTAAAAAGTGGTTATTCAACATGAGGCCCGATCCAAATGACATTTTGAATCATTTTTGGTAGAGTCCAAAAAATCAATTTTATGATGAAAAACGATGACCCCGGACCTGTCAAACGTTCAGAAAATGGTCAAATTGATGAAATTTTAACATTTAATCTTTTGACTTTAAATGACTGTTGGATGTGAATTATTACTTTTTCAACTAAAATAAGTGTGTTTAAAGTCATTTCTGTGCCTCAAATTGGCCAAAATTGAAGCTTTTGAGTAGGCGAAAACTCTGTAAAAATGGCAATTTTGGTCACTGTGAGGGTTTAAAAAGTGGTTATTCAACATGAGGCCCGATCCAAATGACATTTTGAATAATTTTTGGTAGAGTCCAAAAAATCAATTTTATGATGAAAAACAATGACCCCGGACCAGTCGAACGTTCAAAAAAGTGGTCAATATTGATGAAATTTTAACATTTAATCTTTTGACTTTAAATGACTGTTGGATGTGAATTATTACTTTTTCAACTAAAATAAGTGTGTTTAAATCATTTCTGTGCCTGAAACTGGTCAAAATTGAAGCTTTTGAGTAAGCGAAAACTCTGTAAAATGGCAATTTTGGTCACTGTAAGGGTTTAAAAAGTGGTTATTCAACATGAGGCCCGATCCAAATAACATTTTGAATCATTTTTGGTAGAGTCCAAAAAATCAATTTTATGATGAAAAACGATGACCCCGGACCTGTCGAACGTTCAAAAAATGGTCAATATTGATGAAATTTTAACATTGAATCTTTTGACTTTAAATGACTGTTGGATGTGAATTATTACATTTTCAACTAAAATAAATGTGTTTAAAGTCATTTCTGTGCCTGAAATTGGTCAAAATTGAAGCTTTTGAGTAAGCGAAAACTCTGTAAAAATGGCAATTTTGGTCACTGTGAGGGTTTAAAAAGTGGTTATTCAACATGAGGCCCGATCCAAATAACATTTTGAATCATTTTTGGTAGAGTCCAAAAAATCAATTTTATGATGAAAAACGATGGCCCCGGACCTGTTGAACGTTCAGAAAATGGTCAATATTGATGAAATTTTAACATTTAATCTTTTGACTTTAAATGACTGTTGGATGTGAATTATTACTTTTTCAACTAAAATAAGTGTGTTTAAAGTCATTTCTGTGCCTGAAATTGGTCAAAATTGAAGCTTTTGAGTAAGCGAAAACTCTGTAAAAATGGCAATTTTGGTCACTGTGAGGGTTTAAAAAGTGGTTATTCAACATGAGGCCCGATCCAAATGACATTTTGAATCATTTTTGGTAGAGTCCAAAAAATCAATTTTATGATGAAAAACGATGACCCCGGACCTGTCGAACGTTCAGAAAATGGTCAATATTGATGAAATTTTAACATTTAATCTTTTGACTTTAAATGACTGTTGGATGTGAATTATTACTTTTTCAACTAAAATAAGTGTGTTTAAAGTCATTTCTGTGCCTGAAATTGGTCAAAATTGAAGCTTTTGAGTAAGCGAAAACTCTGTAAAATGGCAATTTTGGTCACTGAGAGGGTTTAAAAAGTGGTTATTCAACATGAGGCCCGATCCAAATGACATTTTGAATCATTTTTGGTAGAGTCCAAAAAATCAATTTTATGATGAAAAACGATGACCCCGGACCTGTCGAACATTCAAAAAATTGTCAATATTGATGAAATTTTAACATTTAATCTTTTGACGGTAAATGACTGTTGGATGTGAATTGTTACTTTTTCAACTAAAATAAGTGTGTTTAAAGTCATGTCTCTGACTGAAATTGGTCAAAATTGAAGCTTTTGAGTAAGCGAAAACACTGTAAAATGGCAATTTTGGTCACTGTAAGGGTTTAAAAAGTGGTTATTCAACATGAGGCCCGATCCAAATGACATTTTGAATAATTTTTGGTAGAGTCCAAAAAATCAATTTTATGATGAAAAACGATGACCCCGGACCTGTCGAACGTTCAGAAAATGGTCAAATTGATGAAATTTTAACATTTAATCTTTTGACTTTAAATGACTGTTGGATGTGAATTATTACTTTTTCAACTAAAATAAGTGTGTTTAAAGTCATTTCTGTGCCTGAAATTGGCCAAAATTGAAGCTTTTGAGTAAGCGAAAACTCTGTAAAAATGGCAATTTTGGTCACTGTGAGGGTTTAAAAAGTGGTTATTCAACATGAGGCCCGATCCAAATGACATTTTGAATAATTTTTGGTAGAGTCCAAAAAATCAATTTTATGATGAAAAACAATGACCCCGGACCAGTCGAACGTTCAAAAAAGTGGTCAATATTGATGAAATTTTAACATTTAATCTTTTGACTTTAAATGACTGTTGGATGTGAATTATTACTTTTTCAACTAAAATAAGTGTGTTTAAATCATTTCTGTGCCTGAAATTGGTCAAAATTGAAGCTTTTGAGTAAGCGAAAACTCTGTAAAATGGCAATTTTGGTCACTGTAAGGGTTTAAAAAGTGGTTATTCAACATGAGGCCCGATCCAAATAACATTTTGAATCATTTTTGGTAGAGTCCAAAAAATCAATTTTATGATGAAAAACGATGACCCCGGACCTGTCGAACGTTCAAAAAATGGTCAATATTGATGAAATTTTAACATTTAATCTTTTGACTTTAAATGACTGTTGGATGTGAATTATTACATTTTCAACTAAAATAAATGTGTTTAAAGTCATTTCTGTGCCTGAAATTGGTCAAAATTGAAGCTTTTGAGTAAGCGAAAACTCTGTAAAAATGGCAATTTTGGTCACTGTGAGGGTTTAAAAAGTGGTTATTCAACATGAGGCCCGATCCAAATGACATTTTGAATCATTTTTGGTAGAGTCCAAAAAATCAATTTTAAGATGAAAAACGATGCCCCGGACCTGTCGTACGTTCAGACAATGGTCAATATTGATGAAATTTTAACATTTAATCTTTTGACTTTAAATGACTGTTGGATGTGAATTATTACTTTTTCAACTAAAATAAGTGTGTTTAAAGTCATTTCTGTGCCTGAAATTGGTCAAAATTGAAGCTTTTGAGTAAGCGAAAACTCTGTAAAAATGGCAATTTTGGTCACTGTGAGGGTTTAAAAAGTGGTTATTCAACATGAGGCCCGATCCAAATGACATTTTGAATCATTTTTGGTAGAGTCCAAAAAATCAATTTTATGATGAAAAACGATGACCCCGGACCTGTCGAACGTTCAGAAAATGGTCAATATTGATAAAATGTTAACATTTAATCTTTTGACTTTAAATGACTGTTAGATGTGAATTATTACTTTTTCAACTAAAATAAGTGTGTTTAAATCATTTCTGTGCCTGAAACTGGTCAAAATTGAAGCTTTTGAGTAAGCAAAAACTCTGTAAAATGGCAATTTTGGTCACTGTAAGGGTTTAAAAAGTGGTTATTCAACATGAGGCCTGATCCAAATGAAATTTTGAATCATTTTTGGTAGAGTCCAAAAAATCAATTTTATGATGAAAAACGATGACCCCGGACCTGTCGAACGTTCAAAAAATGGTAAATATTGATGAAATTTTAACATTTAATCTTTTGACTTTAAATGACTGTTGGATGTGAATTTTTACTTTTTCAACTAAAATAAGTGTGTTTAAATCATTTCTGTGCCTGAAATTGGTCAAAATTGAAGCTTTTGAGTAAGCGAAAACTCTGTAAAAATGGCAATTTTGGTCACTGTGAGGGTTTAAAAAGTGGTTATTCAACATGAGGCCCGATCCAAATGACATTTTGAATCATTTTTGGTAGAGTTCAAAAAATCAATTTTATGATGAAAAACGATGACCCCGGACCTGTCGAACGTTCAGAAAATGGTCAATATTGATGAAATTTTAACATTTAATCTTTTGACTTTAAATGACTGTTGGATGTGAATTATTACTTTTTCAACTAAAATAAGTATGTTTAAAGTCATTTCTGTGCCTGAAATTGGCCAAAATTGAAGCTTTTGAGTAAGCGAAAACTCTGTAAAATGGCAATTTTGGTCACTGAGAGGGTTTAAAAAGTGGTTATTCAACATGAGGCCCGATCCAAATGACATTTTGAATCATTTTTGGTAGAGTCCAAAAAATCAATTTTATGATGAAAAACGATGACCCCGGACCTGTCGAACATTCAAAAAATGGTCAATATTGATGAAATTTTAACATTTAATCTTTTGACGGTAAATGACTGTTGGATGTGAATTGTTACTTTTTCAACTAAAATAAGTGTGTTTAAAGTCATGTCTCTGACTGAAATTGGTCAAAATTGAAGCTTTTGAGTAAGCGAAAACTCTGTAAAATGGCAATTTTGGTCACTGTAAGGGTTTAAAAAGTGGTTATTCAACATGAGGCCCGATCCAAATGACATTTTGAATCATTTTTGGTAGAGTCCAAAAAATCAATTTTATGATGAAAAACGATGACCCCGGACCTGTCGAACGTTCAGAAAATGGTCAAATTGATGAAATTTTAACATTTAATCTTTTGACTTTAAATGACTGTTGGATGTGAATTATTACTTTTTCAACTAAAATAAGTGTGTTTAAAGTCATTTCTGTGCCTGAAATTGGCCAAAATTGAAGCTTTTGAGTAAGCGAAAACTCTGTAAAAATGGCAATTTTGGTCACTGTGAGGGTTTAAAAAGTGGTTATTCAACATGAGGCCCGATCCAAATGACATTTTGAATCATTTTTGGTAGAGTCCAAAAAATCAATTTTATGATGAAAAACGATGACCCCGGACCTGTCGAACGTTCAAAAAAGTGGTCAATATTGATGAAATTTTAACATTTAATCTTTTGACTTTAAATGACTGTTGGATGTGAATTATTACTTTTTCAACTAAAATAAGTGTGTTTAAAGTCATTTCTGTGCCTGAAATTGGCCAAAATTGAAGCTTTTGAATAAGCGAAAACTCTGTAAAAATGGCAACTTTGGTCACTGTGAGGGTTTAAAAAGTGGTTATTCAACATGAGGCCCGATCCAAATAACATTTTGAATCATTTTTGGTAGAGTCCAAAAAATCAATTTTATGATGAAAAACGATGACCCCGGACGTGTCGAACGTTCAAAAAATGGTCAATATTGATGAAATTTTAACATTTAATCTTTTGACTTTAAATGACTGTTCGATGTGAATTATTACTTTTTCAACTAAAATAAGTGTGTTTAAAGTCATTTCTGTGCCTGAAATTGGTCAAAATTGAAGCTTTTGAGTAAGCGAAAACTCTGTAAAAATGGCAATTTTGGTCACTGTGAGGGTTTAAAAAGTGGTTATTCAACATGAGGCCCGATCCAAATGACATTTTGAATCATTTTTGGTAGAGTCCAAAAAATCAATTTTATGATGAAAAACGATGACCCCGGACCTGTCGAACGTTCAGAAAATGGTCAATATTGATGAAATTTTAACATTTAATCTTTTGACTTTAAATGACTGTTGGATGTGAATTATTACTTTTTCAAATATGTTTAAAGTCATTTCTGTGCCTGAAATTGGCCAAAATTGAAGCTTTTGAGTAAGCGAAAACTCTGTAAAAATGGCAATTTTGGTCACTGTGAGGGTTTAAAAAGTGGTTATTCAACATGAGGCCCGATCCAAATGACATTTTGAATCATTTTTGGTAGAGTCCAAAAAATCAATTTTATGATGAAAAACGATGACCCCGGACCTGTCGAACGTTCAGAAAATTGTCAATATTGATAAACTTTTAACATTTAATCTTTTGACTTTAAATGACTGTTAGATGTGAATTATTACTTTTTCAACTAAAATAAGTGTGTTTAAATCATTTCTGTGCCTAAAATTGGTCAAAATTGAAGCTTTTGAGTAAGCGAAAACTCTGTAAAATGGCAATTTTGGTCACTGAGAGGGTTTAAAAAGTGGTTATTCAACATGAGGCCCGATCCAAATGACATTTTGAATCATTTTTGGTAGAGTCCAAAAAATCAATTTTATGATGAAAAACGATGACCCCGGACCTGTCGAACATTCAAAAAATGGTCAATATTGATGAAATTTTAACATTTAATCTTTTGACGGTAAATGACTGTTGGATGTGAATTGTTACTTTTTCAACTAAAATAAGTGTGTGTAACCACTTGGCTGCTAAGGGGTGTGCGGGTGGATCCATTGACTTTCCATTGAAATCAATGGAAACTCCATGACGAGTTACCCTTGTCATTAGCACTGAAGGGGTTAAAGTCATGTCTCTGACTGAAATTGGTCAAAATTGAAGCTTTTGAGTAAGCGAAAACTCTGTAAAATGGCAATTTTGGTCACTGTAAGGGTTTAAAAAGTGGTTATTCAACATGAGGCCCGATCCAAATGACATTTTGAATCATTTTTGGTAGAGTCCAAAAAATCAATTTTATGATGAAAAACGATGACCCCGGACCTGTCAAACGTTCAGAAAATGGTCAAATTGATGAAATTTTAACATTTAATCTTTTGACTTTAAATGACTGTTGGATGTGAATTATTACTTTTTCAACTAAAATAAGTGTGTTTAAAGTCATTTCTGTGCCTGAAATTGGCCAAAATTGAAGCTTTTGAGTAAGCGAAAACTCTGTAAAAATGGCAATTTTGGTCACTGTGAGGGTTTAAAAAGTGGTTATTCAACATGAGGCCCGATCCAAATGACATTTTGAATAATTTTTGGTAGAGTCCAAAAAATCAATTTTATGATGAAAAACAATGACCCCGGACCAGTCGAACGTTCAAAAAAGTGGTCAATATTGATGAAATTTTAACATTTAATCTTTTGACTTTAAATGACTGTTGGATGTGAATTATTACTTTTTCAACTAAAATAAGTGTGTTTAAATCATTTCTGTGCCTGAAACTGGTCAAAATTGAAGCTTTTGAGTAAGCGAAAACTCTGTAAAATGGCAATTTTGGTCACTGTAAGGGTTTAAAAAGTGGTTATTCAACATGAGGCCCGATCCAAATAACATTTTGAATAATTTTTGGTAGAGTCCAAAAAATCAATTTTATGATGAAAAACGATGACCCCGGACCTGTCGAACATTCAAAAAATGGTCAATATTGATGAAATTTTAACATTGAATCTTTTGACTTTAAATGACTGTTGGATGTGAATTATTACATTTTCAACTAAAATAAATGTGTTTAAAGTCATTTCTGTGCCTGAAATTGGTCAAAATTGAAGCTTTTGAGTAAGCGAAAACTCTGTAAAAATGGCAATTTTGGTCACTGTGAGGGTTTAAAAAGTGGTTATTCAACATGAGGCCCGATCCAAATGACATTTTGAATCATTTTTGGTAGAGTCCAAAAAATCAATTTTATGATGAAAAACGATGGCCCCGGACCTGTCGAACGTTCAGAAAATGGTCAATATTGATGAAATTTTAACATTTAATCTTTTGACTTTAAATGACTGTTGGATGTGAATTATTACTTTTTCAACTAAAATAAGTGTGTTTAAAGTCATTTCTGTGCCTGAAATTGGTCAAAATTGAAGCTTTTGAGTAAGCGAAAACTCTGTAAAAATGGCAATTTTGGTCACTGTGAGGGTTTAAAAAGTGGTTATTCAACATGAGGCCCGATCCAAATGACATTTTGAATCATTTTTGGTAGAGTCCAAAAAATCAATTTTATGATGAAAAACGATGACCCCGGACCTGTCGAACGTTCAGAAAATGGTCAATATTGATGAAATTTTAACATTTAATCTTTTGACTTTAAATGACTGTTGGATGTGAATTATTACTTTTTCAACTAAAATAAGTGTGTTTAAAGTCATTTCTGTGCCTAAAATTGGTCAAAATTGAAGCTTTTGAGTAAGCGAAAACTCTGTAAAATGGCAATTTTGGTCACTGAGAGGGTTTAAAAAGTGGTTATTCAACATGAGGCCCGATCCAAATGACATTTTGAATCATTTTTGGTAGAGTCCAAAAAATCAATTTTATGATGAAAAACGATGACCCCGGACCTGTCGAACATTCAAAAAATTGTCAATATTGATGAAATTTTAACATTTAATCTTTTGACGGTAAATGACTGTTGGATGTGAATTGTTACTTTTTCAACTAAAATAAGTGTGTTTAAAGTCATGTCTCTGACTGAAATTGGTCAAAATTGAAGCTTTTGAGTAAGCGAAAACTCTGTAAAATGGCAATTTTGGTCACTGTAAGGGTTTAAAAAGTGGTTATTCAACATGAGGCCCGATCCAAATAACATTTTGAATCATTTTTGGTAGAGTCCAAAAAATCAATTTTATGATGAAAAACGATGACCCCGGACCTGTCGAACGTTCAAAAAATGGTCAATATTGATGAAATTTTAACATTTAATCTTTTGACTTTAAATGACTGTTGGATGTGAATTATTACATTTTCAACTAAAATAAATGTGTTTAAAGTCATTTCTGTGCCTGAAATTGGTCAAAATTGAAGCTTTTGAGTAAGCGAAAACTCTGTAAAAATGGCAATTTTGGTCACTGTGAGGGTTTAAAAAGTGGTTATTCAACACGAGGCCCGATCCAAATGACATTTTGAATCATTTTTGGTAGAGTCCAAAAAATCAATTTTATGATGAAAAACGATGACCCCGGACCTGTCGAACGTTCAGAAAATGGTCAATATTGATAAAATGTTAACATTTAATCTTTTGACTTTAAATGACTGTTAGATGTGAATTATTACTTTTTCAACTAAAATAAGTGTGTTTAAATCATTTCTGTGCCTGAAACTGGTCAAAATTGAAGCTTTTGAGTAAGCAAAAACTCTGTAAAATGGCAATTTTGGTCACTGTAAGGGTTTAAAAAGTGGTTATTCAACATGAGGCCTGATCCAAATGAAATTTTGAATCATTTTTGGTAGAGTCCAAAAAATCAATTTTATGATGAAAAACGATGACCCCGGACCTGTCGAACGTTCAGAAAATGGTCAATATTGATGAAATTTTAACATTTAATCTTTTGACTTTAAATGACTGTTGGATGTGAATTATTACTTTTTCAACTAAAATAAGTATGTTTAAAGTCATTTCTGTGCCTGAAATTGGCCAAAATTGAAGCTTTTGAGTAAGCGAAAACTCTGTAAAATGGCAATTTTGGTCACTGAGAGGGTTTAAAAAGTGGTTATTCAACATGAGGCCCGATCCAAATGACATTTTGAATCATTTTTGGTAGAGTCCAAAAAATCAATTTTATGATGAAAAACGATGACCCCGGACCTGTCGAACATTCAAAAAATGGTCAATATTGATGAAATTTTAACATTTAATCTTTTGACGGTAAATGACTGTTGGATGTGAATTGTTACTTTTTCAACTAAAATAAGTGTGTTTAAAGTCATGTCTCTGACTGAAATTGGTCAAAATTGAAGCTTTTGAGTAAGCGAAAACTCTGTAAAATGGCAATTTTGGTCACTGTAAGGGTTTAAAAAGTGGTTATTCAACATGAGGCCCGATCCAAATGACATTTTGAATCATTTTTGGTAGAGTCCAAAAAATCAATTTTATGATGAAAAACGATGACCCCGGACCTGTCGAACGTTCAGAAAATGGTCAAATTGATGAAATTTTAACATTTAATCTTTTGACTTTAAATGACTGTTGGATGTGAATTATTACTTTTTCAACTAAAATAAGTGTGTTTAAAGTCATTTCTGTGCCTGAAATTGGCCAAAATTGAAGCTTTTGAGTAAGCGAAAACTCTGTAAAAATGGCAATTTTGGTCACTGTGAGGGTTTAAAAAGTGGTTATTCAACATGAGGCCCGGTCCAAATGACATTTTGAATCATTTTTGGTAGAGTCCAAAAAATCAATTTTATGATGAAAAACGATGACCCCGGACCTGTCGAACGTTCAAAAAAGTGGTCAATATTGATGAAATTTTAACATTTAATCTTTTGACTTTAAATGACTGTTGGATGTGAATTATTACTTTTTCAACTAAAATAAGTGTGTTTAAAGTCATTTCTGTGCCTGAAATTGGCCAAAATTGAAGCTTTTGAATAAGCGAAAACTCTGTAAAAATGGCAACTTTGGTCACTGTGAGGGTTTAAAAAGTGGTTATTCAACATGAGGCCCGATCCAAATAACATTTTGAATCATTTTTGGTAGAGTCCAAAAAATCAATTTTATGATGAAAAACGATGACCCCGGACCTGTCGAACGTTCAAAAAATGGTCAATATTGATGAAATTTTAACATTTAATCTTTTGACTTTAAATGACTGTTCGATGTGAATTATTACTTTTTCAACTAAAATAAGTGTGTTTAAAGTCATTTCTGTGCCTGAAATTGGTCAAAATTGAAGCTTTTGAGTAAGCGAAAACTCTGTAAAAATGGCAATTTTGGTCACTGTGAGGGTTTAAAAAGTGGTTATTCAACATGAGGCCCGATCCAAATGACATTTTGAATCATTTTTGGTAGAGTCCAAAAAATCAATTTTATGATGAAAAACGATGACCCCGGACCTGTCGAACGTTCAGAAAATGGTCAATATTGATGAAATTTTAACATTTAATCTTTTGACGGTAAATGACTGTTGGATGTGAATTGTTACTTTTTCAACTAAAATAAGTGTGTTTAAAGTCATGTCTCTGACTGAAATTGGTCAAAATTGAAGCTTTTGAGTAAGCGAAAACACTGTAAAATGGCAATTTTGGTCACTGTAAGGGTTTAAAAAGTGGTTATTCAACATGAGGCCCGATCCAAATGACATTTTGAATAATTTTTGGTAGAGTCCAAAAAATCAATTTTATGATGAAAAACGATGACCCCGGACCTGTCGAACGTTCAGAAAATGGTCAAATTGATGAAATTTTAACATTTAATCTTTTGACTTTAAATGACTGTTGGATGTGAATTATTACTTTTTCAACTAAAATAAGTGTGTTTAAAGTCATTTCTTTGCCTGAAATTGGCCAAAATTGAAGCTTTTGAGTAAGCGAAAACTCTGTAAAAATGGCAATTTTGGTCACTGTGAGGGTTTAAAAAGTGGTTATTCAACATGAGGCCCGATCCAAATGACATTTTGAATAATTTTTGGTAGAGTCCAAAAAATCAATTTTATGATGAAAAACGATGACCCCGGACCAGTCGAACATTAAAAAAAGTGGTCAATATTGATGAAATTTTAACATTTAATCTTTTGACTTTAAATGACTGTTAGATGTGAATTATTACTTTTTCAACTAAAATAAGTGTGTTTAAATCATTTCTGTGCCTGAAATTGGTCAAAATTGAAGCTTTTGAGTAAGCGAAAACTCTGTAAAATGGCAATTTTGGTCACTGTAAGGGTTTAAAAAGTGGTTATTCAACATGAGGCCCGATCCAAATAACATTTTGAATCATTTTTGGTAGAGTCCAAAAAATCAATTTTATGATGAAAAACGATGACCCCGGACCTGTCGAACGTTCAAAAAATGGTCAATATTGATGAAATTTTAACATTTAATCTTTTGACTTTAAATGACTGTTGGATGTGAATTATTACATTTTCAACTAAAATAAATGTGTTTAAAGTCATTTCTGTGCCTGAAATTGGTCAAAATTGAAGCTTTTGAGTAAGCGAAAACTCTGTAAAAATGGCAATTTTGGTCACTGTGAGGGTTTAAAAAGTGGTTATTCAACATGAGGCCCGATCCAAATGACATTTTGAATCATTTTTGGTAGAGTCCAAAAAATCAATTTTATGATGAAAAACGATGCCCCGGACCTGTCGAACGTTCAGAAAATGGTCAATATTGATGAAATTTTAACATTTAATCTTTTGACTTTAAATGACTGTTGGATGTGAATTATTACTTTTTCAACTAAAATAAGTGTGTTTAAAGTCATTTCTGTGCCTGAAATTGGTCAAAATTGAAGCTTTTGAGTAAGCGAAAACTCTGTAAAAATGGCAATTTTGGTCACTGTGAGGGTTTAAAAAGTGGTTATTCAACATGAGGCCCGATCCAAATGACATTTTGAATCATTTTTGGTAGAGTCCAAAAAATCAATTTTATGATGAAAAACGATGACCCCGGACCTGTCGAACGTTCAGAAAATGGTCAATATTGATAAAATGTTAACATTTAATCTTTTGACTTTAAATGACTGTTAGATGTGAATTATTACTTTTTCAACTAAAATAAGTGTGTTTAAATCATTTCTGTGCCTGAAACTGGTCAAAATTGAAGCATTTGAGTAAGCAAAAACTCTGTAAAATGGCAATTTTGGTCACTGAGAGGGTTTAAAAAGTGGTTATTCAACATGAGGCCCGATCCAAATGACATTTTGAATCATTTTTGGTAGAGTCCAAAAAATCAATTTTATGATGAAAAACGATGACCCCGGACCTGTCGAACATTCAAAAAATGGTCAATATTGATGAAATTTTAACATTTAATCTTTTGACGGTAAATGACTGTTGGATGTGAATTGTTACTTTTTCAACTAAAATAAGTGTGTTTAAAGTCATGTCTCTGACTGAAATTGGTCAAAATTGAAGCTTTTGAGTAAGCGAAAACTCTGTAAAATGGCAATTTTGGTCACTGTAAGGGTTTAAAAAGTGGTTATTCAACATGAGGCCCGATCCAAATGACATTTTGAATCATTTTTGGTAGAGTCCAAAAAATCAATTTTATGATGAAAAACGATGACCCCGGACCTGTCGAACGTTCAGAAAATGGTCAAATTGATGAAATTTTAACATTTAATCTTTTGACTTTAAATGACTGTTGGATGTGAATTATTACTTTTTCAACTAAAATAAGTGTGTTTAAAGTCATTTCTGTGCCTGAAATTGGCCAAAATTGAAGCTTTTGAGTAAGCGAAAACTCTGTAAAAATGGCAATTTTGGTCACTGTGAGGGTTTAAAAAGTGGTTATTCAACATGAGGCCCGATCCAAATGACATTTTGAATCATTTTTGGTAGAGTCCAAAAAATCATTTTTATGATGAAAAACGATGACCCCGGACCTGTCGAACGTTCAAAAAAGTGGTCAATATTGATGAAATTTTAACATTTAATCTTTTGACTTTAAATGACTGTTGGATGTGAATTATTACTTTTTCAACTAAAATAAGTGTGTTTAAAGTCATTTCTGTGCCTGAAATTGGCCAAAATTGAAGCTTTTGAATAAGCGAAAACTCTGTAAAAATGGCAACTTTGGTCACTGTGAGGGTTTAAAAAGTGGTTATTCAACATGAGGCCCGATCCAAATAACATTTTGAATCATTTTTGGTAGAGTCCAAAAAATCAATTTTATGATGAAAAACGATGACCCCGGACCTGTCGAACGTTCAAAAAATGGTCAATATTGATGAAATTTTAACATTTAATCTTTTGACTTTAAATGACTGTTCGATGTGAATTATTACTTTTTCAACTAAAATAAGTGTGTTTAAAGTCATTTCTGTGCCTGAAATTGGTCAAAATTGAAGCTTTTGAGTAAGCGAAAACTCTGTAAAAATGGCAATTTTGGTCACTGTGAGGGTTTAAAAAGTGGTTATTCAACATGAGGCCCGATCCAAATGACATTTTGAATCATTTTTGGTAGAGTCCAAAAAATCAATTTTATGATGAAAAACGATGACCCCGGACCTGTCGAACGTTCAGAAAATGGTCAATATTGATGAAATTTTAACATTTAATCTTTTGACTCTAAATGACTGTTGGATGTGAATTATTACTTTTTCAAATATGTTTAAAGTCATTTCTGTGCCTGAAATTGGCCAAAATTGAAGCTTTTGAGTAAGCGAAAACTCTGTAAAAATGGCAATTTTGGTCACTGTGAGGGTTTAAAAAGTGGTTATTCAACATGAGGCCCGATCCAAATGACATTTTGAATCATTTTTGGTAGAGTCCAAAAAATCAATTTTATGATGAAAAACGATGACCCCGGACCTGTCGAACGTTCAGAAAATGGTCAAATTGATGAAATTTTAACATTTAATCTTTTGACTTTAAATGACTGTTGGATGTGAATTATTACTTTTTCAACTAAAATAAGTGTGTTTAAAGTCATTTCTGTGCCTGAAATTGGCCAAAATTGAAGCTTTTGAGTAAGCGAAAACTCTGTAAAAATGGCAATTTTGGTCACTGTGAGGGTTTAAAAAGTGGTTATTCAACATGAGGCCCGATCCAAATGACATTTTGAATAATTTTTGGTAGAGTCCAAAAAATCAATTTTATGATGAAAAACGATGACCCCGGACCAGTCGAACATTAAAAAAAGTGGTCAATATTGATGAAATTTTAACATTTAATCTTTTGACTTTAAATGACTGTTAGATGTGAATTATTACTTTTTCAACTAAAATAAGTGTGTTTAAATCATTTCTGTGCCTGAAATTGGTCAAAATTGAAGCTTTTGAGTAAGCGAAAACTCTGTAAAATGGCAATTTTGGTCACTGTAAGGGTTTAAAAAGTGGTTATTCAACATGAGGCCCGATCCAAATAACATTTTGAATCATTTTTGGTAGAGTCCAAAAAATCAATTTTATGATGAAAAACGATGACCCCGGACCTGTCGAACGTTCAAAAAATGGTCAATATTGATGAAATTTTAACATTTAATCTTTTGACTTTAAATGACTGTTGGATGTGAATTATTACATTTTCAACTAAAATAAATGTGTTTAAAGTCATTTCTGTGCCTGAAATTGGTCAAAATTGAAGCTTTTGAGTAAGCGAAAACTCTGTAAAAATGGCAATTTTGGTCACTGTGAGGGTTTAAAAAGTGGTTATTCAACATGAGGCCCGATCCAAATGACATTTTGAATCATTTTTGGTAGAGTCCAAAAAATCAATTTTATGATGAAAAACGATGACCCCGGACCTGTCGAACATTCAAAAAATGGTCAATATTGATGAAATTTTAACATTTAATCTTTTGACGGTAAATGACTGTTGGATGTGAATTGTTACTTTTTCAACTAAAATAAGTGTGTGTAAAGTCATGTCTCTGACTGAAATTGGTCAAAATTGAAGCTTTTGAGTAAGCGAAAACTCTGTAAAAATGGCAATTTTGGTCACTGTGAGGGTTTAAAAAGTGGTTATTCAACATGAGGCCCGATCCAAATGACATTTTGAATAATTTTTGGTAGAGTCCAAAAAATCAATTTTATGATGAAAAACAATGACCCCGGACCTGTCGAACGTTCAGAAAATGGTCAATATTGATGAAATTTTAACATTTAATCTTTTGACTTTAAATGACTGTTGGATGTGAATTATTACTTTTTCAACTAAAATAAGTGTGTTTAAAGTCATTTCTGTGCCTGAAATTGGTCAAAATTGAAGCTTTTGAGTAAGCGAAAACTCTGTAAAAATGGCAATTTTGGTCACTGTGAGGGTTTAAAAAGTGGTTATTCAACATGAGGCCCGATCCAAATGACATTTTGAATCATTTTTGGTAGAGTCCAAAAAATTAATTTTATGATGAAAAACGATGACCCCGGACCTGTCGAACGTTCAGAAAATGGTCAATATTGATGAAATTTTAACATTTAATCTTTTGACTTTAAATGACTGTTGGATGTGAATTATTACTTTTTCAACTAAAATAAGTGTGTTTAAAGTCATTTCTGTGCCTGAAATTGGTCAAAATTGAAGCTTTTGAGTAAGCGAAAACTCTGTAAAATGGCAATTTTGGTCACTGAGAGGGTTTAAAAAGTGGTTATTCAACATGAGGCCCGATCCAAATGACATTTTGAATCATTTTTGGTAGAGTCCAAAAAATCAATTTTATGATGAAAAACGATGACCCCGGACCTGTCGAACATTCAAAAAATTGTCAATATTGATGAAATTTTAACATTTAATCTTTTGACGGTAAATGACTGTTGGATGTGAATTGTTACTTTTTCAACTAAAATAAGTGTGTTTAAAGTCATGTCTCTGACTGAAATTGGTCAAAATTGAAGCTTTTGAGTAAGCGAAAACACTGTAAAATGGCAATTTTGGTCACTGTAAGGGTTTAAAAAGTGGTTATTCAACATGAGGCCCGATCCAAATGACATTTTGAATAATTTTTGGTAGAGTCCAAAAAATCAATTTTATGATGAAAAACGATGACCCCGGACCTGTCGAACGTTCAGAAAATGGTCAAATTGATGAAATTTTAACATTTAATCTTTTGACTTTAAATGACTGTTGGATGTGAATTATTACTTTTTCAACTAAAATAAGTGTGTTTAAAGTCATTTCTGTGCCTGAAATTGGCCAAAATTGAAGCTTTTGAGTAAGCGAAAACTCTGTAAAAATGGCAATTTTGGTCACTGTGAGGGTTTAAAAAGTGGTTATTCAACATGAGGCCCGATCCAAATGACATTTTGAATAATTTTTGGTAGAGTCCAAAAAATCAATTTTATGATGAAAAACGATGACCCCGGACCAGTCGAACATTAAAAAAAGTGGTCAATATTGATGAAATTTTAACATTTAATCTTTTGACTTTAAATGACTGTTAGATGTGAATTATTACTTTTTCAACTAAAATAAGTGTGTTTAAATCATTTCTGTGCCTGAAATTGGTCAAAATTGAAGCTTTTGAGTAAGCGAAAACTCTGTAAAATGGCAATTTTGGTCACTGTAAGGGTTTAAAAAGTGGTTATTCAACATGAGGCCCGATCCAAATAACATTTTGAATCATTTTTGGTAGAGTCCAAAAAATCAATTTTATGATGAAAAACGATGACCCCGGACCTGTCGAACGTTCAAAAAATGGTCAATATTGATGAAATTTTAACATTTAATCTTTTGACTTTAAATGACTGTTGGATGTGAATTATTACATTTTCAACTAAAATAAATGTGTTTAAAGTCATTTCTGTGCCTGAAATTGGTCAAAATTGAAGCTTTTGAGTAAGCGAAAACTCTGTAAAAATGGCAATTTTGGTCACTGTGAGGGTTTAAAAAGTGGTTATTCAACATGAGGCCCGATCCAAATGACATTTTGAATCATTTTTGGTAGAGTCCAAAAAATCAATTTTATGATGAAAAACGATGCCCCGGACCTGTCGAACGTTCAGAAAATGGTCAATATTGATGAAATTTTAACATTTAATCTTTTGACTTTAAATGACTGTTGGATGTGAATTATTACTTTTTCAACTAAAATAAGTGTGTTTAAAGTCATTTCTGTGCCTGAAATTGGTCAAAATTGAAGCTTTTGAGTAAGCGAAAACTCTGTAAAAATGGCAATTTTGGTCACTGTGAGGGTTTAAAAAGAGGTTATTCAACATGAGGCCCGATCCAAATGACATTTTGAATCATTTTTGGTAGAGTCCAAAAAATCAATTTTATGATGAAAAACGATGACCCCGGACCTGTCGAACGTTCAGAAAATGGTCAATATTGATAAAATGTTAACATTTAATCTTTTGACTTTAAATGACTGTTAGATGTGAATTATTACTTTTTCAACTAAAATAAGTGTGTTTAAAGTCATTTCTGTGCCTGAAATTGGCCAAAATTGAAGCTTTTGAGTAAGCGAAAACTCTGTAAAAATGGCAATTTTGGTCACTGTGAGGGTTTAAAAAGTGGTTATTCAACATGAGGCCCGATCCAAATGACATTTTGAAATCATTTTTGGTAGAGTCCAAACAATCAATTTTATGATGAAAAACGATGACCCCGGACCTGTCGAACGTTCAAAAAAGTGGTCAATATTGATGAAATTTTAACATTTAATCTTTTGACTTTAAATGACTGTTGGATGTGAATTATTACTTTTTCAACTAAAATAAGTGTGTTTAAAGTCATTTCTGTGCCTGAAATTGGCCAAAATTGAAGCTTTTGAATAAGCGAAAACTCTGTAAAAATGGCAACTTTGGTCACTGTGAGGGTTTAAAAAGTGGTTATTCAACATGAGGCCCGATCCAAATAACATTTTGAATCATTTTTGGTAGAGTCCAAAAAATCAATTTTATGATGAAAAACGATGACCCCGGACCTGTCGAACGTTCAAAAAATGGTCAATATTGATGAAATTTTAACATTTAATCTTTTGACTTTAAATGACTGTTCGATGTGAATTATTACTTTTTCAACTAAAATAAGTGTGTTTAAAGTCATTTCTGTGCCTGAAATTGGTCAAAATTGAAGCTTTTGAGTAAGCGAAAACTCTGTAAAAATGGCAATTTTGGTCACTGTGAGGGTTTAAAAAGTGGTTATTCAACATGAGGCCCGATCCAAATGACATTTTGAATCATTTTTGGTAGAGTCCAAAAAATCAATTTTATGATGAAAAACGATGACCCCGGACCTGTCGAACGTTCAGAAAATGGTCAATATTGATGAAATTTTAACATTTAATCTTTTGACGGTAAATGACTGTTGGATGTGAATTGTTACTTTTTCAACTAAAATAAGTGTGTTTAAAGTCATGTCTCTGACTGAAATTGGTCAAAATTGAAGCTTTTGAGTAAGCGAAAACACTGTAAAATGGCAATTTTGGTCACTGTAAGGGTTTAAAAAGTGGTTATTCAACATGAGGCCCGATCCAAATGACATTTTGAATAATTTTTGGTAGAGTCCAAAAAATCAATTTTATGATGAAAAACGATGACCCCGGACCTGTCGAACGTTCAGAAAATGGTCAAATTGATGAAATTTTAACATTTAATCTTTTGACTTTAAATGACTGTTGGATGTGAATTATTACTTTTTCAACTAAAATAAGTGTGTTTAAAGTCATTTCTGTGCCTGAAATTGGCCAAAATTGAAGCTTTTGAGTAAGCGAAAACTCTGTAAAAATGGCAATTTTGGTCACTGTGAGGGTTTAAAAAGTGGTTATTCAACATGAGGCCCGATCCAAATGACATTTTGAATAATTTTTGGTAGAGTCCAAAAAATCAATTTTATGATGAAAAACGATGACCCCGGACCAGTCGAACATTAAAAAAAGTGGTCAATATTGATGAAATTTTAACATTTAATCTTTTGACTTTAAATGACTGTTAGATGTGAATTATTACTTTTTCAACTAAAATAAGTGTGTTTAAATCATTTCTGTGCCTGAAATTGGTCAAAATTGAAGCTTTTGAGTAAGCGAAAACTCTGTAAAATGGCAATTTTGGTCACTGTAAGGGTTTAAAAAGTGGTTATTCAACATGAGGCCCGATCCAAATAACATTTTGAATCATTTTTGGTAGAGTCCAAAAAATCAATTTTATGATGAAAAACGATGACCCCGGACCTGTCGAACGTTCAAAAAATGGTCAATATTGATGAAATTTTAACATTTAATCTTTTGACTTTAAATGACTGTTGGATGTGAATTATTACATTTTCAACTAAAATAAATGTGTTTAAAGTCATTTCTGTGCCTGAAATTGGTCAAAATTGAAGCTTTTGAGTAAGCGAAAACTCTGTAAAAATGGCAATTTTGGTCACTGTGAGGGTTTAAAAAGTGGTTATTCAACATGAGGCCCGATCCAAATGACATTTTGAATCATTTTTGGTAGAGTCCAAAAAATCAATTTTATGATGAAAAACGATGCCCCGGACCTGTCGAACGTTCAGAAAATGGTCAATATTGATGAAATTTTAACATTTAATCTTTTGACTTTAAATGACTGTTGGATGTGAATTATTACTTTTTCAACTAAAATAAGTGTGTTTAAAGTCATTTCTGTGCCTGAAATTGGTCAAAATTGAAGCTTTTGAGTAAGCGAAAACTCTGTAAAAATGGCAATTTTGGTCACTGTGAGGGTTTAAAAAGTGGTTATTCAACATGAGGCCCGATCCAAATGACATTTTGAATCATTTTTGGTAGAGTCCAAAAAATCAATTTTATGATGAAAAACGATGACCCCGGACCTGTCGGACGTTCAGAAAATGGTCAATATTGATAAAATGTTAACATTTAATCTTTTGACTTTAAATGACTGTTAGATGTGAATTATTACTTTTTCAACTAAAATAAGTGTGTTTAAATCATTTCTGTGCCTGAAACTGGTCAAAATTGAAGCATTTGAGTAAGCAAAAACTCTGTAAAATGGCAATTTTGGTCACTGAGAGGGTTTAAAAAGTGGTTATTCAACATGAGGCCCGATCCAAATGACATTTTGAATCATTTTTGGTAGAGTCCAAAAAATCAATTTTATGATGAAAAACGATGACCCCGGACCTGTCGAACATTCAAAAAATGGTCAATATTGATGAAATTTTAACATTTAATCTTTTGACGGTAAATGACTGTTGGATGTGAATTGTTACTTTTTCAACTAAAATAAGTGTGTTTAAAGTCATGTCTCTGACTGAAATTGGTCAAAATTGAAGCTTTTGAGTAAGCGAAAACTCTGTAAAATGGCAATTTTGGTCACTGTAAGGGTTTAAAAAGTGGTTATTCAACATGAGGCCCGATCCAAATGACATTTTGAATCATTTTTGGTAGAGTCCAAAAAATCAATTTTATGATGAAAAACGATGACCCCGGACCTGTCGAACGTTCAGAAAATGGTCAAATTGATGAAATTTTAACATTTAATCTTTTGACTTTAAATGACTGTTGGATGTGAATTATTACTTTTTCAACTAAAATAAGTGTGTTTAAAGTCATTTCTGTGCCTGAAATTGGCCAAAATTGAAGCTTTTGAGTAAGCGAAAACTCTGTAAAAATGGCAATTTTGGTCACTGTGAGGGTTTAAAAAGTGGTTATTCAACATGAGGCCCGATCCAAATGACATTTTGAATCATTTTTGGTAGAGTCCAAAAAATCAATTTTATGATGAAAAACGATGACCCCGGACCTGTCGAACGTTCAAAAAAGTGGTCAATATTGATGAAATTTTAACATTTAATCTTTTGACTTTAAATGACTGTTGGATGTGAATTATTACTTTTTCAACTAAAATAAGTGTGTTTAAAGTCATTTCTGTGCCTGAAATTGGCCAAAATTGAAGCTTTTGAATAAGCGAAAACTCTGTAAAAATGGCAACTTTGGTCACTGTGAGGGTTTAAAAAGTGGTTATTCAACATGAGGCCCGATCCAAATAACATTTTGAATCATTTTTGGTAGAGTCCAAAAAATCAATTTTATGATGAAAAACGATGACCCCGGACCTGTCGAACGTTCAAAAAATGGTCAATATTGATGAAATTTTAACATTTAATCTTTTGACTTTAAATGACTGTTCGATGTGAATTATTACTTTTTCAACTAAAATAAGTGTGTTTAAAGTCATTTCTGTGCCTGAAATTGGTCAAAATTGAAGCTTTTGAGTAAGCGAAAACTCTGTAAAAATGGCAATTTTGGTCACTGTGAGGGTTTAAAAAGTGGTTATTCAACATGAGGCCCGATCCAAATGACATTTTGAATCATTTTTGGTAGAGTCCAAAAAATCAATTTTATGATGAAAAACGATGACCCCGGACCTGTCGAACGTTCAGAAAATGGTCAATATTGATGAAATTTTAACATTTAATCTTTTGACTCTAAATGACTGTTGGATGTGAATTATTACTTTTTCAAATATGTTTAAAGTCATTTCTGTGCCTGAAATTGGCCAAAATTGAAGCTTTTGAGTAAGCGAAAACTCTGTAAAAATGGCAATTTTGGTCACTGTGAGGGTTTAAAAAGTGGTTATTCAACATGAGGCCCGATCCAAATGACATTTTGAATCATTTTTGGTAGAGTCCAAAAAATCAATTTTATGATGAAAAACGATGACCCCGGACCTGTCGAACGTTCAGAAAATTGTCAATATTGATAAACTTTTAACATTTAATCTTTTGACTTTAAATGACTGTTAGATGTGAATTATTACTTTTTCAACTAAAATAAGTGTGTTTAAATCATTTCTGTGCCTAAAATTGGTCAAAATTGAAGCTTTTGAGTAAGCGAAAACTCTGTAAAATGGCAATTTTGGTCACTGAGAGGGTTTAAAAAGTGGTTATTCAACATGAGGCCCGATCCAAATGACATTTTGAATCATTTTTGGTAGAGTCCAAAAAATCAATTTTATGATGAAAAACGATGACCCCGGACCTGTCGAACATTCAAAAAATGGTCAATATTGATGAAATTTTAACATTTAATCTTTTGACGGTAAATGACTGTTGGATGTGAATTGTTACTTTTTCAACTAAAATAAGTGTGTGTAAAGTCATGTCTCTGACTGAAATTGGTCAAAATTGAAGCTTTTGAGTAAGCGAAAACTCTGTAAAAATGGCAATTTTGGTCACTGTGAGGGTTTAAAAAGTGGTTATTCAACATGAGGCCCGATCCAAATGACATTTTGAATAATTTTTGGTAGAGTCCAAAAAATCAATTTTATGATGAAAAACAATGACCCCGGACCTGTCGAACGTTCAGAAAATGGTCAATATTGATGAAATTTTAACATTTAATCTTTTGACTTTAAATGACTGTTGGATGTGAATTATTACTTTTTCAACTAAAATAAGTGTGTTTAAAGTCATTTCTGTGCCTGAAATTGGTCAAAATTGAAGCTTTTGAGTAAGCGAAAACTCTGTAAAAATGGCAATTTTGGTCACTGTGAGGGTTTAAAAAGTGGTTATTCAACATGAGGCCCGATCCAAATGACATTTTGAATCATTTTTGGTAGAGTCCAAAAAATCAATTTTATGATGAAAAACGATGACCCCGGACCTGTCGAACGTTCAGAAAATGGTCAATATTGATGAAATTTTAACATTTAATCTTTTGACTTTAAATGACTGTTGGATGTGAATTATTACTTTTTCAACTAAAATAAGTGTGTTTAAAGTCATTTCTGTGCCTGAAATTGGTCAAAATTGAAGCTTTTGAGTAAGCGAAAACTCTGTAAAATGGCAATTTTGGTCACTGAGAGGGTTTAAAAAGTGGTTATTCAACATGAGGCCCGATCCAAATGACATTTTGAATCATTTTTGGTAGAGTCCAAAAAATCAATTTTATGATGAAAAACGATGACCCCGGACCTGTCGAACATTCAAAAAATTGTCAATATTGATGAAATTTTAACATTTAATCTTTTGACGGTAAATGACTGTTGGATGTGAATTGTTACTTTTTCAACTAAAATAAGTGTGTTTAAAGTCATGTCTCTGACTGAAATTGGTCAAAATTGAAGCTTTTGAGTAAGCGAAAACACTGTAAAATGGCAATTTTGGTCACTGTAAGGGTTTAAAAAGTGGTTATTCAACATGAGGCCCGATCCAAATGACATTTTGAATAATTTTTGGTAGAGTCCAAAAAATCAATTTTATGATGAAAAACGATGACCCCGGACCTGTCGAACGTTCAGAAAATGGTCAAATTGATGAAATTTTAACATTTAATCTTTTGACTTTAAATGACTGTTGGATGTGAATTATTACTTTTTCAACTAAAATAAGTGTGTTTAAAGTCATTTCTGTGCCTGAAATTGGCCAAAATTGAAGCTTTTGAGTAAGCGAAAACTCTGTAAAAATGGCAATTTTGGTCACTGTGAGGGTTTAAAAAGTGGTTATTCAACATGAGGCCCGATCCAAATGACATTTTGAATAATTTTTGGTAGAGTCCAAAAAATCAATTTTATGATGAAAAACGATGACCCCGGACCAGTCGAACATTAAAAAAAGTGGTCAATATTGATGAAATTTTAACATTTAATCTTTTGACTTTAAATGACTGTTAGATGTGAATTATTACTTTTTCAACTAAAATAAGTGTGTTTAAATCATTTCTGTGCCTGAAATTGGTCAAAATTGAAGCTTTTGAGTAAGCGAAAACTCTGTAAAATGGCAATTTTGGTCACTGTAAGGGTTTAAAAAGTGGTTATTCAACATGAGGCCCGATCCAAATAACATTTTGAATCATTTTTGGTAGAGTCCAAAAAATCAATTTTATGATGAAAAACGATGACCCCGGACCTGTCGAACGTTCAAAAAATGGTCAATATTGATGAAATTTTAACATTTAATCTTTTGACTTTAAATGACTGTTGGATGTGAATTATTACATTTTCAACTAAAATAAATGTGTTTAAAGTCATTTCTGTGCCTGAAATTGGTCAAAATTGAAGCTTTTGAGTAAGCGAAAACTCTGTAAAAATGGCAATTTTGGTCACTGTGAGGGTTTAAAAAGTGGTTATTCAACATGAGGCCCGATCCAAATGACATTTTGAATCATTTTTGGTAGAGTCCAAAAAATCAATTTTATGATGAAAAACGATGCCCCGGACCTGTCGAACGTTCAGAAAATGGTCAATATTGATGAAATTTTAACATTTAATCTTTTGACTTTAAATGACTGTTGGATGTGAATTATTACTTTTTCAACTAAAATAAGTGTGTTTAAAGTCATTTCTGTGCCTGAAATTGGTCAAAATTGAAGCTTTTGAGTAAGCGAAAACTCTGTAAAAATGGCAATTTTGGTCACTGTGAGGGTTTAAAAAGAGGTTATTCAACATGAGGCCCGATCCAAATGACATTTTGAATCATTTTTGGTAGAGTCCAAAAAATCAATTTTATGATGAAAAACGATGACCCCGGACCTGTCGAACGTTCAGAAAATGGTCAATATTGATAAAATGTTAACATTTAATCTTTTGACTTTAAATGACTGTTAGATGTGAATTATTACTTTTTCAACTAAAATAAGTGTGTTTAAATCATTTCTGTGCCTGAAACTGGTCAAAATTGAAGCTTTTGAGTAAGCAAAAACTCTGTAAAATGGCAATTTTGGTCACTGTAAGGGTTTAAAAAGTGGTTATTCAACATGAGGCCTGATCCAAATGAAATTTTGAATCATTTTTGGTAGAGTCCAAAAAATCAATTTTATGATGAAAAACGATGACCCCGGACCTGTCGAACGTTCAAAAAATGGTAAATATTGATGAAATTTTAACATTTAATCTTTTGACTTTAAATGACTGTTGGATGTGAATTATTACTTTTTCAACTAAAATAAGTATGTTTAAAGTCATTTCTGTGCCTGAAATTGGCCAAAATTGAAGCTTTTGAGTAAGCGAAAACTCTGTAAAAATGGCAATTTTGGTCACTGTGAGGGTTTAAAAAGTGGTTATTCAACATGAGGCCCGATCCAAATGACATTTTGAATCATTTTTGGTAGAGTCCAAAAAATCAATTTTATGATGAAAAACGATGACCCCGGACCTGTCGAACGTTCAAAAAAGTGGTCAATATTGATGCAATTTTAACATTTAATCTTTTGACTTTAAATGACTGTTGGATGTGAATTATTACTTTTTCAACTAAAATAAGTGTGTTTAAAGTAATTTCTGTGCCTGAAATTGGCCAAAATTGAAGCTTTTGAGTAAGCGAAAACTCTGTAAAAATGGCAATTTTGGTCACTGTGAGGGTTTAAAAAGTGGTTATTCAACATGAGGCCCGATCCAAATGACATTTTGAATAATTTTTGGTAGAGTCCAAAAAATCAATTTTATGATGAAAAACGATGACCCCGGACCTGTCGAACGTTCAAAAAAGTGGTCAATATTGATGAAATTTTAACATTTAATCTTTTGACGTTAAATGACTGTTGGATGTGAATTATTACTTTTTCAACTAAAATAAGTGTGTTTAAAGTCATTTCTGTGCCTGAAATTGGCCAAAATTGAAGCTTTTGAGTAAGCGAATACTCTGTAAAAATGGCAATTTTGGTCACTGTGAGGGTTTAAAAAGTGGTTATTCAACATGAGGCCCGATCCAAATGGCATTTTGAATCATTTTTGGTAGAGTCCAAAAAATCAATTTTATGATGAAAAACGATGACCCCGGACCTGTCGAACGTTCAAAAAATGGTCAATATTAATGAAATTTTAACATTTAATCTTTTGACGGTAAATGACTGTTGGATGTGAATTATTACTTTTTCAACTAAAATAAGTGTGTTTAAAGTCATTTCTCTGCCTGAAATTGGTCAAAATTGAAGCTTTTGAGTAAGCGAAAACTCTGTAAAATGGCAATTTTGGTCACTGTAAGGGTTTAAAAAGTGGTTATTCAACATGAGGCCCGATCCAAATAACATTTTGAATCATTTTTGGTAGAGTCCAAAAAATCAATTTTATGATGTAAAACGATGACCCCGGACCTGTCGAACGTTCAAAAAATGGTCAATATTGATGAAATTTTAACATTTAATCTTTTGACTTTAAATGACTGTTCGATGTGAATAATTACTTTTTCAACTAAAATAAGTGTGTTTAAAGTCATTTCTGTGCCTGAAATTGGCCAAAATTGAAGCTTTTGAGTAAGCGAAAACTCTGTAAAAATGGCAATTTTGGTCACTGTGAGGGTTTAAAAAGTGGTTATTCAACATGAGGCCCGATCCAAATGACATTTTGAATCATTTTTGGTAGAGTCCAAAAAATCAATTTTATGATGAAAAACGATGACCCCGGACCTGTCGAACGTTCAAAAAAGTGGTCAATATTGATGCAATTTTAACATTTAATCTTTTGACTTTAAATGACTGTTGGATGTGAATTATTACTTTTTCAACTAAAATAAGTGTGTTTAAAGTAATTTCTGTGCCTGAAAGTGGCCAAAATTGAAGCTTTTGAGTAAGCGAAAACTCTGTAAAAATGGCAATTTTGGTCACTGTGAGGGTTTAAAAAGTGGTTATTCAACATGAGGCCCGATCCAAATGACATTTTGAATAATTTTTGGTAGAGTCCAAAAAATCAATTTTATGATGAAAAACGATGACCCCGGACCTGTCGAACGTTCAGAAAATGGTCAAATTGATGAAATTTTAACATTTAATCTTTTGACTTTAAATGACTGTTGGATGTGAATTATTACTTTTTCAACTAAAATAAGTGTGTTTAAAGTCATTTCTGTGCCTGAAATTGGCCAAAATTGAAGCTTTTGAGTAAGCAAAAACTCTGTAAAATGGCAATTTTGGTCACTGTAAGGGTTTAAAAAGTGGTTATTCAACATGAGGCCTGATCCAAATGAAATTTTGAATCATTTTTGGTAGAATCCAAAAAATCAATTTTAAGATGAAAAACGATGACCCCGGACCTGTCGAACGTTCAAAAAATGGTAAATATTGATGAAATTTTAACATTTAATCTTTTGACTTTAAATGACTGTTGGATGTGAATTTTTACTTTTTCAACTAAAATAAGTGTGTTTAAATCATTTCTGTGCCTGAAATTGGTCAAAATTGAAGCTTTTGAATAAGCGAAAACTCTGTAAAAATGGCAACTTTGGTCACTGTGAGGGTTTAAAAAGTTGTTATTCAACATGAGGCCCGATCCAAATAACATTTTGAATCATTTTTGGTAGAGTCCAAAAAATCAATTTTATGATGAAAAACGATGACCCCGGACCTGTCGAACGTTCAAAAAATGGTCAATATTGATGAAATTTTAACATTTAATCTTTTGACTTTAAATGACTGTTCGATGTGATTATTACTTTTTCAACTAAAATAAGTGTGTTTAAAGTCATTTCTGTGCCTGAAATTGGTCAAAATTGAAGCTTTTGAGTAAGCGAAAACTCTGTAAAAATGGCAATTTTGGTCACTGTGAGGGTTTAAAAAGTGGTTATTCAACATGAGGCCCGATCCAAATGACATTTTGAATCATTTTTGGTAGAGTTCAAAAAATCAATTTTATGATGAAAAACGATGACCCCGGACCTGTCGAACGTTCAGAAAATGGTCAATATTGATGACATTTTAACATTTAATCTTTTGACTTTAAATGACTGTTGGATGTGAATTATTACTTTTTCAACTAAAATAAGTATGTTTAAAGTCATTTCTGTGCCTGAAATTGGCCAAAATTGAAGCTTTTGAGTAAGCGAAAACTCTGTAAAAATGGCAATTTTGGTCACTGTGAGGGTTTAAAAAGTGGTTATTCAACATGAGGCCCGATCCAAATGACATTTTGAATCATTTTTGGTAGAGTCCAAAAAATCAATTTTATGATGAAAAACGATGACCCCGGACCTGTCGAACGTTCAAAAAAGTGGTCAATATTGATGCAATTTTAACATTTAATCTTTTGACTTTAAATGACTGTTGGATGTGAATTATTACTTTTTCAACTAAAATAAGTGTGTTTAAAGTAATTTCTGTGCCTGAAATTGGCCAAAATTGAAGCTTTTGAGTAAGCGAAAACTCTGTAAAAATGGCAATTTTGGTCACTGTGAGGGTTTAAAAAGTGGTTATTCAACATGAGGCCCGATCCAAATGACATTTTGAATAATTTTTGGTAGAGTCCAAAAAATCAATTTTATGATGAAAAACGATGACCCCGGACCTGTCGAACGTTCAAAAAAGTGGTCAATATTGATGAAATTTTAACATTTAATCTTTTGACGTTAAATGACTGTTGGATGTGAATTATTACTTTTTCAACTAAAATAAGTGTGTTTAAAGTCATTTCTGTGCCTGAAATTGGCCAAAATTGAAGCTTTTGAGTAAGCGAAAACTCTGTAAAAATGGCAATTTTGGTCACTGTGAGGGTTTAAAAAGTGGTTATTCAACATGAGGCCCGATCCAAATGGCATTTTGAATCATTTTTGGTAGAGTCCAAAAAATCAATTTTATGATGAAAAACGATGACCCCGGACCTGTCGAACGTTCAGAAAATGGTCAAATTGATGAAATTTTAACATTTAATCTTTTGACTTTAAATGACTGTTGGATGTGAATTATTACATTTTCAACTAAAATAAGTGTGTTTAAAGTCATTTCTGTGCCTGAAATTGGCCAAAATTGAAGCTTTTGAGTAAGCGAAAACTCTGTAAAAATTGCAATTTTGGTCACTGTGAGGGTTTAAAAAGTGGTTATTCAACATGAGGCCCGATCCAAATGACATTTTGAATCATTTTTGGTAGAGTCCAAAAAATCAATTTTATGATGAAAAACGATGACCCCGGACCTGTCGAACGTTCAAAAAAGTGGTCAATATTGATGAAATTTTAACATTTAATCTTTTGACTTTAAATGACTGTTGGATGTGAATTATTACTTTTTCAACTAAAATAAGTGTGTTTAAAGTCATTTCTGTGCCTGAAATTGGCCAAAATTGAAGCTTTTGAATAAGCGAAAACTCTGTAAAAATGGCAACTTTGGTCACTGTGAGGGTTTAAAAAGTGGTTATTCAACATGAGGCCCGATCCAAATAACATTTTGAATCATTTTTGGTAGAGTCCAAAAAATCAATTTTATGATGAAAAACGATGACCCCGGACCTGTCGAACGTTCAAAAAATGGTCAATATTGATGAAATTTTAACATTTAATCTTTTGACTTTAAATGACTGTTGGATGTGAATTATTACTTTTTCAACTCAAATAAGTGTGTTTAAAGTCATTTCTGTGCCTGAAATTGGTCAAAATTGAAGCTTTTGAGTAAGCGAAAACTCTGTAAAATGGCAATTTTGGTCACTGAGAGGGTTTAAAAAGTGGTTATTCAACATGAGGCCCGATCCAAATGACATTTTGAATCATTTTTGGTAGAGTCCAAAAAATCAATTTTATGATGAAAAACGATGACCCCGGACCTGTCGAACATTCAAAAAATGGTCAATATTGATGAAATTTTAACATTTAATCTTTTGACGGTAAATGACTGTTGGATGTGAATTGTTACTTTTTCAACTAAAATAAGTGTGTTTAAAGTCATGTCTCTGACTGAAATTGGTCAAAATTGAAGCTTTTGAGTAAGCGAAAACTCTGTAAAATGGCAATTTTGGTCACTGTAAGGGTTTAAAAAGTGGTTATTCAACATGAGGCCCGATCCAAATGACATTTTGAATCATTTTTGGTAGAGTCCAAAAAATCTATTTTATGATGAAAAACGATGACCCCGGACCTGTCGAACGTTCAGAAAATGGTCAAATTGATGAAATTTTAACATTTAATCTTTTGACTTTAAATGACTGTTGGATGTGAATTATTACTTTTTCAACTAAAATAAGTGTGTTTAAATCATTTCTGTGCCTGAAATTGGTCAAAATTGAAGCTTTTGAGTAAGCGAAAACTCTGTAAAATGGCAATTTTGGTCACTGTAAGGGTTTAAAAAGTGGTTATTCAACATGAGGCCCGATCCAAATAACATTTTGAATCATTTTTGGTAGAGTCCAAAAAATCAATTTTATGATGAAAAACGATGACCCCGGACCTGTTGAACGTTCAAAAAATGGTCAATATTGATGAAATTTTAACATTTAATCTTTTGACTTTAAATGACTGTTGGATGTGAATTATTACATTTTCAACTAAAATAAATGTGTTTAAAGTCATTTCTGTGCCTGAAATTGGTCAAAATTGAAGCTTTTGAGTAAGCGAAAACTCTGTAAAAATGGCAATTTTGGTCACTGTGAGGGTTTAAAAAGTGGTTATTCAACATGAGGCCCGATCCAAATGACATTTTGAATCATTTTTGGTAGAGTCCAAAAAATCAATTTTATGATGAAAAACGATGACCCCGGACCTGTCGAACGTTCAGAAAATGGTCAATATTGATGAAATTTTAACATTTAATCTTTTGACTTTAAATGACTGTTGGATGTGAATTATTACTTTTTCAACTAAAATAAGTGTGTTTAAAGTCATTTCTGTGCCTGAAATTGGTCAAAAATGAAGCTTTTGAGTAAGCGAAAACTCTGTAAAAATGGCAATTTTGGTCACTGTGAGGGTTTAAAAAGTGGTTATTCAACATGAGGCCCGATCCAAATGACATTTTGAATCATTTTTGGTAGAGTCCAAAAAATCAATTTTATGATGAAAAACGATGACCCCGGACCTGTCGAACGTTCAGAAAATGGTCAATATTGATAAAATTTTAACATTTAATCTTTTGACTTTAAATGACTGTTAGATGTGAATTATTACCTTTTCAACTAAAATAAGTGTGTTTAAATCATTTCTGTGCCTAAAATTGGTCAAAATTGAAGCTTTTGAGTAAGCGAAAACTCTGTAAAATGGCAATTTTGGTCACTGAGAGGGTTTAAAAAGTGGTTATTCAACATGAGGCCCGATCCAAATGACATTTTGAATCATTTTTGGTAGAGTCCAAAAAATCAATTTTATGATGAAAAACGATGACCCCGGACCTGTCGAACGTTCAAAAAAGTGGTCAATATTGATGAAATTTTAACATTTAATCTTTTGACTTTAAATGACTGTTGGATGTGAATTATTACTTTTTCAACTAAAATAAGTGTGTTTAAAGTCATTTCTGTGCCTGAAATTGGCCAAAATTGAAGCTTTTGAGTAAGCGAAAACTCTGTAAAAATGGCAATTTTGGTCACTGTGAGGGTTTAAAAAGTGGTTATTCAACATGAGGCCCGATCCAAATGACATTTTGAATCATTTTTGGTAGAGTCCAAAAAATCAATTTTATGATGAAAAACGATGACCCCGGACCTGTCGAACGTTCAGAAAATGGTCAAAATTGATAAAATTTTAACATTTAATCTTTTGACTTTAAATGACTGTTAGATGTGAATTATTACTTTTTCAACTAAAATAAGTGTGTTTAAATCATTTCTGTGCCTAAAATTGGTCAAAATTGAAGCTTTTGAGTAAGCGAAAACTCTGTAAAATGGCAATTTTGGTCACTGAGAGGGTTTAAAAAGTGGTTATTCAACATGAGGCCCGATCCAAATGACATTTTGAATCATTTTTGGTAGAGTCCAAAAAATCAATTTTATGATGAAAAACGATGACCCCGGACCTGTCGAACGTTCAGAAAATGGTCAAATTGATGAAATTTTAACATTTAATCTTTTGACTTTAAATGACTGTTGGATGTGAATTATTACATTTTCAACTAAAATAAGTGTGTTTAAAGTCATTTCTGTGCCTGAAATTGGCCAAAATTGAAGCTTTTGAGTAAGCGAAAACTCTGTAAAAATTGCAATTTTGGTCACTGTGAGGGTTTAAAAAGTGGTTATTCAACATGAGGCCCGATCCAAATGACATTTTGAATCATTTTTGGTAGAGTCCAAAAAATCAATTTTATGATGAAAAACGATGACCCCGGACCTGTCGAACGTTCAAAAAAGTGGTCAATATTGATGAAATTTTAACATTTAATCTTTTGACTTTAAATGACTGTTGGATGTGAATTATTACTTTTTCAACTAAAATAAGTGTGTTTAAAGTCATTTCTGTGCCTGAAATTGGCCAAAATTGAAGCTTTTGAATAAGCGAAAACTCTGTAAAAATGGCAACTTTGGTCACTGTGAGGGTTTAAAAAGTGGTTATTCAACATGAGGCCCGATCCAAATAACATTTTGAATCATTTTTGGTAGAGTCCAAAAAATCAATTTTATGATGAAAAACGATGACCCCGGACCTGTCGAACGTTCAAAAAATGGTCAATATTGATGAAATTTTAACATTTAATCTTTTGACTTTAAATGACTGTTGGATGTGAATTATTACTTTTTCAACTCAAATAAGTGTGTTTAAAGTCATTTCTGTGCCTGAAATTGGTCAAAATTGAAGCTTTTGAGTAAGCGAAAACTCTGTAAAATGGCAATTTTGGTCACTGAGAGGGTTTAAAAAGTGGTTATTCAACATGAGGCCCGATCCAAATGACATTTTGAATCATTTTTGGTAGAGTCCAAAAAATCAATTTTATGATGAAAAACGATGACCCCGGACCTGTCGAACATTCAAAAAATGGTCAATATTGATGAAATTTTAACATTTAATCTTTTGACGGTAAATGACTGTTGGATGTGAATTGTTACTTTTTCAACTAAAATAAGTGTGTTTAAAGTCATGTCTCTGACTGAAATTGGTCAAAATTGAAGCTTTTGAGTAAGCGAAAACTCTGTAAAATGGCAATTTTGGTCACTGTAAGGGTTTAAAAAATGGTTATTCAACATGAGGCCCGATCCAAATGACATTTTGAATCATTTTTGGTAGAGTCCAAAAAATCTATTTTATGATGAAAAACGATGACCCCGGACCTGTCGAACGTTCAGAAAATGGTCAAATTGATGAAATTTTAACATTTAATCTTTTGACTTTAAATGACTGTTGGATGTGAATTATTACTTTTTCAACTAAAATAAGTGTGTTTAAATCATTTCTGTGCCTGAAATTGGTCAAAATTGAAGCTTTTGAGTAAGCGAAAACTCTGTAAAATGGCAATTTTGGTCACTGTAAGGGTTTAAAAAGTGGTTATTCAACATGAGGCCCGATCCAAATAACATTTTGAATCATTTTTGGTAGAGTCCAAAAAATCAATTTTATGATGAAAAACGATGACCCCGGACCTGTTGAACGTTCAAAAAATGGTCAATATTGATGAAATTTTAACATTTAATCTTTTGACTTTAAATGACTGTTGGATGTGAATTATTACATTTTCAACTAAAATAAATGTGTTTAAAGTCATTTCTGTGCCTGAAATTGGTCAAAATTGAAGCTTTTGAGTAAGCGAAAACTCTGTAAAAATGGCAATTTTGGTCACTGTGAGGGTTTAAAAAGTGGTTATTCAACATGAGGCCCGATCCAAATGACATTTTGAATCATTTTTGGTAGAGTCCAAAAAATCAATTTTATGATGAAAAACGATGACCCCGGACCTGTCGAACGTTCAGAAAATGGTCAATATTGATGAAATTTTAACATTTAATCTTTTGACTTTAAATGACTGTTGGATGTGAATTATTACTTTTTCAACTAAAATAAGTGTGTTTAAAGTCATTTCTGTGCCTGAAATTGGTCAAAAATGAAGCTTTTGAGTAAGCGAAAACTCTGTAAAAATGGCAATTTTGGTCACTGTGAGGGTTTAAAAAGTGGTTATTCAACATGAGGCCCGATCCAAATGACATTTTGAATCATTTTTGGTAGAGTCCAAAAAATCAATTTTATGATGAAAAACGATGACCCCGGACCTGTCGAACGTTCAGAAAATGGTCAATATTGATAAAATTTTAACATTTAATCTTTTGACTTTAAATGACTGTTAGATGTGAATTATTACCTTTTCAACTAAAATAAGTGTGTTTAAATCATTTCTGTGCCTAAAATTGGTCAAAATTGAAGCTTTTGAGTAAGCGAAAACTCTGTAAAATGGCAATTTTGGTCACTGAGAGGGTTTAAAAAGTGGTTATTCAACATGAGGCCCGATCCAAATGACATTTTGAATCATTTTTGGTAGAGTCCAAAAAATCAATTTTATGATGAAAAACGATGACCCCGGACCTGTCGAACGTTCAAAAAAGTGGTCAATATTGATGAAATTTTAACATTTAATCTTTTGACTTTAAATGACTGTTGGATGTGAATTATTACTTTTTCAACTAAAATAAGTGTGTTTAAAGTCATTTCTGTGCCTGAAATTGGCCAAAATTGAAGCTTTTGAGTAAGCGAAAACTCTGTAAAAATGGCAATTTTGGTCACTGTGAGGGTTTAAAAAGTGGTTATTCAACATGAGGCCCGATCCAAATGACATTTTGAATCATTTTTGGTAGAGTCCAAAAAATCAATTTTATGATGAAAAACGATGACCCCGGACCTGTCGAACGTTCAGAAAATGGTCAAAATTGATAAAATTTTAACATTTAATCTTTTGACTTTAAATGACTGTTAGATGTGAATTATTACTTTTTCAACTAAAATAAGTGTGTTTAAATCATTTCTGTGCCTAAAATTGGTCAAAATTGAAGCTTTTGAGTAAGCGAAAACTCTGTAAAATGGCAATTTTGGTCACTGAGAGGGTTTAAAAAGTGGTTATTCAACATGAGGCCCGATCCAAATGACATTTTGAATCATTTTTGGTAGAGTCCAAAAAATCAATTTTATGATGAAAAACGATGACCCCGGACCTGTCGAACGTTCAGAAAATGGTCAAATTGATGAAATTTTAACATTTAATCTTTTGACTTTAAATGACTGTTGGATGTGAATTATTACATTTTCAACTAAAATAAGTGTGTTTAAAGTCATTTCTGTGCCTGAAATTGGCCAAAATTGAAGCTTTTGAGTAAGCGAAAACTCTGTAAAAATTGCAATTTTGGTCACTGTGAGGGTTTAAAAAGTGGTTATTCAACATGAGGCCCGATCCAAATGACATTTTGAATCATTTTTGGTAGAGTCCAAAAAATCAATTTTATGATGAAAAACGATGACCCCGGACCTGTCGAACGTTCAAAAAAGTGGTCAATATTGATGAAATTTTAACATTTAATCTTTTGACTTTAAATGACTGTTGGATGTGAATTATTACTTTTTCAACTAAAATAAGTGTGTTTAAAGTCATTTCTGTGCCTGAAATTGGCCAAAATTGAAGCTTTTGAATAAGCGAAAACTCTGTAAAAATGGCAACTTTGGTCACTGTGAGGGTTTAAAAAGTGGTTATTCAACATGAGGCCCGATCCAAATAACATTTTGAATCATTTTTGGTAGAGTCCAAAAAATCAATTTTATGATGAAAAACGATGACCCCGGACCTGTCGAACGTTCAAAAAATGGTCAATATTGATGAAATTTTAACATTTAATCTTTTGACTTTAAATGACTGTTGGATGTGAATTATTACTTTTTCAACTCAAATAAGTGTGTTTAAAGTCATTTCTGTGCCTGAAATTGGTCAAAATTGAAGCTTTTGAGTAAGCGAAAACTCTGTAAAATGGCAATTTTGGTCACTGAGAGGGTTTAAAAAGTGGTTATTCAACATGAGGCCCGATCCAAATGACATTTTGAATCATTTTTGGTAGAGTCCAAAAAATCAATTTTATGATGAAAAACGATGACCCCGGACCTGTCGAACATTCAAAAAATGGTCAATATTGATGAAATTTTAACATTTAATCTTTTGACGGTAAATGACTGTTGGATGTGAATTGTTACTTTTTCAACTAAAATAAGTGTGTTTAAAGTCATGTCTCTGACTGAAATTGGTCAAAATTGAAGCTTTTGAGTAAGCGAAAACTCTGTAAAATGGCAATTTTGGTCACGGTAAGGGTTTAAAAAGTGGTTATTCAACATGAGGCCCGATCCAAATGACATTTTGAATCATTTTTGGTAGAGTCCAAAAAATCTATTTTATGATGAAAAACGATGACCCCGGACCTGTCGAACGTTCAGAAAATGGTCAAATTGATGAAATTTTAACATTTAATCTTTTGACTTTAAATGACTGTTGGATGTGAATTATTACTTTTTCAACTAAAATAAGTGTGTTTAAATCATTTCTGTGCCTGAAATTGGTCAAAATTGAAGCTTTTGAGTAAGCGAAAACTCTGTAAAATGGCAATTTTGGTCACTGTAAGGGTTTAAAAAGTGGTTATTCAACATGAGGCCCGATCCAAATAACATTTTGAATCATTTTTGGTAGAGTCCAAAAAATCAATTTTATGATGAAAAACGATGACCCCGGACCTGTTGAACGTTCAAAAAATGGTCAATATTGATGAAATTTTAACATTTAATCTTTTGACTTTAAATGACTGTTGGATGTGAATTATTACATTTTCAACTAAAATAAATGTGTTTAAAGTCATTTCTGTGCCTGAAATTGGTCAAAATTGAAGCTTTTGAGTAAGCGAAAACTCTGTAAAAATGGCAATTTTGGTCACTGTGAGGGTTTAAAAAGTGGTTATTCAACATGAGGCCCGATCCAAATGACATTTTGAATCATTTTTGGTAGAGTCCAAAAAATCAATTTTATGATGAAAAACGATGACCCCGGACCTGTCGAACGTTCAGAAAATGGTCAATATTGATGAAATTTTAACATTTAATCTTTTGACTTTAAATGACTGTTGGATGTGAATTATTACTTTTTCAACTAAAATAAGTGTGTTTAAAGTCATTTCTGTGCCTGAAATTGGTCAAAAATGAAGCTTTTGAGTAAGCGAAAACTCTGTAAAAATGGCAATTTTGGTCACTGTGAGGGTTTAAAAAGTGGTTATTCAACATGAGGCCCGATCCAAATGACATTTTGAATCATTTTTGGTAGAGTCCAAAAAATCAATTTTATGATGAAAAACGATGACCCCGGACCTGTCGAACGTTCAGAAAATGGTCAATATTGATAAAATTTTAACATTTAATCTTTTGACTTTAAATGACTGTTAGATGTGAATTATTACCTTTTCAACTAAAATAAGTGTGTTTAAATCATTTCTGTGCCTAAAATTGGTCAAAATTGAAGCTTTTGAGTAAGCGAAAACTCTGTAAAATGGCAATTTTGGTCACTGAGAGGGTTTAAAAAGTGGTTATTCAACATGAGGCCCGATCCAAATGACATTTTGAATCATTTTTGGTAGAGTCCAAAAAATCAATTTTATGATGAAAAACGATGACCCCGGACCTGTCGAACGTTCAAAAAAGTGGTCAATATTGATGAAATTTTAACATTTAATCTTTTGACTTTAAATGACTGTTGGATGTGAATTATTACTTTTTCAACTAAAATAAGTGTGTTTAAAGTCATTTCTGTGCCTGAAATTGGCCAAAATTGAAGCTTTTGAGTAAGCGAAAACTCTGTAAAAATGGCAATTTTGGTCACTGTGAGGGTTTAAAAAGTGGTTATTCAACATGAGGCCCGATCCAAATGACATTTTGAATCATTTTTGGTAGAGTCCAAAAAATCAATTTTATGATGAAAAACGATGACCCCGGACCTGTCGAACGTTCAGAAAATGGTCAAAATTGATAAAATTTTAACATTTAATCTTTTGACTTTAAATGACTGTTAGATGTGAATTATTACTTTTTCAACTAAAATAAGTGTGTTTAAATCATTTCTGTGCCTAAAATTGGTCAAAATTGAAGCTTTTGAGTAAGCGAAAACTCTGTAAAATGGCAATTTTGGTCACTGAGAGGGTTTAAAAAGTGGTTATTCAACATGAGGCCCGATCCAAATGACATTTTGAATCATTTTTGGTAGAGTCCAAAAAATCAATTTTATGATGAAAAACGATGACCCCGGACCTGTCGAACATTCAAAAAATGGTCAATATTGATGAAATTTTAACATTTAATCTTTTGACTTTAAATGACTGTTGGATGTGAATTATTACTTTTTCAACTAAAATAAGTGTGTTTAAATCATTTCTGTGCCTGAAATTGGTCAAAATTGAAGCTTTTGAGTAAGCGAAAACTCTGTAAAATGGCAATTTTGGTCACTGTAAGGGTTTAAAAAGTGGTTATTCAACATGAGGCCCGATCCAAATAACATTTTGAATCATTTTTGGTAGAGTCCAAAAAATCAATTTTATGATGAAAAACGATGACCCCGGACCTGTTGAACGTTCAAAAAATGGTCAATATTGATGAAATTTTAACATTTAATCTTTTGACTTTAAATGACTGTTGGATGTGAATTATTACATTTTCAACTAAAATAAATGTGTTTAAAGTCATTTCTGTGCCTGAAATTGGTCAAAATTGAAGCTTTTGAGTAAGCGAAAACTCTGTAAAAATGGCAATTTTGGTCACTGTGAGGGTTTAAAAAGTGGTTATTCAACATGAGGCCCGATCCAAATGACATTTTGAATCATTTTTGGTAGAGTCCAAAAAATCAATTTTATGATGAAAAACGATGACCCCGGACCTGTCGAACGTTCAGAAAATGGTCAATATTGATGAAATTTTAACATTTAATCTTTTGACTTTAAATGACTGTTGGATGTGAATTATTACTTTTTCAACTAAAATAAGTGTGTTTAAAGTCATTTCTGTGCCTGAAATTGGTCAAAATTGAAGCTTTTGAGTAAGCGAAAACTCTGTAAAAATGGCAATTTTGGTCACTGTGAGGGTTTAAAAAGTGGTTATTCAACATGAGGCCCGATCCAAATGACATTTTGAATCATTTTTGGTAGAGTCCAAAAAATCAATTTTATGATGAAAAACGATGACCCCGGACCTGTCAAACGTTCAGAAAATGGTCAATATTGATAAAATTTTAACATTTAATCTTTTGACTTTAAATGACTGTTAGATGTGAATTATTACTTTTTCAACTAAAATAAGTGTGTTTAAATCATTTCTGTGCCTAAAATTGGTCAAAATTGAAGCTTTTGAGTAAGCGAAAACTCTGTAAAATGGCAATTTTGGTCACTGAGAGGGTTTAAAAAGTGGTTATTCAACATGAGGCCCGATCCAAATGACATTTTGAATCATTTTTGGTAGAGTCCAAAAAATCAATTTTATGATGAAAAACGATGACCCCGGACCTGTCGAACATTCAAAAAATGGTCAATATTGATGAAATTTTAACATTTAATCTTTTGACGGTAAATGACTGTTGGATGTGAATTGTTACTTTTTCAACTAAAATAAGTGTGTTTAAAGTCATGTCTCTGACTGAAATTGGTCAAAATTGAAGCTTTTGAGTAAGCGAAAACTCTGTAAAATGGCAATTTTGGTCACTGTAAGGGTTTAAAAAGTGGTTATTCAACATGAGGCCCGATCCAAATGGCATTTTGAATCATTTTTGGTAGAGTCCAAAAAATCAATTTTATGATGAAAAACGATGACCCCGGACCTGTCGAACGTTCAAAAAATGGTCAATATTGATGAAATTTTAACATTTAATCTTTTGACTTTAAATGACTGTTGGATGTGAATTATTACTTTTTCAACTAAAATAAGTGTGTTTAAAGTAATTTCTGTGCCTGAAATTGGTCAAAATTGAAGCTTTTGAGTAAGCAAAAACTCTGTAAAAATGGCAATTTTGGTCACTGTGAAGGTTTAAAAAGTGGTTATTCAACATGAGGCCCGATCCAAATGACATTTTGAATCATTTTTGGTAGAGTCCAAAAAATCTATTTTATGATGAAAAACGATGACCCCGGACCTGTCGAACGTTCAAAAAAGTGGTCAATATTGATGAAATTTTAACATTTAATCTTTTGACGTTAAATGACTGTTGGATGTGAATTATTACTTTTTCAACTAAAATAAGTGTGTTTAAAGTCATTTCTGTGCCTGAAATTGGCCAAAATTGAAGCTTTTGAGTAAGCGAAAACTCTGTAAAAATGGCAATTTTGGTCACTGTGAGGGTTTAAAAAGTGGTTATTCAACATGAGGCCCGATCCAAATGGCATTTTGAATCATTTTTGGTAGAGTCCAAAAAATCAATTTTATGATGAAAAACGATGACCCCGGACCTGTCGAACGTTCAGAAAATGGTCAAATTGATGAAATTTTAACATTTAATCTTTTGACTTTAAATGACTGTTGGATGTGAATTATTACTTTTTCAACTAAAATAAGTGTGTTTAAAGTCATTTCTGTGCCTGAAATTGGCCAAAATTGAAGCTTTTGAGTAAGCGAAAACTCTGTAAAAATGCCAATTTTGGTCACTGTGAGGGTTTAAAAAGTGGTTATTCAACATGAGGCCCGATCCAAATGACATTTTGAATAATTTTTGGTAGAGTCCAAAAAATCAATTTTATGATGAAAAACAATGACCCCGGACCAGTCGAACGTTCAAAAAAGTGGTCAATATTGATGAAATTTTAACATTTAATCTTTTGACTTTAAATGACTGTTGGATGTGAATTATTACTTTTTCAACTAAAATAAGTGTGTTTAAAGTCATTTCTGTGCCTGAAATTGGTCAAAATTGAAGCTTTTGAGTAAGCGAAAACTCTGTAAAAATGGCAATTTTGGTCACTGTGAGGGTTTAAAAAGTGGTTATTCAACATGAGGCCCGATCCAAATGACATTTTGAATCATTTTTGGTAGAATCCAAAAAATCAATTTTATGATGAAAAACGATGACCCCGGACCTGTCGAACGTGCAAAAAATGGTCAATATTGATGAAATATTAACCTTTAATCTTTTGACTTTAAATGACTGTTGGATGTGAATTATTACATTTTCAACTGAAATAAGTGTGTTTAAAGTCATTTCTGTGCCTGAAATTGGTCAAATTGAAGCTTTTGAGTAAGCGAAAACTCTGTAAAAATGGCAATTTTGGTCACTGTGAGGGTTTAAAAAGTGGTTATTCAACATGAGGCCCGATCCAAATGACATTTTGAATCATTTTTGGTAGAGTCCAAAAAATCAATTTTATGATGAAAAACGATGACCCCGGACCTGTCAAACGTTCAGAAAATGGTCAATATTGATAAAATTTTAACATTTAATCTTTTGACTTTAAATGACTGTTAGATGTGAATTATTACTTTTTCAACTAAAATAAGTGTGTTTAAATCATTTCTGTGCCTAAAATTGGTCAAAATTGAAGCTTTTGAGTAAGCGAAAACTCTGTAAAATGGCAATTTTGGTCACTGAGAGGGTTTAAAAAGTGGTTATTCAACATGAGGCCCGATCCAAATGACATTTTGAATCATTTTTGGTAGAGTCCAAAAAATCTATTTTATGATGAAAAACGATGACCCCGGACCTGTCGAACATTCAAAAAATGGTCAATATTGATGAAATGTTAACATTTAATCTTTTGACGGTAAATGACTGTTGGATGTGAATTGTTACTTTTTCAACTAAAATAAGTGTGTTTAAAGTCATGTCTCTGACTGAAATTGGTCAAAATTGAAGCTTTTGAGTAAGCGAAAACTCTGTAAAATGGCAATTTTGGTCACTGTAAGGGTTTAAAAAGTGGTTATTCAACATGAGGCCCGATCCAAATGGCATTTTGAATCATTTTTGGTAGAGTCCAAAAAATCAATTTTATGATGAAAAACGATGACCCCGGACCTGTCGAACGTTCAAAAAATGGTCAATATTGATGAAATTTTAACATTTAATCTTTTGACTTTAAATGACTGTTGGATGTGAATTATTACTTTTTCAACTAAAATAAGTGTGTTTAAAGTAATTTCTGTGCCTGAAATTGGTCAAAATTGAAGCTTTTGAGTAAGCAAAAACTCTGTAAAAATGGCAATTTTGGTCACTGTGAAGGTTTAAAAAGTGGTTATTCAACATGAGGCCCGATCCAAATGACATTTTGAATCATTTTTGGTAGAGTCCAAAAAATCTATTTTATGATGAAAAACGATGACCCCGGACCTGTCGAACGTTCAAAAAAGTGGTCAATATTGATGAAATTTTAACATTTAATCTTTTGACGTTAAATGACTGTTGGATGTGAATTATTACTTTTTCAACTAAAATAAGTGTGTTTAAAGTCATTTCTGTGCCTGAAATTGGCCAAAATTGAAGCTTTTGAGTAAGCGAAAACTCTGTAAAAATGGCAATTTTGGTCACTGTGAGGGTTTAAAAAGTGGTTATTCAACATGAGGCCCGATCCAAATGGCATTTTGAATCATTTTTGGTAGAGTCCAAAAAATCAATTTTATGATGAAAAACGATGACCCCGGACCTGTCGAACGTTCAGAAAATGGTCAAATTGATGAAATTTTAACATTTAATCTTTTGACTTTAAATGACTGTTGGATGTGAATTATTACTTTTTCAACTAAAATAAGTGTGTTTAAAGTCATTTCTGTGCCTGAAATTGGCCAAAATTGAAGCTTTTGAGTAAGCGAAAACTCTGTAAAAATGCCAATTTTGGTCACTGTGAGGGTTTAAAAAGTGGTTATTCAACATGAGGCCCGATCCAAATGACATTTTGAATAATTTTTGGTAGAGTCCAAAAAATCAATTTTATGATGAAAAACAATGACCCCGGACCAGTCGAACGTTCAAAAAAGTGGTCAATATTGATGAAATTTTAACATTTAATCTTTTGACTTTAAATGACTGTTGGATGTGAATTATTACTTTTTCAACTAAAATAAGTGTGTTTAAAGTCATTTCTGTGCCTGAAATTGGTCAAAATTGAAGCTTTTGAGTAAGCGAAAACTCTGTAAAAATGGCAATTTTGGTCACTGTGAGGGTTTAAAAAGTGGTTATTCAACATGAGGCCCGATCCAAATGACATTTTGAATCATTTTTGGTAGAATCCAAAAAATCAATTTTATGATGAAAAACGATGACCCCGGACCTGTCGAACGTGCAAAAAATGGTCAATATTGATGAAATATTAACCTTTAATCTTTTGACTTTAAATGACTGTTGGATGTGAATTATTACATTTTCAACTGAAATAAGTGTGTTTAAAGTCATTTCTGTGCCTGAAATTGGTCAAATTGAAGCTTTTGAGTAAGCGAAAACTCTGTAAAAATGGCAATTTTGGTCACTGTGAGGGTTTAAAAAGTGGTTATTCAACATGAGGCCCGATCCAAATGACATTTTGAATCATTTTTGGTAGAGTCCAAAAAATCAATTTTATGATGAAAAACGATGACCCCGGACCTGTCGAACGTTCAAAAAAGTGGTCAATATTGATGAAATTTTAACATTTAATCTTTTGACTTTAAATGACTGTTGGATGTGAATTATTACTTTTTCAACTAAAATAAGTGTGTTTAAAGTCATTTCTGTGCCTGAAATTGGCCAAAATTGAAGCTTTTGAATAAGCGAAAACTCTGTAAAAATGGCAATTTTGGTCACTGTGAGGGTTTAAAAAGTGGTTATTCAACATGAGGCCCGATCCAAATGACATTTTGAATCATTTTTGGTAGAGTCCAAAAAATCAATTTTATGATGAAAAACGATGACCCCGGACCTGTCGAACGTTCAAAAAAGTGGTCAATATTGATGAAATTTTAACATTTAATCTTTTGACTTTAAATGACTGTTGGATGTGAATTATTACTTTTTCAACTAAAATAAGTGTGTTTAAAGTCATTTCTGTGCCTGAAATTGGTCAAAATTGAAGCTTTTGAGTAAGCGAAAACTCTGTAAAAATGGCAATTTTGGTCACTGTGAGGGTTTAAAAAGTGGTTATTCAACATGAGGCCCGATCCAAATAACATTTTGAATCATTTTTGGTAGAGTCCAAAAAATCAATTTTATGATGAAAAACGATGACCCCGGACCTGTCGAACGTTCAGAAAATGGTCAATATTGATGAAATTTTAACATTTAATCTTTTGACTTTAAATGACTGTTGGATGTGAATTATTACTTTTTCAACTAAAATAAGTATGTTTAAAGTCATTTCTGTGCCTGAAATTGGCCAAAATTGAAGCTTTTGAGTAAGCGAAAACTCTGTAAAAATGGCAATTTTGGTCACTGTGAGGGTTTAAAAAGTGGTTATTCAACATGAGGCCCGATCCAAATGACATTTTGAATCATTTTTGGTAGAGTCCAAAAAATCAATTTTATGATGAAAAACGATGACCCCGGACCTGTCGAACGTTCAGAAAATGGTCAATATTGATGAAATTTTAACATTTAATCTTTTGACTTTAAATGACTGTTGGATGTGAATTATTACTTTTTCAACTAAAATAAGTGTGTTTAAAGTCATTTCTGTGCCTGAAATTGGCCAAAATTGAAGCTTTTGAATAAGCGAAAACTCTGTAAAAATGGCAATTTTGGTCACTGTGAGGGTTTAAAAAGTGGTTATTCAACATGAGGCCCGATCCAAATGACATTTTGAATCATTTTTGGTAGAGTCCAAAAAATCAATTTTATGATGAAAAACGATGACCCCGGACCTGTCGAACGTTCAAAAAAGTGGTCAATATTGATGAAATTTTAACATTTAATCTTTTGACTTTAAATGACTGTTGAATGTGAATTATTACTTTTTCAACTAAAATAAGTGTGTTTAAAGTCATTTCTGTGCCTGAAATTGGCCAAAATTGAAGCTTTTGAATAAGCGAAAACTCTGTAAAAATGGCAATTTTGGTCACTGTGAGGGTTTAAAAAGTGGTTATTCAACATGAGGCCCGATCCAAATGACATTTTGAATCATTTTTGGTAGAGTCCAAAAAATCAATTTTATGATGAAAAACGATGACCCCGGACCTGTCGAACGTTCAAAAAAGTGGTCAATATTGATGAAATTTTAACATTTAATCTTTTGACTTTAAATGACTGTTGGATGTGAATTATTACTTTTTCAACTAAAATAAGTGTGTTTAAAGTCATTTCTGTGCCTGAAATTGGTCAAAATTGAAGCTTTTGAGTAAGCGAAAACTCTGTAAAAATGGCAATTTTGGTCACTGTGAGGGTTTAAAAAGTGGTTATTCAACATGAGGCCCGATCCAAATAACATTTTGAATCATTTTTGGTAGAGTCCAAAAAATCAATTTTATGATGAAAAACGATGACCCCGGACCTGTCGAACGTTCAGAAAATGGTCAATATTGATGAAATTTTAACATTTAATCTTTTGACTTTAAATGACTGTTGGATGTGAATTATTACTTTTTCAACTAAAATAAGTATGTTTAAAGTCATTTCTGTGCCTGAAATTGGCCAAAATTGAAGCTTTTGAGTAAGCGAAAACTCTGTAAAAATGGCAATTTTGGTCACTGTGAGGGTTTAAAAAGTGGTTATTCAACATGAGGCCCGATCCAAATGACATTTTGAATCATTTTTGGTAGAGTCCAAAAAATCAATTTTATGATGAAAAACGATGACCCCGGACCTGTCGAACGTTCAGAAAATGGTCAATATTGATGAAATTTTAACATTTAATCTTTTGACTTTAAATGACTGTTGGATGTGAATTATTACTTTTTCAACTAAAATAAGTATGTTTAAAGTCATTTCTGTGCCTGAAATTGGCCAAAATTGAAGCTTTTGAGTAAGCAAAAACTCTGTAAAAATGGCAATTTTGGTCACTGTGAGGGTTTAAAAAGTGGTTATTCAACATGAGGCCCGATCCAAATGACATTTTGAATCATTTTTGGTAGAGTCCAAAAAAATCAATTTTATGATGAAAAACGATGACCCCGGACCTGTCGAACGTTCAAAAAAGTGGTCAATATTGATGAAATTTTAACATTTAATCTTTTGACTTTAAATGACTGTTGGATGTGAATTATTACTTTTTCAACTAAAATAAGTGTGTTTAAATCATTTCTGTGCCTGAAACTGGTCAAAATTGAAGCTTTTGAGTAAGCGAAAACTCTGTAAAAATGGCAATTTTGGTCACTGTGAGGGTTTAAAAAGTGGTTATTCAACATGAGGCCCGATCCAAATGACATTTTGAATCATTTTTGGTAGAGTCCAAAAAATCAATTTTATGATGAAAAACGATGACCCCGGACCTGTCGAACGTTCAGAAAATGGTCAATATTGATGAAATTTTAACATTTAATCTTTTGACTTTAAATGACTGTTGGATGTGAATTATTACTTTTTCAACTAAAATAAGTATGTTTAAAGTCATTTCTGTGCCTGAAATTGGCCAAAATTGAAGCTTTTGAGTAAGCAAAAACTCTGTAAAAATGGCAATTTTGGTCACTGTGAGGGTTTAAAAAGTGGTTATTCAACATGAGGCCCGATCCAAATGACATTTTGAATCATTTTTGGTAGAGTCCAAAAAAATCAATTTTATGATGAAAAACGATGACCCCGGACCTGTCGAACGTTCAAAAAAGTGGTCAATATTGATGAAATTTTAACATTTAATCTTTTGACTTTAAATGACTGTTGGATGTGAATTATTACTTTTTCAACTAAAATAAGTGTGTTTAAATCATTTCTGTGCCTGAAACTGGTCAAAATTGAAGCTTTTGAGTAAGCAAAAACTCTGTAAAATGGCAATTTTGGTCACTGTAAGGGTTTAAAAAGTGGTTATTCAACATGAGGCCTGATCCAAATGAAATTTTGAATCATTTTTGGTAGAGTCCAAAAAATCAATTTTATGATGAAAAACGATGACCCCGGACCTGTCGAACGTTCAAAAAATGGTAAATATTGATGAAATTTTAACATTTAATGTTTTGACTTTAAATGACTGTTGGATGTGAATTTTTACTTTTTCAACTAAAATAAGTGTGTTTAAATCATTTCTGTGCCTGAAATTGGTCAAAATTGAAGCTTTTGAGTAAGCGAAAACTCTGTAAAATGGCAATTTTGGTCACTGTGAGGGTTTAAAAAGTGGTTATTCAACATGAGGCCCGATCCAAATGACATTTTGAATCATTTTTGGTAGAGTCCAAAAAATCAATTTTATGATGAAAAACCGATGACCCCGGACCTGTCGAACGTTCAAAAAAGTGGTCAATATTGATGAAATTTTAACATTTAATCTTTTGACTTTAAATGACTGTTGGATGTGAATTATTACTTTTTCAACTAAAATAAGTGTGTTTAAAGTCATTTCTGTGCCTGAAATTGGCCAAAATTGAAGCTTTTGAATAAGCGAAAACTCTGTAAAAATGGCAACTTTGGGCACTGTGAGGGTTTAAAAAGTGGTTATTCAACATGAGGCCCGATCCAAATAACATTTAGAATCATTTTTGGTAGAGTCCAAAAAATCAATTTTATGATGAAAAACGATGACCCCGGACCTGTCGAACGTTCAAAAAATGGTCAATATTGATGAAATTTTAACATTTAATCTTTTGACTTTAAATGACTGTTCGATGTGAATTATTACTTTTTCAACTAAAATAAGTGTGTTTAAAGTCATTTCTGTGCCTGAAATTGGTCAAAATTGAAGCTTTTGAGTAAGCGACAAACTCTGTAAAAATGGCAATTTTGGTCACTGTGAGGGTTTAAAAAGTGGTTATTCAACATGAGGCCCGATCCAAATGACATTTTGAATCATTTTTGGTAGAGTCCAAAAAATCAATTTTATGATGAAAAACGATGACCCCGGACATGTCGAACGTTCAGAAAATGGTCAATATTGATGAAATTTTTACATTTAATCTTTTGACTTTAAATGACTGTTGGATGTTAATTATTACTTTTTCAACTAAAATAAGTATGTTTAAAGTCATTTCTGTGCCTGAAATTGGCCAAAATTGAAGCTTTTGAGTAAGCGAAAACTCTGTAAAAATGGCAATTTTGGTCACTGTGAGGGTTTAAAAAGTGGTTATTCAACATGAGGCCCGATCCAAATGACATTTTGAATCATTTTTGGTAGAGTCCAAAAAATCAATTTTATGATGAAAAACGATGACCCCGGACCTGTCGAACGTTCAAAAAAGTGGTCAATATTGATGCAATTTTAACATTTAATCTTTTGACTTTAAATGACTGTTGGATGTGAATTATTACTTTTTCAACTAAAATAAGTGTGTTTAAAGTAATTTCTGTGCCTGAAATTGGCCAAAATTGAAGCTTTTGGGTAAGCGAAAACTCTGTAAAAATGGCAATTTTGGTCACTGTGAGGGTTTAAAAAGTGGTTATTCAACATGAGGCCCGATCCAAATGACATTTTGAATAATTTTTGGTAGAGTCCAAAAAATCTATTTTATGATGAAAAACGATGACCCCGGACCTGTCGAACGTTCAAAAAAGTGGTCAATATTGATGACATTTTAACATTTAATCTTTTGACGTTAAATGACTGTTGGATGTGCATTATTACTTTTTCAACTAAAATAAGTGTGTTTAAAGTCATTTCTGTGCCTGAAATTGGCCAAAATTGAAGCTTTTGAGTAATCGAAAACTCTGTAAAAATGGCAATTTTGGTCACTGTGAGGGTTTAAAAAGTGGTTATTCAACATGAGGCCCGATCCAAATGGCATTTTGAATCATTTTTGGTAGAGTCCAAAAAATCAATTTTATGATGAAAAACGATGACCCCGGACCTGTCGAACGTTCAGAAAATGGTCAAATTGATGAAATTTTAACATTTAATCTTTTGACTTTAAATGACTGTTGGATGTGAATTATTACTTTTTCAACTAAAATAAGTGTGTTTAAAGTCATTTCTGTGCCTGAGATTGGCCAAAATTGAAGCTTTTGAGTAAGCGAAAACTCTGTAAAAATGGCAATTTTGGACACTGTGAGGGTTTAAAAAGTGGTTATTCAACATGAGGCCCGATCCAAATGACATTTTGAATAATTTTTGGTAGAGTCCAAAAAATCAATTTTATGATGAAAAACAATGACCCCGGACCAGTCGAACGTTCAAAAAAGTGGTCAATATTGATGAAATTTTAACATTTAATCTTTTGACTTTAAATGACTGTTGGATGTGAATTATTACTTTTTCAACTAAAATAAGTGTGTTTAAATCATTTCTGTGCCTGAAATTGGTCAAAATTGAAGCTTTTGAGTAAGCGAAAACTCTGTAAAATGGCAATTTTGGTCACTGTAAGGGTTTAAAAAGTGGTTATTCAACATGAGGCCCGATCCAAATAACATTTTGAATCATTTTTGGTAGAGTCCAAAAAATCAATTTTATGATGAAAAACGATGACCCCGGACATGTCGAACGTTCAAAAAATGGTCAATGTTGATGAAATTTTAACATTTAATCTTTTGACTTTAAATGACTGTTGGATGTGAAATATTAAATTTTCAACTAAAATAAATGTGTTTAAAGTCATTTCTGTGCCTGAAATTGGTCAAAATTGAAGCTTTTGAGTAAGCGAAAACTCTGTAAAAATGGCAAGTTTGGTCACTGTGAGGGTTTAAAAAGTGGTTATTCAACATGAGGCCCGATCCAAATGACATTTTGAATCATTTTTGGTAGAGTCCAAAAAATCAATTTTATGATGAAAAACGATGACCCGGACCAGTCGAACGTTCAAAAAATGGTCAATATTGATGAAATGTTAACATTTAATCTTTTGACTTTAAATGACTGTTGGATGTGAATTATTACTTTTTCAACTAAAATAAGTGTGTTTAAATCATTTCTGTGCCTGAAATTGGTCAAAATTGAAGCTTTTGAGTAAGCGAAAACTCTGTAAAATGGCAATTTTGGTCACTGTAAGGGTTTAAAAAGTGGTTATTCAACATGAGGCCCGATCCAAATAACATTTTGAATCATTTTTGGTAGAGTCCAAAAAATCAATTTTATGATGAAAAACGATGACCCCGGACATGTCGAACGTTCAAAAAATGGTCAATATTGATGACATTTAATCTTTTGACTTTAAATGACTGTTGGATGTGAATTATTACATTTTCAACTAAAATAAATGTGTTTAAAGTCATTTCTGTGCCTGAAATTGGTCAAAATTGAAGCTTTTGAGTAAGCGAAAACTCTGTAAAAATGGCAATTTTGGTCACTGTGAGGGTTTAAAAAGTGGTTATTCAACATGAGGCCCGATCCAAATGACATTTTGAATCATTTTTAGTAGAGTCCAAAAAATCAATTTTATGATGACAAACGATGACCCCGGACCTGTCGAACGTTCAGAAAATGGTCAATATTGATAAAATGTTAACATTTAATCTTTTGACTTTAAATGACTGTTGGATGTGAATTATTACATTTTCAACTAAAATAAATGTGTTTAAAGTCATTTCTGTGCCTGAAATTGGTCAAAATTGAAGCTTTTGAGTAAGCGAAAACTCTGTAAAAATGGCAATTTTGGTCACTGTGAGGGTTTAAAAAGTGGTTATTCAACATGAGGCCCGATCCAAATGACATTTTGAATCATTTTTGGTAGAGTCCAAAAAATCAATTTTATGATGAAAAACAATGACCCCGGACCTGTCGAACGTTCAGAAAATGGTCAATATTTATGAAATTTTAACATTTAATCTTTTGACTTTAAATGACTGTTGGATGTGAATTATTACTTTTTCAACTAAAATAAGTGTGTTTAAAGTCATTTCTGTGCCTGAAATTGGTCAAAATTGAAGCTTTTGAGTAAGCGAAAACTCTGTAAAAATGGCAATTTTGGTCACTGTGAGGGTTTAAAAAGTGGTTATTCAACATGAGGCCCGATCCAAATGACATTTTGAATCATTTTTGGTAGAGTCCAAAAAATCAATTTTATGATGAAAAACGATGACCCCGGACCTGTCGAACGTTCAGAAAATGGTCAAATTGATGAAATTTTAACATTTAATCTTTTGACTTTAAATGACTGTTGGATGTGAATTATTACTTTTTCAACTAAAATAAGTGTGTTTAAAGTCATTTCTGTGCCTGAAATTGGCCAAAATTGAAGCTTTTGAGTAAGCGAAAACTCTGTAAAAATGGCAATTTTGGTCACTGTGAGGGTTTAAAAAGTGGTTATTCAACATGAGGCCCGATCCAAATGACATTTTGAATCATTTTTGGTAGAGTCCAAAAAATCAATTTTATGATGAAAAACGATGACCCCGGACCTGTCGAACGTTCAGAAAATGGTCAATATTGATGAAATTTTAACATTTAATCTTTTGACTTTAAATGACTGTTGGATGTGAATTGTTACTTTTTCAACTAAAATAAGTGTGTTTAAAGTCATGTCTCTGCCTGAAATTGGTCAAAATTGAAGCTTTTGAGTAAGCGAAAACTCTGTAAAATGGCAATTTTGGTCACTGTAAGGGTTTAAAAAGTGGTTATTCAACATGAGGCCCGATCCAAATGACATTTTGAATCATTTTTGGTAGAGTCCAAAAAATCCATTTTATGATGAAAAACGATGACCCCGGACCTGTCGAACGTTCAGAAAATGGTCAATATTGATGAAATTTTTACATTTAATCTTTTGACTTTAAATGACTGTTGGATTTGAATTATTACTTTTTCAACTAAAATAAGTGTGTTTAAAGTAATTTCTGTGCCTGAAATTGGTCAAAATTGAAGCTTTTGAGTAAGCGAAAACTCTGTAAAATGGCAATTTTGGTCACTGTAAGGGTTTAAAAAGTGGTTATTCAACATGAGGCCCGATCCAAATAACATTTTGAATCATTTTTGGTAGAGTCCAAAAAATCAATTTTATGATGAAAAACGATGACCCGGACCAGTCGAACGTTCAAAAAATGGTCAATATTGATGAAATGTTAACATTTAATCTTTTGACTTTAAATGACTGTTGGATGTGAATTATTACTTTTTCAACTAAAATAAGTGTGTTTAAATCATTTCTGTGCCTGAAATTGGTCAAAATTGAAGCTTTTGAGTAAGCGAAAACTCTGTAAAATGGCAATTTTGGTCACTGTAAGGGTTTAAAAAGTGGTTATTCAACATGAGGCCCGATCCAAATAACATTTTGAATCATTTTTGGTAGAGTCCAAAAAATCAATTTTATGATGAAAAACGATGACCCCGGACATGTCGAACGTTCAAAAAATGGTCAATATTGATGACATTTAATCTTTTGACTTTAAATGACTGTTGGATGTGAATTATTACATTTTCAACTAAAATAAATGTGTTTAAAGTCATTTCTGTGCCTGAAATTGGTCAAAATTGAAGCTTTTGAGTAAGCGAAAACTCTGTAAAAATGGCAATTTTGGTCACTGTGAGGGTTTAAAAAGTGGTTATTCAACATGAGGCCCGATCCAAATGACATTTTGAATCATTTTTGGTAGAGTCCAAAAAATAAATTTTATGATGAAAAACGATGACCCCGGACCTGTCGAACGTTCAGAAAATGGTCAATATTGATAAAATGTTAACATTTAATCTTTTGACTTTAAATGACTGTTGGATGTGAATTATTACATTTTCAACTAAAATAAATGTGTTTAAAGTCATTTCTGTGCCTGAAATTGGTCAAAATTGAAGCTTTTGAGTAAATGAAAACTCTGTAAAAATGGCAATTTTGGTCACTGTGAGGGTTTAAAAAGTGGTTATTCAACATGAGGCCCGATCCAAATGACATTTTGAATCATTTTTGGTAGAGTCCAAAAAATCAATTTTATGATGAAAAACGATGACCCCGGACCTGTCGAACGTTCAGAAAATGGTCAATATTGATGAAATTTTAACATTTAATCTTTTGACTTTAAATGACTGTTGGATGTGAATTATTACTTTTTCAACTAAAATAAGTGTGTTTAAAGTCATTTCTGTGCCTGAAATTGGTCAAAATTGAAGCTTTTGAGTAAGCGAAAACTCTGTAAAAATGGCAATTTTGGTCACTGTGAGGGTTTAAAAAGTGGTTATTCAACATGAGGCCCGATCCAAATGACATTTTGAATCATTTTTGGTAGAGTCCAAAAAATCAATTTTATGATGAAAAACGATGACCCCGGACCTGTCGAACGTTCAGAAAATGGTCAAATTGATGAAATGTTAACATTTAATCTTTTGACTTTAAATGACTGTTGGATGTGAATTATTACTTTTTCAACTAAAATAAGTGTGTTTAAAGTCATTTCTGTGCCTGAAATTGGCCAAAATTGAAGCTTTTGAGTAAGCGAAAACTCTGTAAAAACGGCAATTTTGGTCACTGTGAGGGTTTAAAAAGTGGTTATTCAACATGAGGCCCGATCCAAATGACATTTTGAATCATTTTTGGTAGAGTCCAAAAAATCAATTTTATGATGAAAAACGATGACCCCGGACCTGTCGAACGTTCAAAAAAGTGGTCAATATTGATGAAATTTTAACATTTAATCTTTTGACTTTAAATGACTGTTGGATGTGAATTATTACTTTTTCAACTAAAATAAGTGTGTTTAAAGTCATTTCTGTGCCTGAAATTGGCCAAAATTGAAGCTTTTGAGTAAGCGAAAACTCTGTAAAAATGGCAATTTTGGTCACTGTGAGGGTTTAAAAAGTGGTTATTCAACATGAGGCCCGATCCAAATGACATTTTGAATCATTTTTGGTAGAGTCCAAAAAATCAATTTTATGATGAAAAACGATGACCCCGGACCTGTCGAACGTTCAAAAAATGGTCAATATTGATGACATTTTAACATTTAATCTTTTGACTTTAAATGACTGTTCGATGTGAATTATTACTTTTTCAACTAAAATAAGTGTGTTTAAAGTCATTTCTGTGCCTGAAATTGGTCAAAATTGAAGCTTTTGAGTAAGCGAAAACTCTGTAAAATTGGCAATTTTGGTCACTGTGAGGGTTTAAAAAGTGGTTATTCAACATGAGGCCCGATCCAAATGACATTTTGAATCATTTTTGGTAGAGTCCAAAAAATCAATTTTATGATGAAAAACGATGACCCCGGACCTGTCGAACGTTCAGAAAATGGTCAATATTGATGAAATTTTAACATTTAATCTTTTGACTTTAAATGACTGTTGGATGTGAATTATTACTTTTTCAAATATGTTTAAAGTCATTTCTGTGCCTGAAATTGGCCAAAATTGAAGCTTTTGAGTAAGCGAAAACTCTGTAAAAATGGCAATTTTGGTCACTGTGAGGGTTTAAAAAGTGGTTATTCAACATGAGGCCCGATCCAAATGACATTTTGAATAATTTTTGGTAGAGTCCAAAAAATCAATTTTATGATGAAAAACAATGACCCCGGACCAGTCGAACGTTCAAAAAAGTGGTCAATATTGATGAAATTTTAACATTTAATCTTTTGACTTTAAATGACTGTTGGATGTGAATTATTACTTTTTCAACTAAAATAAGTGTGTTTAAATCATTTCTGTGCCTGAAATTGGTCAAAATTGAAGCTTTTGAGTAAGCGAAAACTCTGTAAAATGGCAATTTTGGTCACTGTAAGGGTTTAAAAAGTGGTTATTCAACATGAGGCCCGATCCAAATAACATTTTGAATCATTTTTGGTAGAGTCCAAAAAATCAATTTTATGATGAAAAACGATGACCCCGGACCTGTCGAACGTTCAAAAAATGGTCAATATTGATGAAATTTTAACATTTAATCTTTTGACTTTAAATGACTGTTGGATGTGAATTATTACATTTTCAACTAAAATAAATGTGTTTAAAGTCATTTCTGTGCCTGAAATTGGTCAAAATTGAAGCTTTTGAGTAAGCGAAAACTCTGTAAAAATGGCAATTTTGGTCACTGTGAGGGTTTAAAAAGTGGTTATTCAACATGAGGCCCGATCCAAATGACATTTTGAATCATTTTTGGTAGAGTCCAAAAAATCAATTTTATGATGAAAAACGATGGCCCCGGACCTGTCGAACGTTCAGAAAATGGTCAATATTGATGAAATTTTAACATTTAATCTTTTGACTTTAAATGACTGTTGGATGTGAATTATTACTTTTTCAACTAAAATAAGTGTGTTTAAAGTCATTTCTGTGCCTGAAATTGGTCAAAATTGAAGCTTTTGAGTAAGCGAAAACTCTGTAAAAATGGCAATTTTGGTCACTGTGAGGGTTTAAAAAGTGGTTATTCAACATGAGGCCTGATCCAAATGACATTTTGAATCATTTTTGGTAGAGTCCAAAAAATCAATTTTATGATGAAAAACGATGACCCCGGACCTGTCGAACGTTCAGAAAATGGTCAATATTGATACAATTTTAACATTTAATCTTTTGACTTTAAATGACTGTTAGATGTGAATTATTACTTTTTCAACTAAAATAAGTGTGTTTAAATCATTTCTGTGCCTGAAACTGGTCAAAATTGAAGCTTTTGAGTAAGCAAAAACTCTGTAAAATGGCAATTTTGGTCACTGTAAGGGTTTAAAAAGTGGTTATTCAACATGAGGCCTGATCCAAATGAAATTTTGAATCATTTTTGGTAGAGTCCAAAAAATCAATTTTATGATGAAAAACGATGACCCCGGACCTGTCGAACGTTCAAAAAATGGTAAATATTGATGAAATTTTAACATTTAATCTTTTGACTTTAAATGACTGTTGGATGTGAATTTTTACTTTTTCAACTAAAATAAGTGTGTTTAAATCATTTCTGTGCCTGAAATTGGTCAAAATTGAAGCTTTTGAGTAAGCGAAAACTCTGTAAAAATGGCAATTTTGGTCACTGTGAGGGTTTAAAAAGTGGTTATTCAACATGAGGCCCGATCCAAATGACATTTTGAATCATTTTTGGTAGAGTCCAAAAAATAAATTTTATGATGAAAAACGATGACCCCGGACCTGTCGAACGTTCAAAAAAGTGGTCAATATTGATGAAATTTTAACATTTAATCTTTTGACGTTAAATGACTGTTGGATGTGAATTATTACTTTTTCAACTAAAATAAGTGTGTTTAAAGTCATTTCTGTGCCTGAAATTGGCCAAAATTGAAGCTTTTGAGTAAGCGAAAACTCTGTAAAAATGGCAATTTTGGTCACTGTGAGGGTTTAAAAAGTGGTTATTCAACATGAGGCCCGATCCAAATGGCATTTTGAATCATTTTTGGTAGAGTCCAAAAAATCAATTTTATGATGAAAAACGATGACCCCGGACCTGTCGAACGTTCAGAAAATGGTCAAATTGATGAAATTTTAACATTTAATCTTTTGACTTTAAATGACTGTTGGATGTGAATTATTACTTTTTCAACTAAAATAAGTGTGTTTAAAGTCATTTCTGTGCCTGAAATTGGCCAAAATTGAAGCTTTTGAGTAAGCGAAAACTCTGTAAAAATGGCAATTTTGGTCACTGTGAGGGTTTAAAAAGTGGTTATTCAACATGAGGCCCGATCCAAATGACATTTTGAATAATTTTTGGTAGAGTCCAAAAAATCAATTTTATGATGAAAAACAATGACCCCGGACCAGTCGAACGTTCAAAAAAGTGGTCAATATTGATGAAATTTTAACATTTAATCTTTTGACTTTAAATGACTGTTGGATGTGAATTATTACTTTTTCAACTAAAATAAGTGTGTTTAAATCATTTCTGTGCCTGAAATTGGTCAAAATTGAAGCTTTTGAGTAAGCGAAAACTCTGTAAAATGGCAATTTTGGTCACTGTAAGGGTTTAAAAAGTGGTTATTCAACATGAGGCCCGATCCAAATAACATTTTGAATCATTTTTGGTAGAGTCCAAAAAATCAATTTTATGATGAAAAACGATGACCCCGGACCTGTCGAACGTTCAAAAAATGGTCAATATTGATGAAATTTTAACATTTAATCTTTTGACTTTAAATGACTGTTGGATGTGAATTATTACATTTTCAACTAAAATAAATGTGTTTAAAGTCATTTCTGTGCCTGAAATTGGTCAAAATTGAAGCTTTTGAGTAAGCGAAAACTCTGTAAAAATGGCAATTTTGGTCACTGTGAGGGTTTAAAAAGTGGTTATTCAACATGAGGCCCGATCCAAATGACATTTTGAATCATTTTTGGTAGAGTCCAAAAAATCAATTTTATGATGAAAAACGATGGCCCCGGACCTGTCGAACGTTCAGAAAATGGTCAATATTGATGAAATTTTAACATTTAATCTTTTGACTTTAAATGACTGTTGGATGTGAATTATTACTTTTTCAACTAAAATAAGTGTGTTTAAAGTCATTTCTGTGCCTGAAATTGGTCAAAATTGAAGCTTTTGAGTAAGCGAAAACTCTGTAAAAATGGCAATTTTGGTCACTGTGAGGGTTTAAAAAGTGGTTATTCAACATGAGGCCTGATCCAAATGACATTTTGAATCATTTTTGGTAGAGTCCAAAAAATCAATTTTATGATGAAAAACGATGACCCCGGACCTGTCGAACGTTCAGAAAATGGTCAATATTGATACAATTTTAACATTTAATCTTTTGACTTTAAATGACTGTTAGATGTGAATTATTACTTTTTCAACTAAAATAAGTGTGTTTAAATCATTTCTGTGCCTGAAACTGGTCAAAATTGAAGCTTTTGAGTAAGCAAAAACTCTGTAAAATGGCAATTTTGGTCACTGTAAGGGTTTAAAAAGTGGTTATTCAACATGAGGCCTGATCCAAATGAAATTTTGAATCATTTTTGGTAGAGTCCAAAAAATCAATTTTATGATGAAAAACGATGACCCCGGACCTGTCGAACGTTCAAAAAATGGTAAATATTGATGAAATTTTAACATTTAATCTTTTGACTTTAAATGACTGTTGGATGTGAATTTTTACTTTTTCAACTAAAATAAGTGTGTTTAAATCATTTCTGTGCCTGAAATTGGTCAAAATTGAAGCTTTTGAGTAAGCGAAAACTCTGTAAAAATGGCAATTTTGGTCACTGTGAGGGTTTAAAAAGTGGTTATTCAACATGAGGCCCGATCCAAATGACATTTTGAATCATTTTTGGTAGAGTCCAAAAAATCAATTTTATGATGAAAAACGATGACCCCGGACCTGTCGAACGTTCAAAAAAGTGGTCAATATTGATGCAATTTTAACATTTAATCTTTTGACTTTAAATGACTGTTGGATGTGAATTATTACTTTTTCAACTAAAATAAGTGTGTTTAAAGTAATTTCTGTGCCTGAAATTGGCCAAAATTGAAGCTTTTGAGTAAGCGAAAACTCTGTAAAAATGGCAATTTTGGTCATTGTGAGGGTTTAAAAAGTGGTTATTCAACATGAGGCCCGATCCAAATGACATTTTGAATCATTTTTGGTAGAGTCCAAAAAATCAATTTTATGATGAAAAACGATGACCCCGGACCTGTCGAACGTTCAAAAAAGTGGTCAATATTGATGAAATTTTAACATTTAATCTTTTGACGTTAAATGACTGTTGGATGTGAATTATTACTTTTTCAACTAAAATAAGTGTGTTTAAAGTCATTTCTGTGCCTGAAATTGGCCAAAATTGAAGCTTTTGAGTAAGCGAAAACTCTGTAAAAATGGCAATTTTGGTCACTGTGAGGGTTTAAAAAGTGGTTATTCAACATGAGGCCCGATCCAAATGGCATTTTGAATCATTTTTGGTAGAGTCCAAAAAATCAATTTTATGATGAAAAACGATGACCCCGGACCTGTCGAACGTTCAAAAAATGGTCAATATTAATGAAATTTTAACATTTAATCTTTTGACGGTAAATGACTGTTGGATGTGAATTATTACTTTTTCAACTAAAATAAGTGTGTTTAAAGTCATTTCTCTGCCTGAAATTGGTCAAAATTGAAGCTTTTGAGTAAGCGAAAACTCTGTAAAATGGCAATTTTGGTCACTGTAAGGGTTTAAAAAGTGGTTATTCAACATGAGGCCCGATCCAAATAACATTTTGAATCATTTTTGGTAGAGTCCAAAAAATCAATTTTATGATGTAAAACGATGACCCCGGACCTGTCGAACGTTCAAAAAATGGTCAATATTGATGAAATTTTAACATTTAATCTTTTGACTTTAAATGACTGTTCGATGTGAATAATTACTTTTTCAACTAAAATAAGTGTGTTTAAAGTCATTTCTGTGCCTGAAATTGGCCAAAATTGAAGCTTTTGAGTAAGCGAAAACTCTGTAAAAATGGCAATTTTGGTCACTGTGAGGGTTTAAAAAGTGGTTATTCAACATGAGGCCCGATCCAAATGACATTTTGAATCATTTTTGGTAGAGTCCAAAAAATCAATTTTATGATGAAAAACGATGACCCCGGACCTGTTGAACGTTCAAAAAAGTGGTCAATATTGATGCAATTTTAACATTTAATCTTTTGACTTTAAATGACTGTTGGATGTGAATTATTACTTTTTCAACTAAAATAAGTGTGTTTAAAGTAATTTCTGTGCCTGAAATTGGCCAAAATTGAAGCTTTTGAGTAAGCGAAAACTCTGTAAAAATGGCAATTTTGGTCACTGTGAGGGTTTAAAAAGTGGTTATTCAACATGAGGCCCGATCCAAATGACATTTTGAATCATTTTTGGTAGAGTCCAAAAAATCAATTTTATGATGAAAAACGATGACCCCGGACCTGTCGAACGTTCAGAAAATGGTCAAATTGATGAAATTTTAACATTTAATCTTTTGACTTTAAATGACTGTTGGATGTGAATTATTACTTTTTCAACTAAAATAAGTGTGTTTAAAGTCATTTCTGTGCCTGAAATTGGCCAAAATTGAAGCTTTTGAGTAAGCGAAAACTCTGTAAAAATGGCAATTTTGGTCACTGTGAGGGTTTAAAAAGTGGTTATTCAACATGAGGCCCGATCCAAATGACATTTTGAATCATTTTTGGTAGAGTCCAAAAAATCAATTTTATGATGAAAAACGATGACCCCGGACCTGTCGAACGTTCAAAAAAGTGGTCAATATTGATGAAATTTTAACATTTAATCTTTTGACTTTAAATGACTGTTGGATGTGAATTATTACTTTTTCAACTAAAATAAGTGTGTTTAAAGTCATTTCTGTGCCTGAAATTGGCCAAAATTGAAGCTTTTGAATAAGCGAAAACTCTGTAAAAATGGCAACTTTGGTCACTGTGAGGGTTTAAAAAGTGGTTATTCAACATGAGGCCCGATCCAAATAACATTTTGAATCATTTTTGGTAGAGTCCAAAAAATCAATTTTATGATGAAAAACGATGACCCCGGACCTGTCGAACGTTCAAAAAATGGTCAATATTGATGAAATTTTAACATTTAATCTTTTGACTTTAAATGACTGTTCGATGTGAATTATTACTTTTTCAACTAAAATAAGTGTGTTTAAAGTCATTTCTGTGCCTGAAATTGGTCAAAATTGAAGCTTTTGAGTAAGCGAAAACTCTGTAAAAATGGCAATTTTGGTCACTGTGAGGGTTTAAAAAGTGGTTATTCAACATGAGGCCCGATCCAAATGACATTTTGAATCATTTTTGGTAGAGTCCAAAAAATCAATTTTATGATGAAAAACGATGACCCCGGACCTGTCGAACGTTCAGAAAATAGTCAATATTGATGAAATTTTAACATTTAATCTTTTGACTTTAAATGACTGTTGGATGTGAATTATTACTTTTTCAAATATGTTTAAAGTCATTTCTGTGCCTGAAAGTGGCCAAAATTGAAGCTTTTGAGTAAGCGAAAACTCTGTAAAAATGGCAATTTTGGTCACTGTGAGGGTTTAAAAAGTGGTTATTCAACATGAGGCCCGATCCAAATGACATTTTGAATCATTTTTGGTAGAGTCCAAAAAATCAATTTTATGATGAAAAACGATGACCCCGGACCTGTCGAACGTTCAGAAAATTGTCAATATTGATAAAATTTTAACATTTAATCTTTTTACTTTAAATGACTGTTAGATGTGAATTATTACTTTTTCAACTAAAATAAGTGTGTTTAAATCATTTCTGTGCCTAAAATTGGTCAAAATTGAAGCTTTTGAGTAAGCGAAAACTCTGTAAAATGGCAATTTTGGTCACTGAGAGGGTTTAAAAAGTGGTTATTCAACATGAGGCCCGATCCAAATGACATTTTGAATCATTTTTGGTAGAGTCCAAAAAATCAATTTTATGATGAAAAACGATGACCCCGGACCTGTCGAACATTCAAAAAATTGTCAATATTGATGAAATGTTAACATTTAATCTTTTGACGGTAAATGACTGTTGGATGTGAATTGTTACTTTTTCAACTAAAATAAGTGTGTTTAAAGTCATGTCTCTGACTGAAATTGGTCAAAATTGAAGCTTTTGAGTAAGCGAAAACTCTGTAAAATGGCAATTTTGGTCACTGTAAGGGTTTAAAAAGTGGTTATTCAACATGAGGCCCGATCCAAATGACATTTTGAATAATTTTTGGTAGAGTCCAAAAAATCAATTTTATGATGAAAAACGATGACCCCGGACCTGTCGAACGTTCAGAAAATGGTCAAATTGATGAAATTTTAACATTTAATCTTTTGACTTTAAATGACTGTTGGATGTGAATTATTACTTTTTCAACTAAAATAAGTGTGTTTAAAGTCATTTCTGTGCCTGAAATTGGTCAAAATTGAAGCTTTTGAGTAAGCGAAAACTCTGTAAAATGGCAATTTTGGTCACTGTAAGGGTTTAAAAAGTGGTTATTCAACATGAGGCCCGATCCAAATAACATTTTGAATCATTTTTGGTAGAGTCCAAAAAATCAATTTTATGATGAAAAACGATGACCCCGGACATGTCGAACGTTCAAAAAATGGTCAATATTGATGACATTTAATCTTTTGACTTTAAATGACTGTTGGATGTGAATTATTACATTTTCAACTAAAATAAATGTGTTTAAAGTCATTTCTGTGCCTGAAATTGGTCAAAATTGAAGCTTTTGAGTAAGCGAAAACTCTGTAAAAATGGCAATTTTGGTCACTGTGAGGGTTTAAAAAGTGGTTATTCAACATGAGGCCCGATCCAAATGACATTTTGAATCATTTTTGGTAGAGTCCAAAAAATAAATTTTATGATGAAAAACGATGACCCCGGACCTGTCGAACGTTCAGAAAATGGTCAATATTGATAAAATGTTAACATTTAATCTTTTGACTTTAAATGACTGTTGGATGTGAATTATTACATTTTCAACTAAAATAAATGTGTTTAAAGTCATTTCTGTGCCTGAAATTGGTCAAAATTGAAGCTTTTGAGTAAATGAAAACTCTGTAAAAATGGCAATTTTGGTCACTGTGAGGGTTTAAAAAGTGGTTATTCAACATGAGGCCCGATCCAAATGACATTTTGAATCATTTTTGGTAGAGTCCAAAAAATCAATTTTATGATGAAAAACGATGACCCCGGACCTGTCGAACGTTCAGAAAATGGTCAATATTGATGAAATTTTAACATTTAATCTTTTGACTTTAAATGACTGTTGGATGTGAATTATTACTTTTTCAACTAAAATAAGTGTGTTTAAAGTCATTTCTGTGCCTGAAATTGGTCAAAATTGAAGCTTTTGAGTAAGCGAAAACTCTGTAAAAATGGCAATTTTGGTCACTGTGAGGGTTTAAAAAGTGGTTATTCAACATGAGGCCCGATCCAAATGACATTTTGAATCATTTTTGGTAGAGTCCAAAAAATCAATTTTATGATGAAAAACGATGACCCCGGACCTGTCGAACGTTCAGAAAATGGTCAAATTGATGAAATGTTAACATTTAATCTTTTGACTTTAAATGACTGTTGGATGTGAATTATTACTTTTTCAACTAAAATAAGTGTGTTTAAAGTCATTTCTGTGCCTGAAATTGGCCAAAATTGAAGCTTTTGAGTAAGCGAAAACTCTGTAAAAATGGCAATTTTGGTCACTGTGAGGGTTTAAAAAGTGGTTATTCAACATGAGGCCCGATCCAAATGACATTTTGAATCATTTTTGGTAGAGTCCAAAAAATCAATTTTATGATGAAAAACGATGACCCCGGACCTGTCGAACGTTCAAAAAATGGTCAATATTGATGAAATTTTAACATTTAATCTTTTGACTTTAAATGACTGTTCGATGTGAATTATTACTTTTTCAACTAAAATAAGTGTGTTTAAAGTCATTTCTGTGCCTGAAATTGGTCAAAATTGAAGCTTTTGAGTAAGCGAAAACTCTGTAAAAATGGCAATTTTGGTCACTGTGAGGGTTTAAAAAGTGGTTATTCAACATGAGGCCCGATCCAAATGACATTTTGAATCATTTTTGGTAGAGTCCAAAAAATCAATTTTATGATGAAAAACGATGACCCCGGACCTGTCGAACGTTCAGAAAATGGTCAATATTGATGAAATTTTAACATTTAATCTTTTGACTTTAAATGACTGTTGGATGTGAATTATTACTTTTTCAAATATGTTTAAAGTCATTTCTGTGCCTGAAATTGGCCAAAATTGAAGCTTTTGAGTAAGCGAAAACTCTGTAAAAATGGCAATTTTGGTCACTGTGAGGGTTTAAAAAGTGGTTATTCAACATGAGGCCCGATCCAAATGACATTTTGAATCATTTTTGGTAGAGTCCAAAAAATCAATTTTATGATGAAAAACGATGACCCCGGACCTGTCGAACGTTCAGAAAATTGTAAATATTGATAAAATTTTAACATTTAATCTTTTTACTTTAAATGACTGTTAGATGTGAATTATTACTTTTTCAACTAAAATAAGTGTGTTTAAATCATTTCTGTGCCTAAAATTGGTCAAAATTGAAGCTTTTGAGTAAGCGAAAACTCTGTAAAATGGCAATTTTGGTCACTGAGAGGGTTTAAAAAGTGGTTATTCAACATGAGGCCCGATCCAAATGACATTTTGAATCATTTTTGGTAGAGTCCAAAAAATCAATTTTATGATGAAAAACGATGACCCCGGACCTGTCGAACATTCAAAAAATTGTCAATATTGATGAAATGTTAACATTTAATCTTTTGACGGTAAATGACTGTTGGATGTGAATTGTTACTTTTTCAACTAAAATAAGTGTGTTTAAAGTCATGTCTCTGACTGAAATTGGTCAAAATTGAAGCTTTTGAGTAAGCGAAAACTCTGTAAAATGGCAATTTTGGTCACTGTAAGGGTTTAAAAAGTGGTTATTCAACATGAGGCCCGATCCAAATGACATTTTGAATAATTTTTGGTAGAGTCCAAAAAATCAATTTTATGATGAAAAACGATGACCCCGGACCTGTCGAACGTTCAGAAAATGGTCAAATTGATGAAATTTTAACATTTAATCTTTTGACTTTAAATGACTGTTGGATGTGAATTATTACTTTTTCAACTAAAATAAGTGTGTTTAAAGTCATTTCTGTGCCTGAAATTGGTCAAAATTGAAGCTTTTGAGTAAGCGAAAACTCTGTAAAATGGCAATTTTGGTCACTGTAAGGGTTTAAAAAGTGGTTATTCAACATGAGGCCCGATCCAAATAACATTTTGAATCATTTTTGGTAGAGTCCAAAAAATCAATTTTATGATGAAAAACGATGACCCCGGACATGTCGAACGTTCAAAAAATGGTCAATATTGATGACATTTAATCTTTTGACTTTAAATGACTGTTGGATGTGAATTATTACATTTTCAACTAAAATAAATGTGTTTAAAGTCATTTCTGTGCCTGAAATTGGTCAAAATTGAAGCTTTTGAGTAAGCGAAAACTCTGTAAAAATGGCAATTTTGGTCACTGTGAGGGTTTAAAAAGTGGTTATTCAACATGAGGCCCGATCCAAATGACATTTTGAATCATTTTTGGTAGAGTCCAAAAAATAAATTTTATGATGAAAAACGATGACCCCGGACCTGTCGAACGTTCAGAAAATGGTCAATATTGATAAAATGTTAACATTTAATCTTTTGACTTTAAATGACTGTTGGATGTGAATTATTACATTTTCAACTAAAATAAATGTGTTTAAAGTCATTTCTGTGCCTGAAATTGGTCAAAATTGAAGCTTTTGAGTAAATGAAAACTCTGTAAAAATGGCAATTTTGGTCACTGTGAGGGTTTAAAAAGTGGTTATTCAACATGAGGCCCGATCCAAATGACATTTTGAATCATTTTTGGTAGAGTCCAAAAAATCAATTTTATGATGAAAAACGATGACCCCGGACCTGTCGAACGTTCAGAAAATGGTCAATATTGATGAAATTTTAACATTTAATCTTTTGACTTTAAATGACTGTTGGATGTGAATTATTACTTTTTCAACTAAAATAAGTGTGTTTAAAGTCATTTCTGTGCCTGAAATTGGTCAAAATTGAAGCTTTTGAGTAAGCGAAAACTCTGTAAAAATGGCAATTTTGGTCACTGTGAGGGTTTAAAAAGTGGTTATTCAACATGAGGCCCGATCCAAATGACATTTTGAATCATTTTTGGTAGAGTCCAAAAAATCAATTTTATGATGAAAAACGATGACCCCGGACCTGTCGAACGTTCAGAAAATGGTCAAATTGATGAAATGTTAACATTTAATCTTTTGACTTTAAATGACTGTTGGATGTGAATTATTACTTTTTCAACTAAAATAAGTGTGTTTAAAGTCATTTCTGTGCCTGAAATTGGCCAAAATTGAAGCTTTTGAGTAAGCGAAAACTCTGTAAAAATGGCAATTTTGGTCACTGTGAGGGTTTAAAAAGTGGTTATTCAACATGAGGCCCGATCCAAATGACATTTTGAATCATTTTTGGTAGAGTCCAAAAAATCAATTTTATGATGAAAAACGATGACCCCGGACCTGTCGAACGTTCAAAAAATGGTCAATATTGATGAAATTTTAACATTTAATCTTTTGACTTTAAATGACTGTTCGATGTGAATTATTACTTTTTCAACTAAAATAAGTGTGTTTAAAGTCATTTCTGTGCCTGAAATTGGTCAAAATTGAAGCTTTTGAGTAAGCGAAAACTCTGTAAAAATGGCAATTTTGGTCACTGTGAGGGTTTAAAAAGTGGTTATTCAACATGAGGCCCGATCCAAATGACATTTTGAATCATTTTTGGTAGAGTCCAAAAAATCAATTTTATGATGAAAAACGATGACCCCGGACCTGTCGAACGTTCAGAAAATGGTCAATATTGATGAAATTTTAACATTTAATCTTTTGACTTTAAATGACTGTTGGATGTGAATTATTACTTTTTCAAATATGTTTAAAGTCATTTCTGTGCCTGAAATTGGCCAAAATTGAAGCTTTTGAGTAAGCGAAAACTCTGTAAAAATGGCAATTTTGGTCACTGTGAGGGTTTAAAAAGTGGTTATTCAACATGAGGCCCGATCCAAATGACATTTTGAATCATTTTTGGTAGAGTCCAAAAAATCAATTTTATGATGAAAAACGATGACCCCGGACCTGTCGAACGTTCAGAAAATTGTAAATATTGATAAAATTTTAACATTTAATCTTTTTACTTTAAATGACTGTTAGATGTGAATTATTACTTTTTCAACTAAAATAAGTGTGTTTAAATCATTTCTGTGCCTAAAATTGGTCAAAATTGAAGCTTTTGAGTAAGCGAAAACTCTGTAAAATGGCAATTTTGGTCACTGAGAGGGTTTAAAAAGTGGTTATTCAACATGAGGCCCGATCCAAATGACATTTTGAATCATTTTTGGTAGAGTCCAAAAAATCAATTTTATGATGAAAAACGATGACCCCGGACCTGTCGAACATTCAAAAAATTGTCAATATTGATGAAATGTTAACATTTAATCTTTTGACGGTAAATGACTGTTGGATGTGAATTGTTACTTTTTCAACTAAAATAAGTGTGTTTAAAGTCATGTCTCTGACTGAAATTGGTCAAAATTGAAGCTTTTGAGTAAGCGAAAACTCTGTAAAATGGCAATTTTGGTCACTGTAAGGGTTTAAAAAGTGGTTATTCAACATGAGGCCCGATCCAAATGACATTTTGAATAATTTTTGGTAGAGTCCAAAAAATCAATTTTATGATGAAAAACGATGACCCCGGACCTGTCGAACGTTCAGAAAATGGTCAAATTGATGAAATTTTAACATTTAATCTTTTGACTTTAAATGACTGTTGGATGTGAATTATTACTTTTTCAACTAAAATAAGTGTGTTTAAAGTCTTTTCTGTGCCTGAAATTGGCCAAAATTGAAGCTTTTGAGTAAGCGAAAACTCTGTAAAAATGGCAATTTTGGTCACTGTGAGGGTTTAAAAAGTGGTTATTCAACATGAGGCCCGATCCAAATGACATTTTGAATAATTTTTGGTAGAGTCCAAAAAATCAATTTTATGATGAAAAACAATGACCCCGGACCAGTCGAACGTTCAAAAAAGTGGTCAATATTGATGAAATTTTAACATTTAATCTTTTGACTTTAAATGACTGTTGGATGTGAATTATTACTTTTTCAACTAAAATAAGTGTGTTTAAATCATTTCTGTGCCTGAAATTGGTCAAAATTGAAGCTTTTGAGTAAGCGAAAACTCTGTAAAATGGCAATTTTGGTCACTGTAAGGGTTTAAAAAGTGGTTATTCAACATGAGGCCCGATCCAAATAACATTTTGAATCATTTTTGGTAGAGTCCAAAAAATCAATTTTATGATGAAAAACGATGACCCCGGACCTGTCGAACGTTCAAAAAATGGTCAATATTGATGAAATTTTAACATTTAATCTTTTGACTTTAAATGACTGTTGGATGTGAATTATTACATTTTCAACTAAAATAAATGTGTTTAAAGTCATTTCTGTGCCTGAAATTGGTCAAAATTGAAGCTTTTGAGTAAGCGAAAACTCTGTAAAAATGGCAATTTTGGTCACTGTGAGGGTTTAAAAAGTGGTTATTCAACATGAGGCCCGATCCAAATGACATTTTGAATCATTTTTGGTAGAGTCCAAAAAATCAATTTTATGATGAAAAACGATGGCCCCGGACCTGTCGAACGTTCAGAAAATGGTCAATATTGATGAAATTTTAACATTTAATCTTTTGACTTTAAATGACTGTTGGATGTGAATTATTACTTTTTCAACTAAAATAAGTGTGTTTAAAGTCATTTCTGTGCCTGAAATTGGTCAAAATTGAAGCTTTTGAGTAAGCGAAAACTCTGTAAAAATGGCAATTTTGGTCACTGTGAGGGTTTAAAAAGTGGTTATTCAACATGAGGCCCGATCCAAATGACATTTTGAATCATTTTTGGTAGAGTCCAAAAAATCAATTTTATGATGAAAAACGATGACCCCGGACCTGTCGAACGTTCAGAAAATGGTCAATATTGATAAAATTTTAACATTTAATCTTTTGACTTTAAATGACTGTTAGATGTGAATTATTACTTTTTCAACTAAAATAAGTGTGTTTAAATCATTTCTGTGCCTGAAACTGGTCAAAATTGAAGCTTTTGAGTAAGCAAAAACTCTGTAAAATGGCAATTTTGGTCACTGTAAGGGTTTAAAAAGTGGTTATTCAACATGAGGCCTGATCCAAATGAAATTTTGAATCATTTTTGGTAGAGTCCAAAAAATCAATTTTATGATGAAAAACGATGACCCCGGACCTGTCGAACGTTCAAAAAATGGTAAATATTGATGAAATTTTAACATTTAATCTTTTGACTTTAAATGACTGTTGGATGTGAATTTTTACTTTTTCAACTAAAATAAGTGTGTTTAAATCATTTCTGTGCCTGAAATTGGCCAAAATTGAAGCTTTTGAGTAAGCGAAAACTCTGTAAAAATGGCAATTTTGGTCACTGTGAGGGTTTAAAAAGTGGTTATTCAACATGAGGCCCGATCCAAATGACATTTTGAATCATTTTTGGTAGAGTTCAAAAAATCAATTTTATGATGAAAAACGATGACCCCGGACCTGTCGAACGTTCAGAAAATGGTCAATATTGATGAAATTTTAACATTTAATCTTTTGACTTTAAATGACTGTTGGATGTGAATTATTACTTTTTCAACTAAAAGAATTATGTTTAAAGTCATTTCTGTGCCTGAAATTGGCCAAAATTGAAGCTTTTGAGTAAGCGAAAACTCTGTAAAAATGGCAATTTTGGTCACTGTGAGGGTTTAAAAAGTGGTTATTCAACATGAGGCCCGATCCAAATGACATTTTGAATCATTTTTGGTAGAGTCCAAAAAATCAATTTTATGATGAAAAACGATGACCCCGGACCTGTCGAACGTTCAAAAAAGTGGTCAATATTGATGCAATTTTAACATTTAATCTTTTGACTTTAAATGACTGTTGGATGTGAATTATTACTTTTTCAACTAAAATAAGTGTGTTTAAAGTAATTTCTGTGCCTGAAATTGGCCAAAATTGAAGCTTTTGAGTAAGCGAAAACTCTGTAAAAATGGCAATTTTGGTCACTGTGAGGGTTTAAAAAGTGGTTATTCAACATGAGGCCCGATCCAAATGACATTTTGAATCATTTTTGGTAGAGTCCAAAAAATCAATTTTATGATGAAAAACGATGACCCCGGACCTGTCGAACGTTCAAAAAAGTGGTCAATATTGATGAAATTTTAACATTTAATCTTTTGACGTTAAATGACTGTTGGATGTGAATTATTACTTTTTCAACTAAAATAAGTGTGTTTAAAGTCATTTCTGTGCCTGAAATTGGCCAAAATTGAAGCTTTTGAGTAAGCGAAAACTCTGTAAAAATGGCAATTTTGGTCACTGTGAGGGTTTAAAAAGTGGTTATTCAACATGAGGCCCGATCCAAATGGCATTTTGAATCATTTTTGGTAGAGTCCAAAAAATCAATTTTATGATGAAAAACGATGACCCCGGACCTGTCGAACGTTCAAAAAATGGTCAATATTAATGAAATTTTAACATTTAATCTTTTGACGGTAAATGACTGTTGGATGTGAATTATTACTTTTTCAACTAAAATAAGTGTGTTTAAAGTCATTTCTCTGCCTGAAATTGGTCAAAATTGAAGCTTTTGAGTAAGCGAAAACTCTGTAAAATGGCAATTTTGGTCACTGTAAGGGTTTAAAAAGTGGTTATTCAACATGAGGCCCGATCCAAATAACATTTTGAATCATTTTTGGTAGAGTCCAAAAAATCAATTTTATGATGTAAAACGATGACCCCGGACCTGTCGAACGTTCAAAAAATGGTCAATATTGATGAAATTTTAACATTTAATCTTTTGACTTTAAATGACTGTTCGATGTGAATAATTACTTTTTCAACTAAAATAAGTGTGTTTAAAGTCATTTCTGTGCCTGAAATTGGCCAAAATTGAAGCTTTTGAGTAAGCGAAAACTCTGTAAAAATGGCAATTTTGGTCACTGTGAGGGTTTAAAAAGTGGTTATTCAACATGAGGCCCGATCCAAATGACATTTTGAATCATTTTTGGTAGAGTCCAAAAAATCAATTTTATGATGAAAAACGATGACCCCGGACCTGTCGAACGTTCAAAAAAGTGGTCAATATTGATGCAATTTTAACATTTAATCTTTTGACTTTAAATGACTGTTGGATGTGAATTATTACTTTTTCAACTAAAATAAGTGTGTTTAAAGTAATTTCTGTGCCTGAAATTGGCCAAAATTGAAGCTTTTGAGTAAGCGAAAACTCTGTAAAAATGGCAATTTTGGTCACTGTGAGGGTTTAAAAAGTGGTTATTCAACATGAGGCCCGATCCAAATGACATTTTGAATCATTTTTGGTAGAGTCCAAAAAATCAATTTTATGATGAAAAACGATGACCCCGGACCTGTCGAACGTTCAGAAAATGGTCAAATTGATGAAATTTTAACATTTAATCTTTTGACTTTAAATGACTGTTGGATGTGAATTATTACTTTTTCAACTAAAATAAGTGTGTTTAAAGTCATTTCTGTGCCTGAAATTGGCCAAAATTGAAGCTTTTGAGTAAGCGAAAACTCTGTAAAAATGGCAATTTTGGTCACTGTGAGGGTTTAAAAAGTGGTTATTCAACATGAGGCCCGATCCAAATGACATTTTGAATCATTTTTGGTAGAGTCCAAAAAATCAATTTTATGATGAAAAACGATGACCCCGGACCTGTCGAACGTTCAAAAAAGTGGTCAATATTGATGAAATTTTAACATTTAATCTTTTGACTTTAAATGACTGTTGGATGTGAATTATTACTTTTTCAACTAAAATAAGTGTGTTTAAAGTCATTTCTGTGCCTGAAATTGGCCAAAATTGAAGCTTTTGAATAAGCGAAAACTCTGTAAAAATGGCAACTTTGGTCACTGTGATGGTTTAAAAAGTGGTTATTCAACATGAGGCCCGATCCAAATAACATTTTGAATCATTTTTGGTAGAGTCCAAAAAATCAATTTTATGATGAAAAACGATGACCCCGGACCTGTCGAACGTTCAAAAAATGGTCAATATTGATGAAATTTTAACATTTAATCTTTTGACTTTAAATGACTGTTCGATGTGAATTATTACTTTTTCAACTAAAATAAGTGTGTTTAAAGTCATTTCTGTGCCTGAAATTGGTCAAAATTGAAGCTTTTGAGTAAGCGAAAACTCTGTAAAAATGGCAATTTTGGTCACTGTGAGGGTTTAAAAAGTGGTTATTCAACATGAGGCCCGATCCAAATGACATTTTGAATCATTTTTGGTAGAGTCCAAAAAATCAATTTTATGATGAAAAACGATGACCCCGGACCTGTCGAACGTTCAGAAAATAGTCAATATTGATGAAATTTTAACATTTAATCTTTTGACTTTAAATGACTGTTGGATGTGAATTATTACTTTTTCAAATATGTTTAAAGTCATTTCTGTGCCTGAAATTGGCCAAAATTGAAGCTTTTGAGTAAGCGAAAACTCTGTAAAAATGGCAATTTTGGTCACTGTGAGGGTTTAAAAAGTGGTTATTCAACATGAGGCCCGATCCAAATGACATTTTGAATCATTTTTGGTAGAGTCCAAAAAATCAATTTTATGATGAAAAACGATGACCCCGGACCTGTCGAACGTTCAAAAAAGTGGTCAATATTGATGCAATTTTAACATTTAATCTTTTGACTTTAAATGACTGTTGGATGTGAATTATTACTTTTTCAACTAAAATAAGTGTGTTTAAAGTAATTTCTGTGCCTGAAATTGGCCAAAATTGAAGCTTTTGAGTAAGCGAAAACTCTGTAAAAATGGCAATTTTGGTCACTGTGAGGGTTTAAAAAGTGGTTATTCAACATGAGGCCCGATCCAAATGACATTTTGAATCATTTTTGGTAGAGTCCAAAAAATCAATTTTATGATGAAAAACGATGACCCCGGACCTGTCGAACGTTCAAAAAAGTGGTCAATATTGATGAAATTTTAACATTTAATCTTTTGACGTTAAATGACTGTTGGATGTGAATTATTACTTTTTCAACTAAAATAAGTGTGTTTAAAGTCATTTCTGTGCCTGAAATTGGCCAAAATTGAAGCTTTTGAGTAAGCGAAAACTCTGTAAAAATGGCAATTTTGGTCACTGTGAGGGTTTAAAAAGTGGTTATTCAACATGAGGCCCGATCCAAATGGCATTTTGAATCATTTTTGGTAGAGTCCAAAAAATCAATTTTATGATGAAAAACGATGACCCCGGACCTGTCGAACGTTCAAAAAATGGTCAATATTAATGAAATTTTAACATTTAATCTTTTGACGGTAAATGACTGTTGGATGTGAATTATTACTTTTTCAACTAAAATAAGTGTGTTTAAAGTCATTTCTGTGCCTGAAATTGGTCAAAATTGAAGCTTTTGAGTAAGCGAAAACTCTGTAAAAATGGCAATTTTGGTCACTGTGAGGGTTTAAAAAGTGGTTATTCAACATGAGGCCCGATCCAAATGACATTTTGAATCATTTTTGGTAGAGTCCAAAAAATCAATTTTATGATGAAAAACGATGACCCCGGACCTGTCGAACGTTCAGAAAATGGTCAATATTGATAAAATTTTAACATTTAATCTTTTGACTTTAAATGACTGTTAGATGTGAATTATTACTTTTTCAACTAAAATAAGTGTGTTTAAATCATTTCTGTGCCTGAAACTGGTCAAAATTGAAGCTTTTGAGTAAGCAAAAACTCTGTAAAATGGCAATTTTGGTCACTGTAAGGGTTTAAAAAGTGGTTATTCAACATGAGGCCTGATCCAAATGAAATTTTGAATCATTTTTGGTAGAGTCCAAAAAATCAATTTTATGATGAAAAACGATGACCCCGGACCTGTCGAACGTTCAAAAAATGGTAAATATTGATGAAATTTTAACATTTAATCTTTTGACTTTAAATGACTGTTGGATGTGAATTTTTACTTTTTCAACTAAAATAAGTGTGTTTAAATCATTTCTGTGCCTGAAATTGGCCAAAATTGAAGCTTTTGAGTAAGCGAAAACTCTGTAAAAATGGCAATTTTGGTCACTGTGAGGGTTTAAAAAGTGGTTATTCAACATGAGGCCCGATCCAAATGACATTTTGAATCATTTTTGGTAGAGTTCAAAAAATCAATTTTATGATGAAAAACGATGACCCCGGACCTGTCGAACGTTCAGAAAATGGTCAATATTGATGAAATTTTAACATTTAATCTTTTGACTTTAAATGACTGTTGGATGTGAATTATTACTTTTTCAACTAAAAGAATTATGTTTAAAGTCATTTCTGTGCCTGAAATTGGCCAAAATTGAAGCTTTTGAGTAAGCGAAAACTCTGTAAAAATGGCAATTTTGGTCACTGTGAGGGTTTAAAAAGTGGTTATTCAACATGAGGCCCGATCCAAATGACATTTTGAATCATTTTTGGTAGAGTCCAAAAAATCAATTTTATGATGAAAAACGATGACCCCGGACCTGTCGAACGTTCAAAAAAGTGGTCAATATTGATGCAATTTTAACATTTAATCTTTTGACTTTAAATGACTGTTGGATGTGAATTATTACTTTTTCAACTAAAATAAGTGTGTTTAAAGTAATTTCTGTGCCTGAAATTGGCCAAAATTGAAGCTTTTGAGTAAGCGAAAACTCTGTAAAAATGGCAATTTTGGTCACTGTGAGGGTTTAAAAAGTGGTTATTCAACATGAGGCCCGATCCAAATGACATTTTGAATCATTTTTGGTAGAGTCCAAAAAATCAATTTTATGATGAAAAACGATGACCCCGGACCTGTCGAACGTTCAAAAAAGTGGTCAATATTGATGAAATTTTAACATTTAATCTTTTGACGTTAAATGACTGTTGGATGTGAATTATTACTTTTTCAACTAAAATAAGTGTGTTTAAAGTCATTTCTGTGCCTGAAATTGGCCAAAATTGAAGCTTTTGAGTAAGCGAAAACTCTGTAAAAATGGCAATTTTGGTCACTGTGAGGGTTTAAAAAGTGGTTATTCAACATGAGGCCCGATCCAAATGGCATTTTGAATCATTTTTGGTAGAGTCCAAAAAATCAATTTTATGATGAAAAACGATGACCCCGGACCTGTCGAACGTTCAAAAAATGGTCAATATTAATGAAATTTTAACATTTAATCTTTTGACGGTAAATGACTGTTGGATGTGAATTATTACTTTTTCAACTAAAATAAGTGTGTTTAAAGTCATTTCTCTGCCTGAAATTGGTCAAAATTGAAGCTTTTGAGTAAGCGAAAACTCTGTAAAATGGCAATTTTGGTCACTGTAAGGGTTTAAAAAGTGGTTATTCAACATGAGGCCCGATCCAAATAACATTTTGAATCATTTTTGGTAGAGTCCAAAAAATCAATTTTATGATGTAAAACGATGACCCCGGACCTGTCGAACGTTCAAAAAATGGTCAATATTGATGAAATTTTAACATTTAATCTTTTGACTTTAAATGACTGTTCGATGTGAATAATTACTTTTTCAACTAAAATAAGTGTGTTTAAAGTCATTTCTGTGCCTGAAATTGGCCAAAATTGAAGCTTTTGAGTAAGCGAAAACTCTGTAAAAATGGCAATTTTGGTCACTGTGAGGGTTTAAAAAGTGGTTATTCAACATGAGGCCCGATCCAAATGACATTTTGAATCATTTTTGGTAGAGTCCAAAAAATCAATTTTATGATGAAAAACGATGACCCCGGACCTGTCGAACGTTCAAAAAAGTGGTCAATATTGATGCAATTTTAACATTTAATCTTTTGACTTTAAATGACTGTTGGATGTGAATTATTACTTTTTCAACTAAAATAAGTGTGTTTAAAGTAATTTCTGTGCCTGAAATTGGCCAAAATTGAAGCTTTTGAGTAAGCGAAAACTCTGTAAAAATGGCAATTTTGGTCACTGTGAGGGTTTAAAAAGTGGTTATTCAACATGAGGCCCGATCCAAATGACATTTTGAATCATTTTTGGTAGAGTCCAAAAAATCAATTTTATGATGAAAAACGATGACCCCGGACCTGTCGAACGTTCAGAAAATGGTCAAATTGATGAAATTTTAACATTTAATCTTTTGACTTTAAATGACTGTTGGATGTGAATTATTACTTTTTCAACTAAAATAAGTGTGTTTAAAGTCATTTCTGTGCCTGAAATTGGCCAAAATTGAAGCTTTTGAGTAAGCGAAAACTCTGTAAAAATGGCAATTTTGGTCACTGTGAGGGTTTAAAAAGTGGTTATTCAACATGAGGCCCGATCCAAATGACATTTTGAATCATTTTTGGTAGAGTCCAAAAAATCAATTTTATGATGAAAAACGATGACCCCGGACCTGTCGAACGTTCAAAAAAGTGGTCAATATTGATGAAATTTTAACATTTAATCTTTTGACTTTAAATGACTGTTGGATGTGAATTATTACTTTTTCAACTAAAATAAGTGTGTTTAAAGTCATTTCTGTGCCTGAAATTGGCCAAAATTGAAGCTTTTGAATAAGCGAAAACTCTGTAAAAATGGCAACTTTGGTCACTGTGATGGTTTAAAAAGTGGTTATTCAACATGAGGCCCGATCCAAATAACATTTTGAATCATTTTTGGTAGAGTCCAAAAAATCAATTTTATGATGAAAAACGATGACCCCGGACCTGTCGAACGTTCAAAAAATGGTCAATATTGATGAAATTTTAACATTTAATCTTTTGACTTTAAATGACTGTTCGATGTGAATTATTACTTTTTCAACTAAAATAAGTGTGTTTAAAGTCATTTCTGTGCCTGAAATTGGTCAAAATTGAAGCTTTTGAGTAAGCGAAAACTCTGTAAAAATGGCAATTTTGGTCACTGTGAGGGTTTAAAAAGTGGTTATTCAACATGAGGCCCGATCCAAATGACATTTTGAATCATTTTTGGTAGAGTCCAAAAAATCAATTTTATGATGAAAAACGATGACCCCGGACCTGTCGAACGTTCAGAAAATAGTCAATATTGATGAAATTTTAACATTTAATCTTTTGACTTTAAATGACTGTTGGATGTGAATTATTACTTTTTCAAATATGTTTAAAGTCATTTCTGTGCCTGAAATTGGCCAAAATTGAAGCTTTTGAGTAAGCGAAAACTCTGTAAAAATGGCAATTTTGGTCACTGTGAGGGTTTAAAAAGTGGTTATTCAACATGAGGCCCGATCCAAATGACATTTTGAATCATTTTTGGTAGAGTCCAAAAAATCAATTTTATGATGAAAAACGATGACCCCGGACCTGTCGAACGTTCAAAAAAGTGGTCAATATTGATGCAATTTTAACATTTAATCTTTTGACTTTAAATGACTGTTGGATGTGAATTATTACTTTTTCAACTAAAATAAGTGTGTTTAAAGTAATTTCTGTGCCTGAAATTGGCCAAAATTGAAGCTTTTGAGTAAGCGAAAACTCTGTAAAAATGGCAATTTTGGTCACTGTGAGGGTTTAAAAAGTGGTTATTCAACATGAGGCCCGATCCAAATGACATTTTGAATCATTTTTGGTAGAGTCCAAAAAATCAATTTTATGATGAAAAACGATGACCCCGGACCTGTCGAACGTTCAAAAAAGTGGTCAATATTGATGAAATTTTAACATTTAATCTTTTGACGTTAAATGACTGTTGGATGTGAATTATTACTTTTTCAACTAAAATAAGTGTGTTTAAAGTCATTTCTGTGCCTGAAATTGGCCAAAATTGAAGCTTTTGAGTAAGCGAAAACTCTGTAAAAATGGCAATTTTGGTCACTGTGAGGGTTTAAAAAGTGGTTATTCAACATGAGGCCCGATCCAAATGGCATTTTGAATCATTTTTGGTAGAGTCCAAAAAATCAATTTTATGATGAAAAACGATGACCCCGGACCTGTCGAACGTTCAAAAAATGGTCAATATTAATGAAATTTTAACATTTAATCTTTTGACGGTAAATGACTGTTGGATGTGAATTATTACTTTTTCAACTAAAATAAGTGTGTTTAAAGTCATTTCTCTGCCTGAAATTGGTCAAAATTGAAGCTTTTGAGTAAGCGAAAACTCTGTAAAATGGCAATTTTGGTCACTGTAAGGGTTTAAAAAGTGGTTATTCAACATGAGGCCCGATCCAAATAACATTTTGAATCATTTTTGGTAGAGTCCAAAAAATCAATTTTATGATGTAAAACGATGACCCCGGACCTGTCGAACGTTCAAAAAATGGTCAATATTGATGAAATTTTAACATTTAATCTTTTGACTTTAAATGACTGTTCGATGTGAATAATTACTTTTTCAACTAAAATAAGTGTGTTTAAAGTCATTTCTGTGCCTGAAATTGGCCAAAATTGAAGCTTTTGAGTAAGCGAAAACTCTGTAAAAATGGCAATTTTGGTCACTGTGAGGGTTTAAAAAGTGGTTATTCAACATGAGGCCCGATCCAAATGACATTTTGAATCATTTTTGGTAGAGTCCAAAAAATCAATTTTATGATGAAAAACGATGACCCCGGACCTGTCGAACGTTCAAAAAAGTGGTCAATATTGATGCAATTTTAACATTTAATCTTTTGACTTTAAATGACTGTTGGATGTGAATTATTACTTTTTCAACTAAAATAAGTGTGTTTAAAGTAATTTCTGTGCCTGAAATTGGCCAAAATTGAAGCTTTTGAGTAAGCGAAAACTCTGTAAAAATGGCAATTTTGGTCACTGTGAGGGTTTAAAAAGTGGTTATTCAACATGAGGCCCGATCCAAATGACATTTTGAATCATTTTTGGTAGAGTCCAAAAAATCAATTTTATGATGAAAAACGATGACCCCGGACCTGTCGAACGTTCAGAAAATGGTCAAATTGATGAAATTTTAACATTTAATCTTTTGACTTTAAATGACTGTTGGATGTGAATTATTACTTTTTCAACTAAAATAAGTGTGTTTAAAGTCATTTCTGTGCCTGAAATTGGCCAAAATTGAAGCTTTTGAGTAAGCGAAAACTCTGTAAAAATGGCAATTTTGGTCACTGTGAGGGTTTAAAAAGTGGTTATTCAACATGAGGCCCGATCCAAATGACATTTTAAATCATTTTTGGTAGAGTCCAAAAAATCAATTTTATGATGAAAAACGATGACCCCGGACCTGTCGAACGTTCAAAAAAGTGGTCAATATTGATGAAATTTTAACATTTAATCTTTTGACTTTAAATGACTGTTGGATGTGAATTATTACTTTTTCAACTAAAATAAGTGTGTTTAAAGTCATTTCTGTGCCTGAAATTGGCCAAAATTGAAGCTTTTGAATAAGCGAAAACTCTGTAAAAATGGCAACTTTGGTCACTGTGATGGTTTAAAAAGTGGTTATTCAACATGAGGCCCGATCCAAATAACATTTTGAATCATTTTTGGTAGAGTCCAAAAAATCAATTTTATGATGAAAAACGATGACCCCGGACCTGTCGAACGTTCAAAAAATGGTCAATATTGATGAAATTTTAACATTTAATCTTTTGACTTTAAATGACTGTTCGATGTGAATTATTACTTTTTCAACTAAAATAAGTGTGTTTAAAGTCATTTCTGTGCCTGAAATTGGTCAAAATTGAAGCTTTTGAGTAAGCGAAAACTCTGTAAAAATGGCAATTTTGGTCACTGTGAGGGTTTAAAAAGTGGTTATTCAACATGAGGCCCGATCCAAATGACATTTTGAATCATTTTTGGTAGAGTCCAAAAAATCAATTTTATGATGAAAAACGATGACCCCGGACCTGTCGAACGTTCAGAAAATAGTCAATATTGATTAAATTTTAACATTTAATCTTTTGACTTTAAATGACTGTTGGATGTGAATTATTACTTTTTCAAATATGTTTAAAGTCATTTCTGTGCCTGAAATTGGCCAAAATTGAAGCTTTTGAGTAAGCGAAAACTCTGTAAAAATGGCAATTTTGGTCACTGTGAGGGTTTAAAAAGTGGTTATTCAACATGAGGCCCGATCCAAATGACATTTTGAATCATTTTTGGTAGAGTCCAAAAAATCAATTTTATGATGAAAAACGATGACCCCGGACCTGTCGAACGTTCAGAAAATTGTCAATATTGATAAAATTTTAACATTTAATCTTTTTACTTTAAATGACTGTTAGATGTGAATTATTACTTTTTCAACTAAAATAAGTGTGTTTAAATCATTTCTGTGCCTAAAATTGGTCAAAATTGAAGCTTTTGAGTAAGCGAAAACTCTGTAAAATGGCAATTTTGGTCACTGAGAGGGTTTAAAAAGTGGTTATTCAACATGAGGCCCGATCCAAATGACATTTTGAATCATTTTTGGTAGAGTCCAAAAAATCAATTTTATGATGAAAAACGATGACCCCGGACCTGTCGAACATTCAAAAAATTGTCAATATTGATGAAATGTTAACATTTAATCTTTTGACGGTAAATGACTGTTGGATGTGAATTGTTACTTTTTCAACTAAAATAAGTGTGTTTAAAGTCATGTCTCTGACTGAAATTGGTCAAAATTGAAGCTTTTGAGTAAGCGAAAACTCTGTAAAATGGCAATTTTGGTCACTGTAAGGGTTTAAAAAGTGGTTATTCAACATGAGGCCCGATCCAAATGACATTTTGAATAATTTTTGGTAGAGTCCAAAAAATCAATTTTATGATGAAAAACGATGACCCCGGACCTGTCGAACGTTCAGAAAATGGTCAAATTGATGAAATTTTAACATTTATTCTTTTGACTTTAAATGACTGTTGGATGTGAATTATTACTTTTTCAACTAAAATAAGTGTGTTTAAAGTCATTTCTGTGCCTGAAATTGGCCAAAATTGAAGCTTTTGAGTAAGCGAAAACTCTGTAAAAATGGCAATTTTGGTCACTGTAAGGGTTTAGAAAGTGGTTATTCAACATGAGGCCCGATCCAAATAACATTTTGAATCATTTTTGGTAGAGTCCAAAAAATCAATTTTATGATGAAAAACGATGACCCCGGACCTGTCGAACGTTCAGAAAATGGTCAAATTGATGAAATTTTAACATTTAATCTTTTGACTTTAAATGACTGTTGGATGTGAATTATTACTTTTTCAACTAAAATAAGTGTGTTTAAAGTCATTTCTGTGCCTGAAATTGGCCAAATTGAAGCTTTTGAGTAAGCGAAAACTCTGTACAAATGGCAATTTTGGTCACTGTGAGGGTTTAAAAAGTGGTTATTCAACATGAGGCCCGATCCAAATGACATTTTGAATCATTTTTGGTAGAGTCCAAAAAATCAATTTTATGATGAAAAACGATGACCCCGGACCTGTCGAACGTTCAAAAAAGTGGTCAATATTGATGAAATTTTAACATTTAATCTTTTGACTTTAAATGACTGTTGGATGTGAATTATTACTTTTTCAACTAAAATAAGTGTGTTTAAAGTCATTTCTGTGCCTGAAATTGGCCAAAATTGAAGCTTTTGAATAAGCGAAAACTCTGTAAAAATGGCAACTTTGGTCACTGTGATGGTTTAAAAAGTGGTTATTCAACATGAGGCCCGATCCAAATAACATTTTGAATCATTTTTGGTAGAGTCCAAAAAATCAATTTTATGATGAAAAACGATGACCCCGGACCTGTCGAACGTTCAAAAAATGGTCAATATTGATGAAATTTTAACATTTAATCTTTTGACTTTAAATGACTGTTCGATGTGAATTATTACTTTTTCAACTAAAATAAGTGTGTTTAAAGTCATTTCTGTGCCTGAAATTGGTCAAAATTGAAGCTTTTGAGTAAGCGAAAACTCTGTAAAAATGGCAATTTTGGTCACTGTGAGGGTTTAAAAAGTGGTTATTCAACATGAGGCCCGATCCAAATGACATTTTGAATCATTTTTGGTAGAGTCCAAAAAATCAATTTTATGATGAAAAACGATGACCCCGGACCTGTCGAACGTTCAGAAAATAGTCAATATTGATGAAATTTTAACATTTAATCTTTTGACTTTAAATGACTGTTGGATGTGAATTATTACTTTTTCAAATATGTTTAAAGTCATTTCTGTGCCTGAAATTGGCCAAAATTGAAGCTTTTGAGTAAGCGAAAACTCTGTAAAAATGGCAATTTTGGTCACTGTGAGGGTTTAAAAAGTGGTTATTCAACATGAGGCCCGATCCAAATGACATTTTGAATCATTTTTGGTAGAGTCCAAAAAATCAATTTTATGATGAAAAACGATGACCCCGGACCTGTCGAACGTTCAGAAAATTGTCAATATTGATAAAATTTTAACATTTAATCTTTTTACTTTAAATGACTGTTAGATGTGAATTATTACTTTTTCAACTAAAATAAGTGTGTTTAAATCATTTCTGTGCCTAAAATTGGTCAAAATTGAAGCTTTTGAGTAAGCGAAAACTCTGTAAAATGGCAATTTTGGTCACTGAGAGGGTTTAAAAAGTGGTTATTCAACATGAGGCCCGATCCAAATGACATTTTGAATCATTTTTGGTAGAGTCCAAAAAATCAATTTTATGATGAAAAACGATGACCCCGGACCTGTCGAACGTTCAGAAAATGGTCAAATTGATGAAATTTTAACATTTAATCTTTTGACTTTAAATGACTGTTGGATGTGAATTATTACTTTTTCAACTAAAATAAGTGTGTTTAAAGTCATTTCTGTGCCTGAAATTGGCCAAAATTGAAGCTTTTGAGTAAGCGAAAACTCTGTAAAAATGGCAATTTTGGTCACTGTGAGGGTTTAAAAAGTGGTTATTCAACATGAGGCCCGATCCAAATGACATTTTGAATCATTTTTGGTAGAGTCCAAAAAATCAATTTTATGATGAAAAACGATGACCCCGGACCTGTCGAACGTTCAAAAAAGTGGTCAATATTGATGAAATTTTAACATTTAATCTTTTGACTTTAAATGACTGTTGGATGTGAATTATTACTTTTTCAACTAAAATAAGTGTGTTTAAAGTCATTTCTGTGCCTGAAATTGGCCAAAATTGAAGCTTTTGAATAAGCGAAAACTCTGTAAAAATGGCAACTTTGGTCACTGTGATGGTTTAAAAAGTGGTTATTCAACATGAGGCCCGATCCAAATAACATTTTGAATCATTTTTGGTAGAGTCCAAAAAATCAATTTTATGATGAAAAACGATGACCCCGGACCTGTCGAACGTTCAAAAAATGGTCAATATTGATGAAATTTTAACATTTAATCTTTTGACTTTAAATGACTGTTCGATGTGAATTATTACTTTTTCAACTAAAATAAGTGTGTTTAAAGTCATTTCTGTGCCTGAAATTGGTCAAAATTGAAGCTTTTGAGTAAGCGAAAACTCTGTAAAAATGGCAATTTTGGTCACTGTGAGGGTTTAAAAAGTGGTTATTCAACATGAGGCCCGATCCAAATGACATTTTGAATCATTTTTGGTAGAGTCCAAAAAATCAATTTTATGATGAAAAACGATGACCCCGGACCTGTCGAACGTTCAGAAAATAGTCAATATTGATGAAATTTTAACATTTAATCTTTTGACTTTAAATGACTGTTGGATGTGAATTATTACTTTTTCAAATATGTTTAAAGTCATTTCTGTGCCTGAAATTGGCCAAAATTGAAGCTTTTGAGTAAGCGAAAACTCTGTAAAAATGGCAATTTTGGTCACTGTGAGGGTTTAAAAAGTGGTTATTCAACATGAGGCCCGATCCAAATGACATTTTGAATCATTTTTGGTAGAGTCCAAAAAATCAATTTTATGATGAAAAACGATGACCCCGGACCTGTCGAACGTTCAGAAAATTGTCAATATTGATAAAATTTTAACATTTAATCTTTTTACTTTAAATGACTGTTAGATGTGAATTATTACTTTTTCAACTAAAATAAGTGTGTTTAAATCATTTCTGTGCCTAAAATTGGTCAAAATTGAAGCTTTTGAGTAAGCGAAAACTCTGTAAAATGGCAATTTTGGTCACTGAGAGGGTTTAAAAAGTGGTTATTCAACATGAGGCCCGATCCAAATGACATTTTGAATCATTTTTGGTAGAGTCCAAAAAATCAATTTTATGATGAAAAACGATGACCCCGGACCTGTCGAACATTCAAAAAATTGTCAATATTGATGAAATGTTAACATTTAATCTTTTGACGGTAAATGACTGTTGGATGTGAATTGTTACTTTTTCAACTAAAATAAGTGTGTTTAAAGTCATGTCTCTGACTGAAATTGGTCAAAATTGAAGCTTTTGAGTAAGCGAAAACTCTGTAAAATGGCAATTTTGGTCACTGTAAGGGTTTAAAAAGTGGTTATTCAACATGAGGCCCGATCCAAATGACATTTTGAATAATTTTTGGTAGAGTCCAAAAAATCAATTTTATGATGAAAAACGATGACCCCGGACCTGTCGAACGTTCAGAAAATGGTCAAATTGATGAAATTTTAACATTTATTCTTTTGACTTTAAATGACTGTTGGATGTGAATTATTACTTTTTCAACTAAAATAAGTGTGTTTAAAGTCATTTCTGTGCCTGAAATTGGCCAAAATTGAAGCTTTTGAGTAAGCGAAAACTCTGTAAAAATGGCAATTTTGGTCACTGTAAGGGTTTAAAAAGTGGTTATTCAACATGAGGCCCGATCCAAATAACATTTTGAATCATTTTTGGTAGAGTCCAAAAAATCAATTTTATGATGAAAAACGATGACCCCGGACCTGTCGAACGTTCAGAAAATGGTCAAATTGATGAAATTTTAACATTTAATCTTTTGACTTTAAATGACTGTTGGATGTGAATTATTACTTTTTCAACTAAAATAAGTGTGTTTAAAGTCATTTCTGTGCCTGAAATTGGCCAAAATTGAAGCTTTTGAGTAAGCGAAAACTCTGTAAAAATGGCAATTTTGGTCACTGTGAGGGTTTAAAAAGTGGTTATTCAACATGAGGCCCGATCCAAATGACATTTTGAATCATTTTTGGTAGAGTCCAAAAAATCAATTTTATGATGAAAAACGATGACCCCGGACCTGTCGAACGTTCAAAAAAGTGGTCAATATTGATGAAATTTTAACATTTAATCTTTTGACTTTAAATGACTGTTGGATGTGAATTATTACTTTTTCAACTAAAATAAGTGTGTTTAAAGTCATTTCTGTGCCTGAAATTGGCCAAAATTGAAGCTTTTGAATAAGCGAAAACTCTGTAAAAATGGCAACTTTGGTCACTGTGATGGTTTAAAAAGTGGTTATTCAACATGAGGCCCGATCCAAATAACATTTTGAATCATTTTTGGTAGAGTCCAAAAAATCAATTTTATGATGAAAAACGATGACCCCGGACCTGTCGAACGTTCAAAAAATGGTCAATATTGATGAAATTTTAACATTTAATCTTTTGACTTTAAATGACTGTTCGATGTGAATTATTACTTTTTCAACTAAAATAAGTGTGTTTAAAGTCATTTCTGTGCCTGAAATTGGTCAAAATTGAAGCTTTTGAGTAAGCGAAAACTCTGTAAAAATGGCAATTTTGGTCACTGTGAGGGTTTAAAAAGTGGTTATTCAACATGAGGCCCGATCCAAATGACATTTTGAATCATTTTTGGTAGAGTCCAAAAAATCAATTTTATGATGAAAAACGATGACCCCGGACCTGTCGAACGTTCAGAAAATAGTCAATATTGATGAAATTTTAACATTTAATCTTTTGACTTTAAATGACTGTTGGATGTGAATTATTACTTTTTCAAATATGTTTAAAGTCATTTCTGTGCCTGAAATTGGCCAAAATTGAAGCTTTTGAGTAAGCGAAAACTCTGTAAAAATGGCAATTTTGGTCACTGTGAGGGTTTAAAAAGTGGTTATTCAACATGAGGCCCGATCCAAATGACATTTTGAATCATTTTTGGTAGAGTCCAAAAAATCAATTTTATGATGAAAAACGATGACCCCGGACCTGTCGAACGTTCAGAAAATTGTCAATATTGATAAAATTTTAACATTTAATCTTTTTACTTTAAATGACTGTTAGATGTGAATTATTACTTTTTCAACTAAAATAAGTGTGTTTAAATCATTTCTGTGCCTAAAATTGGTCAAAATTGAAGCTTTTGAGTAAGCGAAAACTCTGTAAAATGGCAATTTTGGTCACTGAGAGGGTTTAAAAAGTGGTTATTCAACATGAGGCCCGATCCAAATGACATTTTGAATCATTTTTGGTAGAGTCCAAAAAATCAATTTTATGATGAAAAACGATGACCCCGGACCTGTCGAACATTCAAAAAATTGTCAATATTGATGAAATGTTAACATTTAATCTTTTGACGGTAAATGACTGTTGGATGTGAATTGTTACTTTTTCAACTAAAATAAGTGTGTTTAAAGTCATGTCTCTGACTGAAATTGGTCAAAATTGAAGCTTTTGAGTAAGCGAAAACTCTGTAAAATGGCAATTTTGGTCACTGTAAGGGTTTAAAAAGTGGTTATTCAACATGAGGCCCGATCCAAATGACATTTTGAATAATTTTTGGTAGAGTCCAAAAAATCAATTTTATGATGAAAAACGATGACCCCGGACCTGTCGAACGTTCAGAAAATGGTCAAATTGATGAAATTTTAACATTTATTCTTTTGACTTTAAATGACTGTTGGATGTGAATTATTACTTTTTCAACTAAAATAAGTGTGTTTAAAGTCATTTCTGTGCCTGAAATTGGCCAAAATTGAAGCTTTTGAGTAAGCGAAAACTCTGTAAAAATGGCAATTTTGGTCACTGTGAGGGTTTAAAAAGTGGTTATTCAACATGAGGCCCGATCCAAATGACATTTTGAATAATTTTTGGTAGAGTCCAAAAAATCAATTTTATGATGAAAAACAATGACCCCGGACCAGTCGAACGTTCAAAAAAGTGGTCAATATTGATGAAATTTTAACATTTAATCTTTTGACTTTAAATGACTGTTGGATGTGAATTATTACTTTTTCAACTAAAATAAGTGTGTTTAAATCATTTCTGTGCCTGAAATTGGTCAAAATTGAAGCTTTTGAGTAAGCGAAAACTCTGTAAAATGGCAATTTTGGTCACTGTAAGGGTTTAAAAAGTGGTTATTCAACATGAGGCCCGATCCAAATAACATTTTGAATCATTTTTGGTAGAGTCCAAAAAATCAATTTTATGATGAAAAACGATGACCCCGGACCTGTCGAACGTTCAAAAAATGGTCAATATTGATGAAATTTTAACATTTAATCTTTTGACTTTAAATGACTGTTCGATGTGAATAATTACTTTTTCAACTAAAATAAGTGTGTTTAAAGTCATTTCTGTGCCTGAAATTGGCCAAAATTGAAGCTTTTGAGTAAGCGAAAACTCTGTAAAAATGGCAATTTTGGTCACTGTGAGGGTTTAAAAAGTGGTTATTCAACATGAGGCCCGATCCAAATGACATTTTGAATCATTTTTGGTAGAGTCCAAAAAATCAATTTTATGATGAAAAACGATGACCCCGGACCTGTCGAACGTTCAGAAAATAGTCAATATTGATGAAATTTTAACATTTAATCTTTTGACTTTAAATGACTGTTGGATGTGAATTATTACTTTTTCAAATATGTTTAAAGTCATTTCTGTGCCTGAAATTGGCCAAAATTGAAGCTTTTGAGTAAGCGAAAACTCTGTAAAAATGGCAATTTTGGTCACTGTGAGGGTTTAAAAAGTGGTTATTCAACATGAGGCCCGATCCAAATGACATTTTGAATCATTTTTGGTAGAGTCCAAAAAATCAATTTTATGATGAAAAACGATGACCCCGGACCTGTCGAACGTTCAGAAAATTGTCAATATTGATAAAATTTTAACATTTAATCTTTTTACTTTAAATGACTGTTAGATGTGAATTATTACTTTTTCAACTAAAATAAGTGTGTTTAAATCATTTCTGTGCCTAAAATTGGTCAAAATTGAAGCTTTTGAGTAAGCGAAAACTCTGTAAAATGGCAATTTTGGTCACTGAGAGGGTTTAAAAAGTGGTTATTCAACATGAGGCCCGATCCAAATGACATTTTGAATCATTTTTGGTAGAGTCCAAAAAATCAATTTTATGATGAAAAACGATGACCCCGGACCTGTCGAACATTCAAAAAATTGTCAATATTGATGAAATGTTAACATTTAATCTTTTGACGGTAAATGACTGTTGGATGTGAATTGTTACTTTTTCAACTAAAATAAGTGTGTTTAAAGTCATGTCTCTGACTGAAATTGGTCAAAATTGAAGCTTTTGAGTAAGCGAAAACTCTGTAAAATGGCAATTTTGGTCACTGTAAGGGTTTAAAAAGTGGTTATTCAACATGAGGCCCGATCCAAATGACATTTTGAATAATTTTTGGTAGAGTCCAAAAAATCAATTTTATGATGAAAAACGATGACCCCGGACCTGTCGAACGTTCAGAAAATGGTCAAATTGATGAAATTTTAACATTTATTCTTTTGACTTTAAATGACTGTTGGATGTGAATTATTACTTTTTCAACTAAAATAAGTGTGTTTAAAGTCATTTCTGTGCCTGAAATTGGCCAAAATTGAAGCTTTTGAGTAAGCGAAAACTCTGTAAAAATGGCAATTTTGGTCACTGTGAGGGTTTAAAAAGTGGTTATTCAACATGAGGCCCGATCCAAATGACATTTTGAATAATTTTTGGTAGAGTCCAAAAAATCAATTTTATGATGAAAAACAATGACCCCGGACCAGTCGAACGTTCAAAAAAGTGGTCAATATTGATGAAATTTTAACATTTAATCTTTTGACTTTAAATGACTGTTGGATGTGAATTATTACTTTTTCAACTAAAATAAGTGTGTTTAAATCATTTCTGTGCCTGAAATTGGTCAAAATTGAAGCTTTTGAGTAAGCGAAAACTCTGTAAAATGGCAATTTTGGTCACTGTAAGGGTTTAAAAAGTGGTTATTCAACATGAGGCCCGATCCAAATAACATTTTGAATCATTTTTGGTAGAGTCCAAAAAATCAATTTTATGATGAAAAACGATGACCCCGGACCTGTCGAACGTTCAAAAAATGGTCAATATTGATGAAATTTTAACATTTAATCTTTTGACTTTAAATGACTGTTGGATGTGAATTATTACATTTTCAACTAAAATAAATGTGTTTAAAGTCATTTCTGTGCCTGAAATTGGTCAAAATTGAAGCTTTTGAGTAAGCGAAAACTCTGTAAAAATGGCAATTTTGGTCACTGTGAGGGTTTAAAAAGTGGTTATTCAACATGAGGCCCGATCCAAATGACATTTTGAATCATTTTTGGTAGAGTCCAAAAAATCAATTTTATGATGAAAAACGATGGCCCCGGACCTGTCGAACGTTCAGAAAATGGTCAATATTGATGAAATTTTAACATTTAATCTTTTGACTTTAAATGACTGTTGGATGTGAATTATTACTTTTTCAACTAAAATAAGTGTGTTTAAAGTCATTTCTGTGCCTGAAATTGGTCAAAATTGAAGCTTTTGAGTAAGCGAAAACTCTGTAAAAATGGCAAATTTAGTCACTGTGAGGGTTTAAAAAGTGGTTATTCAACATGAGGCCCGATCCAAATGACATTTTGAATCATTTTTGGTAGAGTCCAAAAAATCAATTTTATGATGAAAAACGATGACCCCGGACCTGTCGAACGTTCAGAAAATGGTCAATATTGATAAAATTTTAACATTTAATCTTTTTACTTTAAATGACTGTTAGATGTGAATTATTACTTTTTCAACTAAAATAAGTGTGTTTAAATCATTTCTGTGCCTGAAACTGGTCAAAATTGAAGCTTTTGAGTAAGCAAAAACTCTGTAAAATGGCAATTTTGGTCACTGTAAGGGTTTAAAAAGTGGTTATTCAACATGAGGCCTGATCCAAATGAAATTTTGAATCATTTTTGGTAGAGTCCAAAAAATCAATTTTATGATGAAAAACGATGACCCCGGACCTGTCGAACGTTCAAAAAATGGTAAATATTGATGAAATTTTAACATTTAATCTTTTGACTTTAAATGACTGTTGGATGTGAATTTTTACTTTTTCAACTAAAATAAGTGTGTTTAAATCATTTCTGTGCCTGAAATTGGTCAAAATTGAAGCTTTTGAGTAAGCAAAAACTCTGTAAAAATGGCAATTTTGGTCACTGTGAGGGTTTAAAAAGTGGTTATTCAACATGAGGCCCGATCCAAATGACATTTTGAATCATTTTTGGTAGAGTTCAAAAAATCAATTTTATGATGAAAAACGATGACCCCGGACCTGTCGAACGTTCAGAAAATGGTCAATATTGATGAAATTTTAACATTTAATCTTTTGACTTTAAATGACTGTTGGATGTGAAGTATTACTTTTTCAACTAAAATAAGTATGTTTAAAGTCATTTCTGTGCCTGAAATTGGCCAAAATTGAAGCTTTTGAGTAAGCGAAAACTCTGTAAAAATGGCAATTTTGGTCACTGTGAGGGTTTAAAAAGTGGTTATTCAACATGAGGCCCGATCCAAATGACATTTTGAATCATTTTTGGTAGAGTCCAAAAAATCAATTTTATGATGAAAAACGATGACCCCGGACCTGTCGAACGTTCAAAAAAGTGGTCAATATTGATGAAATTTTAACATTTAATCTTTTGACGTTAAATGACTGTTGGATGTGAATTATTACTTTTTCAACTAAAATAAGTGTGTTTAAAGTCATTTCTGTGCCTGAAATTGGCCAAAATTGAAGCTTTTGAGTAAGCGAAAACTCTGTAAAAATGGCAATTTTGGTCACTGTGAGGGTTTAAAAAGTGGTTATTCAACATGAGGCCCGATCCAAATGGCATTTTGAATCATTTTTGGTAGAGTCCAAAAAATCAATTTTATGATGAAAAACGATGACCCCGGACCTGTCGAACGTTCAAAAAATGGTCAATATTAATGAAATTTTAACATTTAATCTTTTGACGGTAAATGACTGTTGGATGTGAATTATTACTTTTTCAACTAAAATAAGTGTGTTTAAAGTCATTTCTCTGCCTGAAATTGGTCAAAATTGAAGCTTTTGAGTAAGCGAAAACTCTGTAAAATGGCAATTTTGGTCACTGTAAGGGTTTAAAAAGTGGTTATTCAACATGAGGCCCGATCCAAATAACATTTTGAATCATTTTTGGTAGAGTCCAAAAAATCAATTTTATGATGTAAAACGATGACCCCGGACCTGTCGAACGTTCAAAAAATGGTCAATATTGATGAAATTTTAACATTTAATCTTTTGACTTTAAATGACTGTTCGATGTGAATAATTACTTTTTCAACTAAAATAAGTGTGTTTAAAGTCATTTCTGTGCCTGAAATTGGCCAAAATTGAAGCTTTTGAGTAAGCGAAAACTCTGTAAAAATGGCAATTTTGGTCACTGTGAGGGTTTAAAAAGTGGTTATTCAACATGAGGCCCGATCCAAATGACATTTTGAATCATTTTTGGTAGAGTCCAAAAAATCTATTTTATGATGAAAAACGATGACCCCGGACCTGTCGAACGTTCAAAAAAGTGGTCAATATTGATGCAATTTTAACATTTAATCTTTTGACTTTAAATGACTGTTGGATGTGAATTATTACTTTTTCAACTAAAATAAGTGTGTTTAAAGTAATTTCTGTGCCTGAAATTGGCCAAAATTGAAGCTTTTGAGTAAGCGAAAACTCTGTAAAAATGGCAATTTTGGTCACTGTGAGGGTTTAAAAAGTGGTTATTCAACATGAGGCCCGATCCAAATGACATTTTGAATCATTTTTGGTAGAGTCCAAAAAATCAATTTTATGATGAAAAACGATGACCCCGGACCTGTCGAACATTCAAAAAATGGTCAATATTGATGAAATTTTAACATTTAATCTTTTGACGGTAAATGACTGTTGGATGTGAATTGTTACTTTTTCAACTAAAATAAGTGTGTTTAAAGTCATGTCTGACTGAAATTGGTCAAAATTGAAGCTTTTGAGTAAGCGAAAACTCTGTAAAATGGCAATTTTGGTCACTGTAAGGGTTTAAAAAGTGGTTATTCAACATGAGGCCCGATCCAAATGACATTTTGAATAATTTTTGGTAGAGTCCAAAAAATCAATTTTATGATGAAAAACGATGACCCCGGACCTGTCGAACGTTCAGAAAATGGTCAAATTGATGAAATTTTAACATTTAATCTTTTGACTTTAAATGACTGTTGGATGTGAATTATTACTTTTTCAACTAAAATAAGTGTGTTTAAAGTTATTTCTGTGCCTGAAATTGGCCAAAATTGAAGCTTTTGAGTAAGCGAAAACTCTGTAAAAATGGCAATTTTGGTTACTGTGAGGGTTTAAAAAGTGGTTATTCAACATGAGGCCCGATCCAAATGACATTTTGAATAATTTTTGGTAGAGTCCAAAAAATCAATTTTATGATGAAAAACAATGACCCCGGACCAGTCGAACGTTCAAAAAAGTGGTCAATATTGATGAAATTTTAACATTTAATCTTTTGACTTTAAATGACTGTTGGATGTGAATTATTACTTTTTCAACTAAAATAAGTGTGTTTAAATCATTTCTGTGCCTGAAATTGGTCAAAATTGAAGCTTTTGAGTAAGCGAAAACTCTGTAAAATGGCAATTTTGGTCACTGTAAGGGTTTAAAAAGTGGTTATTCAACATGAGGCCCGATCCAAATAACATTTTGAATCATTTTTGGTAGAGTCCAAAAAATCAATTTTATGATGAAAAACGATGACCCCGGACCTGTCGAACGTTCAAAAAATGGTCAATATTGATGAAATTTTAACATTTAATCTTTTGACTTTAAATGACTGTTGGATGTGAATTATTACATTTTCAACTAAAATAAATGTGTTTAAAGTCATTTCTGTGCCTGAAATTGGTCAAAATTGAAGCTTTTGAGTAAGCGAAAACTCTGTAAAAATGGCAATTTTGGTCACTGTGAGGGTTTAAAAAGTGGTTATTCAACATGAGGCCCGATCCAAATGACATTTTGAATCATTTTTGGTAGAGTCCAAAAAATCAATTTTATGATGAAAAACGATGGCCCCGGACCTGTCGAACGTTCAGAAAATGGTCAATATTGATGAAATTTTAACATTTAATCTTTTGACTTTAAATGACTGTTGGATGTGAATTATTACTTTTTCAACTAAAATAAGTGTGTTTAAAGTCATTTCTGTGCCTGAAATTGGTCAAAATTGAAGCTTTTGAGTAAGCGAAAACTCTGTAAAAATGGCAATTTTGGTCACTGTGAGGGTTTAAAAAGTGGTTATTCAACATGAGGCCCGATCCAAATGACATTTTGAATCATTTTTGGTAGAGTCCAAAAAATCAATTTTATGATGAAAAACGATGACCCCGGACCTGTCGAACGTTCAGAAAATGGTCAATATTGATAAAATTTTAACATTTAATCTTTTGACTTTAAATGACTGTTAGATGTGAATTATTACTTTTTCAACTAAAATAAGTGTGGTTAAATCATTTCTGTGCCTGAAACTGGTCAAAATTGAAGCTTTTGAGTAAGCAAAAACTCTGTAAAATGGCAATTTTGGTCACTGTAAGGGTTTAAAAAGTGGTTATTCAACATGAGGCCTGATCCAAATGAAATTTTGAATAATTTTTGGTAGAGTCCAAAAAATCAATTTTATGATGAAAAACGATGACCCCGGACCTGTCGAACGTTCAAAAAATGGTAAATATTGATGAAATTTTAACATTTAATCTTTTGACTTTAAATGACTGTTGGATGTGAATTTTTACTTTTTCAACTAAAATAAGTGTGTTTAAATCATTTCTGTGCCTGAAATTGGTCAAAATTGAAGCTTTTGAGTAAGCGAAAACTCTGTAAAAATGGCAATTTTGGTCACTGTGAGGGTTTAAAAAGTGGTTATTCAACATGAGGCCCGATCCAAATGACATTTTGAATCATTTTTGGTAGAGTCCAAAAAATCAATTTTATGATGAAAAACGATGACCCCGGACCTGTCGAACATTCAAAAAATTGTCAATATTGATGAAATTTTAACATTTAATCTTTTGACGGTAAATGACTGTTGGATGTGAATTGTTACTTTTTCAACTAAAATAAGTGTGTTTAAAGTCATGTCTGACTGAAATTGGTCAAAATTGAAGCTTTTGAGTAAGCGAAAACTCTGTAAAATGGCAATTTTGGTCACTGTAAGGGTTTAAAAAGTGGTTATTCAACATGAGGCCCGATCCAAATGACATTTTGAATAATTTTTGGTAGAGTCCAAAAAATCAATTTTATGATGAAAAACGATGACCCCGGACCTGTCGAACGTTCAGAAAATGGTCAAATTGATGAAATTTTAACATTTAATCTTTTGACTTTAAATGACTGTTGGATGTGAATTATTACTTTTTCAACTAAAATAAGTGTGTTTAAAGTTATTTCTGTGCCTGAAATTGGCCAAAATTGAAGCTTTTGAGTAAGCGAAAACTCTGTAAAAATGGCAATTTTGGTTACTGTGAGGGTTTAAAAAGTGGTTATTCAACATGAGGCCCGATCCAAATGACATTTTGAATAATTTTTGGTAGAGTCCAAAAAATCAATTTTATGATGAAAAACAATGACCCCGGACCAGTCGAACGTTCAAAAAAGTGGTCAATATTGATGAAATTTTAACATTTAATCTTTTGACTTTAAATGACTGTTGGATGTGAATTATTACTTTTTCAACTAAAATAAGTGTGTTTAAAGTCATTTCTGTGCCTGAAATTGGTCAAAATTGAAGCTTTTGAGTAAGCGAAAACTCTGTAAAAATGGCAAATTTAGTCACTGTGAGGGTTTAAAAAGTGGTTATTCAACATGAGGCCCGATCCAAATGACATTTTGAATCATTTTTGGTAGAGTCCAAAAAATCAATTTTATGATGAAAAACGATGACCCCGGACCTGTCGAACGTTCAGAAAATTGTCAATATTGATAAAATTTTAACATTTAATCTTTTTACTTTAAATGACTGTTAGATGTGAATTATTACTTTTTCAACTAAAATAAGTGTGTTTAAAGTCATTTCTGTGCCTGAAATTGGCCAAAATTGAAGCTTTTGAGTAAGCGAAAACTCTGTAAAAATGGCAATTTTGGTCACTGTGAGGGTTTAAAAAGTGGTTATTCAACATGAGGCCCGATCCAAATGGCATTTTGAATCATTTTTGGTAGAGTCCAAAAAATCAATTTTATGATGAAAAACGATGACCCCGGACCTGTCGAACGTTCAAAAAATGGTCAATATTAATGAAATTTTAACATTTAATCTTTTGACGGTAAATGACTGTTGGATGTGAATTATTACTTTTTCAACTAAAATAAGTGTGTTTAAAGTCATTTCTCTGCCTGAAATTGGTCAAAATTGAAGCTTTTGAGTAAGCGAAAACTCTGTAAAATGGCAATTTTGGTCACTGTAAGGGTTTAAAAAGTGGTTATTCAACATGAGGCCCGATCCAAATAACATTTTGAATCATTTTTGGTAGAGTCCAAAAAATCAATTTTATGATGTAAAACGATGACCCCGGACCTGTCGAACGTTCAAAAAATGGTCAATATTGATGAAATTTTAACATTTAATCTTTTGACTTTAAATGACTGTTCGATGTGAATAATTACTTTTTCAACTAAAATAAGTGTGTTTAAAGTCATTTCTGTGCCTGAAATTGGCCAAAATTGAAGCTTTTGAGTAAGCGAAAACTCTGTAAAAATGGCAATTTTGGTCACTGTGAGGGTTTAAAAAGTGGTTATTCAACATGAGGCCCGATCCAAATGACATTTTGAATCATTTTTGGTAGAGTCCAAAAAATCAATTTTATGATGAAAAACGATGACCCCGGACCTGTCGAACGTTCAAAAAAGTGGTCAATATTGATGCAATTTTAACATTTAATCTTTTGACTTTAAATGACTGTTGGATGTGAATTATTACTTTTTCAACTAAAATAAGTGTGTTTAAAGTAATTTCTGTGCCTGAAATTGGCCAAAATTGAAGCTTTTGAGTAAGCGAAAACTCTGTAAAAATGGCAATTTTGGTCACTGTGAGGGTTTAAAAAGTGGTTATTCAACATGAGGCCCGATCCAAATGACATTTTGAATCATTTTTGGTAGAGTCCAAAAAATCAATTTTATGATGAAAAACGATGACCCCGGACCTGTCGAACATTCAAAAAATGGTCAATATTGATGAAATTTTAACATTTAATCTTTTGACGGTAAATGACTGTTGGATGTGAATTGTTACTTTTTCAACTAAAATAAGTGTGTTTAAAGTCATGTCTGACTGAAATTGGTCAAAATTGAAGCTTTTGAGTAAGCGAAAACTCTGTAAAATGGCAATTTTGGTCACTGTAAGGGTTTAAAAAGTGGTTATTCAACATGAGGCCCGATCCAAATGACATTTTGAATAATTTTTGGTAGAGTCCAAAAAATCAATTTTATGATGAAAAACGATGACCCCGGACCTGTCGAACGTTCAGAAAATGGTCAAATTGATGAAATTTTAACATTTAATCTTTTGACTTTAAATGACTGTTGGATGTGAATTATTACTTTTTCAACTAAAATAAGTGTGTTTAAAGTTATTTCTGTGCCTGAAATTGGCCAAAATTGAAGCTTTTGAGTAAGCGAAAACTCTGTAAAAATGGCAATTTTGGTTACTGTGAGGGTTTAAAAAGTGGTTATTCAACATGAGGCCCGATCCAAATGACATTTTGAATAATTTTTGGTAGAGTCCAAAAAATCAATTTTATGATGAAAAACAATGACCCCGGACCAGTCGAACGTTCAAAAAAGTGGTCAATATTGATGAAATTTTAACATTTAATCTTTTGACTTTAAATGACTGTTGGATGTGAATTATTACTTTTTCAACTAAAATAAGTGTGTTTAAATCATTTCTGTGCCTGAAATTGGTCAAAATTGAAGCTTTTGAGTAAGCGAAAACTCTGTAAAATGGCAATTTTGGTCACTGTAAGGGTTTAAAAAGTGGTTATTCAACATGAGGCCCGATCCAAATAACATTTTGAATCATTTTTGGTAGAGTCCAAAAAATCAATTTTATGATGAAAAACGATGACCCCGGACCTGTCGAACGTTCAAAAAATGGTCAATATTGATGAAATTTTAACATTTAATCTTTTGACTTTAAATGACTGTTGGATGTGAATTATTACATTTTCAACTAAAATAAATGTGTTTAAAGTCATTTCTGTGCCTGAAATTGGTCAAAATTGAAGCTTTTGAGTAAGCGAAAACTCTGTAAAAATGGCAATTTTGGTCACTGTGAGGGTTTAAAAAGTGGTTATTCAACATGAGGCCCGATCCAAATGACATTTTGAATCATTTTTGGTAGAGTCCAAAAAATCAATTTTATGATGAAAAACGATGGCCCCGGACCTGTCGAACGTTCAGAAAATGGTCAATATTGATGAAATTTTAACATTTAATCTTTTGACTTTAAATGACTGTTGGATGTGAATTATTACTTTTTCAACTAAAATAAGTGTGTTTAAAATCATTTCTGTGCCTGAAATTGGTCAAAATTGAAGCTTTTGAGTAAGCGAAAACTCTGTAAAAATGGCAATTTTGGTCACTGTGAGGGTTTAAAAAGTGGTTATTCAACATGAGGCCTGATCCAAATGAAATTTTGAATAATTTTTGGTAGAGTCCAAAAAATCAATTTTATGATGAAAAACGATGACCCCGGACCTGTCGAACGTTCAAAAAATGGTAAATATTGATGAAATTTTAACATTTAATCTTTTGACTTTAAATGACTGTTGGATGTGAATTTTTACTTTTTCAACTAAAATAAGTGTGTTTAAATCATTTCTGTGCCTGAAATTGGTCAAAATTGAAGCTTTTGAGTAAGCGAAAACTCTGTAAAAATGGCAATTTTGGTCACTGTGAGGGTTTAAAAAGTGGTTATTCAACATGAGGCCCGATCCAAATGACATTTTGAATCATTTTTGGTAGAGTCCAAAAAATCAATTTTATGATGAAAAACGATGACCCCGGACCTGTCGAACATTCAAAAAATTGTCAATATTGATGAAATTTTAACATTTAATCTTTTGACGGTAAATGACTGTTGGATGTGAATTGTTACTTTTTCAACTAAAATAAGTGTGTTTAAAGTCATGTCTGACTGAAATTGGTCAAAATTGAAGCTTTTGAGTAAGCGAAAACTCTGTAAAATGGCAATTTTGGTCACTGTAAGGGTTTAAAAAGTGGTTATTCAACATGAGGCCCGATCCAAATGACATTTTGAATAATTTTTGGTAGAGTCCAAAAAATCAATTTTATGATGAAAAACGATGACCCCGGACCTGTCGAACGTTCAGAAAATGGTCAAATTGATGAAATTTTAACATTTAATCTTTTGACTTTAAATGACTGTTGGATGTGAATTATTACTTTTTCAACTAAAATAAGTGTGTTTAAAGTTATTTCTGTGCCTGAAATTGGCCAAAATTGAAGCTTTTGAGTAAGCGAAAACTCTGTAAAAATGGCAATTTTGGTTACTGTGAGGGTTTAAAAAGTGGTTATTCAACATGAGGCCCGATCCAAATGGCATTTTGAATCATTTTTGGTAGAGTCCAAAAAATCAATTTTATGATGAAAAACGATGACCCCGGACCTGTCGAACGTTCAAAAAATGGTCAATATTAATGAAATTTTAACATTTAATCTTTTGACGGTAAATGACTGTTGGATGTGAATTATTACTTTTTCAACTAAAATAAGTGTGTTTAAAGTCATTTCTCTGCCTGAAATTGGTCAAAATTGAAGCTTTTGAGTAAGCGAAAACTCTGTAAAATGGCAATTTTGGTCACTGTAAGGGTTTAAAAAGTGGTTATTCAACATGAGGCCCGATCCAAATAACATTTTGAATCATTTTTGGTAGAGTCCAAAAAATCAATTTTATGATGTAAAACGATGACCCCGGACCTGTCGAACGTTCAAAAAATGGTCAATATTGATGAAATTTTAACATTTAATCTTTTGACTTTAAATGACTGTTCGATGTGAATAATTACTTTTTCAACTAAAATAAGTGTGTTTAAAGTCATTTCTGTGCCTGAAATTGGCCAAAATTGAAGCTTTTGAGTAAGCGAAAACTCTGTAAAAATGGCAATTTTGGTCACTGTGAGGGTTTAAAAAGTGGTTATTCAACATGAGGCCCGATCCAAATGACATTTTGAATCATTTTTGGTAGAGTCCAAAAAATTAATTTTATGATGAAAAACGATGACCCCGGACCTGTCGAACGTTCAAAAAAGTGGTCAATATTGATGCAATTTTAACATTTAATCTTTTGACTTTAAATGACTGTTGGATGTGAATTATTACTTTTTCAACTAAAATAAGTGTGTTTAAAGTAATTTCTGTGCCTGAAATTGGCCAAAATTGAAGCTTTTGAGTAAGCGAAAACTCTGTAAAAATGGCAATTTTGGTCACTGTGAGGGTTTAAAAAGTGGTTATTCAACATGAGGCCCGATCCAAATGACATTTTGAATCATTTTTGGTAGAGTCCAAAAAATCAATTTTATGATGAAAAACGATGACCCCGGACCTGTCGAACATTCAAAAAATGGTCAATATTGATGAAATTTTAACATTTAATCTTTTGACGGTAAATGACTGTTGGATGTGAATTGTTACTTTTTCAACTAAAATAAGTGTGTTTAAAGTCATGTCTGACTGAAATTGGTCAAAATTGAAGCTTTTGAGTAAGCGAAAACTCTGTAAAATGGCAATTTTGGTCACTGTAAGGGTTTAAAAAGTGGTTATTCAACATGAGGCCCGATCCAAATGACATTTTGAATAATTTTTGGTAGAGTCCAAAAAATCAATTTTATGATGAAAAACGATGACCCCGGACCTGTCGAACGTTCAGAAAATGGTCAAATTGATGAAATTTTAACATTTAATCTTTTGACTTTAAATGACTGTTGGATGTGAATTATTACTTTTTCAACTGAAATAAGTGTGTTTAAAGTTATTTCTGTGCCTGAAATTGGCCAAAATTGAAGCTTTTGAGTAAGCGAAAACTCTGTAAAAATGGCAATTTTGGTTACTGTGAGGGTTTAAAAAGTGGTTATTCAACATGAGGCCCGATCCAAATGACATTTTGAATAATTTTTGGTAGAGTCCAAAAAATCAATTTTATGATGAAAAACAATGACCCCGGACCAGTCGAACGTTCAAAAAAGTGGTCAATATTGATGAAATTTTAACATTTAATCTTTTGACTTTAAATGACTGTTGGATGTGAATTATTACTTTTTCAACTAAAATAAGTGTGTTTAAATCATTTCTGTGCCTGAAATTGGTCAAAATTGAAGCTTTTGAGTAAGCGAAAACTCTGTAAAATGGCAATTTTGGTCACTGTAAGGGTTTAAAAAGTGGTTATTCAACATGAGGCCCGATCCAAATAACATTTTGAATCATTTTTGGTAGAGTCCAAAAAATCAATTTTATGATGAAAAACGATGACCCCGGACCTGTCGAACGTTCAAAAAATGGTCAATATTGATGAAATTTTAACATTTAATCTTTTGACTTTAAATGACTGTTGGATGTGAATTATTACATTTTCAACTAAAATAAATGTGTTTAAAGTCATTTCTGTGCCTGAAATTGGTCAAAATTGAAGCTTTTGAGTAAGCGAAAACTCTGTAAAAATGGCAATTTTGGTCACTGTGAGGGTTTAAAAAGTGGTTATTCAACATGAGGCCCGATCCAAATGACATTTTGAATCATTTTTGGTAGAGTCCAAAAAATCAATTTTATGATGAAAAACGATGGCCCCGGACCTGTCGAACGTTCAGAAAATGGTCAATATTGATGAAATTTTAACATTTAATCTTTTGACTTTAAATGACTGTTGGATGTGAATTATTACTTTTTCAACTAAAATAAGTGTGTTTAAAATCATTTCTGTGCCTGAAATTGGTCAAAATTGAAGCTTTTGAGTAAGCGAAAACTCTGTAAAAATGGCAATTTTGGTCACTGTGAGGGTTTAAAAAGTGGTTATTCAACATGAGGCCTGATCCAAATGAAATTTTGAATAATTTTTGGTAGAGTCCAAAAAATCAATTTTATGATGAAAAACGATGACCCCGGACCTGTCGAACGTTCAAAAAATGGTAAATATTGATGAAATTTTAACATTTAATCTTTTGACTTTAAATGACTGTTGGATGTGAATTTTTACTTTTTCAACTAAAATAAGTGTGTTTAAATCATTTCTGTGCCTGAAATTGGTCAAAATTGAAGCTTTTGAGTAAGCGAAAACTCTGTAAAAATGGCAATTTTGGTCACTGTGAGGGTTTAAAAAGTGGTTATTCAACATGAGGCCCGATCCAAATGACATTTTGAATCATTTTTGGTAGAGTCCAAAAAATCAATTTTATGATGAAAAACGATGACCCCGGACCTGTCGAACATTCAAAAAATTGTCAATATTGATGAAATTTTAACATTTAATCTTTTGACGGTAAATGACTGTTGGATGTGAATTGTTACTTTTTCAACTAAAATAAGTGTGTTTAAAGTCATGTCTGACTGAAATTGGTCAAAATTGAAGCTTTTGAGTAAGCGAAAACTCTGTAAAATGGCAATTTTGGTCACTGTAAGGGTTTAAAAAGTGGTTATTCAACATGAGGCCCGATCCAAATGACATTTTGAATAATTTTTGGTAGAGTCCAAAAAATCAATTTTATGATGAAAAACGATGACCCCGGACCTGTCGAACGTTCAGAAAATGGTCAAATTGATGAAATTTTAACATTTAATCTTTTGACTTTAAATGACTGTTGGATGTGAATTATTACTTTTTCAACTAAAATAAGTGTGTTTAAAGTTATTTCTGTGCCTGAAATTGGCCAAAATTGAAGCTTTTGAGTAAGCGAAAACTCTGTAAAAATGGCAATTTTGGTTACTGTGAGGGTTTAAAAAGTGGTTATTCAACATGAGGCCCGATCCAAATGACATTTTGAATAATTTTTGGTAGAGTCCAAAAAATCAATTTTATGATGAAAAACAATGACCCCGGACCAGTCGAACGTTCAAAAAAGTGGTCAATATTGATGAAATTTTAACATTTAATCTTTTGACTTTAAATGACTGTTGGATGTGAATTATTACTTTTTCAACTAAAATAAGTGTGTTTAAAGTCATTTCTGTGCCTGAAATTGGTCAAAATTGAAGCTTTTGAGTAAGCGAAAACTCTGTAAAAATGGCAAATTTAGTCACTGTGAGGGTTTAAAAAGTGGTTATTCAACATGAGGCCCGATCCAAATGACATTTTGAATCATTTTTGGTAGAGTCCAAAAAATCAATTTTATGATGAAAAACGATGACCCCGGACCTGTCGAACGTTCAGAAAATTGTCAATATTGATAAAATTTTAACATTTAATCTTTTTACTTTAAATGACTGTTAGATGTGAATTATTACTTTTTCAACTAAAATAAGTGTGTTTAAATCATTTCTGTGCCTAAAATTGGTCAAAATTGAAGCTTTTGAGTAAGCGAAAACTCTGTAAAATGGCAATTTTGGTCACTGAGAGGGTTTAAAAAGTGGTTATTCAACATGAGGCCCGATCCAAATGACATTTTGAATCATTTTTGGTAGAGTCCAAAAAATCAATTTTATGATGAAAAACGATGACCCCGGACCTGTCGAACATTCAAAAAATTGTCAATATTGATGAAATGTTAACATTTAATCTTTTGACGGTAAATGACTGTTGGATGTGAATTGTTACTTTTTCAACTAAAATAAGTGTGTTTAAAGTCATGTCTCTGACTGAAATTGGTCAAAATTGAAGCTTTTGAGTAAGCGAAAACTCTGTAAAATGGCAATTTTGGTCACTGTAAGGGTTTAAAAAGTGGTTATTCAACATGAGGCCCGATCCAAATGACATTTTGAATAATTTTTGGTAGAGTCCAAAAAATCAATTTTATGATGAAAAACGATGACCCCGGACCTGTCGAACGTTCAGAAAATGGTCAAATTGATGAAATTTTAACATTTATTCTTTTGACTTTAAATGACTGTTGGATGTGAATTATTACTTTTTCAACTAAAATAAGTGTGTTTAAAGTCATTTCTGTGCCTGAAATTGGCCAAAATTGAAGCTTTTGAGTAAGCGAAAACTCTGTAAAAATGGCAATTTTGGTCACTGTGAGGGTTTAAAAAGTGGTTATTCAACATGAGGCCCGATCCAAATGACATTTTGAATAATTTTTGGTAGAGTCCAAAAAATCAATTTTATGATGAAAAACAATGACCCCGGACCAGTCGAACGTTCAAAAAAGTGGTCAATATTGATGAAATTTTAACATTTAATCTTTTGACTTTAAATGACTGTTGGATGTGAATTATTACTTTTTCAACTAAAATAAGTGTGTTTAAAGTCATTTCTGTGCCTGAAATTGGTCAAAATTGAAGCTTTTGAGTAAGCGAAAACTCTGTAAAAATGGCAAATTTAGTCACTGTGAGGGTTTAAAAAGTGGTTATTCAACATGAGGCCCGATCCAAATGACATTTTGAATCATTTTTGGTAGAGTCCAAAAAATCAATTTTATGATGAAAAACGATGACCCCGGACCTGTCGAACGTTCAGAAAATGGTCAATATTGATAAAATTTTAACATTTAATCTTTTGACTTTAAATGACTGTTAGATGTGAATTATTACTTTTTCAACTAAAATAAGTGTGTTTAAATCATTTCTGTGCCTGAAACTGGTCAAAATTGAAGCTTTTGAGTAAGCAAAAACTCTGTAAAATGGCAATTTTGGTCACTGTAAGGGTTTAAAAAGTGGTTATTCAACATGAGGCCTGATCCAAATGAAATTTTGAATCATTTTTGGTAGAGTCCAAAAAATCAATTTTATGATGAAAAACGATGACCCCGGACCTGTCGAACGTTCAAAAAATGGTAAATATTGATGAAATTTTAACATTTAATCTTTTGACTTTAAATGACTGTTGGATGTGAATTTTTACTTTTTCAACTAAAATAAGTGTGTTTAAATCATTTCTGTGCCTGAAATTGGTCAAAATTGAAGCTTTTGAGTAAGCAAAAACTCTATAAAAATGGCAATTTTGGTCACTGTGAGGGTTTAAAAAGTGGTTATTCAACATGAGGCCCGATCCAAATGACATTTTGAATCATTTTTGGTAGAGTTCAAAAAATCAATTTTATGATGAAAAACGATGACCCCGGACCTGTCGAACGTTCAGAAAATGGTCAATATTGATGAAATTTTAACATTTAATCTTTTGACTTTAAATGACTGTTGGATGTGAATTATTACTTTTTCAACTAAAATAAGTATGTTTAAAGTCATTTCTGTGCCTGAAATTGGCCAAAATTGAAGCTTTTGAGTAAGCGAAAACTCTGTAAAAATGGCAATTTTGGTCACTGTGAGGGTTTAAAAAGTGGTTATTCAACATGAGGCCCGATCCAAATGGCATTTTGAATCATTTTTGGTAGAGTCCAAAAAATCAATTTTATGATGAAAAACGATGACCCCGGACCTGTCGAACGTTCAAAAAATGGTCAATATTAATGAAATTTTAACATTTAATCTTTTGACGGTAAATGACTGTTGGATGTGAATTATTACTTTTTCAACTAAAATAAGTGTGTTTAAAGTCATTTCTCTGCCTGAAATTGGTCAAAATTGAAGCTTTTGAGTAAGCGAAAACTCTGTAAAATGGCAATTTTGGTCACTGTAAGGGTTTAAAAAGTGGTTATTCAACATGAGGCCCGATCCAAATAACATTTTGAATCATTTTTGGTAGAGTCCAAAAAATCAATTTTATGATGTAAAACGATGACCCCGGACCTGTCGAACGTTCAAAAAATGGTCAATATTGATGAAATTTTAACATTTAATCTTTTGACTTTAAATGACTGTTCGATGTGAATAATTACTTTTTCAACTAAAATAAGTGTGTTTAAAGTCATTTCTGTGCCTGAAATTGGCCAAAATTGAAGCTTTTGAGTAAGCGAAAACTCTGTAAAAATGGCAATTTTGGTCACTGTGAGGGTTTAAAAAGTGGTTATTCAACATGAGGCCCGATCCAAATGACATTTTGAATCATTTTTGGTAGAGTCCAAAAAATCAATTTTATGATGAAAAACGATGACCCCGGACCTGTCGAACGTTCAAAAAAGTGGTCAATATTGATGCAATTTTAACATTTAATCTTTTGACTTTAAATGACTGTTGGATGTGAATTATTACTTTTTCAACTAAAATAAGTGTGTTTAAAGTAATTTCTGTGCCTGAAATTGGCCAAAATTGAAGCTTTTGAGTAAGCGAAAACTCTGTAAAAATGGCAATTTTGGTCACTGTGAGGGTTTAAAAAGTGGTTATTCAACATGAGGCCCGATCCAAATGACATTTTGAATCATTTTTGGTAGAGTCCAAAAAATCAATTTTATGATGAAAAACGATGACCCCGGACCTGTCGAACATTCAAAAAATTGTCAATATTGATGAAATTTTAACATTTAATCTTTTGACGGTAAATGACTGTTGGATGTGAATTGTTACTTTTTCAACTAAAATAAGTGTGTTTAAAGTCATGTCTGACTGAAATTGGTCAAAATTGAAGCTTTTGAGTAAGCGAAAACTCTGTAAAATGGCAATTTTGGTCACTGTAAGGGTTTAAAAAGTGGTTATTCAACATGAGGCCCGATCCAAATGACATTTTGAATAATTTTTGGTAGAGTCCAAAAAATCAATTTTATGATGAAAAACGATGACCCCGGACCTGTCGAACGTTCAGAAAATGGTCAAATTGATGAAATTTTAACATTTAATCTTTTGACTTTAAATGACTGTTGGATGTGAATTATTACTTTTTCAACTAAAATAAGTGTGTTTAAAGTTATTTCTGTGCCTGAAATTGGCCAAAATTGAAGCTTTTGAGTAAGCGAAAACTCTGTAAAAATGGCAATTTTGGTTACTGTGAGGGTTTAAAAAGTGGTTATTCAACATGAGGCCCGATCCAAATGACATTTTGAATAATTTTTGGTAGAGTCCAAAAAATCAATTTTATGATGAAAAACAATGACCCCGGACCAGTCGAACGTTCAAAAAAGTGGTCAATATTGATGAAATTTTAACATTTAATCTTTTGACTTTAAATGACTGTTGGATGTGAATTATTACTTTTTCAACTAAAATAAGTGTGTTTAAATCATTTCTGTGCCTGAAATTGGTCAAAATTGAAGCTTTTGAGTAAGCGAAAACTCTGTAAAATGGCAATTTTGGTCACTGTAAGGGTTTAAAAAGTGGTTATTCAACATGAGGCCCGATCCAAATAACATTTTGAATCATTTTTGGTAGAGTCCAAAAAATCAATTTTATGATGAAAAACGATGACCCCGGACCTGTCGAACGTTCAAAAAATGGTCAATATTGATGAAATTTTAACATTTAATCTTTTGACTTTAAATGACTGTTGGATGTGAATTATTACATTTTCAACTAAAATAAATGTGTTTAAAGTCATTTCTGTGCCTGAAATTGGTCAAAATTGAAGCTTTTGAGTAAGCGAAAACTCTGTAAAAATGGCAATTTTGGTCACTGTGAGGGTTTAAAAAGTGGTTATTCAACATGAGGCCCGATCCAAATGACATTTTGAATCATTTTTGGTAGAGTCCAAAAAATCAATTTTATGATGAAAAACGATGGCCCCGGACCTGTCGAACGTTCAGAAAATGGTCAATATTGATGAAATTTTAACATTTAATCTTTTGACTTTAAATGACTGTTGGATGTGAATTATTACTTTTTCAACTAAAATAAGTGTGTTTAAAGTCATTTCTGTGCCTGAAATTGGTCAAAATTGAAGCTTTTGAGTAAGCGAAAACTCTGTAAAAATGGCAATTTTGGTCACTGTGAGGGTTTAAAAAGTGGTTATTCAACATGAGGCCCGATCCAAATGACATTTTGAATCATTTTTGGTAGAGTCCAAAAAATCAATTTTATGATGAAAAACGATGACCCCGGACCTGTCGAACGTTCAGAAAATGGTCAATATTGATAAAATTTTAACATTTAATCTTTTGACTTTAAATGACTGTTAGATGTGAATTATTACTTTTTCAACTAAAATAAGTGTGGTTAAATCATTTCTGTGCCTGAAACTGGTCAAAATTGAAGCTTTTGAGTAAGCAAAAACTCTGTAAAATGGCAATTTTGGTCACTGTAAGGGTTTAAAAAGTGGTTATTCAACATGAGGCCTGATCCAAATGAAATTTTGAATAATTTTTGGTAGAGTCCAAAAAATCAATTTTATGATGAAAAACGATGACCCCGGACCTGTCGAACGTTCAAAAAATGGTAAATATTGATGAAATGTTAACATTTAATCTTTTGACTTTAAATGACTGTTGGATGTGAATTTTTACTTTTTCAACTAAAATAAGTGTGTTTAAATCATTTCTGTGCCTGAAATTGGTCAAAATTGAAGCTTTTGAGTAAGCGAAAACTCTGTAAAAATGGCAATTTTGGTCACTGTGAGGGTTTAAAAAGTGGTTATTCAACATGAGGCCCGATCCAAATGGCATTTTGAATCATTTTTGGTAGAGTCCAAAAAATCAATTTTATGATGAAAAACGATGACCCCGGACCTGTCGAACGTTCAAAAAATGGTCAATATTAATGAAATTTTAACATTTAATCTTTTGACGGTAAATGACTGTTGGATGTGAATTATTACTTTTTCAACTAAAATAAGTGTGTTTAAAGTCATTTCTCTGCCTGAAATTGGTCAAAATTGAAGCTTTTGAGTAAGCGAAAACTCTGTAAAATGGCAATTTTGGTCACTGTAAGGGTTTAAAAAGTGGTTATTCAACATGAGGCCCGATCCAAATAACATTTTGAATCATTTTTGGTAGAGTCCAAAAAATCAATTTTATGATGTAAAACGATGACCCCGGACCTGTCGAACGTTCAAAAAATGGTCAATATTGATGAAATTTTAACATTTAATCTTTGGACTTTAAATGACTGTTCGATGTGAATAATTACTTTTTCAACTAAAATAAGTGTGTTTAAAGTCATTTCTGTGCCTGAAATTGGCCAAAATTGAAGCTTTTGAGTAAGCGAAAACTCTGTAAAAATGGCAATTTTGGTCACTGTGAGGGTTTAAAAAGTGGTTATTCAACATGAGGCCCGATCCAAATGACATTTTGAATCATTTTTGGTAGAGTCCAAAAAATCAATTTTATGATGAAAAACGATGACCCCGGACCTGTCGAACGTTCAAAAAAGTGGTCAATATTGATGCAATTTTAACATTTAATCTTTTGACTTTAAATGACTGTTGGATGTGAATTATTACTTTTTCAACTAAAATAAGTGTGTTTAAAGTAATTTCTGTGCCTGAAATTGGCCAAAATTGAAGCTTTTGAGTAAGCGAAAACTCTGTAAAAATGGCAATTTTGGTCACTGTGAGGGTTTAAAAAGTGGTTATTCAACATGAGGCCCGATCCAAATGACATTTTGAATAATTTTTGGTAGAGTCCAAAAAATCAATTTTATGATGAAAAACGATGACCCCGGACCTGTCGAACGTTCAAAAAAGTGGTCAATATTGATGAAATTTCAACATTTAATCTTTTGACGTTAAATGACTGTTGGATGTGAATTATTACTTTTTCAACTAAAATAAGTGTGTTTAAAGTCATTTCTGTGCCTGAAATTGGCCAAAATTGAAGCTTTTGAGTAAGCGAAAACTCTGTAAAAATGGCAATTTTGGTCACTGTGAGGGTTTAAAAAGTGGTTATTCAACATGAGGCCCGATCCAAATGGCATTTTGAATCATTTTTGGTAGAGTCCAAAAAATCAATTTTATGATGAAAAACGATGACCCCGGACCTGTCGAACGTTCAGAAAATGGTCAAATTGATGAAATTTTAACATTTAATCTTTTGACTTTAAATGACTGTTGGATGTGAATTATTACATTTTCAACTAAAATAAATGTGTTTAAAGTCATTTCTGTGCCTGAAATTGGTCAAAATTGAAGCTTTTGAGTAAGCGAAAACTCTGTAAAAATGGCAATTTTGGTCACTGTGAGGGTTTAAAAAGTGGTTATTCAACATGAGGCCCGATCCAAATGACATTTTGAATCATTTTTGGTAGAGTCCAAAAAATCAATTTTATGATGAAAAACGATGGCCCCGGACCTGTCGAACGTTCAGAAAATGGTCAATATTGATGAAATTTTAACATTTAATCTTTTGACTTTAAATGACTGTTGGATGTGAATTATTACTTTTTCAACTAAAATAAGTGTGTTTAAAGTCATTTCTGTGCCTGAAATTGGTCAAAATTGAAGCTTTTGAGTAAGCGAAAACTCTGTAAAAATGGCAATTTTGGTCACTGTGAGGGTTTAAAAAGTGGTTATTCAACATGAGGCCCGATCCAAATGACATTTTGAATCATTTTTGGTAGAGTCCAAAAAATCAATTTTATGATGAAAAACGATGACCCCGGACCTGTCGAACGTTCAGAAAATGGTCAATATTGATAAAATTTTAACATTTAATCTTTTGACTTTAAATGACTGTTAGATGTGAATTATTACTTTTTCAACTAAAATAAGTGTGGTTAAATCATTTCTGTGCCTGAAACTGGTCAAAATTGAAGCTTTTGAGTAAGCAAAAACTCTGTAAAATGGCAATTTTGGTCACTGTAAGGGTTTAAAAAGTGGTTATTCAACATGAGGCCTGATCCAAATGAAATTTTGAATCATTTTTGGTAGAGTCCAAAAAATCAATTTTATGATGAAAAACGATGACCCCGGACCTGTCGAACGTTCAAAAAATGGTAAATATTGATGACATTTTAACATTTAATCTTTTGACTTTAAATGACTGTTGGATGTGAATTTTTACTTTTTCAACTAAAATAAGTGTGTTTAAATCATTTCTGTGCCTGAAATTGGTCAAAATTGAAGCTTTTGAGTAAGCGAAAACTCTGTAAAAATGGCAATTTTGGTCACTGTGAGGGTTTAAAAAGTGGTTATTCAACATGAGGCCCGATCCAAATGACATTTTGAATCATTTTTGGTAGAGTTCAAAAAATCAATTTTATGATGAAAAACGATGACCCCGGACCTGTCGAACGTTCAGAAAATGGTCAATATTGATGAAATTTTAACATTTAATCTTTTGACTTTAAATGACTGTTGGATGTGAATTATTTCTTTTTCAACTAAAATAAGTATGTTTAAAGTCATTTCTGTGCCTGAAATTGGCCAAAATTGAAGCTTTTGAGTAAGCGAAAACTCTGTAAAAATGGCAATTTTGGTCACTGTGAGGGTTTAAAAAGTGGTTATTCAACATGAGGCCCGATCCAAATGACATTTTGAATCATTTTTGGTAGAGTCCAAAAAATCAATTTTATGATGAAAAACGATGACCCCGGACCTGTCGAACGTTCAAAAAAGTGGTCAATATTGATGCAATTTTAACATTTAATCTTTTGACTTTAAATGACTGTTGGATGTGAATTATTACTTTTTCAACTAAAATAAGTGTGTTTAAAGTAATTTCTGTGCCTGAAATTGGCCAAAATTGAAGCTTTTGAGTAAGCGAAAACTCTGTAAAAATGGCAATTTTGGTCACTGTGAGGGTTTAAAAAGTGGTTATTCAACATGAGGCCCGATCCAAATGACATTTTGAATAATTTTTGGTAGAGTCCAAAAAATCAATTTTATGATGAAAAACGATGACCCCGGACCTGTCGAACGTTCAAAAAAGTGGTCAATATTGATGAAATTTTAACATTTAATCTTTTGACGTTAAATGACTGTTGGATGTGAATTATTACTTTTTCAACTAAAATAAGTGTGTTTAAAGTCATTTCTCTGCCTGAAATTGGTCAAAATTGAAGCTTTTGAGTAAGCGAAAACTCTGTAAAATGGCAATTTTGGTCACTGTAAGGGTTTAAAAAGTGGTTATTCAACATGAGGCCCGATCCAAATAACATTTTGAATCATTTTTGGTAGAGTCCAAAAAATCAATTTTATGATGTAAAACGATGACCCCGGACCTGTCGAACGTTCAAAAAATGGTCAATATTGATGAAATTTTAACATTTAATCTTTTGACTTTAAATGACTGTTCGATGTGAATAATTACTTTTTCAACTAAAATAAGTGTGTTTAAAGTCATTTCTGTGCCTGAAATTGGCCAAAATTGAAGCTTTTGAGTAAGCGAAAACTCTGTAAAAATGGCAATTTTGGTCACTGTGAGGGTTTAAAAAGTGGTTATTCAACATGAGGCCCGATCCAAATGACATTTTGAATCATTTTTGGTAGAGTCCAAAAAATCAATTTTATGATGAAAAACGATGACCCCGGACCTGTCGAACGTTCAAAAAAGTGGTCAATATTGATGCAATTTTAACATTTAATCTTTTGACTTTAAATGACTGTTGGATGTGAATTATTACTTTTTCAACTAAAATAAGTGTGTTTAAAGTAATTTCTGTGCCTGAAATTGGCCAAAATTGAAGCTTTTGAGTAAGCGAAAACTCTGTAAAAATGGCAATTTTGGTCACTGTGAGGGTTTAAAAAGTGGTTATTCAACATGAGGCCCGATCCAAATGACATTTTGAATAATTTTTGGTAGAGTCCAAAAAATCAATTTTATGATGAAAAACAATGACCCCGGACCTGTCGAACGTTCAAAAAAGTGGTCAATATTGATGAAATTTCAACATTTAATCTTTTGACGTTAAATGACTGTTGGATGTGAATTATTACTTTTTCAACTAAAATAAGTGTGTTTAAAGTCATTTCTGTGCCTGAAATTGGCCAAAATTGAAGCTTTTGAGTAAGCGAAAACTCTGTAAAAATGGCAATTTTGGTCACTGTGAGGGTTTAAAAAGTGGTTATTCAACATGAGGCCCGATCCAAATGGCATTTTGAATCATTTTTGGTAGAGTCCAAAAAATCAATTTTATGATGAAAAACGATGACCCCGGACCTGTCGAACGTTCAGAAAATGGTCAAATTGATGAAATTGTAACATTTAATCTTTTGACTTTAAATGACTGTTGGATGTGAATTATTACTTTTTCAACTAAAATAAGTGTGTTTAAAGTCATTTCTGTGCCTGAAATTGGCCAAAATTGAAGCTTTTGAGTAAGCAAAAACTCTGTAAAATGGCAATTTTGGTCACTGTAAGGGTTTAAAAAGTGGTTATTCAACATGAGGCCTGATCCAAATGAAATTTTGAATCATTTTTGGTAGAGTCCAAAAAATCAATTTTATGATGAAAAACGATGACCCCGGACCTGTCGAACGTTCAAAAAATGGTAAATATTGATGAAATTTTAACATTTAATCTTTTGACTTTAAATGACTGTTGGATGTGAATTTTTACTTTTTCAACTAAAATAAGTGTGTTTAAATCATTTCTGTGCCTGAAATTGGTCAAAATTGAAGCTTTTGAATAAGCGAAAACTCTGTAAAAATGGCAACTTTGGTCACTGTGAGGGTTTAAAAAGTGGTTATTCAACATGAGGCCCGATCCAAATAACATTTTGAATCATTTTTGGTAGAGTCCAAAAAATCAATTTTATGATGAAAAACGATGACCCCGGACCTGTCGAACGTTCAAAAAATGGTCAATATTGATGAAATTTTAACATTTAATCTTGTGACTTTAAATGACTGTTCGATGTGATTATTACTTTTTCAACTAAAATAAGTGTGTTTAAAGTCATTTCTGTGCCTGAAATTGGTCAAAATTGAAGCTTTTGAGTAAGCGAAAACTCTGTAAAAATGGCAATTTTGGTCACTGTGAGGGTTTAAAAAGTGGTTATTCAACATGAGGCCCGATCCAAATGACATTTTGAATCATTTTTGGTAGAGTTCAAAAAATCAATTTTATGATGAAAAACGATGACCCCGGACCTGTCGAACGTTCAGAAAATGGTCAATATTGATGAAATTTTAACATTTAATCTTTTGACTTTAAATGACTGTTGGATGTGAATTATTACTTTTTCAACTAAAATAAGTATGTTTAAAGTCATTTCTGTGCCTGAAATTGGCCAAAATTGAAGCTTTTGAGTAAGCGAAAACTCTGTAAAAATGGCAATTTTGGTCACTGTGAGGGTTTAAAAAGTGGTTATTCAACATGAGGCCCGATCCAAATGACATTTTGAATCATTTTTGGTAGAGTCCAAAAAATCAATTTTATGATGAAAAACGATGACCCCGGACCTGTCGAACGTTCAAAAAAGTGGTCAATATTGATGAAATTTTAACATTTAATCTTTTGACTTTAAATGACTGTTCGATGTGATTATTACTTTTTCAACTAAAATAAGTGTGTTTAAAGTCATTTCTGTGCCTGAAATTGGTCAAAATTGAAGCTTTTGAGTAAGCGAAAACTCTGTAAAAATGGCAATTTTGGTCACTGTGAGGGTTTAAAAAGTGGTTATTCAACATGAGGCCCGATCCAAATGACATTTTGAATCATTTTTGGTAGAGTCCAAAAAATCAATTTTATGATGAAAAACGATGGCCCCGGACCTGTCGAACGTTCAGAAAATGGTCAATATTGATGAAATTTTAACATTTAATCTTTTGACTTTAAATGACTGTTGGATGTGAATTATTACTTTTTCAACTAAAATAAGTGTGTTTAAAGTCATTTTTGTGCCTGAAATTGGTCAAAATTGAAGCTTTTGAGTAAGCGAAAACTCTGTAAAAATGGCAATTTTGGTCACTGTGAGGGTTTAAAAAGTGGTTATTCAACATGAGGCCCGATCCAAATGACATTTTGAATCATTTTTGGTAGAGTCCAAAAAATCAATTTTATGATGAAAAACGATGACCCCGGACCTGTCGAACGTTCAGAAAATGGTCAATATTGATAAAATTTTAACATTTAATCTTTTGACTTTAAATGACTGTTAGATGTGAATTATTACTTTTTCAACTAAAATAAGTGTGTTTAAATCATTTCTGTGCCTGAAACTGGTCAAAATTGAAGCTTTTGAGTAAGCAAAAACTCTGTAAAATGGCAATTTTGGTCACTGTAAGGGTTTAAAAAGTGGTTATTCAACATGAGGCCTGATCCAAATGAAATTTTGAATCATTTTTGGTAGAGTCCAAAAAATCAATTTTATGATGAAAAACGATGACCCCGGACCTGTCGAACGTTCAAAAAATGGTAAATATTGATGAAATTTTAACATTTAATCTTTTGACTTTAAATGACTGTTGGATGTGAATTTTTACTTTTTCAACTAAAATAAGTGTGTTTAAATCATTTCTGTGCCTGAAATTGGTCAAAATTGAAGCTTTTGAGTAAGCGAAAACTCTGTAAAAATGGCAATTTTGGTCACTGTGAGGGTTTAAAAAGTGGTTATTCAACATGAGGCCCGATCCGAATGACATTTTGAATCATTTTTGGTAGAGTTCAAAAAATCAATTTTATGATGAAAAACGATGACCCCGGACCTGTCGAACGTTCAGAAAATGGTCAATATTGATGAAATTTTAACATTTAATCTTTTGACTTTAAATGACTGTTGGATGTGAATTATTACTTTTTCAACTAAAATAAGTATGTTTAAAGTCATTTCTGTGCCTGAAATTGGCCAAAATTGAAGCTTTTGAGTAAGCGAAAACTCTGTAAAAATGGCAATTTTGGTCACTGTGAGGGTTTAAAAAGTGGTTATTCAACATGAGGCCCGATCCAAATGACATTTTGAATCATTTTTGGTAGAGTCCAAAAAATCAATTTTATGATGAAAAACGATGACCCCGGACCTGTCGAACGTTCAAAAAAGTGGTCAATATTGATGCAATTTTAACATTTAATCTTTTGACTTTAAATGACTGTTGGATGTGAATTATTACTTTTTCAACTAAAATAAGTGTGTTTAAAGTAATTTCTGTGCCTGAAATTGGCCAAAATTGAAGCTTTTGAGTAAGCGAAAACTCTGTAAAAATGGCAATTTTGGTCACTGTGAGGGTTTAAAAAGTGGTTATTCAACATGAGGCCCGATCCAAATGACATTTTGAATAATTTTTGGTAGAGTCCAAAAAATCAATTTTATGATGAAAAACGATGACCCCGGACCTGTCGAACGTTCAAAAAAGTGGTCAATATTGATGAAATTTTAACATTTAATCTTTTGACGTTAAATGACTGTTGGATGTGAATTATTACTTTTTCAACTCAAATAAGTGTGTTTAAAGTCATTTCTGTGCCTGAAATTGGCCAAAATTGAAGCTTTTGAGTAAGCGAAAACTCTGTAAAAATGGCAATTTTGGTCACTGTGAGGGTTTAAAAAGTGGTTATTCAACATGAGGCCCGATCCAAATGGCATTTTGAATCATTTTTGGTAGAGTCCAAAAAATCAATTTTATGATGAAAAACGATGACCCCGGACCTGTCGAACGTTCAAAAAATGGTCAATATTAATGAAATTTTAACATTTAATCTTTTGACGGTAAATGACTGTTGGATGTGAATTATTACTTTTTCAACTAAAATAAGTGTGTTTAAAGTCATTTCTCTGCCTGAAATTGGTCAAAATTGAAGCTTTTGAGTAAGCGAAAACTCTGTAAAATGGCAATTTTGGTCACTGTAAGGGTTTAAAAAGTTGTTATTCAACATGAGGCCCGATCCAAATAACATTTTGAATCATTTTTGGTAGAGTCCAAAAAATCAATTTTATGATGTAAAACGATGACCCCGGACCTGTCGAACGTTCAAAAAATGGTCAATATTGATGAAATTTTAACATTTAATCTTTTGACTTTAAATGACTGTTGGATGTGAATTATTACTTTTTCAACAAAAATAAGTGTGTTTAAAGTAATTTCTGTGCCTGAAATTGGCCAAAATTGAAGCTTTTGAGTAAGCGAAAACTCTGTAAAAATGGCAATTTTGGTCACTGTGAGGGTTTAAAAAGTGGTTATTCAACATGAGGCCCGATCCAAATGACATTTTGAATCATTTTTGGTAGAGTCCAAAAAATCAATTTTATGATGAAAAACGATGACCCCGGACCTGTCGAACATTCAAAAAATTGTCAATATTGATGAAATTTTAACATTTAATCTTTTGACGGTAAATGACTGTTGGATGTGAATTGTTACTTTTTCAACTAAAATAAGTGTGTTTAAAGTCATGTCTCTGACTGAAATTGGTCAAAATTGAAGCTTTTGAGTAAGCGAAAACTCTGTAAAATGGCAATTTTGGTCACTGTAAGGGTTTAAAAAGTGGTTATTCAACATGAGGCCCGATCCAAATGACATTTTGAATAATTTTTGGTAGAGTCCAAAAAATCAATTTTATGATGAAAAACGATGACCCCGGACCTGTCGAACGTTCAGAAAATGGTCAAATTGATGAAATTTTAACATTTAATCTTTTGACTTTAAATGACTGTTGGATGTGAATTATTACTTTTTCAACTAAAATAAGTGTGTTTAAAGTCATTTCTGTGCCTGAAATTGGCCAAAATTGAAGCTTTTGAGTAAGCGAAATCTCTGTAAAAATGGCAATTTTGGTCACTGTGAGGGTTTAAAAAGTGGTTATTCAACATGAGGCCCGATCCAAATGACATTTTGAATAATTTTTGGTAGAGTCCAAAAAATCAATTTTATGATGAAAAACAATGACCCCGGACCAGTCGAACGTTCAAAAAAGTGGTCAATATTGATGAAATTTTAACATTTAATCTTTTGACTTTAAATGACTGTTGGATGTGAATTATTACTTTTTCAACTAAAATAAGTGTGTTTAAATCATTTCTGTGCCTGAAATTGGTCAAAATTGAAGCTTTTGAGTAAGCGAAAACTCTGTAAAATGGCAATTTTGGTCACTGTAAGGGTTTAAAAAGTGGTTATTCAACATGAGGCCCGATCCAAATAACATTTTGAATCATTTTTGGTAGAGTCCAAAAAATCAATTTTATGATGAAAAACGATGACCCCGGACCTGTCGAACGTTCAGAAAATGGTCAATATTGATAAAATTTTAACATTTAATCTTTTGACTTTAAATGACTGTTAGATGTGAATTATTACTTTTTCAACTAAAATAAGTGTGTTTAAATCATTTCTGTGCCTGAAACTGGTCAAAATTGAAGCTTTTGAGTAAGCAAAAACTCTGTAAAATGGCAATTTTGGTCACTGTAAGGGTTTAAAAAGTGGTTATTCAACATGAGGCCTGATCCAAATGAAATTTTGAATCATTTTTGGTAGAGTCCAAAAAATCAATTTTATGATGAAAAACGATGACCCCGGACCTGTCGAACGTTCAAAAAATGGTAAATATTGATGAAATTTTAACATTTAATCTTTTGACTTTAAATGACTGTTGGATGTGAATTTTTACTTTTTCAACTAAAATAAGTGTGTTTAAATCATTTCTGTGCCTGAAATTGGTCAAAATTGAAGCTTTTGAGTAAGCGAAAACTCTGTAAAAATGGCAATTTTGGTCACTGTGAGGGTTTAAAAAGTGGTTATTCAACATGAGGCCCGATCCAAATGACATTTTGAATCATTTTTGGTAGAGTCCAAAAAATCAATTTTATGATGAAAAACGATGACCCCGGACCTGTCGAACGTTCAAAAAAGTGGTCAATATTGATGCAATTTTAACATTTAATCCTTTGACTTTAAATGACTGTTGGATGTGAATTATTACTTTTTCAACTAAAATAAGTGTGTTTAAAGTAATTTCTGTGCCTGAAATTGGCCAAAATTGAAGCTTTTGAGTAAGTGAAAACTCTGTAAAAATGGCAATTTTGGTCACTGTGAGGGTTTAAAAAGTGGTTATTCAACATGAGGCCCGATCCAAATGACATTTTGAATAATTTTTGGTAGAGTCCAAAAAATCAATTTTATGATGAAAAACGATGACCCCGGACCTGTCGAACGTTCAAAAAAGTGGTCAATATTGATGAAATTTTAACATTTAATCTTTTGACGTTAAATGACTGTTGGATGTGAATTATTACTTTTTCAACTAAAATAAGTGTGTTTAAAGTCATTTCTGTGCCTGAAATTGGCCAAAATTGAAGCTTTTGAGTAAGCGAAAACTCTGTAAAAATGGCAATTTTGGTCACTGTGAGGGTTTAAAAAGTGGTTATTCAACATGAGGCCCGATCCAAATGGCATTTTGAATCATTTTTGGTAGAGTCCAAAAAATCAATTTTATGATGAAAAACGATGACCTGTCGAACGTTCAAAAAATGGTCAATATTGATGAAATTTTAACATTTAATCTTTTGACTTTAAATGAGTGTTCGATGTGAATAATTACTTTTTCAACTAAAATAAGTGTGTTTAAAGTCATTTCTGTGCCTGAAATTGGCCAAAATTGAAGCTTTTGAGTAAGCGAAAACTCTGTAAAAATGGCAATTTTGGTCACTGTGAGGGTTTAAAAAGTGGTTATTCAACATGAGGCCCGATCCAAATGACATTTTGAATCATTTTTGGTAGAGTCCAAAAAATCAATTTTATGATGAAAAACGATGACCCCGGACCTGTCGAACGTTCAAAAAAGTGGTCAATATTGATGCAATTTTAACATTTAATCTTTTGACTTTAAATGACTGTTGGATGTGAATTATTACTTTTTCAACTAAAATAAGTGTGTTTAAAGTAATTTCTGTGCCTGAAATTGGCCAAAATTGAAGCTTTTGAGTAAGCGAAAACTCTGTAAAAATGGCAATTTTGGTCACTGTGAGGGTTTAAAAAGTGGTTATTCAACATGAGGCCCGATCCAAATGACATTTTGAATAATTTTTGGTAGAGTCCAAAAAATCAATTTTATGATGAAAAACAATGACCCCGGACCTGTCGAACGTTCAAAAAAGTGGTCAATATTGATGAAATTTCAACATTTAATCTTTTGACGTTAAATGACTGTTGGATGTGAATTATTACTTTTTCAACTAAAATAAGTGTGTTTAAAGTCATTTCTGTGCCTGAAATTGGCCAAAATTGAAGCTTTTGAGTAAGCGAAAACTCTGTAAAAATGGCAATTTTGGTCACTGTGAGGGTTTAAAAAGTGGTTATTCAACATGAGGCCCGATCCAAATGGCATTTTGAATCATTTTTGGTAGAGTCCAAAAAATCAATTTTATGATGAAAAACGATGACCCCGGACCTGTCGAACGTTCAGAAAATGGTCAAATTGATGAAATTGTAACATTTAATCTTTTGACTTTAAATGACTGTTGGATGTGAATTATTACTTTTTCAACTAAAATAAGTGTGTTTAAAGTCATTTCTGTGCCTGAAATTGGCCAAAATTGAAGCTTTTGAGTAAGCAAAAACTCTGTAAAATGGCAATTTTGGTCACTGTAAGGGTTTAAAAAGTGGTTATTCAACATGAGGCCTGATCCAAATGAAATTTTGAATCATTTTTGGTAGAGTCCAAAAAATCAATTTTATGATGAAAAACGATGACCCCGGACCTGTCGAACGTTCAAAAAATGGTAAATATTGATGAAATTTTAACATTTAATCTTTTGACTTTAAATGACTGTTGGATGTGAATTTTTACTTTTTCAACTAAAATAAGTGTGTTTAAATCATTTCTGTGCCTGAAATTGGTCAAAATTGAAGCTTTTGAATAAGCGAAAACTCTGTAAAAATGGCAACTTTGGTCACTGTGAGGGTTTAAAAAGTGGTTATTCAACATGAGGCCCGATCCAAATAACATTTTGAATCATTTTTGGTAGAGTCCAAAAAATCAATTTTATGATGAAAAACGATGACCCCGGACCTGTCGAACGTTCAAAAAATGGTCAATATTGATGAAATTTTAACATTTAATCTTGTGACTTTAAATGACTGTTCGATGTGATTATTACTTTTTCAACTAAAATAAGTGTGTTTAAAGTCATTTCTGTGCCTGAAATTGGTCAAAATTGAAGCTTTTGAGTAAGCGAAAACTCTGTAAAAATGGCAATTTTGGTCACTGTGAGGGTTTAAAAAGTGGTTATTCAACATGAGGCCCGATCCAAATGACATTTTGAATCATTTTTGGTAGAGTTCAAAAAATCAATTTTATGATGAAAAACGATGACCCCGGACCTGTCGAACGTTCAGAAAATGGTCAATATTGATGAAATTTTAACATTTAATCTTTTGACTTTAAATGACTGTTGGATGTGAATTATTACTTTTTCAACTAAAATAAGTATGTTTAAAGTCATTTCTGTGCCTGAAATTGGCCAAAATTGAAGCTTTTGAGTAAGCGAAAACTCTGTAAAAATGGCAATTTTGGTCACTGTGAGGGTTTAAAAAGTGGTTATTCAACATGAGGCCCGATCCAAATGACATTTTGAATCATTTTTGGTAGAGTCCAAAAAATCAATTTTATGATGAAAAACGATGACCCCGGACCTGTCGAACGTTCAAAAAAGTGGTCAATATTGATGAAATTTTAACATTTAATCTTTTGACTTTAAATGACTGTTCGATGTGATTATTACTTTTTCAACTAAAATAAGTGTGTTTAAAGTCATTTCTGTGCCTGAAATTGGTCAAAATTGAAGCTTTTGAGTAAGCGAAAACTCTGTAAAAATGGCAATTTTGGTCACTGTGAGGGTTTAAAAAGTGGTTATTCAACATGAGGCCCGATCCAAATGACATTTTGAATCATTTTTGGTAGAGTCCAAAAAATCAATTTTATGATGAAAAACGATGGCCCCGGACCTGTCGAACGTTCAGAAAATGGTCAATATTGATGAAATTTTAACATTTAATCTTTTGACTTTAAATGACTGTTGGATGTGAATTATTACTTTTTCAACTAAAATAAGTGTGTTTAAAGTCATTTTTGTGCCTGAAATTGGTCAAAATTGAAGCTTTTGAGTAAGCGAAAACTCTGTAAAAATGGCAATTTTGGTCACTGTGAGGGTTTAAAAAGTGGTTATTCAACATGAGGCCCGATCCAAATGACATTTTGAATCATTTTTGGTAGAGTCCAAAAAATCAATTTTATGATGAAAAACGATGACCCCGGACCTGTCGAACGTTCAGAAAATGGTCAATATTGATAAAATTTTAACATTTAATCTTTTGACTTTAAATGACTGTTAGATGTGAATTATTACTTTTTCAACTAAAATAAGTGTGTTTAAATCATTTCTGTGCCTGAAACTGGTCAAAATTGAAGCTTTTGAGTAAGCAAAAACTCTGTAAAATGGCAATTTTGGTCACTGTAAGGGTTTAAAAAGTGGTTATTCAACATGAGGCCTGATCCAAATGAAATTTTGAATCATTTTTGGTAGAGTCCAAAAAATCAATTTTATGATGAAAAACGATGACCCCGGACCTGTCGAACGTTCAAAAAATGGTAAATATTGATGAAATTTTAACATTTAATCTTTTGACTTTAAATGACTGTTGGATGTGAATTTTTACTTTTTCAACTAAAATAAGTGTGTTTAAATCATTTCTGTGCCTGAAATTGGTCAAAATTGAAGCTTTTGAGTAAGCGAAAACTCTGTAAAAATGGCAATTTTGGTCACTGTGAGGGTTTAAAAAGTGGTTATTCAACATGAGGCCCGATCCGAATGACATTTTGAATCATTTTTGGTAGAGTTCAAAAAATCAATTTTATGATGAAAAACGATGACCCCGGACCTGTCGAACGTTCAGAAAATGGTCAATATTGATGAAATTTTAACATTTAATCTTTTGACTTTAAATGACTGTTGGATGTGAATTATTACTTTTTCAACTAAAATAAGTATGTTTAAAGTCATTTCTGTGCCTGAAATTGGCCAAAATTGAAGCTTTTGAGTAAGCGAAAACTCTGTAAAAATGGCAATTTTGGTCACTGTGAGGGTTTAAAAAGTGGTTATTCAACATGAGGCCCGATCCAAATGACATTTTGAATTATTTTTGGTAGAGTCCAAAAAATCAATTTTATGATGAAAAACGATGACCCCGGACCTGTCGAACGTTCAAAAAAGTGGTCAATATTGATGCAATTTTAACATTTAATCTTTTGACTTTAAATGACTGTTGGATGTGAATTATTACTTTTTCAACTAAAATAAGTGTGTTTAAAGTAATTTCTGTGCCTGAAATTGGCCAAAATTGAAGCTTTTGAGTAAGCGAAAACTCTGTAAAAATGGCAATTTTGGTCACTGTGAGGGTTTAAAAAGTGGTTATTCAACATGAGGCCCGATCCAAATGACATTTTGAATAATTTTTGGTAGAGTCCAAAAAATCAATTTTATGATGAAAAACGATGACCCCGGACCTGTCGAACGTTCAAAAAAGTGGTCAATATTGATGAAATTTTAACATTTAATCTTTTGACGTTAAATGACTGTTGGATGTGAATTATTACTTTTTCAACTCAAATAAGTGTGTTTAAAGTCATTTCTGTGCCTGAAATTGGCCAAAATTGAAGCTTTTGAGTAAGCGAAAACTCTGTAAAAATGGCAATTTTGGTCACTGTGAGGGTTTAAAAAGTGGTTATTCAACATGAGGCCCGATCCAAATGGCATTTTGAATCATTTTTGGTAGAGTCCAAAAAATCAATTTTATGATGAAAAACGATGACCCCGGACCTGTCGAACGTTCAAAAAATGGTCAATATTAATGAAATTTTAACATTTAATCTTTTGACGGTAAATGACTGTTGGATGTGAATTATTACTTTTTCAACTAAAATAAGTGTGTTTAAAGTCATTTCTCTGCCTGAAATTGGTCAAAATTGAAGCTTTTGAGTAAGCGAAAACTCTGTAAAATGGCAATTTTGGTCACTGTAAGGGTTTAAAAAGTTGTTATTCAACATGAGGCCCGATCCAAATAACATTTTGAATCATTTTTGGTAGAGTCCAAAAAATCAATTTTATGATGTAAAACGATGACCCCGGACCTGTCGAACGTTCAAAAAATGGTCAATATTGATGAAATTTTAACATTTAATCTTTTGACTTTAAATGACTGTTGGATGTGAATTATTACTTTTTCAACAAAAATAAGTGTGTTTAAAGTAATTTCTGTGCCTGAAATTGGCCAAAATTGAAGCTTTTGAGTAAGCGAAAACTCTGTAAAAATGGCAATTTTGGTCACTGTGAGGGTTTAAAAAGTGGTTATTCAACATGAGGCCCGATCCAAATGACATTTTGAATCATTTTTGGTAGAGTCCAAAAAATCAATTTTATGATGAAAAACGATGACCCCGGACCTGTCGAACATTCAAAAAATTGTCAATATTGATGAAATTTTAACATTTAATCTTTTGACGGTAAATGACTGTTGGATGTGAATTGTTACTTTTTCAACTAAAATAAGTGTGTTTAAAGTCATGTCTCTGACTGAAATTGGTCAAAATTGAAGCTTTTGAGTAAGCGAAAACTCTGTAAAATGGCAATTTTGGTCACTGTAAGGGTTTAAAAAGTGGTTATTCAACATGAGGCCCGATCCAAATGACATTTTGAATAATTTTTGGTAGAGTCCAAAAAATCAATTTTATGATGAAAAACGATGACCCCGGACCTGTCGAACGTTCAGAAAATGGTCAAATTGATGAAATTTTAACATTTAATCTTTTGACTTTAAATGACTGTTGGATGTGAATTATTACTTTTTCAACTAAAATAAGTGTGTTTAAAGTCATTTCTGTGCCTGAAATTGGCCAAAATTGAAGCTTTTGAGTAAGCGAAATCTCTGTAAAAATGGCAATTTTGGTCACTGTGAGGGTTTAAAAAGTGGTTATTCAACATGAGGCCCGATCCAAATGACATTTTGAATAATTTTTGGTAGAGTCCAAAAAATCAATTTTATGATGAAAAACAATGACCCCGGACCAGTCGAACGTTCAAAAAAGTGGTCAATATTGATGAAATTTTAACATTTAATCTTTTGACTTTAAATGACTGTTGGATGTGAATTATTACTTTTTCAACTAAAATAAGTGTGTTTAAATCATTTCTGTGCCTGAAATTGGTCAAAATTGAAGCTTTTGAGTAAGCGAAAACTCTGTAAAATGGCAATTTTGGTCACTGTAAGGGTTTAAAAAGTGGTTATTCAACATGAGGCCCGATCCAAATAACATTTTGAATCATTTTTGGTAGAGTCCAAAAAATCAATTTTATGATGAAAAACGATGACCCCGGACCTGTCGAACGTTCAGAAAATGGTCAATATTGATAAAATTTTAACATTTAATCTTTTGACTTTAAATGACTGTTAGATGTGAATTATTACTTTTTCAACTAAAATAAGTGTGTTTAAATCATTTCTGTGCCTGAAACTGGTCAAAATTGAAGCTTTTGAGTAAGCAAAAACTCTGTAAAATGGCAATTTTGGTCACTGTAAGGGTTTAAAAAGTGGTTATTCAACATGAGGCCTGATCCAAATGAAATTTTGAATCATTTTTGGTAGAGTCCAAAAAATCAATTTTATGATGAAAAACGATGACCCCGGACCTGTCGAACGTTCAAAAAATGGTAAATATTGATGAAATTTTAACATTTAATCTTTTGACTTTAAATGACTGTTGGATGTGAATTTTTACTTTTTCAACTAAAATAAGTGTGTTTAAATCATTTCTGTGCCTGAAATTGGTCAAAATTGAAGCTTTTGAGTAAGCGAAAACTCTGTAAAAATGGCAATTTTGGTCACTGTGAGGGTTTAAAAAGTGGTTATTCAACATGAGGCCCGATCCAAATGACATTTTGAATCATTTTTGGTAGAGTCCAAAAAATCAATTTTATGATGAAAAACGATGACCCCGGACCTGTCGAACGTTCAAAAAAGTGGTCAATATTGATGCAATTTTAACATTTAATCCTTTGACTTTAAATGACTGTTGGATGTGAATTATTACTTTTTCAACTAAAATAAGTGTGTTTAAAGTAATTTCTGTGCCTGAAATTGGCCAAAATTGAAGCTTTTGAGTAAGTGAAAACTCTGTAAAAATGGCAATTTTGGTCACTGTGAGGGTTTAAAAAGTGGTTATTCAACATGAGGCCCGATCCAAATGACATTTTGAATAATTTTTGGTAGAGTCCAAAAAATCAATTTTATGATGAAAAACGATGACCCCGGACCTGTCGAACGTTCAAAAAAGTGGTCAATATTGATGAAATTTTAACATTTAATCTTTTGACGTTAAATGACTGTTGGATGTGAATTATTACTTTTTCAACTAAAATAAGTGTGTTTAAAGTCATTTCTGTGCCTGAAATTGGCCAAAATTGAAGCTTTTGAGTAAGCGAAAACTCTGTAAAAATGGCAATTTTGGTCACTGTGAGGGTTTAAAAAGTGGTTATTCAACATGAGGCCCGATCCAAATGGCATTTTGAATCATTTTTGGTAGAGTCCAAAAAATCAATTTTATGATGAAAAACGATGACCTGTCGAACGTTCAAAAAATGGTCAATATTGATGAAATTTTAACATTTAATCTTTTGACTTTAAATGAGTGTTCGATGTGAATAATTACTTTTTCAACTAAAATAAGTGTGTTTAAAGTCATTTCTGTGCCTGAAATTGGCCAAAATTGAAGCTTTTGAGTAAGCGAAAACTCTGTAAAAATGGCAATTTTGGTCACTGTGAGGGTTTAAAAAGTGGTTATTCAACATGAGGCCCGATCCAAATGACATTTTGAATCATTTTTGGTAGAGTCCAAAAAATCAATTTTATGATGAAAAACGATGACCCCGGACCTGTCGAACGTTCAAAAAAGTGGTCAATATTGATGCAATTTTAACATTTAATCTTTTGACTTTAAATGACTGTTGGATGTGAATTATTACTTTTTCAACTAAAATAAGTGTGTTTAAAGTAATTTCTGTGCCTGAAATTGGCCAAAATTGAAGCTTTTGAGTAAGCGAAAACTCTGTAAAAATGGCAATTTTGGTCACTGTGAGGGTTTAAAAAGTGGTTATTCAACATGAGGCCCGATCCAAATGACATTTTGAATAATTTTTGGTAGAGTCCAAAAAATCAATTTTATGATGAAAAACGATGACCCGGACCTGTCGAACGTTCAAAAAAGTGGTCAATATTGATGAAATTTCAACATTTAATCTTTTGACGTTAAATGACTGTTGGATGTGAATTATTACTTTTTCAACTAAAATAAGTGTGTTTAAAGTCATTTCTGTGCCTGAAATTGGCCAAAATTGAAGCTTTTGAGTAAGCGAAAACTCTGTAAAAATGGCAATTTTGGTCACTGTGAGGGTTTAAAAAGTGGTTATTCAACATGAGGCCCGATCCAAATGGCATTTTGAATCATTTTTGGTAGAGTCCAAAAAATCAATTTTATGATGAAAAACGATGACCCCGGACCTGTCGAACGTTCAGAAAATGGTCAAATTGATGAAATTTTAACATTTAATCTTTTGACTTTAAATGACTGTTGGATGTGAATTATTACTTTTTCAACTAAAATAAGTGTGTTTAAAGTCATTTCTGTGCCTGAAATTGGCCAAAATTGAAGCTTTTGAGTAAGCAAAAACTCTGTAAAATGGCAATTTTGGTCACTGTAAGGGTTTAAAAAGTGGTTATTCAACATGAGGCCTGATCCAAATGAAATTTTGAATCATTTTTGGTAGAGTCCAAAAAATCAATTTTATGATGAAAAACGATGACCCCGGACCTGTCGAACGTTCAAAAAATGGTAAATATTGATGAAATTTTAACATTTAATCTTTTGACTTTAAATGACTGTTGGATGTGAATTTTTACTTTTTCAACTAAAATAAGTGTGTTTAAATCATTTCTGTGCCTGAAATTGGTCAAAATTGAAGCTTTTGAGTAAGCGAAAACTCTGTAAAAAAGGCAATTTTGGTCACTGTGAGGGTTTAAAAAGTGGTTATTCAACATGAGGCCCGATCCAAATGACATTTTGAATCATTTTTGGTAGACTCCAAAAAATCTATTTTATGATGAAAAACGATGACCTCGGACCAGTCGAACGTTCAAAAAATGGTCAATATTGATGAAATTTTAACATTTAATCTTTTGACTTTAAATAACTGTTGGATGTGAATTATTACTTTTTCAACTAAAATAAGTGTGTTTAAATCATTTCTGTGCCTGAAATTGGTCAAAATTGAAGCTTTTGAGTAAGCGAAAACTCTGTAAAAATGGCAATTTTGGTCACTGTAAGGGTTTAAAAAGTGGTTATTCAACATGAGGCCCGATCCAAATGACATTTTGAATCATGTTTGGTAGAGTCCAAAAAATCAATTTTATGATGAAAAACGATGACCCCGGACCTGTCGAACGTTCAAAAAATGGTCAATATTGATGAAATTTTAACATTTAATCTTTTGACTTTAAATGACTGTTGGATGTGAATTATTACTTTTTCAACTAAAATAAGTGTGTTTAAAGTCATTTCTGTGCCTGAAATTGGCCAAAATTGAAGCTTTTGGGTAAGCGAAAACTCTGTAAAAATGGCAGTTTTGGTCACTGTGAGGGTTTAAAAAGTGGTTATTCAACATGAGGCCCGATCCAAATGACATTTTGAATCATTTTTGGTAGACTCCAAAAAAATCTATTTTATGATGAAAAACAATGACCCCGGACCAGTCGAACGTTCAAAAAATGGTCAATATTGATGACATTTTAACAATTAATCTTTTGACTTTAAATGACTGTTGGATGTGAATTATTACTTTTTCAACTAAAATAAGTGTGTTTAAAGTCATTTCTGTGCCTGAAATTGGCCAAAATTGAAGCTTTTGAGTAAGCGAAAACTCTGTAAAAATGGCAATTTTGGTCACTGTGAGGGTTCAAAAAGTGGTTATTCAACATGAGGCCCGATCCAAATGACATTTTGAATCATTTTTGGTAGACTCCAAAAAATCTATTTTATGATGAAAAACGATGACCTCGGACCAGTCGAACGTTCAAAAAATGGTCAATATTGATGAAATGTTAACATTTAATCTTTTGACTTTAAATAACTGTTGGATGTGAATTATTACTTTTTCAACTAAAATAAGTGTGTTTAAATCATTTCTGTGCCTGAAATTGGTCAAAATTGAAGCTTTTGAGTAAGCGAAAACTCTGTAAAAATGGCAATTTTGGTCACTGTAAGGGTTTAAAAAGTGGTTATTCAACATGAGGCCCGATCCAAATGACATTTTGAATCATGTTTGGTAGAGTCCAAAAAATCAATTTTATGATGAAAAACGATGACCCCGGACCTGTCGAACGTTGAAAAAATGGTCAATATTGATGAAATTTTAACATTTAATCTTTTGACTTTAAATGACTGTTGGATGTGAATTATTACTTTTTCAACTAAAATAAGTGTGTTTAAAGTCATTTCTGTGCCTGAAATTGGTCAAAATTGAAGCTTTTGAGTAAGCGAAAACTCTGTAAAAAAGGCAATTTTGGTCACTGTGAGGGTTTAAAAAGTGGTTATTCAACATGAGGCCCGATCCAAATGACATTTTGAATCATTTTTGGTAGAGTCCAAAAAATCAATTTTATGATGAAAAACGATGACCCCGGACCTGTCGAACGTTCAAAAAATGGTCAATATTGATGAAATTTTAACATTTAATCTTTTGACTTTAAATAACTGTTGGATGTGAATTATTACTTTTTCAACTAAAATAAGTGTGTTTAAAGTCATTTCTGTGCCTGAAATTGGCCAAAATCGAAGCTTTTGAATAAGCGAAAACTCTGTAAAAATGGCAATTTTGGTCACTGTGAGGGTTTAAAAAGTGGTTATTCAACATGAGGCCCGATCCGAATGACATTTTGAATCATTTTTGGTAGAGTCCAAAAAACTCAATTTTATGATGAAAAACGATGACCCCGGACCTGTCGAACGTTCAAAAAATGGTCAATATTGATGAAATTTTAACATTTAATCTTTTGACTTTAAATGACTGTTGGATGTGAATTATTACTTTTTCAACTAAAATAAGTGTGTTTAAAGTCATTTCTGTGCCTGAAATTGGCCAAAATTGAAGCTTTTGAGTAAGCGAAATCTCTGTAAAAATGGCAATTTTGGTCACTGTGAGGGTTTAAAAAGTGGTTATTCAACATGAGGCCCGATCCAAATGACATTTTGAATCATTTTTGGTAGAGTCCAAAAAATCAATTTTATGATGAAAAACGATGACCCCGGACCTTTCGAACGTTCAAAAAATGGTCAATATTGATGAAATTTTAACATTTAATCTTTCGACTTTAAATAACTGTTGGATGTGAATTATTACTTTTTCAACTAAAATAAGTGTGTTTAAAGTCATTTCTGTGCCAGAAATTGGCCAAAATTGAAGCTTTTGAGTAAGCGAAAACTCTGTAAAAATGGCAATTTTGGTCACTGTGAGGGTTTAAAAAGTGGTTATTCAACATGAGGCCCGATCCAAATGACATTTTGAATCATTTTTAGTAGAGTCCAAAAAAATCAATTTTATGATGAAAAACGATGACCTGTCGAACGTTCAAAAAATGGTCAATATTGATGACATTTTAACATTTAATCTTTTGACTTTAACCCCTTCAGCGCTAATGACAAGGGTAACTCGTCATGGACTTTCCATTGATTTCAATGGAAAGTCAATGAAGCTCATCGACCACCCTTAGCAGCCAAGTGGTTAAATAACTGTTGGATGTGAATTATTACTTTTTCAACTAAAATAAATGTGTTTAAAGTGATTTCTGTGCCTGAAATTGGCCAAAATTGAAGCTTTTGAGTAAGAGAAAACTCTGTAAAAATTGCAATTTTGGTCACTGTGAGGGTTTAAAAAGTGGTTATTCAACATGAGGCCCGATCCAAATGACATTTTGAATCATTTTTGGTAGAGTCCAAAAAATCAATTTTATGATGAAAAACGATTACCCCGGACCTGTCGAACGTTCAAAAAATTGTCAATATTGATGAAATTTTTACATTTAATCTTTTGACTTTAAATGACTGTTGGATGTGAATTATTACTTTTTCAACTAAAATAAGTGTGTTTAAAGTCATTTCTGTGCCTAAAATTGGTCAAAATTGAAGCTTTTGAGTAAGCGAAAACTCTGTAAAAATGGCAATTTTGGTCACTGTGAGGGTTTAAAAAGTGGTTATTCAACATGAGGCCCGATCCAAATGACATTTTGAATCATTTTTGGTAGAGTCCAAAAAATCAATTTTATGATGAAAAACGATGACCCCGGACCTGTCGAACGTTCAGAAAATGGTCAATATTGATGAAATTTTAACATTTAATCTTTTGACTTTAAATGACTGTTGGATGTGAATTATTACTTTTTCAACTAAAATAAGTGTGTTTAAAGTCATTTCTGTGCCTGAAATTGGCCAAATTGAAGCTTTTGAGTAAGCGAAAACTCTGTACAAATGGCAATTTTGGTCACTGTGAGGGTTTAAAAAGTGGTTATTCAACATGAGGCCCGATTCAAATGACATTTTGAATCATTTTTGGTAGAGTCCAAAAAATCAATTTTATGATGAAAAACGATGACCCCGGACCAGTCGAACGTTCAAAAAAGTGGTCAATATTGATGAAATTTTAACATTTAATCTTTTGACTTTAAATGACTGTTGGATGTGAATTATTACTTTTTCAACTAAAATAAGTGTGTTTAAAGTCATTTCTGTGCCTGAAATTGGCCAAAATTGAAGCTTTTGGGTAAGCGAAAACTCTGTAAAAATGGCAATTTTGGTCACTGTAAGGGTTTAAAAAGTGGTTATTCAACATGAGGCCCGATCCAAATGACATTTTGAATCATGTTTGGTAGAGTCCAAAAAATCAATTTTATGATGAAAAACGATGACCCCGGACCTGTCGAACGTTCAAAAAATGGTCAATATTGATGAAATTTTAACGTTTAATCTTTTGACTTTAAATGACTGTTGGATGTGAATTATTACTTTTTCAACTAAAATAAGTGTGTTTAAAGTCATTTCTGTGCCTGAAATTGGTCAAAATTGAAGATTTTGAGTAAGCGAAAACTCTGTAAAAATGGCAGTTTGGGTCACTGTGAGGGTTTAAAAAGTGGTTATTCAACATGAGGCCCGATCCAAATGACATTTTGAATCATTTTTGGTAGACTCCAAAAAAATCTATTTTATGATGAAAAACAATGACCCCGGACCAGTCGAACGTTCAAAAAATGGTCAATATTGATGAAATTTTAACGTTTAATCTTTTGACTTTAAATGACTGTTGGATGTGAATTATTACTTTTTCAACTAAAATAAGTGTGTTTAAATCATTTCTGTGCCTGAAATTGGTCAAAATTGAAGCTTTTGAGTAAGCGAAAACTCTGTAAAATGGCAATTTTGGTCACTGTAAGGGTTTAAAAAGTGGTTATTCAACATGAGGCCCGATCCAAATAACATTTTGAATCATTTTTGGTAGAGTCCAAAAAATCAATTTTATGATGAAAAACGATGACCCCGGACCTGTCGAACGTTCAGAAAATGGTCAATATTGATAAAATTTTAACATTTAATCTTTTGACTTTAAATGACTGTTAGATGTGAATTATTACTTTTTCAACTAAAATAAGTGTGTTTAAATCATTTCTGTGCCTGAAACTGGTCAAAATTGAAGCTTTTGAGTAAGCAAAAACTCTGTAAAATGGCAATTTTGGTCACTGTAAGGGTTTAAAAAGTGGTTATTCAACATGAGGCCTGATCCAAATGAAATTTTGAATCATTTTTGGTAGAGTCCAAAAAATCAATTTTATGATGAAAAACGATGACCCCGGACCTGTCGAACGTTCAAAAAATGGTAAATATTGATGAAATTTTAACATTTAATCTTTTGACTTTAAATGACTGTTGGATGTGAATTTTTACTTTTTCAACTAAAATAAGTGTGTTTAAATCATTTCTGTGCCTGAAATTGGTCAAAATTGAAGCTTTTGAGTAAGCGAAAACTCTGTAAAAATGGCAATTTTGGTCACTGTGAGGGTTTAAAAAGTGGTTATTCAACATGAGGCCCGATCCAAATGACATTTTGAATCATTTTTGGTAGAGTCCAAAAAATCAATTTTATGATGAAAAACGATGACCCCGGACCTGTCGAACGTTCAAAAAAGTGGTCAATATTGATGCAATTTTAACATTTAATCTTTTGACTTTAAATGACTGTTGGATGTGAATTATTACTTTTTCAACTAAAATAAGTGTGTTTAAAGTAATTTCTGTGCCTGAAATTGGCCAAAATTGAAGCTTTTGAGTAAGTGAAAACTCTGTAAAAATGGCAATTTTGGTCACTGTGAGGGTTTAAAAAGTGGTTATTCAACATGAGGCCCGATCCAAATGACATTTTGAATAATTTTTGGTAGAGTCCAAAAAATCAATTTTATGATGAAAAACGATGACCCCGGACCTGTCGAACGTTCAAAAAAGTGGTCAATATTGATGAAATTTTAACATTTAATCTTTTGACGTTAAATGACTGTTGGATGTGAATTATTACTTTTTCAACTAAAATAAGTGTGTTTAAAGTCATTTCTGTGCCTGAAATTGGCCAAAATTGAAGCTTTTGAGTAAGCGAAAACTCTGTAAAAATGGCAATTTTGGTCACTGTGAGGGTTTAAAAAGTGGTTATTCAACATGAGGCCCGATCCAAATGGCATTTTGAATCATTTTTGGTAGAGTCCAAAAAATCAATTTTATGATGAAAAACGATGACCTGTCGAACGTTCAAAAAATGGTCAATATTGATGAAATTTTAACATTTAATCTTTTGACTTTAAATGAGTGTTCGATGTGAATAATTACTTTTTCAACTAAAATAAGTGTGTTTAAAGTCATTTCTGTGCCTGAAATTGGCCAAAATTGAAGCTTTTGAGTAAGCGAAAACTCTGTAAAAATGGCAATTTTGGTCACTGTGAGGGTTTAAAAAGTGGTTATTCAACATGAGGCCCGATCCAAATGACATTTTGAATCATTTTTGGTAGAGTCCAAAAAATCAATTTTATGATGAAAAACGATGACCCCGGACCTGTCGAACGTTCAAAAAAGTGGTCAATATTGATGCAATTTTAACATTTAATCTTTTGACTTTAAATGACTGTTGGATGTGAATTATTACTTTTTCAACTAAAATAAGTGTGTTTAAAGTAATTTCTGTGCCTGAAATTGGCCAAAATTGAAGCTTTTGAGTAAGCGAAAACTCTGTAAAAATGGCAATTTTGGTCACTGTGAGGGTTTAAAAAGTGGTTATTCAACATGAGGCCCGATCCAAATGACATTTTGAATAATTTTTGGTAGAGTCCAAAAAATCAATTTTATGATGAAAAACGATGACCCGGACCTGTCGAACGTTCAAAAAAGTGGTCAATATTGATGAAATTTCAACATTTAATCTTTTGACGTTAAATGACTGTTGGATGTGAATTATTACTTTTTCAACTAAAATAAGTGTGTTTAAAGTCATTTCTGTGCCTGAAATTGGCCAAAATTGAAGCTTTTGAGTAAGCGAAAACTCTGTAAAAATGGCAATTTTGGTCACTGTGAGGGTTTAAAAAGTGGTTATTCAACATGAGGCCCGATCCAAATGGCATTTTGAATCATTTTTGGTAGAGTCCAAAAAATCAATTTTATGATGAAAAACGATGACCCCGGACCTGTCGAACGTTCAGAAAATGGTCAAATTGATGAAATTTTAACATTTAATCTTTTGACTTTAAATGACTGTTGGATGTGAATTATTACTTTTTCAACTAAAATAAGTGTGTTTAAAGTCATTTCTGTGCCTGAAATTGGCCAAAATTGAAGCTTTTGAGTAAGCAAAAACTCTGTAAAATGGCAATTTTGGTCACTGTAAGGGTTTAAAAAGTGGTTATTCAACATGAGGCCTGATCCAAATGAAATTTTGAATCATTTTTGGTAGAGTCCAAAAAATCAATTTTATGATGAAAAACGATGACCCCGGACCTGTCGAACGTTCAAAAAATGGTAAATATTGATGAAATTTTAACATTTAATCTTTTGACTTTAAATGACTGTTGGATGTGAATTTTTACTTTTTCAACTAAAATAAGTGTGTTTAAATCATTTCTGTGCCTGAAATTGGTCAAAATTGAAGCTTTTGAGTAAGCGAAAACTCTGTAAAAAAGGCAATTTTGGTCACTGTGAGGGTTTAAAAAGTGGTTATTCAACATGAGGCCCGATCCAAATGACATTTTGAATCATTTTTGGTAGACTCCAAAAAATCTATTTTATGATGAAAAACGATGACCTCGGACCAGTCGAACGTTCAAAAAATGGTCAATATTGATGAAATTTTAACATTTAATCTTTTGACTTTAAATAACTGTTGGATGTGAATTATTACTTTTTCAACTAAAATAAGTGTGTTTAAATCATTTCTGTGCCTGAAATTGGTCAAAATTGAAGCTTTTGAGTAAGCGAAAACTCTGTAAAAATGGCAATTTTGGTCACTGTAAGGGTTTAAAAAGTGGTTATTCAACATGAGGCCCGATCCAAATGACATTTTGAATCATGTTTGGTAGAGTCCAAAAAATCAATTTTATGATGAAAAACGATGACCCCGGACCTGTCGAACGTTCAAAAAATGGTCAATATTGATGAAATTTTAACATTTAATCTTTTGACTTTAAATGACTGTTGGATGTGAATTATTACTTTTTCAACTAAAATAAGTGTGTTTAAAGTCATTTCTGTGCCTGAAATTGGCCAAAATTGAAGCTTTTGGGTAAGCGAAAACTCTGTAAAAATGGCAGTTTTGGTCACTGTGAGGGTTTAAAAAGTGGTTATTCAACATGAGGCCCGATCCAAATGACATTTTGAATCATTTTTGGTAGACTCCAAAAAAATCTATTTTATGATGAAAAACAATGACCCCGGACCAGTCGAACGTTCAAAAAATGGTCAATATTGATGACATTTTAACAATTAATCTTTTGACTTTAAATGACTGTTGGATGTGAATTATTACTTTTTCAACTAAAATAAGTGTGTTTAAAGTCATTTCTGTGCCTGAAATTGGCCAAAATTGAAGCTTTTGAGTAAGCGAAAACTCTGTAAAAATGGCAATTTTGGTCACTGTGAGGGTTCAAAAAGTGGTTATTCAACATGAGGCCCGATCCAAATGACATTTTGAATCATTTTTGGTAGACTCCAAAAAATCTATTTTATGATGAAAAACGATGACCTCGGACCAGTCGAACGTTCAAAAAATGGTCAATATTGATGAAATTTTAACATTTAATCTTTTGACTTTAAATAACTGTTGGATGTGAATTATTACTTTTTCAACTAAAATAAGTGTGTTTAAATCATTTCTGTGCCTGAAATTGGTCAAAATTGAAGCTTTTGAGTAAGCGAAAACTCTGTAAAAATGGCAATTTTGGTCACTGTAAGGGTTTAAAAAGTGGTTATTCAACATGAGGCCCGATCCAAATGACATTTTGAATCATGTTTGGTAGAGTCCAAAAAATCAATTTTATGATGAAAAACGATGACCCCGGACCTGTCGAACGTTGAAAAAATGGTCAATATTGATGAAATTTTAACATTTAATCTTTTGACTTTAAATGACTGTTGGATGTGAATTATTACTTTTTCAACTAAAATAAGTGTGTTTAAAGTCATTTCTGTGCCTGAAATTGGTCAAAATTGAAGCTTTTGAGTAAGCGAAAACTCTGTAAAAAAGGCAATTTTGGTCACTGTGAGGGTTTAAAAAGTGGTTATTCAACATGAGGCCCGATCCAAATGACATTTTGAATCATTTTTGGTAGAGTCCAAAAAATCAATTTTATGATGAAAAACGATGACCCCGGACCTGTCGAACGTTCAAAAAATGGTCAATATTGATGAAATTTTAACATTTAATCTTTTGACTTTAAATAACTGTTGGATGTGAATTATTACTTTTTCAACTAAAATAAGTGTGTTTAAAGTCATTTCTGTGCCTGAAATTGGCCAAAATCGAAGCTTTTGAATAAGCGAAAACTCTGTAAAAATGGCAATTTTGGTCACTGTGAGGGTTTAAAAAAGTGGTTATTCAACATGAGGCCCGATCCGAATGACATTTTGAATCATTTTTGGTAGAGTCCAAAAAACTCAATTTTATGATGAAAAACGATGACCCCGGACCTGTCGAACGTTCAAAAAATGGTCAATATTGATGAAATTTTAACATTTAATCTTTTGACTTTAAATGACTGTTGGATGTGAATTATTACTTTTTCAACTAAAATAAGTGTGTTTAAAGTCATTTCTGTGCCTGAAATTGGCCAAAATTGAAGCTTTTGAGTAAGCGAAATCTCTGTAAAAATGGCAATTTTGGTCACTGTGAGGGTTTAAAAAGTGGTTATTCAACATGAGGCCCGATCCAAATGACATTTTGAATCATTTTTGGTAGAGTCCAAAAAATCAATTTTATGATGAAAAACGATGACCCCGGACCTTTCGAACGTTCAAAAAATGGTCAATATTGATGAAATTTTAACATTTAATCTTTCGACTTTAAATAACTGTTGGATGTGAATTATTACTTTTTCAACTAAAATAAGTGTGTTTAAAGTCATTTCTGTGCCAGAAATTGGCCAAAATTGAAGCTTTTGAGTAAGCGAAAACTCTGTAAAAATGGCAATTTTGGTCACTGTGAGGGTTTAAAAAGTGGTTATTCAACATGAGGCCCGATCCAAATGACATTTTGAATCATTTTTAGTAGAGTCCAAAAAAATCAATTTTATGATGAAAAACGATGACCTGTCGAACGTTCAAAAAATGGTCAATATTGATGACATTTTAACATTTAATCTTTTGACTTTAAATAACTGTTGGATGTGAATTATTACTTTTTCAACTAAAATAAATGTGTTTAAAGTGATTTCTGTGCCTGAAATTGGCCAAAATTGAAGCTTTTGAGTAAGAGAAAACTCTGTAAAAATGGCAATTTTGGTCACTGTGAGGGTTTAAAAAGTGGTTATTCAACATGAGGCCCGATCCAAATGACATTTTGAATCATTTTTGGTAGAGTCCAAAAAATCAATTTTATGATGAAAAACGATTACCCCGGACCTGTCGAACGTTCAAAAAATTGTCAATATTGATGACATTTTTACATTTAATCTTTTGACTTTAAATGACTGTTGGATGTGAATTATTACTTTTTCAACTAAAATAAGTGTGTTTAAAGTCATTTCTGTGCCTAAAATTGGTCAAAATTGAAGCTTTTGAGTAAGCGAAAACTCTGTAAAAATGGCAATTTTGGTCACTGTGAGGGTTTAAAAAGTGGTTATTCAACATGAGGCCCGATCCAAATGACATTTTGAATCATTTTTGGTAGAGTCCAAAAAATCAATTTTATGATGAAAAACGATGACCCCGGACCTGTCGAACGTTCAGAAAATGGTCAATATTGATGAAATTTTAACATTTAATCTTTTGACTTTAAATGACTGTTGGATGTGAATTATTACTTTTTCAACTAAAATAAGTGTGTTTAAAGTCATTTCTGTGCCTGAAATTGGCCAAAATTGAAGCTTTTGAGTAAGCGAAAACTCTGTAAAAATGGCAATTTTGGTCACTGTGAGGGTTTAAAAAGTGGTTATTCAACATGAGGCCCGATCCAAATGACATTTTGAATCATTTTTAGTAGAGTCCAAAAAAATCAATTTTATGATGAAAAACGATGACCTGTCGAACGTTCAAAAAATGGTCAATATTGATGACATTTTAACATTTAATCTTTTGACTTTAAATAACTGTTGGATGTGAATTATTACTTTTTCAACTAAAATAAATGTGTTTAAAGTGATTTCTGTGCCTGAAATTGGCCAAAATTGAAGCTTTTGAGTAAGAGAAAACTCTGTAAAAATTGCAATTTTGGTCACTGTGAGGGTTTAAAAAGTGGTTATTCAACATGAGGCCCGATCCAAATGACATTTTGAATCATTTTTGGTAGAGTCCAAAAAATCAATTTTATGATGAAAAACGATTACCCCGGACCTGTCGAACGTTCAAAAAATTGTCAATATTGATGAAATTTTTACATTTAATCTTTTGACTTTAAATGACTGTTGGATGTGAATTATTACTTTTTCAACTAAAATAAGTGTGTTTAAAGTCATTTCTGTGCCTAAAATTGGTCAAAATTGAAGCTTTTGAGTAAGCGAAAACTCTGTAAAAATGGCAATTTTGGTCACTGTGAGGGTTTAAAAAGTGGTTATTCAACATGAGGCCCGATCCAAATGACATTTTGAATCATTTTTGGTAGAGTCCAAAAAATCAATTTTATGATGAAAAACGATGACCCCGGACCTGTCGAACGTTCAGAAAATGGTCAATATTGATGAAATTTTAACATTTAATCTTTTGACTTTAAATGACTGTTGGATGTGAATTATTACTTTTTCAACTAAAATAAGTGTGTTTAAAGTCATTTCTGTGCCTGAAATTGGCCAAATTGAAGCTTTTGAGTAAGCGAAAACTCTGTACAAATGGCAATTTTGGTCACTGTGAGGGTTTAAAAAGTGGTTATTCAACATGAGGCCCGATTCAAATGACATTTTGAATCATTTTTGGTAGAGTCCAAAAAATCAATTTTATGATGAAAAACGATGACCCCGGACCAGTCGAACGTTCAAAAAAGTGGTCAATATTGATGAAATTTTAACATTTAATCTTTTGACTTTAAATGACTGTTGGATGTGAATTATTACTTTTTCAACTAAAATAAGTGTGTTTAAAGTCATTTCTGTGCCTGAAATTGGCCAAAATTGAAGCTTTTGGGTAAGCGAAAACTCTGTAAAAATGGCAATTTTGGTCACTGTAAGGGTTTAAAAAGTGGTTATTCAACATGAGGCCCGATCCAAATGACATTTTGAATCATGTTTGGTAGAGTCCAAAAAATCAATTTTATGATGAAAAACGATGACCCCGGACCTGTCGAACGTTCAAAAAATGGTCAATATTGATGAAATTTTAACGTTTAATCTTTTGACTTTAAATGACTGTTGGATGTGAATTATTACTTTTTCAACTAAAATAAGTGTGTTTAAAGTCATTTCTGTGCCTGAAATTGGTCAAAATTGAAGATTTTGAGTAAGCGAAAACTCTGTAAAAATGGCAGTTTGGGTCACTGTGAGGGTTTAAAAAGTGGTTATTCAACATGAGGCCCGATCCAAATGACATTTTGAATCATTTTTGGTAGACTCCAAAAAAATCTATTTTATGATGAAAAACAATGACCCCGGACCAGTCGAACGTTCAAAAAATGGTCAATATTGATGAAATTTTAACAATTAATCTTTTGACTTTAAATGACTGTTGGATGTGAATTATTACTTTTTCAACTAAAATAAGTGTATTTAAATCATTTCTGTGCCTGAAATTGGTCAAAATTGAAGCTTTTGAGTAAGCGAAAACTCTGTAAAAATGGCAATTTTGGTCACTGTAAGGGTTTAAAAAGTGGTTATTCAACATTAGGCCCGATCCAAATGACATTTTGAATCATGTTTGGTAGAGTCCAAAAAATCAATTTCATGATGAAAAACGATGACCCCGGACCTGTCGAACGTTCAAAAAATGGTCAATATTGATGACATTTTAACATTTAATCTTTTGACTTTAAATGACTGTTGGATGTGAATTATTACTTTTTCAACTAAAATAAGTGTGTTTAAAGTCATTTCTGTGCCTGAAATTGGCCAAAATTGAAGCTTTTGAGTAAGCGAAAACTCTGTAAAAATGGCAATTTTGGTCACTGTGAGGGTTCAAAAAGTGGTTATTCAACATGAGGCCCGATCCAAATGACATTTTGAATCATTTTTGGTAGAGTCCAAAAAATCAATTTTATGATGAAAAACAATGACCCCGGACCTGTTGAACGTTCAAAAAATGGTCAATATTGATGATATTTTAACATTTAATCTTTTGACTTTAAATGACTGTTGGATGTGAATTATTACTTTTTCAACTAAAATAAGTGTGTTTAAAGTCATTTCTGTGCCTGAAATTGGTCAAAATTGAAGCTTTTGAGTAAGCGAAAACTCTGTAAAAAAGGCAATTTTGGTCACTGTGAGGGTTTAAAAAGTGGTTATTCAACATGAGGCCCGATCCAAATGACATTTTGAATCATTTTTGGTAGACTCCAAAAAATCTATTTTATGATGAAAAACGATGACCTCGGACCAGTCGAACGTTCAAAAAATGGTCAATATTGATGAAATTTTTACATTTAATCTTTTGACTTTAAATAACTGTTGGATGTGAATTATTACTTTTTCAACTAAAATAAGTGTGTTTAAATCATTTCTGTGCCTGAAATTGGTCAAAATTGAAGCTTTTGAGTAAGCGAAAACTCTGTAAAAATGGCAATTTTGGTCACTGTAAGGGTTTAAAAAGTGGTTATTCAACATGAGGCCCGATCCAAATGACATTTTGAATCATGTTTGGTAGAGTCCAAAAAATCAATTTTATGATGAAAAACGATGACCCCGGACCTGTCGAACGTTCAAAAAATGGTCAATATTGATGAAATTTTAACATTTAATCTTTTGACTTTAAATGACTGTTGGATGTGAATTATTACTTTTTCAACTAAAATAAGTGTGTTTAAAGTCATTTCTGTGCCTGAAATTGGTCAAAATTGAAGCTTTTGAGTAAGCGAAAACTCTGTAAAAAAGGCAATTTTGGTCACTGTGAGGGTTTAAAAAGTGGTTATTCAACATGAGGCCCGATCCAAATGACATTTTGAATCATTTTTGGTAGAGTCCAAAAAATAAATTTTATGATGAAAAACGATGACCCCGGACCTTTCGAACGTTCAAAAAATGGTCAATATTGATGAAATTTTAACATTTATTCTTTTGACTTTAAATAACTGTTGGATGTGAATTATTACTTTTTCAACTAAAATAAGTGTGTTTAAAGTCATTTCTGTGCCTGAAATTGGCCAAAATTGAAGCTTTTGAGTAAGCGAAAACTCTGTAAAAATGGCAATTTTGGTCACTGTGAGGGTTTAAAAAGTGGTTATTCAACATGAGGCCCGATCCAAATGACATTTTGAATCATTTTTAGTAGAGTCCAAAAAATCAATTTTATGATGAAAAACGATGACCTGTCGAACGTTCAAAAAATGGTCAATATTGATGACATTTTAACATTTAATCTTTTGACTTTAAATAACTGTTGGATGTGAATTATTACTTTTTCAACTAAAATAAATGTGTTTAAAGTGATTTCTGTGCCTGAAATTGGCCAAAATTGAAGCTTTTGAGTAAGAGAAAACTCTGTAAAAATGGCAATTTTGGTCACTGTGAGGGTTTAAAAAGTGGTTATTCAACATGAGGCCCGATCCAAATGACATTTTGAATCATTTTTGGTAGAGTCCAAAAAATCAATTTTATGATGAAAAACGATGACCCCGGACCTGTCGAACGTTCAAAAAATGGTCAATATTGATGAAATTTTGACATTTAATCTTTTGACTTTAAATGACTGTTGGATGTGAATTATTACTTTTTCAACTAAAATAAGTGTGTTTAAAGTCATTTCTGTGCCTAAAATTGGTCAAAATTGAAGCTTTTGAGTAAGCGAAAACTCTGTAAAAATGGCAATTTTGGTCACTGTGAGGGTTTAAAAAGTGGTTATTCAACATGAGGCCCGATCCAAATGACATTTTGAATCATTTTTGGTAGAGTCCAAAAAATCAATTTTATGATGAAAAACGATGACCCCGGACCAGTCGAACGTTCAAAAAAGTGGTCAATATTGATGAAATTTTAACATTTATTCTTTTGACATTAAATGACTGTTGGATGTGAATTATTACTTTTTCAACTAAAATAAGTATGTTTAAAGTCATTTCTGTGCCTGAAATTGGCCAAAATTGAAGCTTTTGAGTAAGCGAAAACTCTGTAAAAATTGCAATTTTGGTCACTGTGAGGGTTTAAAAAGTGGTTATTCAACATGAGGCCCGATCCAAATGACATTTTGAATCATTTTTGGTAGAGTCCAAAAAATCAATTTTATGATGAAAAACGATGACCCCGGACCAGCCGAACGTTCAAAAAAGTGGTCAATATTGATGAAATTTTAACATTTAATCTTTTGACTTTAAATGACTTTTGGATGTGAATTATTACTTTTTCAACTAAAATAAGTGTGTTTAAAGTCATTTCTGTGCCTGAAATTGGCCAAAATTGAAGCTTTTGAGTAAGCGAAAACTCTGTAAAAATGGCAATTTTGGTCACTGAGAGGGTTTAAAAAGTGGTTATTCAACATGAGGCCCGATTCAAATGACATTTTGAATCATTTTTGGTAGAGTCTAAAAAATCAATTTTATGATGAAAAACGATGACCCCGGACCTGTCGAACGTTCAAAAAAGTGGTCAATATTGATGAAATTTTAACATTTAATCTTTTGACTTTAAATGACTGTTGGATGTGAATTATCACTTTTTCAACTAAAATAAGTGTGTTTAAAGTCATTTCTGTGCCTGAAATTGGTCAAAATTGAAGCTTTTGAGTAAGCGAAAACTCTGTAAAAAAAGGCAATTTTGGTCACTGTGAGGGTTTAAAAAGTGGTTATTCAACATGAGGCCCGATCCAAATGACATTTTGAATCATTTTTGGTAGAGTCCAAAAAATCAATTTCATGATGAAAAACGATGACCCCGGACCTGTCGAACGTTAAAAAAATCGTCAATATTGATGATATTTTAACATTTAATCTATTGACTTTAAATAACTGTTGGATGTGAATCATTACTTTTTCAACTAAAATAAGTGTGTTTAAAGTCATTTCTGTGCCTGAAATTGGCCAAAATTGAAGCTTTTGAGTAAGCGAAAATTCTGTAAAAATGGCAATTTTGGTCACTGTGAGGGTTTAAAAAGTGGTTATTCAACATGAGTCCCGATCCAAATGACATTTTGAATCATTTTTGGTAGAGTCCAAAAAATCAATTTTATGATGAAAAACGATGACCCCGGACCTGTCGAACGTTCAAAAAATGGTCAATATTGATGACATTTTAACATTTAATCTTTTGACTTTAAATAACTGTTGGATGTGAATTATTACTTTTTCAACTAAAATAAGTGTGTTTAAATCATTTCTGTGCCTGAAATTGGTCAAAATTGAAGCTTTTGAGTAAGCGAAAACTCTGTAAAAATGGCAATTTTGGTCACTGTAAGGGTTTAAAAAGTGGTTATTCAACATGAGGCCCGATCCAAATGACATTTTGAATCATGTTTGGTAGAGTCCAAAAAATCAATTTTATGATGAAAAACGATGACCCCGGACCTGTCGAACGTTCAAAAAATGGTCAATATTGATGAAATTTTAACATTTAATCTTTTGACTTTAAATGACTGTTGGATGTGAATTATTACTTTTTCAACTAAAATAAGTGTGTTTAAAGTCATTTCTGTGCCTGAAATTGGTCAAAATTGAAGCTTTTGAGTAAGCGAAAACTCTGTAAAAAAGGCAATTTTGGTCACTGTGAGGGTTTAAAAAGTGGTTATTCAACATGAGGCCCGATCCAAATGACATTTTGAATCATTTTTGGTAGAGTCCAAAAAATCAATTTTATGATGAAAAACGATGACCCCGGACCTGTCGAACGTTCAAAAAATGGTCAATATCGATGAAATTTTAACATTTAATCTTTTGACTTTAAATAACTGTTGGATGTGAATTATTACTTTTTCAACTAAAATAAGTGTGTTTAAAGTCATTTCTGTGCCTGAAATTGGCCAAAATCGAAGCTTTTGAGTAAGCGAAAACTCTGTAAAAATGGCAATTTTGGTCACTGTGAGGGTTTAAAAAGTGGTTATTCAACATGAGGCCCGATCCAAATGACATTTTGAATCATTTTTGGTAGAGTCCAAAAAACTCAATTTTATGATGAAAAACGATGACCCCGGACCTGTCGAACGTTCAAAAAATGGTCAATATTGATGAAATTTTAACATTTAATCTTTTGACTTTAAATGACTGTTGGATGTGAATTATTACTTTTTCAACTAAAATAAGTGTGTTTAAAGTCATTTCTGTGCCTGAAATTGGCCAAAATTGAAGCTTTTGAGTAAGCGAAATCTCTGTAAAAATGGCAATTTTGGTCACTGTGAGGGTTTAAAAAGTGGTTATTCAACATGAGGCCCGATCCAAATGACATTTTGAATCATTTTTGGTAGAGTCCAAAAAATCAATTTTATGATGAAAAACGATGACCCCGGACCTTTCGAACGTTCAAAAAATTGTCAATATTGATGAAATTTTAACATTTATTCTTTTGACTTTAAATAACTGTTGGATGTGAATTATTACTTTTTCAACTAAAATAAGTGTGTTTAAAGTCATTTCTGTGCCTGAAATTGGCCAAAATTGAAGCTTTTGAGTAAGCGAAAACTCTGTAAAAATGGCAATTTTGGTCACTGTGAGGGTTTAAAAAGTGGTTATTCAACATGAGGCCCGATCCAAATGACATTTTGAATCATTTTTAGTAGAGTCCAAAAAATCAATTTTATGATGAAAAACGATGACCTGTCGAACGTTCAAAAAATGGTCAATATTGATGACATTTTAACATTTAATCTTTTGACTTTAAATAACTGTTGGATGTGAATTATTACTTTTTCAACTAAAATAAATGTGTTTAAAGTGATTTCTGTGCCTGAAATTGGCCAAAATTGAAGCTTTTGAGTAAGAGAAAACTCTGTAAAAATGGCAATTTTGGTCACTGTGAGGGTTTAAAAAGTGGTTATTCAACATGAGGCCCGATCCAAATGACATTTTGAATCATTTTTGGTAGAGTCCAAAAAATCAATTTTATGATGAAAAACGATGACCCCGGACCTGTCGAACGTTCAAAAAATGGTCAATATTGATGAAATTTTGACATTTAATCTTTTGACTTTAAATGACTGTTGGATGTGAATTATTACTTTTTCAACTAAAATAAGTGTGTTTAAAGTCATTTCTGTGCCTAAAATTGGTCAAAATTGAAGCTTTTGAGTAAGCGAAAACTCTGTAAAAATGGCAATTTTGGTCACTGTGAGGGTTTAAAAAGTGGTTATTCAACATGAGGCCCGATCCAAATGACATTTTGAATCATTTTTGGTAGAGTCCAAAAAATCAATTTTATGATGAAAAACGATGACCCCGGACCAGTCGAACGTTCAAAAAAGTGGTCAATATTGATGAAATTTTAACATTTATTCTTTTGACATTAAATGACTGTTGGATGTGAATTATTACTTTTTCAACTAAAATAAGTATGTTTAAAGTCATTTCTGTGCCTGAAATTGGCCAAAATTGAAGCTTTTGAGTAAGCGAAAACTCTGTAAAAATTGCAATTTTGGTCACTGTGAGGGTTTAAAAAGTGGTTATTCAACATGAGGCCCGATCCAAATGACATTTTGAATCATTTTTGGTAGAGTCCAAAAAATCAATTTTATGATGAAAAACGATGACCCCGGACCAGCCGAACGTTCAAAAAAGTGGTCAATATTGATGAAATTTTAACATTTAATCTTTTGACTTTAAATGACTTTTGGATGTGAATTATTACTTTTTCAACTAAAATAAGTGTGTTTAAAGTCATTTCTGTGCCTGAAATTGGCCAAAATTGAAGCTTTTGAGTAAGCGAAAACTCTGTAAAAATGGCAATTTTGGTCACTGAGAGGGTTTAAAAAGTGGTTATTCAACATGAGGCCCGATTGAAATGACATTTTGAATCATTTTTGGTAGAGTCTAAAAAATCAATTTTATGATGAAAAACGATGACCCCGGACCTGTCGAACGTTCAAAAAAGTGGTCAATATTGATGAAATTTTAACATTTAATCTTTTGACTTTAAATGACTGTTGGATGTGAATTATCACTTTTTCAACTAAAATAAGTGTGTTTAAAGTCATTTCTGTGCCTGAAATTGGTCAAAATTGAAGCTTTTGAGTAAGCGAAAACTCTGTAAAAAAAGGCAATTTTGGTCACTGTGAGGGTTTAAAAAGTGGTTATTCAACATGAGGCCCGATCCAAATGACATTTTGAATCATTTTTGGTAGAGTCCAAAAAATCAATTTCATGATGAAAAACGATGACCCCGGACCTGTCGAACGTTAAAAAAATCGTCAATATTGATGATATTTTAACATTTAATCTATTGACTTTAAATAACTGTTGGATGTGAATCATTACTTTTTCAACTAAAATAAGTGTGTTTAAAGTAATTTCTGTGCCTGAAATTGGCCAAAATTGAAGCTTTTGAGTAAGCGAAAATTCTGTAAAAATGGCAATTTTGGTCACTGTGAGGGTTTAAAAAGTGGTTATTCAACATGAGTCCCGATCCAAATGACATTTTGAATCATTTTTGGTAGAGTCCAAAAAATCAATTTTATGATGAAAAACGATGACCCCGGACCAGTCGAACGTTCAAAAAATGGTCAATATTGATGAAATTTTAACATTTAATCTTTTGACTTTAAATAACTGTTGGATGTGAATTATTACTTTTTCAACTAAAATAAGTGTGTTTAAATCATTTCTGTGCCTGAAATTGGTCAAAATTGAAGCTTTTGAGTAAGCGAAAACTCTGTAAAAATGGCAATTTTGGTCACTGTAAGGGTTTAAAAAGTGGTTATTCAACATGAGGCCCGATCCAAATGACATTTTGAATCATGTGTGGTAGAGTCCAAAAAATCAATTTTATGATGAAAAACGATGACCCCGGACCTGTCGAACGTTCAAAAAATGGTCAATATTGATGAAATTTTAACATTTAATCTTTTGACTTTAAATGACTGTTGGATGTGAATTATTACTTTTTCAACTAAAATAAGTGTGTTTAAAGTCATTTCTGTGCCTGAAATTTGTCAAAATTGAAGCTTTTGAGTAAGCGAAAACTCTGTAAAAAAAGGCAATTTTGGTCACTGTGAGGGTTTAAAAAGTGGTTATTCAACATGAGGCCCGATCCAAATGACATTTTGAATCATTTTTGGTAGACTCCAAAAAATCAATTTTATGATGAAAAACGATGACCCCGGACCAGTCGAACGTTCAAAAAATGGTCAATATTGATGAAATTTTAACATTTAATCTTTTGACTTTAAATAACTGTTGGATGTGAATTATTACTTTTTCAACTAAAATAAATGTGTTTAAAGTCATTTCTGTGCCTGAAATTGGCCAAAATTGAAGCTTTTAAGTAAGAGAAAACTCTGTAAAAATGGCAATTTTGGTCACTGTGAGGGTTTAAAAAGTGGTTATTCAACATGAGGCCCGATCCAAATGACATTTTAAATCATTTTTGGTAGAGTCCAAAAAATCAATTTTATGATGAAAAACGATTACCCCGGACCTGACGAACGTTCAAAAAATGGTCAATATTGATGAAATTTTGACATTTAATCTTTTGACTTTAAATGACTGTTGGATGTGAATTATTACTTTTTCAACTAAAATAAGTGTGTTTAAAGTCATTTCTGTGCCTGAAATTGGCCAAAATTGAAGCTTTTGAGTAAGCGAAAACTCTGTAAAAATGGCAATTTTGGTCACTGTGAGGGTTTAAAAAGTGGTTATTCAACATGAGGCCCGATCCAAATGACATTTTTAATCATTTTTGGTAGAGTCCAAAAAATCAATTTTATGATGAAAAACGATGACCCCGGACCTGTCGAACGTTCAAAAAATGGTCAATATTGATGAAATTTTTACATTTAATCTTTTGACTTTAAATGACTGTTGGATGTGAATTATTACTTTTTCAACTAAAATAAGTGTGTTTAAAGTCATTTCTGTGCCTAAAATTGGTCAAAATTGAAGCTTTTGAGTAAGCGAAAACTCTGTAAAAATGGCAATTTTGGTCACTGTGAGGGTTTAAAAAGTGGTTATTCAACATGAGGCCCGATCCAAATGACATTTTGAATCATTTTTGGTAGAGTCCAAAAAATCAATTTTATGATGAAAAACGATGACCCAGGACCTGTCGAACGTTCAGAAAATGGTCAATATTGATGAAATTTTAACATTGAATCTTTTGACTTTAAATGACTGTTGGATGTGAATTATTACTTTTTCAACTAAATTAAGTGTGTTTAAAGTCATTTCTGTGCCTGAAATTGGCCAAATTGAAGCTTTTGAGTAAGCGAAAACTCTGTACAAATGGCAATTTTGGTCACTGTGAGGGTTTAAAAAGTGGTTATTCAACATGAGGCCCGATTCAAATGACATTTTGAATCATGTTTGGTAGAGTCCAAAAAATCAATTTTATGATGAAAAACGATGACCCCGGACCTGTCGAACGTTCAAAAAATGGTCAATATTGATGAAATTTTAACATTTAATCTTTTGACTTTAAATGACTGTTGGATGTGAATTATTACTTTTTCAACTAAAATAAGTGTGTTTAAAGTCATTTCTGTGCCTAAAATTGGTCAAAATTGAAGCTTTTGAGTAAGCGAAAACTCTGTAAAAATGGCAATTTTGGTTACTGTGAGGGTTTAAAAAGTGGTTATTCAACATGAGGCCCGATCCAAATGACATTTTGAATCATTTTTGGTAGAGTCCAAAAAATCAATTTTATGATGAAAAACGATGACCCCGGACCAGTCGAACGTTCAAAAAAGTGGTCAATATTGATGAAATTTTAACATTTAATCTTTTGACATTAAATGACTGTTGGATGTGAATTATTACTTTTTCAACTAAAATAAGTGTGTTTAAAGTCATTTCTGTGCCTGAAATTGGCCAAAATTGAAGCTTTTGGGTAAGCGAAAACTCTGTAAAAATGGCAATTTTGGTCACTGTAAGGGTTTAAAAAGTGGTTATTCAACATGAGGCCCGATCCAAATGACATTTTGAATCATGTTTGGTAGAGTCCAAAAAATCAATTTTATGATGAAAAACGATGACCCCGGACCTGTCGAACGTTCAAAAAATGGTCAATATTGATGAAATTTTAACGTTTAATCTTTTGACTTTAAATGACTGTTGGATGTGAATTATTACTTTTTCAACTAAAATGAGTGTGTTTAAAGTCATTTCTGTGCCTGAAATTGGTCAAAATTGAAGCTTTTGAGTAAGCGAAAACTCTGTAAAAATGGCAGTTTTGGTCACTGTGAGGGTTTAAAAAGTGGTTATTCAACATGAGGCCCGATCCAAATGACATTTTGAATCATTTTTGGTAGACTCCAAAAAAATCTATTTTATGATGAAAAACAATGACCCCGGACCAGTCGAACATTCAAAAAATGGTCAATATTGATGAAATTTTAACAATTAATCTTTTGACTTTAAATGACTGTTGTATGTGAATTATTACTTTTTCAACTAAAATAAGTGTGTTTGAATCATTTCTGTGCCTGAAATTGGTCAAAATTGAAGCTTTTGAGGAAGCGAAAACTCTGTAAAAATGGCAATTTTGGTCACTGTAAGGGTTTAAAAAGTGGTTATTCAACATTAGGCCCGATCCAAATGACATTTTGAATCATGTTTGGTAGAGTCCAAAAAATCAATTTTATGATGAAAAACGATGACCCCGGACCTGTCGAACGTTCAAAAAATGGTCAATATTGATGACATTTTAACATTTAATCTTTTGACTTTAAATGACTGTTGGATGTGAATTATTACTTTTTCAACTAAAATAAGTGTGTTTAAAGTCTCTTCTGTGCCTGAAATTGGCCAAAATTGAAGCTTTTGAGTAAGCGAAAACTCTGTAAAAATGGCAATTTTGGTCACTGTGAGGGTTTAAAAAGTGGTTATTCAACATGAGGCCCGATCCAAATGACATTTTGAATCATTTTTGGTAGAGTCCAAAAAATCAATTTTATGATGAAAAACGATGACCCCGGACCAGTCGAACGTTCAAAAAAGTGGTCAATATTGATGAAATTTTAACATTTAATCTTTTGACATTAAATGACTGTTGGATGTGAATTATTACTTTTTCAACTAAAATAAGTGTGTTTAAAGTCATTTCTGTGCCTGAAATTGGCCAAAATTGAAGCTTTTGGGTAAGCGAAAACTCTGTAAAAATGGCAATTTTGGTCACTGTAAGGGTTTAAAAAGTGGTTATTCAACATGAGGCCCGATCCAAATGACATTTTGAATCATGTTTGGTAGAGTCCAAAAAATCAATTTTATGATGAAAAACGATGACCCCGGACCTGTCGAACGTTCAAAAAATGGTCAATATTGATGAAATTTTAACGTTTAATCTTTTGACTTTAAATGACTGTTGGATGTGAATTATTACTTTTTCAACTAAAATGAGTGTGTTTAAAGTCATTTCTGTGCCTGAAATTGGTCAAAATTGAAGCTTTTGAGTAAGCGAAAACTCTGTAAAAATGGCAGTTTTGGTCACTGTGAGGGTTTAAAAAGTGGTTATTCAACATGAGGCCCGATCCAAATGACATTTTGAATCATTTTTGGTAGACTCCAAAAAAATCTATTTTATGATGAAAAACAATGACCCCGGACCAGTCGAACATTCAAAAAATGGTCAATATTGATGAAATTTTAACAATTAATCTTTTGACTTTAAATGACTGTTGTATGTGAATTATTACTTTTTCAACTAAAATAAGTGTGTTTGAATCATTTCTGTGCCTGAAATTGGTCAAAATTGAAGCTTTTGAGGAAGCGAAAACTCTGTAAAAATGGCAATTTTGGTCACTGTAAGGGTTTAAAAAGTGGTTATTCAACATTAGGCCCGATCCAAATGACATTTTGAATCATGTTTGGTAGAGTCCAAAAAATCAATTTTATGATGAAAAACGATGACCCCGGACCTGTCGAACGTTCAAAAAATGGTCAATATTGATGACATTTTAACATTTAATCTTTTGACTTTAAATGACTGTTGGATGTGAATTATTACTTTTTCAACTAAAATAAGTGTGTTTAAAGTCTCTTCTGTGCCTGAAATTGGCCAAAATTGAAGCTTTTGAGTAAGCGAAAACTCTGTAAAAATGGCAATTTTGGTCACTGTGAGGGTTTAAAAAGTGGTTATTCAACATGAGGCCCGATCCAAATGACATTTTGAATCATTTTTGGTAGAGTCCAAAAAATCAATTTTATGATGAAAAACGATGACCCCGGACCTGTCGAACGTTCAAAAAATGGTCAATATTGATGAAATTTTAACATTTAATCTTTTGACTTTAAATGACTGTTGGATGTGAATTATTACATTTTCAACTGAAATAAGTGTGTTTAAAGTCATTTCTGTGCCGGAAATTGGCCAAAATTGAAGCTTTTGAGTAAGCGAAAACTCTGTACAAATGGCAATTTTGGTCACTGTGAGGGTTTAAAAAGTGGTTATTCAACATGAGGCCCGATTCAAATAACATTTTGAATCATTTTTGGTAGAGTCCAAAAAATCAATTTTATGATGAAAAACGATGACCCCGGACCTGTCGAACGTTCAAAAAATGGTCTATATTGATGACATTTTAACATTTAATCTTTTGACTTTAAATAACTGTTGGATGTGAATTATTACTTTTTCAACTAAAATAAGTGTGTTTAAAGTCATTTCTGTGCCTGAAATTGGTCAAAATTGAAGCTTTTGAGTAAGTGAAAACTCTGTAAAAATGGCAATTTTGGTCACTGTGAGGGTTTAAAAAGTGGTTATTCAACATGAGGCCCGATCCAAATGACATTTTGAATCATTTTTGGTAGAGTCCAAAAAATCAATTTTATGATGAAAAACGATGACCCCGGACCAGTCGAACGTTCAAAAAAGTGGTCAATATTGATGAAATTTTAACATTTAATCTTTTGACATTAAATGACTGTTGGATGTGAATTATTACTTTTTCAACTAAAATAAGTGTGTTTAAAGTCATTTCTGTGCCTAAAATTGGTCAAAATTGAAGCTTTTGAGTAAGCGAAAACTCTGTAAAAATGGCAATTTTGGTCACTGTGAGGGTTTAAAAAGTGGTTATTCAACATGAGGCCCGATCCAAATGACATTTTGAATCATGTTTGGTAGAGTCCAAAAAATCAATTTTATGATGAAAAACGATGACCCCGGACCTGTCGAACGTTCAAAAAATGGTCAATATTGATGAAATTTTAACATTTAATCTTTTGACTTTTAATGACTGTTGGATGTGAATTATTACTTTTTCAACTAAAATAAGTGTGTTTAAAGTCATTTCTGTGCCTAAAATTGGTCAAAATTGAAGGTTTTGAGTAAGCGAAAACTCTGTAAAAATGGTAATTTTGGTCACTGTGAGGGTTTAAAAAGTGGTTATTCAACATGAGGCCTGATCCAAATGACATTTTGAATCATTTTTGGTAGAGTCCAAAAAATCAATTTTATGATGAAAAACGATGACCCCGGACCTGTCGAACGTTCAGAAAATGGTCAATATTGATGAAATTTTAACATTTAATCTTTTGACTTTAAATGACTGTTGGATGTGAATTATTACTTTTTCAACTAAAATAAGTGTGTTTAAAGTCATTTCTGTGCCTGAAATTGGCCAAATTGAAGCTTTTGAGTAAGCGAAAACTCTGTACAAATGTTAATTTTGGTCACTGTGAGGGTTTAAAAAGTGGTTATTCAACATGAGGCCCGATTCAAATAACATTTTGAATCATTTTTGGTAGAGTCCAAAAAATCAATTTTATGATGAAAAACGATGACCCCGGACCTGTCGAACGTTCAAAAAATGGTCTATATTGATGACATTTTAACATTTAATCTTTTGACTTTAAATAACTGTTGGATGTGAATTATTACTTTTTCAACTAAAATAAGTGTGTTTAAAGTCATTTCTGTGCCTGAAATTGGCCAAAATTGAAGCTTTTGAGTAAGCGAAAACTCTGTAAAAATGGCAATTTTGGTCACTGTGAGGGTTTAAAAAGTGGTTATTCAACATGAGGCCCGAGCCAAATGACATTTTGAATCATTTTTGGTAGAGTCCAAAAAATCAATTTTATGATGAAAAACGATGACCCCGGACCAGTCGAACGTTCAAAAAAGTGGTCAATATTGATGAAATTTTAACATTTAATCTTTTGACTTTAAATGACTGTTGGATGTGAATTATTACTTTTTTAACTAAAATAAGTCTGTTTAAAGTCATTTCTGTGCCTGAAATTGGCCAAAATTGAAGCTTTTGGGTAAGCGAAAACTCTGTAAAAATGGCAATTTTGGTCACTGTAAGGGTTTAAAAAGTGGTTATTCAACATGAGGCCCGATCCAAATGACATTTTGAATCATGTTTGGTAGAGTCCAAAAAATCAATTTTATGATGAAAAACGATGACCCCGGACCTGTCGAACGTTCAAAAAATGGTCAATATTGATGAAATTTTAACATTTAATCTTTTGACTTTAAATGACTGTTGGATGTGAATTATTACTTTTTCAACTAAAATAAGTGTGTTTAAAGTCATTTCTGTGCCTGAAATTTGTCAAAATTGAAGATTTTGAGTAAGCGAAAACTCTGTAAAAATGGCAGTTTTGGTCACTGTGAGGGTTTAAAAAGTGGTTATTCAACATGAGGCCCGATCCAAATGACATTTTGAATCATTTTTGGTAGACTCCAAAAAAATCTATTTTATGATGAAAAACAATGACCCCGGACCAGTCGAACGTTCAAAAAATGGTCAATATTGATGAAATTTTAACAATTAATCTTTTGACTTTAAATGACTGTTGGATGTGAATTATTACTTTTTCAACTAAAATAAGTGTGTTTAAATCATTTCTGTGCCTGAAATTGGTCAAAATTGAAGCTTTTGAGTAAGCGAAAACTCTGTAAAAATGGCAATTTTGGTCACTGTAAGGGTTTAAAAAGTGGTTATTCAACATTAGGCCCGATGCAAATGACATTTTGAATCATGTTTGGTAGAGTCCAAAAAATCAATTTTATGATGAAAAACGATGACCCCGGACCTGTCGAACGTTCAAAAAATGGTCAATATTGATGACATTTTAACATTTAATCTTTTGACTTTAAATGACTGTTGGATGTGAATTATTACTTTTTCAACTAAAATAAGTGTGTTTAAAGTCATTTCTGTGCCTGAAATTGGCCAAAATTGAAGCTTTTGAGTAAGCGAAATCTCTGTAAAAATGGCAATTTTGGTCACTGTGAGGGTTCAAAAAGTGGTTATTCAACATGAGGCCCGATCCAAATGACATTTTGAATCATTTTTGGTAGAGTCCAAAAAATCAATTTTATGATGAAAAACAATGACCCCGGACCTGTTGAACGTTCAAAAAATGGTCAATATTGATGATATTTTAACATTTAATCTATTGACTTTAAATAACTGTTGGATGTGAATTATTACTTTTTCAACTAAAATAAGTGTGTTTAAAGTCATTTCTGTGCCTGAAATTGGCCAAAATTGAAGCTTTTGAGTAAGCGAAAACTCTGTAAAAAAAGGCAATTTTGGTCACTGTGAGGGTTTAAAAAGTGGTTATTCAACATGAGGCCCGATCCAAATGACATTTTGAATCATTTTTGGTAGAGTCCAAAAAATCAATTTCATGATGAAAAACTATGACCCCGGACCTGTCGAACGTTCAAAAAATTGTCAATATTGATGATATTTTAACATTTAATCTATTGACTTTAAATAACTGTTGGATGTGAATCATTACTTTTTCAACTAAAATAAGTGTGTTTAAAGTCATTTCTGTGCCTGAAATTGGCCAAAATTGAAGCTTTTGAGTAAGCGAAAACTCTGTAAAAATGGCAATTTTGGTCACTGTGAGGGTTTAAAAAGTGGTTATTCAACATGAGGCCCGATCCAAATGACATTTTGAATCATTTTTGGTAGAGTCCAAAAAATCAATTTTATGATGAAAAACGATGACCCCGGACCTGTCGAACGTTCAAAAAAGTGGTCAATATTGATGAAATTTTAACATTTAATCTTTTGACTTTAAATGACTGTTGGATGTGAATTATTACTTTTTCAACTAAAATAAGTGTGTTTAAATCATTTCTGTGCCTGAAATTGGTCAAAATTGAAGCTTTTGAGTAAGCGAAAACTCTGTAAAAATGGCAATTTTGGTCACTGTAAGGGTTTAAAAAGTGGTTATTCAACATTAGGCCCGATGCAAATGACATTTTGAATCATGTTTGGTAGAGTCCAAAAAATCAATTTTATGATGAAAAACGATGACCCTGGACCTGTCGAACGTTCAAAAAATGGTCAATATTGATGAAATTTTAACATTTAATCTTTTGACTTTAAATGACTGTTGGATGTGAATTATTACTTTTTCAACTAAAATAAGTGTGTTTAAAGTAATTTCTGTGCGTGAAATTGGTCAAAATTAAAGCTTTTGAGTAAGCGAAAACTCTGTAAAAAAGGCAATTTTTGTCACTGTGAGGGTTTAAAAAGTGGTTATTCAACATGAGGCCCGATCCAAATGACATTTTGAATCACTTTTGGTAGAGTCCAAAAAATCAATTTTATGATGAAAAACGATGACCCCGGACCTGTCGAACGTTCAAAAAATGGTCAATATTGATGACTTTTTAACATTTAATCTTTTGACTTTAAATGACTGTTGGATGTGAATTATTACTTTTTCAACTAAAATAAGTGTGTTTAAAGTCATTTCTGTGCTTGAAATTGGCCAAAATTGAAGCTTTTGAGTAAGCGAAAACTCTGTAAAAATGGCAATTTTGGTCACTGAGAGGGTTTAAAAAGTGGTTATTCAACATGAGGCCCGATCCAAATGACATTTTGAATAATTTTTGGTAGAGTCCAAAAAATCAATTTTATGATGAAAAACGATGACCCCGGACCTGTCGAACGTTCAAAAAAGTGGTCAATATTGATGAATTTTTAACATTTAATCTATTGACTTTAAATAACTGTTGGATGTGAATCATTACTTTTTCAACTAAAATACGTGTGTTTAAAGTCATTTCTGTGCCTGAAATTGGCCAAAATTGAAGCTTTTGAGTAAGCGAAAACTCTGTAAAAATGGCAATTTTGGTCACTGTGAGGGTTTAAAAAGTGGTTATTCAACATGAGGCCCGATCCAAATGACATTTTGAATCATTTTTGGTAGAGTCCAAAAAATCAATTTTATGATGAAAAACTATGACCCCGGGCCTGTCGAACGTTCAAAAAATGGTCAATATTGATGATATTTTAACATTTAATCTATTGACTTTAAATAACTGTTGGATGTGAATCATTACTTTTTCAACTAAAATAAGTGTGTTTAAAGTCATTTCTGTGCCTGAAATTGGCCAAAATTGAAGCTTTTGAGTAAGCGAAAACTCTGTAAAAATGGCAATTTTGGTCACTGTGAGGGTTTAAAAAGTGGTTATTCAACATGAGGCCCGATCTAAATGACATTTTGAATCATTTTTGGTAGAGTCCAAAAAATCAATTTCATGATGAAAAACGATGACCCCGGACCTGTCGAACGTTCAAAAAAGTGGTCAATATTGATGATATGTTAACATTTAATCTATTGACTTTAAATAACTGTTGGATGTGAATCATTACTTTTTCAACTAAAATAAGTGTGTTTAAAGTCATTTCTGTGCCTGAAATTGGCCAAAATTGAAGCTTTTGAGTAAGCGAAAACTCTGTAAAAATGGCAGTTTTGGTCACTGTGAGGGTTTAAAAAGTGGTTATTCAACATGAGGCCCGATCCAAATGACATTTTGAATCATTTTTGGTAGAGTCCAAAAAATCAATTTCATGATGAAAAACGATGACCCCGGACCTGTCGAACGTTCAAAAAAGTGGTCAATATTGATGATATTTTAACATTTAATCTATTGACTTTAAATAACTGTTGGATGTGAATCATTACTTTTTCAACTAAAATAAGTGTGTTTAAAGTCATTTCTGTGCCTGAAATTGGCCAAAATTGAAGCTTTTGAGTAAGCGAAAACTCTGTAAAAATGGCAATTTTGGTCACTGAGAGGGGGTTAAAAAGTGGTTATTCAACATGAGGCCCGATCCAAATGACATTTTGAATAATTTTTGGTAGAGTCCAAAAAATCAATTTTATGATGAAAAACGATGACCCCGGACCTGTCGAACGTTCAAAAAAGTGGTCAATATTGATGAATTTTTAACATTTAATCTATTGACTTTAAATAACTGTTGGATGTGAATCATTACTTTTTCAACTAAAATAAGTGTGTTTAAAGTCATTTCTGTGCCTGAAATTGGCCAAAATTGAAGCTTTTGAGTAAGCGAAAACTCTGTAAAAATGGCAATTTTGGTCACTGTGAGGGTTTAAAAAGTGGTTATTCAACATGAGGCCCGAACCAAATGACGTTTTGAATCATTTTTGGTAGAGTCCAAAAAATCAATTTTATGATGAAAAACGATGACCCCGGACCTGTCGAACGTTCAAAAAAGTGGTCAATATTGATGAAATTTTAACATTTAATCTTTTGACTTTAAATGACTGTTGGATGTGAATTATTACTTTTTCAACTAAAATAAGTGTGTTTAAATCATTTCTGTGCCTGAAATTGGTCAAAATTGAAGCTTTTGAGTAAGCGAAAACTCTGTAAAAATGGCAATTTTGGTCACTGTAAGGGTTTAAAAAGTGGTTATTCAACATTAGGCCCGATGCAAATGACATTTTGAATCATGTTTGGTAGAGTCCAAAAAATCAATTTTATGATGAAAAACGATGACCCCGGACCTGTCGAACGTTCAAAAAATGGTCAATATTGATGACTTTTTAACATTTAATCTTTTGACTTTAAATGACTGTTGGATGTGAATTATTACTTTTTCAACTAAAATAAGTGTGTTTAAAGTCATTTCTGTGCCTGAAATTGGCCAAAATTGAAGCTTTTGAGTAAGCGAAAACTCTGTAAAAATGGCAATTTTGGTCACTGAGAGGGTTTAAAAAGTGGTTATTCAACATGAGGCCCGATCCAAATGACATTTTGAATAATTTTTGGTAGAGTCCAAAAAATCAATTTTATGATGAAAAACGATGACCCCGGACCTGTCGAACGTTCAAAAAAGTGGTCAATATTGATGAATTTTTAACATTTAATCTATTGACTTTAAATAACTGTTGGATGTGAATCATTACTTTTTCAACTAAAATACGTGTGTTTAAAGTCATTTCTGTGCCTGAAATTGGCCAAAATTGAAGCTTTTGAGTAAGCGAAAACTCTGTAAAAATGGCAATTTTGGTCACTGTGAGGGTTTAAAAAGTTGTTATTCAACATGAGGCCCAATCCAAATGACATTTTGAATCATTTTTGGTAGAGTCCAAAAAATCAATTTTATGATGAAAAACTATGACCCCGGACCTGTCGAACGTTCAAAAAATGGTCAATATTGATGATATTTTAACATTTAATCTATTGACTTTAAATAACTGTTGGATGTGAATCATTACTTTTTCAACTAAAATAAGTGTGTTTAAAGTCATTTCTGTGCCTGAAATTGGCCAAAATTGAAGCTTTTGAGTAAGCGAAAACTCTGTAAAAATGGCAATTTTGGTCACTGTGAGGGTTTAAAAAGTGGTTATTCAACATGAGGCCCGATCTAAATGACATTTTGAATAATTTTTGGTAGAGTCCAAAAAATCAATTTCATGATGAAAAACGATGACCCCGGACCTGTCGAACGTTCAAAAAAGTGGTCAATATTGATGATATGTTAACATTTAATCTATTGACTTTAAATAACTGTTGGATGTGAATCATTACTTTTTCAACTAAAATAAGTGTGTTTAAAGTCATTTCTGTGCCTGAAATTGGCCAAAATTGAAGCTTTTGAGTAAGCGAAAACTCTGTAAAAATGGCAGTTTTGGTCACTGTGAGGGTTTAAAAAGTGGTTATTCAACATGAGGCCCGATCCAAATGACATTTTGAATCATTTTTGGTAGAGTCCAAAAAATCAATTTCATGATGAAAAACGATGACCCCGGACCTGTCGAACGTTCAAAAAAGTGGTCAATATTGATGATATTTTAACATTTAATCTATTGACTTTAAATAACTGTTGGATGTGAATCATTACTTTTTCAACTAAAATAAGTGTGTTTAAAGTCATTTCTGTGCCTGAAATTGGCCAAAATTGAAGCTTTTGAGTAAGCGAAAACTCTGTAAAAATGGCAATTTTGGTCACTGAAAGGGTTTAAAAAGTGGTTATTCAACATGAGGCCCGATCCAAATGACATTTTGAATAATTTTTGGTAGAGTCCAAAAAATCAATTTTATGATGAAAAACGATGACCCCGGACCTGTCGAACGTTCAAAAAAGTGGTCAATATTGATGAATTTTTAACATTTAATCTATTGACTTTAAATAACTGTTGGATGTGAATCATTACTTTTTCAACTAAAATAAGTGTGTTTAAAGTCATTTCTGTGCCTGAAATTGGCCAAAATTGAAGCTTTTGAGTAAGCGAAAACTCTGTAAAAATGGCAATTTTGGTCACTGTGAGGGTTTAAAAAGTGGTTATTCAACATGAGGCCCGATCCAAATGACATTTTGAATCATTTTTGGTAGAGTCCAAAAAATCAATTTTATGATGAAAAACTATGACCCCGGACCTGTCGAACGTTCAAAAAATGGTCAATATTGATGATATTTTAACATTTAATCTATTGACTTTAAATAACTGTTGGATGTGAATCATTACTTTTTCAACTAAAATAAGTGTGTTTAAAGTCATTTCTGTGCCTGAAATTGGCCAAAATTGAAGCTTTTGAGTAAGCGAAAACTCTGTAAAAATGGCAATTTTGGTCACTGTGAGGGTTTAAAAAGTGGTTATTCAACATGAGGCCCGATCCAAATGACATTTTGAATCATTTTTGGTAGAGTCCAAAAAATCAATTTCATGATGAAAAACGATGACCCCGGACCTGTCGAACGTTCAAAAAAGTGGTCAATATTGATGATATTTTAACATTTAATCTATTGACTTTAAATAACTGTTGGATGTGAATCATTACTTTTTCAACTAAAATAAGTGTGTTTAAAGTCATTTCTGTGCCTGAAATTGGCCAAAATTGAAGCTTTTGAGTAAGCGAAAACTCTGTAAAATTGGCAGTTTTGGTCACTGTGAGGGTTTAAAAAGTGGTTATTCAACATGAGGCCCGATCCAAATGACATTTTGAATCATTTTTGGTAGAGTCCAAAAAATCAATTTCATGATGAAAAACGATGACCCCGGACCTGTCGAACGTTCAAAAAAGTGGTCAATATTGATGATATTTTAACATTTAATCTATTGACTTTAAATAACTGTTGGATGTGAATCATTACTTTTTCAACTAAAATAAGTGTGTTTAAAGTCATTTCTGTGCCTGAAATTGGCCAAAATTGAAGCTTTTGAGTAAGCGAAAACTCTGTAAAAATGGCAGTTTTGGTCACTGTGAGGGTTTAAAAAGTGGTTATTCAACATGAGGCCCGATCCAAATGACATTTTGAATCATGTGTGGTAGAGTCCAAAAAATCAATTTTATGATGAAAAACGATGACCCCGGACCTGTCGAACGTTCAGAAAATGGTCAATATTGATGAAATTTTAACATTTAATCTTTTGACTTTAAATGACTGTTGGATGTGAATTATTACTTTTTCAACTAAAATAAGTGTGTTTAAAGTCATTTCTGTGCCTGAAATTGGCCAAATTGAAGCTTTTGAGTAAGCGAAAACTTTGTACAAATGGCAATTTTGGTCACTGTGAGGGTTTAAAAAGTGGTTATTCAACATGAGGCCCGATTCAAATGACATTTTGAATCATTTTTGGTAGAGTCCAAAAAATCAATTTTATGATGAAAAACGATGACCCCGGACCAGTCGAACGTTCAAAAAAGTGGTCAATATTGATGAAATTTTAACATTTAATCTTTTGACTTTAAATGACTGTTGGATGTGAATTATTACTTTTTCAACTAAAATAAGTGTGTTTAAAGTCATTTCTGTGCCTGAAATTGGCCAAAATTGAAGCTTTTGGGTAAGCAAAAACTCTGTAAAAATGGCAATTTTGGTCACTGTAAGGGTTTAAAAAGTGGTTATTCAACATGAGGCCCGATCCAAATGACATTTTGAATCATGTTTGGTAGAGTCCAAAAAATCAATTTTATGATGAAAAACGATGACCCCGGACCTGTCGAACGTTCAAAAAATGGTCAATATTGATGAAATTTTAACGTTTAATCTTTTGACTTTAAATGACTGTTGGATGTGAATTATTACTTTTTCAACTAAAATAAGTGTGTTTAAAGTCATTTCTGTGCCTGAAATTGGCCAAAATTGAAGCTTTTGAGTAAGCGAAATCTCTGTAAAAATGGCAATTTTGGTCACTGTGAGGGTTTAAAAAGTGGTTATTCAACATGAGGCCCGATCCAAATGACATTTTGAATCATTTTTGGTAGAGTCCAAAAAATCAATTTCATGATGAAAAACGATGACCCCGGACCTGTCGAACGTTCAAAAAATGGTCAATATTGATGATATGTTAACATTTAATCTATTGACTTTAAATAACTGTTGGATGTGAATCATTACTTTTTCAACTAAAATAAGTGTGTTTAAAGTCATTTCTGTGCCTGAAATTGGCCAAAATTGAAGCTTTTGAGTAAGCGAAAACTCTGTAAAAATGGCAGTTTTGGTCACTGTGAGGGTTTAAAAAGTGGTTATTCAACATGAGGCCCGATCCAAATGACATTTTGAATCATTTTTGGTAGAGTCCAAAAAATCAATTTCATGATGAAAAACGATGACCCCGGACCTGTCGAACGTTCAAAAAAGTGGTCAATATTGATGATATTTTAACATTTAATCTATTGACTTTAAATAACTGTTGGATGTGAATCATTACTTTTTCAACTAAAATAAGTGTGTTTAAAGTCATTTCTGTGCCTGAAATTGGCCAAAATTGAAGCTTTTGAGTAAGCGAAAACTCTGTAAAAATGGCAATTTTGGTCACTGAGAGGGGGTTAAAAAGTGGTTATTCAACATGAGGCCCGATCCAAATGACATTTTGAATAATTTTTGGTAGAGTCCAAAAAATCAATTTTATGATGAAAAACGATGACCCCGGACCTGTCGAACGTTCAAAAAAGTGGTCAATATTGATGAATTTTTAACATTTAATCTATTGACTTTAAATAACTGTTGGATGTGAATCATTACTTTTTCAACTAAAATAAGTGTGTTTAAAGTCATTTCTGTGCCTGAAATTGGCCAAAATTGAAGCTTTTGAGTAAGCGAAAACTCTGTAAAAATGGCAATTTTGGTCACTGTGAGGGTTTAAAAAGTGGTTATTCAACATGAGGCCCGAACCAAATGACGTTTTGAATCATTTTTGGTAGAGTCCAAAAAATCAATTTTATGATGAAAAACGATGACCCCGGACCTGTCGAACGTTCAAAAAAGTGGTCAATATTGATGAAATTTTAACATTTAATCTTTTGACTTTAAATGACTGTTGGATGTGAATTATTACTTTTTCAACTAAAATAAGTGTGTTTAAATCATTTCTGTGCCTGAAATTGGTCAAAATTGAAGCTTTTGAGTAAGCGAAAACTCTGTAAAAATGGCAATTTTGGTCACTGTAAGGGTTTAAAAAGTGGTTATTCAACATTAGGCCCGATGCAAATGACATTTTGAATCATGTTTGGTAGAGTCCAAAAAATCAATTTTATGATGAAAAACGATGACCCCGGACCTGTCGAACGTTCAAAAAATGGTCAATATTGATGACTTTTTAACATTTAATCTTTTGACTTTAAATGACTGTTGGATGTGAATTATTACTTTTTCAACTAAAATAAGTGTGTTTAAAGTCATTTCTGTGCCTGAAATTGGCCAAAATTGAAGCTTTTGAGTAAGCGAAAACTCTGTAAAAATGGCAATTTTGGTCACTGAGAGGGTTTAAAAAGTGGTTATTCAACATGAGGCCCGATCCAAATGACATTTTGAATAATTTTTGGTAGAGTCCAAAAAATCAATTTTATGATGAAAAACGATGACCCCGGACCTGTCGAACGTTCAAAAAAGTGGTCAATATTGATGAATTTTTAACATTTAATCTATTGACTTTAAATAACTGTTGGATGTGAATCATTACTTTTTCAACTAAAATACGTGTGTTTAAAGTCATTTCTGTGCCTGAAATTGGCCAAAATTGAAGCTTTTGAGTAAGCGAAAACTCTGTAAAAATGGCAATTTTGGTCACTGTGAGGGTTTAAAAAGTGGTTATTCAACATGAGGCCCAATCCAAATGACATTTTGAATCATTTTTGGTAGAGTCCAAAAAATCAATTTTATGATGAAAAACTATGACCCCGGACCTGTCGAACGTTCAAAAAATGGTCAATATTGATGATATTTTAACATTTAATCTATTGACTTTAAATAACTGTTGGATGTGAATCATTACTTTTTCAACTAAAATAAGTGTGTTTAAAGTCATTTCTGTGCCTGAAATTGGCCAAAATTGAAGCTTTTGAGTAAGCGAAAACTCTGTAAAAATGGCAATTTTGGTCACTGTGAGGGTTTAAAAAGTGGTTATTCAACATGAGGCCCGATCTAAATGACATTTTGAATAATTTTTGGTAGAGTCCAAAAAATCAATTTCATGATGAAAAACGATGACCCCGGACCTGTCGAACGTTCAAAAAAGTGGTCAATATTGATGATATGTTAACATTTAATCTATTGACTTTAAATAACTGTTGGATGTGAATCATTACTTTTTCAACTAAAATAAGTGTGTTTAAAGTCATTTCTGTGCCTGAAATTGGCCAAAATTGAAGCTTTTGAGTAAGCGAAAACTCTGTAAAAATGGCAGTTTTGGTCACTGTGAGGGTTTAAAAAGTGGTTATTCAACATGAGGCCCGATCCAAATGACATTTTGAATCATTTTTGGTAGAGTCCAAAAAATCAATTTCATGATGAAAAACGATGACCCCGGACCTGTCGAACGTTCAAAAAAGTGGTCAATATTGATGATATTTTAACATTTAATCTATTGACTTTAAATAACTGTTGGATGTGAATCATTACTTTTTCAACTAAAATAAGTGTGTTTAAAGTCATTTCTGTGCCTGAAATTGGCCAAAATTGAAGCTTTTGAGTAAGCGAAAACTCTGTAAAAATGGCAATTTTGGTCACTGAAAGGGTTTAAAAAGTGGTTATTCAACATGAGGCCCGATCCAAATGACATTTTGAATAATTTTTGGTAGAGTCCAAAAAATCAATTTTATGATGAAAAACGATGACCCCGGACCTGTCGAACGTTCAAAAAATGGTCAATATTGATGATATTTTAACATTTAATCTATTGACTTTAAATAACTGTTGGATGTGAATCATTACTTTTTCAACTAAAATAAGTGTGTTTAAAGTCATTTCTGTGCCTGAAATTGGCCAAAATTGAAGCTTTTGAGTAAGCGAAAACTCTGTAAAAATGGCAATTTTGGTCACTGTGAGGGTTTAAAAAGTGGTTATTCAACATGAGGCCCGATCCAAATGACATTTTGAATCATTTTTGGTAGAGTCCAAAAAATCAATTTCATGATGAAAAACGATGACCCCGGACCTGTCGAACGTTCAAAAAAGTGGTCAATATTGATGATATTTTAACATTTAATCTATTGACTTTAAATAACTGTTGGATGTGAATCATTACTTTTTCAACTAAAATAAGTGTGTTTAAAGTCATTTCTGTGCCTGAAATTGGCCAAAATTGAAGCTTTTGAGTAAGCGAAAACTCTGTAAAATTGGCAGTTTTGGTCACTGTGAGGGTTTAAAAAGTGGTTATTCAACATGAGGCCCGATCCAAATGACATTTTGAATCATTTTTGGTAGAGTCCAAAAAATCAATTTCATGATGAAAAACGATGACCCCGGACCTGTCGAACGTTCAAAAAAGTGGTCAATATTGATGATATTTTAACATTTAATCTATTGACTTTAAATAACTGTTGGATGTGAATCATTACTTTTTCAACTAAAATAAGTGTGTTTAAAGTCATTTCTGTGCCTGAAATTGGCCAAAATTGAAGCTTTTGAGTAAGCGAAAACTCTGTAAAAATGGCAGTTTTGGTCACTGTGAGGGTTTAAAAAGTGGTTATTCAACATGAGGCCCGATCCAAATGACATTTTGAATCATGTGTGGTAGAGTCCAAAAAATCAATTTTATGATGAAAAACGATGACCCCGGACCTGTCGAACGTTCAGAAAATGGTCAATATTGATGAAATTTTAACATTTAATCTTTGGACTTTAAATGACTGTTGGATGTGAATTATTACTTTTTCAACTAAAATAAGTGTGTTTAAAGTCATTTCTGTGCCTGAAATTGGCCAAATTGAAGCTTTTGAGTAAGCGAAAACTTTGTACAAATGGCAATTTTGGTCACTGTGAGGGTTTAAAAAGTGGTTATTCAACATGAGGCCCGATTCAAATGACATTTTGAATCATTTTTGGTAGAGTCCAAAAAATCAATTTTATGATGAAAAACGATGACCCCGGACCAGTCGAACGTTCAAAAAAGTGGTCAATATTGATGAAATTTTAACATTTAATCTTTTGACTTTAAATGACTGTTGGATGTGAATTATTACTTTTTCAACTAAAATAAGTGTGTTTAAAGTCATTTCTGTGCCTGAAATTGGCCAAAATTGAAGCTTTTGGGTAAGCAAAAACTCTGTAAAAATGGCAATTTTGGTCACTGTAAGGGTTTAAAAAGTGGTTATTCAACATGAGGCCCGATCCAAATGACATTTTGAATCATGTTTGGTAGAGTCCAAAAAATCAATTTTATGATGAAAAACGATGACCCCGGACCTGTCGAACGTTCAAAAAATGGTCAATATTGATGAAATTTTAACGTTTAATCTTTTGACTTTAAATGACTGTTGGATGTGAATTATTACTTTTTCAACTAAAATAAGTGTGTTTAAAGTCATTTCTGTGCCTGAAATTGGCCAAAATTGAAGCTTTTGAGTAAGCGAAATCTCTGTAAAAATGGCAATTTTGGTCACTGTGAGGGTTTAAAAAGTGGTTATTCAACATGAGGCCCGATCCAAATGACATTTTGAATCATTTTTGGTAGAGTCCAAAAAATCAATTTCATGATGAAAAACGATGACCCCGGACCTGTCGAACGTTCAAAAAATGGTCAATATTGGTGACTTTTTAACATTTAATCTTTTGACTTTAAATGACTGTTGGATGTGAATCATTACTTTTTCAACTAAAATAAGTGTGTTTAAAGTCATTTCTGTGCCTGAAATTGGTCAAAATTGAAGCTTTTGAGTAAGCGAAAACTCTGTAAAAATGGCAATTTTGGTCACTGAGAGGGTTTAAAAAGTGGTTATTCAACATGAGGCCCGATCCAAATGACATTTTGAATAATTTTTGGTAGAGTCCAAAAAATCAATTTTATGATGAAAAACGATGACCCCGGACCTGTCGAACGTTCAAAAAAGTGGTCAATATTGATGAATTTTTAACATTTAATCTATTGACTTTAAATAACTGTTGGATGTGAATCATTACTTTTTCAACTAAAATACGTGTGTTTAAAGTCATTTCTGTGCCTGAAATTGGCCAAAATTGAAGCTTTTGAGTAAGCGAAAACTCTGTAAAAATGGCAATTTTGGTCACTGTGAGGGTTTAAAAAGTGGTTATTCAACATGAGGCCCGATCCAAATGACATTTTGAATCATTTTTGGTAGAGTCCAAAAAATCAATTTTATGATGAAAAACTATGACCCCGGGCCTGTCGAACGTTCAAAAAATGGTCAATATTGATGATATTTTAACATTTAATCTATTGACTTTAAATAACTGTTGGATGTGAATCATTACTTTTTCAACTAAAATAAGTGTGTTTAAAGTCATTTCTGTGCCTGAAATTGGCCAAAATTGAAGCTTTTGAGTAAGCGAAAACTCTGTAAAAATGGCAATTTTGGTCACTGTGAGGGTTTAAAAAGTGGTTATTCAACATGAGGCCCGATCTAAATGACATTTTGAATCATTTTTGGTAGAGTCCAAAAAATCAATTTCATGATGAAAAACGATGACCCCGGACCTGTCGAACGTTCAAAAAAGTGGTCAATATTGATGATATGTTAACATTTAATCTATTGACTTTAAATAACTGTTGGATGTGAATCATTACTTTTTCAACTAAAATAAGTGTGTTTAAAGTCATTTCTGTGCCTGAAATTGGCCAAAATTGAAGCTTTTGAGTAAGCGAAAACTCTGTAAAAATGGCAGTTTTGGTCACTGTGAGGGTTTAAAAAGTGGTTATTCAACATGAGGCCCGATCCAAATGACATTTCGAATCATTTTTGGTAGAGTCCAAAAAATCAATTTCATGATGAAAAACGATGACCCCGGACCTGTCGAACGTTCAAAAAAGTGGTCAATATTGATGATATTTTAACATTTAATCTATTGACTTTAAATAACTGTTGGATGTGAATCATTACTTTTTCAACTAAAATAAGTGTGTTTAAAGTCATTTCTGTGCCTGAAATTGGCCAAAATTGAAGCTTTTGAGTAAGCGAAAACTCTGTAAAAATGGCAATTTTGGTCACTGAGAGGGTTTAAAAAGTGGTTATTCAACATGAGGCCCGATCCAAATGACATTTTGAATAATTTTTGGTAGAGTCCAAAAAATCAATTTTATGATGAAAAACGATGACCCCGGACCTGTCGAACGTTCAAAAAAGTGGTCAATATTGATGAATTTTTAACATTTAATCTATTGACTTTAAATAACTGTTGGATGTGAATCATTACTTTTTCAACTAAAATAAGTGTGTTTAAAGTCATTTCTGTGCCTGAAATTGGCCAAAATTGAAGCTTTTGAGTAAGCGAAAACTCTGTAAAAATGGCAATTTTGGTCACTGTGAGGGTTTAAAAAGTGGTTATTCAACATGAGGCCCGATCCAAATGACATTTTGAATCATTTTTGGTAGAGTCCAAAAAATCAATTTCATGATGAAAAACGATGACCCCGGACCTGTCGAACGTTCAAAAAAGTGGTCAATATTGATGATATTTTAACATTTAATCTATTGACTTTAAATAACTGTTGGATGTGAATCATTACTTTTTCAACTAAAATAAGTGTGTTTAAAGTCATTTCTGTGCCTGAAATTGGCCAAAATTGAAGCTTTTGAGTAAGCGAAAACTCTGTAAAATTGGCAGTTTTGGTCACTGTGAGGGTTTAAAAAGTGGTTATTCAACATGAGGCCCGATCCAAATGACATTTTGAATCATTTTTGGTAGAGTCCAAAAAATCAATTTCATGATGAAAAACGATGACCCCGGACCTGTCGAACGTTCAAAAAAGTGGTCAATATTGATGATATTTTAACATTTAATCTATTGACTTTAAATAACTGTTGGATGTGAATCATTACTTTTTCAACTAAAATAAGTGTGTTTAAAGTCATTTCTGTGCCTGAAATTGGCCAAAATTGAAGCTTTTGAGTAAGCGAAAACTCTGTAAAAATGGCAGTTTTGGTCACTGTGAGGGTTTAAAAAGTGGTTATTCAACATGAGGCCCGATCCAAATGACATTTTGAATCATGTGTGGTAGAGTCCAAAAAATCAATTTTATGATGAAAAACGATGACCCCGGACCTGTCGAACGTTCAGAAAATGGTCAATATTGATGAAATTTTAACATTTAATCTTTTGACTTTAAATGACTGTTGGATGTGAATTATTACTTTTTCAACTAAAATAAGTGTGTTTAAAGTCATTTCTGTGCCTGAAATTGGCCAAATTGAAGCTTTTGAGTAAGCGAAAACTTTGTACAAATGGCAATTTTGGTCACTGTGAGGGTTTAAAAAGTGGTTATTCAACATGAGGCCCGATTCAAATGACATTTTGAATCATTTTTGGTAGAGTCCAAAAAATCAATTTTATGATGAAAAACGATGACCCCGGACCAGTCGAACGTTCAAAAAAGTGGTCAATATTGATGAAATTTTAACATTTAATCTTTTGACTTTAAATGACTGTTGGATGTGAATTATTACTTTTTCAACTAAAATAAGTGTGTTTAAAGTCATTTCTGTGCCTGAAATTGGCCAAAATTGAAGCTTTTGGGTAAGCAAAAACTCTGTAAAAATGGCAATTTTGGTCACTGTAAGGGTTTAAAAAGTGGTTATTCAACATGAGGCCCGATCCAAATGACATTTTGAATCATTTTTGGTAGAGTCCAAAAAATCAATTTCATGATGAAAAACGATGACCCCGGACCTGTCGAACGTTCAAAAAATGGTCAATATTGATGACTTTTTAACATTTAATCTTTTGACTTTAAATGACTGTTGGATGTGAATCATTACTTTTTCAACTAAAATAAGTGTGTTTAAAGTCATTTCTGTGCCTGAAATTGGTCAAAATTGAAGCTTTTGAGTAAGCGAAAACTCTGTAAAAATGGCAATTTTGGTCACTGAGAGGGTTTAAAAAGTGGTTATTCAACATGAGGCCCGATCCAAATGACATTTTGAATAATTTTTGGTAGAGTCCAAAAAATCAATTTTATGATGAAAAACGATGACCCCGGACCTGTCGAACGTTCAAAAAAGTGGTCAATATTGATGAATTTTTAACATTTAATCTATTGACTTTAAATAACTGTTGGATGTGAATCATTACTTTTTCAACTAAAATACGTGTGTTTAAAGTCATTTCTGTGCCTGAAATTGGCCAAAATTGAAGCTTTTGAGTAAGCGAAAACTCTGTAAAAATGGCAATTTTGGTCACTGTGAGGGTTTAAAAAGTGGTTATTCAACATGAGGCCCGATCCAAATGACATTTTGAATCATTTTTGGTAGAGTCCAAAAAATCAATTTTATGATGAAAAACTATGACCCCGGGCCTGTCGAACGTTCAAAAAATGGTCAATATTGATGATATTTTAACATTTAATCTATTGACTTTAAATAACTGTTGGATGTGAATCATTACTTTTTCAACTAAAATAAGTGTGTTTAAAGTCATTTCTGTGCCTGAAATTGGCCAAAATTGAAGCTTTTGAGTAAGCGAAAACTCTGTAAAAATGGCAATTTTGGTCACTGTGAGGGTTTAAAAAGTGGTTATTCAACATGAGGCCCGATCTAAATGACATTTTGAATCATTTTTGGTAGAGTCCAAAAAATCAATTTCATGATGAAAAACGATGACCCCGGACCTGTCGAACGTTCAAAAAAGTGGTCAATATTGATGATATGTTAACATTTAATCTATTGACTTTAAATAACTGTTGGATGTGAATCATTACTTTTTCAACTAAAATAAGTGTGTTTAAAGTCATTTCTGTGCCTGAAATTGGCCAAAATTGAAGCTTTTGAGTAAGCGAAAACTCTGTAAAAATGGCAGTTTTGGTCACTGTGAGGGTTTAAAAAGTGGTTATTCAACATGAGGCCCGATCCAAATGACATTTCGAATCATTTTTGGTAGAGTCCAAAAAATCAATTTCATGATGAAAAACGATGACCCCGGACCTGTCGAACGTTCAAAAAAGTGGTCAATATTGATGATATTTTAACATTTAATCTATTGACTTTAAATAACTGTTGGATGTGAATCATTACTTTTTCAACTAAAATAAGTGTGTTTAAAGTCATTTCTGTGCCTGAAATTGGCCAAAATTGAAGCTTTTGAGTAAGCGAAAACTCTGTAAAAATGGCAATTTTGGTCACTGAGAGGGTTTAAAAAGTGGTTATTCAACATGAGGCCCGATCCAAATGACATTTTGAATAATTTTTGGTAGAGTCCAAAAAATCAATTTTATGATGAAAAACGATGACCCCGGACCTGTCGAACGTTCAAAAAAGTGGTCAATATTGATGAATTTTTAACATTTAATCTATTGACTTTAAATAACTGTTGGATGTGAATCATTACTTTTTCAACTAAAATAAGTGTGTTTAAAGTCATTTCTGTGCCTGAAATTGGCCAAAATTGAAGCTTTTGAGTAAGCGAAAACTCTGTAAAAATGGCAATTTTGGTCACTGTGAGGGTTTAAAAAGTGGTTATTCAACATGAGGCCCGAACCAAATGACGTTTTGAATCATTTTTGGTAGAGTACAAAAAATCAATTTTATGATGAAAAACGATGACCCCGGACCTGTCGAACGTTCAAAAAAGTGGTCAATATTGATGAAATTTTAACATTTAATCTTTTGACTTTAAATGACTGTTGGATGTGAATTATTACTTTTCCAACTAAAATAAGTGTGTTTAAATCATTTCTGTGCCTGAAATTGGTCAAAATTGAAGCTTTTGAGTAAGCGAAAACTCTGTAAAAATGGCAATTTTGGTCACTGTAAGGGTTTAAAAAGTGGTTATTCAACATTAGGCCCGATGCAAATGACATTTTGAATCATGTTTGGTAGAGTCCAAAAAATCAATTTTATGATGAAAAACGATGACCCCGGACCTGTCGAACGTTCAAAAAATGGTCAATATTGATGACTTTTTAACATTTAATCTTTTGACTTTAAATGACTGTTGGATGTGAATTATTACTTTTTCAACTAAAATAAGTGTGTTTAAAGTCATTTCTGTGCCTGAAATTGGCCAAAATTGAAGCTTTTGAGTAAGCGAAAACTCTGTAAAAATGGCAATTTTGGTCACTGAGAGGGTTTAAAAAGTGGTTATTCAACATGAGGCCCGATCCAAATGACATTTTGAATAATTTTTGGTAGAGTCCAAAAAATCAATTTTATGATGAAAAACGATGACCCCGGACCTGTCGAACGTTCAAAAAAGTGGTCAATATTGATGAATTTTTAACATTTAATCTATTGACTTTAAATAACTGTTGGATGTGAATCATTACTTTTTCAACTAAAATACGTGTGTTTAAAGTCATTTCTGTGCCTGAAATTGGCCAAAATTGAAGCTTTTGAGTAAGCGAAAACTCTGTAAAAATGGCAATTTTGGTCACTGTGAGGGTTTAAAAAGTGGTTATTCAACATGAGGCCCAATCCAAATGACATTTTGAATCATTTTTGGTAGAGTCCAAAAAATCAATTTTATGATGAAAAACTATGACCCCGGACCTGTCGAACGTTCAAAAAATGGTCAATATTGATGATATTTTAACATTTAATCTATTGACTTTAAATAACTGTTGGATGTGAATCATTACTTTTTCAACTAAAATAAGTGTGTTTAAAGTCATTTCTGTGCCTGAAATTGGCCAAAATTGAAGCTTTTGAGTAAGCGAAAACTCTGTAAAAATGGCAATTTTGGTCACTGTGAGGGTTTAAAAAGTGGTTATTCAACATGAGGCCCGATCTAAATGACATTTTGAATAATTTTTGGTAGAGTCCAAAAAATCAATTTCATGATGAAAAACGATGACCCCGGACCTGTCGAACGTTCAAAAAAGTGGTCAATATTGATGATATGTTAACATTTAATCTATTGACTTTAAATAACTGTTGGATGTGAATCATTACTTTTTCAACTAAAATAAGTGTGTTTAAAGTCATTTCTGTGCCTGAAATTGGCCAAAATTGAAGCTTTTGAGTAAGCGAAAACTCTGTAAAAATGGCAGTTTTGGTCACTGTGAGGGTTTAAAAAGTGGTTATTCAACATGAGGCCCGATCCAAATGACATTTTGAATCATTTTTGGTAGAGTCCAAAAAATCAATTTCATGATGAAAAACGATGACCCCGGACCTGTCGAACGTTCAAAAAAGTGGTCAATATTGATGATATTTTAACATTTAATCTATTGACTTTAAATAACTGTTGGATGTGAATCATTACTTTTTCAACTAAAATAAGTGTGTTTAAAGTCATTTCTGTGCCTGAAATTGGCCAAAATTGAAGCTTTTGAGTAAGCGAAAACTCTGTAAAAATGGCAATTTTGGTCACTGAGAGGGTTTAAAAAGTGGTTATTCAACATGAGGCCCGATCCAAATGACATTTTGAATAATTTTTGGTAGAGTCCAAAAAATCAATTTTATGATGAAAAACGATGACCCCGGACCTGTCGAACGTTCAAAAAAGTGGTCAATATTGATGAATTTTTAACATTTAATCTATTGACTTTAAATAACTGTTGGATGTGAATCATTACTTTTTCAACTAAAATAAGTGTGTTTAAAGTCATTTCTGTGCCTGAAATTGGCCAAAATTGAAGCTTTTGAGTAAGCGAAAACTCTGTAAAAATGGCAATTTTGGTCACTGTGAGGGTTTAAAAAGTGGTTATTCAACATGAGGCCCGATCCAAATGACATTTTGAATCATTTTTGGTAGAGTCCAAAAAATCAATTTTATGATGAAAAACTATGACCCCGGACCTGTCGAACGTTCAAAAAATGGTCAATATTGATGATATTTTAACATTTAATCTATTGACTTTAAATAACTGTTGGATGTGAATCATTACTTTTTCAACTAAAATAAGTGTGTTTAAAGTCATTTCTGTGCCTGAAATTGGCCAAAATTGAAGCTTTTGAGTAAGCGAAAACTCTGTAAAAATGGCAATTTTGGTCACTGTGAGGGTTTAAAAAGTGGTTATTCAACATGAGGCCCGATCCAAATGACATTTTGAATCATTTTTGGTAGAGTCCAAAAAATCAATTTCATGATGAAAAACGATGACCCCGGACCTGTCGAACGTTCAAAAAAGTGGTCAATATTGATGATATTTTAACATTTAATCTATTGACTTTAAATAACTGTTGGATGTGAATCATTACTTTTTCAACTAAAATAAGTGTGTTTAAAGTCATTTCTGTGCCTGAAATTGGCCAAAATTGAAGCTTTTGAGTAAGCGAAAACTCTGTAAAATTGGCAGTTTTGGTCACTGTGAGGGTTTAAAAAGTGGTTATTCAACATGAGGCCCGATCCAAATGACATTTTGAATCATTTTTGGTAGAGTCCAAAAAATCAATTTCATGATGAAAAACGATGACCCCGGACCTGTCGAACGTTCAAAAAAGTGGTCAATATTGATGATATTTTAACATTTAATCTATTGACTTTAAATAACTGTTGGATGTGAATCATTACTTTTTCAACTAAAATAAGTGTGTTTAAAGTCATTTCTGTGCCTGAAATTGGCCAAAATTGAAGCTTTTGAGTAAGCGAAAACTCTGTAAAAATGGCAGTTTTGGTCACTGTGAGGGTTTAAAAAGTGGTTATTCAACATGAGGCCCGATCCAAATGACATTTTGAATCATGTGTGGTAGAGTCCAAAAAATCAATTTTATGATGAAAAACGATGACCCCGGACCTGTCGAACGTTCAGAAAATGGTCAATATTGATGAAATTTTAACATTTAATCTTTTGACTTTAAATGACTGTTGGATGTGAATTATTACTTTTTCAACTAAAATAAGTGTGTTTAAAGTCATTTCTGTGCCTGAAATTGGCCAAATTGAAGCTTTTGAGTAAGCGAAAACTTTGTACAAATGGCAATTTTGGTCACTGTGAGGGTTTAAAAAGTGGTTATTCAACATGAGGCCCGATTCAAATGACATTTTGAATCATTTTTGGTAGAGTCCAAAAAATCAATTTTATGATGAAAAACGATGACCCCGGACCAGTCGAACGTTCAAAAAAGTGGTCAATATTGATGAAATTTTAACATTTAATCTTTTGACTTTAAATGACTGTTGGATGTGAATTATTACTTTTTCAACTAAAATAAGTGTGTTTAAAGTCATTTCTGTGCCTGAAATTGGCCAAAATTGAAGCTTTTGGGTAAGCAAAAACTCTGTAAAAATGGCAATTTTGGTCACTGTAAGGGTTTAAAAAGTGGTTATTCAACATGAGGCCCGATCCAAATGACATTTTGAATCATGTTTGGTAGAGTCCAAAAAATCAATTTTATGATGAAAAACGATGACCCCGGACCTGTCGAACGTTCAAAAAATGGTCAATATTGATGAAATTTTAACGTTTAATCTTTTGACTTTAAATGACTGTTGGATGTGAATTATTACTTTTTCAACTAAAATAAGTGTGTTTAAAGTCATTTCTGTGCCTGAAATTGGCCAAAATTGAAGCTTTTGAGTAAGCGAAATCTCTGTAAAAATGGCAATTTTGGTCACTGTGAGGGTTTAAAAAGTGGTTATTCAACATGAGGCCCGATCCAAATGACATTTTGAATCATTTTTGGTAGAGTCCAAAAAATCAATTTCATGATGAAAAACGATGACCCCGGACCTGTCGAACGTTCAAAAAAGTGGTCAATATTGATGATATTTTAACATTTAATCTATTGACTTTAAATAACTGTTGGATGTGAATCATTACTTTTTCAACTAAAATAAGTGTGTTTAAAGTCATTTCTGTGCCTGAAATTGGCCAAAATTGAAGCTTTTGAGTAAGCGAAAACTCTGTAAAAATGGCAATTTTGGTCACTGAGAGGGTTTAAAAAGTGGTTATTCAACATGAGGCCCGATCCAAATGACATTTTGAATAATTTTTGGTAGAGTCCAAAAAATCAATTTTATGATGAAAAACGATGACCCCGGACCTGTCGAACGTTCAAAAAAGTGGTCAATATTGATGAATTTTTACCATTTAATCTATTGACTTTAAATAACTGTTGGATGTGAATCATTACTTTTTCAACTAAAATAAGTGTGTTTAAAGTCATTTCTGTGCCTGAAATTGGCCAAAATTGAAGCTTTTGAGTAAGCGAAAACTCTGTAAAAATGGCAATTTTGGTCACTGTGAGGGTTTAAAAAGTGGTTATTCAACATGAGGCCCGATCCAAATGACATTTTGAATCATTTTTGGTACAGTCCAAAAAATCAATTTTATGATGAAAAACTATGACCCCGGACCTGTCGAACGTTCAAAAAATGGTCAATATTGATGATATTTTAACATTTAATCTATTGACTTTAAATAACTGTTGGATGTGAATCATTACTTTTTCAACTAAAATAAGTGTGTTTAAAGTCATTTCTGTGCCTGAAATTGGCCAAAATTGAAGCTTTTGAGTAAGCGAAAACTCTGTAAAAATGGCAATTTTGGTCACTGTGAGGGTTTAAAAAGTGGTTATTCAACATGAGGCCCGATCCAAATGACATTTTGAATCATTTTTGGTAGAGTCCAAAAAATCAATTTCATGATGAAAAACGATGACCCCGGACCTGTCGAACGTTCAAAAAAGTGGTCAATATTGATGATATTTTAACATTTAATCTATTGACTTTAAATAACTGTTGGATGTGAATCATTACTTTTTCAACTAAAATAAGTGTGTTTAAAGTCATTTCTGTGCCTGAAATTGGCCAAAATTGAAGCTTTTGAGTAAGCGAAAACTCTGTAAAATTGGCAGTTTTGGTCACTGTGAGGGTTTAAAAAGTGGTTATTCAACATGAGGCCCGATCCAAATGACATTTTGAATCATTTTTGGTAGAGTCCAAAAAATCAATTTCATGATGAAAAACGATGACCCCGGACCTGTCGAACGTTCAAAAAAGTGGTCAATATTGATGATATTTTAACATTTAATCTATTGACTTTAAATAACTGTTGGATGTGAATCATTACTTTTTCAACTAAAATAAGTGTGTTTAAAGTCATTTCTGTGCCTGAAATTGGCCAAAATTGAAGCTTTTGAGTAAGCGAAAACTCTGTAAAAATGGCAGTTTTGGTCACTGTGAGGGTTTAAAAAGTGGTTATTCAACATGAGGCCCGATCCAAATGACATTTTGAATCATGTGTGGTAGAGTCCAAAAAATCAATTTTATGATGAAAAACGATGACCCCGGACCTGTCGAACGTTCAGAAAATGGTCAATATTGATGAAATTTTAACATTTAATCTTTTGACTTTAAATGACTGTTGGATGTGAATTATTACTTTTTCAACTAAAATAAGTGTGTTTAAAGTCATTTCTGTGCCTGAAATTGGCCAAATTGAAGCTTTTGAGTAAGCGAAAACTTTGTACAAATGGCAATTTTGGTCACTGTGAGGGTTTAAAAAGTGGTTATTCAACATGAGGCCCGATTCAAATGACATTTTGAATCATTTTTGGTAGAGTCCAAAAAATCAATTTTATGATGAAAAACGATGACCCCGGACCAGTCGAACGTTCAAAAAAGTGGTCAATATTGATGAAATTTTAACATTTAATCTTTTGACTTTAAATGACTGTTGGATGTGAATTATTACTTTTTCAACTAAAATAAGTGTGTTTAAAGTCATTTCTGTGCCTGAAATTGGCCAAAATTGAAGCTTTTGGGTAAGCAAAAACTCTGTAAAAATGGCAATTTTGGTCACTGTAAGGGTTTAAAAAGTGGTTATTCAACATGAGGCCCGATCCAAATGACATTTTGAATCATGTTTGGTAGAGTCCAAAAAATCAATTTTATGATGAAAAACGATGACCCCGGACCTGTCGAACGTTCAAAAAATGGTCAATATTGATGAAATTTTAACGTTTAATCTTTTGACTTTAAATGACTGTTGGATGTGAATTATTACTTTTTCAACTAAAATAAGTGTGTTTAAAGTCATTTCTGTGCCTGAAATTGGCCAAAATTGAAGCTTTTGAGTAAGCGAAATCTCTGTAAAAATGGCAATTTTGGTCACTGTGAGGGTTTAAAAAGTGGTTATTCAACATGAGGCCCGATCCAAATGACATTTTGAATCATTTTTGGTAGAGTCCAAAAAATCAATTTTATGATGAAAAACGATGACCCCGGACCTGTCGAACGTTCAAAAAAGTGGTCAATATTGATGAAATTTTAACATTTAATCTTTTGACTTTAAATAACTGTTGGATGTGAATTATTACTTTTTCAACTAAAATAAGTGTGTTTAAAGTCATTTCTGTGCCTGAAATTGGCCAAAAGTGAAGCTTTTGAGTAAGCGAAAACTCTGTAAAAATGGCAGTTTTGGTCACTGTGAGGGTTTAAAAAGTGGTTATTCAACATGAGGCCCGATCCAAATGACATTTCGAATCATTTTTGGTAGAGTCCAAAAAATCAATTTCATGATGAAAAACGATGACCCCGGACCTGTCGAACGTTCAAAAAAGTGGTCAATATTGATGATATTTTAACATTTAATCTATTGACTTTAAATAACTGTTGGATGTGAATCATTACTTTTTCAACTAACATAAGTGTGTTTAAAGTCATTTCTGTGCCTGAAATTGGCCAAAATTGAAGCTTTTGAGTAAGCGAAAACTCTGTAAAAATGGCAATTTTGGTCACTGAGAGGGTTTAAAAAGTGGTTATTCAACATGAGGCCCGATCCAAATGACATTTTGAATAATTTTTGGTAGAGTCCAAAAAATCAATTTTATGATGAAAAACGATGACCCCGGACCTGTCGAACGTTCAAAAAAGTGGTCAATATTGATGAATTTTTAACATTTAATCTATTGACTTTAAATAACTGTTGGATGTGAATCATTACTTTTTCAACTAAAATAAGTGTGTTTAAAGTCATTTCTGTGCCTGAAATTGGCCAAAATTGAAGCTTTTGAGTAAGCGAAAACTCTGTAAAAATGGCAATTTTGGTCACTGTGAGGGTTTAAAAAGTGGTTATTCAACATGAGGCCCGAACCAAATGACGTTTTGAATCATTTTTGGTAGAGTCCAAAAAATCAATTTTATGATGAAAAACGATGACCCCGGACCTGTCGAACGTTCAAAAAAGTGGTCAATATTGATGAAATTTTAACATTTAATCTTTTGACTTTAAATGACTGTTGGATGTGAATTATTACTTTTTCAACTAAAATAAGTGTGTTTAAATCATTTCTGTGCCTGAAATTGGTCAAAATTGAAGCTTTTGAGTAAGCGAAAACTCTGTAAAAATGGCAATTTTGGTCACTGTAAGGGTTTAAAAAGTGGTTATTCAACATTAGGCCCGATGCAAATGACATTTTGAATCATGTTTGGTAGAGTCCAAAAAATCAATTTTATGATGAAAAACGATGACCCCGGACCTGTCGAACGTTCAAAAAATGGTCAATATTGATGACTTTTTAACATTTAATCTTTTGACTTTAAATGACTGTTGGATGTGAATTATTACTTTTTCAACTAAAATAAGTGTGTTTAAAGTCATTTCTGTGCCTGAAATTGGCCAAAATTGAAGCTTTTGAGTAAGCGAAAACTCTGTAAAAATGGCAATTTTGGTCACTGAGAGGGTTTAAAAAGTGGTTATTCAACATGAGGCCCGATCCAAATGACATTTTGAATAATTTTTGGTAGAGTCCAAAAAATCAATTTTATGATGAAAAACGATGACCCCGGACCTGTCGAACGTTCAAAAAAGTGGTCAATATTGATGAATTTTTAACATTTAATCTATTGACTTTAAATAACTGTTGGATGTGAATCATTACTTTTTCAACTAAAATACGTGTGTTTAAAGTCATTTCTGTGCCTGAAATTGGCCAAAATTGAAGCTTTTGAATAAGCGAAAACTCTGTAAAAATGGCAATTTTGGTCACTGTGAGGGTTTAAAAAGTGGTTATTCAACATGAGGCCCAATCCAAATGACATTTTGAATCATTTTTGGTAGAGTCCAAAAAATCAATTTTATGATGAAAAACTATGACCCCGGACCTGTCGAACGTTCAAAAAATGGTCAATATTGATGATATTTTAACATTTAATCTATTGACTTTAAATAACTGTTGGATGTGAATCATTACTTTTTCAACTAAAATAAGTGTGTTTAAAGTCATTTCTGTGCCTGAAATTGGCCAAAATTGAAGCTTTTGAGTAAGCGAAAACTCTGTAAAAATGGCAATTTTGGTCACTGTGAGGGTTTAAAAAGTGGTTATTCAACATGAGGCCCAATCCAAATGACATTTTGAATCATTTTTGGTAGAGTCCAAAAAATCAATTTTATGATGAAAAACTATGACCCCGGACCTGTCGAACGTTCAAAAAATGGTCAATATTGATGATATTTTAACATTTAATCTATTGACTTTAAATAACTGTTGGATGTGAATCATTACTTTTTCAACTAAAATAAGTGTGTTTAAAGTCATTTCTGTGCCTGAAATTGGCCAAAATTGAAGCTTTTGAGTAAGCGAAAACTCTGTAAAAATGGCAATTTTGGTCACTGTGAGGGTTTAAAAAGTGGTTATTCAACATGAGGCCCGATCTAAATGACATTTTGAATAATTTTTGGTAGAGTCCAAAAAATCAATTTCATGATGAAAAACGATGACCCCGGACCTGTCGAACGTTCAAAAAAGTGGTCAATATTGATGATATGTTAACATTTAATCTATTGACTTTAAATAACTGTTGGATGTGAATCATTACTTTTTCAACTAAAATAAGTGTGTTTAAAGTCATTTCTGTGCCTGAAATTGGCCAAAATTGAAGCTTTTGAGTAAGCGAAAACTCTGTAAAAATGGCAGTTTTGGTCACTGTGAGGGTTTAAAAAGTGGTTATTCAACATGAGGCCCGATCCAAATGACATTTTGAATCATTTTTGGTAGAGTCCAAAAAATCAATTTCATGATGAAAAACGATGACCCCGGACCTGTCGAACGTTCAAAAAAGTGGTCAATATTGATGATATTTTAACATTTAATCTATTGACTTTAAATAACTGTTGGATGTGAATCATTACTTTTTCAACTAAAATAAGTGTGTTTAAAGTCATTTCTGTGCCTGAAATTGGCCAAAATTGAAGCTTTTGAGTAAGCGAAAACTCTGTAAAAATGGCAATTTTGGTCACTGAGAGGGTTTAAAAAGTGGTTATTCAACATGAGGCCCGATCCAAATGACATTTTGAATAATTTTTGGTAGAGTCCAAAAAATCAATTTTATGATGAAAAACGATGACCCCGGACCTGTCGAACGTTCAAAAAAGTGGTCAATATTGATGAATTTTTAACATTTAATCTATTGACTTTAAATAACTGTTGGATGTGAATCATTACTTTTTCAACTAAAATAAGTGTGTTTAAAGTCATTTCTGTGCCTGAAATTGGCCAAAATTGAAGCTTTTGAGTAAGCGAAAACTCTGTAAAAATGGCAATTTTGGTCACTGTGAGGGTTTAAAAAGTGGTTATTCAACATGAGGCCCGATCCAAATGACATTTTGAATCATTTTTGGTAGAGTCCAAAAAATCAATTTTATGATGAAAAACTATGACCCCGGACCTGTCGAACGTTCAAAAAATGGTCAATATTGATGATATTTTAACATTTAATCTATTGACTTTAAATAACTGTTGGATGTGAATCATTACTTTTTCAACTAAAATAAGTGTGTTTAAAGTCATTTCTGTGCCTGAAATTGGCCAAAATTGAAGCTTTTGAGTAAGCGAAAACTCTGTAAAAATGGCAATTTTGGTCACTGTGAGGGTTTAAAAAGTGGTTATTCAACATGAGGCCCGATCCAAATGACATTTTGAATCATTTTTGGTAGAGTCCAAAAAATCAATTTCATGATGAAAAACGATGACCCCGGACCTGTCGAACGTTCAAAAAAGTGGTCAATATTGATGATATTTTAACATTTAATCTATTGACTTTAAATAACTGTTGGATGTGAATCATTACTTTTTCAACTAAAATAAGTGTGTTTAAAGTCATTTCTGTGCCTGAAATTGGCCAAAATTGAAGCTTTTGAGTAAGCGAAAACTCTGTAAAAATGGCAGTTTTGGTCACTGTGAGGGTTTAAAAAGTGGTTATTCAACATGAGGCCCGATCCAAATGACATTTTGAATCATGTGTGGTAGAGTCCAAAAAATCAATTTTATGATGAAAAACGATGACCCCGGACCTGTCGAACGTTCAGAAAATGGTCAATATTGATGAAATTTTAACATTTAATCTTTTGACTTTAAATGACTGTTGGATGTGAATTATTACTTTTTCAACTAAAATAAGTGTGTTTAAAGTCATTTCTGTGCCTGAAATTGGCCAAAATTGAAGCTTTTGAGTAAGCGAAAACTCTGTAAAATTGGCAGTTTTGGTCACTGTGAGGGTTTAAAAAGTGGTTATTCAACATGAGGCCCGATCCAAATGACATTTTGAATCATTTTTGGTAGAGTCCAAAAAATCAATTTCATGATGAAAAACGATGACCCCGGACCTGTCGAACGTTCAAAAAAGTGGTCAATATTGATGATATTTTAACATTTAATCTATTGACTTTAAATAACTGTTGGATGTGAATCATTACTTTTTCAACTAAAATAAGTGTGTTTAAAGTCATTTCTGTGCCTGAAATTGGCCAAAATTGAAGCTTTTGAGTAAGCGAAAACTCTGTAAAAATGGCAGTTTTGGTCACTGTGAGGGTTTAAAAAGTGGTTATATCAACATGAGGCCCGATCCAAATGACATTTTGAATCATGTGTGGTAGAGTCCAAAAAATCAATTTTATGATGAAAAACGATGACCCCGGACCTGTCGAACGTTCAGAAAATGGTCAATATTGATGAAATTTTAACATTTAATCTTTTGACTTTAAATGACTGTTGGATGTGAATTATTACTTTTTCAACTAAAATAAGTGTGTTTAAAGTCATTTCTGTGCCTGAAATTGGCCAAATTGAAGCTTTTGAGTAAGCGAAAACTTTGTACAAATGGCAATTTTGGTCACTGTGAGGGTTTAAAAAGTGGTTATTCAACATGAGGCCCGATTCAAATGACATTTTGAATCATTTTTGGTAGAGTCCAAAAATCAATTTTATGATGAAAAACGATGACCCCGGACCAGTCGAACGTTCAAAAAAGTGGTCAATATTGATGAAATTTTAACATTTAATCTTTTGACTTTAAATGACTGTTGGATGTGAATTATTACTTTTTCAACTAAAATAAGTGTGTTTAAAGTCATTTCTGTGCCTGAAATTGGCCAAAATTGAAGCTTTTGGGTAAGCAAAAACTCTGTAAAAATGGCAATTTTGGTCACTGTAAGGGTTTAAAAAGTGGTTATTCAACATGAGGCCCGATCCAAATGACATTTTGAATCATGTTTGGTAGAGTCCAAAAAATCAATTTTATGATGAAAAACGATGACCCCGGACCTGTCGAACGTTCAAAAAATGGTCAATATTGATGAAATTTTAACGTTTAATCTTTTGACTTTAAATGACTGTTGGATGTGAATTATTACTTTTTCAACTAAAATAAGTGTGTTTAAAGTCATTTCTGTGCCTGAAATTGGCCAAAATTGAAGCTTTTGAGTAAGCGAAATCTCTGTAAAAATGGCAATTTTGGTCACTGTGAGGGTTTAAAAAGTGGTTATTCAACATGAGGCCCGATCCAAATGACATTTTGAATCATTTTTGGTAGAGTCCAAAAAATCAATTTTATGATGAAAAACGATGACCCCGGACCTGTCGAACGTTCAAAAAAGTGGTCAATATTGATGAAATTTTAACATTTAATCTTTTGACTTTAAATAACTGTTGGATGTGAATTATTACTTTTTCAACTAAAATAAGTGTGTTTAAAGTCATTTCTGTGCCTGAAATTGGCCAAAAGTGAAGCTTTTGAGTAAGCGAAAACTCTGTAAAAATGGCAGTTTTGGTCACTGTGAGGGTTTAAAAAGTGGTTATTCAACATGAGGCCCGATCCAAATGACATTTCGAATCATTTTTGGTAGAGTCCAAAAAATCAATTTCATGATGAAAAACGATGACCCCGGACCTGTCGAACGTTCAAAAAGTGGTCAATATTGATGATATTTTAACATTTAATCTATTGACTTTAAATAACTGTTGGATGTGAATCATTACTTTTTCAACTAACATAAGTGTGTTTAAAGTCATTTCTGTGCCTGAAATTGGCCAAAATTGAAGCTTTTGAGTAAGCGAAAACTCTGTAAAAATGGCAATTTTGGTCACTGAGAGGGTTTAAAAAGTGGTTATTCAACATGAGGCCCGATCCAAATGACATTTTGAATAATTTTTGGTAGAGTCCAAAAAATCAATTTTATGATGAAAAACGATGACCCCGGACCTGTCGAACGTTCAAAAAAGTGGTCAATATTGATGAATTTTTAACATTTAATCTATTGACTTTAAATAACTGTTGGATGTGAATCATTACTTTTTCAACTAAAATAAGTGTGTTTAAAGTCATTTCTGTGCCTGAAATTGGCCAAAATTGAAGCTTTTGAGTAAGCGAAAACTCTGTAAAAATGGCAATTTTGGTCACTGTGAGGGTTTAAAAAGTGGTTATTCAACATGAGGCCCGAACCAAATGACGTTTTGAATCATTTTTGGTAGAGTCCAAAAAATCAATTTTATGATGAAAAACGATGACCCCGGACCTGTCGAACGTTCAAAAAAGTGGTCAATATTGATGAAATTTTAACATTTAATCTTTTGACTTTAAATGACTGTTGGATGTGAATTATTACTTTTTCAACTAAAATAAGTGTGTTTAAAGTCATTTCTGTGCCTGAAATTGGCCAAAATTGAAGCTTTTGAGTAAGCGAAAACTCTGTAAAAATGGCAATTTTGGTCACTGTGAGGGTTTAAAAAGTGGTTATTCAACATGAGGCCCAATCCAAATGACATTTTGAATCATTTTTGGTAGAGTCCAAAAAATCAATTTTATGATGAAAAACGATGACCCCGGACCTGTCGAACGTTCAAAAAATGGTCAATATTGATGATATTTTAACATTTAATCTATTGACTTTAAATAACTGTTGGATGTGAATCATTACTTTTTCAACTAAAATAAGTGTGTTTAAAGTCATTTCTGTGCCTGAAATTGGCCAAAATTGAAGCTTTTGAGTAAGCGAAAACTCTGTAAAAATGGCAATTTTGGTCACTGTGAGGGTTTAAAAAGTGGTTATTCAACATGAGGCCCAATCCAAATGACATTTTGAATCATTTTTGGTAGAGTCCAAAAAATCAATTTTATGATGAAAAACGATGACCCCGGACCTGTCGAACGTTCAAAAAATGGTCAATATTGATGATATTTTAACATTTAATCTATTGACTTTAAATAACTGTTGGATGTGAATCATTACTTTTTCAACTAAAATAAGTGTGTTTAAAGTCATTTCTGTGCCTGAAATTGGCCAAAATTGAAGCTTTTGAGTAAGCGAAAACTCTGTAAAAATGGCAATTTTGGTCACTGAGAGGGTTTAAAAAGTGGTTATTCAACATGAGGCCCGATCCAAATGACATTTTGAATAATTTTTGGTAGAGTCCAAAAAATCAATTTTATGATGAAAAACGATGACCCCGGACCTGTCGAACGTTCAAAAAAGTGGTCAATATTGATGAATTTTTAACATTTAATCTATTGACTTTAAATAACTGTTGGATGTGAATCATTACTTTTTCAACTAAAATAAGTGTGTTTAAAGTCATTTCTGTGCCTGAAATTGGCCAAAATTGAAGCTTTTGAGTAAGCGAAAACTCTGTAAAAATGGCAATTTTGGTCACTGTGAGGGTTTAAAAAGTGGTTATTCAACATGAGGCCCGATCCAAATGACATTTTGAATCATTTTTGGTAGAGTCCAAAAAATCAATTTTATGATGAAAAACTATGACCCCGGACCTGTCGAACGTTCAAAAAATTGTCAATATTGATGATATTTTAACATTTAATCTATTGACTTTAAATAACTGTTGGATGTGAATCATTACTTTTTCAACTAAAATAAGTGTGTTTAAAGTCATTTCTGTGCCTGAAATTGGCCAAAATTGAAGCTTTTGAGTAAGCGAAAACTCTGTAAAAATGGCAATTTTGGTCACTGTGAGGGTTTAAAAAGTGGTTATTCAACATGAGGCCCGATCCAAATGACATTTTGAATCATTTTTGGTAGAGTCCAAAAAATCAATTTCATGATGAAAAACGATGACCCCGGACCTGTCGAACGTTCAAAAAAGTGGTCAATATTGATGATATTTTAACATTTAATCTATTGACTTTAAATAACTGTTGGATGTGAATCATTACTTTTTCAACTAAAATAAGTGTGTTTAAAGTCATTTCTGTGCCTGAAATTGGCCAAAATTGAAGCTTTTGAGTAAGCGAAAACTCTGTAAAATTGGCAGTTTTGGTCACTGTGAGGGTTTAAAAAGTGGTTATTCAACATGAGGCCCGATCCAAATGACATTTTGAATCATTTTTGGTAGAGTCCAAAAAATCAATTTCATGATGAAAAACGATGACCCCGGGACCTGTCGAACGTTCAAAAAAGTGGTCAATATTGATGATATTTTAACATTTAATCTATTGACTTTAAATAACTGTTGGATGTGAATCATTACTTTTTCAACTAAAATAAGTGTGTTTAAAGTCATTTCTGTGCCTGAAATTGGCCAAAATTGAAGCTTTTGAGTAAGCGAAAACTCTGTAAAAATGGCAGTTTTGGTCACTGTGAGGGTTTAAAAAGTGGTTATTCAACATGAGGCCCGATCCAAATGACATTTTGAATCATGTGTGGTAGAGTCCAAAAAATCAATTTTATGATGAAAAACGATGACCCCGGACCTGTCGAACGTTCAGAAAATGGTCAATATTGATGAAATTTTAACATTTAATCTTTTGACTTTAAATGACTGTTGGATGTGAATTATTACTTTTTCAACTAAAATAAGTGTGTTTAAAGTCATTTCTGTGCCTGAAATTGGCCAAATTGAAGCTTTTGAGTAAGCGAAAACTTTGTACAAATGGCAATTTTGGTCACTGTGAGGGTTTAAAAAGTGGTTATTCAACATGAGGCCCGATTCAAATGACATTTTGAATCATTTTTGGTAGAGTCCAAAAAATCAATTTTATGATGAAAAACGATGACCCCGGACCAGTCGAACGTTCAAAAAAGTGGTCAATATTGATGAAATTTTAACATTTAATCTTTTGACTTTAAATGACTGTTGGATGTGAATTATTACTTTTTCAACTAAAATAAGTGTGTTTAAAGTCATTTCTGTACCTGAAATTGGCCAAAATTGAAGCTTTTGGGTAAGCAAAAACTCTGTAAAAATGGCAATTTTGGTCACTGTAAGGGTTTAAAAAGTGGTTATTCAACATGAGGCCCGATCCAAATGACATTTTGAATCATGTTTGGTAGAGTCCAAAAAATCAATTTTATGATGAAAAACGATGACCCCGGACCTGTCGAACGTTCAAAAAATGGTCAATATTGATGAAATTTTAACGTTTAATCTTTTGACTTTAAATGACTGTTGGATGTGAATTATTACTTTTTCAACTAAAATAAGTGTGTTTAAAGTCATTTCTGTGCCTGAAATTGGCCAAAATTGAAGCTTTTGAGTAAGCGAAATCTCTGTAAAAATGGCAATTTTGGTCACTGTGAGGGTTTAAAAAGTGGTTATTCAACATGAGGCCCGATCCAAATGACATTTTGAATCATTTTTGGTAGAGTCCAAAAAATCAATTTCATGATGAAAAACGATGACCCCGGACCTGTCGAACGTTCAAAAAAGTGGTCAATATTGATGATATTTTAACATTTAATCTATTGACTTTAAATAACTGTTGGATGTGAATCATTACTTTTTCAACTAAAATAAGTGTGTTTAAAGTCATTTCTGTGCCTGAAATTGGCCAAAATTGAAGCTTTTGAGTAAGCGAAAACTCTGTAAAAATGGCAATTTTGGTCACTGAGAGGGTTTAAAAAGTGGTTATTCAACATGAGGCCCGATCCAAATGACATTTTGAATAATTTTTGGTAGAGTCCAAAAAATCAATTTTATGATGAAAAACGATGACCCCGGACCTGTCGAACGTTCAAAAAAGTGGTCAATATTGATGAATTTTTAACATTTAATCTATTGACTTTAAATAACTGTTGGATGTGAATCATTACTTTTTCAACTAAAATATGTGTGTTTAAAGTCATTTCTGTGCCTGAAATTGGCCAAAATTGAAGCTTTTGAGTAAGCGAAAACTCTGTAAAAATGGCAATTTTGGTCACTGTGAGGGTTTAAAAAGTGGTTATTCAACATGAGGCCCGATCCAAATGACATTTTGAATCATTTTTGGTAGAGTCCAAAAAATCAATTTTATGATGAAAAACTATGACCCCGGACCTGTCGAACGTTCAAAAAATGGTCAATATTGATGATATTTTAACATTTAATCTATTGACTTTAAATAACTGTTGGATGTGAATCATTACTTTTTCAACTAAAATAAGTGTGTTTAAAGTCATTTCTGTGCCTGAAATTGGCCAAAATTGAAGCTTTTGAGTAAGCGAAAACTCTGTAAAAATGGCAATTTTGGTCACTGTGAGGGTTTAAAAAGTGGTTATTCAACATGAGGCCCGATCCAAATGACATTTTGAATCATTTTTGGTAGAGTCCAAAAAATCAATTTCATGATGAAAAACGATGACCCCGGACCTGTCGAACGTTCAAAAAAGTGGTCAATATTGATGATATTTTAACATTTAATCTATTGACTTTAAATAACTGTTGGATGTGAATCATTACTTTTTCAACTAAAATAAGTGTGTTTAAAGTCATTTCTGTGCCTGAAATTGGCCAAAATTGAAGCTTTTGAGTAAGCGAAAACTCTGTAAAATTGGCAGTTTTGGTCACTGTGAGGGTTTAAAAAGTGGTTATTCAACATGAGGCCCGATCCAAATGACATTTTGAATCATTTTTGGTAGAGTCCAAAAAATCAATTTCATGATGAAAAACGATGACCCCGGACCTGTCGAACGTTCAAAAAAGTGGTCAATATTGATGATATTTTAACATTTAATCTATTGACTTTAAATAACTGTTGGATGTGAATCATTACTTTTTCAACTAAAATAAGTGTGTTTAAAGTCATTTCTGTGCCTGAAATTGGCCAAAATTGAAGCTTTTGAGTAAGCGAAAACTCTGTAAAAATGGCAGTTTTGGTCACTGTGAGGGTTTAAAAAGTGGTTATTCAACATGAGGCCCGATCCAAATGGCATTTTGAATCATGTGTGGTAGAGTCCAAAAAATCAATTTTATGATGAAAAACGATGACCCCGGACCTGTCGAACGTTCAGAAAATGGTCAATATTGATGAAATTTTAACATTTAATCTTTTGACTTTAAATGACTGTTGGATGTGAATTATTACTTTTTCAACTAAAATAAGTGTGTTTAAAGTCATTTCTGTGCCTGAAATTGGCCAAATTGAAGCTTTTGAGTAAGCGAAAACTTTGTACAAATGGCAATTTTGGTCACTGTGAGGGTTTAAAAAGTGGTTATTCAACATGAGGCCCGATTCAAATGACATTTTGAATCATTTTTGGTAGAGTCCCAAAAAATCAATTTTATGATGAAAAACGATGACCCCGGACCAGTCGAACGTTCAAAAAAGTGGTCAATATTGATGAAATTTTAACATTTAATCTTTTGACTTTAAATGACTGTTGGATGTGAATTATTACTTTTTCAACTAAAATAAGTGTGTTTAAAGTCATTTCTGTGCCTGAAATTGGCCAAAATTGAAGCTTTTGGGTAAGCAAAAACTCTGTAAAAATGGCAATTTTTGGTCACTGTAAGGGTTTAAAAAGTGGTTATTCAACATGAGGCCCGATCCAAATGACATTTTGAATCATGTTTGGTAGAGTCCAAAAAATCAATTTTATGATGAAAAACGATGACCCCGGACCTGTCGAACGTTCAAAAAATGGTCAATATTGATGAAATTTTAACGTTTAATCTTTTGACTTTAAATGACTGTTGGATGTGAATTATTACTTTTTCAACTAAAATAAGTGTGTTTAAAGTCATTTCTGTGCCTGAAATTGGCCAAAATTGAAGCTTTTGAGTAAGCGAAATCTCTGTAAAAATGGCAATTTTGGTCACTGTGAGGGTTTAAAAAGTGGTTATTCAACATGAGGCCCGATTCAAATGACATTTTGAATCATTTTTGGTAGAGTCCAAAAAATCAATTTTATGATGAAAAACGATGACCCCGGACCAGTCGAACGTTCAAAAAAGTGGTCAATATTGATGAAATTTTAACATTTAATCTTTTGACTTTAAATGACTGTTGGATGTGAATTATTACTTTTTCAACTAAAATAAGTGTGTTTAAAGTCATTTCTGTGCCTGAAATTGGCCAAAATTGAAGCTTTTGGGTAAGCAAAAACTCTGTAAAAATGGCAATTTTGGTCACTGTAAGGGTTTAAAAAGTGGTTATTCAACATGAGGCCCGATCCAAATGACATTTTGAATCATGTTTGGTAGAGTCCAAAAAATCAATTTTATGATGAAAAACGATGACCCCGGACCTGTCGAACGTTCAAAAAATGGTCAATATTGATGAAATTTTAACGTTTAATCTTTTGACTTTAAATGACTGTTGGATGTGAATTATTACTTTTTCAACTAAAATAAGTGTGTTTAAAGTCATTTCTGTGCCTGAAATTGGCCAAAATTGAAGCTTTTGAGTAAGCGAAATCTCTGTAAAAATGGCAATTTTGGTCACTGTGAGGGTTTAAAAAGTGGTTATTCAACATGAGGCCCGATCCAAATGACATTTTGAATCATTTTTGGTAGAGTCCAAAAAATCAATTTTATGATGAAAAACGATGACCCCGGACCTTTCGAACGTTCAAAAAATGGTCAATATTGATGATATTTTAACATTTAATCTTTTGACTTTAAATAACTGTTGGATGTGAATTATTACTTTTTCAACTAAAATAAGTGTGTTTAAAGTCATTTCTGTGCCTGAAATTGGCCAAAAGTGAAGCTTTTGAGTAAGCGAAAACTCTGTAAAAATGGCAATTTTGGTCACTGTGAGGGTTTAAAAAGTGGTTATTCAACATGAGGCCCGATCCAAATGACATTTTGAATCATTTTTAGTAGAGTCCAAAAAATCAATTTTATGATGAAAAACGATGACCTGTCGAACGTTCAAAAAATGGTCAATATTGATGACATTTTAACATTTAATCTTTTAACTTTAAATAACTGTTGGATGTGAATTATTACTTTTTCAACTAAAATAAATGTGTTTAAAGTCATTTCTGTGCCTGAAATTGGCCAAAATTGAAGCTTTTAAGTAAGAGAAAACTCTGTAAAAATGGCAATTTTGGTCACTGTGAGGGTTTAAAAAGTGGTTATTCAACATGAGGCCCGATCCAAATGACATTTTGAATCATTTTTGGTAGAGTCCAAAAAATCAATTTTATGATGAAAAACGATTACCCCGGACCTGTCGAACGTTCAAAAAATGGTCAATATTGATGAAATTTTGACATTTAATCTTTTGACTTTAAATGACTGTTGGATGTGAATTATTACTTTTTCAACTAAAATAAGTGTGTTTAAAGTCATTTCTGTGCCTGAAATTGGCCAAAATTGAAGCTTTTGAGTAAGCGAAAACTCTGTAAAAATGGCAATTTTGGTCACTGTGAGGGTTTAAAAAGTGGTTATTCAACATGAGGCCCGATCCAAATGACATTTTGAATCATTTTTGGTAGAGTCCAAAAAATCAATTTTATGATGAAAAACGATGACCCCGGACCTGTCGAACGTTCAAAAAATTGTCAATATTGATGAAATGTTTACATTTAATCTTTTGACTTTAAATGACTGTTGGATGTGAATTATTACTTTTTCAACTAAAATAAGTGTGTTTAAAGTCATTTCTGTGCCTAAAATTGGTCAAAATTGAAGCTTTTGAGTAAGCGAAAACTCTGTAAAAATGGCAATTTTGGTCACTGTAAGGGTTTAAAAAGTGGTTATTCAACATTAGGCCCGATCCAAATGACATTTTGAATCATGTTTGGTAGAGTCCAAAAAATCAATTTTATGATGAAAAACAATGACCCCGGACCTGTTGAACGTTCAAAAAATGGTCAATATTGATGAAATTTTAACAATTAATCTTTTGACTTTAAATGACTGTTGTATGTGAATTATTACTTTTTCAACTAAAATAAGTGTGTTTAAATCATTTCTGTGCCTGAAATTGGTCAAAATTGAAGCTTTTGAGTAAGCGAAAACTCTGTAAAAATGGCAATTTTGGTCACTGTAAGGGTTTAAAAAGTGGTTATTCAACATTAGGCCCGATCCAAATGACATTTTGAATCATGTTTGGTAGAGTCCAAAAAATCAATTTTATGATGAAAAACGATGACCCCGGACCTGTCGAACGTTCAAAAAATGGTCAATATTGATGACATTTTAACATTTAATCTTTTGACTTTAAATGACTGCTGGATGTGAATTATTACTTTTTCAACTAAAATAAGTGTGTTTAAAGTCTCTTCTGTGCCTGAAATTGGCCAAAATTGAAGCTTTTGAGTAAGCGAAAACTCTGTAAAAATGGCAATTTTGGTCACTGTGAGGGTTCAAAAAGTGGTTATTCAACATGAGGCCCGATCCAAATGACATTTTGAATCATTTTTGGTAGAGTCCAAAAAATCAATTTTATGATGAAAAACAATGACCCCGGACCTGTTGAACGTTCAAAAAATGGTCAATATTGATGATATTTTAACATTTAATCTTTTGACTTTAAATGACTGTTGGATGTGAATTATTACTTTTTCAACTAAAATAAGTGTGTTTAAAGTCATTTCTGTGCCTGAAATTGGTCAAAATTGAAGCTTTTGAGTAAGCGAAAACTCTGTAAAAAAGGCAATTTTGGTCACTGTGAGGGTTTAAAAAGTGGTTATTCAACATGAGGCCCGATCCAAATGACATTTTGAATCATTTTTGGTAGACTCCAAAAAATCAATTTTATGATGAAAAACGATGACCCCGGACCAGTCGAACGTTCAAAAAATGGTCAATATTGATGAAATTTTAACATTTAATCTTTTGACTTTAAATAACTGTTTGATGTGAATTATTACTTTTTCAACTAAAATAAGTGTGTTTAAATCATTTCTGTGCCTGAAATTGGTCAAAATTGAAGCTTTTGAGTAAGCGAAAACTCTGTAAAAATGGCAATTTTGGTCACTGTAAGGGTTTAAAAAGTGGTTATTCAACATGAGGCCCGATCCAAATGACATTTTGAATCATGTTTGGTAGAGTCCAAAAAATCAATTTTATGATGAAAAACGATGACCCCGGACCTGTCGAACGTTCAAAAAATGGTCAATATTGATTACATTTTAACATTTAATCTTTTGACTTTAAATGACTGTTGGATGTGAATTATTACTTTTTCAACTAAAATAAGTGTGTTTAAAGTCATTTCTGTGCCTGAAATTGGTCAAAATTGAAGCTTTTGAGTAAGCGAAAACTCTGTAAAAAAGGCAATTTTGGTCACTGTGAGGGTTTAAAAAGTGGTTATTCAACATGAGGCCCGATCCAAATGACATTTTGAATCATTTTTGGTAGAGTCCAAAAAATCAATTTTATGATGAAAAACGATGACCCCGGACCTGTCGAACGTTCAAAAAATGGTCAATATTGATGAAATTTTAACATTTAATCTTTTGACTTTAAATAACTGTTGGATGTGAATTATTACTTTTTCAACTAAAATAAGTGTGTTTAAAGTCATTTCTGTGCCTGAAATTGGCCAAAATCGAAGCTTTTGAGTAAGCGAAAACTCTGTAAAAATGGCAATTTTGGTCACTGTGAGGGTTTAAAAAGTGGTTATTCAACATGAGGCCCGATCCGAATGACATTTTGAATCATTTTTGGTAGAGTCCAAAAAACTCAATTTTATGATGAAAAACGATGACCCCGGACCTGTCGAACGTTCAAAAAATGGTCAATATTGATGAAATTTTAACATTTAATCTTTTGACTTTAAATGACTGTTGGATGTGAATTATTACTTTTTCAACTAAAATAAGTGTGTTTAAAGTCATTACTGTGCCTGAAATTGGCCAAAATTGAAGCTTTTGAGTAAGCGAAATCTCTGTAAAAATGGCAATTTTGGTCACTGTGAGGGTTTAAAAAGTGGTTATTCAACATGAGGCCCGATCCAAATGACATTTTGAATCATTTTTGGTAGAGTCCAAAAAATCAATTTTATGATGAAAAACGATGACCCCGGACCTTTCGAACGTTCAAAAAATGGTCAATATTGATGAAATTTTAACATTTAATCTTTTGACTTTAAATAACTGTTGGATGTGAATTATTACTTTTTCAACTAAAATAAGTGTGTTTAAAGTCATTTCTGTGCCTGAAATTGGCCAAAATTGAAGCTTTTGAGTAAGCGAAAACTCTGTAAAAATGGCAATTTTGGTCACTGTGAGGGTTTAAAAAGTGGTTATTCAACATGAGGCCCGATCCAAATGACATTTTGAATAATTTTTAGTAGAGTCCAAAAAATCAATTTTATGATGAAAAACGATGACCTGTCGAACGTTCAAAAAATGGTCAATATTGATGACATTTTAACATTTAATCTTTTGACTTTAAATAACTGTTGGATGTGAATTATTACTTTTTCAACTAAAATAAATGTGTTTAAAGTGATTTCTGTGCCTGAAATTGGCCAAAATTGAAGCTTTTGAGTAAGTGAAAACTCTGTAAAAATGGCAATTTTGGTCACTGTGAGGGTTTAAAAAGTGGTTATTCAACATGAGGCCCGATCCACATGACATTTTGAATCATTTTTGGTAGAGTCCAAAAAATCAATTTTATGATGAAAAACGATGACCCCGGACCTGTCGAACGTTCAAAAAATGGTCAATATTGATGAAATTTTGACATTTAATCTTTTGACTTTAAATGACTGTTGGATGTGAATTATTACTTTTTCAACTAAAATAAGTGTGTTTAAAGTCATTTCTGTGCCTAAAATTGGTCAAAATTGAAGCTTTTGAGTAAGCGAAAACTCTGTAAAAATGGCAATTTTGGTCACTGTGAGGGTTTAAAAAGTGGTTATTCAACATGAGGCCCGATCCAAATGACATTTTGAATCATTTTTGGTAGAGTCCAAAAAATCAATTTTATGATGAAAAACGATGACCCCGGACCAGTCGAACGTTCAAAAAAGTGGTCAATATTGATGAAATTTTAACATTTAATCTTTTGACATTAAATGACTGTTGGATGTGAATTATTACTTTTTCAACTAAAATAAGTGTGTTTAAAGTCATTTCTGTGCCTGAAATTGGCCAAAATTGAAGCTTTTGAGTAAGCGAAAACTCTGTAAAAATTGCAATTTTGGTCACTGTGAGGGTTTAAAAAGTGGTTATTCAACATGAGGCCCGATCCAAATGACATTTTGAATCATTTTTGGTAGAGTCCAAAAAATCAATTTTATGATGAAAAACGATGACCCCGGACCAGCCGAACGTTCAAAAAAGTGGTCAATATTGATGAAATTTTAACATTTAATCTTTTGACTTTAAATGACTTTTGGATGTGAATTATTACTTTTTCAACTAAAATAAGTGTGTTTAAAGTCATTTCTGTGCCTGAAATTGGCCAAAATTGAAGCTTTTGAGTAAGCGAAAACTCTGTAAAAATTGCAATTTTGGTCACTGAGAGGGTTTAAAAAGTGGTTATTCAACATGAGGCCCGATCCAAATGACATTTTGAATCATTTTTGGTAGAGTCCAAAAAATCTATTTTATGATGAAAAACGATGACCCCGGACCTGTCGAACGTTCAAAAAAGTGGTCAATATTGATGAAATTTTAACATTTAATCTTTTGACTTTAAATGACTGTTGGATGTGAATTATTACTTTTTCAACTAAAATAAGTGTGTTTAAAGTCATTTCTGTGCCTGAAATTGGTCAAAATTTAAGCTTTTGAGTAAGCGAAAACTCTGTAAAAAAAGGCAATTTTGGTCACTGTGAGGGTTTAAAAAGTGGTTATTCAACATGAGGCCCGATCCAAATGACATTTTGAATCATTTTTGGTAGAGTCCAAAAAATCAATTTCATGATGAAAAACGATGACCCCGGACCTGTCGAACGTTCAAAAAATTGTCAATATTGATGATATTTTAACATTTAATCTATTGACTTTAAATAACTGTTGGATGTGAATCATTACTTTTTCAACTAAAATAAGTGTGTTTAAAGTCATTTCTGTGCCTGAAATTGGCCAAAATTGAAGCTTTTGAGTAAGCGAAAATTCTGTAAAAATGGCAATTTTGGTCACTGTGAGGGTTTAAAAAGTGGTTATTCAACATGAGTCCCGATCCAAATGACATTTTGAATCATTTTTGGTAGAGTCCAAAAAATCAATTTTATGATGAAAAACGATGACCCCGGACCTGTCGAACGTTCAAAAAATGGTCAATATTGATGACATTTTAACATTTAATCTTTTGACTTTAAATAACTGTTGGATGTGAATTATTACTTTTTCAACTAAAATAAGTGTGTTTAAAGTCATTTCTGTGCCTGAAATTGGTCAAAATTGAAGCTTTTGAGTAAGCGAAAACTCTGTAAAAATGGCAGTTTTGGTCACTGTGAGGGTTTAAAAAGTGGTTATTCAACATGAGGCCCGATCCAAATGACATTTTGAATCATTTTTGCTCGACTCCAAAAAATCAATTTTATGATGAAAAACGATGACCCCGGACCAGTCGAACGTTCAAAAAATGGTCAATATTGATGAAATTTTAACATTTAATCTTTTGACTTTAAATAACTGTTGGATGTGAATTATTACTTTTTCAACTAAAATAAGTGTGTTTAAAGTCATTTCTGTGCCTGAAATTGGCCAAAATTGAAGCTTTTGAGTAAGCGAAAACTCTGTAAAAACGGCAATTTTGGTCACTGTGAGGGTTTAAAAAGTGGTTATTCAACATGAGGCCCGATCCAAATGACATTTTGAATCATTTTTGGTAGAGTCCAAAAAATCAATTTTATGATGAAAAACGATGACCCCGGACCTGTCGAACGTTCAAAAAATTGTCAATATTGATGATATTTTAACATTTAATCTATTGACTTTAAATAACTGTTGGATGTGAATCATTACTTTTTCAACTAAAATAAGTGTGTTTAAAGTCATTTCTGTGCCTGAAATTGGCCAAAATTGAAGCTTTTGAGTAAGCGAAAACTCTGTAAAAAAAGGCAATTTTGGTCACTGTGAGGGTTTAAAAAGTGGTTATTCAACATGAGGCCCGATCCAAATGACATTTTGAATCATTTTTGGTAGAGTCCAAAAAATCAATTTCATGATGAAAAACTATGACCCCGGACCTGTCGAACGTTCAAAAAATTGTCAATATTGATGATATTTTAACATTTGATCTATTGACTTTAAATAACTGTTGGATGTGAATCATTACTTTTTCAACTAAAATAAGTGTGTTTAAAGTCATTTCTGTGCCTGAAATTGGCCAAAATTGAAGCTTTTGAGTAAGCGAAAACTCTGTAAAAATGGCAGTTTTGGTCACTGTGAGGGTTTAAAAAGTGGTTATTCAACATGAGGCCCGATCCAAATGACATTTTGAATCATTTTTGCTAGACTCCAAAAAATCAATTTTATGATGAAAAACGATGACCCCGGACCAGTCGAACGTTCAAAAAATGGTCAATATTGATGAAATTTTAACATTTAATCTTTTGACTTTAAATAACTGTTGGATGTGAATTATTACTTTTTCAACTAAAATAAGTGTGTTTAAATCATTTCTGTGCCTGAAATTGGTCAAAATTGAAGCTTTTGAGTAAGCGAAAACTCTGTAAAAATGGTAATTTTGGTCACTGTAAGGGTTTAAAAAGTGGTTATTCAACATGAGGCCCGACCCAAATGACATTTTGAATCATGTGTGGTAGAGTCCAAAAAATCAATTTTATGATGAAAAACGATGACCCCGGACCTGTCGAACGTTCAAAAAAGTGGTCAATATTGATGATATTTTAACATTTAATCTATTGACTTTAAATAACTGTTGGATGTGAATCATTACTTTTTCAACTAAAATAAGTGTGTTTAAAGTCATTTCTGTGCCTGAAATTGGCCAAAATTGAAGCTTTTGAGTAAGCGAAAACTCTGTAAAAATGGCAGTTTTGGTCACTGTGAGGGTTTAAAAAGTGGTTATTCAACATGAGGCCCGATCCAAATGACATTTTGAATCATGTGTGGTAGAGTCCAAAAAATCAATTTTATGATGAAAAACGATGACCCCGGACCTGTCGAACGTTCAAAAAATGGTCAATATTGATGAAATTTTAACATTTAATCTTTTGACTTTAAATGACTGTTGGATGTGAATTATTACTTTTTCAACTAAAATAAGTGTGTTTAAAGTCATTTCTGTGCCTGAAATTGGTCAAAAATTGAAGCTTTTGAGTAAGCGAAAACTCTGTAAAAAAGGCAATTTTGGTCACTGTGAGGGTTTAAAAAGTGGTTATTCAACATGAGGCCCGATCCAAATGACATTTTGAATCATTTTTGGTAGAGTCCAAAAAATCAATTTTATGATGAAAAACGATGACCCCGGACCTGTCGAACGTTCAAAAAATGGTCAATATTGATGAAATTTTAACATTTAATCTTTTGACTTTAAATAACTGTTGGATGTGAATTATTACTTTTTCAACTAAAATAAGTGTGTTTAAAGTCATTTCTGTGCCTGAAATTGGCCAAAATCGAAGCTTTTGAGTAAGCGAAAACTCTGTAAAAATGGCAATTTTGGTCACTGTGAGGGTTTAAAAAGTGGTTATTCAACATGAGGCCCGATCCGAATGACATTTTGAATCATTTTTGGTAGAGTCCAAAAAATCAATTTTATGATGAAAAACGATGACCCCGGACCTTTCGAACGTTCAAAAAATGGTCAATATTGATGAAATTTTAACATTTAATCTTTTGACTTTAAATAACTGTTGGATGTGAATTATTACTTTTTCAACTAAAATAAGTGTGTTTAAAGTCATTTCTGTGCCTGAAATTGGCCAAAATTGAAGCTTTTGAGTAAGCGAAAACTCTGTAAAAATGGCAATTTTGGTCACTGTGAGGGTTTAAAACGTGGTTATTCAACATGAGGCCCGATCCAAATGACATTTTGAATAATTTTTAGTAGAGTCCAAAAAATCAATTTTATGATGAAAAACGATGACCTGTCGAACGTTCAAAAAATGGTCAATATTGATGACATTATAACATTTAATCTTTTGACTTTAAATGACTGTTGGATGTGAATTATCACTTTTTCAACTAAAATAAGTGTGTTTAAAGTCATTTCTGTGCCTAAAATTGGTCAAAATTGAAGCTTTTGAGTAAGCGAAAACTCTGTAAAAATGGCAATTTTGATCACTGTGAGGGTTTAAAAAGTGGTTATTCAACATGAGGCCCGATCCAAATGACATTTTGAATCATTTTTGGTAGAGTCCAAAAAATCAATTTTATGATGAAAAACGATGACCCCGGACCAATCGAACGTTCAAAAAAGTGGTCAATATTGATGAAATTTTAACATTTAATCTTTTGACATTAAATGACTGTGGATGTGAATTATTACTTTTTCAACTAAAATAAGTGTGTTTAAAGTCATTTCTGTGCCTGAAATTGGCCAAAATTGAAGCTTTTGAGTAAGCGAAAACTCTGTAAAAATTGCAATTTTGGTCACTGTGAGGGTTTAAAAAGTGGTTATTCAACATGAGGCCTGATCCAAATGACATTTTGAATCATTTTTGGTAGAGTCCAAAAAATCAATTTTATGATGAAAAACGATGACCCCGGACCTGTCGAACGTTCAGAAAATGGTCAATATTGATGAAATTTTAACATTTAATCTTTTGACTTTAAATGACTATTGGATGTGAATTATTACTTTTTCAACTAAAATAAGTGTGTTTAAAGTCATTTCTGTGCCATGAAATTGGCCAAAATTGAAGCTTTTGAGTAAGAGAAAAATCTGTAAAAATGGCAATTTTGGTCACTGTGAGGGTTTAAAAAGGGGTTATTCAACATGAGGCCCGATCCAAATGACATTTTGAATCATTTTTGGTAGAGTCCAAAAAATATATTTTAAGATGAAAAACGATGACCCCGGACCTGTCGAACGTTCAAAAAATGGTCAATATTGATGATATTTTAACATTTAATCTTTTGACTTTAAATAACTGTTGGATGTGAATTATTACTTTTTCAACTAAAATAAGTGTGTTTAAAGTCATTTCTATGCCTGAAATTGGCCAAAATTGAAGCTTTTGAGTAAGCGAAAACTCTGTAAAAATGGCAATTTTGGTCACTGTGAGGGTTTAAAAAGTGGTTATTCAACATGAGGCCCGATCCAAATGACATTTTGAATCATTTTTGGTAGAGTCCAAAAAATCAATTTTATGATGAAAAACGATGACCCCGGACCAGTCGAACGTTCAAAAAAGTGGTCAATATTGATGAAATTTTAACATTTAATCTTTTGACTTTAAATGACTGTTGGATGTGAATTATTACTTTTTCAACTAAAATAAGTGTGTTTAAATCATTTCTGTGCCTGAAATTGGTCAAAATTGAAGCTTTTGAGTAAGCGAAAACTCTGTAAAAATGGCAATTTTGGTCACTGTGAGGGTTTAAAAAGTGGTTATTCAACATGAGGCCCGATCCAAATGACATTTTGAATCATTTTTGGTAGAGTCCAAAAAATCAATTTTATGATGAAAATCGATGACCCCGGACCAGTCGAACGTTCAAAAAAGTGGTCAATATTGATGAAATTTTAACATTTAATCTTTTGACTTTAAATGACTGTTGGATGTGAATTATTACTTTTTCAACTAAAATAAGTGTGTTTAAATCATTTCTGTGCCTGAAATTGGTCAAAATTGAAGCTTTTGAGTAAGCGAAAACTCTTTAAAAATTGCAATTTTGGTCACTGTAAGGGTTTAAAAAGTGGTTATTCAACATGAGGCCCGATCCAAATGACATTTTGAATCATGTTTGGTAGAGTCCAAAAAATCAATTTTATGATGAAAAACGATGACCAGTTGAACGTTCAAAAAAGTGGTCAATATTGATGAAATTTTAACATTTAATCTTTTGACTTTAAATGACTGTTGGATGTGAATTATTACTTTTTCAACTAAAATAAGTGTGTTTAAAGTCATTTCTGTGCCTGAAATTGGCCAAAATTGTAGCTTTTCGGTAAGCAAAAACTCTGTAAAAATGGCAATTTTGGTCACTGTGAGGGTTTAAAAAGTGGTTATTCAACATGAGGCCCGATCCAAATGACATTTTGAATCATTTTTGGTAGAGTCCAAAAAATCAATTTTATGATGAAAAACGATGACCCCGGACCTGTCGAACGTTCAAAAAATGGTCAATATTGATTACATTTTAACATTTAATCTTTTGACTTTAAATGACTGTTGGATGTGAATTATTACTTTTTCAACTAAAATAAGTGTGTTTAAAGTCATTTCTGTGCCTGAAATTGGTCAAAATTGAAGCTTTTGAGTAAGCGAAAACTCTGTAAAAAAGGCAATTTTGGTCACTGTGAGGGTTTAAAAAGTGGTTATTCAACATGAGGCCCGATCCAAATGACATTTTGAATCATTTTTGGTAGAGTCCAAAAAATCAATTTTATGATGAAAAACGATGACCCCGGACCTGTCGAACGTTCAAAAAATGGTCAATATTGATGAAATTTTAACATTTAATCTTTTGACTTTAAATAACTGTTGGATGTGAATTATTACTTTTTCAACTAAAATAAGTGTGTTTAAAGTCATTTCTGTGCCTGAAATTGGCCAAAATCGAAGCTTTTGAGTAAGCGAAAACTCTGTAAAAATGGCAATTTTGGTCACTGTGAGGGTTTAAAAAGTGGTTATTCAACATGAGGCCCGATCCGAATGACATTTTGAATCATTTTTGGTAGAGTCCAAAAAACTCAATTTTATGATGAAAAACGATGACCCCGGACCTGTCGAACGTTCAAAAAATGGTCAATATTGATGAAATTTTAACATTTAATCTTTTGACTTTAAATGACTGTTGGATGTGAATTATTACTTTTTCAACTAAAATAAGTGTGTTTAAAGTCATTACTGTGCCTGAAATTGGCCAAAATTGAAGCTTTTGAGTAAGCGAAATCTCTGTAAAAATGGCAATTTTGGTCACTGTGAGGGTTTAAAAAGTGGTTATTCAACATGAGGCCCGATCCAAATGACATTTTGAATCATTTTTGGTAGAGTCCAAAAAATCAATTTTATGATGAAAAACGATGACCCCGGACCTTTCGAACGTTCAAAAAATGGTCAATATTGATGAAATTTTAACATTTAATCTTTTGACTTTAAATAACTGTTGGATGTGAATTATTACTTTTTCAACTAAAATAAGTGTGTTTAAAGTCATTTCTGTGCCTGAAATTGGCCAAAATTGAAGCTTTTGAGTAAGCGAAAACTCTGTAAAAATGGCAATTTTGGTCACTGTGAGGGTTTAAAAAGTGGTTATTCAACATGAGGCCCGATCCAAATGACATTTTGAATAATTTTTAGTAGAGTCCAAAAAATCAATTTTATGATGAAAAACGATGACCTGTCGAACGTTCAAAAAATGGTCAATATTGATGACATTTTAACATTTAATCTTTTGACTTTAAATAACTGTTGGATGTGAATTATTACTTTTTCAACTAAAATAAATGTGTTTAAAGTGATTTCTGTGCCTGAAATTGGCCAAAATTGAAGCTTTTGAGTAAGTGAAAACTCTGTAAAAATGGCAATTTTGGTCACTGTGAGGGTTTAAAAAGTGGTTATTCAACATGAGGCCCGATCCACATGACATTTTGAATCATTTTTGGTAGAGTCCAAAAAATCAATTTTATGATGAAAAACGATGACCCCGGACCTGTCGAACGTTCAAAAAATGGTCAATATTGATGAAATTTTGACATTTAATCTTTTGACTTTAAATGACTGTTGGATGTGAATTATTACTTTTTCAACTAAAATAAGTGTGTTTAAAGTCATTTCTGTGCCTAAAATTGGTCAAAATTGAAGCTTTTGAGTAAGCGAAAACTCTGTAAAAATGGCAATTTTGGTCACTGTGAGGGTTTAAAAAGTGGTTATTCAACATGAGGCCCGATCCAAATGACATTTTGAATCATTTTTGGTAGAGTCCAAAAAATCAATTTTATGATGAAAAACGATGACCCCGGACCAGTCGAACGTTCAAAAAAGTGGTCAATATTGATGAAATTTTAACATTTAATCTTTTGACATTAAATGACTGTTGGATGTGAATTATTACTTTTTCAACTAAAATAAGTGTGTTTAAAGTCATTTCTGTGCCTGAAATTGGCCAAAATTGAAGCTTTTGAGTAAGCGAAAACTCTGTAAAAATTGCAATTTTGGTCACTGTGAGGGTTTAAAAAGTGGTTATTCAACATGAGGCCCGATCCAAATGACATTTTGAATCATTTTTGGTAGAGTCCAAAAAATCAATTTTATGATGAAAAACGATGACCCCGGACCAGCCGAACGTTCAAAAAAGTGGTCAATATTGATGAAATTTTAACATTTAATCTTTTGACTTTAAATGACTTTTGGATGTGAATTATTACTTTTTCAACTAAAATAAGTGTGTTTAAAGTCATTTCTGTGCCTGAAATTGGCCAAAATTGAAGCTTTTGAGTAAGCGAAAACTCTGTAAAAATTGCAATTTTGGTCACTGAGAGGGTTTAAAAAGTGGTTATTCAACATGAGGCCCGATCCAAATGACATTTTGAATCATTTTTGGTAGAGTCCAAAAAATCTATTTTATGATGAAAAACGATGACCCCGGACCTGTCGAACGTTCAAAAAAGTGGTCAATATTGATGAAATTTTAACATTTAATCTTTTGACTTTAAATGACTGTTGGATGTGAATTATTACTTTTTCAACTAAAATAAGTGTGTTTAAAGTCATTTCTGTGCCTGAAATTGGTCAAAATTTAAGCTTTTGAGTAAGCGAAAACTCTGTAAAAAAAGGCAATTTTGGTCACTGTGAGGGTTTAAAAAGTGGTTATTCAACATGAGGCCCGATCCAAATGACATTTTGAATCATTTTTGGTAGAGTCCAAAAAATCAATTTCATGATGAAAAACGATGACCCCGGACCTGTCGAACGTTCAAAAAATTGTCAATATTGATGATATTTTAACATTTAATCTATTGACTTTAAATAACTGTTGGATGTGAATCATTACTTTTTCAACTAAAATAAGTGTGTTTAAAGTCATTTCTGTGCCTGAAATTGGCCAAAATTGAAGCTTTTGAGTAAGCGAAAATTCTGTAAAAATGGCAATTTTGGTCACTGTGAGGGTTTAAAAAGTGGTTATTCAACATGAGTCCCGATCCAAATGACATTTTGAATCATTTTTGGTAGAGTCCAAAAAATCAATTTTATGATGAAAAACGATGACCCCGGACCTGTCGAACGTTCAAAAAATGGTCAATATTGATGACATTTTAACATTTAATCTTTTGACTTTAAATAACTGTTGGATGTGAATTATTACTTTTTCAACTAAAATAAGTGTGTTTAAAGTCATTTCTGTGCCTGAAATTGGTCAAAATTGAAGCTTTTGAGTAAGCGAAAACTCTGTAAAAATGGCAGTTTTGGTCACTGTGAGGGTTTAAAAAGTGGTTATTCAACATGAGGCCCGATCCAAATGACATTTTGAATCATTTTTGCTCGACTCCAAAAAATCAATTTTATGATGAAAAACGATGACCCCGGACCAGTCGAACGTTCAAAAAATGGTCAATATTGATGAAATTTTAACATTTAATCTTTTGACTTTAAATAACTGTTGGATGTGAATTATTACTTTTTCAACTAAAATAAGTGTGTTTAAAGTCATTTCTGTGCCTGAAATTGGCCAAAATTGAAGCTTTTGAGTAAGCGAAAACTCTGTAAAAACGGCAATTTTGGTCACTGTGAGGGTTTAAAAAGTGGTTATTCAACATGAGGCCCGATCCAAATGACATTTTGAATCATTTTTGGTAGAGTCCAAAAAATCAATTTTATGATGAAAAACGATGACCCCGGACCTGTCGAACGTTCAAAAAATTGTCAATATTGATGATATTTTAACATTTAATCTATTGACTTTAAATAACTGTTGGATGTGAATCATTACTTTTTCAACTAAAATAAGTGTGTTTAAAGTCATTTCTGTGCCTGAAATTGGCCAAAATTGAAGCTTTTGAGTAAGCGAAAACTCTGTAAAAAAAGGCAATTTTGGTCACTGTGAGGGTTTAAAAAGTGGTTATTCAACATGAGGCCCGATCCAAATGACATTTTGAATCATTTTTGGTAGAGTCCAAAAAATCAATTTCATGATGAAAAACTATGACCCCGGACCTGTCGAACGTTCAAAAAATTGTCAATATTGATGATATTTTAACATTTGATCTATTGACTTTAAATAACTGTTGGATGTGAATCATTACTTTTTCAACTAAAATAAGTGTGTTTAAAGTCATTTCTGTGCCTGAAATTGGCCAAAATTGAAGCTTTTGAGTAAGCGAAAACTCTGTAAAAATGGCAGTTTTGGTCACTGTGAGGGTTTAAAAAGTGGTTATTCAACATGAGGCCCGATCCAAATGACATTTTGAATCATTTTTGCTAGACTCCAAAAAATCAATTTTATGATGAAAAACGATGACCCCGGACCAGTCGAACGTTCAAAAAATGGTCAATATTGATGAAATTTTAACATTTAATCTTTTGACTTTAAATAACTGTTGGATGTGAATTATTACTTTTTCAACTAAAATAAGTGTGTTTAAATCATTTCTGTGCCTGAAATTGGTCAAAATTGAAGCTTTTGAGTAAGCGAAAACTCTGTAAAAATGGTAATTTTGGTCACTGTAAGGGTTTAAAAAGTGGTTATTCAACATGAGGCCCGACCCAAATGACATTTTGAATCATGTGTGGTAGAGTCCAAAAAATCAATTTTATGATGAAAAACGATGACCCCGGACCTGTCGAACGTTCAAAAAATGGTCAATATTGATGAAATTTTAACATTTAATCTTTTGACTTTAAATGACTGTTGGATGTGAATCATTACTTTTTCAACTAAAATAAGTGTGTTTACAGTCATTTCTGTGCCTGAAATTGGCCAAAATTGAAGCTTTTGAGTAAGCGAAAACTCTGTAAAAATGGCAGTTTTGGTCACTGTGAGGGTTTAAAAAGTGGTTATTCAACATGAGGCCCGATCCAAATGACATTTTGAATCATTTTTGGTAGAGTCCAAAAAATCAATTTCATGATGAAAAACGATGACCCCGGACCTGTCGAACGTTCAAAAAAGTGGTCAATATTGATGATATTTTAACATTTAATCTATTGACTTTAAATAACTGTTGGATGTGAATCATTACTTTTTCAACTAAAATAAGTGTGTTTAAAGTCATTTCTGTGCCTGAAATTGGCCAAAATTGAAGCTTTTGAGTAAGCGAAAACTCTGTAAAAATGGCAGTTTTGGTCACTGTGAGGGTTTAAAAAGTGGTTATTCAACATGAGGCCCGATCCAAATGACATTTTGAATCATGTGTGGTAGAGTCCAAAAAATCAATTTTATGATGAAAAACGATGACCCCGGACCTGTCGAACGTTCAAAAAATGGTCAATATTGATGAAATTTTAACATTTAATCTTTTGACTTTAAATGACTGTTGGATGTGAATTATTACTTTTTCAACTAAAATAAGTGTGTTTAAAGTCATTTCTGTGCCTGAAATTGGTCAAAAATTGAAGCTTTTGAGTAAGCGAAAACTCTGTAAAAAAGGCAATTTTGGTCACTGTGAGGGTTTAAAAAGTGGTTATTCAACATGAGGCCCGATCCAAATGACATTTTGAATCATTTTTGGTAGAGTCCAAAAAATCAATTTTATGATGAAAAACGATGACCCCGGACCTGTCGAACGTTCAAAAAATGGTCAATATTGATGAAATTTTAACATTTAATCTTTTGACTTTAAATAACTGTTGGATGTGAATTATTACTTTTTCAACTAAAATAAGTGTGTTTAAAGTCATTTCTGTGCCTGAAATTGGCCAAAATCGAAGCTTTTGAGTAAGCGAAAACTCTGTAAAAATGGCAATTTTGGTCACTGTGAGGGTTTAAAAAGTGGTTATTCAACATGAGGCCCGATCCGAATGACATTTTGAATCATTTTTGGTAGAGTCCAAAAAATCAATTTTATGATGAAAAACGATGACCCCGGACCTTTCGAACGTTCAAAAAATGGTCAATATTGATGAAATTTTAACATTTAATCTTTTGACTTTAAATAACTGTTGGATGTGAATTATTACTTTTTCAACTAAAATAAGTGTGTTTAAAGTCATTTCTGTGCCTGAAATTGGCCAAAATTGAAGCTTTTGAGTAAGCGAAAACTCTGTAAAAATGGCAATTTTGGTCACTGTGAGGGTTTAAAAAGTGGTTATTCAACATGAGGCCCGATCCAAATGACATTTTGAATAATTTTTAGTAGAGTCCAAAAAATCAATTTTATGATGAAAAACGATGACCTGTCGAACGTTCAAAAAATGGTCAATATTGATGACATTATAACATTTAATCTTTTGACTTTAAATGACTGTTGGATGTGAATTATCACTTTTTCAACTAAAATAAGTGTGTTTAAAGTCATTTCTGTGCCTAAAATTGGTCAAAATTGAAGCTTTTGAGTAAGCGAAAACTCTGTAAAAATGGCAATTTTGATCACTGTGAGGGTTTAAAAAGTGGTTATTCAACATGAGGCCCGATCCAAATGACATTTTGAATCATTTTTGGTAGAGTCCAAAAAATCAATTTTATGATGAAAAACGATGACCCCGGACCAATCGAACGTTCAAAAAAGTGGTCAATATTGATGAAATTTTAACATTTAATCTTTTGACATTAAATGACTGTGGATGTGAATTATTACTTTTTCAACTAAAATAAGTGTGTTTAAAGTCATTTCTGTGCCTGAAATTGGCCAAAATTGAAGCTTTTGAGTAAGCGAAAACTCTGTAAAAATTGCAATTTTGGTCACTGTGAGGGTTTAAAAAGTGGTTATTCAACATGAGGCCTGATCCAAATGACATTTTGAATCATTTTTGGTAGAGTCCAAAAAATCAATTTTATGATGAAAAACGATGACCCCGGACCTGTCGAACGTTCAGAAAATGGTCAATATTGATGAAATTTTAACATTTAATCTTTTGACTTTAAATGACTATTGGATGTGAATTATTACTTTTTCAACTAAAATAAGTGTGTTTAAAGTCATTTCTGTGCCATGAAATTGGCCAAAATTGAAGCTTTTGAGTAAGAGAAAAATCTGTAAAAATGGCAATTTTGGTCACTGTGAGGGTTTAAAAAGGGGTTATTCAACATGAGGCCCGATCCAAATGACATTTTGAATCATTTTTGGTAGAGTCCAAAAAATATATTTTAAGATGAAAAACGATGACCCCGGACCTGTCGAACGTTCAAAAAATGGTCAATATTGATGATATTTTAACATTTAATCTTTTGACTTTAAATAACTGTTGGATGTGAATTATTACTTTTTCAACTAAAATAAGTGTGTTTAAAGTCATTTCTATGCCTGAAATTGGCCAAAATTGAAGCTTTTGAGTAAGCGAAAACTCTGTAAAAATGGCAATTTTGGTCACTGTGAGGGTTTAAAAAGTGGTTATTCAACATGAGGCCCGATCCAAATGACATTTTGAATCATTTTTGGTAGAGTCCAAAAAATCAATTTTATGATGAAAAACGATGACCCCGGACCAGTCGAACGTTCAAAAAAGTGGTCAATATTGATGAAATTTTAACATTTAATCTTTTGACTTTAAATGACTGTTGGATGTGAATTATTACTTTTTCAACTAAAATAAGTGTGTTTAAATCATTTCTGTGCCTGAAATTGGTCAAAATTGAAGCTTTTGAGTAAGCGAAAACTCTGTAAAAATGGCAATTTTGGTCACTGTGAGGGTTTAAAAAGTGGTTATTCAACATGAGGCCCGATCCAAATGACATTTTGAATCATTTTTGGTAGAGTCCAAAAAATCAATTTTATGATGAAAATCGATGACCCCGGACCAGTCGAACGTTCAAAAAAGTGGTCAATATTGATGAAATTTTAACATTTAATCTTTTGACTTTAAATGACTGTTGGATGTGAATTATTACTTTTTCAACTAAAATAAGTGTGTTTAAATCATTTCTGTGCCTGAAATTGGTCAAAATTGAAGCTTTTGAGTAAGCGAAAACTCTTTAAAAATTGCAATTTTGGTCACTGTAAGGGTTTAAAAAGTGGTTATTCAACATGAGGCCCGATCCAAATGACATTTTGAATCATGTTTGGTAGAGTCCAAAAAATCAATTTTATGATGAAAAACGATGACCAGTTGAACGTTCAAAAAAGTGGTCAATATTGATGAAATTTTAACATTTAATCTTTTGACTTTAAATGACTGTTGGATGTGAATTATTACTTTTTCAACTAAAATAAGTGTGTTTAAAGTCATTTCTGTGCCTGAAATTGGCCAAAATTGTAGCTTTTCGGTAAGCAAAAACTCTGTAAAAATGGCAATTTTGGTCACTGTGAGGGTTTAAAAAGTGGTTATTCAACATGAGGCCCGATCCAAATGACATTTTGAATCATTTTTGGTAGAGTCCAAAAAATCAATTTTATGATGAAAAACGATGACCCCGGACCTGTCGAACGTTCAAAAAATGGTCAATATTGATGACATTTTAACATTTAATCTTTTGACTTTAAATAACTGTTGGATGTGAATTATTACTTTTTCAACTAAAATAAATGTGTTTAAAGTCATTTCTGTGCCTGAAATTGGCCAAAATTGAAGCTTTTGAGTAAGAGAAAACTCTGTAAAAAAGGCAATTTTGGTCACTGTGAGGGTTTAAAAAGTGGTTATTCAACATGAGGCCCGATCCAAATGACATTTTGAATCATTTTTGGTAGAGTCCAAAAAATCAATTTTATGATGAAAAACGATTACCCCGGACCTGTCGAACATTCAAAAAATGGTCAATATTGATGAAATTTTAACATTTAATCTTTTGACTTTAAATGACTGTTGGATGTGAATTATTACTTTTTCAACTAAAATAAGTGTGTTTAAAGTCATTTATGTGCCTGAAATTGGCCAAAATTGAAGCTTTTGAGTAAGCGAAAACTCTGTAAAAATGGCAATTTTGGTCACTGTGAGGGTTTAAAAAGTGGTTATTCAACATGAGGCCCGATCCAAATGACATTTTGAATCATTTTTGGTAGAGTCCAAAAAATCAATTTTATGATGAAAAACGATGACCCCGGACCAGTCGAACGTTCAAAAAAGTGGTCAATATTGATGAAATTTTAACATTTAATCTTTTGACTTTAAATGACTGTTGGATGTGAATTATTACTTTTTCAACTAAAATAAGTGTGTTTAAAGTCATTTCTGTGCCTGAAATTGGCCAAAATTGAAGCTTTTGAGTAAGCGAAAACTCTGTAAAAATGGCAATTTTGGTCACTGTGAGGGTTCAAAAAGTGGTTATTCAACATGAGGCCCGATCCAAATGACATTTTGAATCATTTTTGGTAGAGTCCAAAAAAATCAATTTTATGATGAAAAACAATGACCCCGGACCTGTTGAACGTTCAAAAAATGGTCAATATTGATGATATTTTAACATTTAATCTATTGACTTTAAATAACTGTTGGATGTGAATTATTACTTTTTCAACTAAAATAAGTGTGTTTAAAGTCATTTCTGTGCCTGAAATTGGCCAAAATTGAAGCTTTTGAGTAAGCGAAAACTCTGTAAAAATGGCAATTTTGGTCACTGTGAGGGTTTAAAAAGTGGTTATTCAACATGCGGCCCGATCCAAATGACATTTTGAATCATTTTTGGTAGAGTCCAAAAAATCAATTTTATGATGAAAAACGATGACCCCGGACCTGTCGAACGTTCAAAAAATGGTCAATATTGATGAAATTTTAACATTTAATCTTTTGACTTTAAATAACTGTTGGATGTGAATTATTACTTTTTCAACTAAAATAAGTGTGTTTAAAGTCATTTCTGTACCTGAAATTGGCCAAAATTGAAGCTTTTGAGTAAGCGAAAACTCTGTAAAAACGGTAATTTTGGTCACTGTGAGGGTTTAAAAAGTGGTTATTCAACATGAGGCCCGATCCAAATGACATTTTGAATAATTTTTGGTAGAGTCCAAAAAATCAATTTCATGATGAAAAACTATGACCCCGGACCTGTCGAACGTTCAAAAAATTGTCAATATTGATGATATTTTAACATTTAATCTATTGACTTTAAATAACTGTTGGATGTGAATAATTACTTTTTCAACTAAAATAAGTGTGTTTAAAGTCATTTCTGTGCCTGAAATTGGCCAAAATTGAAGCTTTTGAGTAAACGAAAACTCTGTAAAAGGAGGCAATTTTGGTCACTGTGAGGGTTTAAAAAGTGGTTATTCAACATGAGGCCCGATCCAAATGACATTTTGAATAATTTTTGGTAGAGTCCAAAAAATCAATTTCATGATGAAAAACTATGACCCCGGACCTGTCGAACGTTCAAAAAATTGTCAATATTGATGATATTTTAACATTTAATCTATTGACTTTAAATAACTGTTGGATGTGAATAATTACTTTTTCAACTAAAATAAGTGTGTTTAAAGTCATTTCTGTGCCTGAAATTGGCCAAAATTGAAGCTTTTGAGTAAGCGAAAACTCTGTAAAAATGGCAATTTTGGTCACTGTGAGGGTTTAAAAAGTGGTTATTCAACATGAGGCCCGATCCAAATGACATTTTGAATCATTTTTGGTAGAGTCCAAAAAATCAATTTTATGATGAAAAACGATGACCCCGGACCTGTCGAACGTTCAAAAAAGTGGTCAATATTGATGAAATTTTAACATTTAATCTTTTGACTTTAAATGACTGTTGGATGTGAATTATTACTTTTTCAACTAAAATAAGTGTGTTTAAATCATTTCTGTGCCTGAAATTGGTCAAAATTGAAGCTTTTGAGTAAGCGAAAACTCTGTAAAAATGGCAATTTTGGTCACTGTAAGGGTTTAAAAAGTGGTTATTCAACATTAGGCCCGATGCAAATGACATTTTGAATCATGTTTGGTAGAGTCCAAAAAATCAATTTTATGATGAAAAACGATGACCCCGGACCAGCCGAACGTTCAAAAAAGTGGTCAATATTGATGAAATTTTAACATTTAATCTTTTGACTTTAAATGACTTTTGGATGTGAATTATTACTTTTTCAACTAAAATAAGTGTGTTTAAAGTCATTTCTGTGCCTGAAATTGGCCAAAATTGAAGCTTTTGAGTAAGCGAAAACTCTGTAAAAATGGCAATTTTGGTCACTGTGAGGGTTTAAAAAGTGGTTATTCAACATGAGGCCCGATCCAAATGACATTTTGAATCATTTTTGGTAGACTCCAAAAAATCAATTTTATGATGAAAAACGATGACCCCGGACCAGTCGAACGTTCAAAAAATGGTCAATATTGATGAAATTTTAACATTTAATCTTTTGACTTTAAATAACTGTTGGATGTGAATTATTACTTTTTCAACTAAAATAAGTGTGTTTAAAGTTATTTCTGTGCCTGAAATTGGCCAAAATTGAAGCTTTTGAGTACGCGAAAACTCTGTAAAAACGGCAATTTTGGTCACTGTGAGGGTTTAAAAAGTGGTTATTCAACATGAGGCCCGATCCAAATGACATTTTGAATCATTTTTGGTAGAGTCCAAAAAATCAATTTTATGATGAAAAACGATGACCCCGGACCTGTCGAACGTTCAAAAAATTGTCAATATTGATGATATTTTAACATTTAATCTATTGACTTTAAATAACTGTTGGATGTGAATCATTACTTTTTCAACTAAAATAAGTGTGTTTAAAGTCATTTCTGTGCCTGAAATTGGCCAAAATTGAAGCTTTTGAGTAAGCGAAAACTCTGTAAAAAAAGGCAATTTTGGTCACTGTGAGGGTTTAAAAAGTGGTTATTCAACATGAGGCCCGATCCAAATGACATTTTGAATCATTTTTGGTAGAGTCCAAAAAATCAATTTCATGATGAAAAACTATGACCCCGGACCTGTCGAACGTTCAAAAAATTGTCAATATTGATGATATTTTAACATTTGATCTATTGACTTTAAATAACTGTTGGATGTGAATCATTACTTTTTCAACTAAAATAAGTGTGTTTAAAGTCATTTCTGTGCCTGAAATTGGCCAAAATTGAAGCTTTTGAGTAAGCGAAAACTCTGTAAAAATGGCAGTTTTGGTCACTGTGAGGGTTTAAAAAGTGGTTATTCAACATGAGGCCCGATCCAAATGACATTTTGAATCATTTTTGCTAGACTCCAAAAAATCAATTTTATGATGAAAAACGATGACCCCGGACCAGTCGAACGTTCAAAAAATGGTCAATATTGATGAAATTTTAACATTTAATCTTTTGACTTTAAATAACTGTTGGATGTGAATTATTACTTTTTCAACTAAAATAAGTGTGTTTAAATCATTTCTGTGCCTGAAATTGGTCAAAATTGAAGCTTTTGAGTAAGCGAAAACTCTGTAAAAATGGTAATTTTGGTCACTGTAAGGGTTTAAAAAGTGGTTATTCAACATGAGGCCCGACCCAAATGACATTTTGAATCATGTGTGGTAGAGTCCAAAAAATCAATTTTATGATGAAAAACGATGACCCCGGACCTGTCGAACGTTCAAAAAATGGTCAATATTGATGAAATTTTAACATTTAATCTTTTGACTTTAAATGACTGTTGGATGTGAATCATTACTTTTTCAACTAAAATAAGTGTGTTTACAGTCATTTCTGTGCCTGAAATTGGCCAAAATTGAAGCTTTTGAGTAAGCGAAAACTCTGTAAAAATGGCAGTTTTGGTCACTGTGAGGGTTTAAAAAGTGGTTATTCAACATGAGGCCCGATCCAAATGACATTTTGAATCATTTTTGGTAGAGTCCAAAAAATCAATTTCATGATGAAAAACGATGACCCCGGACCTGTCGAACGTTCAAAAAAGTGGTCAATATTGATGATATTTTAACATTTAATCTATTGACTTTAAATAACTGTTGGATGTGAATCATTACTTTTTCAACTAAAATAAGTGTGTTTAAAGTCATTTCTGTGCCTGAAATTGGCCAAAATTGAAGCTTTTGAGTAAGCGAAAACTCTGTAAAAATGGCAGTTTTGGTCACTGTGAGGGTTTAAAAAGTGGTTATTCAACATGAGGCCCGATCCAAATGACATTTTGAATCATGTGTGGTAGAGTCCAAAAAATCAATTTTATGATGAAAAACGATGACCCCGGACCTTTCGAACGTTCAAAAAATGGTCAATATTGATGAAATTTTAACATTTAATCTTTTGACTTTAAATAACTGTTGGATGTGAATTATTACTTTTTCAACTAAAATAAGTGTGTTTAAAGTCATTTCTGTGCCTGAAATTGGCCAAAATTGAAGCTTTTGAGTAAGCGAAAACTCTGTAAAAATGGCAATTTTGGTCACTGTGAGGGTTTAAAAAGTGGTTATTCAACATGAGGCCCGATCCAAATGACATTTTGAATAATTTTTAGTAGAGTCCAAAAAATCAATTTTATGATGAAAAACGATGACCTGTCGAACGTTCAAAAAATGGTCAATATTGATGACATTATAACATTTAATCTTTTGACTTTAAATGACTGTTGGATGTGAATTATCACTTTTTCAACTAAAATAAGTGTGTTTAAAGTCATTTCTGTGCCTAAAATTGGTCAAAATTGAAGCTTTTGAGTAAGCGAAAACTCTGTAAAAATTGCAATTTTGATCACTGTGAGGGTTTAAAAAGTGGTTATTCAACATGAGGCCCGATCCAAATGACATTTTGAATCATTTTTGGTAGAGTCCAAAAAATCAATTTTATGATGAAAAACGATGACCCCGGACCAATCGAACGTTCAAAAAAGTGGTCAATATTGATGAAATTTTAACATTTAATCTTTTGACATTAAATGACTGTGGATGTGAATTATTACTTTTTCAACTAAAATAAGTGTGTTTAAAGTCATTTCTGTGCCTGAAATTGGCCAAAATTGAAGCTTTTGAGTAAGCGAAAACTCTGTAAAAATTGCAATTTTGGTCACTGTGAGGGTTTAAAAAGTGGTTATTCAACATGAGGCCTGATCCAAATGACATTTTGAATCATTTTTGGTAGAGTCCAAAAAATCAATTTTATGATGAAAAACGATGACCCCGGACCTGTCGAACGTTCAGAAAATGGTCAATATTGATGAAATTTTAACATTTAATCTTTTGACTTTAAATGACTATTGGATGTGAATTATTACTTTTTCAACTAAAATAAGTGTGTTTAAAGTCATTTCTGTGCCATGAAATTGGCCAAAATTGAAGCTTTTGAGTAAGAGAAAAATCTGTAAAAATGGCAATTTTGGTCACTGTGAGGGTTTAAAAAGGGGTTATTCAACATGAGGCCCGATCCAAATGACATTTTGAATCATTTTTGGTAGAGTCCAAAAAATATATTTTAAGATGAAAAACGATGACCCCGGACCTGTTGAACGTTCAAAAAATGGTCAATATTGATGATATTTTAACATTTAATCTTTTGACTTTAAATAACTGTTGGATGTGAATTATTACTTTTTCAACTAAAATAAGTGTGTTTAAAGTCATTTCTATGCCTGAAATTGGCCAAAATTGAAGCTTTTGAGTAAGCGAAAACTCTGTAAAAATGGCAATTTTGGTCACTGTGAGGGTTTAAAAAGTGGTTATTCAACATGAGGCCCGATCCAAATGACATTTTGAATCATTTTTGGTAGAGTCCAAAAAATCAATTTTATGATGAAAAACGATGACCCCGGACCTGTCGAACGTTCAAAAAATGGTCAATATTGATGAAATGTTTACATTTAATCTTTTGACTTTAAATGACTGTTGGATGTGAATTATTACTTTTTCAACTAAAATAAGTGTGTTTAAAGTCATTTCTGTGCCTGAAATTGGTCAAAATTGAAGCTTTTGAGTAAGCGAAAACTCTGTAAAAATGGCAATTTTGGTCACTGTGAGGGTTTAAAAAGTGGTTATTCAACATGAGGCCCGATCCAAATGACATTTTGAATCATTTTTGGTAGAGTCCAAAAAATCAATTTTATGATGAAAAACGATGACCCCGGACCTGTCGAACGTTCAGAAAATGGTCAATATTGATGAAATTTTAACATTTAATCTTTTGACTTTAAATGACTATTGGATGTGAATTATTACTTTTTCAACTAAAATAAGTGTGTTTAAAGTCATTTCTGTGCCATGAAATTGGCCAAAATTGAAGCTTTTGAGTATGAGAAAAATCTGTAAAAATGGCAATTTTGGTCACTGTGAGGGTTTAAAAAGGGGTTATTCAACATGAGGCCCGATCCAAATGACATTTTGAATCATTTTTGGTAGAGTCCAAAAAATATATTTTAAGATGAAAAACGATGACCCCGGACCTGTCGAACGTTCAAAAAATGGTCAATATTGATGATATTTTAACATTTAATCTTTTGACTTTAAATAACTGTTGGATGTGAATTATTACTTTTTCAACTAAAATAAGTGTGTTTAAAGTCATTTCTATGCCTGAAATTGGCCAAAATTGAAGCTTTTGAGTAAGCGAAAACTCTGTAAAAATGGCAATTTTGGTCACTGTGAGGGTTTAAAAAGTGGTTATTCAACATGAGGCCCGATCCAAATGACATTTTGAATCATTTTTGGTAGAGTCCAAAAAATCAATTTTATGATGAAAAACGATGACCCCGGACCTGTCGAACGTTCAAAAAATGGTCAATATTGATGAAATGTTTACATTTAATCTTTTGACTTTAAATGACTGTTGGATGTGAATTATTACTTTTTCAACTAAAATAAGTGTGTTTAAAGTCATTTCTGTGCCTGAAATTGGTCAAAATTGAAGCTTTTGAGTAAGCGAAAACTCTGTAAAAATGGCAATTTTGGTCACTGTGAGGGTTTAAAAAGTGGTTATTCAACATGAGGCCCGATCCAAATGACATTTTGAATCATTTTTGGTAGAGTCCAAAAAATCAATTTTATGATGAAAAACGATGACCCCGGACCAGTCGAACGTTCAAAAAAGTGGTCAATATTGATGAAATTTTAACATTTAATCTTTTGACTTTAAATGACTGTTGGATGTGAATTATTACTTTTTCAACTAAAATAAGTGTGTTTAAATCATTTCTGTGCCTGAAATTGGTCAAAATTGAAGCTTTTGAGTAAGCGAAAACTCTTTAAAAATTGCAATTTTGGTCACTGTAAGGGTTTAAAAAGTGGTTATTCAACATGAGGCCCGATCCAAATGACATTTTGAATCATGTTTGGTAGAGTCCAAAAAATCAATTTTATGATGAAAAACGATGACCAGTTGAACGTTCAAAAAAGTGGTCAATATTGATGAAATTTTAACATTTAATCTTTTGACTTTAAATGACTGTTGGATGTGAATTATTACTTTTTCAACTAAAATAAGTGTGTTTAAAGTCATTTCTGTGCCTGAAATTGGCCAAAATTGTAGCTTTTCGGTAAGCGAAAACTCTGTAAAAATGGCAATTTTGGTCACTGTGAGGGTTTAAAAAGTGGTTATTCAACATGAGGCCCGATCCAAATGACATTTTGAATCATTTTTGGTAGAGTCCAAAAAATCAATTTTATGATGAAAAACGATGACCCCGGACCTGTCGAACGTTCAAAAAATGGTCAATATTGATGACATTTTAACATTTAATCTTTTGACTTTAAATAACTGTTGGATGTGAATTATTACTTTTTCAACTAAAATAAATGTGTTTAAAGTCATTTCTGTGCCTGAAATTGGCCAAAATTGAAGCTTTTGAGTAAGAGAAAACTCTGTAAAAAAGGCAATTTTGGTCACTGTGAGGGTTTAAAAAGTGGTTATTCAACATGAGGCCCGATCCAAATGACATTTTGAATCATTTTTGGTAGAGTCCAAAAAATCAATTTTATGATGAAAAACGATTACCCCGGACCTGTCGAACATTCAAAAAATGGTCAATATTGATGAAATTTTAACATTTAATCTTTTGACTTTAAATGACTGTTGGATGTGAATTATTACTTTTTCAACTAAAATAAGTGTGTTTAAAGTCATTTATGTGCCTGAAATTGGCCAAAATTGAAGCTTTTGAGTAAGCGAAAACTCTGTAAAAATGGCAATTTTGGTCACTGTGAGGGTTTAAAAAGTGGTTATTCAACATGAGGCCCGATCCAAATGACATTTTGAATCATTTTTGGTAGAGTCCAAAAAATCAATTTTATGATGAAAAACGATGACCCCGGACCAGTCGAACGTTCAAAAAAGTGGTCAATATTGATGAAATTTTAACATTTAATCTTTTGACTTTAAATGACTGTTGGATGTGAATTATTACTTTTTCAACTAAAATAAGTGTGTTTAAAGTCATTTCTGTGCCTGAAATTGGCCAAAATTGAAGCTTTTGAGTAAGCGAAAACTCTGTAAAAATGGCAATTTTGGTCACTGTGAGGGTTCAAAAAGTGGTTATTCAACATGAGGCCCGATCCAAATGACATTTTGAATCATTTTTGGTAGAGTCCAAAAAAATCAATTTTATGATGAAAAACAATGACCCCGGACCTGTTGAACGTTCAAAAAATGGTCAATATTGATGATATTTTAACATTTAATCTATTGACTTTAAATAACTGTTGGATGTGAATTATTACTTTTTCAACTAAAATAAGTGTGTTTAAAGTCATTTCTGTGCCTGAAATTGGCCAAAATTGTAGCTTTTCGGTAAGCGAAAACTCTGTAAAAATGGCAATTTTGGTCACTGTGAGGGTTTAAAAAGTGGTTATTCAACATGAGGCCCGATCCAAATGACATTTTGAATCATTTTTGGTAGAGTCCAAAAAATCAATTTTATGATGAAAAACGATGACCCCGGACCTGTCGAACGTTCAAAAAATGGTCAATATTGATGACATTTTAACATTTAATCTTTTGACTTTAAATAACTGTTGGATGTGAATTATTACTTTTTCAACTAAAATAAATGTGTTTAAAGTCATTTCTGTGCCTGAAATTGGCCAAAATTGAAGCTTTTGAGTAAGAGAAAACTCTGTAAAAAAGGCAATTTTGGTCACTGTGAGGGTTTAAAAAGTGGTTATTCAACATGAGGCCCGATCCAAATGACATTTTGAATCATTTTTGGTAGAGTCCAAAAAATCAATTTTATGATGAAAAACGATTACCCCGGACCTGTCGAACATTCAAAAAATGGTCAATATTGATGAAATTTTAACATTTAATCTTTTGACTTTAAATGACTGTTGGATGTGAATTATTACTTTTTCAACTAAAATAAGTGTGTTTAAAGTCATTTATGTGCCTGAAATTGGCCAAAATTGAAGCTTTTGAGTAAGCGAAAACTCTGTAAAAATGGCAATTTTGGTCACTGTGAGGGTTTAAAAAGTGGTTATTCAACATGAGGCCCGATCCAAATGACATTTTGAATCATTTTTGGTAGAGTCCAAAAAATCAATTTTATGATGAAAAACGATGACCCCGGACCAGTCGAACGTTCAAAAAAGTGGTCAATATTGATGAAATTTTAACATTTAATCTTTTGACTTTAAATGACTGTTGGATGTGAATTATTACTTTTTCAACTAAAATAAGTGTGTTTAAAGTCATTTCTGTGCCTGAAATTGGCCAAAATTGAAGCTTTTGAGTAAGCGAAAACTCTGTAAAAATGGCAATTTTGGTCACTGTGAGGGTTCAAAAAGTGGTTATTCAACATGAGGCCCGATCCAAATGACATTTTGAATCATTTTTGGTAGAGTCCAAAAAAATCAATTTTATGATGAAAAACAATGACCCCGGACCTGTTGAACGTTCAAAAAATGGTCAATATTGATGATATTTTAACATTTAATCTATTGACTTTAAATAACTGTTGGATGTGAATTATTACTTTTTCAACTAAAATAAGTGTGTTTAAAGTCATTTCTGTGCCTGAAATTGGCCAAAATTGAAGCTTTTGAGTAAGCGAAAACTCTGTAAAAATGGCAATTTTGGTCACTGTGAGGGTTTAAAAAGTGGTTATTCAACATGCGGCCCGATCCAAATGACATTTTGAATCATTTTTGGTAGAGTCCAAAAAATCAATTTTATGATGAAAAACGATGACCCCGGACCTGTCGAACGTTCAAAAAATGGTCAATATTGATGAAATTTTAACATTTAATCTTTTGACTTTAAATAACTGTTGGATGTGAATTATTACTTTTTCAACTAAAATAAGTGTGTTTAAAGTCATTTCTGTACCTGAAATTGGCCAAAATTGAAGCTTTTGAGTAAGCGAAAACTCTGTAAAAACGGTAATTTTGGTCACTGTGAGGGTTTAAAAAGTGGTTATTCAACATGAGGCCCGATCCAAATGACATTTTGAATCATTTTTGGTAGAGTCCAAAAAATCAATTTTATGATGAAAAACGATGACCCCGGACCAGTCGAACGTTCAAAAAAGTGGTCAATATTGATGAATTTTTAACATTTAATCTTTTGACTTTAAATGACTGTTGGATGTGAATTATTACTTTTTCAACTAAAATAAGTGTGTTTAAAGTCATTTCTGTGCCTGAAATTGGTCAAAATTGAAGCTTTTGAGTAAGCGAAAACTCTGTAAAAGGAGGCAATTTTGGTCACTGTGAGGGTTTAAAAAGTGGTTATTCAACATGAGGCCCGATCCAAATGACATTTTGAATAATTTTTGGTAGAGTCCAAAAAATCAATTTCATGATGAAAAACTATGACCCCGGACCTGTCGAACGTTCAAAAAATTGTCAATATTGATGAAATTTTAACATTTAATCTTTTGACTTTAAATGACTGTTGGATGTGAATTATTACTTTTTCAACTAAAATAAGTGTGTTTAAATCATTTCTGTGCCTGAAATTGGTCAAAATTGAAGCTTTTGAGTAAGCGAAAACTCTGTAAAAATGGCAATTTTGGTCACTGTAAGGGTTTAAAAAGTGGTTATTCAACATTAGGCCCGATCCAAATGACATTTTGAATCATTTTTGGTAGAGTCCAAAAAATCAATTTTATGATGAAAAACGATGACCCCGGACCTGTCGAACGTTCAAAAAAGTGGTCAATATTGATGAAATTTTAACATTTAATCTTTTGACTTTAAATGACTGTTGGATGTGAATTATTACTTTTTCAACTAAAATAAGTGTGTTTAAATCATTTCTGTGCCTGAAATTGGTCAAAATTGAAGCTTTTGAGTAAGCGAAAACTCTGTAAAAATGGCAATTTTGGTCACTGTAAGGGTTTAAAAAGTGGTTATTCAACATTAGGCCCGATGCAAATGACATTTTGAATCATGTTTGGTAGAGTCCAAAAAATCAATTTTATGATGAAAAACGATGACCCCGGACCTGTCGAACGTTCAAAAAATGGTCAATATTGATGAAATTTTAACATTTAATCTTTTGACTTTAAATGACTGTTGGATGTGAATTATTACTTTTTCAACTAAAATAAGTGTGTTTAAAGTCATTTCTGTGTTTGAAATTGGTCAAAATTAAAGCTTTTGAGTAAGCGAAAACTCTGTAAAAAAGGCAATTTTTGTCACTGTGAGGGTTTAAAAAGTGGTTATTCAACATGAGGCCCGATCCAAATGACATTTTGAATCATTTTTGGTAGAGTCCAAAAAATCAATTCGAACGTTCAAAAAATGGTCAATATTGATGACTTTTTAACATTTAATCTTTTGACTTTAAATGACTGTTGGATGTGAATTATTACTTTTTCAACTAAAATAAGTGTGTTTAAAGTCATTTCTGTGCCTGAAATTGGCCAAAATTGAAGCTTTTGAGTAAGCGAAAACTCTGTAAAAATGGCAATTTTGGTCACTGTGAGGGTTCAAAAAGTGGTTATTCAACATGAGGCCCGATCCAAATGACATTTTGAATAATTTTTGGTAGAGTCCAAAAAATCAATTTCATGATGAAAAACTATGACCCCGGACCTGTCGAACGTTCAAAAAATTGTCAATATTGATGATATTTTAACATTTAATCTATTGACTTTAAATAACTGTTGGATGTGAATAATTACTTTTTCAACTAAAATAAGTGTGTTTAAAGTCATTTCTGTGCCTGAAATTGGCCAAAATTGAAGCTTTTGAGTAAGCGAAAACTCTGTAAAAATGGCAATTTTGGTCACTGTGAGGGTTTAAAAAGTGGTTATTCAACATGAGGCCCGATCCAAATGACATTTTGAATCATTTTTGGTAGAGTCCAAAAAATCAATTTTATGATGAAAAACGATGACCCCGGACCTGTCGAACGTTCAAAAAAGTGGTCAATATTGATGAAATTTTAACATTTAATCTTTTGACTTTAAATGACTGTTGGATGTGAATTATTACTTTTTCAACTAAAATAAGTGTGTTTAAATCATTTCTGTGCCTGAAATTGGTCAAAATTGAAGCTTTTGAGTAAGCGAAAACTCTGTAAAAATTGCAATTTTGGTCACTGTAAGGGTTTAAAAAGTGGTTATTCAACATTAGGCCCGATGCAAATGACATTTTGAATCATGTTTGGTAGAGTCCAAAAAATCAATTTTATGATGAAAAACGATGACCCCGGACCTGTCGAACGTTCAAAAAATGGTCAATATTGATGAAATTTTAACATTTAATCTTTTGACTTTAAATGACTGTTGGATGTGAATTATTACTTTTTCAACTAAAATAAGTGTGTTTAAAGTCATTTCTGTGCGTGAAATTGGTCAAAATGAAAGCTTTTGAGTAAGCGAAAACTCTGTAAAAAAGGCAATTTTTGTCACTGTGAGGGTTTAAAAAGTGGTTATTCAACATGAGGCCCGATCCAAATGACATTTTGAATCATTTTTGGTAGAGTCCAAAAAATCAATTCGAACGTTCAAAAAATGGTCAATATTGATGACTTTTTAACATTTAATCTTTTGACTTTAAATGACTGTTGGATGTGAATTATTACTTTTTCAACTAAAATAAGTGTGTTTAAAGTCATTTCTGTGCCTGAAATTGGCCAAAATTGAAGCTTTTGAGTAAGCGAAAACTCTGTAAAAATGGCAGTTTTGGTCACTGTGAGGGTTTAAAAAGTGGTTATTCAACATGAGGCCCGATCCAAATGACATTTTGAATCATTTTTGGTAGACTCCAAAAAATCCATTTTATGATGAAAAACGATGACCCCGGACCAGTCGAACGTTCAAAAAATGGTCAATATTGATGAAATTTTAACATTTAATCTTTTGACTTTAAATAACTGTTGGATGTGAATTATTACTTTTTCAACTAAAATAAGTGTGTTTAAATCATTTCTGTGCCTGAAATTGGTCAAAATTGAAGCTTTTGAGTAAGCGAAAACTCTGTAAAAATGGTAATTTTGGTCACTGTAAGGCTTTAAAAAGTGGTTATTCAACATGAGGCCCGACCCAAATGACATTTTGAATCATGTGTGGTAGAGTCCAAAAAATCAATTTTATGATGAAAAACGATGACCCCGGACCTGTCGAACGTTCAAAAAATGGTCAATATTGATGAAATTTTAACATTTAATCTTTTGACTTTAAATGACTGTTGGATGTGAATTATTACTTTTTCAACTAAAATAAGTGTGTTTAAAGTCATTTCTGTGCCTGAAATTGGTCAAAAATTGAAGCTTTTGAGTAAGCGAAAACTCTGTAAAAAAGGCAATTTTGGTCACTGTGAGGGTTTAAAAAGTGGTTATTCAACATGAGGCCCGATCCAAATGACATTTTGAATCATTTTTGGTAGAGTCCAAAAAATCAATTTCATGATGAAAAACGATGACCCCGGACCTGTCGAACGTTCAAAAAAGTGGTCAATATTGATGATATTTTAACATTTAATCTATTGACTTTAAATAACTGTTGGATGTGAATCATTACTTTTTCAACTAAAATAAGTGTGTTTAAAGTCATTTCTGTGCCTGAAATTGGCCAAAATTGAAGCTTTTGAGTAAGCGAAAACTCTGTAAAAATGGCAGTTTTGGTCACTGTGAGGGTTTAAAAAGTGGTTATTCAACATGAGGCCCGATCCAAATGACATTTTGAATCATGTGTGGTAGAGTCCAAAAAATCAATTTTATGATGAAAAACGATGACCCCGGACCTGTCGAACGTTCAAAAAATGGTCAATATTGATGAAATTTTAACATTTAATCTTTTGACTTTAAATGACTGTTGGATGTGAATTATTACTTTTTCAACTAAAATAAGTGTGTTTAAAGTCATTTCTGTGCCTGAAATTGGTCAAAAATTGAAGCTTTTGAGTAAGCGAAAACTCTGTAAAAAAGGCAATTTTGGTCACTGTGAGGGTTTAAAAAGTGGTTATTCAACATGAGGCCCGATCCAAATGACATTTTGAATCATTTTTGGTAGAGTCCAAAAAATCAATTTTATGATGAAAAACGATGACCCCGGACCTGTCGAACGTTCAAAAAATGGTCAATATTGATGAAATTTTAACATTTAATCTTTTGACTTTAAATAACTGTTGGATGTGAATTATTACTTTTTCAACTAAAATAAGTGTGTTTAAAGTCATTTCTGTGCCTGAAATTGGCCAAAATCGAAGCTTTTGAGTAAGCGAAAACTCTGTAAAAATGGCAATTTTGGTCACTGTGAGGGTTTAAAAAGTGGTTATTCAACATGAGGCCCGATCAGAATGACATTTTGAATCATTTTTGGTAGAGTCCAAAAAATCAATTTTATGATGAAAAACGATGACCCCGGACCTTTCGAACGTTCAAAAAATGGTCAATATTGATGAAATTTTAACATTTAATCTTTTGACTTTAAATAACTGTTGGATGTGAATTATTACTTTTTCAACTAAAATAAGTGTGTTTAAAGTCATTTCTGTGCCTGAAATTGGCCAAAATTAAAGCTTTTGAGTAAGCGAAAACTCTGTAAAAATGGCAATTTTGGTCACTGTGAGGGTTTAAAAAGTGGTTATTCAACATGAGGCCCGATCCAAATGACATTTTGAATAATTTTTAGTAGAGTCCAAAAAATCAATTTTATGATGAAAAACGATGACCTGTCGAACGTTCAAAAAATGGTCAATATTGATGACATTATAACATTTAATCTTTTGACTTTAAATGACTGTTGGATGTGAATTATCACTTTTTCAACTAAAATAAGTGTGTTTAAAGTCATTTCTGTGCCTAAAATTGGTCAAAATTGAAGCTTTTGAGTAAGCGAAAACTCTGTAAAAATGGCAATTTTGATCACTGTGAGGGTTTAAAAAGTGGTTATTCAACATGAGGCCCGATCCAAATGACATTTTGAATCATTTTTGGTAGAGTCCAAAAAATCAATTTTATGATGAAAAACGATGACCCCGGACCAATCGAACGTTCAAAAAAGTGGTCAATATTGATGAAATTTTAACATTTAATCTTTTGACATTAAATGACTGTGGATGTGAATTATTACTTTTTCAACTAAAATAAGTGTGTTTAAAGTCATTTCTGTGCCTGAAATTGGCCAAAATTGAAGCTTTTGAGTAAGCGAAAACTCTGTAAAAATTGCAATTTTGGTCACTGTGAGGGTTTAAAAAGTGGTTATTCAACATGAGGCCTGATCCAAATGACATTTTGAATCATTTTTGGTAGAGTCCAAAAAATCAATTTTATGATGAAAAACGATGACCCCGGACCTGTCGAACGTTCAGAAAATGGTCAATATTGATGAAATTTTAACATTTAATCTTTTGACTTTAAATGACTATTGGATGTGAATTATTACTTTTTCAACTAAAATAAGTGTGTTTAAAGTCATTTCTGTGCCATGAAATTGGCCAAAATTGAAGCTTTTGAGTAAGAGAAAAATCTGTAAAAATGGCAATTTTGGTCACTGTGAGGGTTTAAAAAGGGGTTATTCAACATGAGGCCCGATCCAAATGACATTTTGAATCATTTTTGGTAGAGTCCAAAAAATATATTTTAAGATGAAAAACGATGACCCCGGACCTGTCGAACGTTCAAAAAATGGTCAATATTGCTGATATTTTAACATTTAATCTTTTGACTTTAAATAACTGTTGGATGTGAATTATTACTTTTTCAACTAAAATAAGTGTGTTTAAAGTCATTTCTATGCCTGAAATTGGCCAAAATTGAAGCTTTTGAGTAAGCGAAAACTCTGTAAAAATGGCAATTTTGGTCACTGTGAGGGTTTAAAAAGTGGTTATTCAACATGAGGCCCGATCCAAATGACATTTTGAATCATTTTTGGTAGAGTCCAAAAAATCAATTTTATGATGAAAAACGATGACCCCGGACCTGTCGAACGTTCAAAAAATGGTCAATATTGATGAAATGTTTACATTTAATCTTTTGACTTTAAATGACTGTTGGATGTGAATTATTACTTTTTCAACTAAAATAAGTGTGTTTAAAGTCATTTCTGTGCCTGAAATTGGTCAAAATTGAAGCTTTTGAGTAAGCGAAAACTCTGTAAAAATGGCAATTTTGGTCACTGTGAGGGTTTAAAAAGTGGTTATTCAACATGAGGCCCGATCCAAATGACATTTTGAATCATTTTTGGTAGAGTCCAAAAAATCAATTTTATGATGAAAAACGATGACCCCGGACCAGTCGAACGTTCAAAAAAGTGGTCAATATTGATGAAATTTTAACATTTAATCTTTTGACTTTAAATGACTGTTGGATGTGAATTATTACTTTTTCAACTAAAATAAGTGTGTTTAAATCATTTCTGTGCCTGAAATTGGTCAAAATTGAAGTTTTGAGTAAGCGAAAACTCTTTAAAAATTGCAATTTTGGTCACTGTAAGGGTTTAAAAAGTGGTTATTCAACATGAGGCCCGATCCAAATGACATTTTGAATCATGTTTGGTAGAGTCCAAAAAATCAATTTTATGATGAAAAACGATGACCAGTTGAACGTTCAAAAAAGTGGTCAATATTGATGAAATTTTAACATTTAATCTTTTGACTTTAAATGACTGTTGGATGTGAATTATTACTTTTTCAACTAAAATAAGTGTGTTTAAAGTCATTTCTGTGCCTGAAATTGGCCAAAATTGTAGCTTTTCGGTAAGCGAAAACTCTGTAAAAATGGCAATTTTGGTCACTGTGATGGTTTAAAAAGTGGTTATTCAACATGAGGCCCGATCCAAATGACATTTTGAATCATTTTTGGTAGAGTCCAAAAAATCAATTTTATGATGAAAAACGATGACCCCGGACCTGTCGAACGTTCAAAAAATGGTCAATATTGATGACATTTTAACATTTAATCTTTTGACTTTAAATAACTGTTGGATGTGAATTATTACTTTTTCAACTAAAATAAATGTGTTTAAAGTCATTTCTGTGCCTGAAATTGGCCAAAATTGAAGCTTTTGAGTAAGAGAAAACTCTGTAAAAAAGGCAATTTTGGTCACTGTGAGGGTTTAAAAAGTGGGTATTCAACATGAGGCCCGATCCGAATGACATTTTGAATCATTTTTGGTAGAGTCCAAAAAATCAATTTTATGATGAAAAACGATTACCCCGGACCTGTCGAACATTCAAAAAATGGTCAATATTGATGAAATTTTAACATTTAATCTTTTGACTTTAAATGACTGTTGGATGTGAATTATTACTTTTTCAAGTAAAATAAGTGTGTTTAAAGTCATTAATGTGCCTGAAATTGGCCAAAATTGAAGCTTTTGAGTAAGCGAAAACTCTGTAAAAATGGCAATTTTGGTCACTGTGAGGGTTTAAAAAGTGGTTATTCAACATGAGGCCCGATCCAAATGACATTTTGAATCATTTTTGGTAGAGTCCAAAAAATCAATTTTATGATGAAAAACGATGACCCCGGACCAGTCGAACGTTCAAAAAAGTGGTCAATATTGATGAAATTTTAACATTTAATCTTTTGACTTTAAATGACTGTTGGATGTGAATTATTACTTTTTCAACTAAAATAAGTGTGTTTAAAGTCATTTCTGTGCCTGAAATTGGCCAAAATTGAAGCTTTTGAGTAAGCGAAAACTCTGTAAAAATGGCAATTTTGGTCACTGTGAGGGTTCAAAAAGTGGTTATTCAACATGAGGCCCGATCCAAATGACATTTTGAATCATTTTTGGTAGAGTCCAAAAAAATCAATTTTATGATGAAAAACAATGACCCCGGACCTGTTGAACGTTCAAAAAATGGTCAATATTGATGATATTTTAACATTTAATCTATTGACTTTAAATAACTGTTGGATGTGAATTATTACTTTTTCAACTAAAATAAGTGTGTTTAAAGTCATTTCTGTGCCTGAAATTGGCCAAAATTGAAGCTTTTGAGTAAGCGAAAACTCTGTAAAAATGGCAATTTTGGTCACTGTGAGGGTTTAAAAAGTGGTTATTCAACATGCGGCCCGATCCAAATGACATTTTGAATCATTTTTGGTAGAGTCCAAAAAATCAATTTTATGATGAAAAACGATGACCCCGGACCTGTCGAACGTTCAAAAAATGGTCAATATTGATGAAATTTTAACATTTAATCTTTTGACTTTAAATAACTGTTGGATGTGAATTATTACTTTTTCAACTAAAATAAGTGTGTTTAAAGTCATTTCTGTACCTGAAATTGGCCAAAATTGAAGCTTTTGAGTAAGCGAAAACTCTGTAAAAACGGTAATTTTGGTCACTGTGAGGGTTTAAAAAGTGGTTATTCAACATGAGGCCCGATCCAAATGACATTTTGAATCATTTTTGGTAGAGTCCAAAAAATCAATTTTATGATGAAAAACGATGACCCCGGACCAGTCGAACGTTCAAAAAAGTGGTCAATATTGATGAATTTTTAACATTTAATCTTTTGACTTTAAATGACTGTTGGATGTGAATTATTACTTTTTCAACTAAAATAAGTGTGTTTAAAGTCATTTCTGTGCCTGAAATTGGTCAAAATTGAAGCTTTTGAGTAAGCGAAAACTCTGTAAAAGGAGGCAATTTTGGTCACTGTGAGGGTTTAAAAAGTGGTTATTCAACATGAGGCCCGATCCAAATGACATTTTGAATAATTTTTGGTAGAGTCCAAAAAATCAATTTCATGATGAAAAACTATGACCCCGGACCTGTCGAACGTTCAAAAAATTGTCAATATTGATGATATTTTAACATTTAATCTATTGACTTTAAATAACTGTTGGATGTGAATAATTACTTTTTCAACTAAAATAAGTGTGTTTAAAGTCATTTCTGTGCCTGAAATTGGCCAAAATTGAAGCTTTTGAGTAAGCGAAAACTCTGTAAAAATGGCAATTTTGGTCACTGTGAGGGTTTAAAAAGTGGTTATTCAACATGAGGCCCGATCCAAATGACATTTTGAATCATTTTTGGTAGAGTCCAAAAAATCAATTTTATGATGAAAAACGATGACCCCGGACCTGTCGAACGTTCAAAAAAGTGGTCAATATTGATGAAATTTTAACATTTAATCTTTTGACTTTAAATGACTGTTGGATGTGAATTATTACTTTTTCAACTAAAATACGTGTGTTTAAAGTCATTTCTGTGCCTGAAATTGGCCAAAATTGAAGCTTTTGAGTAAGCGAAAACTCTGTAAAAATGGCAATTTTGGTCACTGTGAGGGTTCAAAAAGTGGTTATTCAACATGAGGCCCGATCCAAATGACATTTTGAATAATTTTTGGTAGAGTCCAAAAAATCAATTTCATGATGAAAAACTATGACCCCGGACCTGTCGAACGTTCAAAAAATTGTCAATATTGATGATATTTTAACATTTAATCTATTGACTTTAAATAACTGTTGGATGTGAATAATTACTTTTTCAACTAAAATAAGTGTGTTTAAAGTCATTTCTGTGCCTGAAATTGGCCAAAATTGAAGCTTTTGAGTAAGCGAAAACTCTGTAAAAATGGCAATTTTGGTCACTGTGAGGGTTTAAAAAGTGGTTATTCAACATGAGGCCCGATCCAAATGACATTTTGAATCATTTTTGGTAGAGTCCAAAAAATCAATTTTATGATGAAAAACGATGACCCCGGACCTGTCGAACGTTCAAAAAAGTGGTCAATATTGATGAAATTTTAACATTTAATCTTTTGACTTTAAATGACTGTTGGATGTGAATTATTACTTTTTCAACTAAAATAAGTGTGTTTAAATCATTTCTGTGCCTGAAATTGGTCAAAATTGAAGCTTTTGAGTAAGCGAAAACTCTGTAAAAATTGCAATTTTGGTCACTGTAAGGGTTTAAAAAGTGGTTATTCAACATTAGGCCCGATGCAAATGACATTTTGAATCATGTTTGGTAGAGTCCAAAAAATCAATTTTATGATGAAAAACGATGACCCCGGACCTGTCGAACGTTCAAAAAATGGTCAATATTGATGAAATTTTAACATTTAATCTTTTGACTTTAAATGACTGTTGGATGTGAATTATTACTTTTTCAACTAAAATAAGTGTGTTTAAAGTCATTTCTGTGCGTGAAATTGGTCAAAATGAAAGCTTTTGAGTAAGCGAAAACTCTGTAAAAAAGGCAATTTTTGTCACTGTGAGGGTTTAAAAAGTGGTTATTCAACATGAGGCCCGATCCAAATGACATTTTGAATCATTTTTGGTAGAGTCCAAAAAATCAATTCGAACGTTCAAAAAATGGTCAATATTGATGACTTTTTAACATTTAATCTTTTGACTTTAAATGACTGTTGGATGTGAATTATTACTTTTTCAACTAAAATAAGTGTGTTTAAAGTCATTTCTGTGCCTGAAATTGGCCAAAATTGAAGCTTTTGAGTAAGCGAAAACTCTGTAAAAATGGCAGTTTTGGTCACTGTGAGGGTTTAAAAAGTGGTTATTCAACATGAGGCCCGATCCAAATGACATTTTGAATCATTTTTGGTAGACTCCAAAAAATCCATTTTATGATGAAAAACGATGACCCCGGACCAGTCGAACGTTCAAAAAATGGTCAATATTGATGAAATTTTAACATTTAATCTTTTGACTTTAAATAACTGTTGGATGTGAATTATTACTTTTTCAACTAAAATAAGTGTGTTTAAATCATTTCTGTGCCTGAAATTGGTCAAAATTGAAGCTTTTGAGTAAGCGAAAACTCTGTAAAAATGGTAATTTTGGTCACTGTAAGGGTTTAAAAAGTGGTTATTCAACATGAGGCCCGACCCAAATGACATTTTGAATCATGTGTGGTAGAGTCCAAAAAATCAATTTTATGATGAAAAACGATGACCCCGGACCTGTCGAACGTTCAAAAAATGGTCAATATTGATGAAATTTTAACATTTAATCTTTTGACTTTAAATGACTGTTGGATGTGAATTATTACTTTTTCAACTAAAATAAGTGTGTTTAAAGTCATTTCTGTGCCTGAAATTGGTCAAAAATTGAAGCTTTTGAGTAAGCGAAAACTCTGTAAAAAAGGCAATTTTGGTCACTGTGAGGGTTTAAAAAGTGGTTATTCAACATGAGGCCCGATCCAAATGACATTTTGAATCATTTTTGGTAGAGTCCAAAAAATCAATTTCATGATGAAAAACGATGACCCCGGACCTGTCGAACGTTCAAAAAAGTGGTCAATATTGATGATATTTTAACATTTAATCTATTGACTTTAAATAACTGTTGGATGTGAATCATTACTTTTTCAACTAAAATAAGTGTGTTTAAAGTCATTTCTGTGCCTGAAATTGGCCAAAATTGAAGCTTTTGAGTAAGCGAAAACTCTGTAAAAATGGCAGTTTTGGTCACTGTGAGGGTTTAAAAAGTGGTTATTCAACATGAGGCCCGATCCAAATGACATTTTGAATCATGTGTGGTAGAGTCCAAAAAATCAATTTTATGATGAAAAACGATGACCCCGGACCTGTCGAACGTTCAAAAAATGGTCAATATTGATGAAATTTTAACATTTAATCTTTTGACTTTAAATGACTGTTGGATGTGAATTATTACTTTTTCAACTAAAATAAGTGTGTTTAAAGTCATTTCTGTGCCTGAAATTGGTCAAAAATTGAAGCTTTTGAGTAAGCGAAAACTCTGTAAAAAAGGCAATTTTGGTCACTGTGAGGGTTTAAAAAGTGGTTATTCAACATGAGGCCCGATCCAAATGACATTTTGAATCATTTTTGGTAGAGTCCAAAAAATCAATTTCATGATGAAAAACGATGACCCCGGACCTGTCGAACGTTCAAAAAAGTGGTCAATATTGATGATATTTTAACATTTAATCTATTGACTTTAAATAACTGTTGGATGTGAATCATTACTTTTTCAACTAAAATAAGTGTGTTTAAAGTCATTTCTGTGCCTGAAATTGGCCAAAATTGAAGCTTTTGAGTAAGCGAAAACTCTGTAAAAATGGCAGTTTTGGTCACTGTGAGGGTTTAAAAAGTGGTTATTCAACATGAGGCCCGATCCAAATGACATTTTGAATCATGTGTGGTAGAGTCCAAAAAATCAATTTTATGATGAAAAACGATGACCCCGGACCTGTCGAACGTTCAAAAAATGGTCAATATTGATGAAATTTTAACATTTAATCTTTTGACTTTAAATGACTGTTGGATGTGAATTATTACTTTTTCAACTAAAATAAGTGTGTTTAAAGTCATTTCTGTGCCTGAAATTGGTCAAAAATTGAAGCTTTTGAGTAAGCGAAAACTCTGTAAAAAAGGCAATTTTGGTCACTGTGAGGGTTTAAAAAGTGGTTATTCAACATGAGGCCCGATCCAAATGACATTTTGAATCATTTTTGGTAGAGTCCAAAAAATCAATTTTATGATGAAAAACGATGACCCCGGACCTGTCGAACGTTCAAAAAATGGTCAATATTGATGAAATTTTAACATTTAATCTTTTGACTTTAAATAACTGTTGGATGTGAATTATTACTTTTTCAACTAAAATAAGTGTGTTTAAAGTCATTTCTGTGCCTGAAATTGGCCAAAATCGAAGCTTTTGAGTAAGCGAAAACTCTGTAAAAATGGCAATTTTGGTCACTGTGAGGGTTTAAAAAGTGGTTATTCAACATGAGGCCCGATCAGAATGACATTTTGAATCATTTTTGGTAGAGTCCAAAAAATCAATTTTATGATGAAAAACGATGACCCCGGACCTTTCGAACGTTCAAAAAATGGTCAATATTGATGAAATTTTAACATTTAATCTTTTGACTTTAAATAACTGTTGGATGTGAATTATTACTTTTTCAACTAAAATAAGTGTGTTTAAAGTCATTTCTGTGCCTGAAATTGGCCAAAATTAAAGCTTTTGAGTAAGCGAAAACTCTGTAAAAATGGCAATTTTGGTCACTGTGAGGGTTTAAAAAGTGGTTATTCAACATGAGGCCCGATCCAAATGACATTTTGAATCATTTTTGGTAGAGTCCAAAAAATCAATTTTATGATGAAAAACGATGACCCCGGACCTGTCGAACGTTCAAAAAATGGTCAATATTGATGAAATTTTAACATTTAATCTTTTGACTTTAAATAACTGTTGGATGTGAATTATTACTTTTTCAACTAAAATAAGTGTGTTTAAAGTCATTTCTGTGCCTGAAATTGGCCAAAATCGAAGCTTTTGAGTAAGCGAAAACTCTGTAAAAATGGCAATTTTGGTCACTGTGAGGGTTTAAAAAGTGGTTATTCAACATGAGGCCCGATCAGAATGACATTTTGAATCATTTTTGGTAGAGTCCAAAAAATCAATTTTATGATGAAAAACGATGACCCCGGACCTTTCGAACGTTCAAAAAATGGTCAATATTGATGAAATTTTAACATTTAATCTTTTGACTTTAAATAACTGTTGGATGTGAATTATTACTTTTTCAACTAAAATAAGTGTGTTTAAAGTCATTTCTGTGCCTGAAATTGGCCAAAATTAAAGCTTTTGAGTAAGCGAAAACTCTGTAAAAATGGCAATTTTGGTCACTGTGAGGGTTTAAAAAGTGGTTATTCAACATGAGGCCCGATCCAAATGACATTTTGAATAATTTTTAGTAGAGTCCAAAAAATCAATTTTATGATGAAAAACGATGACCTGTCGAACGTTCAAAAAATGGTCAATATTGATGACATTATAACATTTAATCTTTTGACTTTAAATGACTGTTGGATGTGAATTATCACTTTTTCAACTAAAATAAGTGTGTTTAAAGTCATTTCTGTGCCTAAAATTGGTCAAAATTGAAGCTTTTGAGTAAGCGAAAACTCTGTAAAAATGGCAATTTTGATCACTGTGAGGGTTTAAAAAGTGGTTATTCAACATGAGGCCCGATCCAAATGACATTTTGAATCATTTTTGGTAGAGTCCAAAAAATCAATTTTATGATGAAAAACGATGACCCCGGACCAATCGAACGTTCAAAAAAGTGGTCAATATTGATGAAATTTTAACATTTAATCTTTTGACATTAAATGACTGTGGATGTGAATTATTACTTTTTCAACTAAAATAAGTGTGTTTAAAGTCATTTCTGTGCCTGAAATTGGCCAAAATTGAAGCTTTTGAGTAAGCGAAAACTCTGTAAAAATTGCAATTTTGGTCACTGTGAGGGTTTAAAAAGTGGTTATTCAACATGAGGCCTGATCCAAATGACATTTTGAATCATTTTTGGTAGAGTCCAAAAAATCAATTTTATGATGAAAAACGATGACCCCGGACCTGTCGAACGTTCAGAAAATGGTCAATATTGATGAAATTTTAACATTTAATCTTTTGACTTTAAATGACTATTGGATGTGAATTATTACTTTTTCAACTAAAATAAGTGTGTTTAAAGTCATTTCTGTGCCATGAAATTGGCCAAAATTGAAGCTTTTGAGTAAGAGAAAAATCTGTAAAAATGGCAATTTTGGTCACTGTGAGGGTTTAAAAAGGGGTTATTCAACATGAGGCCCGATCCAAATGACATTTTGAATCATTTTTGGTAGAGTCCAAAAAATATATTTTAAGATGAAAAACGATGACCCCGGACCTGTCGAACGTTCAAAAAATGGTCAATATTGCTGATATTTTAACATTTAATCTTTTGACTTTAAATAACTGTTGGATGTGAATTATTACTTTTTCAACTAAAATAAGTGTGTTTAAAGTCATTTCTATGCCTGAAATTGGCCAAAATTGAAGCTTTTGAGTAAGCGAAAACTCTGTAAAAATGGCAATTTTGGTCACTGTGAGGGTTTAAAAAGTGGTTATTCAACATGAGGCCCGATCCAAATGACATTTTGAATCATTTTTGGTAGAGTCCAAAAAATCAATTTTATGATGAAAAACGATGACCCCGGACCTGTCGAACGTTCAAAAAATGGTCAATATTGATGAAATGTTTACATTTAATCTTTTGACTTTAAATGACTGTTGGATGTGAATTATTACTTTTTCAACTAAAATAAGTGTGTTTAAAGTCATTTCTGTGCCTGAAATTGGTCAAAATTGAAGCTTTTGAGTAAGCGAAAACTCTGTAAAAATGGCAATTTTGGTCACTGTGAGGGTTTAAAAAGTGGTTATTCAACATGAGGCCCGATCCAAATGACATTTTGAATCATTTTTGGTAGAGTCCAAAAAATCAATTTTATGATGAAAAACGATGACCCCGGACCAGTCGAACGTTCAAAAAAGTGGTCAATATTGATGAAATTTTAACATTTAATCTTTTGACTTTAAATGACTGTTGGATGTGAATTATTACTTTTTCAACTAAAATAAGTGTGTTTAAATCATTTCTGTGCCTGAAATTGGTCAAAATTGAAGTTTTGAGTAAGCGAAAACTCTTTAAAAATTGCAATTTTGGTCACTGTAAGGGTTTAAAAAGTGGTTATTCAACATGAGGCCCGATCCAAATGACATTTTGAATCATGTTTGGTAGAGTCCAAAAAATCAATTTTATGATGAAAAACGATGACCAGTTGAACGTTCAAAAAAGTGGTCAATATTGATGAAATTTTAACATTTAATCTTTTGACTTTAAATGACTGTTGGATGTGAATTATTACTTTTTCAACTAAAATAAGTGTGTTTAAAGTCATTTCTGTGCCTGAAATTGGCCAAAATTGTAGCTTTTCGGTAAGCGAAAACTCTGTAAAAATGGCAATTTTGGTCACTGTGATGGTTTAAAAAGTGGTTATTCAACATGAGGCCCGATCCAAATGACATTTTGAATCATTTTTGGTAGAGTCCAAAAAATCAATTTTATGATGAAAAACGATGACCCCGGACCTGTCGAACGTTCAAAAAATGGTCAATATTGATGACATTTTAACATTTAATCTTTTGACTTTAAATAACTGTTGGATGTGAATTATTACTTTTTCAACTAAAATAAATGTGTTTAAAGTCATTTCTGTGCCTGAAATTGGCCAAAATTGAAGCTTTTGAGTAAGAGAAAACTCTGTAAAAAAGGCAATTTTGGTCACTGTGAGGGTTTAAAAAGTGGGTATTCAACATGAGGCCCGATCCAAATGACATTTTGAATCATTTTTGGTAGAGTCCAAAAAATCAATTTTATGATGAAAAACGATTACCCCGGACCTGTCGAACATTCAAAAAATGGTCAATATTGATGAAATTTTAACATTTAATCTTTTGACTTTAAATGACTGTTGGATGTGAATTATTACTTTTTCAAGTAAAATAAGTGTGTTTAAAGTCATTAATGTGCCTGAAATTGGCCAAAATTGAAGCTTTTGAGTAAGCGAAAACTCTGTAAAAATGGCAATTTTGGTCACTGTGAGGGTTTAAAAAGTGGTTATTCAACATGAGGCCCGATCCAAATGACATTTTGAATCATTTTTGGTAGAGTCCAAAAAATCAATTTTATGATGAAAAACGATGACCCCGGACCAGTCGAACGTTCAAAAAAGTGGTCAATATTGATGAAATTTTAACATTTAATCTTTTGACTTTAAATGACTGTTGGATGTGAATTATTACTTTTTCAACTAAAATAAGTGTGTTTAAAGTCATTTCTGTGCCTGAAATTGGCCAAAATTGAAGCTTTTGAGTAAGCGAAAACTCTGTAAAAATGGCAATTTTGGTCACTGTGAGGGTTCAAAAAGTGGTTATTCAACATGAGGCCCGATCCAAATGACATTTTGAATCATTTTTGGTAGAGTCCAAAAAAATCAATTTTATGATGAAAAACAATGACCCCGGACCTGTTGAACGTTCAAAAAATGGTCAATATTGATGATATTTTAACATTTAATCTATTGACTTTAAATAACTGTTGGATGTGAATTATTACTTTTTCAACTAAAATAAGTGTGTTTAAAGTCATTTCTGTGCCTGAAATTGGCCAAAATTGAAGCTTTTGAGTAAGCGAAAACTCTGTAAAAATGGCAATTTTGGTCACTGTGAGGGTTTAAAAAGTGGTTATTCAACATGCGGCCCGATCCAAATGACATTTTGAATCATTTTTGGTAGAGTCCAAAAAATCAATTTTATGATGAAAAACGATGACCCCGGACCTGTCGAACGTTCAAAAAATGGTCAATATTGATGAAATTTTAACATTTAATCTTTTGACTTTAAATAACTGTTGGATGTGAATTATTACTTTTTCAACTAAAATAAGTGTGTTTAAAGTCATTTCTGTACCTGAAATTGGCCAAAATTGAAGCTTTTGAGTAAGCGAAAACTCTGTAAAAACGGTAATTTTGGTCACTGTGAGGGTTTAAAAAGTGGTTATTCAACATGAGGCCCGATCCAAATGACATTTTGAATCATTTTTGGTAGAGTCCAAAAAATCAATTTTATGATGAAAAACGATGACCCCGGACCAGTCGAACGTTCAAAAAAGTGGTCAATATTGATGAATTTTTAACATTTAATCTTTTGACTTTAAATGACTGTTGGATGTGAATTATTACTTTTTCAACTAAAATAAGTGTGTTTAAAGTCATTTCTGTGCCTGAAATTGGTCAAAATTGAAGCTTTTGAGTAAGCGAAAACTCTGTAAAAGGAGGCAATTTTGGTCACTGTGAGGGTTTAAAAAGTGGTTATTCAACATGAGGCCCGATCCAAATGACATTTTGAATAATTTTTGGTAGAGTCCAAAAAATCAATTTCATGATGAAAAACTATGACCCCGGACCTGTCGAACGTTCAAAAAATTGTCAATATTGATGATATTTTAACATTTAATCTATTGACTTTAAATAACTGTTGGATGTGAATAATTACTTTTTCAACTAAAATAAGTGTGTTTAAAGTCATTTCTGTGCCTGAAATTGGCCAAAATTGAAGCTTTTGAGTAAGCGAAAACTCTGTAAAAATGGCAATTTTGGTCACTGTGAGGGTTTAAAAAGTGGTTATTCAACATGAGGCCCGATCCAAATGACATTTTGAATCATTTTTGGTAGAGTCCAAAAAATCAATTTTATGATGAAAAACGATGACCCCGGACCTGTCGAACGTTCAAAAAAGTGGTCAATATTGATGAAATTTTAACATTTAATCTTTTGACTTTAAATGACTGTTGGATGTGAATTATTACTTTTTCAACTAAAATACGTGTGTTTAAAGTCATTTCTGTGCCTGAAATTGGCCAAAATTGAAGCTTTTGGAGTAAGCGAAAACTCTGTAAAAATGGCAATTTTGGTCACTGTGAGGGTTCAAAAAGTGGTTATTCAACATGAGGCCCGATCCAAATGACATTTTGAATAATTTTTGGTAGAGTCCCAAAAAATCAATCATGATGAAAAACTATGACCCCGGACCTGTCGAACGTTCAAAAAATTGTCAATATTGATGATATTTTAACATTTAATCTATTGACTTTAAATAACTGTTGGATGTGAATAATTACTTTTTCAACTAAAATAAGTGTGTTTAAAGTCATTTCTGTGCCTGAAATTGGCCAAAATTGAAGCTTTTGAGTAAGCGAAAACTCTGTAAAAATGGCAATTTTGGTCACTGTGAGGGTTTAAAAAGTGGTTATTCAACATGAGGCCCGATCCAAATGACATTTTGAATCATTTTTGGTAGAGTCCAAAAAATCAATTTTATGATGAAAAACGATGACCCCGGACCTGTCGAACGTTCAAAAAAGTGGTCAATATTGATGAAATTTTTAACATTTAATCTTTTGACTTTAAATGACTGTTGGATGTGAATTATTACTTTTTCAACTAAAATAAGTGTGTTTAAATCATTTCTGTGCCTGAAATTGGTCAAAATTGAAGCTTTTGAGTAAGCGAAAACTCTGTAAAAATTGCAATTTTGGTCACTGTAAGGGTTTAAAAAGTGGTTATTCAACATTAGGCCCGATGCAAATGACATTTTGAATCATGTTTGGTAGAGTCCAAAAAATCAATTTTATGATGAAAAACGATGACCCCCGGACCTGTCGAACGTTCAAAAAATGGTCAATATTGATGAAATTTTAACATTTAATCTTTTGACTTTAAATGACTGTTGGATGTGAATTATTACTTTTTCAACTAAAATAAGTGTGTTTAAAGTCATTTCTGTGCGTGAAATTGGTCAAAATGAAAGCTTTTGAGTAAGCGAAAACTCTGTAAAAAAGGCAATTTTTGTCACTGTGAGGGTTTAAAAAGTGGTTATTCAACATGAGGCCCGATCCAAATGACATTTTGAATCATTTTTGGTAGAGTCCAAAAAATCAATTCGAACGTTCAAAAAATGGTCAATATTGATGACTTTTTAACATTTAATCTTTTGACTTTAAATGACTGTTGGATGTGAATTATTACTTTTTCAACTAAAATAAGTGTGTTTAAAGTCATTTCTGTGCCTGAAATTGGCCAAAATTGAAGCTTTTGAGTAAGCGAAAACTCTGTAAAAATGGCAGTTTTGGTCACTGTGAGGGTTTAAAAAGTGGTTATTCAACATGAGGCCCGATCCAAATGACATTTTGAATCATTTTTGGTAGACTCCAAAAAATCCATTTTATGATGAAAAACGATGACCCCGGACCAGTCGAACGTTCAAAAAATGGTCAATATTGATGAAATTTTAACATTTAATCTTTTGACTTTAAATAACTGTTGGATGTGAATTATTACTTTTTCAACTAAAATAAGTGTGTTTAAATCATTTCTGTGCCTGAAATTGGTCAAAATTGAAGCTTTTGAGTAAGCGAAAACTCTGTAAAAATGGTAATTTTGGTCACTGTAAGGGTTTAAAAAGTGGTTATTCAACATGAGGCCCGACCCAAATGACATTTTGAATCATGTGTGGTAGAGTCCAAAAAATCAATTTTATGATGAAAAACGATGACCCCGGACCTGTCGAACGTTCAAAAAATGGTCAATATTGATGAAATTTTAACATTTAATCTTTTGACTTTAAATGACTGTTGGATGTGAATTATTACTTTTTCAACTAAAATAAGTGTGTTTAAAGTCATTTCTGTGCCTGAAATTGGTCAAAAATTGAAGCTTTTGAGTAAGCGAAAACTCTGTAAAAAAGGCAATTTTGGTCACTGTGAGGGTTTAAAAAGTGGTTATTCAACATGAGGCCCGATCCAAATGACATTTTGAATCATTTTTGGTAGAGTCCAAAAAATCAATTTCATGATGAAAAACGATGACCCCGGACCTGTCGAACGTTCAAAAAAGTGGTCAATATTGATGATATTTTAACATTTAATCTATTGACTTTAAATAACTGTTGGATGTGAATCATTACTTTTTCAACTAAAATAAGTGTGTTTAAAGTCATTTCTGTGCCTGAAATTGGCCAAAATTGAAGCTTTTGAGTAAGCGAAAACTCTGTAAAAATGGCAGTTTTGGTCACTGTGAGGGTTTAAAAAGTGGTTATTCAACATGAGGCCCGATCCAAATGACATTTTGAATCATGTGTGGTAGAGTCCAAAAAATCAATTTTATGATGAAAAACGATGACCCCGGACCTGTCGAACGTTCAAAAAATGGTCAATATTGATGAAATTTTAACATTTAATCTTTTGACTTTAAATGACTGTTGGATGTGAATTATTACTTTTTCAACTAAAATAAGTGTGTTTAAAGTCATTTCTGTGCCTGAAATTGGTCAAAAATTGAAGCTTTTGAGTAAGCGAAAACTCTGTAAAAAAGGCAATTTTGGTCACTGTGAGGGTTTAAAAAGTGGTTATTCAACATGAGGCCCGATCCAAATGACATTTTGAATCATTTTTGGTAGAGTCCAAAAAATCAATTTCATGATGAAAAACGATGACCCCGGACCTGTCGAACGTTCAAAAAAGTGGTCAATATTGATGATATTTTAACATTTAATCTATTGACTTTAAATAACTGTTGGATGTGAATCATTACTTTTTCAACTAAAATAAGTGTGTTTAAAGTCATTTCTGTGCCTGAAATTGGCCAAAATTGAAGCTTTTGAGTAAGCGAAAACTCTGTAAAAATGGCAGTTTTGGTCACTGTGAGGGTTTAAAAAGTGGTTATTCAACATGAGGCCCGATCCAAATGACATTTTGAATCATGTGTGGTAGAGTCCAAAAAATCAATTTTATGATGAAAAACGATGACCCCGGACCTGTCGAACGTTCAAAAAATGGTCAATATTGATGAAATTTTAACATTTAATCTTTTGACTTTAAATGACTGTTGGATGTGAATTATTACTTTTTCAACTAAAATAAGTGTGTTTAAAGTCATTTCTGTGCCTGAAATTGGTCAAAAATTGAAGCTTTTGAGTAAGCGAAAACTCTGTAAAAAAGGCAATTTTGGTCACTGTGAGGGTTTAAAAAGTGGTTATTCAACATGAGGCCCGATCCAAATGACATTTTGAATCATTTTTGGTAGAGTCCAAAAAATCAATTTTATGATGAAAAACGATGACCCCGGACCTGTCGAACGTTCAAAAAATGGTCAATATTGATGAAATTTTAACATTTAATCTTTTGACTTTAAATAACTGTTGGATGTGAATTATTACTTTTTCAACTAAAATAAGTGTGTTTAAAGTCATTTCTGTGCCTGAAATTGGCCAAAATCGAAGCTTTTGAGTAAGCGAAAACTCTGTAAAAATGGCAATTTTGGTCACTGTGAGGGTTTAAAAAGTGGTTATTCAACATGAGGCCCGATCAGAATGACATTTTGAATCATTTTTGGTAGAGTCCAAAAAATCAATTTTATGATGAAAAACGATGACCCCGGACCTTTCGAACGTTCAAAAAATGGTCAATATTGATGAAATTTTAACATTTAATCTTTTGACTTTAAATAACTGTTGGATGTGAATTATTACTTTTTTCAACTAAAATAAGTGTGTTTAAAGTCATTTCTGTGCCTGAAATTGGCCAAAATTAAAGCTTTTGAGTAAGCGAAAACTCTGTAAAAATGGCAATTTTGGTCACTGTGAGGGTTTAAAAAGTGGTTATTCAACATGAGGCCCGATCCAAATGACATTTTGAATCATTTTTGGTAGAGTCCAAAAAATCAATTTTATGATGAAAAACGATGACCCCGGACCTGTCGAACGTTCAAAAAATGGTCAATATTGATGAAATTTTAACATTTAATCTTTTGACTTTAAATAACTGTTGGATGTGAATTATTACTTTTTCAACTAAAATAAGTGTGTTTAAAGTCATTTCTGTGCCTGAAATTGGCCAAAATCGAAGCTTTTGAGTAAGCGAAAACTCTGTAAAAATGGCAATTTTGGTCACTGTGAGGGTTTAAAAAGTGGTTATTCAACATGAGGCCCGATCAGAATGACATTTTGAATCATTTTTGGTAGAGTCCAAAAAATCAATTTTATGATGAAAAACGATGACCCCGGACCTTTCGAACGTTCAAAAAATGGTCAATATTGATGAAATTTTAACATTTAATCTTTTGACTTTAAATAACTGTTGGATGTGAATTATTACTTTTTCAACTAAAATAAGTGTGTTTAAAGTCATTTCTGTGCCTGAAATTGGCCAAAATTAAAGCTTTTGAGTAAGCGAAAACTCTGTAAAAATGGCAATTTTGGTCACTGTGAGGGTTTAAAAAGTGGTTATTCAACATGAGGCCCGATCCAAATGACATTTTGAATAATTTTTAGTAGAGTCCAAAAAATCAATTTTATGATGAAAAACGATGACCTGTCGAACGTTCAAAAAATGGTCAATATTGATGACATTATAACATTTAATCTTTTGACTTTAAATGACTGTTGGATGTGAATTATCACTTTTTCAACTAAAATAAGTGTGTTTAAAGTCATTTCTGTGCCTAAAATTGGTCAAAATTGAAGCTTTTGAGTAAGCGAAAACTCTGTAAAAATGGCAATTTTGATCACTGTGAGGGTTTAAAAAGTGGTTATTCAACATGAGGCCCGATCCAAATGACATTTTGAATCATTTTTGGTAGAGTCCAAAAAATCAATTTTATGATGAAAAACGATGACCCCGGACCAATCGAACGTTCAAAAAAGTGGTCAATATTGATGAAATTTTAACATTTAATCTTTTGACATTAAATGACTGTGGATGTGAATTATTACTTTTTCAACTAAAATAAGTGTGTTTAAAGTCATTTCTGTGCCTGAAATTGGCCAAAATTGAAGCTTTTGAGTAAGCGAAAACTCTGTAAAAATTGCAATTTTGGTCACTGTGAGGGTTTAAAAAGTGGTTATTCAACATGAGGCCTGATCCAAATGACATTTTGAATCATTTTTGGTAGAGTCCAAAAAATCAATTTTATGATGAAAAACGATGACCCCGGACCTGTCGAACGTTCAGAAAATGGTCAATATTGATGAAATTTTAACATTTAATCTTTTGACTTTAAATGACTATTGGATGTGAATTATTACTTTTTCAACTAAAATAAGTGTGTTTAAAGTCATTTCTGTGCCATGAAATTGGCCAAAATTGAAGCTTTTGAGTAAGAGAAAAATCTGTAAAAATGGCAATTTTGGTCACTGTGAGGGTTTAAAAAGGGGTTATTCAACATGAGGCCCGATCCAAATGACATTTTGAATCATTTTTGGTAGAGTCCAAAAAATATATTTTAAGATGAAAAACGATGACCCCGGACCTGTCGAACGTTCAAAAAATGGTCAATATTGATGATATTTTAACATTTAATCTTTTGACTTTAAATAACTGTTGGATGTGAATTATTACTTTTTCAACTAAAATAAGTGTGTTTAAAGTCATTTCTATGCCTGAAATTGGCCAAAATTGAAGCTTTTGAGTAAGCGAAAACTCTGTAAAAATGGCAATTTTGGTCACTGTGAGGGTTTAAAAAGTGGTTATTCAACATGAGGCCCGATCCAAATGACATTTTGAATCATTTTTGGTAGAGTCCAAAAAATCAATTTTATGATGAAAAACGATGACCCCGGACCTGTCGAACGTTCAAAAAATGGTCAATATTGATGAAATGTTTACATTTAATCTTTTGACTTTAAATGACTGTTGGATGTGAATTATTACTTTTTCAACTAAAATAAGTGTGTTTAAAGTCATTTCTGTGCCTGAAATTGGTCAAAATTGAAGCTTTTGAGTAAGCGAAAACTCTGTAAAAATGGCAATTTTGGTCACTGTGAGGGTTTAAAAAGTGGTTATTCAACATGAGGCCCGATCCAAATGACATTTTGAATCATTTTTGGTAGAGTCCAAAAAATCAATTTTATGATGAAAAACGATGACCCCGGACCAGTCGAACGTTCAAAAAAGTGGTCAATATTGATGAAATTTTAACATTTAATCTTTTGACTTTAAATGACTGTTGGATGTGAATTATTACTTTTTCAACTAAAATAAGTGTGTTTAAATCATTTCTGTGCCTGAAATTGGTCAAAATTGAAGTTTTGAGTAAGCGAAAACTCTTTAAAAATTGCAATTTTGGTCACTGTAAGGGTTTAAAAAGTGGTTATTCAACATGAGGCCCGATCCAAATGACATTTTGAATCATGTTTGGTAGAGTCCAAAAAATCAATTTTATGATGAAAAACGATGACCAGTTGAACGTTCAAAAAAGTGGTCAATATTGATGAAATTTTAACATTTAATCTTTTGACTTTAAATGACTGTTGGATGTGAATTATTACTTTTTCAACTAAAATAAGTGTGTTTAAAGTCATTTCTGTGCCTGAAATTGGCCAAAATTGTAGCTTTTCGGTAAGCGAAAACTCTGTAAAAATGGCAATTTTGGTCACTGTGATGGTTTAAAAAGTGGTTATTCAACATGAGGCCCGATCCAAATGACATTTTGAATCATTTTTGGTAGAGTCCAAAAAATCAATTTTATGATGAAAAACGATGACCCCGGACCTGTCGAACGTTCAAAAAATGGTCAATATTGATGACATTTTAACATTTAATCTTTTGACTTTAAATAACTGTTGGATGTGAATTATTACTTTTTCAACTAAAATAAATGTGTTTAAAGTCATTTCTGTGCCTGAAATTGGCCAAAATTGAAGCTTTTGAGTAAGAGAAAACTCTGTAAAAAAGGCAATTTTGGTCACTGTGAGGGTTTAAAAAGTGGGTATTCAACATGAGGCCCGATCCAAATGACATTTTGAATCATTTTTGGTAGAGTCCAAAAAATCAATTTTATGATGAAAAACGATTACCCCGGACCTGTCGAACATTCAAAAAATGGTCAATATTGATGAAATTTTAACATTTAATCTTTTGACTTTAAATGACTGTTGGATGTGAATTATTACTTTTTCAAGTAAAATAAGTGTGTTTAAAGTCATTAATGTGCCTGAAATTGGCCAAAATTGAAGCTTTTGAGTAAGCGAAAACTCTGTAAAAATGGCAATTTTGGTCACTGTGAGGGTTTAAAAAGTGGTTATTCAACATGAGGCCCGATCCAAATGACATTTTGAATCATTTTTGGTAGAGTCCAAAAAATCAATTTTATTATGAAAAACGATGACCCCGGACCAGTCGAACGTTCAAAAAAGTGGTCAATATTGATGAAATTTTAACATTTAATCTTTTGACTTTAAATGACTGTTGGATGTGAATTATTACTTTTTCAACTAAAATAAGTGTGTTTAAAGTCATTTCTGTGCCTGAAATTGGCCAAAATTGAAGCTTTTGAGTAAGCGAAAACTCTGTAAAAATGGCAATTTTGGTCACTGTGAGGGTTCAAAAAGTGGTTATTCAACATGAGGCCCGATCCAAATGACATTTTGAATCATTTTTGGTAGAGTCCAAAAAAATCAATTTTATGATGAAAAACAATGACCCCGGACCTGTTGAACGTTCAAAAAATGGTCAATATTGATGATATTTTAACATTTAATCTATTGACTTTAAATAACTGTTGGATGTGAATTATTACTTTTTCAACTAAAATAAGTGTGTTTAAAGTCATTTCTGTGCCTGAAATTGGCCAAAATTGAAGCTTTTGAGTAAGCGAAAACTCTGTAAAAATGGCAATTTTGGTCACTGTGAGGGTTTAAAAAGTGGTTATTCAACATGCGGCCCGATCCAAATGACATTTTGAATCATTTTTGGTAGAGTCCAAAAAATCAATTTTATGATGAAAAACGATGACCCCGGACCTGTCGAACGTTCAAAAAATGGTCAATATTGATGAAATTTTAACATTTAATCTTTTGACTTTAAATAACTGTTGGATGTGAATTATTACTTTTTCAACTAAAATAAGTGTGTTTAAAGTCATTTCTGTACCTGAAATTGGCCAAAATTGAAGCTTTTGAGTAAGCGAAAACTCTGTAAAAACGGTAATTTTGGTCACTGTGAGGGTTTAAAAAGTGGTTATTCAACATGAGGCCCGATCCAAATGACATTTTGAATCATTTTTGGTAGAGTCCAAAAAATCAATTTTATGATGAAAAACGATGACCCCGGACCAGTCGAACGTTCAAAAAAGTGGTCAATATTGATGAATTTTTAACATTTAATCTTTTGACTTTAAATGACTGTTGGATGTGAATTATTACTTTTTCAACTAAAATAAGTGTGTTTAAAGTCATTTCTGTGCCTGAAATTGGTCAAAATTGAAGCTTTTGAGTAAGCGAAAACTCTGTAAAAGGAGGCAATTTTGGTCACTGTGAGGGTTTAAAAAGTGGTTATTCAACATGAGGCCCGATCCAAATGACATTTTGAATAATTTTTGGTAGAGTCCAAAAAATCAATTTCATGATGAAAAACTATGACCCCGGACCTGTCGAACGTTCAAAAAATTGTCAATATTGATGATATTTTAACATTTAATCTATTGACTTTAAATAACTGTTGGATGTGAATAATTACTTTTTCAACTAAAATAAGTGTGTTTAAAGTCATTTCTGTGCCTGAAATTGGCCAAAATTGAAGCTTTTGAGTAAGCGAAAACTCTGTAAAAATGGCAATTTTGGTCACTGTGAGGGTTTAAAAAGTGGTTATTCAACATGAGGCCCGATCCAAATGACATTTTGAATCATTTTTGGTAGAGTCCAAAAAATCAATTTTATGATGAAAAACGATGACCCCGGACCTGTCGAACGTTCAAAAAAGTGGTCAATATTGATGAAATTTTAACATTTAATCTTTTGACTTTAAATGACTGTTGGATGTGAATTATTACTTTTTCAACTAAAATAAGTGTGTTTAAATCATTTCTGTGCCTGAAATTGGTCAAAATTGAAGCTTTTGAGTAAGCGAAAACTCTGTAAAAATGGCAATTTTGGTCACTGTAAGGGTTTAAAAAGTGGTTATTCAACATTAGGCCCGATGCAAATGACATTTTGAATCATGTTTGGTAGAGTCCAAAAAATCAATTTTATGATGAAAAACGATGACCCCGGACCTGTCGAACGTTCAAAAAATGGTCAATATTGATGAAATTTTAACATTTAATCTTTTGACTTTAAATGACTGTTGGTTGTGAATTATTACTTTTTCAACTAAAATAAGTGTGTTTAAAGTCATTTCTGTGTTTGAAATTGGTCAAAATTAAAGCTTTTGAGTAAGCGAAAACTCTGTAAAAAAGGCAATTTTTGTCACTGTGAGGGTTTAAAAAGTGGTTATTCAACATGAGGCCCGATCCAAATGACATTTTGAATCATTTTTGGTAGAGTCCAAAAAATCAATTCGAACGTTCAAAAAATGGTCAATATTGATGACTTTTTAACATTTAATCTTTTGACTTTAAATGACTGTTGGATGTGAATTATTACTTTTTCAACTAAAATAAGTGTGTTTAAAGTCATTTCTGTGCCTGAAATTGGCCAAAATTGAAGCTTTTGAGTAAGCGAAAACTCTGTAACAATGGCAATTTTGGTCACTGTGAGGGTTCAAAAAGTGGTTATTCAACATGAGGCCCGATCCAAATGACATTTTGAATAATTTTTGGTAGAGTCCAAAAAATCAATTTCATGATGAAAAACTATGACCCCGGACCTGTCGAACGTTCAAAAAATTGTCAATATTGATGATATTTTAACATTTAATCTATTGACTTTAAATAACTGTTGGATGTGAATAATTACTTTTTCAACTAAAATAAGTGTGTTTAAAGTCATTTCTGTGCCTGAAATTGGCCAAAATTGAAGCTTTTGAGTAAGCGAAAACCCTTTAAAAATGGCAATTTTGGTCACTGTGAGGGTTTAAAAAGTGGTTATTCAACATGAGGCCTGATCCAAATGACATTTTGAATCATTTTTGGTAGAGTCCAAAAAATCAATTTTATGATGAAAAACGATGACCCCGGACCTGTCGAACGTTCAAAAAAGTGGTCAATATTGATGAAATTTTAACATTTAATCTTTTGACTTTAAATGACTGTTGGATGTGAATTATTACTTTTTCAACTAAAATAAGTGTGTTTAAATCATTTCTGTGCCTGAAATTGGTCAAAATTGAAGCTTTTGAGTAAGCGAAAACTCTGTAAAAATGGCAATTTTGGTCACTGTAAGGGTTTAAAAAGTGGTTATTCAACATTAGGCCCGATGCAAATGACATTTTGAATCATGTTTGGTAGAGTCCAAAAAATCTATTTTATGATGAAAAACGATGACCCCGGACCTGTCGAACGTTCAAAAAATGGTCAATATTGATGAAATTTTAACATTTAATCTTTTGACTTTAAATGACTGTTGGATGTGAATTATTACTTTTTCAACTAAAATAAGTGTGTTTAAAGTCATTTCTGTGCGTGAAATTGGTCAAAATGAAAGCTTTTGAGTAAGCGAAAACTCTGTAAAAAAGGCAATTTTTGTCACTGTGAGGGTTTAAAAAGTGGTTATTCAACATGAGGCCCGATCCAAATGACATTTTGAATCATTTTTGGTAGAGTCCAAAAAATCAATTCGAACGTTCAAAAAATGGTCAATATTGATGACTTTTTAACATTTAATCTTTTGACTTTAAATGACTGTTGGATGTGAATTATTACTTTTTCAACTAAAATAAGTGTGTTTAAAGTCATTTCTGTGCCTGAAATTGGCCAAAATTGAAGCTTTTGAGTAAGCGAAAACTCTGTAAAAATGGCAGTTTTGGTCACTGTGAGGGTTTAAAAAGTGGTTATTCAACATGAGGCCCGATCCAAATGACATTTTGAATAATTTTTGGTAGAGTCCAAAAATCAATTTCATGATGAAAAACTATGACCCCGGACCTGTCGAACGTTCAAAAAATTGTCAATATTGATGATATTTTAACATTTAATCTATTGACTTTAAATAACTGTTGGATGTGAATAATTACTTTTTCAACTAAAATAAGTGTGTTTAAAGTCATTTCTGTGCCTGAAATTGGCCAAAATTGAAGCTTTTGAGTAAGCGAAAACTCTGTAAAAATGGCAATTTTGGTCACTGTGAGGGTTTAAAAAGTGGTTATTCAACATGAGGCCCGATCCAAATGACATTTTGAATCATTTTTGGTAGAGTCCAAAAAATCAATTTTATGATGAAAAACGATGACCCCGGACCTGTCGAACGTTCAAAAAAGTGGTCAATATTGATGAAATTTTAACATTTAATCTTTTGACTTTAAATGACTGTTGGATGTGAATTATTACTTTTTCAACTAAAATAAGTGTGTTTAAATCATTTCTGTGCCTGAAATTGGTCAAAATTGAAGCTTTTGAGTAAGCGAAAACTCTGTAAAATGGCAATTTTGGTCACTGTAAGGGTTTAAAAAGTGGTTATTCAACATTAGGCCCGATGCAAATGACATTTTGAAATCATGTTTGGTAGAGTCCAAAAAATCAATTTTATGATGAAAAACGATGACCCCGGACCTGTCGAACGTTCAAAAAATGGTCAATATTGATGAAATTTTAACATTTAATCTTTTGACTTTAAATGACTGTTGGATGTGAATTATTACTTTTTCAACTAAAATAAGTGTGTTTAAAGTCATTTCTGTGTTTGAAATTGGTCAAAATTAAAGCTTTTGAGTAAGCGAAAACTCTTTAAAAAAGGCAATTTTTGTCACTGTGAGGGTTTAAAAAGTGGTTATTCAACATGAGGCCCGATCCAAATGACATTTTGAATCATTTTTGGTAGAGTCCAAAAAATCAATTCGAACGTTCAAAAAATGGTCAATATTGATGACTTTTTAACATTTAATCTTTTGACTTTAAATGACTGTTGGATGTGAATTATTACTTTTTCAACTAAAATAAGTGTGTTTAAAGTCATTTCTGTGCCTGAAATTGGCCAAAATTGAAGCTTTTGAGTAAGCGAAAACTCTGTAAAAATGGCAATTTTGGTCACTGTGAGGGTTCAAAAAGTGGTTATTCAACATGAGGCCCGATCCAAATGACATTTTGAATAATTTTTGGTAGAGTCCAAAAAATCAATTTCATGATGAAAAACTATGACCCCGGACCTGTCGAACGTTCAAAAAATTGTCAATATTGATGATATTTTAACATTTAATCTATTGACTTTAAATAACTGTTGGATGTGAATAATTACTTTTTCAACTAAAATAAGTGTGTTTAAAGTCATTTCTGTGCCTGAAATTGGCCAAAATTGAAGCTTTTGAGTAAGCGAAAACCCTTTAAAAATGGCAATTTTGGTCACTGTGAGGGTTTAAAAAGTGGTTATTCAACATGAGGCCCGATCCAAATGACATTTTGAATCATTTTTGGTAGAGTCCAAAAAATCAATTTTATGATGAAAAACGATGACCCCGGACCTGTCGAACGTTCAAAAAAGTGGTCAATATTGATGAAATTTTAACATTTAATCTTTTGACTTTAAATGACTGTTGGATGTGAATTATTACTTTTTCAACTAAAATAAGTGTGTTTAAAGTCATTTCTGTGCGTGAAATTGGTCAAAATGAAAGCTTTTGAGTAAGCGAAAACTCTGTAAAAAAGGCAATTTTTGTCACTGTGAGGGTTTAAAAAGTGGTTATTCAACATGAGGCCCGATCCAAATGACATTTTGAATCATTTTTGGTAGAGTCCAAAAAATCAATTCGAACGTTCAAAAAATGGTCAATATTGATGACTTTTTAACATTTAATCTTTTGACTTTAAATGACTGTTGGATGTGAATTATTACTTTTTCAACTAAAATAAGTGTGTTTAAAGTCATTTCTGTGCCTGAAATTGGCCAAAATTGAAGCTTTTGAGTAAGCGAAAACTCTGTAAAAATGGCAGTTTTGGTCACTGTGAGGGTTTAAAAAGTGGTTATTCAACATGAGGCCCGATCCAAATGACATTTTGAATAATTTTTGGTAGAGTCCAAAAAATCAATTTCATGATGAAAAACTATGACCCCGGACCTGTCGAACGTTCAAAAAATTGTCAATATTGATGATATTTTAACATTTAATCTATTGACTTTAAATAACTGTTGGATGTGAATAATTACTTTTTCAACTAAAATAAGTGTGTTTAAAGTCATTTCTGTGCCTGAAATTGGCCAAAATTGAAGCTTTTGAGTAAGCGAAAACTCTGTAAAAATGGCAATTTTGGTCACTGTGAGGGTTTAAAAAGTGGTTATTCAACATGAGGCCCGATCCAAATGACATTTTGAATCATTTTTGGTAGAGTCCAAAAAATCAATTTTATGATGAAAAACGATGACCCCGGACCTGTCGAACGTTCAAAAAAGTGGTCAATATTGATGAAATTTTAACATTTAATCTTTTGACTTTAAATGACTGTTGGATGTGAATTATTACTTTTTCAACTAAAATAAGTGTGTTTAAATCATTTCTGTGCCTGAAATTGGTCAAAATTGAAGCTTTTGAGTAAGCGAAAACTCTGTAAAAATGGCAATTTTGGTCACTGTAAGGGTTTAAAAAGTGGTTATTCAACATTAGGCCCGATGCAAATGACATTTTGAATCATGTTTGGTAGAGTCCAAAAAATCAATTTTATGATGAAAAACGATGACCCCGGACCTGTCGAACGTTCAAAAAATGGTCAATATTGATGAAATTTTAACATTTAATCTTTTGACTTTAAATGACTGTTGGATGTGAATTATTACTTTTTCAACTAAAATAAGTGTGTTTAAAGTCATTTCTGTGTTTGAAATTGGTCAAAATTAAAGCTTTTGAGTAAGCGAAAACTCTTTAAAAAAGGCAATTTTTGTCACTGTGAGGGTTTAAAAAGTGGTTATTCAACATGAGGCCCGATCCAAATGACATTTTGAATCATTTTTGGTAGAGTCCAAAAAATCAATTCGAACGTTCAAAAAATGGTCAATATTGATGACTTTTTAACATTTAATCTTTTGACTTTAAATGACTGTTGGATGTGAATTATTACTTTTTCAACTAAAATAAGTGTGTTTAAAGTCATTTCTGTGCCTGAAATTGGCCAAAATTGAAGCTTTTGAGTAAGCGAAAACTCTGTAAAAATGGCAATTTTGGTCACTGTGAGGGTTCAAAAAGTGGTTATTCAACATGAGGCCCGATCCAAATGACATTTTGAATAATTTTTGGTAGAGTCCAAAAAATCAATTTCATGATGAAAAACTATGACCCCGGACCTGTCGAACGTTCAAAAAATTGTCAATATTGATGATATTTTAACATTTAATCTATTGACTTTAAATAACTGTTGGATGTGAATAATTACTTTTTCAACTAAAATAAGTGTGTTTAAAGTCATTTCTGTGCCTGAAATTGGCCAAAATTGAAGCTTTTGAGTAAGCGAAAACCCTTTAAAAATGGCAATTTTGGTCACTGTGAGGGTTTAAAAAGTGGTTATTCAACATGAGGCCCGATCCAAATGACATTTTGAATCATTTTTGGTAGAGTCCAAAAAATCAATTTTATGATGAAAAACGATGACCCCGGACCTGTCGAACGTTCAAAAAAGTGGTCAATATTGATGAAATTTTAACATTTAATCTTTTGACTTTAAATGACTGTTGGATGTGAATTATTACTTTTTCAACTAAAATAAGTGTGTTTAAATCATTTCTGTGCCTGAAATTGGTCAAAATTGAAGCTTTTGAGTAAGCGAAAACTCTGTAAAAATGGCAATTTTGGTCACTGTAAGGGTTTAAAAAGTGGTTATTCAACATTAGGCCCGATGCAAATGACATTTTGAATCATGTTTGGTAGAGTCCAAAAAATCAATTTTATGATGAAAAACGATGACCCCGGACCTGTCGAACGTTCAAAAAATGGTCAATATTGATGAAATTTTAACATTTAATCTTTTGACTTTAAATGACTGTTGGATGTGAATTATTACTTTTTCAACTAAAATAAGTGTGTTTAAAGTCATTTCTGTGTTTGAAATTGGTCAAAATTAAAGCTTTTGAGTAAGCGAAAACTCTGTAAAAAAGGCAATTTTTGTCACTGTGAGGGTTTAAAAAGTGGTTATTCAACATGAGGCCCGATCCAAATGACATTTTGAATCATTTTTGGTAGAGTCCAAAAAATCAATTCGAACGTTCAAAAAATGGTCAATATTGATGACTTTTTAACATTTAATCTTTTGACTTTAAATGACTGTTGGATGTGAATTATTACTTTTTCAACTAAAATAAGTGTGTTTAAAGTCATTTCTGTGCCTGAAATTGGCCAAAATTGAAGCTTTTGAGTAAGCGAAAACCCTTTAAAAATGGCAATTTTGGTCACTGTGAGGGTTTAAAAAGTGGTTATTCAACATGAGGCCCGATCCAAATGACATTTTGAATCATTTTTGGTAGAGTCCAAAAAATCAATTTTATGATGAAAAACGATGACCCCGGACCTGTCGAACGTTCAAAAAAGTGGTCAATATTGATGAAATTTTAACATTTAATCTTTTGACTTTAAATGACTGTTGGATGTGAATTATTACTTTTTCAACTAAAATAAGTGTGTTTAAATCATTTCTGTGCCTGAAATTGGTCAAAATTGAAGCTTTTGAGTAAGCGAAAACTCTGTAAAAATGGCAATTTTGGTCACTGTAAGGGTTTAAAAAGTGGTTATTCAACATTAGGCCCGATGCAAATGACATTTTGAATCATGTTTGGTAGAGTCCAAAAAATCTATTTTATGATGAAAAACGATGACCCCGGACCTGTCGAACGTTCAAAAAATGGTCAATATTGATGAAATTTTAACATTTAATCTTTTGACTTTAAATGACTGTTGGATGTGAATTATTACTTTTTCAACTAAAATAAGTGTGTTTAAAGTCATTTCTGTGCGTGAAATTGGTCAAAATGAAAGCTTTTGAGTAAGCGAAAACTCTGTAAAAAAGGCAATTTTTGTCACTGTGAGGGTTTAAAAAGTGGTTATTCAACATGAGGCCCGATCCAAATGACATTTTGAATCATTTTTGGTAGAGTCCAAAAAATCAATTCGAACGTTCAAAAAATGGTCAATATTGATGACTTTTTAACATTTAATCTTTTGACTTTAAATGACTGTTGGATGTGAATTATTACTTTTTCAACTAAAATAAGTGTGTTTAAAGTCATTTCTGTGCCTGAAATTGGCCAAAATTGAAGCTTTTGAGTAAGCGAAAACTCTGTAAAAATGGCAGTTTTGGTCACTGTGAGGGTTTAAAAAGTGGTTATTCAACATGAGGCCCGATCCAAATGACATTTTGAATCATTTTTGGTAGACTCCAAAAAATCCATTTTATGATGAAAAACGATGACCCCGGACCAGTCGAACGTTCAAAAAATGGTCAATATTGATGAAATTTTAACATTTAATCTTTTGACTTTAAATAACTGTTGGATGTGAATTATTACTTTTTCAACTAAAATAAGTGTGTTTAAATCATTTCTGTGCCTGAAATTGGTCAAAATTGAAGCTTTTGAGTAAGCGAAAACTCTGTAAAAATGGTAATTTTGGTCACTGTAAGGGTTTAAAAAGTGGTTATTCAACATGAGGCCCGACCCAAATGACATTTTGAATCATGTGTGGTAGAGTCCAAAAAATCAATTTTATGATGAAAAACGATGACCCCGGACCTGTCGAACGTTCAAAAAATGGTCAATATTGATGAAATTTTAACATTTAATCTTTTGACTTTAAATGACTGTTGGATGTGAATTATTACTTTTTCAACTAAAATAAGTGTGTTTAAAGTCATTTCTGTGCCTGAAATTGGTCAAAAATTGAAGCTTTTGAGTAAGCGAAAACTCTGTAAAAAAGGCAATTTTGGTCACTGTGAGGGTTTAAAAAGTGGTTATTCAACATGAGGCCCGATCCAAATGACATTTTGAATCATTTTTGGTAGAGTCCAAAAAATCAATTTCATGATGAAAAACGATGACCCCGGACCTGTCGAACGTTCAAAAAAGTGGTCAATATTGATGATATTTTAACATTTAATCTATTGACTTTAAATAACTGTTGGATGTGAATCATTACTTTTTCAACTAAAATAAGTGTGTTTAAAGTCATTTCTGTGCCTGAAATTGGCCAAAATTGAAGCTTTTGAGTAAGCGAAAACTCTGTAAAAATGGCAGTTTTGGTCACTGTGAGGGTTTAAAAAGTGGTTATTCAACATGAGGCCCGATCCAAATGACATTTTGAATCATGTGTGGTAGAGTCCAAAAAATCTATTTTATGATGAAAAACGATGACCCCGGACCTGTCGAACATTCAAAAAATGGTCAATATTGATGAAATTTTAACATTTAATCTTTTGACTTTAAATGACTGTTGGATGTGAATTATTACTTTTTCAACTAAAATAAGTGTGTTTAAAGTCATTTCTGTGCCTGAAATTGGTCAAAAATTGAAGCTTTTGAGTAAGCGAAAACTCTGTAAAAAAGGCAATTTTGGTCACTGTGAGGGTTTAAAAAGTGGTTATTCAACATGAGGCCCGATCCAAATGACATTTTGAATCATTTTTGGTAGAGTCCAAATAATCAATTGTATGATGAAAAACGATGACCCCGGACCAGTCGAACGTTCAAAAAAGTGGTCAATATTGATGAAATTTTAACATTTAATCTTTTGACATTAAATGACTGTGGATGTGAATTATTACTTTTTCAACTAAAATAAGTGTGTTTAAAGTCATTTCTGTGCCTGAAATTGGCCAAAATTGAAGCTTTTGAGTAAGCGAAAACTCTGTAAAAATTGCAATTTTGGTCACTGTGAGGGTTTAAAAAGTGGTTATTCAACATGAGGCCTGATCCAAATGACATTTTGAATCATTTTTGGTAGAGTCCAAAAAATCAATTTTATGATGAAAAACGATGACCCCAGGCCTGTCGAACGTTCAGAAAATGGTCAATATTGATGAAATTTTAACATTTAATCTTTTGACTTTAAATGACTATTGGATGTGAATTATTACTTTTTCAACTAAAATAAGTGTGTTTAAAGTCATTTCTGTGCCATGAAATTGGCCAAAATTGAAGCTTTTGAGTAAGAGAAAAATCTGTAAAAATGGCAATTTTGGTCACTGTGAGGGTTTAAAAAGGGGTTATTCAACATGAGGCCCGATCCAAATGACATTTTGAATCATTTTGGTAGAGTCCAAAAAATATATTTTAAGATGAAAAACGATGACCCCGGACCTGTCGAACGTTCAAAAAATGGTCAATATTGATGATATTTTAACATTTAATCTTTTGACTTTAAATAACTGTTGGATGTGAATTATTACTTTTTCAACTAAAATAAGTGTGTTTAAAGTCATTTCTATGCCTGAAATTGGCCAAAATTGAAGCTTTTGAGTAAGCGAAAACTCTGTAAAAATGGCAATTTTGGTCACTGTGAGGGTTTAAAAAGTGGTTATTCAACATGAGGCCCGATCCAAATGACATTTTGAATCATTTTTGGTAGAGTCCAAAAAATCAATTTTATGATGAAAAACGATGACCCCGGACCTGTCGAACGTTCAAAAAATGGTCAATATTGATGAAATTTTTACATTTAATCTTTTGACTTTAAATGACTGTTGGATGTGAATTATTACTTTTTCAACTAAAATAAGTGTGTTTAAAGTCATTTCTGTGCCTGAAATTGGTCAAAATTGAAGCTTTTGAGTAAGCGAAAACTCTGTAAAAATGGCAATTTTGGTCACTGTGAGGGTTTAAAAAGTGGTTATTCAACATGAGGCCCGATCCAAATGACATTTTGAATCATTTTTGGTAGAGTCCAAAAAATCAATTTTATGATGAAAAACGATGACCCCGGACCAGTCGAACGTTCAAAAAAGTGGTCAATATTGATGAAATTTTAACATTTAATCTTTTGACTTAAATGACTGTTGGATGTGAATTATTACTTTTTCAACTAAAATAAGTGTGTTTAAATCATTTCTGTGCCTGAAATTGGTCAAAATTGAAGCTTTTGAGTAAGCGAAAACTCTGTAAAAATTGCAATTTTGGTCACTGTAAGGGTTTAAAAAGTGGTTATTCAACATGAGGCCCGATCCAAATGACATTTTGAATCATGTTTGGTAGAGTCCAAAAAATCAATTTTATGATGAAAAACGATGACCAGTTGAACGTTCAAAAAAGTGGTCAATATTGATGAAATTTTAACATTTAATCTTTTGACTTTAAATGACTGTTGGATGTGAATTATTACTTTTTCAACTAAAATAAGTGTGTTTAAAGTCATTTCTGTGCCTGAAATTGGCCAAAATTGTAGCTTTTCGGTAAGCGAAAACTCTGTAAAAATGGCAATTTTGGTCACTGTGAGGGTTTAAAAAGTGGTTATTCAACATGAGGCCCGATCCAAATGACATTTTGAATCATTTTTGGTAGAGTCCAAAAAATCAATTTTATGATGAAAAACGATGACCCCGGACCAGTCGAACGTTCAAAAAGTGGTCAATATTGATGAAATTTTAACATTTAATCTTTTGACTTTTAAATGACTGTTGGATGTGAATTATTACTTTTTCAACTAAAATAAGTGTGTTTAAAGTCATTTCTGTGCCTGAAATTGGCCAAAATTGAAGCTTTTGAGTAAGCGAAAACTCTGTAAAAATGGCAATTTTGGTCACTGTGAGGGTTCAAAAAGTGGTTATTCAACATGAGGCCCGATCCAAATGACATTTTGAATCATTTTTGGTAGAGTCCAAAAAATCAATTTTATGATGAAAAACGATGACCCCGGACCAGTCGAACGTTCAAAAAAGTGGTCAATATTGATGAAATTTTAACATTTAATCTTTTGACTTTAAATGACTGTTGGATGTGAATTATTACTTTTTCAACTAAAATAAGTGTGTTTAAATCATTTCTGTGCCTGAAATTGGTCAAAATTGAAGCTTTGAGTAAGCGAAAACTCTGTAAAAATTGCAATTTTGGTCACTGTAAGGGTTTAAAAAGTGGTTATTCAACATGAGGCCCGATCCAAATGACATTTTGAATCATGTTTGGTAGAGTCCAAAAAATCAATTTTATGATGAAAAACGATGACCAGTTGAACGTTCAAAAAAGTGGTCAATATTGATGAAATTTTAACATTTAATCTTTTGACTTTAAATGACTGTTGGATGTGAATTATTACTTTTTCAACTAAAATAAGTGTGTTTAAAGTCATTTCTGTGCCTGAAATTGGCCAAAATTGTAGCTTTTCGGTAAGCGAAAACTCTGTAAAATGGCAATTTTGGTCACTGTGAGGGTTTAAAAAGTGGTTATTCAACATGAGGCCCGATCCAAATGACATTTTGAATCATTTTTGGTAGAGTCCAAAAAATCAATTTTATGATGAAAAACGATGACCCCGGACCAGTCGAACGTTCAAAAAAGTGGTCAATATTGATGAAATTTTAACATTTAATCTTTTGACTTTAAATGACTGTTGGATGTGAATTATTACTTTTTCAACTAAAATAAGTGTGTTTAAAGTCATTTCTGTGCCTGAAATTGGCCAAAATTGAAGCTTTTGAGTAAGCGAAAAACTCTGTAAAATGGCAATTTTGGTCACTGTGAGGGTTCAAAAAGTGGTTATTCAACATGAGGCCCGATCCAAATGACATTTTGAATCATTTTTGGTAGAGTCCAAAAAAATCAATTTTATGATGAAAAACAATGACCCCGGACCTGTTGAACGTTCAAAAAATGGTCAATATTGATGATATTTTAACATTTAATCTATTGACTTTAAATAACTGTTGGATGTGAATTATTACTTTTTCAAATAAAATAAGTGTGTTTAAAGTCATTTCTGTGCCTGAAATTGGCCAAAATTGAAGCTTTTGAGTAAGCGAAAACTCTGTAAAAATGGCAATTTTTGGTCACTGTGAGGGTTTAAAAAGTGGTTATTGAACATGCGTCCCGATCCAAATGACATTTTGAATCATTTTTGGTAGAGTCCAAAAAATCAATTTTATGATGAAAAACGATGACCCCGGACCTGTCGAACGTTCAAAAAATGGTCAATATTGATGAAATTTTAACATTTAATCTTTTGACTTTAAATAACTGTTGGATGTGAATTATTACTTTTTCAACTAAAATAAGTGTGTTTAAAGTCATTTCTGTACCTGAAATTGGCCAAAATTGAAGCTTTTGAGTAAGCGAAAACTCTGTAAAAACGGTAATTTTGGTCACTGTGAGGGTTTAAAAAGTGGTTATTCAACATGAGGCCCGATCCAAATGACATTTTGAATCATTTTTGGTAGAGTCCAAAAAATCAATTTTATGATGAAAAACGATGACCCCGGACCAGTCGAACGTTCAAAAAAGTGGTCAATATTGATGAATTTTTAACATTTAATCTTTTGACTTTAAATGACTGTTGGATGTGAATTATTACTTTTTCAACTAAAATAAGTGTGTTTAAAGTCATTTCTGTGCCTGAAATTGGTCAAAATTGAAGCTTTTGAGTAAGCGAAAACTCTGTAAAAGAAGGCAATTTTGGTCACTGTGAGGGTTTAAAAAGTGGTTATTCAACATGAGGCCCGATCCAAATGACATTTTGAATAATTTTTGGTAGAGTCCAAAAAATCAATTTCATGATGAAAAACTATGACCCCGGACCTGTCGAACGTTCAAAAAATTGTCAATATTGATGATATTTTAACATTTAATCTATTGACTTTAAATAACTGTTGGATGTGAATAATTACTTTTTCAACTAAAATAAGTGTGTTTAAAGTCATTTCTGTGCCTGAAATTGGCCAAAATTGAAGCTTTTGAGTAAGCGAAAACTCTGTAAAAATGGCAATTTTGGTCACTGTGAGGGTTTAAAAAGTGGTTATTCAACATGAGGCCCGATCCAAATGACATTTTGAATCATTTTTGGTAGAGTCCAAAAAATCAATTTTATGATGAAAAACGATTACCCCGGACCTGTCGAACATTCAAAAAATGGTCAATATTGATGAAATTTTAACATTTAATCTTTTGACTTTAAATGACTGTTGGATGTGAATTATTACTTTTTCAACTAAAATAAGTGTGTTTAAAGTCATTTCTGTGCCTGAAATTGGCCAAAATTGAAGCTTTTGAGTAAGCGAAAACTCTGTAAAAATGGCAATTTTGGTCACTGTGAGGGTTTAAAAAGTGGTTATTCAACATGAGGCCCGATCCAAATGACATTTTGAATAATTTTTGGTAGAGTCCAAAAAATCAATTTTATGATGAAAAACGATGACCCCGGACCAGTCGAACGTTCAAAAAAGTGGTCAATATTGATGAAATTTTAACATTTAATCTTTTGACTTTAAATGACTGTTGGATGTGAATTATTACTTTTTCAACTAAAATAAGTGTGTTTAAAGTCATTTCTGTGCCTGAATTGGCCAAAATTGAAGCTTTGAGTAAGCGAAAACTCTGTAAAAATGGCAATTTTGGTCACTGTGAGGGTATAAACAGTGGTTATTCAACATGAGGCCCGATCCAAATGACATTTTGAATCATTTTTGGTAGAGTCCAAAAAAATCAATTTTATGATGAAAAACAATGACCCCGGACCTGTTGAACGTTCAAAAAATGGTCAATATTGATGATATTTTAACATTTAATCTATTGACTTTAAATAACTGTTGGATGTGAATTATTACTTTTTCAACTAAAATAAGTGTGTTTAAAGTCATTTCTGTGCCTGAAATTGGCCAAAATTGAAGCTTTTGAGTAAGCAAAAACTCTGTAAAAATGGCAATTTTGGTCACTGTGAGGGTTTAAAAAGTGGTTATTCAACATGCGGCCCGATCCAAATGACATTTTGAATCATTTTTGGTAGAGTCCAAAAAAATCAATTTTATGATGAAAAACGATGACCCCGGACCTGTCGAACGTTCAAAAAATGGTCAATATTGATGAAATTTTAACATTTAATCTTTTGACTTTAATAACTGTTGGATGTGAATAATTACTTTTTCAACTAAAATAAGTGTGTTTAAAGTCATTTCTGTGCCTGAAATTGGCCAAAATTGAAGCTTTTGAGTAAGCGAAAACTCTGTAAAAATGGCAATTTTGGTCACTGTGAGGGTTTAAAAAGTGGTTATTCAACATGAGGCCCGATCCAAATGACATTTTGAATCATTTTTGGTAGAGTCCAAAAAATCAATTTTATGATGAAAAACGATGACCCCGGACCTGTCGAACGTTCAAAAAAGTGGTCAATATTGATGAAATTTTAACATTTAATCTTTTGACTTTAAATGACTGTTGGATGTGAATTATTACTTTTTCAACTAAAATAAGTGTGTTTAAATCATTTCTGTGCCTGAAATTGGTCAAAATTGAAGCTTTTGAGTAAGCGAAAACTCTGTAAAAATGGCAATTTTGGTCACTGTAAGGGTTTAAAAAGTGGTTATTCAACATTAGGCCCGATGCAAATGACATTTTGAATCATGTTTGGTAGAGTCCAAAAAATCAATTTTATGATGAAAAACGATGACCCCGGACCTGTCGAACGTTCAAAAAATGGTCAATATTGATGAAATTTTTACATTTAATCTTTTGACTTTAAATAACTGTTGGATGTGAATCATTACTTTTTCAACTAAAATAAGTGTGTTTAAAGTCATTTCTGTGCCTGAAATTGGCCAAATTGAAGCTTTTGAGTAAGCGAAAACTCTGTAAAAATGGCAATTTTGGTCACTGTGAGAGTTCAAAAAGTGGTTATTCAACATGAGGCCCGATCCAAATGACATTTTGAATCATTTTTGGTAGAGTCCAAAAAATCAATTCGAACGTTCAAAAAATGGTCAATATTGATGACTTTTTAACATTTAATCTTTTGACTTTAAATGACTGTTGGATGTGAATTATTACTTTTTCAACTAAAATAAGTGTGTTTAAAGTCATTTCTGTGCCTGAAATTGGCCAAAATTGAAGCTTTTGAGTAAGCGAAAACTCTGTAAAAATGGCAATTTTGGTCACTGTGAGAGTTCAAAAAGTGGTTATTCAACATGAGGCCCGATCCAAATGACATTTTGAATCATTTTTGGTAGAGTCCAAAAAATCAATTTTATGATGAAAAACGATGACCCCGGACCTGTCGAACGTTCAAAAAATTGTCAATATTGATGATATTTTAACATTTAATCTATTGACATTAAATAACTGTTGGATGTGAATCATTACTTTTTCAACTAAAATAAGTGTGTTTAAAGTCATTTCTGTGCCTGAAATTGGCCAAAATTGAAGCTTTTGAGTAAGCGAAAACTCTGTAAAAATGGCAGTTTTGGTCACTGTGAGGGTTTAAAAAGTGGTTATTCAACATGAGGCCCGATCCAAATGACATTTTGAATCATTTTTGGTAGACTCCAAAAAATCAATTTTATGATGAAAAACGATGACCCCGGACCAGTCGAACGTTCAAAAAATGGTCAATATTGATGAAATTTTAACATTTAATCTTTTGACTTTAAATAACTGTTGGATGTGAATTATTACTTTTTCAACTAAAATAAGTGTGTTTAAATCATTTCTGTGCCTGAAATTGGTCAAAATTGAAGCTTTTGAGTAAGCGAAAACTCTGTAAAAATGGTAATTTTGGTCACTGTAAGGGTTTAAAAAGTGGTTATTCAACATGAGGCCAGACCCAAATGACATTTTGAATCATGTGTGGTAGAGTCCAAAAAATCAATTTTATGATGAAAAACGATGACCCCGGACCTGTCGAACGTTCAAAAAATTGTCAATATTGATGAAATTTTAACATTTAATCTTTTGACTTTAAATGACTGTTGGATGTGAATTATTACTTTTTCAACTAAAATAAGTGTGTTTAAAGTCATTTCTGTGCCTGAAATTGGTCAAAAATTGAAGCTTTTGAGTAAGCGAAAACTCTGTAAAAAAGGCAATTTTGGTCACTGTGAGGGTTTAAAAAGTGGTTATTCAACATGAGGCCCGATCCAAATGACATTTTGAATCATTTTTGGTAGAGTCCAAAAAATCAATTTCATGATGAAAAACGATGACCCCGGACCTGTCGAACGTTCAAAAAAGTGGTCAATATTGATGATATTTTAACATTTAATCTATTGACTTTAAATAACTGTTGGATGTGAATCATTACTTTTTCAACTAAAATAAGTGTGTTTAAAGTCATTTCTGTGCCTGAAATTGGCCAAAATTGAAGCTTTTGAGTAAGCGAAAACTCTGTAAAAATGGCAGTTTTGGTCACTGTGAGGGTTTAAAAAGTGGTTATTCAACATGAGGCCCGATCCAAATGACATTTTGAATCATGTGTGGTAGAGTCCAAAAAATCAATTTTATGATGAAAAACGATGACCCCGGACCTGTCGAACGTTCAAAAAATGGTCAATATTGATGAAATTTTAACATTTAATCTTTTGACTTTAAATGACTGTTGGATGTGAATTATTACTTTTTCAACTAAAATAAGTGTGTTTAAAGTCATTTCTGTGCCTGAAATTGGTCAAAAATTGAAGCTTTTGAGTAAGCGAAAACTCTGTAAAAAAGGCAATTTTGGTCACTGTGAGGGTTTAAAAAGTGGTTATTCAACATGAGGCTCGATCCAAATGACATTTTGAATCATTTTTGGTAGAGTCCAAAAAATCAATTTTATGATGAAAAACGATGACCCCGGACCTGTCGAACGTTCAAAAAATGGTCAATATTGATGAAATTTTAACATTTAATCTTTTGACTTTAAATAACTGTTGGATGTGAATTATTACTTTTTCAACTAAAATAAGTGTGTTTAAAGTCATTTCTGTGCCTGAAATTGGCCAAAATCGAAGCTTTTGAGTAAGCGAAAACTCTGTAAAAATGGAAATTTTGGTCACTGTGAGGGTTTAAAAAGTGGTTATTCAACATGAGGCCCGATCCGAATGACATTTTGAATCATTTTTGGTAGAGTCCAAAAAACTCAATTTTATGATGAAAAACGATGACCCCGGACCTGTCGAACGTTCAAAAAATGGTCAATATTGATGAAATTTTAACATTTAATCTTTTGACTTTAAATGACTGTTGGATGTAAATCATTACTTTTTCAACTAAAATAAGTGTGTTTAAAGTCATTTCTGTGCCTGAAATTGGCCAAAATTGAAGCTTTTGAGTAAGCGAAAACTCTGTAAAAATGGAAGTTTTGGTCACTGTGAGGGTTTAAAAAGTGGTTATTCAACATGAGGCCCGATCCAAATGACATTTTGAATCATTTTTGGTAGACTCCAAAAAATCAATTTTATGATGAAAAACGATGACCCCGGACCAGTCGAACGTTCAAAAAATGGTCAATATTGATGAAATTTTAACATTTAATCTTTTGACTTTAAATAACTGTTGGATGTGAATTATTACTTTTTCAACTAAAATAAGTGTGTTTAAATCATTTCTGTGCCTGAAATTGGTCAAAATTGAAGCTTTTGAGTAAGCGAAAACTCTGTAAAAATGGTAATTTTGGTCACTGTAAGGGTTTAAAAAGTGGTTATTCAACATGAGGCCAGACCCAAATGACATTTTGAATCATGTGTGGTAGAGTCCAAAAAATCAATTTTATGATGAAAAACGATGACCCCGGACCTGTCGAACGTTCAAAAAATTGTCAATATTGATGAAATTTTAACATTTAATCTTTTGACTTTAAATGACTGTTGGATGTGAATTATTACTTTTTCAACTAAAATAAGTGTGTTTAAAGTCATTTCTGTGCCTGAAATTGGTCAAAAATTGAAGCTTTTGAGTAAGCGAAAACTCTGTAAAAAAGGCAATTTTGGTCACTGTGAGGGTTTAAAAAGTGGTTATTCAACATGAGGCCCGATCCAAATGACATTTTGAATCATTTTTGGTAGAGTCCAAAAAATCAATTTCATGATGAAAAACGATGACCCCGGACCTGTCGAACGTTCAAAAAAGTGGTCAATATTGATGATATTTTAACATTTAATCTATTGACTTTAAATAACTGTTGGATGTGAATCATTACTTTTTCAACTAAAATAAGTGTGTTTAAAGTCATTTCTGTGCCTGAAATTGGCCAAAATTGAAGCTTTTGAGTAAGCGAAAACTCTGTAAAAAAGGCAATTTTGGTCACTGTGAGGGTTTAAAAAGTGGTTATTCAACATGAGGCTCGATCCAAATGACATTTTGAATCATTTTTGGTAGAGTCCAAAAAATCAATTTTATGATGAAAAACGATGACCCCGGACCTGTCGAACGTTCAAAAAATGGTCAATATTGATGACATTTTAACATTTAATCTTTTGACTTTAAATGACTGTTGGATGTGAATTATTACTTTTTCAACTAAAATAAGTGTGTTTAAAGTCATTTCTGTGCCTGAAATTGGCCAAAATTGAAGCTTTTGAGTAAGCGAAATCTCTGTAAAAATGGCAATTTTGGTCACTGTGAGGGTTTAAAAAGTGGTTATTCAACATGAGGCCCGATCCAAATGACATTTTGAATCATTTTTGGTAGAGTCCAAATAATCAATTTTATGATGAAAAACGATGACCCCGGACCAGTCGAACGTTCAAAAAAGTGGTCAATATTGATGAAATTTTAACATTTAATCTTTTGACATTAAATGACTGTGGATGTGAATTATTACTTTTTCAACTAAAATAAGTGTGTTTAAAGTCATTTCTGTGCCTGAAATTGGCCAAAATTGAAGCTTTTGAGTAAGCGAAAACTCTGTAAAAATTGCAATTTTGGTCACTGTGAGGGTTTAAAAAGTGGTTATTCAACATGAGGCCTGATCCAAATGACATTTTGAATCATTTTTGGTAGAGTCCAAAAAATCAATTTTATGATGAAAAACGATGACCCCAGGCCTGTCGAACGTTCAGAAAATGGTCAATATTGATGAAATTTTAACATTTAATCTTTTGACTTTAAATGACTATTGGATGTGAATTATTACTTTTTCAACTAAAATAAGTGTGTTTAAAGTCATTTCTGTGCCATGAAATTGGCCAAAATTGAAGCTTTTGAGTAAGAGAAAAATCTGTAAAAATGGCAATTTTGGTCACTGTGAGGGTTTAAAAAGGGGTTATTCAACATGAGGCCCGATCCAAATGACATTTTGAATCATTTTGGTAGAGTCCAAAAAATATATTTTAAGATGAAAAACGATGACCCCGGACCTGTCGAACGTTCAAAAAATTGTCAATATTGATGATATTTTAACATTTAATCTTTTGACTTTAAATAACTGTTGGATGTGAATTATTACTTTTTCAACTAAAATAAGTGTGTTTAAAGTCATTTCTATGCCTGAAATTGGCCACAATTGAAGCTTTTGAGTAAGCGAAAACTCTGTAAAAATGGCAATTTTGGTCACTGTGAGGGTTTAAAAAGTGGTTATTCAACATGAGGCCCGATCCAAATCACATTTTGAATAATTTTTGGTAGAGTCCAAAAAATCAATTTTATGATGAAAAACGATGACCCCGGACCTGTCGAACGTTCAAAAAATGGTCAATATTGATGAAATTTTTACATTTAATCTTTTGACTTTAAATGACTGTTGGATGTGAATTATTACTTTTTCAACTAAAATAAGTGTGTTTAAAGTCATTTCTGTGCCTGAAATTGGTCAAAATTGAAGCTTTTGAGTAAGCGAAAACTCTGTAAAAATGGCAATTTTGGTCACTGTGAGGGTTCAAAAAGTGGTTATTCAACATGAGGCCCGATCCAAATGACATTTTGAATCATTTTTGGTAGAGTCCAAAAAATCAATTTTATGATGAAAAACGATGACCCCGGACCAGTCGAACGTTCAAAAAAGTGGTCAATATTGATGAAATTTTAATATTTAATCTTTTGACTTTAAATGACTGTTGGATGTGAATTATTACTTTTTCAACTAAAATAAGTGTGTTTAAATCATTTCTGTGCCTGAAATTGGTCAAAATTGAAGCTTTTGAGTAAGCGAAAACTCTGTAAAAATTGCAATTTTGGTCACTGTAAGGGTTTAAAAAGTGGTTATTCAACATGAGGCCCGATCCAAATGACATTTTGAATCATGTTTGGTAGAGTCCAAAAAATCAATTTTATGATGAAAAACGATGACCAGTTGAACGTTCAAAAAAGTGGTCAATATTGATGAAATTTTAACATTTAATCTTTTGACTTTAAATGACTGTTGGATGTGAATTATTACTTTTTCAACAAAAATAAGTGTGTTTAAAGTCATTTCTGTGCCTGAAATTGGCCAAAATTGTAGCTTTTCGGTAAGCGAAAACTCTGTAAAAATGGCAATTTTGGTCACTGTGAGGGTTTAAAAAGTAGTTATTCAACATGAGGCCCGATCCAAATGACATTTTGAATCATTTTTGGTAGAGTCCAAAAAATCAATTTTATGATGAAAAACGATGACCCCGGACCTGTCGAACGTTCAAAAAATGGTCAATATTGATGACATTTTAACATTTAATCTTTTGACTTTAAATAACTGTTGGATGTGAATTATTACTTTTTCAACTAAAATAAATGTGTTTAAAGTCATTTCTGTGCCTGAAATTGGCCAAAATTGAAGCTTTTGAGTAAGAGAAAACTCTGTAAAAATGGCAATTTTGGTCACTGTGAGGGTTTAAAAAGTGGTTATTCAACATGAGGCCCGATCCAAATGACATTTTGAATCATTTTTGGTAGAGTCCAAAAAATCAATTTTATGATGAAAAACGATTACCCCGGACCTGTCGAACATTCAAAAAATGGTCAATATTGATGAAATTTTAACATTTAATCTTTTGACTTTAAATGACTGTTGGATGTGAATTATTACTTTTTCAACTAAAATAAGTGTGTTTAAAGTCATTTCTGTGCCTGAAATTGGCCAAAATTGAAGCTTTTGAGTAAGCGAAAACTCTGTAAAAATGGCAATTTTGTTCACTGTGAGGGTTTAAAAAGTGGTTATTCAACATGAGGCCCGATCCAAATGACATTTTGAATAATTTTTGGTAGAGTCCAAAAAATCAATTTTATGATGAAAAACGATGACCCCGGACCAGTCGAACGTTCAAAAAAGTGGTCAATATTGATGAAATTTTAACATTTAATCTTTTGACTTTAAATGACTGTTGGATGTGAATTATTACTTTTTCAACTAAAATAAGTGTGTTTAAAGTCATTTCTGTGCCTGAAATTGGCCAAAATTGAAGCTTTTGAGTAAGCGAAAACTCTGTAAAAATGGCAATTTTGGTCACTGTGAGGGTTTAAAAAGTGGTTATTCAACATGCGGCCCGATCCAAATGACATTTTGAATAATTTTTGGTAGAGTCCAAAAAATCAATTTTATGATGAAAAACGATGACCCCGGACCTGTCGAACGTTCAAAAAATGGTCAATATTGATGAAATTTTAACATTTAATCTTTTGACTTTAAATAACTGTTGGATGTGAATTATTACTTTTTCAACTAAAATAAGTGTGTTTAAAGTCATTTCTGTGCCTGAAATTGGCCAAAATTGAAGCTTTTAAGTAAGAGAAAACTCTGTAAAAATGGCAATTTTGGTCACTGTGAGGGTTTAAAAAGTGGTTATTCAACATGAGGCCCGATCCAAATGACATTTTGAATAATTTTTGGTAGAGTCCAAAAAATCAATTTTATGATGAAAAACGATGACCCCGGACCAGTCGAACGTTCAAAAAAGTGGTCAATATTGATTAAATTTTAACATTTAATCTTTTGACTTTAAATGACTGTTGGATGTGAATTATTACTTTTTCAACTAAAATAAGTGTGTTTAAATCATTTCTGTGCCTGAAATTGGTCAAAATTGAAGCTTTTGAGTAAGCGAAAACTCTGTAAAAATTGCAATTTTGGTCACTGTAAGGGTTTAAAAAGTGGTTATTCAACATGAGGCCCGATCCAAATGACATTTTGAATCATGTTTGGTAGAGTCCAAAAAATCAATTTTATGATGAAAAACGATGACCAGTTGAACGTTCAAAAAAGTGGTCAATATTGATGAAATTTTAACATTTAATCTTTTGACTTTAAATGACTGTTGGATGTGAATTATTACTTTTTCAACAAAAATAAGTGTGTTTAAAGTCATTTCTGTGCCTGAAATTGGCCAAAATTGTAGCTTTTCGGTAAGCGAAAACTCTGTAAAAATGGCAATTTTGGTCACTGTGAGGGTTTAAAAAGTAGTTATTCAACATGAGGCCCGATCCAAATGACATTTTGAATCATTTTTGGTAGAGTCCAAAAAATCAATTTTATGATGAAAAACGATGACCCCGGACCTGTCGAACGTTCAAAAAATGGTCAATATTGATGACATTTTAACATTTAATCTTTTGACTTTAAATAACTGTTGGATGTGAATTATTACTTTTTCAACTAAAATAAATGTGTTTAAAGTCATTTCTGTGCCTGAAATTGGCCAAAATTGAAGCTTTTGAGTAAGAGAAAACTCTGTAAAAATGGCAATTTTGGTCACTGTGAGGGTTTAAAAAGTGGTTATTCAACATGAGGCCCGATCCAAATGACATTTTGAATCATTTTTGGTAGAGTCCAAAAAATCAATTTTATGATGAAAAACGATTACCCCGGACCTGTCGAACATTCAAAAAATGGTCAATATTGATGAAATTTTAACATTTAATCTTTTGACTTTAAATGACTGTTGGATGTGAATTATTACTTTTTCAACTAAAATAAGTGTGTTTAAAGTCATTTCTGTGCCTGAAATTGGCCAAAATTGAAGCTTTTGAGTAAGCGAAAACTCTGTAAAAATGGCAATTTTGTTCACTGTGAGGGTTTAAAAAGTGGTTATTCAACATGAGGCCCGATCCAAATGACATTTTGAATAATTTTTGGTAGAGTCCAAAAAATCAATTTTATGATGAAAAACGATGACCCCGGACCAGTCGAACGTTCAAAAAAGTGGTCAATATTGATGAAATTTTAACATTTAATCTTTTGACTTTAAATGACTGTTGGATGTGAATTATTACTTTTTCAACTAAAATAAGTGTGTTTAAAGTCATTTCTGTGCCTGAAATTGGCCAAAATTGAAGCTTTTGAGTAAGCGAAAACTCTGTAAAAATGGCAATTTTGGTCACTGTGAGGGTTTAAAAAGTGGTTATTCAACATGCGGCCCGATCCAAATGACATTTTGAATCATGTTTGGTAGAGTCCAAAAAATCAATTTTATGATGAAAAACGATGACCCCGGACCTGTCGAACGTTCAAAAAATGGTCAATATTGATGAAATTTTAACATTTAATCTTTTGACTTTAAATGACTGTTGGATGTGAATTATTACTTTTTCAACTAAAATAAGTGTGTTTAAAGTCATTTCTGTGCCTGAAATTGGCCAAAATTGAAGCTTTTGAGTAAGCGAAATCTCTGTAAAAATGGCAATTTTGGTCACTGTGAGGGTTTAAAAAGTGGTTATTCAACATGAGGCCCGATCCAAATGACATTTTGAATCATTTTTGGTAGAGTCCAAATAATCAATTTTATGATGAAAAACGATGACCCCGGACCAGTCGAACGTTCAAAAAAGTGGTCAATATTGATGAAATTTTAACATTTAATCTTTTGACATTAAATGACTGTTGGATGTGAATTATTACTTTTTCAACTAAAATAAGTGTGTTTAAAGTCATTTCTGTGCCTGAAATTGGCCAAAATTGAAGCTTTTGAGTAAGCGAAAACTCTGTAAAAATTGCAATTTTGGTCACTGTGAGGGTTTAAAAAGTGGTTATTCAACATGAGGCCTGATCCAAATGACATTTTGAATCATTTTTGGTAGAGTCCAAAAAATCAATTTTATGATGAAAAACGATGACCCCAGGCCTGTCGAACGTTCAGAAAATGGTCAATATTGATGAAATTTTAACATTTAATCTTTTGACTTTAAATGACTATTGGATGTGAATTATTACTTTTTCAACTAAAAGAAGTGTGTTTAAAGTCATTTCTGTGCCATGAAATTGACCTAAATTGAAGCTTTTGAGTAAGAGAAAAATCTGTAAAAATGGCAATTTTGGTCACTGTGAGGGTTTAAAAAGTGGTTATTCAACATGAGGCCCGATCCAAATGACATTTTGAATCATTTTTGGTAGAGTCCAAAAAATCAATTTTATGATGAAAAACGATGACCCCGGACCAGTCGAACGTTCAAAAAAGTGGTCAATATTGATGAAATTTTAACATTTAATCTTTTGACTTTAAATGACTGTTGGATGTGAATTATTACTTTTTCAACTAAAATAAGTGTGTTTAAATCATATCTGTGCCTGAAATTGGTCAAAATTGAAGCTTTTGAGTAAGCGAAAACTCTGTAAAAATAGCAATTTTGGTCACTGTAAGGGTTTAAAAAGTGGTTATTCAACATGAGGCCCGATCCAAATGACATTTTGAATCATGTTTGGTAGAGTCCAAAAAATCAATTTTATGATGAAAAACGATGACCAGTTGAACGTTCAAAAAAGTGGTCAATATTGATGAAATTTTAACATTTAATCTTTTGACTTTAAATGACTGTTGGATGTGAATTATTACTTTTTCAACTAAAATAAGTGTGTTTAAAGTCATTTCTGTGCCTGAAATTGGCCAAAATTGTAGCTTTTCGGTAAGCGAAAACTCTGTAAAAATGGCAATTTTGGTCACTGTGAGGGTTTAAAAAGTGGTTATTCAACATGAGGCCCGATCCAAATGACATTTTGAATCATTTTTGGTAGAGTCCAAAAAATAAATTTTATGATGAAAAACGATGACCCCGGACCTGTCGAACGTTCAAAAAATGGTCAATATTGATGACATTTTAACATTTAATCTTTTGACTTTAAATAACTGTTGGATGTGAAATATTACTTTTTCAACTAAAATAAATGTGTTTAAAGTCATTTCTGTGCCTGAAATTGGCCAAAATTGAAGCTTTTGAGTAAGAGAAAACTCTGTAAAAATGGCAATTTTGGTCACTGTGAGGGTTTAAAAAGTGGTTATTCAACATGAGGCCCGATCCAAATGACATTTTGAATCATTTTTGGTAGAGTCCAAAAAATCAATTTTATGATGAAAAACGATTACCCCGGACCTGTCGAACATTCAAAAAATGGTCAATATTGATGAAATTTTAACATTTAATCTTTTGACTTTAAATGACTGTTGGATGTGAATTATTACTTTTTCAACTAAAATAAGTGTGTTTAAAGTCATTTCTGTGCCTGAAATTGGCCAAAATTGAAGCTTTTGAGTAAGCGAAAACTCTGTAAAAATGGCAATTTTGGTCACTGTGAGGGTTTAAAAAGTGGTTATTCAACATGAGGCCCGATCCAAATGACATTTTGAATAATTTTTGGTAGAGTCCAAAAAATCAATTTTATGATGAAAAACGATGACCCCGGACCAGTCGAACGTTCAAAAAAGTGGTCAATATTGATGAAATTTTAACATTTAATATTTTGACTTTAAATGACTGTTGGATGTGAATTATTACTTTTTCAACTAAAATAAGTGTGTTTAAAGTCATTTCTGTGCCTGAAATTGGCCAAAATTTAAGCTTTTGAGTAAGCGAAAACTCTGTAAAAATGGCAATTTTGGTCACTGTGAGGGTTTAAAAAGTGGTTATTCAACATGCGGCCCGATCCAAATGACATTTTGAATCATTTTTGGTAGAGTCCAAAAAATCAATTTTATGATGAAAAACGATGACCCCGGACCTGTCGAACGTTCAAAAAATGGTCAATATTGATGAAATTTTAACATTTAATCTTTTGACTTTAAATAACTGTTGGATGTGAATTATTACTTTTTCAACTAAAATAAGTGTGTTTAAAGTCATTTCTGTGCCTGAAATTGGCCAAAATTGAAGCTTTTGAGTAAGCGAAAACTCTGTAAAAACGGTAATTTTGGTCACTGTGAGGGTTTAAAAAGTGGTTATTCAACATGAGGCCCGATCCAAATGACATTTTGAATCATTTTTGCTAGAGTCCAAAAAATCAATTTTATGATGAAAAACGATGACCCCGGACCAGTCGAACGTTCAAAAAAGTGGTCAATATTGATGAATTTTAACATTTAATCTTTTGACTTTAAATGACTGTTGGATGTGAATTATTACTTTTTCAACTAAAATAAGTGTGTTTAAAGTCATTTCTGTGCCTGAAATTGGTCAAAATTGAAGCTTTTGAGTAAGCGAAAACTCTGTAAAAAAAGGCAATTTTGGTCACTGTGAGGGTTTAAAAAGTGGTTATTCAACATGAGGCCCGATCCAAATGACATTTTGAATAATTTTTGGTAGAGTCCAAAAAATCAATTTCATGATGAAAAACTATGACCCCGGACCTGTCGAACGTTCAAAAAATTGTCAATATTGATGATATTTTAACATTTAATCTATTGACTTTAAATAACTGTTGGATGTGAATAATTACTTTTTCAACTAAAATAAGTGTGTTTAAAGTCATTTCTGTGCCTGAAATTGGCCAAAATTGAAGCTTTTGAGTAAGCGAAAACTCTGTAAAAATGGAAATTTTGGTCACTGTGAGGGTTTAAAAAGTGGTTATTCAACATGAGGCCCGATCCAAATGACATTTTGAATCATGTTTGGTAGAGTCCAAAAAATCTATTTTATGATGAAAAACGATGACCCCGGACCTGTCGAACATTCAGAAAATGGTCAATATTGATGAAATTTTAACATTTAATCTTTTGACTTTAAATGACTGTTGGATGTGAATTATTACTTTTTCAACTAAAATAAGTGTGTTTAAAGTCATTTCTATGCCTGAAATTGGCCAAAATTGAAGCTTTTGAGTAAGCGAAAACTCTGTAAAAATGGCAATTTTGGTCACTGTGAGGGTTTAAAAAGTGGTTATTCAACATGAGGCCCGATCCAAATGACATTTTGAATCATTTTTGGTAGAGTCCAAAAAATCAATTTTATGATGAAAAACGATGACCCCGGACCAGTCGAACGTTCAAAAAAGTGGTCAATATTGATGAAATTTTAACATTTAATCTTTTGACTTTAAATGACTGTTGGATGTGAATTATTACTTTTTCAACTAAAATAAGTGTGTTTAAATCATTTCTGTGCCTGAAATTGGTCAAAATTGAAGCTTTTGAGTAAGCGAAAACTCTGTAAAAATTGCAATTTTGGTCACTGTAAGGGTTTAAAAAGTGGTTATTCAACATGAGGCCCGATCCAAATGACATTTTGAATCATGTTTGGTAGAGTCCAAAAAATCAATTTTATGATGAAAAACGATGACCAGTTGAACGTTCAAAAAAGTGGTCAATATTGATGAAATTTTAACATTTAATCTTTTGACTTTAAATGACTGTTGGATGTGAATTATTACTTTTTCAACTAAAATAAATGTGTTTAAAGTCATTTCTGTGCCTGAAATTGGCCAAAATTGAAGCTTTTGAGTAAGAGAAAACTCTGTAAAAATGGCAATTTTGGTCACTGTGAGGGATTAAAAAGTGGTTATTCAACATGAGGCCCGATCCAAATGACATTTTGAATCATTTTTGGTAGAGTCCAAAAAATCAATTTTATGATGAAAAACGATTACCCCGGACCTGTCGAACATTCAAAAAATGGTCAATATTGATGAAATTTTAACATTTAATCTTTTGACTTTAAATGACTGTTGGATGTGAATTATTACTTTTTCAACTAAAATAAGTGTGTTTAAAGTCATTTCTGTGCCTGAAATTGGCCAAAATTGAAGCTTTTGAGTAAGCGAAAACTCTGTAAAAATGGCAATTTTGGTCACTGTGAGGGTTTAAAAAGTGGTTATTCAACATGAGGCCCGATCCAAATGACATTTTGAATCATTTTTGGTAGAGTCCAAAAAATCAATTTTATGATGAAAAACGATGACCCCGGACCAGTCGAACGTTCAAAAAAGTGGTCAATATTGATGAAATTTTAACATTTAATCTTTTGACTTTAAATGACTGTTGGATGTGAATTATTACTTTTTCAACTAAAATAAGTGTGTTTAAAGTCATTTCTGTGCCTGAAATTGGCCAAAATTGTAGCTTTTCGGTAAGCGAAAACTCTGTAAAAATGGCAATTTTGGTCACTGTGAGGGTTTAAAAAGTGGTTATTCAACATGAGGCCCGATCCAAATGACATTTTGAATCATTTTTGGTAGAGTCCAAAAAATCAATTTTATGATGAAAAACGATGACCCCGGACCTGTCGAACGTTCAAAAAATGGTCAATATTGATGACATTTTAACATTTAATCGTTTGACTTTAAATAACTGTTGGATGTGAATTATTACTTTCTCTTTTTCAACTAAAATAAATGTGTTTAAAGTCATTTCTGTGCCTGAAATTGGCCAAAATTGAAGCTTTTGAGTAAGAGAAAACTCTGTAAAAATGGCAATTTTGGTCACTGTGAGGGTTTAAAAAGTGGTTATTCAACATGAGGCCCGATCCAAATGACATTTTGAATCATTTTTGGTAGAGTCCAAAAAATCAATTTTATGATGAAAAACGATTACCCCGGACCTGTCGAACATTCAAAAAATGGTCAATATTGATGAAATTTTAACATTTAATCTTTTGACTTTAAATGACTGTTGGATGTGAATTATTACTTTTTCAACTAAAATAAGTGTGTTTAAAGTCATTTCTATGCCTGAAATTGGCCAAAATTGAAGCTTTTGAGTAAGCGAAAACTCTGTAAAAATGGCAATTTTGGTCACTGTGAGGGTTTAAAAAGTGGTTATTCAACATGAGGCCCGATCCAAATGACATTTTGAATCATTTTTGGTAGAGTCCAAAAAATCAATTTTATGATGAAAAACGATGACCCCGGACCTGTCGAACGTTCAAAAAATGGTCAATATTGATGAAATTTTTACATTTAATCTTTTGACTTTAAATGACTGTTGGATGTGAATTATTACTTTTTCAACTAAAATAAGTGTGTTTAAAGTCATTTCTGTGCCTCAAATTGGTCAAAATTGAAGCTTTTGAGTAAGCGAAAACTCTGTAAAAATGGCAATTTTGGTCACTGTGAGGGTTTAAAAAGTGGTTATTCAACATGAGGCCCGATCCAAATGACATTTTGAATCATTTTTGGTAGAGTCCAAAAAATCAATTTTATGATGAAAAACGATGACCCCGGACCAGTCGAACGTTCAAAAAAGTGGTCAATATTGATGAAATTTTAACATTTAATCTTTTGACTTTAAATGACTGTTGGATGTGAATTATTACTTTTTCAACTAAAATAAGTGTGTTTAAATCATTTCTGTGCCTGAAATTGGTCAAAATTGAAGCTTTTGAGTAAGCGAAAACTCTGTAAAAATTGCAATTTTGGTCACTGTAAGGGTTTAAAAAGTGGTTATTCAACATGAGGCCCGATCCAAATGACATTTTGAATCATGTTTGGTAGAGTCCAAAAAATCAATTTTATGATGAAAAACGATGACCAGTTGAACGTTCAAAAAAGTGGTCAATATTGATCAAATTTTAACATTTAATCTTTTGACTTTAAATGACTGTTGGATGTAAATTATTACTTTTTCAACTAAAATAAGTGTGTTTAAAGTCATTTCTGTGCCTGGAATTGGCCAAAATTGTAGCTTTTCGGTAAGCGAAAACTCTGTAAAAATGGCAATTTTGGTCACTGTGAGGGTTTAAAAAGTGGTTATTCAACATGAGGCCCGATCCAAATGACATTTTGAATCATTTTTGGTAGAGTCCAAAAAATCAATTTTATGATGAAAAACGATGACCCCGGACCTGTCGAACGTTCAAAAAATGGTCAATATTGATGACATTTTAACATTTAATCTTTTGACTTTAAATAACTGTTGGATGTGAATTATTACTTTTTCAACTAAAATAAATGTGTTTAAAGTCATTTCTGTGCCTGAAATTGGCCAAAATTGAAGCTTTTGAGTAAGAGAAAACTCTGTAAAAATGGCAATTTTGGTCACTGTGAGGGATTAAAAAGTGGTTATTCAACATGAGGCCCGATCCAAATGACATTTTGAATCATTTTTGGTAGAGTCCAAAAAATCAATTTTATGATGAAAAACGATTACCCCGGACCTGTCGAACATTCAAAAAATGGTCAATATTGATGAAATTTTAACATTTAATCTTTTGACTTTAAATGACTGTTGGATGTGAATTATTACTTTTTCAACTAAAATAAGTGTGTTTAAAGTCATTTCTGTGCCTGAAATTGGCCAAAATTGAAGCTTTTGAGTAAGCGAAAACTCTGTAAAAATGGCAATTTTGGTCACTGTGAGGGTTTAAAAAGTGGTTATTCAACATGAGGCCCGATCCAAATGACATTTTGAATAATTTTTGGTAGAGTCCAAAAAATCAATTTTATGATGAAAAACGATGACCCCGGACCAGTCGAACGTTCAAAAAAGTGGTCAATATTGATGAAATTTTAACATTTAATCTTTTGACTTTAAATGACTGTTGGATGTGAATTATTACTTTTTCAACTAAAATAAGTGTGTTTAAAGTCATTTCTGTGCCTGAAATTGGCCAAAATTGTAGCTTTTCGGTAAGCGAAAACTCTGTAAAAATGGCAATTTTGGTCACTGTGAGGGTTTAAAAAGTGGTTATTCAACATGAGGCCCGATCCAAATGACATTTTGAATCATTTTTGGTAGAGTCCAAAAAATCAATTTTATGATGAAAAACGATGACCCCGGACCTGTCGAACGTTCAAAAAATGGTCAATATTGATGACATTTTAACATTTAATCTTTTGACTTTAAATAACTGTTGGATGTGAATTATTACTTTTTCAACTAAAATAAATGTGTTTAAAGTCATTTCTGTGCCTGAAATTGGCCAAAATTGAAGCTTTTGAGTAAGAGAAAACTCTGTAAAAATGGCAATTTTGGTCACTGTGAGGGTTTAAAAAGTGGTTATTCGACATGAGGCCCGATCCAAATGGCATTTTGAATCATTTTTGGTAGAGTCCAAAAAATCAATTTTATGATGAAAAACGATTACCCCGGACCTGTCGAACATTCAAAAAATGGTCAATATTGATGAAATTTTAACATTTAATCTTTTGACTTTAAATGACTGTTGGATGTGAATTATTACTTTTTCAACTAAAATAAGTGTGTTTAAAGTCATTTCTGTGCCTGAAATTGGCCAAAATTGAAGCTTTTGAGTAAGCGAAAACTCTGTAAAAATGGCAATTTTGGTCACTGTGAGGGTTTAAAAAGTGGTTATTCAACATGAGGCCCGATCCAAATGACATTTTGAATCATTTTTGGTAGAGTCCAAAAAATCAATTTTATGATGAAAAACGATGACCCCGGACCAGTCGAACGTTCAAAAAAGTGGTCAATATTGATGAAATTTTAACATTTAATCTTTTGACTTTAAATGACTGTTGGATGTGAATTATTACTTTTTCAACTAAAATAAGTGTGTTTAAAGTCATTTCTGTGCCTGAAATTGGCCAAAATTGAAGCTTTTGAGTAAGCGAAAACTCTGTAAAAATGGCAATTTTGGTCACTGTGAGGGTTTAAAAAGTGGTTATTCAACATGCGGCCCGATCCAAATGACATTTTGAATCATTTTTGGTAGAGTCCAAAAAATCAATTTTATGATGAAAAACGATGACCCCGGACCTGTCGAACGTTCAAAAAATGGTCAATATTGATGAAATTTTAACATTTAATCTTTTGACTTTAAATAACTGTTGGATGTGAATAATTACTTTTTCAACTAAAATAAGTGTGTTTAAAGTCATTTCTGTGCCTGAAATTGGCCAAAATTGAAGCTTTTGAGTAAGCGAAAACTCTGTAAAAATGGCAATTTTGGTCACTGTAAGGATTTAAAAAGTGGTTATTCAACATTAGGCCCGATGCAAATGACATTTTGAATCATGTTTGGTAGAGTCCAAAAAATCAATTTTATGATGAAAAACGATGACCCCGGACCTGTCGAACGTTCAAAAAATGGTCAATATTGATGAAATTTTAACATTTAATCTTTTGACTTTAAATGACTGTTGGATGTGAATTATTACTTTTTCAACTAAAATAAGTGTGTTTAAAGTCATTTCTGTGCGTGAAATTGGTCAAAATTAAAGCTTTTGAGTAAGCGAAAACTCTGTAAAAAAGGCAATTTTTGTCACTGTGAGGGTTTAAAAAGTGGTTATTCAACATGAGGCCCGATCCAAATGACATTTTGAATCATTTTTGGTAGAGTCCAAAAAATCAATTCGAACGTTCAAAAAATGGTCAATATTGATGACTTTTTAACATTTAATCTTTTGACTTTAAATGACTGTTGGATGTGAATTATTACTTTTTCAACTAAAATAAGTGTGTTTAAAGTCATTTCTGTGCCTGAAATTGGCCAAAATTGAAGCTTTTGAGTAAGCGAAAACTCTGTAAAAATGGCAATTTTGGTCACTGTGAGGGTTCAAAAAGTGGTTATTCAACATGAGGCCCGATCCAAATGACATTTTGAATCATTTTTGGTAGAGTCCAAAAAATCAATTTTATGATGAAAAACGATGACCCCGGACCTGTCGAACGTTCAAAAAATGGTCAATATTGATGAAATTTTAACATTTAATCTTTTGACTTTAAATAACTGTTGGATGTGAATTATTACTTTTTCAACTAAAATAAGTGTGTTTAAAGTCATTTCTGTGCCTGAAATTGGCCAAAATTGAAGCTTTTGAGTAAGCGAAAACTCTGTAAAAATGGCAATTTTGGTCACTGTGAGGGTTTAAAAAGTGGTTATTCAACATGAGGCCCGATCCAAATGACATTTTGAATCATTTTTGGTAGAGTCCAAAAAATCAATTTTATGATGAAAAACGATGACCCCGGACCTGTCGAACGTTCAAAAAATGGTCAATATTGATGAAATTTTTACATTTAATCTTTTGACTTTAAATGACTGTTGGATGTGAATTATTACTTTTTCAACTAAAATAAGTGTGTTTAAAGTCATTTCTGTGCCTGAAATTGGTCAAAATTGAAGCTTTTGAGTAAGCGAAAACTCTGTAAAAATGGCAATTTTGGTCACTGTGAGGGTTTAAAAAGTGGTTATTCAACATGAGGCCCGATCCAAATGACATTTTGAATCATTTTTGGTAGAGTCCAAAAAATCAATTTTATGATGAAAAACGATGACCCCGGACCAGTCGAACGTTCAAAAAAGTGGTCAATATTGATGAAATTTTAACATTTAATCTTTTGACTTTAAATGACTGTTGGATGTGAATTATTACTTTTTCAACTAAAATAAGTGTGTTTAAATCATTTCTGTGCCTGAAATTGGTCAAAATTGAAGCTTTTGAGTAAGCGAAAACTCTGTAAAAATTGCAATTTTGGTCACTGTAAGGGTTTAAAAAGTGGTTATTCAACATGAGGCCCGATCCAAATGACATTTTGAATCATGTTTGGTAGAGTCCAAAAAATCAATTTTATGATGAAAAACGATGACCAGTTGAACGTTCAAAAAAGTGGTCAATATTGATGAAATTTTAACATTTAATCTTTTGACTTTAAATGACTGTTGGATGTGAATTATTACTTTTTCAACTAAAATAAGTGTGTTTAAAGTCATTTCTGTGCCTGAAATTGGCCAAAATTGTAGCTTTTCGGTAAGCGAAAACTCTGTAAAAATGGCAATTTTGGTCACTGTGAGGGTTTAAAAAGTGGTTATTCAACATGAGGCCCGATCCAAATGACATTTTGAATCATTTTTGGTAGAGTCCAAAAAATCAATTTTATGATGAAAAACGATGACCCCGGACCTGTCGAACGTTCAAAAAATGGTCAATATTGATGACATTTTAACATTTAATCTTTTGACTTTAAATAACTGTTGGATGTGAATTATTACTTTTTCAACTAAAATAAATGTGTTTAAAGTCATTTCTGTGCCTGAAATTGGCCAAAATTGAAGCTTTTGAGTAAGAGAAAACTCTGTAAAAATGGCAATTTTGGTCACTGTGAGGGATTAAAAAGTGGTTATTCAACATGAGGCCCGATCCAAATGACATTTTGAATCATTTTTGGTAGAGTCCAAAAAATCAATTTTATGATGAAAAACGATTACCCCGGACCTGTCGAACATTCAAAAAATGGTCAATATTGATGACATTTTAACATTTAATCTTTTGACTTTAAATGACTGTTGGATGTGAATTATTACTTTTTCAACTAAAATAAGTGTGTTTAAAGTCATTTCTGTGCCTGAAATTGGCCAAAATTGAAGCTTTTGAGTAAGCGAAAACTCTGTAAAAATGGCAATTTTGGTCACTGTGAGGGTTTAAAAAGTGGTTATTCAACATGAGGCCCGATCCAAATGACATTTTGAATCATTTTTGGTAGAGTCCAAAAAAATCAATTTTATGATGAAAAACGATGACCCCGGACCAGTCGAACGTTCAAAAAAGTGGTCAATATTGATGAAATTTTAACATTTAATCTTTTGACTTTAAATGACTGTTGGATGTGAATTATTACTTTTTCAACTAAAATAAGTGTGTTTAAAGTCATTTCTGTGCCTGAAATTGGCCAAAATTGTAGCTTTTCGGTAAGCGAAAACTCTGTAAAAATGGCAATTTTGGTCACTGTGAGGGTTTAAAAAGTGGTTATTCAACATGAGGCCCGATCCAAATGACATTTTGAATCATTTTTGGTAGAGTCCAAAAAATCAATTTTATGATGAAAAACGATGACCCCGGACCTGTCGAACGTTCAAAAAATGGTCAATATTGATGACATTTTAACATTTAATCTTTTGACTTTAAAATAACTGTTGGATGTGAATTATTACTTTTTCAACTAAAATAAATGTGTTTAAAGTCATTTCTGTGCCTGAAATTGGCCAAAATTGAAGCTTTTGAGTAAGAGAAAACTCTGTAAAAATGGCAATTTTGGTCACTGTGAGGGTTTAAAAAGTGGTTATTCAACATGAGGCCCGATCCAAATGACATTTTGAATCCTTTTTGGTAGAGTCCAAAAAATCAATTTTATGATGAAAAACGATTACCCCGGACCTGTCGAACATTCAAAAAATGGTCAATATTGATGAAATTTTTACATTTAATCTTTTGACTTTAAATGACTGTTGGATGTGAATTATTACTTTTTCAACTAAAATAAGTGTGTTTAAAGTCATTTCTGTGCCTGAAATTGGCCAAAATTGTAGCTTTTCGGTAAGCGAAAACTCTGTAAAAATGGCAATTTTGGTCACTGTGAGGGTTTAAAAAGTGGTTATTCAACATGAGGCCCGATCCAAATGACATTTTGAATCATTTTTGGTAGAGTCCAAAAAATCAATTTTATGATGAAAAACGATGACCCCGGACCTGTCGAACGTTCAAAAAATGGTCAATATTGATGACATTTTAACATTTAATCTTTTGACTTTAAATAACTGTTGGATGTGAATTATTACTTTTTCAACTAAAATAAATGTGTTTAAAGTCATTTCTGTGCCTGAAATTGGCCAAAATTGAAGCTTTTGAGTAAGAGAAAACTCTGTAAAAATGGCAATTTTGGTCACTGTGAGGGTTTAAAAAGTGGTTATTCGACATGAGGCCCGATCCAAATGGCATTTTGAATCATTTTTGGTAGAGTCCAAAAAATCAATTTTATGATGAAAAACGATTACCCCGGACCTGTCGAACATTCAAAAAATGGTCAATATTGATGAAATTTTAACATTTAATCTTTTGACTTTAAATGACTGTTGGATGTGAATTATTACTTTTTCAACTAAAATAAGTGTGTTTAAAGTCATTTCTGTGCCTGAAATTGGCCAAAATTGAAGCTTTTGAGTAAGCGAAAACTCTGTAAAAATGGCAATTTTGGTCACTGTGAGGGTTTAAAAAGTGGTTATTCAACATGAGGCCCGATCCAAATGACATTTTGAATCATTTTTGGTAGAGTCCAAAAAATCAATTTTATGATGAAAAACGATGACCCCGGACCAGTCGAACGTTCAAAAAAGTGGTCAATATTGATGAAATTTTAACATTTAATCTTTTGACTTTAAATGACTGTTGGATGTGAATTATTACTTTTTCAACTAAAATAAGTGTGTTTAAAGTCATTTCTGTGCCTGAAATTGGCCAAAATTGAAGCTTTTGAGTAAGCGAAAACTCTGTAAAAATGGCAATTTTGGTCACTGTGAGGGTTTAAAAAGTGGTTATTCAACATGCGGCCCGATCCAAATGACATTTTGAATCATTTTTGGTAGAGTCCAAAAAATCAATTTTATGATGAAAAACGATGACCCCGGACCTGTCGAACGTTCAAAAAATGGTCAATATTGATGAAATTTTAACATTTAATCTTTTGACTTTAAATAACTGTTGGATGTGAATTATTACTTTTTCAACTAAAATAAGTGTGTTTAAAGTCATTTCTGTGCCTGAAATTGGCCAAAATTGAAGCTTTTGAGTAAGCGAAAACTCTGTAAAAACGGTAATTTTGGTCACTGTGAGGGTTTAAAAAGTGGTTATTCAACATGAGGCCCGATCCAAATGACATTTTGAATCATTTTTGGTAGAGTCCAAAAAATCAATTTTATGATGAAAAACGATGACCCCGGACCAGTCGAACGTTCAAAAAAGTGGTCAATATTGATGAATTTTTAACATTTAATCTTTTGACTTTAAATGACTGTTGGATGTGAATTATTACTTTTTCAACTAAAATAAGTGTGTTTAAAGTCATTTCTGTGCCTGAAATTGGTCAAAATTGAAGCTTTTGAGTAAGCGAAAACTCTGTAAAAAAAGGCAATTTTGGTCACTGTGAGGGTTTAAAAAGTGGTTATTCAACATGAGGCCCGATCCAAATGACATTTTGAATAATTTTTGGTAGAGTCCAAAAAATCAATTTCATGATGAAAAACTATGACCCCGGACCTGTCGAACGTTCAAAAAATTGTCAATATTGATGATATTTTAACATTTAATCTATTGACTTTAAATAACTGTTGGATGTGAATAATTACTTTTTCAACTAAAATAAGTGTGTTTAAAGTCATTTCTGTGCCTGAAATTGGCCAAAATTGAAGCTTTTGAGTAAGCGAAAACTCTGTAAAAATGGCAATTTTGGTCACTGTAAGGATTTAAAAAGTGGTTATTCAACATTAGGCCCGATGCAAATGACATTTTGAATCATGTTTGGTAGAGTCCAAAAAATCAATTTTATGATGAAAAACGATGACCCCGGACCTGTCGAACGTTCAAAAAATGGTCAATATTGATGAAATTTTAACATTTAATCTTTTGACTTTAAATGACTGTTGGATGTGAATTATTACTTTTTCAACTAAAATAAGTGTGTTTAAAGTCATTTCTGTGCGTGAAATTGGTCAAAATTAAAGCTTTTGAGTAAGCGAAAACTCTGTAAAAAAGGCAATTTTTGTCACTGTGAGGGTTTAAAAAGTGGTTATTCAACATGAGGCCCGATCCAAATGACATTTTGAATCATTTTTGGTAGAGTCCAAAAAATCAATTCGAACGTTCAAAAAATGGTCAATATTGATGACTTTTTAACATTTAATCTTTTGACTTTAAATGACTGTTGGATGTGAATTATTACTTTTTCAACTAAAATAAGTGTGTTTAAAGTCATTTCTGTGCCTGAAATTGGCCAAAATTGAAGCTTTTGAGTAAGCGAAAACTCTGTAAAAATGGCAATTTTGGTCACTGTGAGGGTTCAAAAAGTGGTTATTCAACATGAGGCCCGATCCAAATGACATTTTGAATAATTTTTGGTAGAGTCCAAAAAATCAATTTTATGATGAAAAACGATGACCCCGGACCTGTCGAACGTTCAAAAAATGGTCAATATTGATGAAATTTTAACATTTAATCTTTTGACTTTAAATAACTGTTGGATGTGAATTATTACTTTTTCAACTAAAATAAGTGTGTTTAAAGTCATTTCTGTGCCTGAAATTGGCCAAAATTGAAGCTTTTGAGTAAGCGAAAACTCTGTAAAAATGGCAATTTTGGTCACTGTGAGGGTTTAAAAAGTGGTTATTCAACATGAGGCCCGATCCAAATGACATTTTGAATCATTTTTGGTAGAGTCCAAAAAATCAATTTTATGATGAAAAACGATGACCCCGGACCTGTCGAACGTTCAAAAAATGGTCAATATTGATGAAATTTTTACATTTAATCTTTTGACTTTAAATGACTGTTGGATGTGAATTATTACTTTTTCAACTAAAATAAGTGTGTTTAAAGTCATTTCTGTGCCTGAAATTGGTCAAAATTGAAGCTTTTGAGTAAGCGAAAACTCTGTAAAAATGGCAATTTTGGTCACTGTGAGGGTTTAAAAAGTGGTTATTCAACATGAGGCCCGATCCAAATGACATTTTGAATCATTTTTGGTAGAGTCCAAAAAATCAATTTTATGATGAAAAACGATGACCCCGGACCAGTCGAACGTTCAAAAAAGTGGTCAATATTGATGAAATTTTAACATTTAATCTTTTGACTTTAAATGACTGTTGGATGTGAATTATTACTTTTTCAACTAAAATAAGTGTGTTTAAATCATTTCTGTGCCTGAAATTGGTCAAAATTGAAGCTTTTGAGTAAGCGAAAACTCTGTAAAAATTGCAATTTTGGTCACTGTAAGGGTTTAAAAAGTGGTTATTCAACATGAGGCCCGATCCAAATGACATTTTGAATCATGTTTGGTAGAGTCCAAAAAATCAATTTTATGATGAAAAACGATGACCAGTTGAACGTTCAAAAAAGTGGTCAATATTGATGAAATTTTAACATTTAATCTTTTGACTTTAAATGACTGTTGGATGTGAATTATTACTTTTTCAACTAAAATAAGTGTGTTTAAAGTCATTTCTGTGCCTGAAATTGGCCAAAATTGTAGCTTTTCGGTAAGCGAAAACTCTGTAAAAATGGCAATTTTGGTCACTGTGAGGGTTTAAAAAGTGGTTATTCAACATGAGGCCCGATCCAAATGACATTTTGAATCATTTTTGGTAGAGTCCAAAAAATCAATTTTATGATGAAAAACGATGACCCCGGACCTGTCGAACGTTCAAAAAATGGTCAATATTGATGACATTTTAACATTTAATCTTTTGACTTTAAATAACTGTTGGATGTGAATTATTACTTTTTCAACTAAAATAAATGTGTTTAAAGTCATTTCTGTGCCTGAAATTGGCCAAAATTGAAGCTTTTGAGTAAGAGAAAACTCTGTAAAAATGGCAATTTTGGTCACTGTGAGGGATTAAAAAGTGGTTATTCAACATGAGGCCCGATCCAAATGACATTTTGAATCATTTTTGGTAGAGTCCAAAAAATCAATTTTATGATGAAAAACGATTACCCCGGACCTGTCGAACATTCAAAAAATGGTCAATATTGATGACATTTTAACATTTAATCTTTTGACTTTAAATGACTGTTGGATGTGAATTATTACTTTTTCAACTAAAATAAGTGTGTTTAAAGTCATTTCTGTGCCTGAAATTGGCCAAAATTGAAGCTTTTGAGTAAGCGAAAACTCTGTAAAAATGGCAATTTTGGTCACTGTGAGGGTTTAAAAAGTGGTTATTCAACATGAGGCCCGATCCAAATGACATTTTGAATCATTTTTGGTAGAGTCCAAAAAAATCAATTTTATGATGAAAAACGATGACCCCGGACCAGTCGAACGTTCAAAAAAGTGGTCAATATTGATGAAATTTTAACATTTAATCTTTTGACTTTAAATGACTGTTGGATGTGAATTATTACTTTTTCAACTAAAATAAGTGTGTTTAAAGTCATTTCTGTGCCTGAAATTGGCCAAAATTGTAGCTTTTCGGTAAGCGAAAACTCTGTAAAAATGGCAATTTTGGTCACTGTGAGGGTTTAAAAAGTGGTTATTCAACATGAGGCCCGATCCAAATGACATTTTGAATCCTTTTTGGTAGAGTCCAAAAAATCAATTTTATGATGAAAAACGATGACCCCGGACCTGTCGAACGTTCAAAAAATGGTCAATATTGATGAAATTTTAACATTTAATCTTTTGACTTTAAATGACTGTTGGATGTGAATTATTACTTTTTCAACTAAAATAAGTGTGTTTAAAGTCATTTCTGTGCCTGAAATTGGCCAAAATTGTAGCTTTTCGGTAAGCGAAAACTCTGTAAAAATGGCAATTTTGGTCACTGTGAGGGTTTAAAAAGTGGTTATTCAACATGAGGCCCGATCCAAATGACATTTTGAATCCTTTTTGGTAGAGTCCAAAAAATCAATTTTATGATGAAAAACGATGACCCCGGACCTGTCGAACGTTCAAAAAATGGTCAATATTGATGACATTTTAACATTTAATCTTTTGACTTTAAATAACTGTTGGATGTGAATTATTACTTTTTCAACTAAAATAAATGTGTTTAAAGTCATTTCTGTGCCTGAAATTGGCCAAAATTGAAGCTTTTGAGTAAGAGAAAACTCTGTAAAAATGGCAATTTTGGTCACTGTGAGGGTTTAAAAAGTGGTTATTCAACATGAGGCCCGATCCAAATGACATTTTGAATCCTTTTTGGTAGAGTCCAAAAAATCAATTTTATGATGAAAAACGATTACCCCGGACCTGTCGAACATTCAAAAAATGGTCAATATTGATGAAATTTTTACATTTAATCTTTTGACTTTAAATGACTGTTGGATGTGAATTATTACTTTTTCAACTAAAATAAGTGTGTTTAAAGTCATTTCTGTGCCTGAAATTGGTCAAAATTGAAGCTTTTGAGTGAGCGAAAACTCTGTAAAAATGGCAATTTTGGTCACTGTGAGGGTTTAAAAAGTGGTTATTCAACATGAGGCCCGATCCAAATGACATTTTGAATCATTTTTGGTAGAGTCCAAAAAATCAATTTTATGATGAAAAACGATGAGCCCGGACCAGTCGAACGTTCAAAATAGTGGTCAATATTGATGAAATTTTAACATTTAATCTTTTGACTTTAAATGACTGTTGGATGTGAATTATTACTTTTTCAACTAAAATAAGTGTGTTTAAAGTCATTTCTGTGCCTGAAATTGGCCAAAATTGAAGCTTTTGAGTAAGCGAAAACTCTGTAAAAATGGCAATTTTGGTCACTGTGAGGGTTTAAAAAGTGGTTATTCAACATGCGGCCCGATCCAAATGACATTTTGAATCATTTTTGGTAGAGTCCAAAAAATCAATTTTATGATGAAAAACGATGACCCCGGACCTGTCGAACGTTCAAAAAATGGTCAATATTGATGAAATTTTAACATTTAATCTTTTGACTTTAAATAACTGTTGGATGTGAATTATTACTTTTTCAACTAAAATAAGTGTGTTTAAAGTCATTTCTGTGCCTGAAATTGGCCAAAATTGAAGCTTTTGAGTAAGCGAAAACTCTGTAAAAACGGTAATTTTGGTCACTGTGAGGGTTTAAAAAGTGGTTATTCAACATGAGGCCCGATCCAAATGACATTTTGAATCATTTTTGGTAGAGTCCAAAAAATCAATTTTATGATGAAAAACGATGACCCCGGACCAGTCGAACGTTCAAAAAAGTGGTCAATATTGATGAATTTTTAACATTTAATCTTTTGACTTTAAATGACTGTTGGATGTGAATTATTACTTTTTCAACTAAAATAAGTGTGTTTAAAGTCATTTCTGTGCCTGAAATTGGTCAAAATTGAAGCTTTTGAGTAAGCGAAAACTCTGTAAAAAAAGGCAATTTTGGTCACTGTGAGGGTTTAAAAAGTGGTTATTCAACATGAGGCCCGATCCAAATGACATTTTGAATAATTTTTGGTAGAGTCCAAAAAATCAATTTCATGATGAAAAACTATGACCCCGGACCTGTCGAACGTTCAAAAAATTGTCAATATTGATGATATTTTAACATTTAATCTATTGACTTTAAATAACTGTTGGATGTGAATAATTACTTTTTCAACTAAAATAAATGTGTTTAAAGTCATTTCTGTGCCTGAAATTGGCCAAAATTGAAGCTTTTGAGTAAGAGAAAACTCTGTAAAAATGGCAATTTTGGTCACTGTGAGGGTTTAAAAAGTGGTTATTCAACATGAGGCCCGATCCAAATGACATTTTGAATCCTTTTTGGTAGAGTCCAAAAAATCAATTTTATGATGAAAAACGATTACCCCGGACCTGTCGAACATTCAAAAAATGGTCAATATTGATGAAATTTTTACATTTAATCTTTTGACTTTAAATGACTGTTGGATGTGAATTATTACTTTTTCAACTAAAATAAGTGTGTTTAAAGTCATTTCTGTGCCTGAAATTGGTCAAAATTGAAGCTTTTGAGTAAGCGAAAACTCTGTAAAAATGGCAATTTTGGTCACTGTGAGGGTTTAAAAAGTGGTTATTCAACATGAGGCCCGATCCAAATGACATTTTGAATCATTTTTGGTAGAGTCCAAAAAATCAATTTTATGATGAAAAACGATGAGCCCGGACCAGTCGAACGTTCAAAATAGTGGTCAATATTGATGAAATTTTAACATTTAATCTTTTGACTTTAAATGACTGTTGGATGTGAATTATTACTTTTTCAACTAAAATAAGTGTGTTTAAAGTCATTTCTGTGCCTGAAATTGGCCAAAATTGAAGCTTTTGAGTAAGCGAAAACTCTGTAAAAATGGCAATTTTGGTCACTGTGAGGGTTTAAAAAGTGGTTATTCAACATGCGGCCCGATCCAAATGACATTTTGAATCATTTTTGGTAGAGTCCAAAAAATCAATTTTATGATGAAAAACGATGACCCCGGACCTGTCGAACGTTCAAAAAATGGTCAATATTGATGAAATTTTAACATTTAATCTTTTGACTTTAAATAACTGTTGGATGTGAATTATTACTTTTTCAACTAAAATAAGTGTGTTTAAAGTCATTTCTGTGCCTGAAATTGGCCAAAATTGAAGCTTTTGAGTAAGCGAAAACTCTGTAAAAACGGTAATTTTGGTCACTGTGAGGGTTTAAAAAGTGGTTATTCAACATGAGGCCCGATCCAAATGACATTTTGAATCATTTTTGGTAGAGTCCAAAAAATCAATTTTATGATGAAAAACGATGACCCCGGACCAGTCGAACGTTCAAAAAAGTGGTCAATATTGATGAATTTTTAACATTTAATCTTTTGACTTTAAATGACTGTTGGATGTGAATTATTACTTTTTCAACTAAAATAAGTGTGTTTAAAGTCATTTCTGTGCCTGAAATTGGTCAAAATTGAAGCTTTTGAGTAAGCGAAAACTCTGTAAAAAAAGGCAATTTTGGTCACTGTGAGGGTTTAAAAAGTGGTTATTCAACATGAGGCCCGATCCAAATGACATTTTGAATAATTTTTGGTAGAGTCCAAAAAATCAATTTCATGATGAAAAACTATGACCCCGGACCTGTCGAACGTTCAAAAAATTGTCAATATTGATGATATTTTAACATTTAATCTATTGACTTTAAATAACTGTTGGATGTGAATAATTACTTTTTCAACTAAAATAAGTGTGTTTAAAGTCATTTCTGTGCCTGAAATTGGCCAAAATTGAAGCTTTTGAGTAAGCGAAAACTCTGTAAAAATGGAAATTTTGGTCACTGTGAGGGTTTAAAAAGTGGTTATTCAACATGAGGCCCGATCCAAATGACATTTTGAATCATTTTTGGTAGAGTCCAAAAAATCAATTTTATGATGAAAAACGATGACCCCGGACCTGTCGAACGTTCAAAAAAGTGGTCAATATTGATGAAATTTTAACATTTAATCTTTTGACTTTAAATGACTGTTGGATGTGAATTATTACTTTTTCAACTAAAATAATTGTGTTTAAATCATTTCTGTGCCTGAAATTGGTCAAAATTGAAGCTTTTGAGTAAGCGAAAACTCTGTAAAAATGGCAGTTTTGGTCACTGTGAGGGTTTAAAAAGTGGTTATTCAACATGAGGCCCGATCCAAATGACATTTTGAATCATGTGTGGTAGAGTCCAAAAAATCAATTTTATGATGAAAAACGATGACCCCGGACCTGTCGAACGTTCAAAAAATGGTCAATATTGATGAAATTTTAACATTTAATCTTTTGACTTTAAATGACTGTTGGATGTGAATTATTACTTTTTCAACTAAAATAAGTGTGTTTAAAGTCATTTCTATGCCTGAAATTGGCCAAAATTGAAGCTTTTGAGTAAGCGAAAACTCTGTAAAAATGGCAATTTTGGTCACTGTGAGGGTTTAAAAAGTGGTTATTCAACATGAGGCCCGATCCAAATGACATTTTGAATCATTTTTGGTAGAGTCCAAAAAATCAATTTTATGATGAAAAACGATGACCCCGGACCTGTCGAACGTTCAAAAAATTGGTCAATATTGATGAAATTTTTACATTTAATCTTTTGACTTTAAATGACTGTTGGATGTGAATTATTACTTTTTCAACTAAAATAAGTGTGTTTAAAGTCATTTCTGTGCCTGAAATTGGCCAAAATTGAAGCTTTTGAGTAAGCGAAAACTCTGTAAAAATGGCAATTTTGGTCACTGTGAGGGTTTAAAAAGTGGTTATTCAACATGCGGCCCGATCCAAATGACATTTTGAATCATTTTTGGTAGAGTCCAAAAAATCAATTTTATGATGAAAAACGATGACCCCGGACCTGTCGAACGTTCAAAAAATGGTCAATATTGATGAAATTTTAACATTTAATCTTTTGACTTTAAATAACTGTTGGATGTGAATTATTACTTTTTCAACTCAAATAAGTATGTTTAAAGTCATTTCTGTGCCAGAAATTGGCCAAAATTGAAGCTTTTGAGTAAGCGAAAACTCTGTAAAAACGGTAATTTTGGTCACTGTGAGGGTTTAAAAAGTGGTTATTCAACATGAGGCCCGATCCAAATGACATTTTGAATCATTTTTGGTAGAGTCCAAAAAATCAATTTTATGATGAAAAACGATGACCCCGGACCAGTCGAACGTTCAAAAAAGTGGTCAATATTGATGAATTTTTAACATTTAATCTTTTGACTTTAAATGACTGTTGGATGTGAATTATTACTTTTTCAACTAAAATAAGTGTGTTTAAAGTCATTTCTGTGCCTGAAATTGGTCAAAATTGAAGCTTTTGAGTAAGCGAAAACTCTGTAAAAAAAGGCAATTTTGGTCACTGTGAGGGTTTAAAAAGTGGTTATTCAACATGAGGCCCGATCCAAATGACATTTTGAATAATTTTTGGTAGAGTCCAAAAAATCAATTTCATGATGAAAAACGATGACCCCGGACCTGTCGAACGTTCAAAAAATTGTCAATATTGATGATATTTTAACATTTAATCTATTGACTTTAAATAACTGTTGGATGTGAATAATTACTTTTTCAACTAAAATAAGTGTGTTTAAAGTCATTTCTGTGCCTGAAATTGGCCAAAATTGAAGCTTTTGAGTAAGCGAAAACTCTGTAAAAATGGCAATTTTGGTCACTGTGAGGGTTTAAAAAGTGGTTATTCAACATGAGGCCCGATCCAAATGACATTTTGAATCATTTTTGGTAGAGTCCAAAAAATCAATTTTATGATGAAAAACGATGACCCCGGACCAGTCGAACGTTCAAAAAATGGTCAATATTGATGAAATTTTAACATTTAATCTTTTGACTTTAAATGACTGTTGGATGTGAATTATTACTTTTTCAACTAAAATAAGTGTGTTTAAATCATTTCTGTGCCTGAAATTGGTCAAAATTAAAGCTTTTGAGTAAGCGAAAACTCTGTAAAAAAGGCAATTTTTGTCACTGTGAGGGTTTAAAAAGTGGTTATTCAACATGAGGCCCGATCCAAATGACATTTTGAATCATTTTTGGTAGAGTCCAAAAAATCAATTCGAACGTTCAAAAAATGGTCAATATTGATGACTTTTTAACATTTAATCTTTTGACTTTAAATGACTGTTGGATGTGAATTATTACTTTTTCAACTAAAATAAGTGTGTTTAAAGTCATTTCTGTGCCTGAAATTGGCCAAAATTGAAGCTTTTGAGTAAGCGAAAACTCTGTAAAAATGGCAATTTTGGTCACTGTGAGGGTTCAAAAAGTGGTTATTCAACATGAGGCCCGATCCAAATGACATTTTGAATAATTTTTGGTAGAGTCCAAAAAATCAATTTTATGATGAAAAACGATGACCCCGGACCTGTCGAACGTTCAAAAAATGGTCAATATTGATGAAATTTTAACATTTAATCTTTTGACTTTAAATAACTGTTGGATGTGAATTATTACTTTTTCAACTAAAATAAGTGTGTTTAAAGTCATTTCTGTGCCTGAAATTGGCCAAAATTGAAGCTTTTGAGTAAGCGAAAACTCTGTAAAAACGGCAATTTTGGTCACTGTGAGGGTTTAAAAAGTGGTTATTCAACATGAGGCCCGATCCAAATGACATTTTGAATCATTTTTGGTAGAGTCCAAAAAATCAATTTTATGATGAAAAACGATGACCCCGGACCTGTCGAACGTTCAAAAAATTGTCAATATTGATGATATTTTAACATTTAATCTATTGACTTTAAATAACTGTTGGATGTGAATCATTACTTTTTCAACTAAAATAAGTGTGTTTAAAGTCATTTCTGTGCCTGAAATTGGCCAAAATTGAAGCTTTTGAGTAAGCGAAAACTCTGTAAAAAAAGGCAATTTTGGTCACTTGAGGGTTTAAAAAGTGGTTATTCAACATGAGGCCCGATCCAAATGACATTTTGAATCATTTTTGGTAGAGTCCAAAAAATCAATTCGAACGTTCAAAAAATGGTCAATATTGATGACTTTTTAACATTTAATCTTTTGACTTTAAATAACTGTTGGATGTGAATTATTACTTTTTCAACTAAAATAAGTGTGTTTAAAGTCATTTCTGTGCCTGAAATTGGCCAAAATTGAAGCTTTTGAGTAAGCGAAAACTCTGTAAAAACGGTAATTTTGGTCACTGTGAGGGTTTAAAAAGTGGTTATTCAACATGAGGCCCGATCCAAATGACATTTTGAATCATTTTTGGTAGAGTCCAAAAAATCAATTTTATGATGAAAAACGATGACCCCGGACCAGTCGAACGTTCAAAAAAGTGGTCTATATCGATGAATTTTTAACATTTAATCTTTTGACTTTAAATGACTGTTGGATGTGAATTATTACTTTTTCAACTAAAATAAGTGTGTTTAAAGTCATTTCTGTGCCTGAAATTGGTCAAAATTGAAGCTTTTGAGTAAGCGAAAACTCTGTAAAAAAAGGCAATTTTGGTCACTGTGAGGGTTTAAAAAGTGGTTATTCAACATGAGGCCCGATCCAAATGACATTTTGAATAATTTTTGGTAGAGTCCAAAAAATCAATTTCATGATGAAAAACTATGACCCCGGACCTGTCGAACGTTCAAAAAATTGTCAATATTGATGATATTTTAACATTTAATCTATTGACTTTAAATAACTGTTGGATGTGAATAATTACTTTTTCAACTAAAATAAGTGTGTTTAAAGTCATTTCTGTGCCTGAAATTGGCCAAAATTGAAGCTTTTGAGTAAGCGAAAACTCTGTAAAAATGGCAATTTTGGTCACTGTGAGGGTTTAAAAAGTGGTTATTCAACATGAGGCCCGATCCAAATGACATTTTGAATCATTTTTGGTAGAGTCCAAAAAAATCAATTTTATGATGAAAAACGATGACCCCGGACCTGTCGAACGTTCAAAAAAGTGGTCAATATTGATGAAATTTTAACATTTAATCTTTTGACTTTAAATGACTGTTGGATGTGAATTATTACTTTTTCAACTAAAATAAGTGTGTTTAAATCATTTCTGTGCCTGAAATTGGTCAAAATTGAAGCTTTTGAGTAAGCGAAAACTCTGTAAAAAAGGCAATTTTTGTCACTGTGAGGGTTTAAAAAGTGGTTATTCAACATGAGGCCCGATCCAAATGACATTTTGAATCATTTTTGGTAGAGTCCAAAAAATCAATTCGAACGTTCAAAAAATGGTCAATATTGATGACTTTTTAACATTTAATCTTTTGACTTTAAATGACTGTTGGATGTGAATTATTACTTTTTCAACTAAAATAAGTGTGTTTAAAGTCATTTCTGTGCCTGAAATTGGCCAAAATTGAAGCTTTTGAGTAAGCAAAAACTCTGTAAAAATGGCAATTTTGGTCACTGTGAGGGTTCAAAAAGTGGTTATTCAACATGAGGCCCGATCCAAATGACATTTTGAATCATTTTTGGTAGAGTCCAAAAAATCAATTTTATGATGAAAAACGATGACCCCGGACCTGTCGAACGTTCAAAAAATGGTCAATATTGATGAAATTTTAACATTTAATCTTTTGACTTTAAATAACTGTTGGATGTGAATTATTACTTTTTCAACTAAAATAAGTGTGTTTAAAGTCATTTCTGTGCCTGAAATTGGCCAAAATTGAAGCTTTTGAGTAAGCGAAAACTCTGTAAAAACGGCAATTTTGGTCACTGTGAGGGTTTAAAAAGTGGTTATTCAACATGAGGCCCGATCCAAATGACATTTTGAATCATTTTTGGTAGAGTCCAAAAAATCAATTTTATGATGAAAAACGATGACCCCGGACCTGTCGAACGTTCAAAAAATTGTCAATATTGATGATATTTTAACATTTAATCTATTGACTTTAAATAACTGTTGGATGTGAATCATTACTTTTTCAACTAAAACAAGTGTGTTTAAAGTCATTTCTGTGCCTGAAATTGGCCAAAATTGAAGCTTTTGAGTAAGCGAAAACTCTGTAAAAAACGGCAATTTTGGTCACTGTGAGGGTTTAAAAAGTGGTTATTCAACATGAGGCCCGATCCAAATGACATTTTGAATCATTTTTGGTAGAGTCCAAAAAATCAATTTTATGATGAAAAACGATGACCCCGGACCAGTCGAACGTTCAAAAAAGTGGTCTATATCGATGAATTTTTAACATTTAATCTTTTGACTTTAAATGACTGTTGGATGTGAATTATTACTTTTTCAACTAAAATAAGTGTGTTTAAAGTCATTTCTGTGCCTGAAATTGGTCAAAATTGAAGCTTTTGAGTAAGCGAAAACTCTGTAAAAAAAGGCAATTTTGGTCACTGTGAGGGTTTAAAAAGTGGTTATTCAACATGAGGCCCGATCCAAATGACATTTTGAATAATTTTTGGTAGAGTCCAAAAAATCAATTTCATGATGAAAAACTATGACCCCGGACCTGTCGAACGTTCAAAAAATTGTCAATATTGATGATATTTTAACATTTAATCTATTGACTTTAAATAACTGTTGGATGTGAATAATTACTTTTTCAACTAAAATAAGTGTGTTTAAAGTCATTTCTGTGCCTGAAATTGGCCAAAATTGAAGCTTTTGAGTAAGCGAAAACTCTGTAAAAATGGCAATTTTGGTCACTGTGAGGGTTTAAAAAGTGGTTATTCAACATGAGGCCCGATCCAAATGACATTTTGAATCATTTTTGGTAGAGTCCAAAAAAATCAATTTTATGATGAAAAACGATGACCCCGGACCTGTCGAACGTTCAAAAAAGTGGTCAATATTGATGAAATTTTAACATTTAATCTTTTGACTTTAAATGACTGTTGGATGTGAATTATTACTTTTTCAACTAAAATAAGTGTGTTTAAATCATTTCTGTGCCTGAAATTGGTCAAAATTGAAGCTTTTGAGTAAGCGAAAACTCTGTAAAAAAGGCAATTTTTGTCACTGTGAGGGTTTAAAAAGTGGTTATTCAACATGAGGCCCGATCCAAATGACATTTTGAATCATTTTTGGTAGAGTCCAAAAAATCAATTCGAACGTTCAAAAAATGGTCAATATTGATGACTTTTTAACATTTAATCTTTTGACTTTAAATGACTGTTGGATGTGAATTATTACTTTTTCAACTAAAATAAGTGTGTTTAAAGTCATTTCTGTGCCTGAAATTGGCCAAAATTGAAGCTTTTGAGTAAGCAAAAACTCTGTAAAAATGGCAATTTTGGTCACTGTGAGGGTTCAAAAAGTGGTTATTCAACATGAGGCCCGATCCAAATGACATTTTGAATCATTTTTGGTAGAGTCCAAAAAATCAATTTTATGATGAAAAACGATGACCCCGGACCTGTCGAACGTTCAAAAAATGGTCAATATTGATGAAATTTTAACATTTAATCTTTTGACTTTAAATAACTGTTGGATGTGAATTATTACTTTTTCAACTAAAATAAGTGTGTTTAAAGTCATTTCTGTGCCTGAAATTGGCCAAAATTGAAGCTTTTGAGTAAGCGAAAACTCTGTAAAAACGGCAATTTTGGTCACTGTGAGGGTTTAAAAAGTGGTTATTCAACATGAGGCCCGATCCAAATGACATTTTGAATCATTTTTGGTAGAGTCCAAAAAATCAATTTTATGATGAAAAACGATGACCCCGGACCTGTCGAACGTTCAAAAAATTGTCAATATTGATGATATTTTAACATTTAATCTATTGACTTTAAATAACTGTTGGATGTGAATCATTACTTTTTCAACTAAAATAAGTGTGTTTAAAGTCATTTCTGTGCCTGAAATTGGCCAAAATTGAAGCTTTTGAGTAAGCGAAAACTCTGTAAAAAACGGCAATTTTGGTCACTGTGAGGGTTTAAAAAGTGGTTATTCAACATGAGGCCCGATCCAAATGACATTTTGAATCATTTTTGGTAGAGTCCAAAAAATCAATTTTATGATGAAAAACGATGACCCCGGACCTGTCGAACGTTCAAAAAATTGTCAATATTGATGATATTTTAACATTTAATCTATTGACTTTAAATAACTGTTGGATGTGAATCATTACTTTTTCAACTAAAATAAGTGTGTTTAAAGTCATTTCTGTGCCTGAAATTGGCCAAAATTGAAGCTTTTGAGTAAGCGAAAACTCAGTAAAAACAGGCAATTTTGGTCACTGTGAGGGTTTAAAAAGTGGTTATTCAACATGAGGCCCGATCCAAATGACATTTTGAATCATTTTTGGTAGAGTCCAAAAAATCAATTTCATGATGAAAAATCATGACCCCGGACCTGTCGAACGTTCAAAAAATTGTCAATATTGATGATATTTTAACATTTAATCTATTGACTTTAAATAACTGTTGGATGTGAATCATTACTTTTTCAACTAAAATAAGTGTGTTTAAAGTCATTTCTGTGCCTGAAATTGGCCAAAATTGAAGCTTTTGAGTAAGCGAAAACTCTGTAAAAATGGCAGTTTTGGTCACTGTGAGGGTTTAAAAAGTGGTTATTCAACATGAGGCCCGATCCAAATGACATTTTGAATCATTTTTGGTAGACTCCAAAAAATCAATTTTATGATGAAAAACGATGACCCCGGACCAGTCGAACGTTCAAAAAATGGTCAATATTGATGAAATTTTAACATTTAATCTTTTGACTTTAAATGACTGTTGGATGTGAATTATTACTTTTTCAACTAAAATAAGTGTGTTTAAATCATTTCTGTGCCTGAAATTGGTCAAAATTGAAGCTTTTGAGTAAGCGAAAACTCTGTAAAAAAGGCAATTTTTGTCACTGTGAGGGTTTAAAAAGTGGTTATTCAACATGAGGCCCGATCCAAATGACATTTTGAATCATTTTTGGTAGAGTCCAAAAAATCAATTCGAACGTTCAAAAAATGGTCAATATTGATGACTTTTTAACATTTAATCTTTTGACTTTAAATGACTGTTGGATGTGAATTATTACTTTTTCAACTAAAATAAGTGTGTTTAAAGTCATTTCTGTGCCTGAAATTGGCCAAAATTGAAGCTTTTGAGTAAGCAAAAACTCTGTAAAAATGGCAATTTTGGTCACTGTGAGGGTTCAAAAAGTGGTTATTCAACATGAGGCCCGATCCAAATGACATTTTGAATCATTTTTGGTAGAGTCCAAAAAATCAATTTTATGATGAAAAACGATGACCCCGGACCTGTCGAACGTTCAAAAAATGGTCAATATTGATGAAATTTTAACATTTAATCTTTTGACTTTAAATAACTGTTGGATGTGAATTATTACTTTTTCAACTAAAATAAGTGTGTTTAAAGTCATTTCTGTGCCTGAAATTGGCCAAAATTGAAGCTTTTGAGTAAGCGAAAACTCTGTAAAAACGGTAATTTTGGTCACTGTGAGGGTTTAAAAAGTGGTTATTCAACATGAGGCCCGATCCAAATGACATTTTGAATCATTTTTGGTAGAGTCCAAAAAACTCAATTTTATGATGAAAAACGATGACCCCGGACCAGTCGAACGTTCAAAAAAGTGGTCTATATCGATGAATTTTTAACATTTAATCTTTTGACTTTAAATGACTGTTGGGTGTGAATTATTACTTTTTCAACTAAAATAAGTGTGTTTAAAGTCATTTCTGTCCCTGAAATTGGTCAAAATTGAAGCTTTTGAGTAAGCGAAAACTCTGTAAAAAAAGGCAATTTTGGTCACTGTGAGGGTTTAAAAAGTGGTTATTCAACATGAGGCCCGATCCAAATGACATTTTGAATAATTTTTGGTAGAGTCCAAAAAATCAATTTCATGATGAAAAACTATGACCCCGGACCTGTCGAACGTTAAAAAAATTGTCAATATTGATGATATTTTAACATTTAATCTATTGACTTTAAATAACTGTTGGATGTGAATAATTACTTTTTCAACTAAAATAAGTGTGTTTAAAGTCATTTCTGTGCCTGAAATTGGCCAAAATTGAAGCTTTTGAGTAAGCGAAAACTCTGTAAAAATGGCAATTTTGGTCACTGTGAGGGTTTAAAAAGTGGTTATTCAACATGAGGCCCGATCCAAATGACATTTTGAATCATTTTTGGTAGAGTCCAAAAAAATCAATTTTATGATGAAAAACGATGACCCCGGACCTGTCGAACGTTCAAAAAAGTGGTCAATATTGATGAAATTTTAACATTTAATCTTTTGACTTTAAATGACTGTTGGATGTGAATTATTACTTTTTCAACTAAAATAAGTGTGTTTAAATCATTTCTGTGCCTGAAATTGGTCAAAATTGAAGCTTTTGAGTAAGCGAAAACTCTGTAAAAAAGGCAATTTTTGTCACTGTGAGGGTTTAAAAAGTGGTTATTCAACATGAGGCCCGATCCAAATGACATTTTGAATCATTTTTGGTAGAGTCCAAAAAATCAATTCGAACGTTCAAAAAATGGTCAATATTGATGACTTTTTAACATTTAATCTTTTGACTTTAAATGACTGTTGGATGTGAATTATTACTTTTTCAACTAAAATAAGTGTGTTTAAAGTCATTTCTGTGCCTGAAATTGGCCAAAATTGAAGCTTTTGAGTAAGCAAAAACTCTGTAAAAATGGCAATTTTGGTCACTGTGAGGGTTCAAAAAGTGGTTATTCAACATGAGGCCCGATCCAAATGACATTTTGAATCATTTTTGGTAGAGTCCAAAAAATCAATTTTATGATGAAAAACGATGACCCCGGACCTGTCGAACGTTCAAAAAATGGTCAATATTGATGAAATTTTAACATTTAATCTTTTGACTTTAAATAACTGTTGGATGTGAATTATTACTTTTTCAACTAAAATAAGTGTGTTTAAAGTCATTTCTGTGCCTGAAATTGGCCAAAATTGAAGCTTTTGAGTAAGCGAAAACTCTGTAAAAACGGCAATTTTGGTCACTGTGAGGGTTTAAAAAGTGGTTATTCAACATGAGGCCCGATCCAAATGACATTTTGAATCATTTTTGGTAGAGTCCAAAAAATCAATTTTATGATGAAAAACGATGACCCCGGACCTGTCGAACGTTCAAAAAATTGTCAATATTGATGATATTTTAACATTTAATCTATTGACTTTAAATAACTGTTGGATGTGAATCATTACTTTTTCAACTAAAATAAGTGTGTTTAAAGTCATTTCTGTGCCTGAAATTGGCCAAAATTGAAGCTTTTGAGTAAGCGAAAACTCTGTAAAAAAAGGCAATTTTGGTCACTGTGAGGGTTTAAAAAGTGGTTATTCAACATGAGGCCCGATCCAAATGACATTTTGAATCATTTTTGGTAGAGTCCAAAAAATCAATTTCATGATGAAAAACTATGACCCCGGACCTGTCCAACGTTCAAAAAATTGTCAATATTGATGATATTTTAACATTTAATCTATTGACTTTAAATAACTGTTGGATGTGAATCATTACTTTTTCAACTAAAATAAGTGTGTTTAAAGTCATTTCTGTGCCTGAAATTGGCCAAAATTGAAGCTTTTGAGTAAGCGAAAACTCTGTAAAAATGGCAGTTTTGGTCACTGTGAGGGTTTAAAAAGTGGTTATTCAACATGAGGCCCGATCCAAATGACATTTTGAATCATTTTTGGTAGACTCCAAAAAATCAATTTTATGATGAAAAACGATGACCCCGGACCAGTCGAACGTTCAAAAAATGGTCAATATTGATGAAATTTTAACATTTAATCTTTTGACTTTAAATAACTGTTGGATGTGAATTATTACTTTTTCAACTAAAATAAGTGTGTTTAAAGTCATTTCTGTGCCTGAAATTGGCCAAAATTGAAGCTTTTGAGTAAGCGAAAACTCTGTAAAAATTGCAATTTTGGTCACTGTGAGGGTTCAAAAAGTGGTTATTCAACATGAGGCCCGATCCAAATGACATTTTGAATCATTTTTGCTAGAGTCCAAAAAAATCAATTTTATGATGAAAAACAATGACCCCGGACCTGTTGAACGTTCAAAAAATGGTCAATATTGATGATATTTTAACATTTGATCTATTGACTTTAAATAACTGTTGGATGTGAATTATTACTTTTTCAACTAAAATAAGTGTGTTTAAAGTCATTTCTGTGCCTGAAATTGGCCAAAATTGAAGCTTTTGAGTAAGCGAAAACTCTGTAAAAATGGCAATTTTGGTCACTGTGAGGGTTTAAAAAGTGGTTATTCAACATGCGGCCCGATCCAAATGACATTTTGAATCATTTTTGGTAGAGTCCAAAAAATCAATTTTATGATGAAAAACGATGACCCCGGACCTGTCGAACGTTCAAAAAATGGTCAATATTGATGAAATTTTAACATTTAATCTTTTGACTTTAAATAACTGTTGGATGTGAATTATTACTTTTTCAACTAAAATAAGTGTGTTTAAAGTCATTTATGTGCCTGAAATTGGCCAAAATTGAAGCTTTGAGTAAGCGAAAACTCTGTAAAAACGGTAATTTTGGTCACTGTGAGGGTTTAAAAAGTGGTTATTCAACATGAGGCCCGATCCAAATGACATTTTGAATCATTTTTGGTAGAGTCCAAAAAATCAATTTTATGATGAAAAACGATGACCCCGGACCAGTCGAACGTTCAAAAAAGTGGTCAATATTGATGAATTTTTAACATTTAATCTTTTGACTTTAAATGACTGTTGGATGTGAATTATTACTTTTTCAACTAAAATAAGTGTGTTTAAAGTCATTTCTGTGCCTGAAATTGGTCAAAATTGAAGCTTTTGAGTAAGCGAAAACTCTGTAAAAACGGTAATTTTGGTCACTGTGAGGGTTTAAAAAGTGGTTATTCAACATGAGGCCCGATCCAAATGACATTTTGAATCATTTTTGGTAGAGTCCAAAAAATCAATTTTATGATGAAAAACGATGACCCCGGACCAGTCGAACGTTCAAAAAAGTGGTCAATATCGATGAATTTTTAACATTTAATCTTTTGACTTTAAATGACTGTTGGATGTGAATTATTACTTTTTCAACTAAAATAAGTGTGTTTAAAGTCATTTCTGTGCCTGAAATTGGTCAAAATTGAAGCTTTTGAGTAAGCGAAAACTCTGTAAAAAAAAAAGGCAATTTTGGTCACTGTGAGGGTTTAAAAAGTGGTTATTCAACATGAGGCCCGATCCAAATGACATTTTGAATAATTTTTGGTAGAGTCCAAAAAATCAATTTCATGATGAAAAACTATGACCCCGGACCTGTTGAACGTTCAAAAAATTGTCAATATTGATGATATTTTAACATTTAATCTATTGACTTTAAATAACTGTTGGATGTGAATAATTACTTTTTCAACTAAAATAAGTGTGTTTAAAGTCATTTCTGTGCCTGAAATTGGCCAAAATTGAAGCTTTTGAGTAAGCGAAAACTCTGTAAAAATGGCAATTTTAGTCACTGTGAGGGTTTAAAAAGTGGTTATTCAACATGAGGCCCGATCCAAATGACATTTTGAATCATTTTTGGTAGAGTCCAAAAAATCAATTTTATGATGAAAAACGATGACCCCGGACCTGTCGAACGTTCAAAAAAGTGGTCAATATTGATGAAATTTTAACATTTAATCTTTTGACTTTAAATGACTGTTGGATGTGAATTATTACTTTTTCAACTAAAATAAGTGTGTTTAAATCATTTCTGTGCCTGAAATTGGTCAAAATTGAAGCTTTGGAGTAAGCGAAAACTCTGTAAAAAAGGCAATTTTTGTCACTGTGAGGGTTTAAAAAGTGGTTATTCAACATGAGGCCCGATCCAAATGACATTTTGAATCATTTTTGGTAGAGTCCAAAAAATCAATTCGAACGTTCAAAAAATGGTCAATATTGATGACTTTTTAACATTTAATCTTTTGACTTTAAATGACTGTTGGATGTGAATTATTACTTTTTCAACTAAAATAAGTGTGTTTAAAGTCATTTCTGTGCCTGAAATTGGCCAAAATTGAAGCTTTTGAGTAAGCAAAAACTCTGTAAAAATGGCAATTTTGGTCACTGTGAGGGTTCAAAAAGTGGTTATTCAACATGAGGCCCGATCCAAATGACATTTTGAATAATTTTTGGTAGAGTCCAAAAAATCAATTTCATGATGAAAAACTATGACCCCGGACCTGTCGAACGTTCAAAAAATTGTCAATATTGATGATATTTTAACATTTAATCTATTGACTTTAAATAACTGTTGGATGTGAATAATTACTTTTTCAACTAAAATAAGTGTGTTTAAAGTCATTTCTGTGCCTGAAATTGGCCAAAATTGAAGCTTTTGAGTAAGCGAAAACTCTGTAAAAATGGCAATTTTGGTCACTGTGAGGGTTTAAAAAGTGGTTATTCAACATGAGGCCCGATCCAAATGACATTTTGAATCATTTTTGGTAGAGTCCAAAAAATCAATTTTATGATGAAAAACGATGACCCCGGACCTGTCGAACGTTCAAAAAAGTGGTCAATATTGATGAAATTTTAACATTTAATCTTTTGACTTTAAATGACTGTTGGATGTGAATTATTACTTTTTCAACTAAAATAAGTGTGTTTAAATCATTTCTGTGCCTGAAATTGGTCAAAATTGAAGCTTTTGAGTAAGCGAAAACTCTGTAAAAAAGGCAATTTTTGTCACTGTGAGGGTTTAAAAAGTGGTTATTCAACATGAGGCCCGATCCAAATGACATTTTGAATCATTTTTGGTAGAGTCCAAAAAATCAATTCGAACGTTCAAAAAATGGTCAATATTGATGACTTTTTAACATTTAATCTTTTGACTTTAAATGACTGTTGGATGTGAATTATTACTTTTTCAACTAAAATAAGTGTGTTTAAAGTCATTTCTGTGCCTGAAATTGGCCAAAATTGAAGCTTTTGAGTAAGCAAAAACTCTGTAAAAATGGCAATTTTGGTCACTGTGAGGGTTCAAAAAGTGGTTATTCAACATGAGGCCCGATCCAAATGACATTTTGAATCATTTTTGGTAGAGTCCAAAAAATCAATTTTATGATGAAAAACGATGACCCCGGACCTGTCGAACGTTCAAAAAATGGTCAATATTGATGAAATTTTAACATTTAATCTTTTGACTTTAAATAACTGTTGGATGTGAATTATTACTTTTTCAACTAAAATAAGTGTGTTTAAAGTCATTTCTGTGCCTGAAATTGGCCAAAATTGAAGCTTTTGAGTAAGCGAAAACTCTGTAAAAACGGCAATTTTGGTCACTGTGAGGGTTTAAAAAGTGGTTATTCAACATGAGGCCCGATCCAAATGACATTTTGAATCATTTTTGGTAGAGTCCAAAAAATCAATTTTATGATGAAAAACGATGACCCCGGACCTGTCGAACGTTCAAAAAATTGTCAATATTGATGATATTTTAACATTTAATCTATTGACTTTAAATAACTGTTGGATGTGAATCATTACTTTTTCAACTAAAATAAGTGTGTTTAAAGTCATTTCTGTTCCTGAAATTGGCCAAAATTGTAGCTTTTGAGTAAGCGAAAACTCTGTAAAAAAAGGCAATTTTGGTCACTGTGAGGGTTTAAAAAGTGGTTATTCAACATGAGGCCCGATCCAAATGACATTTTGAATCATTTTTGGTAGAGTCCAAAAAATCAATTTCATGATGAAAAACTATGACCCCGGACCTGTCGAACGTTCAAAAAATTGTCAATATTGATGATATTTTAACATTTAATCTATTGACTTTAAATAACTGTTGGATGTGAATCATTACTTTTTCAACTAAAATAAGTGTGTTTAAAGTCATTTCTGTGCCTGAAATTGGCCAAAATTGAAGCTTTTGAGTAAGCGAAAACTCTGTAAAAATGGCAGTTTTGGTCACTGTGAGGGTTTAAAAAGTGGTTATTCAACATGAGGCCCGATCCAAATGACATTTTGAATCATTTTTGGTAGACTCCAAAAAATCAATTTTATGATGAAAAACGATGACCCCGGACCAGTCGAACGTTCAAAAAATGGTCAATATTGATGAAATTTTAACATTTAATCTTTTGACTTTAAATGACTGTTGGATGTGAATTATTACTTTTTCAACTAAAATAAGTGTGTTTAAATCATTTCTGTGCCTGAAATTGGTCAAAATTGAAGCTTTTGAGTAAGCGAAAACTCTGTAAAAAAGGCAATTTTTGTCACTGTGAGGGTTTAAAAAGTGGTTATTCAACATGAGGCCCGATCCAAATGACATTTTGAATCATTTTTGGTAGAGTCCAAAAAATCAATTCGAACGTTCAAAAAATGGTCAATATTGATGACTTTTTAACATTTAATCTTTTGACTTTAAATGACTGTTGGATGTGAATTATTACTTTTTCAACTAAAATAAGTGTGTTTAAAGTCATTTCTGTGCCTGAAATTGGCCAAAATTGAAGCTTTTGAGTAAGCAAAAACTCTGTAAAAATGGCAATTTTGGTCACTGTGAGGGTTCAAAAAGTGGTTATTCAACATGAGGCCCGATCCAAATGACATTTTGAATCATTTTTGGTAGAGTCCAAAAAATCAATTTTATGATGAAAAACGATGACCCCGGACCTGTCGAACGTTCAAAAAATGGTCAATATTGATGAAATTTTAACATTTAATCTTTTGACTTTAAATAACTGTTGGATGTGAATTATTACTTTTTCAACTAAAATAAGTGTGTTTAAAGTCATTTCTGTGCCTGAAATTGGCCAAAATTGAAGCTTTTGAGTAAGCGAAAACTCTGTAAAAACGGTAATTTTGGTCACTGTGAGGGTTTAAAAAGTGGTTATTCAACATGAGGCCCGATCCAAATGACATTTTGAATCATTTTTGGTAGAGTCCAAAAAATCAATTTTATGATGAAAAACGATGACCCCGGACCAGTCGAACGTTCAAAAAAGTGGTCAATATTGATGAATTTTTAACATTTAATCTTTTGACTTTAAATGACTGTTGGATGTGAATTATTACTTTTTCAACTAAAATAAGTGTGTTTAAAGTCATTTCTGTGCCTGAAATTGGTCAAAATTGAAGCTTTTGAGTAAGCGAAAACTCTGTAAAAAAAGGCAATTTTGGTCACTGTGAGGGTTTAAAAAGTGGTTATTCAACATGAGGCCCGATCCAAATGACATTTTGAATAATTTTTGGTAGAGTCCAAAAAATCAATTTCATGATGAAAAACTATGACCCCGGACCTGTTGAACGTTCAAAAAATGGTCAATATTGATGATATTTTAACATTTAATCTATTGACTTTAAATAACTGTTGGATGTGAATTATTACTTTTTCAACTAAAATAAGTGTGTTTAAAGTCATTTCTGTGCCTGAAATTGGCCAAAATTGAAGCTTTTGAGTAAGCGAAAACTCTGTAAAAATGGCAATTTTGGTCACTGTGAGGGTTTAAAAAGTGGTTATTCAACATGCGGCCCGATCCAAATGACATTTTGAATCATTTTTGGTAGAGTCCAAAAAATCAATTTTATGATGAAAAACGATGACCCCGGACCTGTCGAACGTTCAAAAAATGGTCAATATTGATGAAATTTTAACATTTAATCTTTTGACTTTAAATAACTGTTGGATGTGAATTATTACTTTTTCAACTAAAATAAGTGTGTTTAAAGTCATTTCTGTGCCTGAAATTGGCCAAAATTGAAGCTTTTGAGTAAGCAAAAACTCTGTAAAAACGGTAATTTTGGTCACTGTGAGGGTTTAAAAAGTGGTTATTCAACATGAGGCCCGATCCAAATGACATTTTGAATCATTTTTGGTAGAGTCCAAAAAATCAATTTTATGATGAAAAACGATGACCCCGGACCAGTCGAACGTTCAAAAAAGTGGTCAATATCGATGAATTTTTAACATTTAATCTTTTGACTTTAAATGACTGTTGGATGTGAATTATTACTTTTTCAACTAAAATAAGTGTGTTTAAAGTAATTTCTGTGCCTGAAATTGGTCAAAATTGAAGCTTTTGAGTAAGCGAAAACTCTGTAAGAAAAAAGGCAATTTTGGTCACTGTGAGGGTTTAAAAAGTGGTTATTCAACATGAGGCCCGATCCAAATGACATTTTGAATAATTTTTGGTAGAGTCCAAAAAATCAATTTCATGATGAAAAACTATGACCCCGGACCTGTCGAACGTTCAAAAAATTGTCAATATTGATGATATTTTAACATTTAATCTATTGACTTTAAATAACTGTTGGATGTGAATAATTACTTTTTCAACTAAAATAAGTGTGTTTAAAGTCATTTCTGTGCCTGAAATTGGCCAAAATTGAAGCTTTTGAGTAAGCGAAAACTCTGTAAAAATGGCAATTTTGGTCACTGTGAGGGTTTAAAAAGTGGTTATTCAACATGAGGCCCGATCCAAATGACATTTTGAATCATTTTTGGTAGAGTCCAAAAAATCAATTTTATGATGAAAAACGATGACCCCGGACCTGTCGAACGTTCAAAAAAGTGGTCAATATTGATGAAATTTTAACATTTAATCTTTTGACTTTAAATGACTGTTGGATGTGAATTATTACTTTTTCAACTAAAATAAGTGTGTTTAAATCATTTCTGTGCCTGAAATTGGTCAAAATTGAAGCTTTTGAGTAAGCGAAAACTCTGTAAAAAAGGCAATTTTTGTCACTGTGAGGGTTTAAAAAGTGGTTATTCAACATGAGGCCCGATCCAAATGACATTTTGAATCATTTTTGGTAGAGTCCAAAAAATCAATTCGAACGTTCAAAAAATGGTCAATATTGATGACTTTTTAACATTTAATCTTTTGACTTTAAATGACTGTTGGATGTGAATTATTACTTTTTCAACTAAAATAAGTGTGTTTAAAGTCATTTCTGTGCCTGAAATTGGCCAAAATTGAAGCTTTTGAGTAAGCAAAAACTCTGTAAAAATGGCAATTTTGGTCACTGTGAGGGTTCAAAAAGTGGTTATTCAACATGAGGCCCGATCCAAATGACATTTTGAATCATTTTTGGTAGAGTCCAAAAAATCAATTTCATGATGAAAAACTATGACCCCGGACCTGTCGAACGTTCAAAAAATTGTCAATATTGATGATATTTTAACATTTAATCTATTGACTTTAAATAACTGTTGGATGTGAATAATTACTTTTTCAACTAAAATAAGTGTGTTTAAAGTCATTTCTGTGCCTGAAATTGGCCAAAATTGAAGCTTTTGAGTAAGCGAAAACTCTGTAAAAACGGCAATTTTGGTCACTGTGAGGGTTTAAAAAGTGGTTATTCAACATGAGGCCCGATCCAAATGACATTTTGAATCATTTTTGGTAGAGTCCAAAAAAATCAATTTTATGATGAAAACGATGACCCTGGACCTGTCGAACGTTCAAAAAATTGTCAATATTGATGATATTTTAACATTTAATCTATTGACTTTAAATAACTGTTGGATGTGAATCATTACTTTTTCAACTAAAATAAGTGTGTTTAAAGTCATTTCTGTGCCTGAAATTGGCCAAAATTGAAGCTTTTGAGTAAGCGAAAACTCTGTAAAAAAAGGCAATTTTGGTCACTGTGAGGGTTTAAAAAGTGGTTATTCAACATGAGGCCCGATCCAAATGACATTTTGAATCATTTTTGGTAGAGTCCAAAAAATCAATTTCATGATGAAAAACTATGACCCCGGACCTGTCCAACGTTCAAAAAATTGTCAATATTGATGATATTTTAACATTTAATCTATTGACTTTAAATAACTGTTGGATGTGAATCATTACTTTTTCAACTAAAATAAGTGTGTTTAAAGTCATTTCTGTGCCTGAAATTGGCCAAAATTGAAGCTTTTGAGTAAGCGAAAACTCTGTAAAAATGGCAGTTTTGGTCACTGTGAGGGTTTAAAAAGTGGTTATTCAACATGAGGCCCGATCCAAATGACATTTTGAATCATTTTTGGTAGACTCCAAAAAATCAATTTTATGATGAAAAACGATGACCCCGGACCAGTCGAACGTTCAAAAAATGGTCAATATTGATGAAATTTTAACATTTAATCTTTTGACTTTAAATAACTGTTGGATGTGAATTATTACTTTTTCAACTAAAATAAGTGTGTTTAAATCATTTCTGTGCCTGAAATTGGTCAAAATTGAAGCTTTTGAGTAAGCGAAAACTCTGTAAAAATGGTAATTTTGGTCACTGTAAGGGTTTAAAAAGTGGTTATTCAACATGAGGCCCGACCCAAATGACATTTTGAATCATGTGTGGTAGTGTCCAAAAAATCGATTTTATGATGAAAAACGATGACCCCTGACCTGTCGAACGTTCAAAAAATGGTCAATATTGATGAAATTTTAACATTTAATCTTTTGACTTTAAATGACTGTTGGATGTGAATTATTACTTTTTCAACTAAAATAAGTGTGTTTAAAGTCATTTCTGTGCCTGAAATTGGTCAAAAATTGAAGCTTTTGAGTAAGCGAAAACTCTGTAAAAAAGGCAATTTTGGTCACTGTGAGGGTTTAAAAAGTGGTTATTCAACATGAGGCCCGATCCAAATGACATTTTGAATCATTTTTGGTGGAGTCCAAAAAATCAATTTTATGATGAAAAACGATGACCCCGGACCTATCGAACGTTCAAAAAATGGTCAATATTGATGAAATTTTAACATTTAATCTTTTGACTTTAAATAACTGTTGGATGTGAATTATTACTTTTTCAACTAAAATAAGTGTGTTTAAAGTCATTTCTGTGCCTGAAATTGGCCAAAATCGAAGCTTTTGAGTAAGCGAAAACTCTGTAAAAATGGCAATTTTGGTCACTGTGAGGGTTTAAAAAGTGGTTATTCAACATGAGGCCCGATCCGAATGACATTTTGAATCATTTTTGGTAGAGTCCAAAAAACTCAATTTTATGATGAAAAACGATGACCCCGGACCTGTCGAACGTTCAAAAAATTGTCAATATTGATGAAATTTTAACATTTAATCTTTTGACTTTAAATGACTGTTGGATGTGAATTATTACTTTTTCAACTAAAATAAGTGTGTTTAAAGTTATTTCTGTGCCTGAAATTGGCCAAAAATGAAGCTTTTGAGTAAGCGAAATCTCTGTAAAAATGGCAATTTTGGTCACTGTGAGGGTTTAAAAAGTGGTTATTCAACATGAGGCCCGATCCAAATGACATTTTGAATCATTTTTGGTAGAGTCCAAAAAATCAATTTTATGATGAAAAACGATGACCCCGGACCTTTCGAACGTTCAAAAAATGGTCAATATTGATGAAATTTTAACATTTAATCTTTTGACTTTAAATAACTGTTGGATGTGAATTATTACTTTTTCAACTAAAATAAGTGTGTTTAAAGTCATTTCTGTGCCTGAAATTGGCCAAAATTGAAGCTTTTGAGTAAGAGAAAACTCTGTAAAAATTGCAATTTTGGTCACTGTGAGGGTTCAAAAAGTGGTTATTCAACATGAGGCCCGATCCAAATGACATTTTGAATCATTTTTGGTAGAGTCCAAAAAAATCAATTTTATGATGAAAAACAATGACCCCGGACCTGTTGAACGTTCAAAAAATGGTCAATATTGATGATATTTTAACATTTAATCTATTGACTTTAAATAACTGTTGGATGTGAATTATTACTTTTTCAACTAAAATAAGTGTGTTTAAAGTCATTTCTGTGCCTGAAATTGGCCAAAATTGAAGCTTTTGAGTAAGCGAAAACTCTGTAAAAATTGCAATTTTGGTCACTGTGAGGGTTTAAAAAGTGGTTATTCAACATGAGGCCCGATCCAAATGACATTTTGAATAATTTTTGGTAGAGTACAAAAAATCAATTTTATGATGAAAAACGATGACCCCGGACCAGTCGAACGTTCAAAAAAGTGGTCAATATTGATGAATTTTTAACATTTAATCTTTTGACTTTAAATGACTGTTGGATGTGAATTATTACTTTTTCAACTAAAATAAGTGTGTTTAAAGTCATTTCTGTGCCTGAAATTGGCCAAAATTGAAGCTTTTGAGTAAGCGAAAACTCTGTAAAAATGGCAATTTTGGTCACTGTGAGGGTTTAAAAAGTGGTTATTCAACATGCGGCCCGATCCAAATGACATTTTGAATCATTTTTGGTAGAGTCCAAAAAATCAATTTTATGATGAAAAACGATGACCCCGGACCAGTCGAACGTTCAAAAAAGTGGTCAATATTGATGAATTTTTAACATTTAATCTTTTGACTTTAAATGACTGTTGGATGTGAATTATTACTTTTTCAACTAAAATAAGTGTGTTTAAAGTCATTTCTGTGCCTGAAATTGGTCAAAATTGAAGCTTTTGAGTAAGCGAAAACTCTGTAAAAAAAGGCAATTTTGGTCACTGTGAGGGTTTAAAAAGTGGTTATTCAACATGAGGCCCGATCCAAATGACATTTTGAATAATTTTTGGTAGAGTCCAAAAAATCAATTTCATGATGAAAAACTATGACCCCGGACCTGTTGAACGTTCAAAAAATGGTCAATATTGATGATATTTTAACATTTAATCTATTGACTTTAAATAACTGTTGGATGTGAATTATTACTTTTTCAACTAAAATAAGTGTGTTTAAAGTCATTTCTGTGCCTGAAATTGGCCAAAATTGAAGCTTTTGAGTAAGCGAAAACTCTGTAAAAATGGCAATTTTGGTCACTGTGAGGGTTTAAAAAGTGGTTATTCAACATGCGGCCCGATCCAAATGACATTTTGAATCATTTTTGGTAGAGTCCAAAAAATCAATTTTATGATGAAAAACGATGACCCCGGACCTGTCGAACGTTCAAAAAATGGTCAATATTGATGAAATTTTAACATTTAATCTTTTGACTTTAAATAACTGTTGGATGTGAATTATTACTTTTTCAACTAAAATAAGTGTGTTTAAAGTCATTTCTGTGCCTGAAATTGGCCAAAATTGAAGCTTTTGAGTAAGCGAAAACTCTGTAAAAACGGTAATTTTGGTCACTGTGAGGGTTTAAAAAGTGGTTATTCAACATGAGGCCCGATCCAAATGACATTTTGAATCATTTTTGGTAGAGTCCAAAAAATCAATTTTATGATGAAAAACGATGACCCCGGACCAGTCGAACGTTCAAAAAAGTGGTCAATATCGATGAATTTTTAACATTTAATCTTTTGACTTTAAATGACTGTTGGATGTGAATTATTACTTTTTCAACTAAAATAAGTGTGTTTAAAGTCATTTCTGTGCCTGAAATTGGTCAAAATTGAAGCTTTTGAGTAAGCGAAAACTCTGTAAAAAAAGGCAATTTTGGTCACTGTGAGGGTTTAAAAAGTGGTTATTCAACATGAGGCCCGATCCAAATGACATTTTGAATAATTTTTGGTAGAGTCCAAAAAATCAATTTCATGATGAAAAACTATGACCCCGGACCTGTCGAACGTTCAAAAAATTGTCAATATTGATGATATTTTAACATTTAATCTATTGACTTTAAATAACTGTTGGATGTGAATAATTACTTTTTCAACTAAAATAAGTGTGTTTAAAGTCATTTCTGTGCCTGAAATTGGCCAAAATTGAAGCTTTTGAGTAAGCGAAAACTCTGTAAAAATGGCAATTTTGGTCACTGTGAGGGTTTAAAAAGTGGTTATTCAACATGAGGCCCGATCCAAATGACATTTTGAATCATTTTTGGTAGAGTCCAAAAAATCAATTTTATGATGAAAAACGATGACCCCGGACCTGTCGAACGTTCAAAAAAGTGGTCAATATTGATGAAATTTTAACATTTAATCTTTTGACTTTAAATGACTGTTGGATGTGAATTATTACTTTTTCAACAAAAATAAGTGTGTTTAAATCATTTCTGTGCCTGAAATTGGTCAAAATTGAAGCTTTTGAGTAAGCGAAAACTCTGTAAAAAAGGCAATTTTTTTCACTGTGAGGGTTTAAAAAGTGGTTATTCAACATGAGGCCCGATCCAAATGACATTTTGAATCATTTTTGGTAGAGTCCAAAAAATCAATTCGAACGTTCAAAAAATGGTCAATATTGATGACTTTTTAACATTTAATCTTTTGACTTTAAATGACTGTTGGATGTGAATTATTACTTTTTCAACTAAAATAAGTGTGTTTAAAGTCATTCCTGTGCCTGAAATTGGCCAAAATTGAAGCTTTTGAGTAAGCGAAAACTCTGTAAAAATGGCAATTTTGGTCACTGTGAGGGTTCAAAAAGTGGTTATTCAACATGAGGCCCGATCCAAATGACATTTTGAATCATTTTTGGTAGAGTCCAAAAAATCAATTTTATGATGAAAAACGATGACCCCGGACCTGTCGAACGTTCAAAAAATGGTCAATATTGATGAAATTTTAACATTTAATCTTTTGACTTTAAATAACTGTTGGATGTGAATTATTACTTTTTCAACTAAAATAAGTGTGTTTAAAGTCATTTCTGTGCCTGAAATTGGCCAAAATTGAAGCTTTTGAGTAAGCGAAAACTCTGTAAAAACGGCAATTTTGGTCACTGTGAGGGTTTAAAAAGTGGTTATTCAACATGAGGCCCGATCCAAATGACATTTTGAATCATTTTTGGTAGAGTCCAAAAAATCAATTTTATGATGAAAAACGATGACCCCGGACCTGTCGAACGTTCAAAAAATTGTCAATATTGATGATATTTTAACATTTAATCTATTGACTTTAAATAACTGTTGGATGTGAATCATTACTTTTTCAACTAAAATAAGTGTGTTTAAAGTCATTTCTGTGCCTGAAATTGGCCAAAATTGAAGCTTTTGAGTAAGCGAAAACTCTGTAAAAAAAAAGGCAATTTTGGTCACTGTGAGGGTTTAAAAAGTGGTTATTCAACATGAGGCCCGATCCAAATGACATTTTGAATCATTTTTGGTAGAGTCCAAAAAATCAATTTCATGATGAAAAACTATGACCCCGGACCTGTCAAACGTTCAAAAAATTGTCAATATTGATGATATTTTAACATTTAATCTATTGACTTTAAATAACTGTTGGATGTGAATCATTACTTTTTCAACTAAAATAAGTGTGTTTAAAGTCATTTCTGTGCCTGAAATTGGCCAAAATTGAAGCTTTTGAGTAAGCGAAAACTCTGTAAAAATGGCAGTTTTGGTCACTGTGAGGGTTTAAAAAGTGGTTATTCAACATGAGGCCCGATCCAAATGACATTTTGAATCATTTTTGGTAGACTCCAAAAAATCAATTTTATGATGAAAAACGATGACCCCGGACCAGTCGAACGTTCAAAAAATGGTCAATATTGATGAAATTTTAACATTTAATCTTTTGACTTTAAATAACTGTTGGATGTGAATTATTACTTTTTCAACTAAAATAAGTGTGTTTAAATCATTTCTGTGCCTGAAATTGGTCAAAATTGAAGCTTTTGAGTAAGCGAAAACTCTGTAAAAATGGTAATTTTGGTCACTGTAAGGGTTTAAAAAGTGGTTATTCAACATGAGGCCCGACCCAAATGACATTTTGAATCATGTGTGGTAGAGTCCAAAAAATCAATTTTATGATGAAAAACGATGACCCCTGACCTGTCGAACGTTCAAAAAATGGTCAATATTGATGAAATTTTAACATTTAATCTTTTGACTTTAAATGACTGTTGGATGTGAATTATTACTTTTTCAACTAAAATAAGTGTGTTTAAAGTCATTTCTGTGCCTGAAATTGGTCAAAAATTGAAGCTTTTGAGTAAGCGAAAACTCTGTAAAAAAGGCAATTTTGGTCACTGTGAGGGTTTAAAAAGTGGTTATTCAACATGAGGCCCGATCCAAATGACATTTTGAATCATTTTTGGTAGAGTCCAAAAAATCAATTTTATGATGAAAAACGATGACCCCGGACCTATCGAACGTTCAAAAAATGGTCAATATTGATGAAATTTTAACATTTAATCTTTTGACTTTAAATAACTGTTGGATGTGAATTATTACTTTTTCAACTAAAATAAGTGTGTTTAAAGTCATTTCTGTGCCTGAAATTGGCCAAAATCGAAGCTTTTGAGTAAGCGAAAACTCTGTAAAAATGGCAATTTTTGTCACTGTGAGGGTTTAAAAAGTGGTTATTCAACATGAGGCCCGATCCAAATGACATTTTGAATCATTTTTGGTAGAGTCCAAAAAACTCAATTTTATGATGAAAAACGATGACCCCGGACCTGTCGAACGTTCAAAAAATGGTCAATATTGATGAAATTTTAACATTTAATCTTTTGACTTTAAATGACTGTTGGATGTGAATCATTACTTTTTCAACTAAAATAAGTGTGTTTAAAGTCATTTCTGTGCCTGAAATTGGCCAAAATTGAAGCTTTTGAGTAAGCGAAAACTCTCTAAAAATGGCAGTTTTGGTCACTGTGAGGGTTTAAAAAGTGGTTATTCAACATGAGGCCCGATCCAAATGACATTTTGAATCATTTTTGGTAGAGTCCAAAAAATCAATTTCATGATGAAAAACGATGACCCCGGACCTGTCGAACGTTCAAAAAAGTGGTCAATATTGATGATATTTTAACATTTAATCTATTGACTTTAAATAACTGTTGGATGTGAATCATTACTTTTTCAACTAAAATAAGTGTGTTTAAAGTCATTTCTGTGCCTGAAATTGGCCAAAATTGAAGCTTTTGAGTAAGCGAAAACTCTGTAAAAATGGCAGTTTTGGTCACTGTGAGGGTTTAAAAAGTGGTTATTCAACATGAGGCCCGATCCGAATGACATTTTGAATCATGTGTGGTAGAGTCCAAAAAATCAATTTTATGATGAAAAACGATGACCCCGGACCTGTCGAACGTTCAAAAAATGGTCAATATTGATGAAATTTTAACATTTAATCTTTTGACTTTAAATAACTGTTGGATGTGAATTATTACTTTTTCAACTAAAATAAGTGTGTTTAAAGTCATTTCTGTGCCTGAAATTGGCCAAAATTGAAGCTTTTGAGTAAGCGAAAACTCTGTAAAAACGGTAATTTTGGTCACTGTGAGGGTTTAAAAAGTGGTTATTCAACATGAGGCCCGATCCAAATGACATTTTGAATCATTTTTGGTAGAGTCCAAAAAATCAATTTTATGATGAAAAACGATGACCCCGGACCAGTCGAACGTTCAAAAAAGTGGTCAATATTGATGAATTTTTAACATTTAATCTTTTGACTTTAAATGACTGTTGGATGTGAATTATTACTTTTTCAACTAAAATAAGTGTGTTTAAAGTCATTTCTGTGCCTGAAATTGGTCAAAATTGAAGCTTTTGAGTAAGCGAAAACTCTGTAAAAAAAGGCAATTTTGGTCACTGTGAGGGTTTAAAAAGTGGTTATTCAACATGAGGCCCGATCCAAATGACATTTTGAATAATTTTTGGTAGAGTCCAAAAAATCAATTTCATGATGAAAAACTATGACCCCGGACCTGTTGAACGTTCAAAAAATGGTCAATATTGATGATATTTTAACATTTAATCTATTGACTTTAAATAACTGTTGGATGTGAATTATTACTTTTTCAACTAAAATAAGTGTGTTTAAAGTCATTTCTGTGCCTGAAATTGGCCAAAATTGAAGCTTTTGAGTAAGCAAAAACTCTGTAAAAATGGCAATTTTGGTCACTGTGAGGGTTTAAAAAGTGGTTATTCAACATGCGGCCCGATCCAAATGACATTTTGAATCATTTTTGGTAGAGTCCAAAAAATCAATTTTATGATGAAAAACGATGACCCCGGACCTGTCGAACGTTCAAAAAATGGTCAATATTGATGAAATTTTAACATTTAATCTTTTGACTTTAAATAACTGTTGGATGTGAATTATTACTTTTTCAACTAAAATAAGTGTGTTTAAAGTCATTTCTGTGCCTGAAATTGGCCAAAATTGAAGCTTTTGAGTAAGCGAAAACTCTGTAAAAACGGTAATTTTGGTCACTGTGAGGGTTTAAAAAGTGGTTATTCAACATGAGGCCCGATCCAAATGACATTTTGAATCATTTTTGGTAGATTCCAAAAAATCAATTTTATGATGAAAAACGATGACCCCGGACCAGTCGAACGTTCAAAAAAGTGGTCAATATCGATGAATTTTTAACATTTAATCTTTTGACTTTAAATGACTGTTGGATGTGAATTATTACTTTTTCAACTAAAATAAGTGTGTTTAAAGTCATTTCTGTGCCTGAAATTGGTCAAAATTGAAGCTTTTGAGTAAGCGAAAACTCTGTAAAAAAAGGCAATTTTGGTCACTGTGAGGGTTTAAAAAGTGGTTATTCAACATGAGGCCCGATCCAAATGACATTTTGAATCATTTTTGGTAGAGTCCAAAAAATCAATTTTATGATGAAAAACGATGACCCCGGACCAGTCGAACGTTCAAAAAAGTGGTCAATATTGATGAATTTTTAACATTTAATCTTTTGACTTTAAATGACTGTTGGATGTGAATTATTACTTTTTCAACTAAAATAAGTGTGTTTAAAGTCATTTCTGTGCCTGAAATTGGTCAAAATTGAAGCTTTTGAGTAAGCGAAAACTCTGTAAAAAAAGGCAGTTTTGGTCACTGTGAGGGTTTAAAAAGTGGTTATTCAACATGAGGCCCGATCCAAATGACATTTTGAATAATTTTTGGTAGAGTCCAAAAAATCAATTTCATGATGAAAAACTATGACCCCGGACCTGTTGAACGTTCAAAAAATGGAAAATAATGATGATATTTTAACATTTAATCTATTGACTTTAAATAACTGTTGGATGTGAATTATTACTTTTTCAACTAAAATAAGTGTGTCTAAAGTCATTTCTGTGCCTGAAATTGGCCAAAATTGAAGCTTTTGAGTAAGCGAAAACTCTGTAAAAATGGCAATTTTGGTCAATGTGAGGGTTTAAAAAGTGGTTATTCAACATGCGGCCCGATCCAAATGACATTTTGAATCATTTTTGGTAGAGTCCAAAAAAATCAATTTTATGATGAAAAACGATGACCCCGGACCTGTCGAACGTTCAAAAAATGGTCAATATTGATGAAATTTTAACATTTAATCTTTTGACTTTAAATAACTGTTGGATGGGAATTATTACTTTTTCAACTAAAATAAGTGTGTTTAAAGTCATTTCTGTGCCTGAAATTGGCCAAAATTGAAGCTTTTGAGTAAGCGAAAACACTGTAAAAACGGTAATTTTGGTCACTGTGAGGGTTTAAAAAGTGGTTATTCAACATGAGGCCCGATCCAAATGACATTTTGAATCATTTTTGGTAGAGTCCAAAAAATCAATTTTATGATGAAAAACGATGACCCCGGACCAGTCGAACGTTCAAAAAAGTGGTCAATATTGATGAATTTTTAACATTTAATCTTTTGACTTTAAATGACTGTTGGATGTGAATTATTACTTTTTCAACTAAAATAAGTGTGTTTAAAGTCATTTCTGTGCCTGAAATTGGTCAAAATTGAAGCTTTTGAGTAAGCGAAAACTCTGTAAAAAAAGGCAATTTTGGTCACTGTGAGGGTTTAAAAAGTGGTTATTCAACATGAGGCCCGATCCAAATGACATTTTGAATCATTTTTGGTAGAGTCCAAAAAATCAATTTCATGATGAAAAACTATGACCCCGGACCTGTTGAACGTTCAAAAAATGGAAAATAATGATGATATTTTAACATTTAATCTATTGACTTTAAATAACTGTTGGATGTGAATTATTACTTTTTCAACTAAAATAAGTGTGTCTAAAGTCATTTCTGTGCCTGAAATTGGCCAAAATTGAAGCTTTTGAGTAAGCGAAAACTCTGTAAAAATGGCAATTTTGGTCACTGTGAGGGTTTAAAAAGTGGTTATTCAACATGCGGCCCGATCCAAATGACATTTTGAATCATTTTTGGTAGAGTCCAAAAAAATCAATTTTATGATGAAAAACGATGACCCCGGACCTGTCGAACGTTCAAAAAATGGTCAATATTGATGAAATTTTAACATTTAATCTTTTGACTTTAAATAACTGTTGGATGGGAATTATTACTTTTTCAACTAAAATAAGTGTGTTTAAAGTCATTTCTGTGCCTGAAATTGGCCAAAATTGAAGCTTTTGAGTAAGCGAAAACACTGTAAAAACGGTAATTTTGGTCACTGTGAGGGTTTAAAAAGTGGTTATTCAACATGAGGCCCGATCCAAATGACATTTTGAATCATTTTTGGTAGAGTCCAAAAAATCAATTTTATGATGAAAAACGATGACCCCGGACCAGACGAACGTTCAAAAAAGTGGTCAATATCGATGAATTTTTAACATTTAATCTTTTGACTTTAAATGACTGTTGGATGTGAATTATTACTTTTTCAACTAAAATAAGTGTGTTTAAAGTCATTTCTGTGCCTGAAATTGGTCAAAATTGAAGCTTTTGAGTAAGCGAAAACTCTGTAAAAAAAGGCAATTTTGGTCACTGTGAGGGTTTAAAAAGTGGTTATTCAACATGAGGCCCGATCCAAATGACATTTTGAATAATTTTTGGTAGAGTCCAAAAAATCAATTTCATGATGAAAAACTATGACCCCGGACCTGTCGAACGTTCAAAAAATTGTCAATATTGATGATATTTTAACATTTAATCTATTGACTTTAAATAACTGTTGGATGTGAATAATTACTTTTTCAACTAAAATAAGTGTGTTTAAAGTCATTTCTGTGCCTGAAATTGGCCAAAATTGAAGCTTTTGAGTAAGCGAAAACTCTGTAAAAATGGCAGTTTTGGTCACTGTGAGGGTTTAAAAAGTGGTTATTCAACATGAGGCCCGATCCAAATGACATTTTGAATCATGTGTGGTAGAGTCCAAAAAATCAATTTTATGATGAAAAACGATGACCCCGGACCTGTCGAACGTTCAAAAAATGGTCAATATTGATGAAATTTTAACATTTAATCTTTTGACTTTAAATGACTGTTGGATGTGAATTATTACTTTTTCAACTAAAATAAGTGTGTTTAAAGTCATTTCTGTGCCTGAAATTGGTCAAAAATTGAAGCTTTTGAGTAAGCGAAAACTCTGTAAAAAAGGCAATTTTGGTCACTGTGAGGGTTTAAAAAGTGGTTATTCAACATGAGGCCCGATCCAAATGACATTTTGAATCATTTTTGGTAGAGTCCAAAAAATCAATTTTATGATGAAAAACGATGACCCCGGACCAGTCGAACGTTCAAAAAAGTGGTCAATATTGATGAATTTTTAACATTTAATCTTTTGACTTTAAATGACTGTTGGATGTGAATTATTACTTTTTCAACTAAAATAAGTGTGTTTAAAGTCATTTCTGTGCCTGAAATTGGTCAAAATTGAAGCTTTTGAGTAAGCGAAAACTCTGTAAAAAAAGGCAATTTTGGTCACTGTGAGGGTTTAAAAAGTGGTTATTCAACATGAGGCCCGATCCAAATGACATTTTGAATAATTTTTGGTAGAGTCCAAAAAATCAATTTCATGATGAAAAACTATGACCCCGGACCTGTTGAACGTTCAAAAAATGGAAAATAATGATGATATTTTAACATTTAATCTATTGACTTTAAATAACTGTTGGATGTGAATTATTACTTTTTCAACTAAAATAAGTGTGTCTAAAGTCATTTCTGTGCCTGAAATTGGCCAAAATTGAAGCTTTTGAGTAAGCGAAAACTCTGTAAAAATGGCAATTTTGGTCACTGTGAGGGTTTAAAAAGTGGTTATTCAACATGCGGCCCGATCCAAATGACATTTTGAATCATTTTTGGTAGAGTCCAAAAAAATCAATTTTATGATGAAAAACGATGACCCCGGACCTGTCGAACGTTCAAAAAATGGTCAATATTGATGAAATTTTAACATTTAATCTTTTGACTTTAAATAACTGTTGGATGGGAATTATTACTTTTTCAACTAAAATAAGTGTGTTTAAAGTCATTTCTGTGCCTGAAATTGGCCAAAATTGAAGCTTTTGAGTAAGCGAAAACACTGTAAAAACGGTAATTTTGGTCACTGTGAGGGTTTAAAAAGTGGTTATTCAACATGAGGCCCGATCCAAATGACATTTTGAATCATTTTTGGTAGAGTCCAAAAAATCAATTTTATGATGAAAAACGATGACCCCGGACCAGACGAACGTTCAAAAAAGTGGTCAATATCGATGAATTTTTAACATTTAATCTTTTGACTTTAAATGACTGTTGGATGTGAATTATTACTTTTTCAACTAAAATAAGTGTGTTTAAAGTCATTTCTGTGCCTGAAATTGGTCAAAATTGAAGCTTTTGAGTAAGCGAAAACTCTGTAAAAAAAAGGCAATTTTGGTCACTGTGAGGGTTTAAAAAGTGGTTATTCAACATGAGGCCCGATCCAAATGACATTTTGAATAATTTTTGGTAGAGTCCAAAAAATCAATTTCATGATGAAAAACTATGACCCCGGACCTGTCGAACGTTCAAAAAATTGTCAATATTGATGATATTTTAACATTTAATCTATTGACTTTAAATAACTGTTGGATGTGAATAATTACTTTTTCAACTAAAATAAGTGTGTTTAAAGTCATTTCTGTGCCTGAAATTGGCCAAAATTGAAGCTTTTGAGTAAGCGAAAACTCTGTAAAAATGGCAATTTTGGTCACTGTGAGGGTTTAAAAAGTGGTTATTCAACATGAGGCCCGATCCAAATGACATTTTGAATCATTTTTGGTAGAGTCCAAAAAATCAATTTTATGATGAAAAACGATGACCCCGGACCTGTCGAACGTTCAAAAAAGTGGTCAATATTGATGAAATTTTAACATTTAATCTTTTGACTTTAAATGACTGTTGGATGTGAATTATTACTTTTTCAACTAAAATAAGTGTGTTTAAATCATTTCTGTGCCTGAAATTGGTCAAAATTGAAGCTTTTGAGTAAGCGAAAACTCTGTAAAAAAGGCAATTTTTGTCACTGTGAGGGTTTAAAAAGTGGTTATTCAACATGAGGCCCGATCCAAATGACATTTTGAATCATTTTTGGTAGAGTCCAAAAAATCAATTCGAACGTTCAAAAAATGGTCAATATTGATGACTTTTTAACATTTAATCTTTTGACTTTAAATGACTGTTGGATGTGAATTATTACTTTTTCAACTAAAATAAGTGTGTTTAAAGTCATTCCTGTGCCTGAAATTGGCCAAAATTGAAGCTTTTGAGTAAGCGAAAACTCTGTAAAAATGGCAATTTTGGTCACTGTGAGGGTACAAAAAGTGGTTATTCAACATGAGGCCCGATCCAAATGACATTTTGAATCATTTTTGGTAGAGTCCAAAAAATCAATTTTATGATGAAAAACGATGACCCCGGACCTGTCGAACGTTCAAAAAATGGTCAATATTGATGAAATTTTAACATTTAATCTTTTGACTTTAAATAACTGTTGGATGTGAATTATTACTTTTTCAACTAAAATAAGTGTGTTTAAAGTCATTTCTGTGCCTGAAATTGGCCAAAATTGAAGCATTTGAGTAAGCGAAAACTCTGTAAAAACGGCAATTTTGGTCACTGTGAGGGTTTAAAAAGTGGTTATTCAACATGAGGCCCGATCCAAATGACATTTTGAATCATTTTTGGTAGAGTCCAAAAAATCAATTTTATGATGAAAAACGATGACCCCGGACCTGTCGAACGTTCAAAAAATTGTCAATATTGATGATATTTTAACATTTAATCTATTGACTTTAAATAACTGTTGGATGTGAATCATTACTTTTTCAACTAAAATAAGTGTGTTTAAAGTCATTTCTGTGCCTGAAATTGGCCAAAATTGAAGCTTTTGAGTAAGCGAAAACTCTGTAAAAAAAGGCAATTTTGGTCACTGTGAGGGTTTAAAAAGTGGTTATTCAACATGAGGCCCGATCCAAATGACATTTTGAATCATTTTTGGTAGAGTCCAAAAAATCTATTTCATGATGAAAAACTATGACCCCGGACCTGTCAAACGTTCAAAAAATTGTCAATATTGATGATATTTTAACATTTAATCTATTGACTTTAAATAACTGTTGGATGTGAATCATTACTTTTTCAACTAAAATAAGTGTGTTTAAAGTCATTTCTGTGCCTGAAATTGGCCAAAATTGAAGCTTTTGAGTAAGCGAAAACTCTGTAAAAATGGCAGTTTTGGTCACTGTGAGGGTTTAAAAAGTGGTTATTCAACATGAGGCCCGATCCAAATGACATTTTGAATCATTTTTGGTAGACTCCAAAAAATCAATTTTATGATGAAAAACGATGACCCCGGACCAGTCGAACGTTCAAAAAATGGTCAATATTGATGAAATTTTAACATTTAATCTTTTGACTTTAAATAACTGTTGGATGTGAATTATTACTTTTTCAACTAAAATAAGTGTGTTTAAATCATTTCTGTGCCTGAAATTGGTCAAAATTGAAGCTTTTGAGTAAGCGAAAACTCTGTAAAAATGGTAATTTTGGTCACTGTAAGGGTTTAAAAAGTGGTTATTCAACATGAGGCCCGACCCAAATGACATTTTGAATCATGTGTGGTAGAGTCCAAAAAATCAATTTTATGATGAAAAACGATGACCCCTGACCTGTCGAACGTTCAAAAAATGGTCAATATTGATGAAATTTTAACATTTAATCTTTTGACTTTAAATGACTGTTGGATGTGAATTATTACTTTTTCAACTGAAATAAGTGTGTTTAAAGTCATTTCTGTGCCTGAAATTGGTCAAAAATTGAAGCTTTTGAGTAAGCGAAAACTCTGTAAAAAAGGCAATTTTGGTCACTGTGAGGGTTTAAAAAGTGGTTATTCAACATGAGGCCTGATCCAAATGACATTTTGAATCATTTTTGGTAGAGTCCAAAAAATCAATTTTATGATGAAAAACGATGACCCCGGACCTATCGAACGTTCAAAAAATGGTCAATATTGATGAAATTTTAACATTTAATCTTTTGACTTTAAATAACTGTTGGATGTGAATTATTACTTTTTCAACTAAAATAAGTGTGTTTAAAGTCATTTCTGTGCCTGAAATTGGCCAAAATCGAAGCTTTTGAGTAAGCGAAAACTCTGTAAAAATGGCAATTTTTGTCACTGTGAGGGTTTAAAAAGTGGTTATTCAACATGAGGCCCGATCCGAATGACATTTTGAATCATTTTTGGTAGAGTCCAAAAAACTCAATTTTATGATGAAAAACGATGACCCCGGACCTGTCGAACGTTCAAAAAATGGTCAATATTGATGAAATTTTAACATTTAATCTTTTGACTTTAAATGACTGTTGGATGTGAATCATTACTTTTTCAACTAAAATAAGTGTGTTTAAAGTCATTTCTGTGCCTGAAATTGGCCAAAATTGAAGCTTTTGAGTAAGCGAAAACTCTGTAAAAATGGCAGTTTTGGTCACTGTGAGGGTTTAAAAAGTGGTTATTCAACATGAGGCCCGATCCAAATGACATTTTGAATCATTTTTGGTAGAGTCCAAAAAATCAATTTCATGATGAAAAACGATGACCCCGGACCTGTCGAACGTTCAAAAAAGTGGTCAATATTGATGATATTTTAACATTTAATCTATTGACTTTAAATAACTGTTGGATGTGAATCATTACTTTTTCAACTAAAATAAGTGTGTTTAAAGTCATTTCTGTGCCTGAAATTGGCCAAAATTGAAGCTTTTGAGTAAGCGAAAACTCTGTAAAAATGGCAGTTTTGGTCACTGTGAGGGTTTAAAAAGTGGTTATTCAACATGAGGCCCGATCCAAATGACATTTTGAATCATGTGTGGTAGAGTCCAAAAAATCAATTTTATGATGAAAAACGATGACCCCGGACCTGTCGAACGTTCAAAAAATGGTCAATATTGATGAAATTTTAACATTTAATCTTTTGACTTTAAATGACTGTTGGATGTGAATTATTACTTTTTCAACTAAAATAAGTGTGTTTAAAGTCATTTCTGTGCCTGAAATTGGTCAAAAATTGAAGCTTTTGAGTAAGCGAAAACTCTGTAAAAAAGGCAATTTTGGTCACTGTGAGGGTTTAAAAAGTGGTTATTCAACATGAGGCCCGATCCAAATGACATTTTGAATCATTTTTGGTAGAGTCCAAAAAATCAATTTTATGATGAAAAACGATGACCCCGGACCAGTCGAACGTTCAAAAAAGTGGTCAATATTGATGAATTTTTAACATTTAATCTTTTGACTTTAAATGACTGTTGGATGTGAATTATTACTTTTTCAACTAAAATAAGTGTGTTTAAAGTCATTTCTGTGCCTGAAATTGGTCAAAATTGAAGCTTTTGAGTAAGCGAAAACTCTGTAAAAAAAGGCAATTTTGGTCACTGTGAGGGTTTAAAAAGTGGTTATTCAACATGAGGCCCGATCCAAATGACATTTTGAATAATTTTTGGTAGAGTCCAAAAAATCAATTTCATGATGAAAAACTATGACCCCGGACCTGTTGAACGTTCAAAAAATGGAAAATAATGATGATATTTTAACATTTAATCTATTGACTTTAAATAACTGTTGGATGTGAATTATTACTTTTTCAACTAAAATAAGTGTGTTTAAAGTCATTTCTGTGCCTGAAATTGGCCAAAATTGAAGCTTTTGAGTGAGCGAAAACTCTGTAAAAATGGCAATTTTGGTCACTGTGAGGGTTTAAAAAGTGGTTATTCAACATGCGGCCCGATCCAAATGACATTTTGAATCATTTTTGGTAGAGTCCAAAAAAATCAATTTTATGATGAAAAACGATGACCCCGGACCTGTCGAACGTTCAAAAAATGGTCAATATTGATGAAATTTTAACATTTAATCTTTTGACTTTAAATAACTGTTGGATGTGAATTATTACTTTTTCAACTAAAATAAGTGTGTTTAAAGTCATTTCTGTGCCTGAAATTGGCCAAAATTGAAGCTTTTGAGTAAGCGAAAACTCTGTAAAAACGGTAATTTTGGTCACTGTGAGGGTTTAATAAGTGGTTATTCAACATGAGGCCCGATCCAAATGACATTTTGAATCATTTTTGGTAGAGTCCAAAAAATCAATTTCATGATGAAAAACTATGACCCCGGACCTGTCGAACGTTCAAAAAATTGTCAATATTGATGATATTTTAACATTTAATCTATTGACTTTAAATAACTGTTGGATGTGAATAATTACTTTTTCAACTAAAATAAGTGTGTTTAAAGTCATTTCTGTGCCTGAAATTGGCCAAAATTGAAGCTTTTGAGTAAGCGAAAACTCTGTAAAAATGGCAATTTTGGTCACTGTGAGGGTTTAAAAAGTGGTTATTCAACATGAGGCCCGATCCAAATGACATTTTGAATCATTTTTGGTAGAGTCCAAAAAATCAATTTTATGATGAAAAACGATGACCCCGGACCTGTCGAAAGTTCAAAAAAGTGGTCAATATTGATGAAATTTTAACATTTAATCTTTTGACTTTAAATGACTGTTGGATGTGATTTATTACTTTTTCAACTAAAATAAGTGTGTTTAAATCATTTCTGTGCCTGAAATTGGTCAAAATTGAAGCTTTTGAGTAAGCGAAAACTCTGTAAAAAAGGCAATTTTTGTCACTGTAAGGGTTTAAAAAGTGGTTATTCAACATGAGGCCCGACCCAAATGACATTTTGAATCATGTGTGGTAGAGTCCAAAAAATCAATTTTATGATGAAAAACGATGACCCCTGACCTGTCGAACGTTCAAAAAATGGTCAATATTGATGAAATTTTAACATTTAATCTTTTGACTTTAAATGACTGTTGGATGTGAATTATTACTTTTTCAACTAAAATAAGTGTGTTTAAAGTCATTTCTGTGCCTGAAATTGGTCAAAAATTGAAGCTTTTGAGTAAGCGAAAACTCTGTAAAAAAGGCAATTTTGGTCACTGTGAGGGTTTAAAAAGTGGTTATTCAACATGAGGCCCGATCCAAATGACATTTTGAATCATTTTTGGTAGAGTCTAAAAAATCAATTTTATGATGAAAAACGATGACCCCGGACCTATCGAACGTTCAAAAAATGGTCAATATTGATGAAATTTTAACATTTAATCTTTTGACTTTAAATAACTGTTGGATGTGAATTATTACTTTTTCAACTAAAATAAGTGTGTTTAAAGTCATTTCTGTGCCTGAAATTGGCCAAAATCGAAGCTTTTGAGTAAGCGAAAACTCTGTAAAAATGGCAATTTTTGTCACTGTGAGGGTTTAAAAAGTGGTTATTCAACATGAGGCCCGATCCGAATGACATTTTGAATCATTTTTGGTAGAGTCCAAAAAACTCAATTTTATGATGAAAAACGATGACCCCGGACCTGTCGAACGTTCAAAAAATGGTCAATATTGATGAAATTTTAACATTTAATCTTTTGACTTTAAATGACTGTTGGATGTGAATCATTACTTTTTCAACTAAAATAAGTGTGTTTAAAGTCATTTCTGTGCCTGAAATTGGCCAAAATTGAAGCTTTTGAGTAAGCGAAAACTCTGTAAAAATGGCAGTTTTGGTCACTGTGAGGGTTTAAAAAGTGGTTATTCAACATGAGGCCCGATCCAAATGACATTTTGAATCATTTTTGGTAGAGTCCAAAAAATCAATTTCATGATGAAAAACGATGACCCCGGACCTGTCGAACGTTCAAAAAAGTGGTCAATATTGATGATATTTTAACATTTAATCTATTGACTTTAAATAACTGTTGGATGTGAATCATTACTTTTTCAACTAAAATAAGTGTGTTTAAAGTCATTTCTGTGCCTGAAATTGGCCAAAATTGAAGCTTTTGAGTAAGCGAAAACTCTGTAAAAATGGCAGTTTTGGTCACTGTGAGGGTTTAAAAAGTGGTTATTCAACATGAGGCCCGATCCAAATGACATTTTGAATCATGTGTGGTAGAGTCCAAAAAATCAATTTTATGATGAAAAACGATGACCCCGGACCTGTCGAACGTTCAAAAAATGGTCAATATTGATGAAATTTTAACATTTAATCTTTTGACTTTAAATGACTGTTGGATGTGAATTATTACTTTTTCAACTAAAATAAGTGTGTTTAAAGTCATTTCTGTGCCTGAAATTGGTCAAAAATTGAAGCTTTTGAGTAAGCGAAAACTCTGTAAAAAAGGCAATTTTGGTCACTGTGAGGGTTTAAAAAGTGGTTATTCAACATGAGGCCCGATCCAAATGACATTTTGAATCATTTTTGGTAGAGTCCAAAAAATCAATTTTATGATGAAAAACGATGACCCCGGACCAGTCGAACGTTCAAAAAAGTGGTCAATATTGATGAATTTTTAACATTTAATCTTTTGACTTTAAATGACTGTTGGATGTGAATTATTACTTTTTCAACTAAAATAAGTGTGTTTAAAGTCATTTCTGTGCCTGAAATTGGTCAAAATTGAAGCTTTTGAGTAAGCGAAAACTCTGTAAAAAAAGGCAATTTTGGTCACTGTGAGGGTTTAAAAAGTGGTTATTCAACATGAGGCCCGATCCAAATGACATTTTGAATAATTTTTGGTAGAGTCCAAAAAATCAATTTCATGATGAAAAACTATGACCCCGGACCTGTTGAACGTTCAAAAAATGGAAAATAATGATGATATTTTAACATTTAATCTATTGACTTTAAATAACTGTTGGATGTGAATTATTACTTTTTCAACTAAAATAAGTGTGTCTAAAGTCATTTCTGTGCCTGAAATTGGCCAAAATTGAAGCTTTTGAGTAAGCGAAAACTCTGTAAAAATGGCAATTTTGGTCACTGTGAGGGTTTAAAAAGTGGTTATTCAACATGCGGCCCGATCCAAATGACATTTTGAATCATTTTTGGTAGAGTCCAAAAAAATCAATTTTATGATGAAAAACGATGACCCCGGACCTGTCGAACGTTCAAAAAATGGTCAATATTGATGAAATTTTAACATTTAATCTTTTGACTTTAAATAACTGTTGGATGGGAATTATTACTTTTTCAACTAAAATAAGTGTGTTTGAAGTCATTTCTGTGCCTGAAATTGGCCAAAATTGAAGCTTTTGAGTAAGCGAAAACACTGTAAAAACGGTAATTTTGGTCACTGTGAGGGTTTAAAAAGTGGTTATTCAACATGAGGCCCGATCCAAATGACATTTTGAATCATTTTTGGTAGAGTCCAAAAAATCAATTTTATGATGAAAAACGATGACCCCGGACCAGACGAACGTTCAAAAAAGTGGTCAATATCGATGAATTTTTAACATTTAATCTTTTGACTTTAAATGACTGTTGGATGTGAATTATTACTTTTTCAACTAAAATAAGTGTGTTTAAAGTCATTTCTGTGCCTGAAATTGGTCAAAATTGAAGCTTTTGAGTAAGCGAAAACTCTGTAAAAAAAGGCAATTTTGGTCACTGTGAGGGTTTAAAAAGTGGTTATTCAACATGAGGCCCGATCCAAATGACATTTTGAATAATTTTTGGTAGAGTCCAAAAAATCAATTTCATGATGAAAAACTATGACCCCGGACCTGTCGAACGTTCAAAAAATTGTCAATATTGATGATATTTTAACATTTAATCTATTGACTTTAAATAACTGTTGGATGTGAATAATTACTTTTTCAACTAAAATAAGTGTGTTTAAAGTCATTTCTGTGCCTGAAATTGGCCAAAATTGAAGCTTTTGAGTAAGCGAAAACTCTGTAAAAATGGCAATTTTGGTCACTGTGAGGGTTTAAAAAGTGGTTATTCAACATGAGGCCCGATCCAAATGACATTTTGAATCATTTTTGGTAGAGTCCAAAAAATCAATTTTATGATGAAAAACGATGACCCCGGACCTGTCGAACGTTCAAAAAAGTGGTCAATATTGATGAAATTTTAACATTTAATCTTTTGACTTTAAATGACTGTTGGATGTGAATTATTACTTTTTCAACTAAAATAAGTGTGTTTAAATCATTTCTGTGCCTGAAATTGGTCAAAATTGAAGCTTTTGAGTAAGCGAAAACTCTGTAAAAAAGGCAATTTTTGTCACTGTGAGGGTTTAAAAAGTGGTTATTCAACATGAGGCCCGATCCAAATGACATTTTGAATCATTTTTGGTAGAGTCCAAAAAATCAATTCGAACGTTCAAAAAATGGTCAATATTGATGACTTTTTAACATTTAATCTTTTGACTTTAAATGACTGTTGGATGTGAATTATTACTTTTTCAACTAAAATAAGTGTGTTTAAAGTCATTCCTGTGCCTGAAATTGGCCAAAATTGAAGCTTTTGAGTAAGCGAAAACTCTGTAAAAATGGCAATTTTGGTCACTGTGAGGGTACAAAAAGTGGTTATTCAACATGAGGCCCGATCCAAATGACATTTTGAATCATTTTTGGTAGAGTCCAAAAAATCAATTTTATGATGAAAAACGATGACCCCGGACCTGTCGAACGTTCAAAAAATGGTCAATATTGATGAAATTTTAACATTTAATCTTTTGACTTTAAATAACTGTTGGATGTGAATTATTACTTTTTCAACTAAAATAAGTGTGTTTAAAGTCATTTCTGTGCCTGAAATTGGCCAAAATTGAAGCATTTGAGTAAGCGAAAACTCTGTAAAAACGGCAATTTTGGTCACTGTGAGGGTTTAAAAAGTGGTTATTCAACATGAGGCCCGATCCAAATGACATTTTGAATCATTTTTGGTAGAGTCCAAAAAATCAATTTTATGATGAAAAACGATGACCCCGGACCTGTCGAACGTTCAAAAAATTGTCAATATTGATGATATTTTAACATTTAATCTATTGACTTTAAATAACTGTTGGATGTGAATCATTACTTTTTCAACTAAAATAAGTGTGTTTAAAGTCATTTCTGTGCCTGAAATTGGCCAAAATTGAAGCTTTTGAGTAAGCGAAAACTCTGTAAAAAAAGGCAATTTTGGTCACTGTGAGGGTTTAAAAAGTGGTTATTCAACATGAGGCCCGATCCAAATGACATTTTGAATCATTTTTGGTAGAGTCCAAAAAATCAATTTCATGATGAAAAACTATGACCCCGGACCTGTCAAACGTTCAAAAAATTGTCAATATTGATGATATTTTAACATTTAATCTATTGACTTTAAATAACTGTTGGATGTGAATCATTACTTTTTCAACTAAAATAAGTGTGTTTAAAGTCATTTCTGTGCCTGAAATTGGCCAAAATTGAAGCTTTTGAGTAAGCGAAAACTCTGTAAAAATGGCAGTTTTGGTCACTGTGAGGGTTTAAAAAGTGGTTATTCAACATGAGGCCCGATCCAAATGACATTTTGAATCATTTTTGGTAGACTCCAAAAAATCAATTTTATGATGAAAAACGATGACCCCGGACCAGTCGAACGTTCAAAAAATGGTCAATATTGATGAAATTTTAACATTTAATCTTTTGACTTTAAATAACTGTTGGATGTGAATTATTACTTTTTCAACTAAAATAAGTGTGTTTAAATCATTTCTGTGCCTGAAATTGGTCAAAATTGAAGCTTTTGAGTAAGCGAAAACTCTGTAAAAATGGTAATTTTGGTCACTGTAAGGGTTTAAAAAGTGGTTATTCAACATGAGGCCCGACCCAAATGACATTTTGAATCATGTGTGGTAGAGTCCAAAAAATCAATTTTATGATGAAAAACGATGACCCCTGACCTGTCGAACGTTCAAAAAATGGTCAATATTGATGAAATTTTAACATTTAATCTTTTGACTTTAAATGACTGTTGGATGTGAATTATTACTTTTTCAACTAAAATAAGTGTGTTTAAAGTCATTTCTGTGCCTGAAATTGGTCAAAAATTGAAGCTTTTGAGTAAGCGAAAACTCTGTAAAAAAGGCAATTTTGGTCACTGTGAGGGTTTAAAAAGTGGTTATTCAACATGAGGCCCGATCCAAATGACATTTTGAATCATTTTTGGTAGAGTCCAAAAAATCAATTTTATGATGAAAAACGATGACCCCGGACCTATCGAACGTTCAAAAAATGGTCAATATTGATGAAATTTTAACATTTAATCTTTTGACTTTAAATAACTGTTGGATGTGAATTATTACTTTTTCAACTAAAATAAGTGTGTTTAAAGTCATTTCTGTGCCTGAAATTGGCCAAAATCGAAGCTTTTGAGTAAGCGAAAACTCTGTAAAAATGGCAATTTTTGTCACTGTGAGGGTTTAAAAAGTGGTTATTCAACATGAGGCCCGATCCGAATGACATTTTGAATCATTTTTGGTAGAGTCCAAAAAACTCAATTTTATGATGAAAAACGATGACCCCGGACCTGTCGAACGTTCAAAAAATGGTCAATATTGATGAAATTTTAACATTTAATCTTTTGACTTTAAATGACTGTTGGATGTGAATCATTACTTTTTCAACTAAAATAAGTGTGTTTAAAGTCATTTCTGTGCCTGAAATTGGCCAAAATTGAAGCTTTTGAGTAAGCGAAAACTCTGTAAAAATGGCAGTTTTGGTCACTGTGAGGGTTTAAAAAGTGGTTATTCAACATGAGGCCCGATCCAAATGACATTTTGAATCATTTTTGGTAGAGTCCAAAAAATCAATTTCATGATGAAAAACGATGACCCCGGACCTGTCGAACGTTCAAAAAAGTGGTCAATATTGATGATATTTTAACATTTAATCTATTGACTTTAAATAACTGTTGGATGTGAATAATTACTTTTTCAACTAAAATAAGTGTGTTTAAAGTCATTTCTGTGCCTGAAATTGGCCAAAATTGAAGCTTTTGAGTAAGCGAAAACTCTGTAAAAATGGCAATTTTGGTCACTGTGAGGGTTTAAAAAGTGGTTATTCAACATGAGGCCCGATCCAAATGACATTTTGAATAATTTTTGGTAGAGTCCAAAAAATCAATTTTATGATGAAAAACGATGACCCCGGACCTGTCGAACGTTCAAAAAAGTGGTCAATATTGATGAAATTTTAACATTTAATCTTTTGACTTTAAATGACTGTTGGATGTGATTTATTACTTTTTCAACTAAAATAAGTGTGTTTAAATCATTTCTGTGCCTGAAATTGGTCAAAATTGAAGCTTTTGAGTAAGCGAAAACTCTGTAAAAAAGGCAATTTTTGTCACTGTAAGGGTTTAAAAAATGGTTATTCAACATGAGGCCCGACCCAAATGACATTTTGAATCATGTGTGGTAGAGTCCAAAAAATCAATTTTATGATGAAAAACGATGACCCCTGACCTGTCGAACGTTCAAAAAATGGTCAATATTGATGAAATTTTAACATTTAATCTTTTGACTTTAAATGACTGTTGGATGTGAATTATTACTTTTTCAACTAAAATAAGTGTGTTTAAAGTCATTTCTGTGCCTGAAATTGGTCAAAAATTGAAGCTTTTGAGTAAGCGAAAACTCTGTAAAAAAGGCAATTTTGGTCACTGTGAGGGTTTAAAAAGTGGTTATTCAACATGAGGCCCGATCCAAATGACATTTTGAATCATTTTTGGTAGAGTCTAAAAAATCAATTTTATGATGAAAAACGATGACCCCGGACCTATCGAACGTTCAAAAAATGGTCAATATTGATGAAATTTTAACATTTAATCTTTTGACTTTAAATAACTGTTGGATGTGAATTATTACTTTTTCAACTAAAATAAGTGTGTTTAAAGTCATTTCTGTGCCTGAAATTGGCCAAAATTGAAGCTTTTGAGTAAGCGAAAACTCTGTAAAAATGGCAGTTTTGGTCACTGTGAGGGTTTAAAAAGTGGTTATTCAACATGAGGCCCGATCCAAATGACATTTTGAATCATTTTTGGTAGAGTCCAAAAAATCAATTTCATGATGAAAAACGATGACCCCGGACCTGTCGAACGTTCAAAAAAGTGGTCAATATTGATGATATTTTAACATTTAATCTATTGACTTTAAATAACTGTTGGATGTGAATCATTACTTTTTCAACTAAAATAAGTGTGTTTAAAGTCATTTCTGTGCCTGAAATTGGCCAAAATTGAAGCTTTTGAGTAAGCGAAAACTCTGTAAAAATGGCAGTTTTGGTCACTGTGAGGGTTTAAAAAGTGGTTATTCAACATGAGGCCCGATCCAAATGACATTTTGAATCATGTGTGGTAGAGTCCAAAAAATCAATTTTATGATGAAAAACGATGACCCCGGACCTGTCGAACGTTCAAAAAATGGTCAATATTGATGAAATTTTAACATTTAATCTTTTGACTTTAAATGACTGTTGGATGTGAATTATTACTTTTTCAACTAAAATAAGTGTGTTTAAAGTCATTTCTGTGCCTGAAATTGGTCAAAAATTGAAGCTTTTGAGTAAGCGAAAACTCTGTAAAAAAGGCAATTTTGGTCACTGTGAGGGTTTAAAAAGTGGTTATTCAACATGAGGCCCGATCCAAATGACATTTTGAATCATTTTTGGTAGAGTCCAAAAAATCAATTTTATGATGAAAAACGATGACCCCGGACCAGTCGAACGTTCAAAAAAGTGGTCAATATTGATGAATTTTTAACATTTAATCTTTTGACTTTAAATGACTGTTGGATGTGAATTATTACTTTTTCAACTAAAATAAGTGTGTTTAAAGTCATTTCTGTGCCTGAAATTGGTCAAAATTGAAGCTTTTGAGTAAGCGAAAACTCTGTAAAAAAAGGCAATTTTGGTCACTGTGAGGGTTTAAAAAGTGGTTATTCAACATGAGGCCCGATCCAAATGACATTTGGAATAATTTTTGGTAGAGTCCAAAAAATCAATTTCATGATGAAAAACTATGACCCCGGACCTGTTGAACGTTCAAAAAATGGAAAATAATGATGATATTTTAACATTTAATCTATTGACTTTAAATAACTGTTGGATGTGAATTATTACTTTTTCAACTAAAATAAGTGTGTCTAAAGTCATTTCTGTGCCTGAAATTGGCCAAAATTGAAGCTTTTGAGTAAGCGAAAACTCTGTAAAAATGGCAATTTTGGTCACTGTGAGGGTTTAAAAAGTGGTTATTCAACATGCGGCCCGATCCAAATGACATTTTGAATCATTTTTGGTAGAGTCCAAAAAAATCAATTTTATGATGAAAAACGATGACCCCGGACCTGTCGAACGTTCAAAAAATGGTCAATATTGATGAAATTTTAACATTTAATCTTTTGACTTTAAATAACTGTTGGATGGGAATTATTACTTTTTCAACTAAAATAAGTGTGTTTAAAGTCATTTCTGTGCCTGAAATTGGCCAAAATTGAAGCTTTTGAGTAAGCGAAAACACTGTAAAAACGGTAATTTTGGTCACTGTGAGGGTTTAAAAAGTGGTTATTCAACATGAGGCCCGATCCAAATGACATTTTGAATCATTTTTGGTAGAGTCCAAAAAATCAATTTTATGATGAAAAACGATGACCCCGGACCAGACGAACGTTCAAAAAAGTGGTCAATATCGATGAATTTTTAACATTTAATCTTTTGACTTTAAATGACTGTTGGATGTGAATTATTACTTTTTCAACTAAAATAAGTGTGTTTAAAGTCATTTCTGTGCCTGAAATTGGTCAAAATTGAAGCTTTTGAGTAAGCGAAAACTCTGTAAAAAAAGGCAATTTTGGTCACTGTGAGGGTTTAAAAAGTGGTTATTCAACATGAGGCCCGATCCAAATGACATTTTGAATAATTTTTGGTAGAGTCCAAAAAATCAATTTCATGATGAAAAACTATGACCCCGGACCTGTCGAACGTTCAAAAAATTGTCAATATTGATGATATTTTAACATTTAATCTATTGACTTTAAATAACTGTTGGATGTGAATAATTACTTTTTCAACTAAAATAAGTGTGTTTAAAGTCATTTCTGTGCCTGAAATTGGCCAAAATTGAAGCTTTTGAGTAAGCGAAAACTCTGTAAAAATGGCAATTTTGGTCACTGTGAGGGTTTAAAAAGTGGTTATTCAACATGAGGCCCGATCCAAATGACATTTTGAATCATTTTTGGTAGAGTCCAAAAAATCAATTTTATGATGAAAAACGATGACCCCGGACCTGTCGAACGTTCAAAAAAGTGGTCAATATTGATGAAATTTTAACATTTAATCTTTTGACTTTAAATGACTGTTGGATGTGAATTATTACTTTTTCAACTAAAATAAGTGTGTTTAAATCATTTCTGTGCCTGAAATTGGTCAAAATTGAAGCTTTTGAGTAAGCGAAAACTCTGTAAAAAAGGCAATTTTTGTCACTGTGAGGGTTTAAAAAGTGGTTATTCAACATGAGGCCCGATCCAAATGACATTTTGAATCATTTTTGGTAGAGTCCAAAAAATCAATTCGAACGTTCAAAAAATGGTCAATATTGATGACTTTTTAACATTTAATCTTTTGACTTTAAATGACTGTTGGATGTGAATTATTACTTTTTCAACTAAAATAAGTGTGTTTAAAGTCATTCCTGTGCCTGAAATTGGCCAAAATTGAAGCTTTTGAGTAAGCGAAAACTCTGTAAAAATGGCAATTTTGGTCACTGTGAGGGTACAAAAAGTGGTTATTCAACATGAGGCCCGATCCAAATGACATTTTGAATCATTTTTGGTAGAGTCCAAAAAATCAATTTTATGATGAAAAACGATGACCCCGGACCTGTCGAACGTTCAAAAAATGGTCAATATTGATGAAATTTTAACATTTAATCTTTTGACTTTAAATAACTGTTGGATGTGAATTATTACTTTTTCAACTAAAATAAGTGTGTTTAAAGTCATTTCTGTGCCTGAAATTGGCCAAAATTGAAGCATTTGAGTAAGCGAAAACTCTGTAAAAACGGCAATTTTGGTCACTGTGAGGGTTTAAAAAGTGGTTATTCAACATGAGGCCCGATCCAAATGACATTTTGAATCATTTTTGGTAGAGTCCAAAAAATCAATTTTATGATGAAAAACGATGACCCCGGACCTGTCGAACGTTCAAAAAATTGTCAATATTGATGATATTTTAACATTTAATCTATTGACTTTAAATAACTGTTGGATGTGAATCATTACTTTTTCAACTAAAATAAGTGTGTTTAAAGTCATTTCTGTGCCTGAAATTGGCCAAAATTGAAGCTTTTGAGTAAGCGAAAACTCTGTAAAAAAAGGCAATTTTGGTCACTGTGAGGGTTTAAAAAGTGGTTATTCAACATGAGGCCCGATCCAAATGACATTTTGAATCATTTTTGGTAGAGTCCAAAAAATCAATTTCATGATGAAAAACTATGACCCCGGACCAGTCGAACGTTCAAAAAATGGTCAATATTGATGAAATTTTAACATTTAATCTTTTGACTTTAAATAACTGTTGGATGTGAATTATTACTTTTTCAACTAAAATAAGTGTGTTTAAATCATTTCTGTGCCTGAAATTGGTCAAAATTGAAGCTTTTGAGTAAGCTAAAACTCTGTAAAAATGTAATTTTGGTCACTGTAAGGGTTTAAAAAGTGGTTATTCAACATGAGGCCCGACCCAAATGACATTTTGAATCATGTGTGGTAGAGTCCAAAAAATCAATTTTATGATGAAAAACGATGACCCCTGACCTGTCGAACGTTCAAAAAATGGTCAATATTGATGAAATTTTAACATTTAATCTTTTGACTTTAAATGACTGTTGGATGTGAATTATTACTTTTTCAACTAAAATAAGTGTGTTTAAAGTCATTTCTGTGCCTGAAATTGGTCAAAAATTGAAGCTTTTGAGTAAGCGAAAACTCTGTAAAAAAGGCAATTTTGGTCACTGTGAGGGTTTAAAAAGTGGTTATTCAACATGAGGCCCGATCCAAATGACATTTTGAATCATTTTTGGTAGAGTCCAAAAAATCAATTTTATGATGAAAAACGATGACCCCGGACCTATCGAACGTTCAAAAAATGGTCAATATTGATGAAATTTTAACATTTAATCTTTTGACTTTAAATAACTGTTGGATGTGAATTATTACTTTTTCAACTAAAATAAGTGTGTTTAAAGTCATTTCTGTGCCTGAAATTGGCCAAAATCGAAGCTTTTGAGTAAGCGAAAACTCTGTAAAAATGGCAATTTTTGTCACTGTGAGGGTTTAAAAAGTGGTTATTCAACATGAGGCCCGATCCGAATGACATTTTGAATCATTTTTGGTAGAGTCCAAAAAACTCAATTTTATGATGAAAAACGATGACCCCGGACCTGTCGAACGTTCAAAAAATGGTCAATATTGATGAAATTTTAACATTTAATCTTTTGACTTTAAATGACTGTTGGATGTGAATCATTACTTTTTCAACTAAAATAAGTGTGTTTAAAGTCATTTCTGTGCCTGAAATTGGCCAAAATTGAAGCTTTTGAGTAAGCGAAAACTCTGTAAAAATGGCAGTTTTGGTCACTGTGAGGGTTTAAAAAGTGGTTATTCAACATGAGGCCCGATCCAAATGACATTTTGAATCATTTTTGGTAGAGTCCAAAAAATCAATTTCATGATGAAAAACGATGACCCCGGACCTGTCGAACGTTCAAAAAATGGTCAATATTGATGAAATTTTAACATTTAATCTTTTGACTTTAAATGACTGTTGGATGTGAATTATTACTTTTTCAACTAAAATAAGTGTGTTTAAAGTCATTTCTGTGCCTGAAATTGGTCAAAAATTGAAGCTTTTGAGTAAGCGAAAACTCTGTAAAAAAGGCAATTTTGGTCACTGTGAGGGTTTAAAAAGTGGTTATTCAACATGAGGCCCGATCCAAATGACATTTTGAATCATTTTTGGTAGAGTCCAAAAAATCAATTTTATGATGAAAAACGATGACCCCGGACCAGTCGAACGTTCAAAAAAGTGGTCAATATTGATGAATTTTTAACATTTAATCTTTTGACTTTAAATGACTGTTGGATGTGAATTATTACTTTTTCAACTAAAATAAGTGTGTTTAAAGTCATTTCTGTGCCTGAAATTGGTCAAAATTGAAGCTTTTGAGTAAGCGAAAACTCTGTAAAAAAAGGCAATTTTGGTCACTGTGAGGGTTTAAAAAGTGGTTATTCAACATGAGGCCCGATCCAAATGACATTTTGAATAATTTTTGGTAGAGTCCAAAAAATCAATTTCATGATGAAAAACTATGACCCCGGACCTGTTGAACGTTCAAAAAATGGAAAATAATGATGATATTTTAACATTTAATCTATTGACTTTAAATAACTGTTGGATGTGAATTATTACTTTTTCAACTAAAATAAGTGTGTTTAAAGTCATTTCTGTGCCTGAAATTGGCCAAAATTGAAGCTTTTGAGTAAGCGAAAACTCTGTAAAAATGGCAATTTTGGTCACTGTGAGGGTTTAAAAAGTGGTTATTCAACATGCGGCCCGATCCAAATGACATTTTGAATCATTTTTGGTAGAGTCCAAAAAAATCAATTTTATGATGAAAAACGATGACCCCGGACCTGTCGAACGTTCAAAAAATGGTCAATATTGATGAAATTTTAACATTTAATCTTTTGACTTTAAATAACTGTTGGATGTGAATTATTACTTTTTCAACTAAAATAAGTGTGTTTAAAGTCATTTCTGTGCCTGAAATTGGCCAAAATTGAAGCTTTTGAGTAAGCGAAAACTCTGTAAAAACGGTAATTTTGGTCACTGTGAGGGTTTAATAAGTGGTTATTCAACATGAGGCCCGATCCAAATGACATTTTGAATCATTTTTGGTAGAGTCCAAAAAATCTATTTATGATGAAAAACGATGACCCCGGACCAGTCGAACGTTCAAAAAAGTGGTCAATATCGATGAATTTTTAACATTTAATCTTTTGACTTTAAATGACTGTTGGATGTGAATTATTACTTTTTCAACTAAAATAAGTGTGTTTAAAGTCATTTCTGTGCCTGAAATTGGTCAAAATTGAAGCTTTTGAGTAAGCGAAAACTCTGTAAAAAAAGGCAATTTTGGTCACTGTGAGGGTTTAAAAAGTGGTTATTCAACATGAGGCCCGATCCAAATGACATTTTGAATAATTTTTGGTAGAGTCCAAAAAATCAATTTCATGATGAAAAACTATGACCCCGGACCTGTCGAACGTTCAAAAAATTGTCAATATTGATGATATTTTAACATTTAATCTATTGACTTTAAATAACTGTTGGATGTGAATAATTACTTTTTCAACTAAAATAAGTGTGTTTAAAGTCATTTCTGTGCCTGAAATTGGCCAAAATTGAAGCTTTTGAGTAAGCGAAAACTCTGTAAAAATGGCAATTTTGGTCACTGTGAGGGTTTAAAAAGTGGTTATTCAACATGAGGCCCGATCCAAATGACATTTTGAATCATTTTTGGTAGAGTCCAAAAAATCAATTTTATGATGAAAAACGATGACCCCGGACCTGTCGAACGTTCAAAAAGTGGTCAATATTGATGAAATTTTAACATTTAATCTTTTGACTTTAAATGACTGTTGGATGTGATTTATTACTTTTTCAACTAAAATAAGTGTGTTTAAATCATTTCTGTGCCTGAAATTGGTCAAAATTGAAGCTTTTGAGTAAGCGAAAACTCTGTAAAAAAGGCAATTTTTGTCACTGTGAGGGTTCAAAAAGTGGTTATTCAACATGAGGCCCGATCCAAATGACATTTTGAATAATTTTTGGTAGAGTCCAAAAAATCAATTTTATGATGAAAAACGATGACCCCGGACCTGTCGAACGTTCAAAAAATGGTCAATATTGATGAAATTTTAACATTTAATCTTTTGACTTTAAATAACTGTTGGATGTGAATTATTACTTTTTCAACTAAAATAAGTGTGTTTAAAGTCATTTCTGTGCCTGAAATTGGCCAAAATTGAAGCATTTGAGTAAGCGAAAACTCTGTAAAAACGGCAATTTTGGTCACTGTGAGGGTTTAAAAAGTGGTTATTCAACATGAGGCCCGATCCAAATGACATTTTGAATCAATTTTTGGTAGAGTCCAAAAAATCCATTTTATGATGAAAAACGATGACCACGGACCTGTCGAACGTTCAAAAAATTGTCAATATTGATGATATTTTAACATTTAATCTATTGACTTTAAATAACTGTTGGATGTGAATCATTACTTTTTCAACTAAAATAAGTGTGTTTAAAGTCATTTCTGTGCCTGAAATTGGCCAAAATTGAAGCTTTTGAGTAAGCGAAAACTCTGTAAAAAAAGGCAATTTTGGTCACTGTGAGGGTTTAAAAAGTGGTTATTCAACATGAGGCCCGATCCAAATGACATTTTGAATCATTTTTGGTAGAGTCCAAAAAATCAATTTCATGATGAAAAACTATGACCCCGGACCTGTCAAACGTTCAAAAAATTGTCAATATTGATGATATTTTAACATTTAATCTATTGACTTTAAATAACTGTTGGATGTGAATCATTACTTTTTCAACTAAAATAAGTGTGTTTAAAGTCATTTCTGTGCCTGAAATTGGCCAAAATTGAAGCTTTTGAGTAAGCGAAAACTCTGTAAAAATGGCAGTTTTGGTCACTGTGAGGGTTTAAAAAGTGGTTATTCAACATGAGGCCCGATCCAAATGACATTTTGAATCATTTTTGGTAGACTCCAAAAAATCAATTTTATGATGAAAAACGATGACCCCGGGACCAGTCGAACGTTCAAAAAATGGTCAATATTGATGAAATTTTAACATTTAATCTTTTGACTTTAAATAACTGTTGGATGTGAATTATTACTTTTTCAACTAAAATAAGTGTGTTTAAATCATTTCTGTGCCTGAAATTGGTCAAAATTGAAGCTTTTGAGTAAGCAAAAACTCTGTAAAAAAGGCAATTTTTGTCACTGTGAGGGTTTAAAAAGTGGTTATTCAACATGAGGCCCGATCCAAATGACATTTTGAATCATTTTTGGTAGAGTCCAAAAAATCAATTCGAACGTTCAAAAAATGGTCAATATTGATGACTTTTTAACATTTAATCTTTTGACTTTAAATGACTGTTGGATGTGAATTATTACTTTTTCAACTAAAATAAGTGTGTTTAAAGTCATTTCTGTGCCTGAAATTGGCCAAAATTGAAGCTTTTGAGTAAGCGAAAACTCTGTAAAAACGGCAATTTTGGTCACTGTGAGGGTTTAAAAAGTGGTTATTCAACATGAGGCCCGATCCAAATGACATTTTGAATCATTTTTGGTAGAGTCCAAAAAATCTATTTTATGATGAAAAACGATGACCCCGGACCGGTCGAACGTTCAAAAAATTGTCAATATTGATGATATTTTAACATTTAATCTATTGACTTTAAATAACTGTTGGATGTGAATCATTACTTTTTCAACTAAAATAAGTGTGTTTAAAGTCATTTCTGTGCCTGAAATTGGCCAAAATTGAAGCTTTTGAGTAAGCGAAAACTCTGTAAAAAAAGGCAATTTTGGTCACTGTGAGGGTTTAAAAAGTGGTTATTCAACATGAGGCCCGATCCAAATGACATTTTGAATCATTTTTGGTAGAGTCCAAAAAATCAATTTCATGATGAAAAACTATGACCCCGGACCTGTCAAACGTTCAAAAAATTGTCAATATTGATGATATTTTAACATTTAATCTATTGACTTTAAATAACTGTTGGATGTGAATCATTACTTTTTCAACTAAAATAAGTGTGTTTAAAGTCATTTCTGTGCCTGAAATTGGCCAAAATTGAAGCTTTTGAGTAAGCGAAAACTCTGTAAAAATGGCAGTTTTGGTCACTGTGAGGGATTAAAAAGTGGTTATTCAACATGAGGCCCGATCCAAATGACATTTTGAATCATTTTTGGTAGACTCCAAAAAATCAATTTTATGATGAAAAACGATGACCCCGGACCAGTCGAACGTTCAAAAAATGGTCAATATTGATGAAATTTTAACATTTAATCTTTTGACTTTAAATAACTGTTGGATGTGAATTATTACTTTTTCAACTAAAATAAGTGTGTTTAAATCATTTCTGTGCCTGAAATTGGTCAAAATTGAAGCTTTTGAGTAAGCGAAAACTCTGTAAAAATGGTAATTTTGGTCACTGTAAGGGTTTAAAAAGTGGTTATTCAACATGAGGCCCGACCCAAATGACATTTTGAATCATGTGTGGTAGAGTCCAAAAAATCCATTTTATGATGAAAAACGATGACCCCTGACCTGTCGAACGTTCAAAAAATGGTCAATATTGATGAAATTTTAACATTTAATCTTTTGACTTTAAATGACTGTTGGATGTGAATTATTACTTTTTCAACTAAAATAAGTGTGTTTAAAGTCATTTCTGTGCCTGAAATTGGCCAAAATCGAAGCTTTTGAGTAAGCGAAAACTCTGTAAAAATGGCAATTTTTGTCACTGTGAGGGTTTAAAAAGTGGTTATTCAACATGAGGCCCGATCCGAATGACATTTTGAATCATTTTTGATAGAGTCCAAAAAATCAATTTCATGATGAAAAACGATGACCCCGGACCTGTCGAACGTTCAAAAAAGTGGTCAATATTGATGATATTTTAACATTTAATCTATTGACTTTAAATAACTGTTGGATGTGAATCATTACTTTTTCAACTAAAATAAGTGTGTTTAAAGTCATTTCTGTGCCTGAAATTGGCCAAAATTGAAGCTTTTGAGTAAGCGAAAACTCTGTAAAAATGGCAGTTTTGGTCACTGTGAGGGTTTAAAAAGTGGTTATTCAACATGAGGCCCGATCCAAATGACATTTTGAATCATGTGTGGTAGAGTCCAAAAAATCAATTTTATGATGAAAAACGATGACCCCGGACCTGTCGAACGTTCAAAAAATGGTCAATATTGATGAAATTTTAACATTTAATCTTTTGACTTTAAATGACTGTTGGATGTGAATTATTACTTTTTCAACTAAAATAAGTGTGTTTAAAGTCATTTCTGTGCCTGAAATTGGTCAAAAATTGAAGCTTTTGAGTAAGCGAAAACTCTGTAAAAAAGGCAATTTTGGTCACTGTGAGGGTTTAAAAAGTGGTTATTCAACATGAGGCCCGATCCAAATGACATTTTGAATCATTTTTGGTAGAGTCCAAAAAATCAATTTTATGATGAAAAACGATGACCCCGGACCTGTCGAACGTTCAAAAATGGTCAATATTGATGAAATTTTAACATTTAATCTTTTGACTTTAAATAACTGTTGGATGTGAATTATTACTTTTTCAACTAAAATAAGTGTGTTTAAAGTCATTTCTGTGCCTGAAATTGGTCAAAATTGAAGCTTTTGAGTAAGCGAAAACTCTGTAAAAATGGCAATTTTGGTCACTGTGAGGGTTTAAAAAGTGGTTATTCAACATGAGGCCCGATCCGAATGACATTTTGAATCATTTTTGGTAGAGTCCAAAAAACTCAATTTTATGATGAAAAACGATGACCCCGGACCTGTCGAACGTTCAAAAAATGGTCAATATTGATGAAATTTTAACATTTAATCTTTTGACTTTAAATGACTGTTGGATGTGAATTATTACTTTTTCAACTAAAATAAGTGTGTTTAAAGTCATTTCTGTGCCTGAAATTGGTCAAAATTGAAGCTTTTGAGTAAGCGAAAACTCTGTAAAAAAAGGCAATTTTGGTCACTGTGAGGGTTTAAAAAGTGGTTATTCAACATGAGGCCCGATCCAAATGACATTTTGAATCATTTTTGGTAGAGTCCAAAAAATCAATTTTATGATGAAAAACGATGACCCCGGACCTGTCGAACGTTCAAAAAAGTGGTCAATATTGATGAAATTTTAACATTTAATCTTTTGACTTTAAATGACTGTTGGATGTGAATTATTACTTTTTCAACTAAAATAAGTGTGTTTAAATCATTTCTGTGCCTGAAATTGGCCAAAATTGAAGCTTTTGAGTAAGCGAAAACTCTGTAAAAAAGGCAATTTTTGTCACTGTGAGGGTTTAAAAAGTGGTTATTCAACATGAGGCCCGATCCAAATGACATTTTGAATCATTTTTGGTAGAGTCCAAAAAATCAATTCGAACGTTCAAAAAATGGTCAATATTGATGACTTTTTAACATTTAATCTTTTGACTTTAAATGACTGTTGGATGTGAATTATTACTTTTTCAACTAAAATAAGTGTGTTTAAAGTCATTCCTGTGCCTGAAATTGGCCAAAATTGAAGCTTTTGAGTAAGCGAAAACTCTGTAAAAATGGCAATTTTGGTCACTGTGAGGGTTCAAAAAGTGGTTATTCAACATGAGGCCCGATCCAAATGACATTTTGAATCATTTTTGGTAGAGTCCAAAAAATCAATTTTATGATGAAAAACGATGACCCCGGACCTGTCGAACGTTCAAAAAATGGTCAATATTGATGAAATTTTAACATTTAATCTTTTGACTTTAAATAACTGTTGGATGTGAATTATTACTTTTTCAACTAAAATAAGTGTGTTTAAAGTCATTTCTGTGCCTGAAATTGGCCAAAATTGAAGCATTTGAGTAAGCGAAAACTCTGTAAAAACGGCAATTTTGGTCACTGTGAGGGTTTAAAAAGTGGTTATTCAACATGAGGCCCGATCCAAATGACATTTTGAATCATTTTTGGTAGAGTCCAAAAAATCAATTTTATGATGAAAAACGATGACCCCGGACCAGTCGAACGTTCAAAAAATGGTCAATATTGATGAAATTTTAACATTTAATCTTTTGACTTTAAATAACTGTTGGATGTGAATTATTACTTTTTCAACTAAAATAAGTGTGTTTAAATCATTTCTGTGCCTGAAATTGGTCAAAATTGAAGCTTTTGAGTAAGCGAAAACTCTGTAAAAATGGTAATTTTGGTCACTGTAAGGGTTTAAAAAGTGGTTATTCAACATGAGGCCCGACCCAAATGACATTTTGAATCATGTGTGGTAGAGTCCAAAAAATCCATTTTATGATGAAAAACGATGACCCCTGACCTGTCGAACGTTCAAAAAATGGTCAATATTGATGAAATTTTTAACATTTAATCTTTTGACTTTAAATGACTGTTGGATGTGAATTATTACTTTTTCAACTAAAATAAGTGTGTTTAAAGTCATTCCTGTGCCTGAAATTGGCCAAAATCGAAGCTTTTGAGTAAGCGAAAACTCTGTAAAAATGGCAATTTTTGTCACTGTGAGGGTTTAAAAAGTGGTTATTCAACATGAGGCCCGATCCGAATGACATTTTGAATCATTTTGATAGAGTCCAAAAAATCAATTTCATGATGAAAAACGATGACCCCGGACCTGTCGAACGTTCAAAAAAGTGGTCAATATTGATGATATTTTAACATTTAATCTATTGACTTTAAATAACTGTTGGATGTGAATCATTACTTTTTCAACTAAAATAAGTGTGTTTAAAGTCATTTCTGTGCCTGAAATTGGCCAAAATTGAAGCATTTGAGTAAGCGAAAACTCTGTAAAAACGGCAATTTTGGTCACTGTGAGGGTTTAAAAAGTGGTTATTCAACATGAGGCCCGATCCAAATGACATTTTGAATCATTTTTGGTAGAGTCCAAAAAATCAATTTTATGATGAAAAACGATGACCCCCGGACCTGTCGAACGTTCAAAAAATTGTCAATATTGATGATATTTTTACATTTAATCTATTGACTTTAAATAACTGTTGGATGTGAATCATTACTTTTTCAACTAAAATAAGTGTGTTTAAAGTCATTTCTGTGCCTGAAATTGGCCAAAATTGAAGCTTTTGAGTAAGCGAAAACTCTGTAAAAAAAGGCAATTTTGGTCACTGTGAGGGTTTAAAAAGTGGTTATTCAACATGAGGCCCGATCCAAATGACATTTTGAATCATTTTTGGTAGAGTCCAAAAAATCAATTTCATGATGAAAAACTATGACCCCGGACCTGTCAAACGTTCAAAAAATTGTCAATATTGATGATATGTTAACATTTAATCTATTGACTTTAAATAACTGTTGGATGTGAATCATTACTTTTTCAACTGAAATAAGTGTGTTTAAAGTCATTTCTGTGCCTGAAATTGGCCAAAATTGAAGCTTTTGAGTAAGCGAAAACTCTGTAAAAATGGCAGTTTTGGTCACTGTGAGGGTTTAAAAAGTGGTTATTCAACATGAGGCCCGATCCAAATGACATTTTGAATCATTTTTGGTAGACTCCAAAAAATCAATTTTATGATGAAAAACGATGACCCCGGACCAGTCGAACGTTCAAAAAATGGTCAATATTGATGAAATGTTAACATTTAATCTTTTGACTTTAAATAACTGTTGGATGTGAATTATTACTTTTTCAACTAAAATAAGTGTGTTTAAATCATTTCTGTGCCTGAAATTGGTCAAAATTGAAGCTTTTGAGTAAGCGAAAACTCTGTAAAAATGGTAATTTTGGTCACTGTAAGGGTTTAAAAAGTGGTTATTCAACATGAGGCCCGACCCAAATGACATTTTGAATCATGTGTGGTAGAGTCCAAAAAATCAATTTTATGATGAAAAACGATGACCCCTGACCTGTCGAACGTTCAAAAAATGGTCAATATTGATGAAATTTTAACATTTAATCTTTTGACTTTAAATGACTGTTGGATGTGAATTATTACTTTTTCAACTAAAATAAGTGTGTTTAAAGTCATTTCTGTGCCTGAAATTGGTCAAAAATTGAAGCTTTTGAGTAAGCGAAAACTCTGTAAAAAAGGCAATTTTGGTCACTGTGAGGGTTTAAAAAGTGGTTATTCAACATGAGGCCCGATCCAAATGACATTTTGAATCATTTTTGGTAGAGTCCAAAAAATCAATTTTATGATGAAAAACGATGACCCCGGACCTATCGAACGTTCAAAAAATGGTCAATATTGATGAAATTTTAACATTTAATCTTTTGACTTTAAATAACTGTTGGATGTGAATTATTACTTTTTCAACTAAAATAAGTGTGTTTAAAGTCATTTCTGTGCCTGAAATTGGCCAAAATCGAAGCTTTTGAGTAAGCGAAAACTCTGTAAAAATGGCAATTTTTGTCACTGTGAGGGTTTAAAAAGTGGTTATTCAACATGAGGCCCGATCCGAATGACATTTTGAATCATTTTTGGTAGAGTCCAAAAAACTCAATTTTATGATGAAAAACGATGACCCCGGACCTGTCGAACATTCAAAAAATGGTCAATATTGATGAAATTTTAACATTTAATCTTTTGACTTTAAATGACTGTTGGATGTGAATCATTACTTTTTCAACTAAAATAAGTGTGTTTAAAGTCATTTCTGTGCCTGAAATTGGCCAAAATTGAAGCTTTTGAGTAAGCGAAAACTCTGTAAAAATGGCAGTTTTGGTCACTGTGAGGGTTTAAAAAGTGGTTATTCAACATGAGGCCCGATCCAAATGACATTTTGAATCATGTGTGGTAGAGTCCAAAAAATCAATTTTATGATGAAAAACGATGACCCCGGACCTGTCGAACGTTCAAAAAATGGTCAATATTGATGAAATTTTAACATTTAATCTTTTGACTTTAAATGACTGTTGGATGTGAATTATTACTTTTTCAACTAAAATAAGTGTGTTTAAAGTCATTTCTGTGCCTGAAATTGGTCAAAAATTGAAGCTTTTGAGTAAGCGAAAACTCTGTAAAAAAGGCAATTTTGGTCACTGTGAGGGTTTAAAAAGTGGTTATTCAACATGAGGCCCGATCCAAATGACATTTTGAATCATTTTTGGTAGAGTCCAAAAAATCAATTTTATGATGAAAAACGATGACACCGGACCAGTCGAACGTTCAAAAAAGTGGTCAATATTGATGAATTTTTAACATTTAATCTTTTGACTTTAAATGACTGTTGGATGTGAATTATTACTTTTTCAACTAAAATAAGTGTGTTTAAAGTCATTTCTGTGCCTGAAATTGGTCAAAATTGAAGCTTTTGAGTAAGCGAAAACTCTGTAAAAAAAGGCAATTTTGGTCACTGTGAGGGTTTAAAAAGTGGTTATTCAACATGAGGCCCGATCCAAATGACATTTTGAATAATTTTTGGTAGAGTCCAAAAAATCAATTTCATGATGAAAAACTATGACCCCGGACCTGTTGAACGTTCAAAAAATGGAAAATAATGATGATATTTTAACATTTAATCTATTGACTTTAAATAACTGTTGGATGTGAATTATTACTTTTTCAACTAAAATAAGTGTGTTTAAAGTCATTTCTGTGCCTGAAATTGGCCAAAATTGAAGCTTTTGAGTAAGCGAAAACTCTGTAAAAATGGCAATTTTGGTCACTGTGAGGGTTTAAAAAGTGGTTATTCAACATGCGGCCCGATCCAAATGACATTTTGAATCATTTTTGGTAGAGTCCAAAAAAATCAATTTTATGATGAAAAACGATGACCCCGGACCTGTCGAACGTTCAAAAAATGGTCAATATTGATGAAATTTTAACATTTAATCTTTTGACTTTAAATAACTGTTGGATGTGAATTATTACTTTTTCAACTAAAATAAGTGTGTTTAAAGTCATTTCTGTGCCTGAAATTGGCCAAAATTGAAGCTTTTGAGTAAGCGAAAACTCTGTAAAAACGGTAATTTTGGTCACTGTGAGGGTTTAATAAGTGGTTATTCAACATGAGGCCCGATCCAAATGACATTTTGAATCATTTTTGGTAGAGTCCAAAAAATCAATTTTATGATGAAAAACGATGACCCCGGACCAGTCGAACGTTCAAAAAAGTGGTCAATATCGATGAATTTTTAACATTTAATCTTTTGACTTTAAATGACTGTTGGATGTGAATTATTACTTTTTCAACTAAAATAAGTGTGTTTAAAGTCATTTCTGTGCCTGAAATTGGTCAAAATTGAAGCTTTTGAGTAAGCGAAAACTCTGTAAAAAAAGGCAATTTTGGTCACTGTGAGGGTTTAAAAAGTGGTTATTCAACATGAGGCCCGATCCAAATGACATTTTGAATAATTTTTGGTAGAGTCCAAAAAATCAATTTCATGATGAAAAACTATGACCCCGGACCTGTCGAACGTTCCAAAAATTGTCAATATTGATGATATTTTAACATTTAATCTATTGACTTTAAATAACTGTTGGATGTGAATAATTACTTTTTCAACTAAAATAAGTGTGTTTAAAGTCATTTCTGTGCCTGAAATTGGCCAAAATTGAAGCTTTTGAGTAAGCGAAAACTCTGTAAAAATGGCAATTTTGGTCACTGTGAGGGTTTAAAAAGTGGTTATTCAACATGAGGCCCGATCCAAATGACATTTTGAATCATTTTTGGTAGAGTCCAAAAAATCAATTTTATGATGAAAAACGATGACCCCGGACCTGTCGAACGTTCAAAAAAGTGGTCAATATTGATGAAATTTTAACATTTAATCTTTTGACTTTAAATGACTGTTGGATGTGATTTATTACTTTTTCAACTAAAATAAGTGTGTTTAAATCATTTCTGTGCCTGAAATTGGTCAAAATTGAAGCTTTTGAGTAAGCGAAAACTCTGTAAAAAAAGGCAATTTTGGTCACTGTGAGGGTTTAAAAAGTGGTTATTCAACATGAGGCCCGATCCAAATGACATTTTGAATAATTTTTGGTAGAGTCCAAAAAATCAATTTCATGATGAAAAACTATGACCCCGGACCTGTCGAACGTTCAAAAAATTGTCAATATTGATGATATTTTAACATTTAATCTATTGACTTTAAATAACTGTTGGATGTGAATAATTACTTTTTCAACTAAAATAAGTGTGTTTAAAGTCATTTCTGTGCCTGAAATTGGCCAAAATTGAAGCTTTTGAGTAAGCGAAAACTCTGTAAAAATGGCAATTTTGGTCACTGTGAGGGTTTAAAAAGTGGTTATTCAACATGAGGCCCGATCCAAATGACATTTTGAATCATTTTGGTAGAGTCCAAAAAATCAATTTTATGATGAAAAACGATGACCCCGGACCTGTCGAACATTCAAAAATGGTCAATATTGATGAAATTTTAACATTTAATCTTTTGACTTTAAATGACTGTTGGATGTGAATCATTACTTTTTCAACTAAAATAAGTGTGTTTAAAGTCATTTCTGTGCCTGAAATTGGCCAAAATTGAAGCTTTTGAGTAAGCGAAAACTCTGTAAAAATGGCAGTTTTGGTCACTGTGAGGGTTTAAAAAGTGGTTATTCAACATGAGGCCCGATCCAAATGACATTTTGAATCATGTGTGGGTAGAGTCCAAAAAATCAATTTTTTGATGAAAAACGATGACCCGGACCTGTCGAACGTTCAAAAAATGGTCAATATTGATGAAATTTTAACATTTAATCTTTTGACTTTAAATGACTGTTGGATGTGAATTATTACTTTTTCAACTAAAATAAGTGTGTTTAAAGTCATTTCTGTGCCTGAAATTGGTCAAAAATTGAAGCTTTTGAGTAAGCGAAAACTCTGTAAAAAAGGCAATTTTGGTCACTGTGAGGGTTTAAAAAGTGGTTATTCAACATGAGGCCCGATCCAAATGACATTTTGAATCATTTTTGGTAGAGTCCAAAAAATCAATTTTATGATGAAAAACGATGACCCCGGACCAGTCGAACGTTCAAAAAAGTGGTCAATATTGATGAATTTTTAACATTTAATCTTTTGACTTTAAATGACTGTTGGATGTGAATTATTACTTTTTCAACTAAAATAAGTGTGTTTAAAGTCATTTCTGTGCCTGAAATTGGTCAAAATTGAAGCTTTTGAGTAAGCGAAAACTCTGTAAAAAAAGGCAATTTTGGTCACTGTGAGGGTTTAAAAAGTGGTTATTCAACATGAGGCCCGATCCAAATGACATTTTGAATAATTTTTGGTAGAGTCCAAAAAATCAATTTCATGATGAAAAACTATGACCCCGGACCTGTTGAACGTTCAAAAAATGGAAAATAATGATGATATTTTAACATTTAATCTATTGACTTTAAATAACTGTTGGATGTGAATTATTACTTTTTCAACTAAAATAAGTGTGTTTAAAGTCATTTCTGTGCCTGAAATTGGCCAAAATTGAAGCTTTTGAGTAAGCGAAAACTCTGTAAAAATGGCAATTTTGGTCACTGTGAGGGTTTAAAAAGTGGTTATTCAACATGCGGCCCGATCCAAATGACATTTTGAATCATTTTTGGTAGAGTCCAAAAAAATCAATTTTATGATGAAAAACGATGACCCCGGACCTGTCGAACGTTCAAAAAATGGTCAATATTGATGAAATTTTAACATTTAATCTTTTGACTTTAAATAACTGTTGGATGTGAATTATTACTTTTTCAACTAAAATAAGTGTGTTTAAAGTCATTTCTGTGCCTGAAATTGGCCAAAATTGAAGCTTTTGAGTAAGCGAAAACTCTGTAAAAACGGTAATTTTGGTCACTGTGAGGGTTTAATAAGTGGTTATTCAACATGAGGCCCGATCCAAATGACATTTTGAATCATTTTTGGTAGAGTCCAAAAAACTCAATTTTATGATGAAAAACGATGACCCCGGACCAGTCGAACGTTCAAAAAAGTGGTCAATATCGATGAATTTTTAACATTTAATCTTTTGACTTTAAATGACTGTTGGATGTGAATTATTACTTTTTCAACTAAAATAAGTGTGTTTAAAGTCATTTCTGTGCCTGAAATTGGTCAAAATTGAAGCTTTTGAGTAAGCGAAAACTCTGTAAAAAAAGGCAATTTTGGTCACTGTGAGGGTTTAAAAAGTGGTTATTCAACATGAGGCCCGATCCAAATGACATTTTGAATAATTTTTGGTAGAGTCCAAAAAATCAATTTCATGATGAAAAACTATGACCCCGGACCTGTCGAACGTTCCAAAAATTGTCAATATTGATGATATTTTAACATTTAATCTATTGACTTTAAATAACTGTTGGATGTGAATAATTACTTTTTCAACTAAAATAAGTGTGTTTAAAGTCATTTCTGTGCCTGAAATTGGCCAAAATTGAAGCTTTTGAGTAAGCGAAAACTCTGTAAAAATGGCAATTTTGGTCACTGTGAGGGTTTAAAAAGTGGTTATTCAACATGAGGCCCGATCCAAATGACATTTTGAATCATTTTTGGTAGAGTCCAAAAAATCAATTTTATGATGAAAAACGATGACCCCGGACCTGTCGAACGTTCAAAAAAGTGGTCAATATTGATGAAATTTTAACATTTAATCTTTTGACTTTAAATGACTGTTGGATGTGATTTATTACTTTTTCAACTAAAATAAGTGTGTTTAAATCATTTCTGTGCCTGAAATTGGTCAAAATTGAAGCTTTTGAGTAAGCGAAAACTCTGTAAAAAAAGGCAATTTTGGTCACTGTGAGGGTTTAAAAAGTGGTTATTCAACATGAGGCCCGATCCAAATGACATTTTGAATAATTTTTGGTAGAGTCCAAAAAATCAATTTCATGATGAAAAACTATGACCCCGGACCTGTCGAACGTTCAAAAAATTGTCAATATTGATGATATTTTAACATTTAATCTATTGACTTTAAATAACTGTTGGATGTGAATAATTACTTTTTCAACTAAAATAAGTGTGTTTAAAGTCATTTCTGTGCCTGAAATTGGCCAAAATTGAAGCTTTTGAGTAAGCGAAAACTCTGTAAAAATGGCAATTTTGGTCACTGTGAGGGTTTAAAAAGTGGTTATTCAACATGAGGCCCGATCCAAATGACATTTTGAATCATTTTTGGTAGAGTCCAAAAAAATCAATTTTATGATGAAAAACGATGACCCCGGACCTGTCGAACGTTCAAAAAAGTGGTCAATATTGATGAAATTTTAACATTTAATCTTTTGACTTTAAATGACTGTTGGATGTGATTTATTACTTTTTCAACTAAAATAAGTGTGTTTAAATCATTTCTGTGCCTGAAATTGGTCAAAATTGAAGCTTTTGAGTAAGCGAAAACTCTGTAAAAAAGGCAATTTTTGTCACTGTGAGGGTTTAAAAAGTGGTTATTCAACATGAGGCCCGATCCAAATGACATTTTGAATCATTTTTGGTAGAGTCCAAAAAATCAATTCGAACGTTCAAAAAATGGTCAATATTGATGACTTTTTAACATTTAATCTTTTGACTTTAAATGACTGTTGGATGTGAATTATTACTTTTTCAACTAAAATAAGTGTGTTTAAAGTCATTCCTGTTCCTGAAATTGGCCAAAATTGAAGCTTTTGAGTAAGCGAAAACTCTGTAAAAATGGCAATTTTGGTCACTGTGATGGTTCAAAAAGTGGTTATTCAACATGAGGCCCGATCCAAATGACATTTTGAATCATTTTTGGTAGAGTCCAAAAAATCAATTTTATGATGAAAAACGATGACCCCGGACCTGTCGAACGTTCAAAAAATGGTCAATATTGATGAAATTTTAACATTTAATCTTTTGACTTTAAATAACTGTTGGATGTGAATTATTACTTTTTCAACTAAAATAAGTGTGTTTAAAGTCATTTCTGTGCCTGAAATTGGCCAAAATTGAAGCATTTGAGTAAGCGAAAACTCTGTAAAAACGGCAATTTTGGTCACTGTGAGGGTTTAAAAAGTGGTTATTCAACATGAGGCCCGATCCAAATGACATTTTGAATCAATTTTTGGTAGAGTCCAAAAAATCCATTTTATGATGAAAAACGATGACCCCGGACCTGTCGAACGTTCAAAAAATTGTCAATATTGATGATATTTTAACATTTAATCTATTGACTTTAAATAACTGTTGGATGTGAATCATTACTTTTTCAACTAAAATAAGTGTGTTTAAAGTCATTTCTGTGCCTGAAATTGGCCAAAATTGAAGCTTTTGAGTAAGCGAAAACTCTGTAAAAAAAGGCAATTTTGGTCACTGTGAGGGTTTAAAAAGTGGTTATTCAACATGAGGCCCGATCCAAATGACATTTTGAATCATTTTTGGTAGAGTCCAAAAAATCAATTTCATGATGAAAAACTATGACCCCGGACCTGTCAAACGTTCAAAAAATTGTCAATATTGATGATATTTTAACATTTAATCTATTGACTTTAAATAACTGTTGGATGTGAATCATTACTTTTTCAACTAAAATAAGTGTGTTTAAAGTCATTTCTGTGCCTGAAATTGGCCAAAATTAAAGCTTTTGAGTAAGCGAAAACTCTGTAAAAATGGCAGTTTTGGTCACTGTGAGGGTTTAAAAAGTGGTTATTTAACATGAGGCCCGATCCAAATGACATTTTGAATCATGTGTGGTAGAGTCCAAAAAATCAATTTTATGATGAAAAACGATGACCCCGGACCTGTCGAACGTTCAAAAAATGGTCAATATTGATGAAATTTTAACATTTAATCTTTTGACTTTAAATGACTGTTGGATGTGAATTATTACTTTTTCAACTAAAATAAGTGTGTTTAAAGTCATTTCTGTGCCTGAAATTGGTCAAAAATTGAAGCTTTTGAGTAAGCGAAAACTCTGTAAAAAAGGCAATTTTGGTCACTGTGAGGGTTTAAAAAGTGGTTATTCAACATGAGGCCCGATCCAAATGACATTTTGAATCATTTTTGGTAGAGTCCAAAAAATCAATTTTATGATGAAAAACGATGACCCCGGACCTGTCGAACGTTCAAAAATGGTCAATATTGATGAAATTTTAACATTTAATCTTTTGACTTTAAATGACTGTTGGATGTGAATTATTACTTTTTCAACTAAAATAAGTGTGTTTAAAGTCATTTCTGTGCCTGAAATTGGTCAAAATTGAAGCTTTTGAGTAAGCGAAAACTCTGTAAAAAAAGGCAATTTTGGTCACTGTGAGGGTTTAAAAAGTGGTTATTCAACATGAGGCCCGATCCAAATGACATTTTGAATAATTTTTGGTAGAGTCCAAAAAATCAATTTCATGATGAAAAACTATGACCCCGGACCTGTCGAACGTTCAAAAAATTGTCAATATTGATGATATTTTAACATTTAATCTATTGACTTTAAATAACTGTTGGATGTGAATAATTACTTTTTCAACTAAAATAAGTGTGTTTAAAGTCATTTCTGTGCCTGAAATTGGCCAAAATTGAAGCTTTTGAGTAAGCGAAAACTCTGTAAAAATGGCAATTTTGGTCACTGTGAGGGTTTAAAAAGTGGTTATTCAACATGAGGCCCGATCCAAATGACATTTTGAATCATGTGTGGTAGAGTCCAAAAAATCAATTTTATGATGAAAAACGATGACCCCGGACCTGTCGAACGTTCAAAAAATGGTCAATATTGATGAAATTTTAACATTTAATCTTTTGACTTTAAATGACTGTTGGATGTGAATTATTACTTTTTCAACTAAAATAAGTGTGTTTAAAGTCATTTCTGTGCCTGAAATTGGCCAAAATTGAAGCTTTTGAGTAAGCGAAAACTCTGTAAAAAAGGCAATTTTTGTCACTGTGAGGGTTTAAAAAGTGGTTATTCAACATGAGGCCCGATCCAAATGACATTTTGAATCATTTTTGGTAGAGTCCAAAAAATCAATTCGAACGTTCAAAAAATGGTCAATATTGATGAAATTTTAACATTTAATCTTTTGACTTTAAATGACTGTTGGATGTGAATTATTACTTTTTCAACTAAAATAAGTGTGTTTAAAGTCATTTCTGTGCCTGAAATTGGTCAAAAATTGAAGCTTTTGAGTAAGCGAAAACTCTGTAAAAAAGGCAATTTTGGTCACTGTGAGGGTTTAAAAAGTGGTTATTCAACATGAGGCCCGATCCAAATGACATTTTGAATCATTTTTGGTAGAGTCCAAAAAATCAATTTTATGATGAAAAACGATGACCCCGGACCAGTCGAACGTTCAAAAAAGTGGTCAATATTGATGAATTTTTAACATTTAATCTTTTGACTTTAAATGACTGTTGGATGTGAATTATTACTTTTTCAACTAAAATAAGTGTGTTTAAAGTCATTTCTGTGCCTGAAATTGGTCAAAATTGAAGCTTTTGAGTAAGCGAAAACTCTGTAAAAAAAGGCAATTTTGGTCACTGTGAGGGTTTAAAAAGTGGTTATTCAACATGAGGCCCGATCCAAATGACATTTTGAATAATTTTTGGTAGAGTCCAAAAAATCAATTTCATGATGAAAAACTATGACCCCGGACCTGTTGAACGTTCAAAAAATGGAAAATAATGATGATATTTTAACATTTAATCTATTGACTTTAAATAACTGTTGGATGTGAATTATTACTTTTTCAACTAAAATAAGTGTGTTTAAAGTCATTTCTGTGCCTGAAATTGGCCAAAATTGAAGCTTTTGAGTAAGCGAAAACTCTGTAAAAATGGCAATTTTGGTCACTGTGAGGGTTTAAAAAGTGGTTATTCAACATGCGGCCCGATCCAAATGACATTTTGAATCATTTTTGGTAGAGTCCAAAAAAATCAATTTTATGATGAAAAACGATGACCCCGGACCTGTCGAACGTTCAAAAAATGGTCAATATTGATGAAATTTTAACATTTAATCTTTTGACTTTAAATAACTGTTGGATGTGAATTATTACTTTTTCAACTAAAATAAGTGTGTTTAAAGTCATTTCTGTGCCTGAAATTGGCCAAAATTGAAGCTTTTGAGTAAGCGAAAACTCTGTAAAAACGGTAATTTTGGTCACTGTGAGGGTTTAATAAGTGGTTATTCAACATGAGGCCCGATCCAAATGACATTTTGAATCATTTTTGGTAGAGTCCAAAAAATCAATTTTATGATGAAAAACGATGACCCCGGACCAGTCGAACGTTCAAAAAAGTGGTCAATATCGATGAATTTTTAACATTTAATCTTTTGACTTTAAATGACTGTTGGATGTGAATTATTACTTTTTCAACTAAAATAAGTGTGTTTAAAGTCATTTCTGTGCCTGAAATTGGTCAAAATTGAAGCTTTTGAGTAAGCGAAAACTCTGTAAAAAAAGGCAATTTTGGTCACTGTGAGGGTTTAAAAAGTGGTTATTCAACATGAGGCCCGATCCAAATGACATTTTGAATAATTTTTGGTAGAGTCCAAAAAATCCATTTCATGATGAAAAACTATGACCCCGGACCTGTCGAACGTTCCAAAAATTGTCAATATTGATGATATTTTAACATTTAATCTATTGACTTTAAATAACTGTTGGATGTGAATAATTACTTTTTCAACTAAAATAAGTGTGTTTAAAGTCATTTCTGTGCCTGAAATTGGCCAAAATTGAAGCTTTTGAGTAAGCGAAAACTCTGTAAAAATGGCAATTTTGGTCACTGTGAGGGTTTAAAAAGTGGTTATTCAACATGAGGCCCGATCCAAATGACATTTTGAATCATTTTTGGTAGAGTCCAAAAAATCAATTTTATGATGAAAAACGATGACCCCGGACCTGTCGAACGTTCAAAAAAGTGGTCAATATTGATGAAATTTTAACATTTAATCTTTTGACTTTAAATGACTGTTGGATGTGATTTATTACTTTTTCAACTAAAATAAGTGTGTTTAAATCATTTCTGTGCCTGAAATTGGTCAAAATTGAAGCTTTTGAGTAAGCGAAAACTCTGTAATAAAAGGCAATTTTGGTCACTGTGAGGGTTTAAAAAGTGGTTATTCAACATGAGGCCCGATCCAAATGACATTTTGAATAATTTTTGGTAGAGTCCAAAAAATCAATTTCATGATGAAAAACTATGACCCCGGACCTGTCGAACGTTCAAAAAATTGTCAATATTGATGATATTTTAACATTTAATCTATTGACTTTAAATAACTGTTGGATGTGAATAATTACTTTTTCAACTAAAATAAGTGTGTTTAAAGTCATTTCTGTGCCTGAAATTGGCCAAAATTGAAGCTTTTGAGTAAGCGAAAACTCTGTAAAAATGGCAATTTTGGTCACTGTGAGGGTTTAAAAAGTGGTTATTCAACATGAGGCCCGATCCAAATGACATTTTGAATCATTTTTGGTAGAGTCCAAAAAAATCAATTTTATGATGAAAAACGATGACCCCGGACCTGTCGAACGTTCAAAAAAGTGGTCAATATTGATGAAATTTTAACATTTAATCTTTTGACTTTAAATGACTGTTGGATGTGATTTATTACTTTTTCAACTAAAATAAGTGTGTTTAAATCATTTCTGTGCCTGAAATTGGTCAAAATTGAAGCTTTTGAGTAAGCGAAAACTCTGTAAAAAAGGCAATTTTTGTCACTGTGAGGGTTTAAAAAGTGGTTATTCAACATGAGGCCCGATCCAAATGACATTTTGAATCATTTTTGGTAGAGTCCAAAAAATCAATTCGAACGTTCAAAAAATGGTCAATATTGATGACTTTTTAACATTTAATCTTTTGACTTTAAATGACTGTTGGATGTGAATTATTACTTTTTCAACTAAAATAAGTGTGTTTAAAGTCATTCCTGTTCCTGAAATTGGCCAAAATTGAAGCTTTTGAGTAAGCGAAAACTCTGTAAAAATGGCAATTTTGGTCACTGTGATGGTTCAAAAAGTGGTTATTCAACATGAGGCCCGATCCAAATGACATTTTGAATCATTTTTGGTAGAGTCCAAAAAATCAATTTTATGATGAAAAACGATGACCCCGGACCTGTCGAACGTTCAAAAAATGGTCAATATTGATGAAATTTTAACATTTAATCTTTTGACTTTAAATAACTGTTGGATGTGAATTATTACTTTTTCAACTAAAATAAGTGTGTTTAAAGTCATTTCTGTGCCTGAAATTGGCCAAAATTGAAGCATTTGAGTAAGCGAAAACTCTGTAAAAACGGCAATTTTGGTCACTGTGAGGGTTTAAAAAGTGGTTATTCAACATGAGGCCCGATCCAAATGACATTTTGAATCAATTTTTGGTAGAGTCCAAAAAATCCATTTTATGATGAAAAACGATGACCCCGGACCTGTCGAACGTTCAAAAAATTGTCAATATTGATGATATTTTAACATTTAATCTATTGACTTTAAATAACTGTTGGATGTGAATCATTACTTTTTCAACTAAAATAAGTGTGTTTAAAGTCATTTCTGTGCCTGAAATTGGCCAAAATTGAAGCTTTTGAGTAAGCGAAAACTCTGTAAAAAAAGGCAATTTTGGTCACTGTGAGGGTTTAAAAAGTGGTTATTCAACATGAGGCCCGATCCAAATGACATTTTGAATCATTTTTGGTAGAGTCCAAAAAATCAATTTCATGATGAAAAACTATGACCCCGGACCTGTCAAACGTTCAAAAAATTGTCAATATTGATGATATTTTAACATTTAATCTATTGACTTTAAATAACTGTTGGATGTGAATCATTACTTTTTCAACTAAAATAAGTGTGTTTAAAGTCATTTCTGTGCCTGAAATTGGCCAAAATTAAAGCTTTTGAGTAAGCGAAAACTCTGTAAAAATGGCAGTTTTGGTCACTGTGAGGGTTTAAAAAGTGGTTATTCAACATGAGGCCCGATCCAAATGACATTTTGAATCATGTGTGGTAGAGTCCAAAAAATCAATTTTATGATGAAAAACGATGACCCCGGACCTGTCGAACGTTCAAAAAATGGTCAATATTGATGAAATTTTAACATTTAATCTTTTGACTTTAAATGACTGTTGGATGTGAATTATTACTTTTTCAACTAAAATAAGTGTGTTTAAAGTCATTTCTGTGCCTGAAATTGGTCAAAAATTGAAGCTTTTGAGTAAGCGAAAACTCTGTAAAAAAGGCAATTTTGGTCACTGTGAGGGTTTAAAAAGTGGTTATTCAACATGAGGCCCGATCCAAATGACATTTTGAATCATTTTTGGTAGAGTCCAAAAAATCAATTTTATGATGAAAAACGATGACCCCGGACCTGTCGAACGTTCAAAAATGGTCAATATTGATGAAATTTTAACATTTAATCTTTTGACTTTAAATGACTGTTGGATGTGAATTATTACTTTTTCAACTAAAATAAGTGTGTTTAAAGTCATTTCTGTGCCTGAAATTGGTCAAAATTGAAGCTTTTGAGTAAGCGAAAACTCTGTAAAAAAAGGCAATTTTGGTCACTGTGAGGGTTTAAAAAGTGGTTATTCAACATGAGGCCCGATCCAAATGACATTTTGAATAATTTTTGGTAGAGTCCAAAAAATCAATTTCATGATGAAAAACTATGACCCCGGACCTGTCGAACGTTCAAAAAATTGTCAATATTGATGATATTTTAACATTTAATCTATTGACTTTAAATAACTGTTGGATGTGAATAATTACTTTTTCAACTAAAATAAGTGTGTTTAAAGTCATTTCTGTGCCTGAAATTGGCCAAAATTGAAGCTTTTGAGTAAGCGAAAACTCTGTAAAAATGGCAATTTTGGTCACTGTGAGGGTTTAAAAAGTGGTTATTCAACATGAGGCCCGATCCAAATGACATTTTGAATCATTTTTGGTAGAGTCCAAAAAATCAATTTTATGATGAAAAACGATGACCCCGGACCTGTCGAACGTTCAAAAAAGTGGTCAATATTGATGAAATTTTAACATTTAATCTTTTGACTTTAAATGACTGTTGGATGTGAATTATTACTTTTTCAACTAAAATAAGTGTGTTTAAATCATTTCTGTGCCTGAAATTGGCCAAAATTGAAGCTTTTGAGTAAGCGAAAACTCTGTAAAAAAGGCAATTTTTGTCACTGTGAGGGTTTAAAAAGTGGTTATTCAACATGAGGCCCGATCCAAATGACATTTTGAATCATTTTTGGTAGAGTCCAAAAAATCAATTCGAACGTTCAAAAAATGGTCAATATTGATGACTTTTTAACATTTAATCTTTTGACTTTAAATGACTGTTGGATGTGAATTATTACTTTTTCAACTAAAATAAGTGTGTTTAAAGTCATTCCTGTGCCTGAAATTGGCCAAAATTGAAGCTTTTGAGTAAGCGAAAACTCTGTAAAAATGGCAATTTTGGTCACTGTGAGGGTTCAAAAAGTGGTTATTCAACATGAGGCCCGATCCAAATGACATTTTGAATCATTTTTGGTAGAGTCCAAAAAATCAATTTTATGATGAAAAACGATGACCCCGGACCTGTCGAACGTTCAAAAAATGGTCAATATTGATGAAATTTTAACATTTAATCTTTTGACTTTAAATAACTGTTGGATGTGAATTATTACTTTTTCAACTAAAATAAGTGTGTTTAAAGTCATTTCTGTGCCTGAAATTGGCCAAAATTGAAGCATTTGAGTAAGCGAAAACTCTGTAAAAACGGCAATTTTGGTCACTGTGAGGGTTTAAAAAGTGGTTATTCAACATGAGGCCCGATCCAAATGACATTTTGAATCATTTTTGGTAGAGTCCAAAAAATCAATTTTATGATGAAAAACGATGACCCCGGACCTGTCGAACGTTCAAAAAATGGTCAATATTGATGAAATTTTAACATTTAATCTTTTGACTTTAAATAACTGTTGGATGTGAATTATTACTTTTTCAACTAAAATAAGTGTGTTTAAAGTCATTTCTGTGCCTGAAATTGGCCAAAATTGAAGCATTTGAGTAAGCGAAAACTCTGTAAAAACGGCAATTTTGGTCACTGTGAGGGTTTAAAAAGTGGTTATTCAACATGAGGCCCGATCCAAATGACATTTTGAATCATTTTTGGTAGAGTCCAAAAAATCAATTTTATGATGAAAAACGATGACCCCGGACCTGTCGAACGTTCAAAAAATTGTCAATATTGATGATATTTTAACATTTAATCTATTGACTTTAAATAACTGTTGGATGTGAATCATTACTTTTTCAACTAAAATAAGTGTGTTTAAAGTCATTTCTGTGCCTGAAATTGGCCAAAATTGAAGCTTTTGAGTAAGCGAAAACTCTGTAAAAAAAGGCAATTTTGGTCACTGTGAGGGTTTAAAAAGTGGTTATTCAACATGAGGCCCGATCCAAATGACATTTTGAATCATTTTTGGTAGAGTCCAAAAAATCAATTTCATGATGAAAAACTATGACCCCGGACCTGTCAAACGTTCAAAAAATTGTCAATATTGATGATATTTTAACATTTAATCTATTGACTTTAAATAACTGTTGGATGTGAATCATTACTTTTTCAACTAAAATAAGTGTGTTTAAAGTCATTTCTGTGCCTGAAATTGGCCAAAATTGAAGCTTTTGAGTAAGCGAAAACTCTGTAAAAATGGCAGTTTTGGTCACTGTGAGGGTTTAAAAAGTGGTTATTCAACATGAGGCCCGATCCAAATGACATTTTGAATCATTTTTGGTAGACTCCAAAAAATCAATTTTATGATGAAAAACGATGACCCCGGACCAGTCGAACGTTCAAAAAATGGTCAATATTGATGAAATTTTAACATTTAATCTTTTGACTTTAAATAACTGTTGGATGTGAATTATTACTTTTTCAACTAAAATAAGTGTGTTTAAATCATTTCTGTGCCTGAAATTGGTCAAAATTGAAGCTTTTGAGTAAGCGAAAACTCTGTAAAAATGGTAATTTTGGTCACTGTAAGGGTTTAAAAAGTGGTTATTCAACATGAGGCCCGACCCAAATGACATTTTGAATCATGTGTGGTAGAGTCCAAAAAATCAATTTTATGATGAAAAACGATGACCCCTGACCTGTCGAACGTTCAAAAAATGGTCAATATTGATGAAATTTTAACATTTAATCTTTTGACTTTAAATGACTGTTGGATGTGAATTATTACTTTTTCAACTAAAATAAGTGTGTTTAAAGTCATTTCTGTGCCTGAAATTGGCCAAAATCGAAGCTTTTGAGTAAGCGAAAACTCTGTAAAAATGGCAATTTTTGTCACTGTGAGGGTTTAAAAAGTGGTTATTCAACATGAGGCCCGATCCGAATGACATTTTGAATCATTTTTGGTAGAGTTCAAAAAATCAATTTTATGATGAAAAACGATGACCCCGGACCTATCGAACGTTCAAAAAATGGTCAATATTGATGAAATTTTAACATTTAATCTTTTGACTTTAAATAACTGTTGGATGTGAATTATTACTTTTTCAACTAAAATAAGTGTGTTTAAAGTCATTTCTGTGCCTGAAATTGGCCAAAATCGAAGCTTTTGAGTAAGCGAAAACTCTGTAAAAATGGCAATTTTGGTCACTGTGAGGGTTTAAAAAGTGGTTATTCAACATGAGGCCCGATCCAAATGACATTTTGAATCATTTTTGGTAGAGTCCAAAAAATCAATTTTATGATGAAAAACGATGACCCCGGACCTGTCGAACGTTCAAAAAAGTGGTCAATATTGATGAAATTTTAACATTTAATCTTTTGACTTTAAATGACTGTTGGATGTGAATTATTACTTTTTCAACTAAAATAAGTGTGTTTAAATCATTTCTGTGCCTGAAATTGGCCAAAATTGAAGCTTTTGAGTAAGCGAAAACTCTGTAAAAAAGGCAATTTTTGTCACTGTGAGGGTTTAAAAAGTGGTTATTCAACATGAGGCCCGATCCAAATGACATTTTGAATCATTTTTGGTAGAGTCCAAAAAATCAATTCGAACGTTCAAAAAATGGTCAATATTGATGACTTTTTAACATTTAATCTTTTGACTTTAAATGACTGTTGGATGTGAATTATAACTTTTTCAACTAAAATAAGTGTGTTTAAAGTCATTCCTGTGCCTGAAATTGGCCAAAATTGAAGCTTTTGAGTAAGCGAAAACTCTGTAAAAATGGCAATTTTGGTCACTGTGAGGGTTCAAAAAGTGGTTATTCAACATGAGGCCTGATCCAAATGACATTTTGAATCATTTTTGGTAGAGTCCAAAAAATCAATTTTATGATGAAAAACGATGACCCCGGACCTGTCGAACGTTCAAAAAATGGTCAATATTGATGAAATTTTAAGATTTAATCTTTTGACTTTAAATAACTGTTGGATGTGAATTATTACTTTTTCAACTAAAATAAGTGTGTTTAAAGTCATTTCTGTGCCTGAAATTGGCCAAAATTGAAGCATTTGAGTAAGCGAAAACTCTGTAAAAACGGCAATTTTGGTCACTGTGAGGGTTTAAAAAGTGGTTATTCAACATGAGGCCCGATCCAAATGACATTTTGAATCATTTTTGGTAGAGTCCAAAAAATCAATTTTATGATGAAAAACGATGACCCCGGACCTGTCGAACGTTCAAAAAATGGTCAATATTGATGAAATTTTAACATTTAATCTTTTGACTTTAAATAACTGTTGGATGTGAATTATTACTTTTTCAACTAAAATAAGTGTGTTTAAAGTCATTTCTGTGCCTGAAATTGGCCAAAATTGAAGCATTTGAGTAAGCGAAAACTCTGTAAAAACGGCAATTTTGGTCACTGTGAGGGTTTAAAAAGTGGTTATTCAACATGAGGCCCGATCCAAATGACATTTTGAATCATTTTTGGTAGAGTCCAAAAAATCAATTTTATGATGAAAAACGATGACCCCGGACCTGTCGAACGTTCAAAAAATTGTCAATATTGATGATATTTTAACATTTAATCTATTGACTTTAAATAACTGTTGGATGTGAATCATTACTTTTTCAACTAAAATAAGTGTGTTTAAAGTCATTTCTGTGCCTGAAATTGGCCAAAATTGAAGCTTTTGAGTAAGCGAAAACTCTGTAAAAAAAGGCAATTTTGGTCACTGTGAGGGTTTAAAAAGTGGTTATTCAACATGAGGCCCGATCCAAATGACATTTTGAATCATTTTTGGTAGAGTCCAAAAAATCAATTTCATGATGAAAAACTATGACCCCGGACCTGTCAAACGTTCAAAAAATTGTCAATATTGATGATATTTTAACATTTAATCTATTGACTTTAAATAACTGTTGGATGTGAATCATTACTTTTTCAACTAAAATAAGTGTGTTTAAAGTCATTTCTGTGCCTGAAATTGGCCAAAATTGAAGCTTTTGAGTAAGCGAAAACTCTGTAAAAATGGCAGTTTTGGTCACTGTGAGGGTTTAAAAAGTGGTTATTCAACATGAGGCCCGATCCAAATGACATTTTGAATCATTTTTGGTAGACTCCAAAAAATCAATTTTATGATGAAAAACGATGACCCCGGACCAGTCGAACGTTCAAAAAATGGTCAATATTGATGAAATTTTAACATTTAATCTTTTGACTTTAAATAACTGTTGGATGTGAATTATTACTTTTTCAACTAAAATAAGTGTGTTTAAATCATTTCTGTGCCTGAAATTGGTCAAAATTGAAGCTTTTGAGTAAGCGAAAACTCTGTAAAAATGGTAATTTTGGTCACTGTAAGGGTTTAAAAAGTGGTTATTCAACATGAGGCCCGACCCAAATGACATTTTGAATCATGTGTGGTAGAGTCCAAAAAATCAATTTTATGATGAAAAACGATGACCTCTGACCTGTCGAACGTTCAAAAAATGGTCAATATTGATGAAATTTTAACATTTAATCTTTTGACTTTAAATGACTGTTGGATGTGAATTATTACTTTTTCAACTAAAATAAGTGTGTTTAAAGTCATTTCTGTGCCTGAAATTGGCCAAAATCGAAGCTTTTGAGTAAGCGAAAACTCTGTAAAAATGGCAATTTTTGTCACTGTGAGGGTTTAAAAAGTGGTTATTCAACATGAGGCCCGATCCGAATGACATTTTGAATCATTTTTGGTAGAGTCCAAAAAATCAATTTTATGATGAAAAACGATGACCCCGGACCTATCGAACGTTCAAAAAATGGTCAATATTGATGAAATTTTAACATTTAATCTTTTGACTTTAAATAACTGTTGGATGTGAATTATTACTTTTTCAACTAAAATAAGTGTGTTTAAAGTCATTTCTGTGCCTGAAATTGGCCAAAATCGAAGCTTTTGAGTAAGCGAAAACTCTGTAAAAATGGCAATTTTTGTCACTGTGAGGGTTTAAAAAGTGGTTATTCAACATGAGGCCCGATCCGAATGACATTTTGAATCATTTTTGGTAGAGTCCAAAAAACTCAATTTTATGATGAAAAACGATGACCCCGGACCTGTCGAACGTTCAAAAAATGGTCAATATTGATGAAATTTTAACATTTAATCTTTTGACTTTAAATGACTGTTGGATGTGAATCATTACTTTTTCAACTAAAATAAGTGTGTTTAAAGTCATTTCTGTGCCTGAAATTGGCCAAAATTGAAGCTTTTGAGTAAGCGAAAACTCTGTAAAAATGGCAGTTTTGGTCACTGTGAGGGTTTAAAAAGTGGTTATTCAACATGAGGCCCGATCCAAATGACATTTTGAATCATTTTTGGTAGAGTCCAAAAAATCAATTTCATGATGAAAAACGATGACCCCGGACCTGTCGAACGTTCAAAAAAGTGGTCAATATTGATGATATTTTAACATTTAATCTATTGACTTTAAATAACTGTTGGATGTGAATCATTACTTTTTCAACTAAAATAAGTGTGTTTAAAGTCATTTCTGTGCCTGAAATTGGCCAAAATTGAAGCTTTTGAGTAAGCGAAAACTCTGTAAAAATGGCAGTTTTGGTCACTGTGAGGGTTTAAAAAGTGGTTATTCAACATGAGGCCCGATCCAAATGACATTTTGAATCATGTGTGGTAGAGTCCAAAAAATCAATTTTATGATGAAAAACGATGACCCCGGACCTGTCGAACGTTCAAAAAATGGTCAATATTGATGAAATTTTAACATTTAATCTTTTGACTTTAAATGACTGTTGGATGTGAATTATTACTTTTTCAACTAAAATAAGTGTGTTTAAAGTCATTTCTGTGCCTGAAATTGGTCAAAAATTGAAGCTTTTGAGTAAGCGAAAACTCTGTAAAAAAGGCAATTTTGGTCACTGTGAGGTTTTAAAAAGTGGTTATTCAACATGAGGCCCGATCCAAATGACATTTTGAATCATTTTTGGTAGAGTCCAAAAAATCAATTTTATGATGAAAAACGATGACCCCGGACCTGTCGAACGTTCAAAAATGGTCAATATTGATGAAATTTTAACATTTAATCTTTTGACTTTAAATAACTGTTGGATGTGAATTATTACTTTTTCAACTAAAATAAGTGTGTTTAAAGTCATTTCTGTGCCTGAAATTGGCCAAAATCGAAGCTTTTGAGTAAGCGAAAACTCTATAAAAATGGCAATTTTGGTCACTGTGAGGGTTTAAAAAGTGGTTATTCAACATGAGGCCCGATCCAAATGACATTTTGAATAATTTTTAGTAGATTCCAAAAAATCAATTTTATGATGAAAAACGATGACCTGTCGAACGTTCAAAAAATGGTCAATATTGATGACATTATAACATTTAATCTTTTGACTTTAAATGACTGTTGGATGTGAATTATCACTTTTTCAACTAAAATAAGTGTGTTTAAAGTCATTTCTGTGCCTAAAATTGGTCAAAATTGAAGCTTTTGAGTAAGCGAAAACTCTGTAAAAATGGCAATTTTGGTCACTGTGAGGGTTTAAAAAGTGGTTATTCAACATGAGGCCCGATCCAAATGACATTTTGAATCATTTTTGGTAGAGTCCAAAAAATCAATTTTATGATGAAAAACGATGACCCCGGACCAGTCGAACGTTCAAAAAAGTGGTCAATATTGATGAAATTTTAACATTTAATCTTTTGACATTAAATGACTGTGGATGTGAATTATTACTTTTTCAACTAAAATAAGTGTGTTTAAAGTCATTTCTGTGCCTGAAATTGGCCAAAATTGAAGCTTTTGAGTAAGCGAAAACTCTGTAAAAATTGCAATTTTGGTCACTGTGAGGGTTTAAAAAGTGGTTATTCAACATGAGGCCTGATCCAAATGACATTTTGAATCATTTTTGGTAGAGTCCAAAAAATCAATTTTATGATGAAAAACGATGACCCCGGACCTGTCGAACGTTCAGAAAATGGTCAATATTGATGACATTTTAACATTTAATCTTTTGACTTTAAATGACTATTGGATGTGAATTATTACTTTTTCAACTAAAATAAGTGTGTTTAAAGTCATTTCTGTGCCATGAAATTGGCCAAAATTGAAGCTTTTGAGTAAGAGAAAAATCTGTAAAAATTGCAATTTTGGTCACTGTGAGGGTTTAAAAAGGGGTTATTCAACATGAGGCCCGATCCAAATGACATTTTGAATCATTTTTGGTAGAGTCCAAAAAATATATTTTAAGATGAAAAACGATGACCCCGGACCTGTCGAACGTTCAAAAAATGGTCAATATTGATGCTATTTTAACATTTAATCTTTTGACTTTAAATAACTGTTGGATGTGAATTATTACTTTTTCAACTAAAATAAGTGTGTTTAAAGTCATTTCTATGCCTGAAATTGGCCAAAATTGAAGCTTTTGAGTAAGCGAAAACTCTGTAAAAATGGCAATTTTGGTCACTGTGAGGGTTTAAAAAGTGGTTATTCAACATGAGGCCCGATCCAAATGACATTTTGAATCATTTTTGGTAGAGTCCAAAAAATCAATTTTATGATGAAAAACGATGACCCCGGACCTGTCGAACGTTCAAAAAATGGTCAATATTGATGACATTTTTACATTTAATCTTTTGACTTTAAATGACTGTTGGATGTGAATTATTACTTTTTCAACTAAAATAAGTGTGTTTAAAGTCATTTCTGTGCCTGAAATTGGTCAAAATTGAAGCTTTTGAGTAAGCGAACACTCTGTAAAAATGGCAATTTTGGTCAATGTGAGGGTTTAAAAAGTGGTTATTCAACATGAGGCCCGATCCAAATGACATTTTGAATCATTTTTGGTAGAGTCCAAAAAATCAATTTTATGATGAAAAACGATGACCCCGGACCAGTCGAACGTTCAAAAAAGTGGTCAATATTGATGAAATTTTAACATTTAATCTTTTGACTTTAAATGACTGTTGGATGTGAATTATTACTTTTTCAACTAAAATAAGTGTGTTTAAATCATTTCTGTGCCTGAAATTGGTCAAAATTGAAGCTTTTGAGTAAGCGAAAACTCTGTCAAAATTGCAATTTTAGTCACTGTAAGGGTTTAAAAAGTGGTTATTCAACATGAGGCCCGATCCAAATGACATTTTGAATCATGTTTGGTAGAGTCCAAAAAATCAATTTTATGATGAAAAACGATGACCAGTTGAACGTTCAAAAAATGGTCAATATTGATGATATTTTAACATTTAATCTATTGACTTTAAATAACTGTTGGATGTGAATTATTACTTTTTCAACTAAAATAAGTGTGTTTAAAGTCATTTCTGTGCCTGAAATTGGCCAAAATTGAAGCTTTTGAGTAAGCGAAAACTCTGTAAAAATGGCAATTTTGGTCACTGTGAGGGTTTAAAAAGTGGTTATTCAACATGCGGCCCGATCCAAATGACATTTTGAATCATTTTTGGTAGAGTCCAAAAAATCAATTTTATGATGAAAAACGATGACCCCGGACCTGTCGAACGTTCAAAAAATGGTCAATATTGATGAAATTTTAACATTTAATCTTTTGACTTTAAATAACTGTTGGATGTGAATTATTACTTTTTCAACTAAAATAAGTGTGTTTAAAGTCATTTCTGTGCCTGAAATTGGCCAAAATTGAAGCTTTTGAGTAAGCGAAAACTCTGTAAAAACGGTAATTTTGGTCACTGTGAGGGTTTAAAAAGTGGTTATTCAACATGAGGCCCGATCCAAATGACATTTTGAATCATTTTTGGTAGAGTCCAAAAAATCAATTTTATGATGAAAAACGATGACCCCGGACCAGTCGAACGTTCAAAAAAGTGGTCAATATTGATGAATTTTTAACATTTAATCTTTTGACTTTAAATGACTGTTGGATGTGAATTATTACTTTTTCAACTAAAATAAGTGTGTTTAAAGTCATTTCTGTGCCTGAAATTGGTCAAAATTGAAGCTTTTGAGTAAGCGAAAACTCTGTAAAAATGGTAATTTTGGTCACTGTAAGGGTTTAAAAAGTGGTTATTCAACATGAGGCCCGACCCAAATGACATTTTGAATCATGTGTGGTAGAGTCCAAAAAATCAATTTTATGATGAAAAACGATGACCCCGGACCTATCGAACGTTCAAAAAATGGTCAATATTGATGAAATTTTAACATTTAATCTTTTGACTTTAAATAACTGTTGGATGTGAATTATTACTTTTTCAACTAAAATAAGTGTGTTTAAAGTCATTTCTGTGCCTGAAATTGGCCAAAATCGAAGCTTTTGAGTAAGCGAAAACTCTGTAAAAATGGCAATTTTTGTCACTGTGAGGGTTTAAAAAGTGGTTATTCAACATGAGGCCCGATCCGAATGACATTTTGAATCATTTTTGGTAGAGTCCAAAAAACTCAATTTTATGATGAAAAACGATGACCCCGGACCTGTCGAACGTTCAAAAAATGGTCAATATTGATGAAATTTTAACATTTAATCTTTTGACTTTAAATGACTGTTGGATGTGAATCATTACTTTTTCAACTAAAATAAGTGTGTTCAAAGTCATTTCTGTGCCTGAAATTGGCCAAAATTGAAGCTTTTGAGTAAGCGAAAACTCTGTAAAAATGGCAGTTTTGGTCACTGTGAGGGTTTAAAAAGTGGTTATTCAACATGAGGCCCGATCCAAATGACATTTTGAATCATTTTTGGTAGAGTCCAAAAAATCAATTTCATGATGAAAAACGATGACCCCGGACCTGTCGAATGTTCAAAAAAGTGGTCAATATTGATGATATTTTAACATTTAATCTATTGACTTTAAATAACTGTTGGATGTGAATCATTACTTTTTCAACTAAAATAAGTGTGTTTAAAGTCATTTCTGTGCCTGAAATTGGCCAAAATTGAAGCTTTTGAGTAAGCGAAAACTCTGTAAAAATGGCAGTTTTGGTCACTGTGAGGGTTTAAAAAGTGGTTATTCAACATGAGGCCCGATCCAAATGACATTTTGAATCATGTGTGGTAGAGTCCAAAAAATCAATTTTATGATGAAAAACGATGACCCCGGACCTGTCGAACGTTCAAAAAATGGTCAATATTGATGAAATTTTAACATTTAATCTTTTGACTTTAAATGACTGTTGGATGTGAATTATTACTTTTTCAACTAAAATAAGTGTGTTTAAAGTCATTTCTGTGCCTGAAATTGGTCAAAAATTGAAGCTTTTGAGTAAGCGAAAACTCTGTAAAAAAGGCAATTTTGGTCACTGTGAGGGTTTAAAAAGTGGTTATTCAACATGAGGCCCGATCCAAATGACATTTTGAATCATTTTTGGTAGAGTCCAAAAAATCAATTTTATGATGAAAAACGATGACCCCGGACCTGTCGAACGTTCAAAAATGGTCAATATTGATGAAATTTTAACATTTATTCTTTTGACTTTAAATAACTGTTGGATGTGAATTATTACTTTTTCAACTAAAATAAGTGTGTTTAAAGTCATTTCTGTGCCTGAAATTGGCCAAAATCGAAGCTTTTGAGTAAGCGAAAACTCTGTAAAAATGGCAATTTTGGTCACTGTGAGGGTTTAAAAAGTGGTTATTCAACATGAGGCCCGATCCGAATGACATTTTGAATCATTTTTGGTAGAGTCCAAAAAACTCAATTTTATGATGAAAAACGATGACCCCGGACCTGTCGAACGTTCAAAAAATGGTCAATATTGATGAAATTTTAACATTTAATCTTTTGACTTTAAATGACTGTTGGATGTGAATTATTACTTTTTCAACTAAAATAAGTGTGTTTAAAGTCATTTCTGTGCCTGAAATTGGCCAAAATTGAAGCTTTTGAGTAAGCGAAATCTCTGTAAAAATGGCAATTTTGGTCACTGTGAGGGTTTAAAAAGTGGTTATTCAACATGAGGCCCGATCCAAATGACATTTTGAATCATTTTTGGTAGAGTCCAAAAAATCAATTTTATGATGAAAAACGATGACCCCGGACCTTTCGAACGTTCAAAAAATGGTCAATATTGATGAAATTTTAACATTTAATCTTTTGACTTTAAATAACTGTTGGATGTGAATTATTACTTTTTCAACTAAAATAAGTGTGTTTAAAGTCATTTCTGTGCCTGAAATTGGCCAAAATTGAAGCTTTTGAGTAAGCGAAAACTCTGTAAAAATGGCAATTTTGGTCACTGTGAGGGTTTAAAAAGTGGTTATTCAACATGAGGCCCGATCCAAATGACATTTTGAATAATTTTTAGTAGAGTCCAAAAAATCAATTTTATGATGAAAAACGATGACCTGTCGAACGTTCAAAAAATGGTCAATATTGATGACATTATAACATTTAATCTTTTGACTTTAAATGACTGTTGGATGTGAATTATCACTTTTTCAACTAAAATAAGTGTGTTTAAAGTCATTTCTGTGCCTAAAATTGGTCAAAATTGAAGCTTTTGAGTAAGCGAAAACTCTGTAAAAATGGCAATTTTGGTCACTGTGAGGGTTTAAAAAGTGGTTATTCAACATGAGGCCCGATCCAAATGACATTTTGAATCATTTTTGGTAGAGTCCAAAAAATCAATTTTATGATGAAAAACGATGACCCCGGACCAGTCGAACGTTCAAAAAAGTGGTCAATATTGATGAAATTTTAACATTTAATCTTTTGACATTAAATGACTGTGGATGTGAATTATTACTTTTTCAACTAAAATAAGTGTGTTTAAAGTCATTTCTGTGCCTGAAATTGGCCAAAATTGCAGCTTTTGAGTAAGCGAAAACTCTGTAAAAATTGCAATTTTGGTCACTGTGAGGGTTTAAAAAGTGGTTATTCAACATGAGGCCTGATCCAAATGACATTTTGATTCATTTTTGGTAGAGTCCAAAAAATCAATTTTATGATGAAAAACGATGACCCCGGACCTGTCGAACGTTCAGAAAATGGTCAATATTGATGAAATTTTAACATTTAATCTTTTGACTTTAAATGACTATTGGATGTGAATTATTACTTTTTCAACTAAAATAAGTGTGTTTAAAGTCATTTCTGTGCCATGAAATTGGCCAAAATTGAAGCTTTTGAGTAAGAGAAAAATCTGTAAAAATGGCAATTTTGGTCACTGTGAGGGTTTAAAAAGTGGTTATTCAACATGAGGCCCGATCCAAATGACATTTTGAATCATTTTTGGTAGAGTCCAAAAAATATATTTTAAGATGAAAAACGATGACCCCGGACCTGTCGAACGTTCAAAAAATGGTCAATATTGATGATATTTTAACATTTAATCTTTTGACTTTAAATAACTGTTGGATGTGAATTATTACTTTTTCAACTAAAATAAGTGTGTTTAAAGTCATTTCTATGCCTGAAATTGGCCAAAATTGAAGCTTTTGAGTAAGCGAAAACTCTGTAAAAATGGCAATTTTGGTCACTGTGAGGGTTTAAAAAGTGGTTATTCAACATGAGGCCCGATCCAAATGACATTTTGAATCATTTTTGGTAGAATCCAAAAAATCAATTTTATGATGAAAAACGATTACCCCGGACCTGTCGAACATTCAAAAAATGGTCAATATTGATGAAATTTTAACATTTAATCTTTTGACTTTAAATGACTGTTGGATGTGAATTATTACTTTTTCAACTAAAATAAGTGTGTTTAAAGTCATTTCTGTGCCTGAAATTGGCCAAAATTGAAGCTTTTGAGTAAGCGAAAACTCAGTAAAAATGGCAATTTTGGTCACTGTGAGGGTTTAAAAAGTGGTTATTCAACATGAGGCCCGATCCGAATGACATTTTGAATCATTTTTGGTAGAGTCCAAAAAACTCAATTTTATGATGAAAAACGATGACCCCGGACCTGTCGAACGTTCAAAAAATGGTCAATATTGATGAAATTTTAACATTTAATCTTTTGACTTTAAATGACTGTTGGATGTGAATCATTACTTTTTCAACTAAAATAAGTGTGTTCAAAGTCATTTCTGTGCCTGAAATTGGCCAAAATTGAAGCTTTTGAGTAAGCGAAAACTCTGTAAAAATGGCAGTTTTGGTCACTGTGAGGGTTTAAAAAGTGGTTATTCAACATGAGGCCCGATCCAAATGACATTTTGAATCATTTTTGGTAGAGTCCAAAAAATCAATTTCATGATGAAAAACGATGACCCCGGACCTGTCGAATGTTCAAAAAAGTGGTCAATATTGATGATATTTTAACATTTAATCTATTGACTTTAAATAACTGTTGGATGTGAATCATTACTTTTTCAACTAAAATAAGTGTGTTTAAAGTCATTTCTGTGCCTGAAATTGGCCAAAATTGAAGCTTTTGAGTAAGCGAAAACTCTGTAAAAATGGCAGTTTTGGTCACTGTGAGGGTTTAAAAAGTGGTTATTCAACATGAGGCCCGATCCAAATGACATTTTGAATCATGTGTGGTAGAGTCCAAAAAATCAATTTTATGATGAAAAACGATGACCCCGGACCTGTCGAACGTTCAAAAAATGGTCAATATTGATGAAATTTTAACATTTAATCTTTTGACTTTAAATGACTGTTGGATGTGAATTATTACTTTTTCAACTAAAATAAGTGTGTTTAAAGTCATTTCTGTGCCTGAAATTGGTCAAAAATTGAAGCTTTTGAGTAAGCGAAAACTCTGTAAAAAAGGCAATTTTGGTCACTGTGAGGGTTTAAAAAGTGGTTATTCAACATGAGGCCCGATCCAAATGACATTTTGAATCATTTTTGGTAGAGTCCAAAAAATCAATTTTATGATGAAAAACGATGACCCCGGACCTGTCGAACGTTCAAAAATGGTCAATATTGATGAAATTTTAACATTTATTCTTTTGACTTTAAATAACTGTTGGATGTGAATTATTACTTTTTCAACTAAAATAAGTGTGTTTAAAGTCATTTCTGTGCCTGAAATTGGCCAAAATCGAAGCTTTTGAGTAAGCGAAAACTCTGTAAAAATGGCAATTTTGGTCACTGTGAGGGTTTAAAAAGTGGTTATTCAACATGAGGCCCGATCCGAATGACATTTTGAATCATTTTTGGTAGAGTCCAAAAAACTCAATTTTATGATGAAAAACGATGACCCCGGACCTGTCGAACGTTCAAAAAATGGTCAATATTGATGAAATTTTAACATTTAATCTTTTGACTTTAAATGACTGTTGGATGTGAATTATTACTTTTTCAACTAAAATAAGTGTGTTTAAAGTCATTTCTGTGCCTGAAATTGGCCAAAATTGAAGCTTTTGAGTAAGCGAAATCTCTGTAAAAATGGCAATTTTGGTCACTGTGAGGGTTTAAAAAGTGGTTATTCAACATGAGGCCCGATCCAAATGACATTTTGAATCATTTTTGGTAGAGTCCAAAAAATCAATTTTATGATGAAAAACGATGACCCCGGACCTTTCGAACGTTCAAAAAATGGTCAATATTGATGAAATTTTAACATTTAATCTTTTGACTTTAAATAACTGTTGGATGTGAATTATTACTTTTTCAACTAAAATAAGTGTGTTTAAAGTCATTTCTGTGCCTGAAATTGGCCAAAATTGAAGCTTTTGAGTAAGCGAAAACTCTGTAAAAATGGCAATTTTGGTCACTGTGAGGGTTTAAAAAGTGGTTATTCAACATGAGGCCCGATCCAAATGACATTTTGAATAATTTTTAGTAGAGTCCAAAAAATCAATTTTATGATGAAAAACGATGACCTGTCGAACGTTCAAAAAATGGTCAATATTGATGACATTATAACATTTAATCTTTTGACTTTAAATGACTGTTGGATGTGAATTATCACTTTTTCAACTAAAATAAGTGTGTTTAAAGTCATTTCTGTGCCTAAAATTGGTCAAAATTGAAGCTTTTGAGTAAGCGAAAACTCTGTAAAAATGGCAATTTTGGTCACTGTGAGGGTTTAAAAAGTGGTTATTCAACATGAGGCCCGATCCAAATGACATTTTGAATCATTTTTGGTAGAGTCCAAAAAATCAATTTTATGATGAAAAACGATGACCCCGGACCAGTCGAACGTTCAAAAAAGTGGTCAATATTGATGAAATTTTAACATTTAATCTTTTGACATTAAATGACTGTGGATGTGAATTATTACTTTTTCAACTAAAATAAGTGTGTTTAAAGTCATTTCTGTGCCTGAAATTGGCCAAAATTGCAGCTTTTGAGTAAGCGAAAACTCTGTAAAAATTGCAATTTTGGTCACTGTGAGGGTTTAAAAAGTGGTTATTCAACATGAGGCCTGATCCAAATGACATTTTGATTCATTTTTGGTAGAGTCCAAAAAATCAATTTTATGATGAAAAACGATGACCCCGGACCTGTCGAACGTTCAGAAAATGGTCAATATTGATGAAATTTTAACATTTAATCTTTTGACTTTAAATGACTATTGGATGTGAATTATTACTTTTTCAACTAAAATAAGTGTGTTTAAAGTCATTTCTGTGCCATGAAATTGGCCAAAATTGAAGCTTTTGAGTAAGAGAAAAATCTGTAAAAATGGCAATTTTGGTCACTGTGAGGGTTTAAAAAGTGGTTATTCAACATGAGGCCCGATCCAAATGACATTTTGAATCATTTTTGGTAGAGTCCAAAAAATATATTTTAAGATGAAAAACGATGACCCCGGACCTGTCGAACGTTCAAAAAATGGTCAATATTGATGATATTTTAACATTTAATCTTTTGACTTTAAATAACTGTTGGATGTGAATTATTACTTTTTCAACTAAAATAAGTGTGTTTAAAGTCATTTCTATGCCTGAAATTGGCCAAAATTGAAGCTTTTGAGTAAGCGAAAACTCTGTAAAAATGGCAATTTTGGTCACTGTGAGGGTTTAAAAAGTGGTTATTCAACATGAGGCCCGATCCAAATGACATTTTGAATCATTTTTGGTAGAATCCAAAAAATCAATTTTATGATGAAAAACGATTACCCCGGACCTGTCGAACATTCAAAAAATGGTCAATATTGATGAAATTTTAACATTTAATCTTTTGACTTTAAATGACTGTTGGATGTGAATTATTACTTTTTCAACTAAAATAAGTGTGTTTAAAGTCATTTCTGTGCCTGAAATTGGCCAAAATTGAAGCTTTTGAGTAAGCGAAAACTCAGTAAAAATGGCAATTTTGGTCACTGTGAGGGTTTAAAAAGTGGTTATTCAACATGAGGCCCGATCCGAATGACATTTTGAATCATTTTTGGTAGAGTCCAAAAAACTCAATTTTATGATGAAAAACGATGACCCCGGACCTGTCGAACGTTCAAAAAATGGTCAATATTGATGAAATTTTAACATTTAATCTTTTGACTTTAAATGACTGTTGGATGTGAATCATTACTTTTTCAACTAAAATAAGTGTGTTCAAAGTCATTTCTGTGCCTGAAATTGGCCAAAATTGAAGCTTTTGAGTAAGCGAAAACTCTGTAAAAATGGCAGTTTTGGTCACTGTGAGGGTTTAAAAAGTGGTTATTCAACATGAGGCCCGATCCAAATGACATTTTGAATCATTTTTGGTAGAGTCCAAAAAATCAATTTCATGATGAAAAACGATGACCCCGGACCTGTCGAACGTTCAAAAAAGTGGTCAATATTGATGATATTTTAACATTTAATCTATTGACTTTAAATAACTGTTGGATGTGAATCATTACTTTTTCAACTAAAATAAGTGTGTTTAAAGTCATTTCTGTGCCTGAAATTGGCCAAAATTGAAGCTTTTGAGTAAGCGAAAACTCTGTAAAAATGGCAGTTTTGGTCACTGTGAGGGTTTAAAAAGTGGTTATTCAACATGAGGCCCGATCCAAATGACATTTTGAATCATGTGTGGTAGAGTCCAAAAAATCAATTTTATGATGAAAAACGATGACCCCGGACCTGTCGAACGTTCAAAAAATGGTCAATATTGATGAAATTTTAACATTTAATCTTTTGACTTTAAATGACTGTTGGATGTGAATTATTACTTTTTCAACTAAAATAAGTGTGTTTAAAGTCATTTCTGTGCCTGAAATTGGTCAAAAATTGAAGCTTTTGAGTAAGCGAAAACTCTGTAAAAAAGGCAATTTTGGTCACTGTGAGGGTTTAAAAAGTGGTTATTCAACATGAGGCCCGATCCAAATGACATTTTGAATCATTTTTGGTAGAGTCCAAAAAATCAATTTTATGATGAAAAACGATGACCCCGGACCTGTCGAACGTTCAAAAATGGTCAATATTGATGAAATTTTAACATTTATTCTTTTGACTTTAAATAACTGTTGGATGTGAATTATTACTTTTTCAACTAAAATAAGTGTGTTTAAAGTCATTTCTGTGCCTGAAATTGGCCAAAATCGAAGCTTTTGAGTAAGCGAAAACTCTGTAAAAATGGCAATTTTGGTCACTGTGAGGGTTTAAAAAGTGGTTATTCAACATGAGGCCCGATCCGAATGACATTTTGAATCATTTTTGGTAGAGTCCAAAAAACTCAATTTTATGATGAAAAACGATGACCCCGGACCTGTCGAACGTTCAAAAAATGGTCAATATTGATGAAATTTTAACATTTAATCTTTTGACTTTAAATGACTGTTGGATGTGAATTATTACTTTTTCAACTAAAATAAGTGTGTTTAAAGTCATTTCTGTGCCTGAAATTGGCCAAAATTGAAGCTTTTGAGTAAGCGAAATCTCTGTAAAAATGGCAATTTTGGTCACTGTGAGGGTTTAAAAAGTGGTTATTCAACATGAGGCCCGATCCAAATGACATTTTGAATCATTTTTGGTAGAGTCCAAAAAATCAATTTTATGATGAAAAACGATGACCCCGGACCTTTCGAACGTTCAAAAAATGGTCAATATTGATGAAATTTTAACATTTAATCTTTTGACTTTAAATAACTGTTGGATGTGAATTATTACTTTTTCAACTAAAATAAGTGTGTTTAAAGTCATTTCTGTGCCTGAAATTGGCCAAAATTGAAGCTTTTGAGTAAGCGAAAACTCTGTAAAAATGGCAATTTTGGTCACTGTGAGGGTTTAAAAAGTGGTTATTCAACATGAGGCCCGATCCAAATGACATTTTGAATAATTTTTAGTAGAGTCCAAAAAATCAATTTTATGATGAAAAACGATGACCTGTCGAACGTTAAAAAAATGGTCAATATTGATGACATTTTAACATTTAATCTTTTGACTTTAAATGACTATTGGATGTGAATTATTACTTTTTCAACTAAAATAAGTGTGTTTAAAGTCATTTCTGTGCCATGAAATTGGCCAAAATTGAAGCTTTTGAGTAAGAGAAAAATCTGTAAAAATTGCAATTTTGGTCACTGTGAGGGTTTAAAAAGGGGTTATTCAACATGAGGCCCGATCCAAATGACATTTTGAATCATTTTTGGTAGAGTCCAAAAAATATATTTTAAGATGAAAAACGATGACCCCGGACCTGTCGAACGTTCAAAAAATGGTCAATATTGATGCTATTTTAACATTTAATCTTTTGACTTTAAATAACTGTTGGATGTGAATTATTACTTTTTCAACTAAAATAAGTGTGTTTAAAGTCATTTCTATGCCTGAAATTGGCCAAAATTGAAGCTTTTGAGTAAGCGAAAACTCTGTAAAAATGGCAATTTTGGTCACTGTGAGGGTTTAAAAAGTGGTTATTCAACATGAGGCCCGATCCAAATGACATTTTGAATCATTTTTGGTAGAGTCCAAAAAATCAATTTTATGATGAAAAACGATGACCCCGGACCTGTCGAACGTTCAAAAAATGGTCAATATTGATGAAATTTTTACATTTAATCTTTTGACTTTAAATGACTGTTGGATGTGAATTATTACTTTTTCAACTAAAATAAGTGTGTTTAAAGTCATTTCTGTGCCTGAAATTGGTCAAAATTGAAGCTTTTGAGTAAGCGAACACTCTGTAAAAATGGCAATTTTGGTCAATGTGAGGGTTTAAAAAGTGGTTATTCAACATGAGGCCCGATCCAAATGACATTTTGAATCATTTTTGGTAGAGTCCAAAAAATCAATTTTATGATGAAAAACGATGACCCCGGACCAGTCGAACGTTCAAAAAAGTGGTCAATATTGATGAAATTTTAACATTTAATCTTTTGACTTTAAATGACTGTTGGATGTGAATTATTACTTTTTCAACTAAAATAAGTGTGTTTAAATCATTTCTGTGCCTGAAATTGGTCAAAATTGAAGCTTTTGAGTAAGCGAAAACTCTGTCAAAATTGCAATTTTGGTCACTGTAAGGGTTTAAAAAGTGGTTATTCAACATGAGGCCCGATCCAAATGACATTTTGAATCATGTTTGGTAGAGTCCAAAAAATCAATTTTATGATGAAAAACGATGACCAGTTGAACGTTCAAAAAATGGTCAATATTGATGATATTTTAACATTTAATCTATTGACTTTAAATAACTGTTGGATGTGAATTATTACTTTTTCAACTAAAATAAGTGTGTTTAAAGTCATTTCTGTGCCTGAAATTGGCCAAAATTGAAGCTTTTGAGTAAGCGAAAACTCTGTAAAAATGGCAATTTTGGTCACTGTGAGGGTTTAAAAAGTGGTTATTCAACATGCGGCCCGATCCAAATGACATTTTGAATCATTTTTGGTAGAGTCCAAAAAATCAATTTTATGATGAAAAACGATGACCCTGGACCTGTCGAACGTTCAAAAAATGGTCAATATTGATGAAATTTTAACATTTAATCTTTTGACTTTAAATAACTGTTGGATGTGAATTATTACTTTTTCAACTAAAATAAGTGTGTTTAAAGTCATTTCTGTGCCTGAAATTGGCCAAAATTGAAGCTTTTGAGTAAGCGAAAACTCTGTAAAAACGGTAATTTTGGTCACTGTGAGGGTTTAAAAAGTGGTTATTCAACATGAGGCCCGATCCAAATGACATTTTGAATCATTTTTGGTAGAGTCCAAAAAATCAATTTTATGATGAAAAACGATGACCCCGGACCAGTCGAACGTTCAAAAAAGTGGTCAATATTGATGAATTTTTAACATTTAATCTTTTGACTTTAAATGACTGTTGGATGTGAATTATTACTTTTTCAACTAAAATAAGTGTGTTTAAAGTCATTTCTGTGCCTGAAATTGGTCAAAATTGAAGCTTTTGAGTAAGCGAAAACTCTGTAAAAATGGTAATTTTGGTCACTGTGAGGGTTTAAAAAGTGGTTATTCAACATGAGGCCCGACCCAAATGACATTTTGAATCATGTGTGGTAGAGTCCAAAAAATCAATTTTATGATGAAAAACGATGACCCCGGACCTATCGAACGTTCAAAAAATGGTCAATATTGATGAAATTTTAACATTTAATCTTTTGACTTTAAATAACTGTTGGATGTGAATTATTACTTTTTCAACTAAAATAAGTGTGTTTAAAGTCATTTCTGTGCCTGAAATTGGCCAAAATCGAAGCTTTTGAGTAAGCGAAAACTCTGTAAAAATGGCAATTTTTGTCACTGTGAGGGTTTAAAAAGTGGTTATTCAACATGAGGCCCGATCCGAATGACATTTTGAATCATTTTTGGTAGAGTCCAAAAAACTCAATTTTATGATGAAAAACGATGACCCCGGACCTGTCGAACGTTCAAAAAATGGTCAATATTGATGAAATTTTAACATTTAATCTTTTGACTTTAAATGACTGTTGGATGTGAATCATTACTTTTTCAACTAAAATAAGTGTGTTCAAAGTCATTTCTGTGCCTGAAATTGGCCAAAATTGAAGCTTTTGAGTAAGCGAAAACTCTGTAAAAATGGCAGTTTTGGTCACTGTGAGGGTTTAAAAAGTGGTTATTCAACATGAGGCCCGATCCAAATGACATTTTGAATCATTTTTGGTAGAGTCCAAAAAATCAATTTCATGATGAAAAACGATGACCCCGGACCTGTCGAATGTTCAAAAAAGTGGTCAATATTGATGATATTTTAACATTTAATCTATTGACTTTAAATAACTGTTGGATGTGAATCATTACTTTTTCAACTAAAATAAGTGTGTTTAAAGTCATTTCTGTGCCTGAAATTGGCCAAAATTGAAGCTTTTGAGTAAGCGAAAACTCTGTAAAAATGGCAGTTTTGGTCACTGTGAGGGTTTAAAAAGTGGTTATTCAACATGAGGCCCGATCCAAATGACATTTTGAATCATGTGTGGTAGAGTCCAAAAAATCAATTTTATGATGAAAAACGATGACCCCGGACCTGTCGAACGTTCAAAAAATGGTCAATATTGATGAAATTTTAACATTTAATCTTTTGACTTTAAATGACTGTTGGATGTGAATTATTACTTTTTCAACTAAAATAAGTGTGTTTAAAGTCATTTCTGTGCCTGAAATTGGTCAAAAATTGAAGCTTTTGAGTAAGCGAAAACTCTGTAAAAAAGGCAATTTTGGTCACTGTGAGGGTTTAAAAAGTGGTTATTCAACATGAGGCCCGATCCAAATGACATTTTGAATCATTTTTGGTAGAGTCCAAAAAATCAATTTTATGATGAAAAACGATGACCCCGGACCTGTCGAACGTTCAAAAATGGTCAATATTGATGAAATTTTAACATTTATTCTTTTGACTTTAAATAACTGTTGGATGTGAATTATTACTTTTTCAACTAAAATAAGTGTGTTTAAAGTCATTTCTGTGCCTGAAATTGGCCAAAATCGAAGCTTTTGAGTAAGCGAAAACTCTGTAAAAATGGAAATTTTGGTCACTGTGAGGGTTTAAAAAGTGGTTATTCAACATGAGGCCCGATCCGAATGACATTTTGAATCATTTTGGGTAGAGTCCAAAAAACTCAATTTTATGATGAAAAACGATGACCCCGGACCTGTCGAACGTTCAAAAAATGGTCAATATTGATGAAATTTTAACATTTAATCTTTTGACTTTAAATGACTGTTGGATGTGAATTATTACTTTTTCAACTAAAATAAGTGTGTTTAAAGTCATTTCTGTGCCTGAAATTGGCCAAAATTGAAGCTTTTGAGTAAGCGAAATCTCTGTAAAAATGGCAATTTTGGTCACTGTGAGGGTTTAAAAAGTGGTTATTCAACATGAGGCCCGATCCAAATGACATTTTGAATCATTTTTGGTAGAGTCCAAAAAATCAATTTTATGATGAAAAACGATGACCCCGGACCTTTCGAACGTTCAAAAAATGGTCAATATTGATGAAATTTTAACATTTAATCTTTTGACTTTAAATAACTGTTGGATGTGAATTATTACTTTTTCAACTAAAATAAGTGTGTTTAAAGTCATTTCTGTGCCTGAAATTGGCCAAAATTGAAGCTTTTGAGTAAGCGAAAACTCTGTAAAAATGGCAATTTTGGTCACTGTGAGGGTTTAAAAAGTGGTTATTCAACATGAGGCCCGATCCAAATGACATTTTGAATAATTTTTAGTAGAGTCCAAAAAATCAATTTTATGATGAAAAACGATGACCTGTCGAACGTTCAAAAAATGGTCAATATTGATGACATTATAACATTTAATCTTTTGACTTTAAATGACTGTTGGATGTGAATTATCACTTTTTCAACTAAAATAAGTGTGTTTAAAGTCATTTCTGTGCCTAAAATTGGTCAAAATTGAAGCTTTTGAGTAAGCGAAAACTCTGTAAAAATGGCAATTTTGGTCACTGTGAGGGTTTAAAAAGTGGTTATTCAACATGAGGCCCGATCCAAATGACATTTTGAATCATTTTTGGTAGAGTCCAAAAAATCAATTTTATGATGAAAAACGATGACCCCGGACCAGTCGAACGTTCAAAAAAGTGGTCAATATTGATGAAATTTTAACATTTAATCTTTTGACATTAAATGACTGTGGATGTGAATTATTACTTTTTCAACTAAAATAAGTGTGTTTAAAGTCATTTCTGTGCCTGAAATTGGCCAAAATTGCAGCTTTTGAGTAAGCGAAAACTCTGTAAAAATTGCAATTTTGGTCACTGTGAGGGTTTAAAAAGTGGTTATTCAACATGAGGCCTGATCCAAATGACATTTTGATTCATTTTTGGTAGAGTCCAAAAAATCAATTTTATGATGAAAAACGATGACCCCGGACCTGTCGAACGTTCAGAAAATGGTCAATATTGATGAAATTTTAACATTTAATCTTTTGACTTTAAATGACTATTGGATGTGAATTATTACTTTTTCAACTAAAATAAGTGTGTTTAAAGTCATTTCTGTGCCATGAAATTGGCCAAAATTGAAGCTTTTGAGTAAGAGAAAAATCTGTAAAAATGGAAATTTTGGTCACTGTGAGGGTTTAAAAAGTGGTTATTCAACATGAGGCCCGATCCAAATGACATTTTGAATCATTTTTGGTAGAGTCCAAAAAATATATTTTAAGATGAAAAACGATGACCCCGGACCTGTCGAACGTTCAAAAAATGGTCAATATTGATGATATTTTAACATTTAATCTTTTGACTTTAAATAACTGTTGGATGTGAATTATTACTTTTTCAACTAAAATAAGTGTGTTTAAAGTCATTTCTATGCCTGAAATTGGCCAAAATTGAAGCTTTTGAGTAAGCGAAAACTCTGTAAAAATGGCAATTTTGGTCACTGTGAGGGTTTAAAAAGTGGTTATTCAACATGAGGCCCGATCCAAATGACATTTTGAATCATTTTTGGTAGAATCCAAAAAATCAATTTTATGATGAAAAACGATTACCCCGGACCTGTCGAACATTCAAAAAATGGTCAATATTGATGAAATTTTAACATTTAATCTTTTGACTTTAAATGACTGTTGGATGTGAATTATTACTTTTTCAACTAAAATAAGTGTGTTTAAAGTCATTTCTGTGCCTGAAATTGGCCAAAATTGAAGCTTTTGAGTAAGCGAAAACTCAGTAAAAATGGCAATTTTGGTCACTGTGAGGGTTTAAAAAGTGGTTATTCAACATGAGGCCCGATCCGAATGACATTTTGAATCATTTTTGGTAGAGTCCAAAAAACTCAATTTTATGATGAAAAACGATGACCCCGGACCTGTCGAACGTTCAAAAAATGGTCAATATTGATGAAATTTTAACATTTAATCTTTTGACTTTAAATGACTGTTGGATGTGAATCATTACTTTTTCAACTAAAATAAGTGTGTTCAAAGTCATTTCTGTGCCTGAAATTGGCCAAAATTGAAGCTTTTGAGTAAGCGAAAACTCTGTAAAAATGGCAGTTTTGGTCACTGTGAGGGTTTAAAAAGTGGTTATTCAACATGAGGCCCGATCCAAATGACATTTTGAATCATTTTTGGTAGAGTCCAAAAAATCAATTTCATGATGAAAAACGATGACCCCGGACCTGTCGAACGTTCAAAAAAGTGGTCAATATTGATGATATTTTAACATTTAATCTATTGACTTTAAATAACTGTTGGATGTGAATCATTACTTTTTCAACTAAAATAAGTGTGTTTAAAGTCATTTCTGTGCCTGAAATTGGCCAAAATTGAAGCTTTTGAGTAAGCGAAAACTCTGTAAAAATGGCAGTTTTGGTCACTGTGAGGGTTTAAAAAGTGGTTATTCAACATGAGGCCCGATCCAAATGACATTTTGAATCATGTGTGGTAGAGTCCAAAAAATCAATTTTATGATGAAAAACGATGACCCCGGACCTGTCGAACGTTCAAAAAATGGTCAATATTGATGAAATTTTAACATTTAATCTTTTGACTTTAAATGACTGTTGGATGTGAATTATTACTTTTTCAACTAAAATAAGTGTGTTTAAAGTCATTTCTGTGCCTGAAATTGGTCAAAAATTGAAGCTTTTGAGTAAGCGAAAACTCTGTAAAAAAGGCAATTTTGGTCACTGTGAGGGTTTAAAAAGTGGTTATTCAACATGAGGCCCGATCCAAATGACATTTTGAATCATTTTTGGTAGAGTCCAAAAAATCAATTTTATGATGAAAAACGATGACCCCGGACCTGTCGAACGTTCAAAAATGGTCAATATTGATGAAATTTTAACATTTATTCTTTTGACTTTAAATAACTGTTGGATGTGAATTATTACTTTTTCAACTAAAATAAGTGTGTTTAAAGTCATTTCTGTGCCTGAAATTGGCCAAAATCGAAGCTTTTGAGTAAGCGAAAACTCTGTAAAAATGGCAATTTTGGTCACTGTGAGGGTTTAAAAAGTGGTTATTCAACATGAGGCCCGATCCGAATGACATTTTGAATCATTTTTGGTAGAGTCCAAAAAACTCAATTTTATGATGAAAAACGATGACCCCGGACCTGTCGAACGTTCAAAAAATGGTCAATATTGATGAAATTTTAACATTTAATCTTTTGACTTTAAATGACTGTTGGATGTGAATTATTACTTTTTCAACTAAAATAAGTGTGTTTAAAGTCATTTCTGTGCCTGAAATTGGCCAAAATTGAAGCTTTTGAGTAAGCGAAATCTCTGTAAAAATGGCAATTTTGGTCACTGTGAGGGTTTAAAAAGTGGTTATTCAACATGAGGCCCGATCCAAATGACATTTTGAATCATTTTTGGTAGAGTCCAAAAAATCAATTTTATGATGAAAAACGATGACCCCGGACCTTTCGAACGTTCAAAAAATGGTCAATATTGATGAAATTTTAACATTTAATCTTTTGACTTTAAATAACTGTTGGATGTGAATTATTACTTTTTCAACTAAAATAAGTGTGTTTAAAGTCATTTCTGTGCCTGAAATTGGCCAAAATTGAAGCTTTTGAGTAAGCGAAAACTCTGTAAAAATGGCAATTTTGGTCACTGTGAGGGTTTAAAAAGTGGTTATTCAACATGAGGCCCGATCCAAATGACATTTTGAATAATTTTTAGTAGAGTCCAAAAAATCAATTTTATGATGAAAAACGATGACCTGTCGAACGTTAAAAAAATGGTCAATATTGATGACATTTTAACATTTAATCTTTTGACTTTAAATGACTATTGGATGTGAATTATTACTTTTTCAACTAAAATAAGTGTGTTTAAAGTCATTTCTGTGCCATGAAATTGGCCAAAATTGAAGCTTTTGAGTAAGAGAAAAATCTGTAAAAATTGCAATTTTGGTCACTGTGAGGGTTTAAAAAGGGGTTATTCAACATGAGGCCCGATCCAAATGACATTTTGAATCATTTTTGGTAGAGTCCAAAAAATATATTTTAAGATGAAAAACGATGACCCCGGACCTGTCGAACGTTCAAAAAATGGTCAATATTGATGCTATTTTAACATTTAATCTTTTGACTTTAAATAACTGTTGGATGTGAATTATTACTTTTTCAACTAAAATAAGTGTGTTTAAAGTCATTTCTATGCCTGAAATTGGCCAAAATTGAAGCTTTTGAGTAAGCGAAAACTCTGTAAAAATGGCAATTTTGGTCACTGTGAGGGTTTAAAAAGTGGTTATTCAACATGAGGCCCGATCCAAATGACATTTTGAATCATTTTTGGTAGAGTCCAAAAAATCAATTTTATGATGAAAAACGATGACCCCGGACCTGTCGAACGTTCAAAAAATGGTCAATATTGATGAAATTTTTACATTTAATCTTTTGACTTTAAATGACTGTTGGATGTGAATTATTACTTTTTCAACTAAAATAAGTGTGTTTAAAGTCATTTCTGTGCCTGAAATTGGTCAAAATTGAAGCTTTTGAGTAAGCGAACACTCTGTAAAAATGGCAATTTTGGTCAATGTGAGGGTTTAAAAAGTGGTTATTCAACATGAGGCCCGATCCAAATGACATTTTGAATCATTTTTGGTAGAGTCCAAAAAATCAATTTTATGATGAAAAACGATGACCCCGGACCAGTCGAACGTTCAAAAAAGTGGTCAATATTGATGAAATTTTAACATTTAATCTTTTGACTTTAAATGACTGTTGGATGTGAATTATTACTTTTTCAACTAAAATAAGTGTGTTTAAATCATTTCTGTGCCTGAAATTGGTCAAAATTGAAGCTTTTGAGTAAGCGAAAACTCTGTCAAAATTGCAATTTTGGTCACTGTAAGGGTTTAAAAAGTGGTTATTCAACATGAGGCCCGATCCAAATGACATTTTGAATCATGTTTGGTAGAGTCCAAAAAATCAATTTTATGATGAAAAACGATGACCAGTTGAACGTTCAAAAAATGGTCAATATTGATGATATTTTAACATTTAATCTATTGACTTTAAATAACTGTTGGATGTGAATTATTACTTTTTCAACTAAAATAAGTGTGTTTAAAGTCATTTCTGTGCCTGAAATTGGCCAAAATTGAAGCTTTTGAGTAAGCGAAAACTCTGTAAAAATGGCAATTTTGGTCACTGTGAGGGTTTAAAAAGTGGTTATTCAACATGCGGCCCGATCCAAATGACATTTTGAATCATTTTTGGTAGAGTCCAAAAAATCAATTTTATGATGAAAAACGATGACCCCGGACCTGTCGAACGTTCAAAAAATGGTCAATATTGATGAAATTTTAACATTTAATCTTTTGACTTTAAATAACTGTTGATTGTGAATTATTACTTTTTCAACTAAAATAAGTGTGTTTAAAGTCATTTCTGTGCCTGAAATTGGCCAAAATTGAAGCTTTTGAGTAAGCGAAAACTCTGTAAAAACGGTAATTTTGGTCACTGTGAGGGTTTAAAAAGTGGTTATTCAACATGAGGCCCGATCCAAATGACATTTTGAATCATTTTTGGTAGAGTCCAAAAAATCAATTTTATGATGAAAAACGATGACCCCGGACCAGTCGAACGTTCAAAAAAGTGGTCAATATTGATGAATTTTTAACATTTAATCTTTTGACTTTAAATGACTGTTGGATGTGAATTATTACTTTTTCAACTAAAATAAGTGTGTTTAAAGTCATTTCTGTGCCTGAAATTGGTCAAAATTGAAGCTTTTGAGTAAGCGAAAACTCTGTAAAAATGGTAATTTTGGTCACTGTAAGGGTTTAAAAAGTGGTTATTCAACATGAGGCCCGACCCAAATGACATTTTGAATCATGTGTGGTAGAGTCCAAAAAATCAATTTTATGATGAAAAACGATGACCCCGGACCTATCGAACGTTCAAAAAATGGTCAATATTGATGAAATTTTAACATTTAATCTTTTGACTTTAAATAACTGTTGGATGTGAATTATTACTTTTTCAACTAAAATAAGTGTGTTTAAAGTCATTTCTGTGCCTGAAATTGGCCAAAATCGAAGCTTTTGAGTAAGCGAAAACTCTGTAAAAATGGCAATTTTTGTCACTGTGAGGGTTTAAAAAGTGGTTATTCAACATGAGGCCCGATCCGAATGACATTTTGAATCATTTTTGGTAGAGTCCAAAAAACTCAATTTTATGATGAAAAACGATGACCCCGGACCTGTCGAACGTTCAAAAAATGGTCAATATTGATGAAATTTTAACATTTAATCTTTTGACTTTAAATGACTGTTGGATGTGAATCATTACTTTTTCAACTAAAATAAGTGTGTTCAAAGTCATTTCTGTGCCTGAAATTGGCCAAAATTGAAGCTTTTGAGTAAGCGAAAACTCTGTAAAAATGGCAGTTTTGGTCACTGTGAGGGTTTAAAAAGTGGTTATTCAACATGAGGCCCGATCCAAATGACATTTTGAATCATTTTTGGTAGAGTCCAAAAAATCAATTTCATGATGAAAAACGATGACCCCGGACCTGTCGAACGTTCAAAAAAGTGGTCAATATTGATGATATTTTAACATTTAATCTATTGACTTTAAATAACTGTTGGATGTGAATCATTACTTTTTCAACTAAAATAAGTGTGTTTAAAGTCATTTCTGTGCCTGAAATTGGCCAAAATTGAAGCTTTTGAGTAAGCGAAAACTCTGTAAAAATGGCAGTTTTGGTCACTGTGAGGGTTTAAAAAGTGGTTATTCAACATGAGGCCCGATCCAAATGACATTTTGAATCATGTGTGGTAGAGTCCAAAAAATCAATTTTATGATGAAAAACGATGACCCCGGACCTGTCGAACGTTCAAAAAATGGTCAATATTGATGAAATTTTAACATTTAATCTTTTGACTTTAAATGACTGTTGGATGTGAATTATTACTTTTTCAACTAAAATAAGTGTGTTTAAAGTCATTTCTGTGCCTGAAATTGGTCAAAAATTGAAGCTTTTGAGTAAGCGAAAACTCTGTAAAAAAGGCAATTTTGGTCACTGTGAGGGTTTAAAAAGTGGTTATTCAACATGAGACCCGATCCAAATGACATTTTGAATCATTTTTGGTAGAGTCCAAAAAATCAATTTTATGATGAAAAACGATGACCCCGGACCTGTCGAACGTTCAAAAATGGTCAATATTGATGAAATTTTAACATTTATTCTTTTGACTTTAAATGACTGTTGGATGTGAATCATTACTTTTTCAACTAAAATAAGTGTGTTCAAAGTCATTTCTGTGCCTGAAATTGGCCAAAATTGAAGCTTTTGAGTAAGCGAAAACTCTGTAAAAATGGCAGTTTTGGTCACTGTGAGGGTTTAAAAAGTGGTTATTCAACATGAGGCCCGATCCAAATGACATTTTGAATCATTTTTGGTAGAGTCCAAAAAATCAATTTTATGATGAAAAACGATGACCCCGGACCTGTCGAACATTCAAAAAATGGTCAATATTGATGAAATTTTAACATTTAATCTTTTGACTTTAAATGACTGTTGGATGTGAATTATTACTTTTTCAACTAAAATAAGTGTGTTTAAAGTCATGTCTCTGCCTGAAATTGGCCAAAATTGAAGCTTTTGAGTAAGCGAAAACTCAGTAAAAATGGCAATTTTGGTCACTGTGAGGGTTTAAAAAGTGGTTATTCAACATGAGGCCCGATCCGAATGACATTTTGAATCATTTTTGGTAGAGTCCAAAAAACTCAATTTTATGATGAAAAACGATGACCCCGGACCTGTCGAACGTTCAAAAAATGGTCAATATTGATGAAATTTTAACATTTAATCTTTTGACTTTAAATGACTGTTGGATGTGAATCATTACTTTTTCAACTAAAATAAGTGTGTTCAAAGTCATTTCTGTGCCTGAAATTGGCCAAAATTGAAGCTTTTGAGTAAGCGAAAACTCTGTAAAAATGGCAGTTTTGGTCACTGTGAGGGTTTAAAAAGTGGTTATTCAACATGAGGCCCGATCCAAATGACATTTTGAATCATTTTTGGTAGAGTCCAAAAAATCAATTTCATGATGAAAAACGATGACCCCGGACCTGTCGAACGTTCAAAAAAGTGGTCAATATTGATGATATTTTAACATTTAATCTATTGACTTTAAATAACTGTTGGATGTGAATCATTACTTTTTCAACTAAAATAAGTGTGTTTAAAGTCATTTCTGTGCCTGAAATTGGCCAAAATTGAAGCTTTTGAGTAAGCGAAAACTCTGTAAAAATGGCAGTTTTGGTCACTGTGAGGGTTTAAAAAGTGGTTATTCAACATGAGGCCCGATCCAAATGACATTTTGAATCATGTGTGGTAGAGTCCAAAAAATCAATTTTATGATGAAAAACGATGACCCCGGACCTGTCGAACGTTCAAAAAATGGTCAATATTGATGAAATTTTAACATTTAATCTTTTGACTTTAAATGACTGTTGGATGTGAATTATTACTTTTTCAACTAAAATAAGTGTGTTTAAAGTCATTTCTGTGCCTGAAATTGGTCAAAAATTGAAGCTTTTGAGTAAGCGAAAACTCTGTAAAAAAGGCAATTTTGGTCACTGTGAGGGTTTAAAAAGTGGTTATTCAACATGAGGCCCGATCCAAATGACATTTTGAATCATTTTTGGTAGAGTCCAAAAAATCAATTTTATGATGAAAAACGATGACCCCGGACCTGTCGAACGTTCAAAAATGGTCAATATTGATGAAATTTTAACATTTATTCTTTTGACTTTAAATAACTGTTGGATGTGAATTATTACTTTTTCAACTAAAATAAGTGTGTTTAAAGTCATTTCTGTGCCTGAAATTGGCCAAAATCGAAGCTTTTGAGTAAGCGAAAACTCTGTAAAAATGGCAATTTTGGTCACTGTGAGGGTTTAAAAAGTGGTTATTCAACATGAGGCCCGATCCGAATGACATTTTGAATCATTTTTGGTAGAGTCCAAAAAACTCAATTTTATGATGAAAAACGATGACCCCGGACCTGTCGAACGTTCAAAAAATGGTCAATATTGATGAAATTTTAACATTTAATCTTTTGACTTTAAATGACTGTTGGATGTGAATTATTACTTTTTCAACTAAAATAAGTGTGTTTAAAGTCATTTCTGTGCCTGAAATTGGCCAAAATTGAAGCTTTTGAGTAAGCGAAATCTCTGTAAAAATGGCAATTTTGGTCACTGTGAGGGTTTAAAAAGTGGTTATTCAACATGAGGCCCGATCCAAATGACATTTTGAATCATTTTTGGTAGAGTCCAAAAAATCAATTTTATGATGAAAAACGATGACCCCGGACCTTTCGAACGTTCAAAAAATGGTCAATATTGATGAAATTTTAACATTTAATCTTTTGACTTTAAATAACTGTTGGATGTGAATTATTACTTTTTCAACTAAAATAAGTGTGTTTAAAGTCATTTCTGTGCCTGAAATTGGCCAAAATTGAAGCTTTTGAGTAAGCGAAAACTCTGTAAAAATGGCAATTTTGGTCACTGTGAGGGTTTAAAAAGTGGTTATTCAACATGAGGCCCGATCCAAATGACATTTTGAATAATTTTTAGTAGAGTCCAAAAAATCAATTTTATGATGAAAAACGATGACCTGTCGAACGTTAAAAAAATGGTCAATATTGATGACATTATAACATTTAATCTTTTGACTTTAAATGACTGTTGGATGTGAATTATCACTTTTTCAACTAAAATAAGTGTGTTTAAAGTCATTTCTGTGCCTAAAATTGGTCAAAATTGAAGCTTTTGAGTAAGCGAAAACTCTGTAAAAATGGCAATTTTGGTCACTGTGAGGGTTTAAAAAGTGGTTATTCAACATGAGGCCCGATCCAAATGACATTTTGAATCATTTTTGGTAGAGTTCAAAAAATCAATTTTATGATGAAAAACGATGACCCCGGACCAGTCGAACGTTCAAAAAAGTGGTCAATATTGATGAAATTTTAACATTTAATCTTTTGACATTAAATGACTGTGGATGTGAATTATTACTTTTTCAACTAAAATAAGTGTGTTTAAAGTCATTTCTGTGCCTGAAATTGGCCAAAATTGCAGCTTTTGAGTAAGCGAAAACTCTGTAAAAATTGCAATTTTGGTCACTGTGAGGGTTTAAAAAGTGGTTATTCAACATGAGGCCTGATCCAAATGACATTTTGATTCATTTTTGGTAGAGTCCAAAAAATCAATTTTATGATGAAAAACGATGACCCCGGACCTGTCGAACGTTCAGAAAATGGTCAATATTGATGAAATTTTAACATTTAATCTTTTGACTTTAAATGACTATTGGATGTGAATTATTACTTTTTCAACTAAAATAAGTGTGTTTAAAGTCATTTCTGTGCCATGAAATTGGCCAAAATTGAAGCTTTTGAGTAAGAGAAAAATCTGTAAAAATGGCAATTTTGGTCACTGTGAGGGTTTAAAAAGTGGTTATTCAACATGAGGCCCGATCCAAATGACATTTTGAATCATTTTTGGTAGAGTCCAAAAAATATATTTTAAGATGAAAAACGATGACCCCGGACCTGTCGAACGTTCAAAAAATGGTCAATATTGATGATATTTTAACATTTAATCTTTTGACTTTAAATAACTGTTGGATGTGAATTATTACTTTTTCAACTAAAATAAGTGTGTTTAAAGTCATTTCTATGCCTGAAATTGGCCAAAATTGAAGCTTTTGAGTAAGCGAAAACTCTGTAAAAATGGCAATTTTGGTCACTGTGAGGGTTTAAAAAGTGGTTATTCAACATGAGGCCCGATCCAAATGACATTTTGAATCATTTTTGGTAGAATCCAAAAAATCAATTTTATGATGAAAAACGATTACCCCGGACCTGTCGAACATTCAAAAAATGGTCAATATTGATGAAATTTTAACATTTAATCTTTTGACTTTAAATGACTGTTGGATGTGAATTATTACTTTTTCAACTAAAATAAGTGTGTTTAAAGTCATTTCTGTGCCTGAAATTGGCCAAAATTGAAGCTTTTGAGTAAGCGAAAACTCAGTAAAAATGGCAATTTTGGTCACTGTGAGGGTTTAAAAAGTGGTTATTCAACATGAGGCCCGATCCAAATGACATTTTGAATCATTTTTGGTAGAGTCCAAAAAATCAATTTTATGATGAAAAACGATGACCCCGGACCAGTCGAACGTTCAAAAAAGTGGTCAATATTGATGAAATTTTAACATTTAATCTTTTGACTTTAAATGACTGTTGGATGTGAATTATTACTTTTTAAACTAAAATAAGTGTGTTTAAAGTCATTTCTGTGCCTGAAATTGGCCAAAATTGAAGCTTTTGAGTAAGCGAAAACTCTGTAAAAATGGCAATTTTGGTCACTGTGAGGGTTTAAAAAGTGGTTATTCAACATGCGGCCCGATCCAAATGACATTTTGAATCATTTTTGGTAGAGTCCAAAAAATCAATTTTATGATGAAAAACGATGACCCCGGACCTGTCGAACGTTCAAAAAATGGTCAATATTGATGAAATTTTAACATTTAATCTTTTGACTTTAAATAACTGTTGGATGTGAATTATTACTTTTTCAACTAAAATAAGTGTGTTTAAAGTCATTTCTGTGCCTGAAATTGGCCAAAATTGAAGCTTTTGAGTAAGCGAAAACTCTGTAAAAACGGTAATTTTGGTCACTGTGAGGGTTTAAAAAGTGGTTATTCAACATGAGGCCCGATCCAAATGACATTTTGAATCATTTTTGGTAGAGTCCAAAAAATCAATTTTATGATGAAAAACGATGACCCCGGACCAGTCGAACGTTCAAAAAAGTGGTCAGTATTGATGAATTTTTAACATTTAATCTTTTGACTTTAAATGACTGTTGGATGTGAATTATTACTTTTTCAACTAAAATAAGTGTGTTTAAAGTCATTTCTGTGCCTGAAATTGGTCAAAATTGAAGCTTTTGAGTAAGCGAAAACTCTGTAAAAAAAGGCAATTTTGGTCACTGTGAGGGTTTAAAAAGTGGTTATTCAACATGAGGCCCGATCCAAATGACATTTTGAATAATTTTTGGTAGAGCTTAAAAAATCAATTTCATGATGAAAAACTATGACCCCAGACCTGTCGAACGTTCAAAAAATTGTCAATATTGATGATATTTTAACATTTAATCTATTGACTTTAAATAACTGTTGGATGTGAATAATTACTTTTTCAACTAAAATAAGTGTGTTTAAAGTCATTTCTGTGCCTGAAATTGGCCAAAATTGAAGCTTTTGAGTAAGCGAAAACTCTGTAAAAATGGCAATTTTGGTCACTGTCAGGGTTTAAAAAGTGGTTATTCAACATGAGGCCCGATCCAAATGACATTTTGAATCATTTTTGGTAGAGTCCAAAAAATCAATTTTATGATGAAAAACGATGACCCCGGACCTGTCGAACGTTCAAAAAAGTGGTCAATATTGATGAAATTTTAACATTTAATCTTTTGACTTTAAATGACTGTTGGGTGTGAATTATTACTTTTTCAACTAAAATAAGTGTGTTTAAATCATTTCTGTGCCTGAAATTGGTCAAAATTGAAGCTTTTGAGTAAGCGAAAACTCTGTAAAAAAGGCAATTTTTGTCACTGTGAGGGTTTAAAAAGTGGTTATTCAACATGAGGCCCGATCCAAATGACATTTTGAATCATTTTTGGTAGAGTCCAAAAAATCAATTCGAACGTTCAAAAAATGGTCAATATTGATGACTTTTTAACATTTAATCTTTTGACTTTAAATGACTGTTGGATGTGAATTATTACTTTTTCAACTAAAATAAGTGTGTTTAAAGTCATTTCTGTGCCTGAAATTGGCCAAAATTGAAGCTTTTGAGTAAGCGAAAACTCTGTAAAAATGGCAATTTTGGTCACTGTGAGGGTTCAAAAAGTGGTTATTCAACATGAGGCCCGATCCAAATGACATTTTGAATCATTTTTGGTAGAGTCCAAAAAATCAATTTTATGATGAAAAACGATGACCCCGGACCTGTCGAACGTTCAAAAAATGGTCAATATTGATGAAATTTTAACATTTAATCTTTTGACTTTAAATAACTGTTGGATGTGAATTATTACTTTTTCAACTAAAATAAGTGTGTTTAAAGTCATTTCTGTGCCTGAAATTGGCCAAAATTGAAGCTTTTGAGTAAGCGAAAACTCTGTAAAAACGGCAATTTTGGTCACTGTGAGGGTTTAAAAAGTGGTTATTCAACATGAGGCCCGATCCAAATGACATTTTGAATCATTTTTGGTAGAGTCCAAAAATCAATTTTATGATGAAAAACGATGACCCCGGACCTGTCGAACGTTCAAAAAATTTTCAATATTGATGATATTTTAACATTTAATCTATTGACTTTAAATAACTGTTGGATGTGAATCATTACTTTTTCAACTAAAATAAGTGTGTTTAAAGTCATTTCTGTGCCTGAAATTGGCCAAAATTGAAGCTTTTGAGTAAGCGAAAACTCTGTAAAAATGGCAGTTTTGGTCACTGTGAGGGTTTAAAAAGTGGTTATTCAACATGAGGCCCGACCCAAATGACATTTTGAATCATGTGTGGTAGAGTCCAAAAAATCAATTTTATGATGAAAAACGATGACCCCGGACCTGTCGAACGTTCAAAAAATTGTCAATATTGATGAAATTTTAACATTTAATCTTTTGACTTTAAATGACTGTTGGATGTGAATTATTACTTTTTCAACTAAAATAAGTGTGTTTAAAGTCATTTCTGTGCCTGAAATTGGTCAAAAATTGAAGCTTTTGAGTAAGCGAAAACTCTGTAAAAAAGGCAATTTTGGTCACTGAGGGTTTAAAAAGTGGTTATTCAACATGAGGCCCGATCCAAATGACATTTTGAATCATTTTTGGTAGAGTCCAAAAAATCAATTTTATGATGAAAAACGATGACCCCGGACCTGTCGAACGTTCAAAAATGGTCAATATTGATGAAATTTTAACATTTATTCTTTTGACTTTAAATAACTGTTGGATGTGAATTATTACTTTTTCAACTAAAATAAGTGTGTTTAAAGTCATTTCTGTGCCTGAAATTGGCCAAAATCGAAGCTTTTGAGTAAGCGAAAACTCTGTAAAAATGGCAATTTTGGTCACTGTGAGGGTTTAAAAAGTGGTTATTCAACATGAGGCCCGATCCAAATGACATTTTGAATAATTTTTAGTAGAGTCCAAAAAATCAATTTTATGATGAAAAACGATGACCTGTCGAACGTTAAAAAAATGGTCAATATTGATGACATTATAACATTTAATCTTTTGACTTTAAATGACTGTTGGATGTGAATTATCACTTTTTCAACTAAAATAAGTGTGTTTAAAGTCATTTCTGTGCCTAAAATTGGTCAAAATTGAAGCTTTTGAGTAAGCGAAAACTCTGTAAAAATGGCAATTTTGGTCACTGTGAGGGTTTAAAAAGTGGTTATTCAACATGAGGCCCGATCCAAATGACATTTTGAATCATTTTTGGTAGAGTCCAAAAAATCAATTTTATGATGAAAAACGATGACCCCGGACCAGTCGAACGTTCAAAAAAGTGGTCAATATTGATGAAATTTTAACATTTAATCTTTTGACATTAAATGACTGTGGATGTGAGTTATTACTTTTTCAACTAAAATAAGTGTGTTTAAAGTCATTTCTGTGCCTGAAATTGGCCAAAATTGCAGCTTTTGAGTAAGCGAAAACTCTGTAAAAATTGCAATTTTGGTCACTGTGAGGGTTTAAAAAGTGGTTATTCAACATGAGGCCTGATCCAAATGACATTTTGATTCATTTTTGGTAGAGTCCAAAAAATCAATTTTATGATGAAAAACGATGACCCCGGACCTGTCGAACGTTCAGAAAATGGTCAATATTGATGAAATTTTAACATTTAATCTTTTGACTTTAAATGACTATTGGATGTGAATTATTACTTTTTCAACTAAAATAAGTGTGTTTAAAGTCATTTCTGTGCCATGAAATTGGCCAAAATTGAAGCTTTTGAGTAAGAGAAAAATCTGTAAAAATGGCAATTTTGGTCACTGTGAGGGTTTAAAAAGTGGTTATTCAACATGAGGCCCGATCCAAATGACATTTTGAATCATTTTTGGTAGAGTCCAAAAAATATATTTTAAGATGAAAAACGATGACCCCGGACCTGTCGAACGTTCAAAAAATGGTCAATATTGATGATATTTTAACATTTAATCTTTTGACTTTAAATAACTGTTGGATGTGAATTATTACTTTTTCAACTAAAATAAGTGTGTTTAAAGTCATTTCTATGCCTGAAATTGGCCAAAATTGAAGCTTTTGAGTAAGCGAAAACTCTGTAAAAATGGCAATTTTGGTCACTGTGAGGGTTTAAAAAGTGGTTATTCAACATGAGGCCCGATCCAAATGACATTTTGAATCATTTTTGGTAGAATCCAAAAAATCAATTTTATGATGAAAAACGATTACCCCGGACCTGTCGAACATTCAAAAAATGGTCAATATTGATGAAATTTTAACATTTAATCTTTTGACTTTAAATGACTGTTGGATGTGAATTATTACTTTTTCAACTAAAATAAGTGTGTTTAAAGTCATTTCTGTGCCTGAAATTGGCCAAAATTGAAGCTTTTGAGTAAGCGAAAACTCAGTAAAAATGGCAATTTTGGTCACTGTGAGGGTTTAAAAAGTGGTTATTCAACATGAGGCCCGATCCAAATGACATTTTGAATCATTTTTGGTAGAGTCCAAAAAATCAATTTTATGATGAAAAACGATGACCCCGGACCAGTCGAACGTTCAAAAAAGTGGTCAATATTGATGAAATGTTAACATTTAATCTTTTGACTTTAAATGACTGTTGGATGTGAATTATTACTTTTTCAACTAAAATAAGTGTGTTTAAAGTCATTTCTGTGCCTGAAATTGGCCAAAATTGAAGCTTTTGAGTAAGCGAAAACTCTGTAAAAATGGCAATTTTGGTCACTGTGAGGGTTTAAAAAGTGGTTATTCAACATGCGGCCCGATCCAAATGACATTTTGAATCATTTTTGGTAGAGTCCAAAAAATCAATTTTATGATGAAAAACGATGACCCCGGACCTGTCGAACGTTCAAAAAATGGTCAATATTGATGAAATTTTAACATTTAATCTTTTGACTTTAAATAACTGTTGGATGTGAATTATTACTTTTTCAACTAAAATAAGTGTGTTTAAAGTCATTTCTGTGCCTGAAATTGGCCAAAATTGAAGCTTTTGAGTAAGCGAAAACTCTGTAAAAACGGTAATTTTGGTCACTGTGAGGGTTTAAAAAGTGGTTATTCAACATGAGGCCCGATCCAAATGACATTTTGAATCATTTTTGGTAGAGTCCAAAAAATCAATTTTATGATGAAAAACGATGACCCCGGACCAGTCGAACGTTCAAAAAAGTGGTCAGTATTGATGAATTTTTAACATTTAATCTTTTGACTTTAAATGACTGTTGGATGTGAATTATTACTTTTTCAACTAAAATAAGTGTGTTTAAAGTCATTTCTGTGCCTGAAATTGGTCAAAATTGAAGCTTTTGAGTAAGCGAAAACTCTGTAAAAAAAGGCAATTTTGGTCACTGTGAGGGTTTAAAAAGTGGTTATTCAACATGAGGCCCGATCCAAATGACATTTTGAATAATTTTTGGTAGAGCTTAAAAAATCAATTTCATGATGAAAAACTATGACCCCAGACCTGTCGAACGTTCAAAAAATTGTCAATATTGATGATATTTTAACATTTAATCTATTGACTTTAAATAACTGTTGGATGTGAATAATTACTTTTTCAACTAAAATAAGTGTGTTTAAAGTCATTTCTGTGCCTGAAATTGGCCAAAATTGAAGCTTTTGAGTAAGCGAAAACTCTGTAAAAATGGCAATTTTGGTCACTGTCAGGGTTTAAAAAGTGGTTATTCAACATGAGGCCCGATCCAAATGACATTTTGAATCATTTTTGGTAGAGTCCAAAAAATCAATTTTATGATGAAAAACGATGACCCCGGACCTGTCGAACGTTCAAAAAAGTGGTCAATATTGATGAAATTTTAACATTTAATCTTTTGACTTTAAATGACTGTTGGGTGTGAATTATTACTTTTTCAACTAAAATAAGTGTGTTTAAATCATTTCTGTGCCTGAAATTGGTCAAAATTGAAGCTTTTGAGTAAGCGAAAACTCTGTAAAAAAGGCAATTTTTGTCACTGTGAGGGTTTAAAAAGTGGTTATTCAACATGAGGCCCGATCCAAATGACATTTTGAATCATTTTTGGTAGAGTCCAAAAAATCAATTCGAACGTTCAAAAAATGGTCAATATTGATGACTTTTTAACATTTAATCTTTTGACTTTAAATGACTGTTGGATGTGAATTATTACTTTTTCAACTAAAATAAGTGTGTTTAAAGTCATTTCTGTGCCTGAAATTGGCCAAAATTGAAGCTTTTGAGTAAGCGAAAACTCTGTAAAAATGGCAATTTTGGTCACTGTGAGGGTTCAAAAAGTGGTTATTCAACATGAGGCCCGATCCAAATGACATTTTGAATCATTTTTGGTAGAGTCCAAAAAATCAATTTTATGATGAAAAACGATGACCCCGGACCTGTCGAACGTTCAAAAAATGGTCAATATTGATGAAATTTTAACATATAATCTTTTGACTTTAAATAACTGTTGGATGTGAATTATTACTTTTTCAACTAAAATAAGTGTGTTTAAAGTCATTTCTGTGCCTGAAATTGGCCAAAATTGAAGCTTTTGAGTAAGCGAAAACTCTGTAAAAACGGCAATTTTGGTCACTGTGAGGGTTTAAAAAGTGGTTATTCAACATGAGGCCCGATCCAAATGACATTTTGAATCATTTTTGGTAGAGTCCAAAAATCAATTTTATGATGAAAAACGATGACCCCGGACCTGTCGAACGTTCAAAAAATTTTCAATATTGATGATATTTTAACATTTAATCTATTGACTTTAAATAACTGTTGGATGTGAATCATTACTTTTTCAACTAAAATAAGTGTGTTTAAAGTCATTTCTGTGCCTGAAATTGGCCAAAATTGAAGCTTTTGAGTAAGCGAAAACTCTGTAAAAATGGCAGTTTTGGTCACTGTGAGGGTTTAAAAAGTGGTTATTCAACATGAGGCCCGACCCAAATGACATTTTGAATCATGTGTGGTAGAGTCCAAAAAATCAATTTTATGATGAAAAACGATGACCCCGGACCTGTCGAACGTTCAAAAAATTGTCAATATTGATGAAATTTTAACATTTAATCTTTTGACTTTAAATGACTGTTGGATGTGAATTATTACTTTTTCAACTAAAATAAGTGTGTTTAAAGTCATTTCTGTGCCTGAAATTGGTCAAAAATTGAAGCTTTTGAGTAAGCGAAAACTCTGTAAAAAAGGCAATTTTGGTCACTGAGGGTTTAAAAAGTGGTTATTCAACATGAGGCCCGATCCAAATGACATTTTGAATCATTTTTGGTAGAGTCCAAAAAATCAATTTTATGATGAAAAACGATGACCCCGGACCTGTCGAACGTTCAAAAATGGTCAATATTGATGAAATTTTAACATTTATTCTTTTGACTTTAAATAACTGTTGGATGTGAATCATTACTTTTTCAACTAAAATAAGTGTGTTTAAAGTCATTTCTGTGCCTGAAATTGGCCAAAATTGAAGCTTTTGAGTAAGCGAAAACTCTGTAAAAATGGCAGTTTTGGTCACTGTGAGGGTTTAAAAAGTGGTTATTCAACATGAGGCCCGACCCAAATGACATTTTGAATCATGTGTGGTAGAGTCCAAAAAATCAATTTTATGATGAAAAACGATGACCCCGGACCTGTCGAACGTTCAAAAAATTGTCAATATTGATGAAATTTTAACATTTAATCTTTTGACTTTAAATGACTGTTGGATGTGAATTATTACTTTTTCAACTAAAATAAGTGTGTTTAAAGTCATTTCTGTGCCTGAAATTGGTCAAAAATTGAAGCTTTTGAGTAAGCGAAAACTCTGTAAAAAAGGCAATTTTGGTCACTGAGGGTTTAAAAAGTGGTTATTCAACATGAGGCCCGATCCAAATGACATTTTGAATCATTTTTGGTAGAGTCCAAAAAATCAATTTTATGATGAAAAACGATGACCCCGGACCTGTCGAACGTTCAAAAATGGTCAATATTGATGAAATTTTAACATTTATTCTTTTGACTTTAAATAACTGTTGGATGTGAATTATTACTTTTTCAACTAAAATAAGTGTGTTTAAAGTCATTTCTGTGCCTGAAATTGGCCAAAATCGAAGCTTTTGAGTAAGCGAAAACTCTGTAAAAATGGCAATTTTGGTCACTGTGAGGGTTTAAAAAGTGGTTATTCAACATGAGGCCCGATCCGAATGACATTTTGAATCATTTTTGGTAGAGTCCAAAAAACTCAATTTTATGATGAAAAACGATGACCCCGGACCTGTCGAACGTTCAAAAAATGGTCAATATTGATGAAATTTTAACATTTAATCTTTTGACTTTAAATGACTGTTGGATGTGAATTATTACTTTTTCAACTAAAATAAGTGTGTTTAAAGTCATTTCTGTGCCTGAAATTGGCCAAAATTGAAGCTTTTGAGTAAGCGAAATCTCTGTAAAAATGGCAATTTTGGTCACTGTGAGGGTTTAAAAAGTGGTTATTCAACATGAGGCCCGATCCAAATGACATTTTGAATCATTTTTGGTAGAGTCCAAAAAATCAATTTTATGATGAAAAACGATGACCCCGGACCTTTCGAACGTTCAAAAAATGGTCAATATTGATGAAATTTTAACATTTAATCTTTTGACTTTAAATAACTGTTGGATGTGAATTATTACTTTTTCAACTAAAATAAGTGTGTTTAAAGTCATTTCTGTGCCTGAAATTGGCCAAAATTGAAGCTTTTGAGTAAGCGAAAACTCTGTAAAAATGGCAATTTTGGTCACTGTGAGGGTTTAAAAAGTGGTTATTCAACATGAGGCCCGATCCAAATGACATTTTGAATAATTTTTAGTAGAGTCCAAAAAATCAATTTTATGATGAAAAACGATGACCTGTCGAACGTTAAAAAAATGGTCAATATTGATGACATTATAACATTTAATCTTTTGACTTTAAATGACTGTTGGATGTGAATTATCACTTTTTCAACTAAAATAAGTGTGTTTAAAGTCATTTCTGTGCCTAAAATTGGTCAAAATTGAAGCTTTTGAGTAAGCGAAAACTCTGTAAAAATGGCAATTTTGGTCACTGTGAGGGTTTAAAAAGTGGTTATTCAACATGAGGCCCGATCCAAATGACATTTTGAATCATTTTTGGTAGAGTCCAAAAAATCAATTTTATGATGAAAAACGATGACCCCGGACCAGTCGAACGTTCAAAAAAGTGGTCAATATTGATGAAATTTTAACATTTAATCTTTTGACATTAAATGACTGTGGATGTGAATTATTACTTTTTCAACTAAAATAAGTGTGTTTAAAGTCATTTCTGTGCCTGAAATTGGCCAAAATTGCAGCTTTTGAGTAAGCGAAAACTCTGTAAAAATTGCAATTTTGGTCACTGTGAGGGTTTAAAAAGTGGTTATTCAACATGAGGCCTGATCCAAATGACATTTTGATTCATTTTTGGTAGAGTCCAAAAAATCAATTTTATGATGAAAAACGATGACCCCGGACCTGTCGAACGTTCAGAAAATGGTCAATATTGATGAAATTTTAACATTTAATCTTTTGACTTTAAATGACTATTGGATGTGAATTATTACTTTTTCAACTAAAATAAGTGTGTTTAAAGTCATTTCTGTGCCATGAAATTGGCCAAAATTGAAGCTTTTGAGTAAGAGAAAAATCTGTAAAAATGGCAATTTTGGTCACTGTGAGGGTTTAAAAAGTGGTTATTCAACATGAGGCCCGATCCAAATGACATTTTGAATCATTTTTGGTAGAGTCCAAAAAATATATTTTAAGATGAAAAACGATGACCCCGGACCTGTCGAACGTTCAAAAAATGGTCAATATTGATGATATTTTAACATTTAATCTTTTGACTTTAAATAACTGTTGGATGTGAATTATTACTTTTTCAACTAAAATAAGTGTGTTTAAAGTCATTTCTATGCCTGAAATTGGCCAAAATTGAAGCTTTTGAGTAAGCGAAAACTCTGTAAAAATGGCAATTTTGGTCACTGTGAGGGTTTAAAAAGTGGTTATTCAACATGAGGCCCGATCCAAATGACATTTTGAATCATTTTTGGTAGAATCCAAAAAATCAATTTTATGATGAAAAACGATTACCCCGGACCTGTCGAACATTCAAAAAATGGTCAATATTGATGAAATTTTAACATTTAATCTTTTGACTTTAAATGACTGTTGGATGTGAATTATTACTTTTTCAACTAAAATAAGTGTGTTTAAAGTCATTTCTGTGCCTGAAATTGGCCAAAATTGAAGCTTTTGAGTAAGCGAAAACTCAGTAAAAATGGCAATTTTGGTCACTGTGAGGGTTTAAAAAGTGGTTATTCAACATGAGGCCCGATCCAAATGACATTTTGAATCATTTTTGGTAGAGTCCAAAAAATCAATTTTATGATGAAAAACGATGACCCCGGACCAGTCGAACGTTCAAAAAAGTGGTCAATATTGATGAAATTTTAACATTTAATCTTTTGACTTTAAATGACTGTTGGATGTGAATTATTACTTTTTCAACTAAAATAAGTGTGTTTAAAGTCATTTCTGTGCCTGAAATTGGCCAAAATTGAAGCTTTTGAGTAAGCGAAAACTCTGTAAAAATGGCAATTTTGGTCACTGTGAGGGTTTAAAAAGTGGTTATTCAACATGCGGCCCGATCCAAATGACATTTTGAATCATTTTTGGTAGAGTCCAAAAAATCAATTTTATGATGAAAAACGATGACCCCGGACCTGTCGAACGTTCAAAAAATGGTCAATATTGATGAAATTTTAACATTTAATCTTTTGACTTTAAATAACTGTTGGATGTGAATTATTACTTTTTCAACTAAAATAAGTGTGTTTAAAGTCATTTCTGTGCCTGAAATTGGCCAAAATTGAAGCTTTTGAGTAAGCGAAAACTCTGTAAAAACGGTAATTTTGGTCACTGTGAGGGTTTAAAAAGTGGTTATTCAACATGAGGCCCGATCCAAATGACATTTTGAATCATTTTTGGTAGAGTCCAAAAAATCAATTTTATGATGAAAAACGATGACCCCGGACCAGTCGAACGTTCAAAAAAGTGGTCAGTATTGATGAATTTTTAACATTTAATCTTTTGACTTTAAATGACTGTTGGATGTGAATTATTACTTTTTCAACTAAAATAAGTGTGTTTAAAGTCATTTCTGTGCCTGAAATTGGTCAAAATTGAAGCTTTTGAGTAAGCGAAAACTCTGTAAAAAAAGGCAATTTTGGTCACTGTGAGGGTTTAAAAAGTGGTTATTCAACATGAGGCCCGATCCAAATGACATTTTGAATAATTTTTGGTAGAGCTTAAAAAATCAATTTCATGATGAAAAACTATGACCCCAGACCTGTCGAACGTTCAAAAAATTGTCAATATTGATGATATTTTAACATTTAATCTATTGACTTTAAATAACTGTTGGATGTGAATAATTACTTTTTCAACTAAAATAAGTGTGTTTAAAGTCATTTCTGTGCCTGAAATTGGCCAAAATTGAAGCTTTTGAGTAAGCGAAAACTCTGTAAAAATGGCAGTTTTGGTCACTGTGAGGGTTTAAAAAGTGGTTATTCAACATGAGGCCCGATCCAAATGACATTTTGAATCATGTGTGGTAGAGTCCAAAAAATCAATTTTATGATGAAAAACGATGACCCCGGACCTGTCGAACGTTCAAAAAATGGTCAATATTGATGAAATTTTAACATTTAATCTTTTGACTTTAAATGACTGTTGGATGTGAATTATTACTTTTTCAACTAAAATAAGTGTGTTTAAAGTCATTTCTGTGCCTGAAATTGGTCAAAAATTGAAGCTTTTGAGTAAGCGAAAACTCTGTAAAAAAGGCAATTTTGGTCACTGTGAGGGTTTAAAAAGTGGTTATTCAACATGAGGCCCGATCCAAATGACATTTTGAATCATTTTTGGTAGAGTCCAAAAAATCAATTTTATGATGAAAAACGATGACCCCGGACCTGTCGAACGTTCAAAAATGGTCAATATTGATGAAATTTTAACATTTATTCTTTTGACTTTAAATAACTGTTGGATGTGAATTATTACTTTTTCAACTAAAATAAGTGTGTTTAAAGTCATTTCTGTGCCTGAAATTGGCCAAAATCGAAGCTTTTGAGTAAGCGAAAACTCTGTAAAAATGGCAATTTTGGTCACTGTGAGGGTTTAAAAAGTGGTTATTCAACATGAGGCCCGATCCGAATGACATTTTGAATCATTTTTGGTAGAGTCCAAAAAACTCAATTTTATGATGAAAAACGATGACCCCGGACCTGTCGAACGTTCAAAAAATGGTCAATATTGATGAAATTTTAACATTTAATCTTTTGACTTTAAATGACTGTTGGATGTGAATTATTACTTTTTCAACTAAAATAAGTGTGTTTAAAGTCATTTCTGTGCCTGAAATTGGCCAAAATTGAAGCTTTTGAGTAAGCGAAATCTCTGTAAAAATGGCAATTTTGGTCACTGTGAGGGTTTAAAAAGTGGTTATTCAACATGAGGCCCGATCCAAATGACATTTTGAATCATTTTTGGTAGAGTCCAAAAAATCAATTTTATGATGAAAAACGATGACCCCGGACCTTTCGAACGTTCAAAAAATGGTCAATATTGATGAAATTTTAACATTTAATCTTTTGACTTTAAATAACTGTTGGATGTGAATTATTACTTTTTCAACTAAAATAAGTGTGTTTAAAGTCATTTCTGTGCCTGAAATTGGCCAAAATTGAAGCTTTTGAGTAAGCGAAAACTCTGTAAAAATGGCAATTTTGGTCACTGTGAGGGTTTAAAAAGTGGTTATTCAACATGAGGCCCGATCCAAATGACATTTTGAATAATTTTTAGTAGAGTCCAAAAAATCAATTTTATGATGAAAAACGATGACCTGTCGAACGTTAAAAAAATGGTCAATATTGATGACATTATAACATTTAATCTTTTGACTTTAAATGACTGTTGGATGTGAATTATCACTTTTTCAACTAAAATAAGTGTGTTTAAAGTCATTTCTGTGCCTAAAATTGGTCAAAATTGAAGCTTTTGAGTAAGCGAAAACTCTGTAAAAATGGCAATTTTGGTCACTGTGAGGGTTTAAAAAGTGGTTATTCAACATGAGGCCCGATCCAAATGACATTTTGAATCATTTTTGGTAGAGTCCAAAAAATATATTTTAAGATGAAAAACGATGACCCCGGACCTGTCGAACGTTCAAAAAATGGTCAATATTGATGATATTTTAACATTTAATCTTTTGACTTTAAATAACTGTTGGATGTGAATTATTACTTTTTCAACTAAAATAAGTGTGTTTAAAGTCATTTCTATGCCTGAAATTGGCCAAAATTGAAGCTTTTGAGTAAGCGAAAACTCTGTAAAAATGGCAATTTTGGTCACTGTGAGGGTTTAAAAAGTGGTTATTCAACATGAGGCCCGATCCAAATGACATTTTGAATCATTTTTGGTAGAATCCAAAAAATCAATTTTATGATGAAAAACGATTACCCCGGACCTGTCGAACATTCAAAAAATGGTCAATATTGATGAAATTTTAACATTTAATCTTTTGACTTTAAATGACTGTTGGATGTGAATTATTACTTTTTCAACTAAAATAAGTGTGTTTAAAGTCATTTCTGTGCCTGAAATTGGCCAAAATTGAAGCTTTTGAGTAAGCGAAAACTCAGTAAAAATGGCAATTTTGGTCACTGTGAGGGTTTAAAAAGTGGTTATTCAACATGAGGCCCGATCCAAATGACATTTTGAATCATTTTTGGTAGAGTCCAAAAAATCAATTTTATGATGAAAAACGATGACCCCGGACCAGTCGAACGTTCAAAAAAGTGGTCAATATTGATGAAATTTTAACATTTAATCTTTTGACTTTAAATGACTGTTGGATGTGAATTATTACTTTTTCAACTAAAATAAGTGTGTTTAAAGTCATTTCTGTGCCTGAAATTGGCCAAAATTGAAGCTTTTGAGTAAGCGAAAACTCTGTAAAAATGGCAATTTTGGTCACTGTGAGGGTTTAAAAAGTGGTTATTCAACATGCGGCCCGATCCAAATGACATTTTGAATAATTTTTGGTAGAGTCCAAAAAATCAATTTTATGATGAAAAACGATGACCCCGGACCTGTCGAACGTTCAAAAAATGGTCAATATTGATGAAATTTTAACATTTAATCTTTTGACTTTAAATAACTGTTGGATGTGAATTATTACTTTTTCAACTAAAATAAGTGTGTTTAAAGTCATTTCTGTGCCTGAAATTGGCCAAAATTGAAGCTTTTGAGTAAGCGAAAACTCTGTAAAAACGGTAATTTTGGTCACTGTGAGGGTTTAAAAAGTGGTTATTCAACATGAGGCCCGATCCAAATGACATTTTGAATCATTTTTGGTAGAGTCCAAAAAATCAATTTTATGATGAAAAACGATGACCCCGGACCAGTCGAACGTTCAAAAAAGTGGTCAGTATTGATGAATTTTTAACATTTAATCTTTTGACTTTAAATGACTGTTGGATGTGAATTATTACTTTTTCAACTAAAATAAGTGTGTTTAAAGTCATTTCTGTGCCTGAAATTGGTCAAAATTGAAGCTTTTGAGTAAGCGAAAACTCTGTAAAAAAAGGCAATTTTGGTCACTGTGAGGGTTTAAAAAGTGGTTATTCAACATGAGGCCCGATCCAAATGACATTTTGAATAATTTTTGGTAGAGCTTAAAAAATCAATTTCATGATGAAAAACTATGACCCCAGACCTGTCGAACGTTCAAAAAATTGTCAATATTGATGATATTTTAACATTTAATCTATTGACTTTAAATAACTGTTGGATGTGAATAATTACTTTTTCAACTAAAATAAGTGTGTTTAAAGTCATTTCTGTGCCTGAAATTGGCCAAAATTGAAGCTTTTGAGTAAGCGAAAACTCTGTAAAAATGGCAGTTTTGGTCACTGTGAGGGTTTAAAAAGTGGTTATTCAACATGAGGCCCGATCCAAATGACATTTTGAATCATGTGTGGTAGAGTCCAAAAAATCAATTTTATGATGAAAAACGATGACCCCGGACCTGTCGAACGTTCAAAAAATGGTCAATATTGATGAAATTTTAACATTTAATCTTTTGACTTTAAATGACTGTTGGATGTGAATTATTACTTTTTCAACTAAAATAAGTGTGTTTAAAGTCATTTCTGTGCCTGAAATTGGTCAAAAATTGAAGCTTTTGAGTAAGCGAAAACTCTGTAAAAAAGGCAATTTTGGTCACTGTGAGGGTTTAAAAAGTGGTTATTCAACATGAGGCCCGATCCAAATGACATTTTGAATCATTTTTGGTAGAGTCCAAAAAATCAATTTTATGATGAAAAACGATGACCCCGGACCTGTCGAACGTTCAAAAATGGTCAATATTGATGAAATTTTAACATTTATTCTTTTGACTTTAAATAACTGTTGGATGTGAATTATTACTTTTTCAACTAAAATAAGTGTGTTTAAAGTCATTTCTGTGCCTGAAATTGGCCAAAATCGAAGCTTTTGAGTAAGCGAAAACTCTGTAAAAATGGCAATTTTGGTCACTGTGAGGGTTTAAAAAGTGGTTATTCAACATGAGGCCCGATCCGAATGACATTTTGAATCATTTTTGGTAGAGTCCAAAAAACTCAATTTTATGATGAAAAACGATGACCCCGGACCTGTCGAACGTTCAAAAAATGGTCAATATTGATGAAATTTTAACATTTAATCTTTTGACTTTAAATGACTGTTGGATGTGAATTATTACTTTTTCAACTAAAATAAGTGTGTTTAAAGTCATTTCTGTGCCTGAAATTGGCCAAAATTGAAGCTTTTGAGTAAGCGAAATCTCTGTAAAAATGGCAATTTTGGTCACTGTGAGGGTTTAAAAAGTGGTTATTCAACATGAGGCCCGATCCAAATGACATTTTGAATCATTTTTGGTAGAGTCCAAAAAATCAATTTTATGATGAAAAACGATGACCCCGGACCTTTCGAACGTTCAAAAAATGGTCAATATTGATGAAATTTTAACATTTAATCTTTTGACTTTAAATAACTGTTGGATGTGAATTATTACTTTTTCAACTAAAATAAGTGTGTTTAAAGTCATTTCTGTGCCTGAAATTGGCCAAAATTGAAGCTTTTGAGTAAGCGAAAACTCTGTAAAAATGGCAATTTTGGTCACTGTGAGGGTTTAAAAAGTGGTTATTCAACATGAGGCCCGATCCAAATGACATTTTGAATAATTTTTAGTAGAGTCCAAAAAATCAATTTTATGATGAAAAACGATGACCTGTCGAACGTTAAAAAAATGGTCAATATTGATGACATTATAACATTTAATCTTTTGACTTTAAATGACTGTTGGATGTGAATTATCACTTTTTCAACTAAAATAAGTGTGTTTAAAGTCATTTCTGTGCCTAAAATTGGTCAAAATTGAAGCTTTTGAGTAAGCGAAAACTCTGTAAAAATGGCAATTTTGGTCACTGTGAGGGTTTAAAAAGTGGTTATTCAACATGAGGCCCGATCCAAATGACATTTTGAATCATTTTTGGTAGAGTCCAAAAAATCAATTTTATGATGAAAAACGATGACCCCGGACCAGTCGAACGTTCAAAAAAGTGGTCAATATTGATGAAATTTTAACATTTAATCTTTTGACATTAAATGACTGTGGATGTGAATTATTACTTTTTCAACTAAAATAAGTGTGTTTAAAGTCATTTCTGTGCCTGAAATTGGCCAAAATTGCAGCTTTTGAGTAAGCGAAAACTCTGTAAAAATTGCAATTTTGGTCACTGTGAGGGTTTAAAAAGTGGTTATTCAACATGAGGCCTGATCCAAATGACATTTTGATTCATTTTTGGTAGAGTCCAAAAAATCAATTTTATGATGAAAAACGATGACCCCGGACCTGTCGAACGTTCAGAAAATGGTCAATATTGATGAAATTTTAACATTTAATCTTTTGACTTTAAATGACTATTGGATGTGAATTATTACTTTTTCAACTAAAATAAGTGTGTTTAAAGTCATTTCTGTGCCATGAAATTGGCCAAAATTGAAGCTTTTGAGTAAGAGAAAAATCTGTAAAAATGGCAATTTTGGTCACTGTGAGGGTTTAAAAAGTGGTTATTCAACATGAGGCCCGATCCAAATGACATTTTGAATCATTTTTGGTAGAGTCCAAAAAATATATTTTAAGATGAAAAACGATGACCCCGGACCTGTCGAACGTTCAAAAAATGGTCAATATTGATGATATTTTAACATTTAATCTTTTGACTTTAAATAACTGTTGGATGTGAATTATTACTTTTTCAACTAAAATAAGTGTGTTTAAAGTCATTTCTATGCCTGAAATTGGCCAAAATTGAAGCTTTTGAGTAAGCGAAAACTCTGTAAAAATGGCAATTTTGGTCACTGTGAGGGTTTAAAAAGTGGTTATTCAACATGAGGCCCGATCCAAATGACATTTTGAATCATTTTTGGTAGAATCCAAAAAATCAATTTTATGATGAAAAACGATTACCCCGGACCTGTCGAACATTCAAAAAATGGTCAATATTGATGAAATTTTAACATTTAATCTTTTGACTTTAAATGACTGTTGGATGTGAATTATTACTTTTTCAACTAAAATAAGTGTGTTTAAAGTCATTTCTGTGCCTGAAATTGGCCAAAATTGAAGCTTTTGAGTAAGCGAAAACTCAGTAAAAATGGCAATTTTGGTCACTGTGAGGGTTTAAAAAGTGGTTATTCAACATGAGGCCCGATCCAAATGACATTTTGAATCATTTTTGGTAGAGTCCAAAAAATCAATTTTATGATGAAAAACGATGACCCCGGACCAGTCGAACGTTCAAAAAAGTGGTCAATATTGATGAAATTTTAACATTTAATCTTTTGACTTTAAATGACTGTTGGATGTGAATTATTACTTTTTCAACTAAAATAAGTGTGTTTAAAGTCATTTCTGTGCCTGAAATTGGCCAAAATTGAAGCTTTTGAGTAAGCGAAAACTCTGTAAAAATGGCAATTTTGGTCACTGTGAGGGTTTAAAAAGTGGTTATTCAACATGCGGCCCGATCCAAATGACATTTTGAATCATTTTTGGTAGAGTCCAAAAAATCAATTTTATGATGAAAAACGATGACCCCGGACCTGTCGAACGTTCAAAAAATGGTCAATATTGATGAAATTTTAACATTTAATCTTTTGACTTTAAATAACTGTTGGATGTGAATTATTACTTTTTCAACTAAAATAAGTGTGTTTAAAGTCATTTCTGTGCCTGAAATTGGCCAAAATTGAAGCTTTTGAGTAAGCGAAAACTCTGTAAAAACGGTAATTTTGGTCACTGTGAGGGTTTAAAAAGTGGTTATTCAACATGAGGCCCGATCCAAATGACATTTTGAATCATTTTTGGTAGAGTCCAAAAAATCAATTTTATGATGAAAAACGATGACCCCGGACCAGTCGAACGTTCAAAAAAGTGGTCAGTATTGATGAATTTTTAACATTTAATCTTTTGACTTTAAATGACTGTTGGATGTGAATTATTACTTTTTCAACTAAAATAAGTGTGTTTAAAGTCATTTCTGTGCCTGAAATTGGTCAAAATTGAAGCTTTTGAGTAAGCGAAAACTCTGTAAAAAAAGGCAATTTTGGTCACTGTGAGGGTTTAAAAAGTGGTTATTCAACATGAGGCCCGATCCAAATGACATTTTGAATAATTTTTGGTAGAGCTTAAAAAATCAATTTCATGATGAAAAACTATGACCCCAGACCTGTCGAACGTTCAAAAAATTGTCAATATTGATGATATTTTAACATTTAATCTATTGACTTTAAATAACTGTTGGATGTGAATAATTACTTTTTCAACTAAAATAAGTGTGTTTAAAGTCATTTCTGTGCCTGAAATTGGCCAAAATTGAAGCTTTTGAGTAAGCGAAAACTCTGTAAAAATGGCAATTTTGGTCACTGTCAGGGTTTAAAAAGTGGTTATTCAACATGAGGCCCGATCCAAATGACATTTTGAATCATTTTTGGTAGAGTCCAAAAAATCAATTTTATGATGAAAAACGATGACCCCGGACCTGTCGAACGTTCAAAAAAGTGGTCAATATTGATGAAATTTTAACATTTAATCTTTTGACTTTAAATGACTGTTGGGTGTGAATTATTACTTTTTCAACTAAAATAAGTGTGTTTAAATCATTTCTGTGCCTGAAATTGGTCAAAATTGAAGCTTTTGAGTAAGCGAAAACTCTGTAAAAAAGGCAATTTTTGTCACTGTGAGGGTTTAAAAAGTGGTTATTCAACATGAGGCCCGATCCAAATGACATTTTGAATCATTTTTGGTAGAGTCCAAAAAATCAATTCGAACGTTCAAAAAATGGTCAATATTGATGACTTTTTAACATTTAATCTTTTGACTTTAAATGACTGTTGGATGTGAATTATTACTTTTTCAACTAAAATAAGTGTGTTTAAAGTCATTTCTGTGCCTGAAATTGGCCAAAATTGAAGCTTTTGAGTAAGCGAAAACTCTGTAAAAATGGCAATTTTGGTCACTGTGAGGGTTCAAAAAGTGGTTATTCAACATGAGGCCCGATCCAAATGACATTTTGAATCATTTTTGGTAGAGTCCAAAAAATCAATTTTATGATGAAAAACGATGACCCCGGACCTGTCGAACGTTCAAAAAATGGTCAATATTGATGAAATTTTAACATTTAATCTTTTGACTTTAAATAACTGTTGGATGTGAATTATTACTTTTTCAACTAAAATAAGTGTGTTTAAAGTCATTTCTGTGCCTGAAATTGGCCAAAATTGAAGCTTTTGAGTAAGCGAAAACTCTGTAAAAACGGCAATTTTGGTCACTGTGAGGGTTTAAAAAGTGGTTATTCAACATGAGGCCCGATCCAAATGACATTTTGAATCATTTTTGGTAGAGTCCAAAAATCAATTTTATGATGAAAAACGATGACCCCGGACCTGTCGAACGTTCAAAAAATTTTCAATATTGATGATATTTTAACATTTAATCTATTGACTTTAAATAACTGTTGGATGTGAATCATTACTTTTTCATCTAAAATAAGTGTGTTTAAAGTCATTTCTGTGCCTGAAATTGGCCAAAATTGAAGCTTTTGAGTAAGCGAAAACTCTGTAAAAATGGCAGTTTTGGTCACTGTGAGGGTTTAAAAAGTGGTTATTCAACATGAGGCCCGACCCAAATGACATTTTGAATCATGTGTGGTAGAGTCCAAAAAATCAATTTTATGATGAAAAACGATGACCCCGGACCTGTCGAACGTTCAAAAAATTGTCAATATTGATGAAATTTTAACATTTAATCTTTTGACTTTAAATGACTGTTGGATGTGAATTATTACTTTTTCAACTAAAATAAGTGTGTTTAAAGTCATTTCTGTGCCTGAAATTGGTCAAAAATTGAAGCTTTTGAGTAAGCGAAAACTCTGTAAAAAAGGCAATTTTGGTCACTGAGGGTTTAAAAAGTGGTTATTCAACATGAGGCCCGATCCAAATGACATTTTGAATCATTTTTGGTAGAGTCCAAAAAATCAATTTTATGATGAAAAACGATGACCCCGGACCTGTCGAACGTTCAAAAAATGGTCAATATTGATGAAATTTTAACATTTAATCTTTTGACTTTAAATAACTGTTGGATGTGAATTATTACTTTTTCAACTAAAATAAGTGTGTTTAAAGTCATTTCTGTGCCTGAAATTGGCCAAAATCGAAGCTTTTGAGTAAGCGAAAACTCTGTAAAAATGGCAGTTTTGGTCACTGTGAGGGTTTAAAAAGTGGTTATTCAACATGAGGCCCGATCCAAATGACATTTTGAATCATTTTTGGTAGAGTCCAAAAAATCAATTTCATGATGAAAAACGATGACCCCGGACCTGTCGAACGTTCAAAAAAGTGGTCAATATTGATGATATTTTAACATTTAATCTATTGACTTTAAATAACTGTTGGATGTGAATCATTACTTTTTCAACTAAAATAAGTGTGTTTAAAGTCATTTCTGTGCCTGAAATTGGCCAAAATTGAAGCTTTTGAGTAAGCGAAAACTCTGTAAAAATGGCAGTTTTGGTCACTGTGAGGGTTTAAAAAGTGGTTATTCAACATGAGGCCCGATCCAAATGACATTTTGAATCATGTGTGGTAGAGTCCAAAAAATCAATTTTATGATGAAAAACGATGACCCCGGACCTGTCGAACGTTCAAAAAATGGTCAATATTGATGAAATTTTAACATTTAATCTTTTGACTTTAAATGACTGTTGGATGTGAATTATTACTTTTTCAACTAAAATAAGTGTGTTTAAAGTCATTTCTGTGCCTGAAATTGGTCAAAAATTGAAGCTTTTGAGTAAGCGAAAACTCTGTAAAAAAGGCAATTTTGGTCACTGTGAGGGTTTAAAAAGTGGTTATTCAACATGAGGCCCGATCCAAATGACATTTTGAATCATTTTTGGTAGAGTCCAAAAAATCAATTTTATGATGAAAAACGATGACCCCGGACCTGTCGAACGTTCAAAAAATGGTCAATATTGATGAAATTTTAACATTTAATCTTTTGACTTTAAATAACTGTTGGATGTGAATTATTACTTTTTCAACTAAAATAAGTGTGTTTAAAGTCATTTCTGTGCCTGAAATTGGACAAAATCGAAGCTTTTGAGTAAGCGAAATCTCTGTAAAAATGGCAATTTTGGTCACTGTGAGGGTTTAAAAAGTGGTTATTCAACATGAGGCCCGATCCAAATGACATTTTGAATCATTTTTGGTAGAGTCCAAAAAATCAATTTTATGATGAAAAACGATGACCCCGGACCTTTCGAACGTTCAAAAAATGGTCAATATTGATGAAATTTTAACATTTAATCTTTTGACTTTAAATAACTGTTGGATGTGAATTATTACTTTTTCAACTAAAATAAGTGTGTTTAAAGTCATTTCTGTGCCTGATATTGGCCAAAATTGAAGCTTTTGAGTAAGCGAAAACTCTGTAAAAATGGCAATTTTGGTCACTGTGAGGGTTTAAAAAGTGGTTATTCAACATGAGGCCCGATCCAAATGACATTTTGAATAATTTTTAGTAGAGTCCAAAAAATCAATTTTATGATGAAAAACGATGACCTGTCGAACGTTCAAAAAATGGTCAATATTGATGACATTATAACATTTAATCTTTTGACTTTAAAGACTGTTGGATGTGAATTATCACTTTTTCAACTAAAATAAGTGTGTTTAAAGTCATTTCTGTGCCTAAAATTGGTCAAAATTGAAGCTTTTGAGTAAGCGAAAACTCTGTAAAAATGGCAATTTTGGTCACTGTGAGGGTTTAAAAAGTGGTTATTCAACATGAGGCCCGATCCAAATGACATTTTGAATCATTTTTGGTAGAGTCCAAAAAATCAATTTTATGATGAAAAACGATGACCCCGGACCTGTCGAACGTTCAAAAAATTTTCAATATTGATGATATTTTAACATTTAATCTATTGACTTTAAATAACTGTTGGATGTGAATCATTACTTTTTCAACTAAAATAAGTGTGTTTAAAGTCATTTCTGTGCCTGAAATTGGCCAAAATTGAAGCTTTTGAGTAAGCGAAAACTCTGTAAAAATGGCAGTTTTGGTCACTGTGAGGGTTTAAAAAGTGGTTATTCAACATGAGGCCCGATCCAAATGACATTTTGAATCATTTTTGGTAGAGTCCAAAAAATCAATTTTATGATGAAAAACGATGACCCCGGACCTGTCGAACGTTCAAAAAATGGTCAATATTGATGAAATTTTAACATTTAATCTTTTGACTTTAAATAACTGTTGGATGTGAATTATTACTTTTTCAACTAAAATAAGTGTGTTTAAATCATTTCTGTGCCTGAAATTGGTCAAAATTGAAGCTTTTGAGTAAGCGAAAACTCTGTAAAAATTGTAATTTTGGTCACTGTAAGGGTTTAAAAAGTGGTTATTCAACATGAGGCCCGACCCAAATGACATTTTGAATCATGTGTGGTAGAGTCCAAAAAATCAATTTTATGATGAAAAACGATGACCCCGGACCTGTCGAACGTTCAAAAAATTGTCAATATTGATGAAATTTTAACATTTAATCTTTTGACTTTAAATGACTGTTGGATGTGAATTATTACTTTTTCAACTAAAATAAGTGTGTTTAAAGTCATTTCTGTGCCTGAAATTGGTCAAAAATTGAAGCTTTTGAGTAAGCGAAAACTCTGTAAAAAAGGCAATTTTGGTCACTGTGAGGGTTTAAAAAGTGGTTATTCAACATGAGGCCCGATCCAAATGACATTTTGAATCATTTTTGGTAGAGTCCAAAAAATCAATTTTATGATGAAAAACGATGACCCCGGACCTGTCGAACGTTCAAAAAATGGTCAATATTGATGAAATTTTAACATTTAATCTTTTGACTTTAAATAACTGTTGGATGTGAATTATTACTTTTTCAACTAAAATAAGTGTGTTTAAAGTCATTTCTGTGCCTGAAATTGGCCAAAATCGAAGCTTTTGAGTAAGCGAAAACTCTGTAAAAATGGCAGTTTTGGTCACTGTGAGGGTTTAAAAAGTGGTTATTCAACATGAGGCCCGATCCAAATGACATTTTGAATCATTTTTGGTAGAGTCCAAAAAATCAATTTCATGATGAAAAACGATGACCCCGGACCTGTCGAACGTTCAAAAAAGTGGTCAATATTGATGATATTTTAACATTTAATCTATTGACTTTAAATAACTGTTGGATGTGAATCATTACTTTTTCAACTAAAATAAGTGTGTTTAAAGTCATTTCTGTGCCTGAAATTGGCCAAAATTGAAGCTTTTGAGTAAGCGAAAACTCTGTAAAAATGGCAGTTTTGGTCACTGTGAGGGTTTAAAAAGTGGTTATTCAACATGAGGCCCGATCCAAATGACATTTTGAATCATGTGTGGTAGAGTCCAAAAAATCAATTTTATGATGAAAAACGATGACCCCGGACCTGTCGAACGTTCAAAAAATGGTCAATATTGATGAAATTTTAACATTTAATCTTTTGACTTTAAATGACTGTTGGATGTGAATTATTACTTTTTCAACTAAAATAAGTGTGTTTAAAGTCATTTCTGTGCCTGAAATTGGTCAAAAATTAAAGCTTTTGAGTAAGCGAAAACTCTGTAAAAAAGGCAATTTTGGTCACTGTGAGGGTTTAAAAAGTGGTTATTCAACATGAGGCCCGATCCAAATGACATTTTGAATCATTTTTGGTAGAGTCCAAAAAATCAATTTTATGATGAAAAACGATGACCCCGGACCTGTCGAACGTTCAAAAAATGGTCAATATTGATGAAATTTTAACATTTAATCTTTTGACTTTAAATAACTGTTGGATGTGAATTATTACTTTTTCAACTAAAATAAGTGTGTTTAAAGTCATTTCTGTGCCTGAAATTGGACAAAATCGAAGCTTTTGAGTAAGCGAAATCTCTGTAAAAATTGCAATTTTGGTCACTGTGAGGGTTTAAAAAGTGGTTATTCAACATGAGGCCCGATCCAAATGACATTTTGAATCATTTTTGGTAGAGTCCAAAAAATCAATTTTATGATGAAAAACGATGACCCCGGACCTTTCGAACGTTCAAAAAATGGTCAATATTGATGAAATTTTAACATTTAATCTTTTGACTTTAAATAACTGTTGGATGTGAATTATTACTTTTTCAACTAAAATAAGTGTGTTTAAAGTCATTTCTGTGCCTGATATTGGCCAAAATTGAAGCTTTTGAGTAAGCGAAAACTCTGCAAAAATGGCAATTTTGGTCACTGTGAGGGTTTAAAAAGTGGTTATTCAACATGAGGCCCGATCCAAATGACATTTTGAATAATTTTTAGTAGAGTCCAAAAAATCAATTTTATGATGAAAAACGATGACCTGTCGAACGTTCAAAAAATGGTCAATATTGATGACATTATAACATTTAATCTTTTGACTTTAAAGACTGTTGGATGTGAATTATCACTTTTTCAACTAAAATAAGTGTGTTTAAAGTCATTTCTGTGCCTAAAATTGGTCAAAATTGAAGCTTTTGAGTAAGCGAAAACTCTGTAAAAATGGCAATTTTGGTCACTGTGAGGGTTTAAAAAGTGGTTATTCAACATGAGGCCCGATCCAAATGACATTTTGAATCATTTTTGGTAGAGTCCAAAAAATCAATTTTATGATGAAAAACGATGACCCCGGACCAGTCGAACGTTCAAAAAAGTGGTCAATATTGATGAAATTTTAACATTTAATCTTTTGACATTAAATGACTGTGGATGTGAATTATTACTTTTTCAACTAAAATAAGTGTGTTTAAAGTCATTTCTGTGCCTGAAATTGGCCAAAATTGAAGCTTTTGAGTAAGCGAAAACTCTGTAAAAATTGCAATTTTGGTCACTGTGAGGGTTTAAAAAGTGGTTATTCAACATGAGGCCTGATCCAAATGACATTTTGAATCATTTTTGGTAGAGTCCAAAAAATCAATTTTATGATGAAAAACGATGACCCCGGACCTGTCGAACGTTCAAAAAATGGTCAATATTGATGATATTTTAACATTTAATCTTTTGACTTTAAATAACTGTTGGATGTGAATTATTACTTTTTCAACTAAAATAAGTGTGTTTAAAGTCATTTCTATGCCTGAAATTGGCCAAAATTGAAGCTTTTGAGTAAGCGAAAACTCTGTAAAAATGGCAATTTTGGTCACTGTGAGGGTTTAAAAAGTGGTTATTCAACATGAGGCCCGATCCAAATGACATTTTGAATCATTTTTGGTAGAGTCCAAAAAATCAATTTTATGATGAAAAACGATGACCCCGGACCTGTCGAACGTTCAAAAAATGGTCAATATTGATGAAATTTTTACATTTAATCTTTTGACTTTAAATGACTGTTGGATGTGAATTATTACTTTTTCAACTAAAATAAGTGTGTTTAAAGTCATTTCTGTGCCTGAAATTGGTCAAAATTGAAGCTTTTGAGTAAGCGAAAACTCTGTAAAAATGGCAATTTTGGTCACTGTGAGGGTTTAAAAAGTGGTTATTCAACATGAGGCCCGATCCAAATGACATTTTGAATCATTTTTGGTAGAGTCCAAAAAATCAATTTTATGATGAAAAACGATGACCCCGGACCAGTCGAACGTTCAAAAAATGGTCAATATTGATGAAATTTTAACATTTAATCTTTTGACTTTAAATAACTGTTGGATGTGAATTATTACTTTTTCAACTAAAATAAGTGTGTTTAAAGTCATTTCTGTGCCTGATATTGGCCAAAATTGAAGCTTTTGAGTAAGCGAAAACTCTGTAAAAATGGCAATTTTGGTCACTGTGAGGGTTTAAAAAGTGGTTATTCAACATGAGGCCCGATCCAAATGACATTTTGAATAATTTTTAGTAGAGTCCAAAAAATCAATTTTATGATGAAAAACGATGACCTGTCGAACGTTCAAAAAATGGTCAATATTGATGACATTATAACATTTAATCTTTTGACTTTAAAGACTGTTGGATGTGAATTATCACTTTTTCAACTAAAATAAGTGTGTTTAAAGTCATTTCTGTGCCTAAAATTGGTCAAAATTGAAGCTTTTGAGTAAGCGAAAACTCTGTAAAAATGGCAATTTTGGTCACTGTGAGGGTTTAAAAAGTGGTTATTCAACATGAGGCCCGATCCAAATGACATTTTGAATCATTTTTGGTAGAGTCCAAAAATCAATTTTATGATGAAAAACGATGACCCCGGACCAGTCGAACGTTCAAAAAAGTGGTCAATATTGATGAAATTTTAACATTTAATCTTTTGACATTAAATGACTGTGGATGTGAATTATTACTTTTTCAACTAAAATAAGTGTGTTTAAAGTCATTTCTGTGCCTGAAATTGGCCAAAATTGAAGCTTTTGAGTAAGCGAAAACTCTGTAAAAATTGCAATTTTGGTCACTGTGAGGGTTTAAAAAGTGGTTATTCAACATGAGGCCTGATCCAAATGACATTTTGAATCATTTTTGGTAGAGTCCAAAAAATCAATTTTATGATGAAAAACGATGACCCCAAACCTGTCGAACGTTCAGAAAATGGTCAATATTGATGAAATTTTAACATTTAATCTTTTGACTTTAAATGACTATTGGATGTGAATTATTACTTTTTCAACTAAAATAAGTGTGTTTAAAGTCATTTCTGTGCCATGAAATTGGCCAAAATTGAAGCTTTTGAGTAAGAGAAAAATCTGTAAAAATGGCAATTTTGGTCACTGTGAGGGTTTAAAAAGGGGTTATTCAACATGAGGCCCGATCCAAATGACATTTTGAATAATTTTTGGTAGAGTCCAAAAAATATATTTTAAGATGAAAAACGATGACCCCGGACCTGTCGAACGTTCAAAAAATGGTCAATATTGATGATATTTTAACATTTAATCTTTTGACTTTAAATAACTGTTGGATGTGAATTATTACTTTTTCAACTAAAATAAGTGTGTTTAAAGTCATTTCTATGCCTGAAATTGGCCAAAATTGAAGCTTTTGAGTAAGCGAAAACTCTGTAAAAATGGCAATTTTGGTCACTGTGAGGCTTTAAAAAGTGGTTATTCAACATGAGGCCCGATCCAAATGACATTTTGAATCATTTTTGGTAGAGTCCAAAAAATCAATTTTATGATGAAAAACGATGACCCCGGACCAGTCGAACGTTCAAAAAAGTGGTCAATATTGATGAAATTTTAACATTTAATCTTTTGACTTTAAATGACTGTTGGATGTGAATTATTACTTTTTCAACTAAAATAAGTGTGTTTAAATCATTTCTGTGCCTAAAATTGGTCAAAATTGAAGCTTTTGAGTAAGCGAAAACTCTGTAAAAATTGCAATTTTGGTCACTGTAAGGGTTTAAAAAGTGGTTATTCAACATGAGGCCCGATCCAAATGACATTTTGAATCATGTTTGGTAGAGTCCAAAAAATCAATTTTATGATGAAAAACGATGACCAGTTGAACGTTCAAAAAAGTGGTCAATATTGATGAAATTTTAACATTTAATCTTTTGACTTTAAATGACTGTTGGATGTGAATTATTACTTTTTCAACTAAAATAAGTGTGTTTAAAGTCATTTCTGTGCCTGAAATTGGCCAAAATTGTAGCTTTTCGGTAAGCGAAAACTCTGTAAAAATGGCAATTTTGGTCACTGTGAGGGTTTAAAAAGTGGTTATTCAACATGAGGCCCGATCCAAATGACATTTTGAATCATTTTTGGTAGAGTCCAAAAAATCAATTTTATGATGAAAAACGATGACCCCGGACCTGTCGAACGTTCAAAAAATGGTCAATATTGATGACATTTTAACATTTAATCTTTTGACTTTAAATAACTGTTGGATGTGAATTATTACTTTTTCAACTAAAATAAATGTGTTTAAAGTCATTTCTGTGCCTGAAATTGGCCAAAATTGAAGCTTTTGAGTAAGAGAAAACTCTGTAAAAATGGCAATTTTGGTCACTGTGAGGGTTTAAAAAGTGGTTATTCAACATGAGGCCCGATCCAAATGACATTTTGAATCATTTTTGGTAGAGTCCAAAAAAATCAATTTTATGATGAAAAACGATTACCCCGGACCTGTCGAACATTCAAAAAATGGTCAATATTGATGAAATTTTAACATTTAATCTTTTGACTTTAAATGACTGTTGGATGTGAATTATTACTTTTTCAACTAAAATAAGTGTGTTTAAAGTCATTTCTGTGCCTGAAATTGGCCAAAATTGAAGCTTTTGAGTAAGCGAAAACTCTGTAAAAATGGCAATTTTGGTCACTGTGAGGGTTTAAAAAGTAGTTATTCAACATAAGGCCCGATCCAAATGACATTTTGAATCATTTTTGGTAGAGTCCAAAAAATCAATTTTATGATGAAAAACGATGACCCCGGACCAGTCGAACGTTCAAAAAAGTGGTCAATATTGATGAAATTTTAACATTTAATCTTTTGACTTTAAATGACTGTTGGATGTGAATTATTACTTTTTCAACTAAAATAAGTGTGTTTAAATCATTTCTGTGCCTGAAATTGGTCAAAATTGAAGCTTTTGAGTAAGCGAAAACTCTGTAAAAATGGCAATTTTGGTCACTGTAAGGGTTTAAAAAGTGGTTATTCAACATTAGGCCCGATGCAAATGACATTTTGAATCATGTTTGGTAGAGTCCAAAAAATCAATTTTATGATGAAAAACGATGACCCCGGACCTGTCGAACGTTCAAAAAATGGTCAATATTGATGAAATTTTAACATTTAATCTTTTGACTTTAAATGACTGTTGGATGTGAATTATTACTTTTTCAACTAAAATAAGTGTGTTTAAAGTCATTTCTGTGCGTGAAATTGGTCAAAATTAAAGCTTTTGAGTAAGCGAAAACTCTGTAAAAAAGGCAATTTTTCTCACTGTGAGGGTTTAAAAAGTGGTTATTCAACATGAGGCCCGATCCAAATGACATTTTGAATCATTTTTGGTAGAGTCCAAAAAATCCATTCGAACGTTCAAAAAATGGTCAATATTGATGACTTTTTAACATTTAATCTTTTGACTTTAAATGACTGTTGGATGTGAATTATTACTTTTTCAACTAAAATAAGTGTGTTTAAAGTAATTTCTGTGCCTGAAATTGGCCAAAATTGAAGCTTTTGAGTAAGCGAAAACTCTGTAAAAATGGCAATTTTGGTCACTGTGAGGGTTCAAAAAGTGGTTATTCAACATGAGGCCCGATCCAAATGACATTTTGAATCATTTTTGGTAGAGTCCAAAAAATCAATTTTATGATGAAAAACGATGACCCCGGACCTGTCGAACGTTCAAAAAATGGTCAATATTGATGAAATTTTAACATTTCATCTTTTGACTTTAAATAACTGTTGGATGTGAATTATTACTTTTTCAACTAAAATAAGTGTGTTTAAAGTCATTTCTGTGCCTGAAATTGGCCAAAATTGAAGCTTTTGAGTAAGCGAAAACTCTGTAAAAACGGCAATTTTGGTCACTGTGAGGGTTTAAAAAGTGGTTATTCAACATGAGGCCCGATCCAAATGACATTTTGAATCATTTTTGGTAGAGTCCAAAAAATCAATTTTATGATGAAAAACGATGACCCCGGACCTGTCGAACGTTCAAAAAATTGTCAATATTGATGATATTTTAACATTTAATCTATTGACTTTAAATAACTGTTGGATGTGAATCATTACTTTTTCAACTAAAATAAGTGTGTTTAAAGTCATTTCTGTGCCTGAAATTGGCCAAAATTGAAGCTTTTGAGTAAGCGAAAACTCTGTAAAAAAAAGGCAATTTTGGTCACTGTGAGGGTTTAAAAAGTGGTTATTCAACATGAGGCCCGATCCAAATGACATTTTGAATCATTTTTGGTAGAGTCCAAAAAATCAATTTCATGATGAAAAACTATGACCCCGGACCTGTCGAACGTTCAAAAAATTGTCAATATTGATGATATTTTAACATTTAATCTATTGACTTTAAATAACTGTTGGATGTGAATCATTACTTTTTCAACTAAAATAAGTGTGTTTAAAGTCATTTCTGTGCCTGAAATTGGCCAAAATTGAAGCTTTTGAGTAAGCGAAAACTCTGTAAAAATGGCAGTTTTGGTCACTGTGAGGGTTTAAAAAGTGGTTATTCAACATGAGGCCCGATCCAAATGACATTTTGAATCATTTTTGGTAGACTCCAAAAAATCAATTTTATGATGAAAAACGATGACCCCGGACCAGTCGAACGTTCAAAAAATGGTCAATATTGATGACATTTTAACATTTAATCTTTTGACTTTAAATAACTGTTGGATGTGAATTATTACTTTTTCAACTAAAATAAATGTGTTTAAAGTCATTTCTGTGCCTGAAATTGGCCAAAATTGAAGCTTTTGAGTAAGAGAAAACTCTGTAAAAATGGCAATTTTGGTCACTGTGAGGGTTTAAAAAGTGGTTATTCAACATGAGGCCCGATCCAAATGACATTTTGAATCATTTTTGGTAGAGTCCAAAAAAATCAATTTTATGATGAAAAACGATTACCCCGGACCTGTCGAACATTCAAAAAATGGTCAATATTGATGAAATTTTAACATTTAATCTTTTGACTTTAAATGACTGTTGGATGTGAATTATTACTTTTTCAACTAAAATAAGTGTGTTTAAAGTCATTTCTGTGCCTGAAATTGGCCAAAATTGAAGCTTTTGAGTAAGCGAAAACTCTGTAAAAATGGCAATTTTGGTCACTGTGAGGGTTTAAAAAGTGGTTATTCAACATGAGGCCCGATCCAAATGACATTTTGAATCATTTTTGGTAGAGTCCAAAAAATCAATTTTATGATGAAAAACGATGACCCCGGACCAGTCGAACGTTCAAAAAAGTGGTCAATATTGATGAAATTTTAACATTTAATCTTTTGACTTTAAATGACTGTTGGATGTGAATTATTACTTTTTCAACTAAAATAAGTGTGTTTAAATCATTTCTGTGCCTGAAATTGGTCAAAATTGAAGCTTTTGAGTAAGCGAAAACTCTGTAAAAATGGCAATTTTGGTCACTGTAAGGGTTTAAAAAGTGGTTATTCAACATTAGGCCCGATGCAAATGACATTTTGAATCATGTTTGGTAGAGTCCAAAAAATCAATTTTATGATGAAAAACGATGACCCCGGACCTGTCGAACGTTCAAAAAATGGTCAATATTGATGAAATTTTAACATTTAATCTTTTGACTTTAAATGACTGTTGGATGTGAATTATTACTTTTTCAACTAAAATAAGTGTGTTTAAAGTCATTTCTGTGCGTGAAATTGGTCAAAATTAAAGCTTTTGAGTAAGCGAAAACTCTGTAAAAAAGGCAATTTTTCTCACTGTGAGGGTTTAAAAAGTGGTTATTCAACATGAGGCCCGATCCAAATGACATTTTGAATCATTTTTGGTAGAGTCCAAAAAATCCATTCGAACGTTCAAAAAATGGTCAATATTGATGACTTTTTAACATTTAATCTTTTGACTTTAAATGACTGTTGGATGTGAATTATTACTTTTTCAACTAAAATAAGTGTGTTTAAAGTAATTTCTGTGCCTGAAATTGGCCAAAATTGAAGCTTTTGAGTAAGCGAAAACTCTGTAAAAATGGCAATTTTGGTCACTGTGAGGGTTCAAAAAGTGGTTATTCAACATGAGGCCCGATCCAAATGACATTTTGAATCATTTTTGGTAGAGTCCAAAAAATCAATTTTATGATGAAAAACGATGACCCCGGACCTGTCGAACGTTCAAAAAATTGTCAATATTGATGATATTTTAACATTTAATCTATTGACTTTAAATAACTGTTGGATGTGAATCATTACTTTTTCAACTAAAATAAGTGTGTTTAAAGTCATTTCTGTGCCTGAAATTGGCCAAAATTGAAGCTTTTGAGTAAGCGAAAACTCTGTAAAAAAAAGGCAATTTTGGTCACTGTGAGGGTTTAAAAAGTGGTTATTCAACATGAGGCCCGATCCAAATGACATTTTGAATCATTTTTGGTAGAGTCCAAAAAATCAATTTCATGATGAAAAACTATGACCCCGGACCTGTCGAACGTTCAAAAAATTGTCAATATTGATGATATTTTAACATTTAATCTATTGACTTTAAATAACTGTTGGATGTGAATCATTACTTTTTCAACTAAAATAAGTGTGTTTAAAGTCATTTCTGTGCCTGAAATTGGCCAAAATTGAAGCTTTTGAGTAAGCGAAAACTCTGTAAAAATGGCAGTTTTGGTCACTGTGAGGGTTTAAAAAGTGGTTATTCAACATGAGGCCCGATCCAAATGACATTTTGAATCATTTTTGGTAGAGTCCAAAAAAATCAATTTTATGATGAAAAACGATTACCCCGGACCTGTCGAACATTCAAAAAATGGTCAATATTGATGAAATTTTAACATTTAATCTTTTGACTTTAAATGACTGTTGGATGTGAATTATTACTTTTTCAACTAAAATAAGTGTGTTTAAAGTCATTTCTGTGCCTGAAATTGGCCAAAATTGAAGCTTTTGAGTAAGCGAAAACTCTGTAAAAATGGCAATTTTGGTCACTGTGAGGGTTTAAAAAGTGGTTATTCAACATGAGGCCCGATCCAAATGACATTTTGAATCATTTTTGGTAGAGTCCAAAAAATCAATTTTATGATGAAAAACGATGACCCCGGACCAGTCGAACGTTCAAAAAAGTGGTCAATATTGATGAAATTTTAACATTTAATCTTTTGCCTTTAAATGACTGTTGGATGTGAATTATTACTTTTTCAACTAAAATAAGTGTGTTTAAATCATTTCTGTGCCTGAAATTGGTCAAAATTGAAGCTTTTGAGTAAGCGAAAACTCTGTAAAAATGGCAATTTTGGTCACTGTAAGGGTTTAAAAAGTGGTTATTCAACATTAGGCCCGATGCAAATGACATTTTGAATCATGTTTGGTAGAGTCCAAAAAATCAATTTTATGATGAAAAACGATGACCCCGGACCTGTCGAACGTTCAAAAAATGGTCAATATTGATGAAATTTTAACATTTAATCTTTTGACTTTAAATGACTGTTGGATGTGAATTATTACTTTTTCAACTAAAATAAGTGTGTTTAAAGTCATTTCTGTGCGTGAAATTGGTCAAAATTAAAGCTTTTGAGTAAGCGAAAACTCTGTAAAAAAGGCAATTTTTCTCACTGTGAGGGTTTAAAAAGTGGTTATTCAACATGAGGCCCGATCCAAATGACATTTTGAATCATTTTTGGTAGAGTCCAAAAAATCCATTTGAACGTTCAAAAAATGGTCAATATTGATGACTTTTTAACATTTAATCTTTTGACTTTAAATGACTGTTGGATGTGAATTATTACTTTTTCAACTAAAATAAGTGTGTTTAAAGTAATTTCTGTGCCTGAAATTGGCCAAAATTGAAGCTTTTGAGTAAGCGAAAACTCTGTAAAAATGGCAATTTTGGTCACTGTGAGGGTTCAAAAAGTGGTTATTCAACATGAGGCCCGATCCAAATGACATTTTGAATCATTTTTGGTAGAGTCCAAAAAATCAATTTTATGATGAAAAACGATGACCCCGGACCTGTCGAACGTTCAAAAAATTGTCAATATTGATGATATTTTAACATTTAATCTATTGACTTTAAATAACTGTTGGATGTGAATCATTACTTTTTCAACTAAAATAAGTGTGTTTAAAGTCATTTCTGTGCCTGAAATTGGCCAAAATTGAAGCTTTTGAGTAAGCGAAAACTCTGTAAAAAAAAGGCAATTTTGGTCACTGTGAGGGTTTAAAAAGTGGTAATTCAACATGAGGCCCGATCCAAATGACATTTTGAATCATTTTTGGTAGAGTCCAAAAAATCAATTTCATGATGAAAAACTATGACCCCGGACCTGTCGAACGTTCAAAAAATTGTCAATATTGATGATATTTTAACATTTAATCTATTGACTTTAAATAACTGTTGGATGTGAATCATTACTTTTTCAACTAAAATAAGTGTGTTTAAAGTCATTTCTGTGCCTGAAATTGGCCAAAATTGAAGCTTTTGAGTAAGCGAAAACTCTGTAAAAATGGCAGTTTTGGTCACTGTGAGGGTTTAAAAAGTGGTTATTCAACATGAGGCCCGATCCAAATGACATTTTGAATCATTTTTGGTAGACTCCAAAAAATCAATTTTATGATGAAAAACGATGACCCCGGACCAGTCGAACGTTCAAAAAATGGTCAATATTGATGAAATTTTAACATTTAATCTTTTGACTTTAAATAACTGTTGGATGTGAATTATTACTTTTTCAACTAAAATAAGTGTGTTTAAAGTCATTTCTGTGCCTGAAATTGGTCAAAATTGAAGCTTTTGAGTAAGCGAAAACTCTGTAAAAATGGCAATTTTGGTCACTGTGAGGGTTTAAAAAGTGGTTATTCAACATGAGGCCCGATCCAAATGACATTTTGAATCATTTTTGGTAGAGTCCAAAAAATCAATTTTATGATGAAAAACGATGACCCCGGACCTGTCGAACGTTCAAAAAATGGTCAATATTGATGACATTTTAACATTTAATCTTTTGACTTTAAATAACTGTTGGATGTGAATTATTACTTTTTCAACTAAAATAAATGTGTTTAAAGTCATTTCTGTGCCTGAAATTGGCCAAAATTGAAGCTTTTGAGTAAGAGAAAACTCTGTAAAAATGGCAATTTTGGTCACTGTGAGGGTTTAAAAAGTGGTTATTCAACATGAGGCCCGATCCAAATGACATTTTGAATCATTTTTGGTAGAGTCCAAAAAAATCAATTTTATGATGAAAAACGATTACCCCGGACCTGTCGAACATTCAAAAAATGGTCAATATTGATGAAATTTTAACATTTAATCTTTTGACTTTAAATGACTGTTGGATGTGAATTATTACTTTTTCAACTAAAATAAGTGTGTTTAAAGTCATTTCTGTGCCTGAAATTGGCCAAAATTGAAGCTTTTGAGTAAGCGAAAACTCTGTAAAAATGGCAATTTTGGTCACTGTGAGGGTTTAAAAAGTGGTTATTCAACATGAGGCCCGATCCAAATGACATTTTGAATCATTTTTGGTAGAGTCCAAAAAATCAATTTTATGATGAAAAACGATGACCCCGGACCAGTCGAACGTTCAAAAAAGTGGTCAATATTGATGAAATTTTAACATTTAATCTTTTGACTTTAAATGACTGTTGGATGTGAATTATTACTTTTTCAACTAAAATAAGTGTGTTTAAATCATTTCTGTGCCTGAAATTGGTCAAAATTGAAGCTTTTGAGTAAGCGAAAACTCTGTAAAAATGGCAATTTTGGTCACTGTAAGGGTTTAAAAAGTGGTTATTCAACATTAGGCCCGATGCAAATGACATTTTGAATCATGTTTGGTAGAGTCCAAAAAATCAATTTTATGATGAAAAACGATGACCCCGGACCTGTCGAACGTTCAAAAAATGGTCAATATTGATGAAATTTTAACATTTAATCTTTTGACTTTAAATGACTGTTGGATGTGAATTATTACTTTTTCAACTAAAATAAGTGTGTTTAAAGTCATTTCTGTGCGTGAAATTGGTCAAAATTAAAGCTTTTGAGTAAGCGAAAACTCTGTAAAAAAGGCAATTTTTCTCACTGTGAGGGTTTAAAAAGTGGTTATTCAACATGAGGCCCGATCCAAATGACATTTTGAATCATTTTTGGTAGAGTCCAAAAAATCCATTCGAACGTTCAAAAAATTGTCAATATTGATGACTTTTTAACATTTAATCTTTTGACTTTAAATGACTGTTGGATGTGAATTATTACTTTTTCAACTAAAATAAGTGTGTTTAAAGTAATTTCTGTGCCTGAAATTGGCCAAAATTGAAGCTTTTGAGTAAGCGAAAACTCTGTAAAAATGGCAATTTTGGTCACTGTGAGGGTTCAAAAAGTGGTTATTCAACATGAGGCCCGATCCAAATGACATTTTGAATCATTTTTGGTAGAGTCCAAAAAATCAATTTTATGATGAAAAACGATGACCCCGGACCTGTCGAACTTTCAAAAAATGGTCAATATTGATGAAATTTTAACATTTAATCTTTTGACTTTAAATAACTGTTGGATGTGAATTATTACTTTTTCAACTAAAATAAGTGTGTTTAAAGTCATTTCTGTGCCTCTAATTGGTCAAAATTGAAGCTTTTGGGTAAGCAAAAACTCTGTAAAAATGGCAATTTTGGTCACTGTGAGGGTTTACAAAGTGGTTATTCAACATGAGGCCCGACACAAATGACATTTTGAATCATTTTTGGTAGAGTCCAAAAAATCAATTTTATGATGAAAAACGATGACCCAGAACCTGTCGAACGTTCAAAAAATGGTCAATATTGATGAAATTTTAACATTTAATCTTTTGACTTTAAATGACTGTTGGATGTGAATTATTACTTTTTCAACTAAAATAAGTGTGTTTAAAGTCATTTCTGTGCCTGAAATTGGTCAAAATTGAAGCTTTTGAGTGCGAAAACTCTGTAAAAATGGCAATTTTGGTCACTGTGAGGGTTTAAAAAGTGGTTATTCAACATGAGGCCCGATCCAAATGACATTTTGAATCATTTTTGGTAGAGTCCAAAAAACCAATTTTATGATGAAAAACGATGACCCCGGAACTGTCGAACGTTCAGAAAATGGTCAATATTGATGAAATTTTAACATTTAATCTTTTGACTTTAAAAGACTGTTGGATGTGAATTATTACTTTTTCAACTAAAATAAGTGTGTTTAAAGTCATTTCTGTGCCTGAAATTGGCCAAAATTGAAGCTTTTGAGTAAGCAAAAACTCTGTAAAAATGGCAATTTTGGTCACTGTGAGGGTTTAAAAAGTGGTTATTCAACAAGAGGCCCGATCCAAATGACATTTTGAATCATTTTTGGTAGAGTCCAAAAAATGAATTTTATGATGAAAAACGATGACCCTGGACCTGTCGAACGTTCAAAAAATAGTCAATATTGATGAAATTTTAACATTTGATCTTTTGACTTTAAATGACTGTTGGATGTGAATTATTACTTTTTCAACTAAAATAAGTGTGTTTAAAGTCATTTCTGTGCCTGAAATTGGCCAAAATTGAAGCTTTTGAGTAAACAAAAACTCTGTAAAAATGGCAATTTTGGTCACTCTGAGGGTTTACAAAGTGGTTATTCAACATAATGCCCGATCCAAATGACATTTTGAATCATTTTTGGTAGAGTCCAAAAAATCAATTTTATGATGAAAAACGATGCCCCCGGAACTGTCGAACGTTCAAAAAATGGTCAATATTGATGAAATTTTAACATTTAATCTTTTGACTTTATATTACTGCTGGATGTGAATTATTACTTTTTCAACTAAAATAAGTGTGTTTAAAGTCCTTTCTGTGCCTGAAATTGGCCAAAATTGAAGCTTTTGAGTAAGTGAAAACTCTGTAAAAATGGCAATTTTTGTAACTGTGAGGGTTTAAAAAGTGGTTATTCAACATGAGGCCCGATCCAAATGACATTTTGATTCATTTTTGGTAGAGTCTAAAAAATCAATTTTATGAGGAAAAACGATGACCCTGGACCTGTCGAACGTTCAAAAAATAGTCAATATTGATGAAATGTTAACATTTGATCTTTTGACTTTAAATGACTGTTGGATGTGAATTATTACTTTTTCAACTAAAATAAGTGTGTTTAAAGTCATTTCTGTGCCTGAAATTGGCCAAAATTGAAGCTTTTGAGTAAGCAAAAACTCTGTAAAAATGGCAATTTTGGTCACTCTGAGGGTTTACAAAGTGGTTATTCAACATGAGGCCTGATCCAAATGACATTTTGAATCATTTTTGGTAGAGTCCAAAAAATCAATTTTATGGTGAAAAATGATGACCCCGGACCTGTCGAACGTTCAGAAAATGGTCAATATTGATGAAATTTTAACATTTAATCTTTTGACTTTATATTACTGCTGGATGTGAATTATTACTTTTTCAACTAAAATAAGTGTGTTTAAAGTCATTTCTGTGCCTGAAATTGTTCAAAATTGAAGCTTTTGAGTAAGTGAAAACTCTGTAAAAATGGCAATTTTTGTCACTGTGAGAGTTTAAAAAGTGGTTATTCAACATGAGGCCCGATCCAAATAACATTTTGAATCATTTTTGGTACAGTCCAAAAAATCAATTTTATGATGAAAAACGATGACCCCGGGACCTGTCGAACGTTCAAAAAATGGTGAATATTGATGACATTTTAAGATTTAATCTTTTGACTTTAAATGACTGTTGGATGTGAATTATTACTTTTTCAACTAAAATAAGTGTGTTTAAAGTCATTTCTGTGCCTGAAATTGGCCAAAATTTAAGCTTTTGAGTAAGCGAAAACTCTATAAAAAGGGCAGTTGTCACTGTGAGGGTTTAAAAAGTGGTTATTCAATATGAGGCCCAATCTAAATGACATTTTGATTCATTTTTGGTAGAGTCCAAAAAATCAATTTTATGATGAAAAACGATGACCCCGGACCTGTCGAACGTTCAAAAAATGGTCAATATTGATGAAATTTTAACATTTAATCTTTTGACTTTAAATGACTGTTGGATGTGAATTATTACGTTTTCAACTAAAATAAGTGTGTTTAAAGTCATTTCTGTGCCTGAAATTGGTCAAAATTGAAGCTTTTGAGTAAGCAAAAACTCTGTAAAAATGGCAATTTTGGTCACTGTGAGGGTTTAAAAAGTGGTTATTCAACATGAGGCCCGATCCAAATGACATTTTGAATCATTTTTGGTAGAGTCCAAAAAATCAATTTTATGATGAAAAAACGATGACCCTGGACCTGTCGAACGTTCAGAAAATGGTCAATATTGATGAAATTTTAACATTTAATCTTTTGACTTTAAATGACTGTGGGATGTGAATTATTACTTTTTCAACTAAAATAAGTGTTTTTAAAGTCATTTCTGTGCCTGAAATTTGCCAAAATTTAAGCTTATGACTAAGAGAAAACTCTATAAAAATGGCAATTTTTGTCACTGTGAGGGTTTAAAAAGTGGTTATTCAACATGAGGCCCGATCCAAATGACATTTTGATTTATTTTTGGTAGAGTCCAAAAAATCAATTTTATGATGAAAAACGATGACCCCGGACCTGTCGAACGTTCAAAAAATGGTCAATATTGATGAAATTTTAACATTTAATCTTTTGACTTTATATTACTGCTGGATGTGAAATATTACTTTTTCAACTAAAATAAGTGTGTTTAAAGTCATTTCTGTGCCTGAAATTGGCCAAAATTGAAGCTTTTGAGTAAGTGAAAACTCTGTAAAAATGGCAATTTTGGTCACTGTGAGGGTTTAAAAAGTGGTTATTCAACATGAGGCCCGATCCAAATGACATTTTGAATCTTTTTTGGTAGAGTCCAAAAAATGAATTTTATGATGAAAAACGATGACCCTGGACCTGTCGAACGTTCAAAAAATAGTCAATATTGATGAAATTTTAACATTTGATCTATTGACTTTAAATGACTGTTGGATGTGAATTATTACTTTTTCAACTAAAATAAGTGTGTTTAAAGTCATTTCTGTGCCTGAAATTGGCCAAAATTGAAGCTTTTGAGTAAGCAAAAACTCTGTAAAAATGGCAATTTTGGTCACTCTGAGGGTTTACAAAGTGGTTATTCAACATAAGGCCCGATCCAAATGACATTTTGAATCATTTTTGGTAGAGTCCAAAAAATCAATTTTATGATGAAAAACGATGACCCCGGAACTGTCGAACGTTCAAAAAATGGTCAATATTGATGAAATTTTAACATTTAATCTTTTGACTTTAAATGACTGTTGGATGTGAATTATTACGTTTTCAACTAAAATAAGTGTGTTTAAAGTCATTTCTGTGCCTGAAATTGGTCAAAATTGAAGCTTTTGAGTAAGCAAAAACTGTGTAAAAATGGCAATTTTGGTCACTGTGAGTGTTTAAAAAGTGGTTATTCAACATGAGGCCCAATCCAAATGACATTTTGAATCATTTTTGGTAGAGTCCAAAAAATCTATTTTATGATGAAAAACGATAACCCTGGACCTGTCGAACGTTCAAAAAATAGTCAATATTGATGAAATGTTAACATTTGATTTTTTGACTTTAAATGACTGTTGGATGTGAATTATTACTTTTTCAACTAAAATAAGTGTGTTTAAAGTCATTTCTGTGCCTGAAATTGGCCAAAATTGAAGCTTTTGAGTAAGTGAAAACTCTGTAAAAATGGCAATTTTTGTAACTGTGAGGGTTTAAAAAGTGGTTATTCAACATGAGGCCCGATCCAAATGACATTTTGATTCATTTTTGGTAGAGTCCAAAAAATCAATTTTATGAGGAAAAACGATGACCCTGGACCTGTCGAACGTTCAAAAAATAGTCAATATTGATGAAATGTTAACATTTTATCTTTTGACTTTAAATGACTGTTGGATGTGAATTATTACTTTTTCAACTAAAATAAGTGTGTTTAAAGTCATTTCTGTGCCTGAAATTGGCCAAAATTGAAGCTTTTGAGTAAGCAAAAACTCTGTAAAAATGGCAATTTTGGTCACTCTGAGGGTTTACAAATTGGTTATTCAACATGAGGCCTGATCCAAATGACATTTTGAATCATTTTTGGTAGAGTCCAAAAAATCAATTTTATGGTGAAAAATGATGACCCCGGACCTGTCGAACGTTCAGAAAATGGTCAATATTAATGAAATTTTAACATTTAATCTTTTGACTTTAAATCACTGTTGGATGTGAATTATTACTTTTTCAACTAAAATAAGTGTGTTTAAAGTCATTTCTGTGCCTGAAATTGGCCAAAATTTAAGCTTTTGAGTAAGCGAAAACTCTATAAAAATGGCAATTTTTGTCACTGTGAGGGTTTAAAAAGTGGTTATTCAATATGAGGCCCAATCCAAATGACATTTTGATTCATTTTTGGCAGAGTCCAAAAAATCTATTTTATGATGAAAAACGATGACCCCGGACCTGTCAAACGTTCAAAAAATGGTCAATATTGATGAAATTTTAACATTTAATCTTTTGACTTTAAATGACTGTTGGATGTGAATTATTACGTTTTCAACTCAAATAAGTGTGTTTAAAGTCATTTCTGTGCCTGAAATTGGTCAAAATTGAAGCTTTTGAGTAAGCAAAAACTCTGTAAAAATGGCAATTTTGGTCACTGTGAGGGTTTAAAAAGTGGTTATTCAACATGAGGCCCGATCCAAATAACATTTTGAATAATTTTTGGTAGAGTCCAAAAAATCAATTTTATGATGAAAAACGATGACCCCGGACCTGTCGAACGTTCAAAAAATGGTCAATATTGATGAAATTTTAACATTTAATCTTTTGACTTTAAATGACTGTTGGATGTGAATTATTAAGTTTTCAACTAAAATAAGTGTGTTTAAAGTCATTTCTGTGCCTCTAATTGGTCAAAATTGAAGCTTTTGAGTAAGCAAAAACTCTGTAAAAATGGCAATTTTGGTCACTGTGAGGGTTTAAAAAGTGGTTATTCAACATGAGGCCCGATCCAAATGACATTTTGAATCATTTTTGGTAGAGTCCAAAAAATCAATTTTATGATGAAAAACGATGACCTTGGACCTGTCGAACGTTCAAAAAATAGTCAATATTGATGAAATTTTAACATTTGATCTTTTGACTTTAAATGACTGTTGGATGTGAAATATTACTTTTTCAACTAAAATAAGTGTGTTTAAAGTCATTTCTGTGCCTGAAATTGGCCAAAATTGAAGCTTTTGAGTAAGCAAAAACTCTGTAAAAATGGCAATTTTGGTCACTGTGAGGGTTTAAAAAGTGGTTATTCAACATGAGGCCCGATCCAAATGACATTTAGAATAATTTTTGGTAGAGTCCAAAAAAATCAATTTTATGATGAAAAACGATGACCCCGGACCTGTCGAACGTTCAAAAAATAGTCAATATTGATGAAATGTTAACATTTGATCTTTTGACTTTAAATGACTGTTGGATGTGAATTATTACTTTTTCAACTAAAATAAGTGTGTTTAAAGTCATTTCTGTGCCTGAAATTTGCCAAAATTTAAGTTTTTGAGTAAGCAAAAACTCTGTAAAAATGGCAATTTTGGTCACTATGAGGGTTTACAAAGTGGTTATTCAACATAAGGCCCGATCCAAATGACATTTTGAATCATTTTTGGTAGAGTCCAAAAAATCAATTTTATGATGAAAAACGATGACCCCGGAACTGTCGAACGTTCAAAAAATGGTCAATATTGATGAAATTTTAAAATTTAATCTTTTGACTTTATATTACTGCTGGATGTGAATTATTACTTTTTCAACTAAAATAAGTGTGTTTAAAGTCATTTCTGTGCATGAAATTGGTCAAAATTGAAGCTTTTGAGTAAGAGAAAACTCTGTAAAAATGGCAATTTTTGTAACTGTGAGGGTTTAAAAAGTGGTTATTCAACATGAGGCCCGAGCCAAATGACATTTTGATTCATTTTTGGTAGAGTCCAAAAAATCAATTTTATGATGAAAAACGATGACCCTGGACCTGTCGAACGTTCAAAAAATAGTCAATATTGATGAAATGTTAACATTTGATCTTTTGACTTTAAATGACTGTTGGATGTGAATTATTACTTTTTCAACTAAAATAAGTGTGTTTAAAGTCATTTCTGTGCCTGAAATTGCCAAAATTGAAGCTTTTGAGTAAGCAAAAACTCTGTAAAAATGGCAATTTTGGTCACTGTGAGGGTTTAAAAAGTGGTTATTCAACATGAGGCCCGATCCAAATGACATTTTGAATCATTTTTGGTAGAGTCCAAAAAATCAATTTTATGATGAAAAACGATGACCCCGGAACTGTCGAACGTTCAAAAAATGGTCAATATTGATGAAATTTTAACATTTAATCTTTTGACTTTATATTACTGCTGGATGTGAATTATTACTTTTTCAACTAAAATAAGTGTGTTTAAAGTCATTTCTGTGCCTGAAATTGGACGAAATGTAAGCTTTTGAGTAAGCGAAAACTCTGTAAAAATTGCATTTTTGGTCACTGTGAGGGTTTAAAAAGTTGTTATTCAACATGAGGCCCGATCCAAATGACATTTTGAATCATTTATGGTAGAGTCCAAAAAACCAATTTTATGATGAAAAATGATGACCCCGGAACTGTCGAACGTTCAGAACATGGTCAATATTGATGAAATTTTAACATTTAATCTTTTGACTTTAAATGACTGCTGGATGTGAATTATTACTTTTTCAACTAAAATAATTGTGTTTAAAGTCATTTCTGTGCCTGAAATTGGTCGAAATGTAAGCTTTTGAGTAAGCGAAAACTCTGTAAAAATTGCAATTTTGGTCACTGTGAGGGTTTAAAAAGTGGTTATTCAACATGAGGCCCGAGCCAAATGACATTTTGAATCATTTTTGGTAGAGTCGAAAAAATCAATTTTATGATGAAAAACGATGACCTGGACCTGTCGAACGTTCAGAAAATGGTCAATATTGATGAAATTTTAACATTTATTCTTTTGACTTTAAATGACTGTTGGATGTGAATTATTACTTTTTCAACTAAAATAAGTGTGTTTAAAGTCATTTCTGTGCCTGAAATTGGTCGAAATGTAAGCTTTTGAGTAAGCGAAAAATCTGTAAAAATTGCAATTTTGGTCACTGTGAGGGTTTAAAAAGTGGTTATTCAACATGAGGCCCGAGCCAAATGACATTTTGAATCATTTTTGGTAGAGTCGAAAAAATCAATTTTATGATGAAAAACGATGACCTGGACCTGTCGAACGTTCAGAAAATGGTCAATATTGATGAAATTTTAACATTTAATCTTTTGACTTTAAATGACTGTTGAATGTGAATTATTACTTTTTCAACTAAAATAAGTGTGTTTAAAGTCATTTCTGTGCCTGAAATTGGCCAAAATTTAAGCTTTTGAGTAAGCGAAAACTCTATAAAAATGGCAATTTTTGTCTCTGTGAGGGTTTAAAAAGTGGTTTCATCAATATTGATGAAATTTTAACATTTAATCTTTTGACTTTAAATGACTGTTGGATGTGAATTATTACTTTTTCAACTAAAATAAGTGTGTTTAAAGTCATTTCTGTGCCTGAAATTGGCCAAAATTTAAGCTTTTGAGTAAGAGAAAACTCTGTAAAAATGGCAATTTTTGTCACTGTGAGGGTTTAAAAAGTGGTTATTCAACATGAGGCCCGATCCAAATGACATTTTGATTCATTTTTGGTAGAGTCAAAAAAACAATTTTATGATGAAAAACGATGACCCCGGACCTGTCGAACCTTCAAAAAATGGTCAATATTGATGAAATTTTAACATTTAATCTTTTGACTTTAAATGACTGTTGGATGTGAATTATTACGTTTTCAACTAAAATAAGTGTGTTTAAAGTCATTTCTGTGCCTCTAATTGGTCAAAATTGAAGCTTTTGGGTAAGCAAAAACTCTGTAAAAATGGCAATTTTGGTCACTGTGAGGGTTTACAAAGTGGTTATTCAACATGAGGCCCGACACAAATGACATTTTGAATCATTTTTGGTAGAGTCCAAAAAATCAATTTTATGATGAAAAACGATGACCCAGAACCTGTCGAACGTTCAAAAAATGGTCAATATTGATGAAATTTTAACATTTAATCTTTTGACTTTAAATGACAGTTGGATGTGAATTATTACTTTTTCAACTAAAATAAGTGTGTTTAAAGTCATTTCTGTGCCTGAAATTGGTCAAAATTGAAGCTTTTGAGTAAGCGAAAACTCTGTAAAAATGGCAATTTTGGTCACTGTGAGGGTTTAAAAAGTGGTTATTCAACATGAGGCCCGATCCAAATGACATTTTGAATCATTTTTGGTAGAGTCCAAAAAACCAATTTTATGATGAAAAACGATGACCCCGGAACTGTCGAACGTTCAGAAAATGGTCAATATTGATGAAATTTTAACATTTAATCTTTTGACTTTAAATGACTGTTGGATGTGAATTATTACTTATTCAACTAAAATAAGTGTGTTTAAAGTCATTTCTGTGCCTGAAATTGGTCAAAATTGAAGCTTTTGAGTAAGCGAAAACTCTGTAAAAATGGCAATTTTGGTCACTCTGAGGGTTTACAAAGTGGTTATTCAACATAAGGCCCGATCCAAATGACATTTTGAATCATTTTTGGTAGAGTCCAAAAAATCAATTTTATGATGAAAAACGATGACCCCAGACCTGTCGAACGTTCAAAAAATGGTCAATATTGATGAAATTTTAACATTTAATCTTTTGACTTTAAATGACTGTTGGATGTGTATTCTTACTTTTTCAACTAAAATAAGTGTGTTTAAAGTCATTTCTGTGCCTGAAATTGGTCAAAATTGAAGCTTTTGAGTAAGCGAAAACTCTGTAAAAATGGCAATTTTGGTCACTGTGAGGGTTTAAAAAGTGGTTATTCAACATGAGGCCCGATCCAAATGACATTTTGAATCATTTTTGGTAGAGTCCAAAAAATCAATTTTATGATGAAAAACGATGACCCAGAACCTGTCGAACGTTCAAAAAATGGTCAATATTGATGAAATTTTAACATTTAATCTTTTGACTTTAAATGACTGTTGGATGTGAATTATTACTTTTTCAACTAAAATAAGTGTGTTTAAAGTCATTTCTGTGCCTGAAATTGGTCAAAATTGAAGCTTTTGAGTAAGCGAAAACTCCGTAAAAATGGCAATTTTCGTCACTGTGAGGGTTTAAAAAGTGGTTATTCAACATGAGGCCCGATCCAAATGACATTTTGAATCATTTTTGGTAGAGTCCAAAAAAACAATTTTATGATGAAAAACGATGACCCCGGAACTGTCGAACGTTCAGAAAATGGTCAATATTGATGAAATTTTAACATTTAATCTTTTGACTTTAAATGACTGCTGGATGTGAATTATTACCTTTTCAACTAAAATAAGTGTGTTTAAAGTCATTTCTGTGCCTGAAATTGGTCGAAATGTAAGGTTTTGAGTAAGCGAAAACTCTGTAAAAATTGCAATTTTGGTCACTGTGAGGGTTTAAAAAGTGGTTATTCAACATGAGGCCCGAGCCAAATGACATTTTGAATCATTTTTGGTAGAGTCCAAAAAATCAATTTTATGATGAAAAACGATGACCTGGACCTGTCGAACGTTCAGAAAATGGTCAATATTGATGAAATTTTAACATTAATACTTTTGACTTTAAATGACTGTTGGATGTGAATTATTACTTTTTCAACTAAAATAAGTGTGTTTAAAGTCATTTCTGTGCCTGAAATTGGCCAAAATTTAAGCTTTTGAATAAGCGAAAACTCTATAAAAATGGCAATTTTTGTCACTGTGAGGGTTTAAAAAGTGGTTTCATCAATATTGATGAAATTTTAACATTTAATCTTTTGACTTTAAATGACTCTTAGATGTGAATTATTACTTTTTCAACTAAAATAAGTGTGTTTAAAGTCATTTCTGTGCCTGAAATTGATCAAAATTGAAGCTTTTGAGTAAGCGAAAACTCTGTAAAAATGGCAATTTTGGTCACAGTGAGGGTTTAAAAAGTGGTTATTCAACATGAGGCCCGATCCAAATGACATTTTGAATCATTTTTGGTAGAGTCCAAAAAACCAATTTTATGATGAAAAACGATGACCCCGGAACTGTCGAACGTTCAGAAAATGGTCAATATTGATGAAATTTTAACATTTAATCTTTTGACTTTAAATGACTGTTGGATGTGAATTATTACTTATTCAACTAAAATAAGTGTGTTTAAAGTCATTTCTGTGCCTGAAATTGGTCAAAATTGAAGCTTTTGAGTAAGCGAAAACTCTGTAAAAATGGCAATTTTGGTCACTCTGAGTGTTTACAAAGTGGTTATTCAACATAAGGCCCGATCCAAATGACATTTTGAATCATTTTTGGTAGAGTCCAAAAAATCAATTTTATGATGAAAAACGATGACCCCAGACCTGTCGAACGTTCAAAAAATGGTCAATATTGATGAAATTTTAACATTTAATCTTTTGACTTTAAATGACTGTTGGATGTGTATTATTACTTTTTCAACTAAAATAAGTGTGTTTAAAGTCATTTCTGTGCCTGAAATTGGTCAAAATTGAAGCTTTTGAGTAAGCGAAAACTCTGTAAAAATGGCAATTTTGGTCACTGTGAGGGTTTAAAAAGTGGTTATTCAACATGAGGCCCGATCCAAATGACATTTTGAATCATTTTTGGTAGAGTCCAAAAAATCAATTTTATGATGAAAAACGATGACCCAGAACCTGTCGAACGTTCAAAAAATGGTCAATATTGATGAAATTTTAACATTTAATCTTTTGACTTTAAATGACTGTTGGATGTGAATTATTACTTTTTCAACTAAAATAAGTGTGTTTAAAGTCATTTCTGTGCCTGAAATTGGTCAAAATTGAAGCTTTTGAGTAAGCGAAAACTCAGTAAAAATGGCAATTTTCGTCACTGTGAGGGTTTAAAAAGTGGTTATTCAACATGAGGCCCGATCCAAATGACATTTTGAATCATTTTTGGTAGAGTCCAAAAAACCAATTTTATGATGAAAAACGATGACCCCGGAACTGTCGAACGTTCAGAAAATGGTCAATATTGATGAAATTTTAACATTTAATCTTTTGACTTTAAATGACTGCTGGATGTGAATTATTACTTTTTCAACTAAAATAAGTGTGTTTAAAGTCATTTCTGTGCCTGAAATTGGTCGAAATGTAAGGTTTTGAGTAAGCGAAAACTCTGTAAAAATTGCAATTTTTGTCACTGTGAGGGTTTAAAAAGTGGTTATTCAACATGAGGCCCGATCCAAATGACATTTTGATTCATTTTTGGTAGAGTCAAAAAAACAATTTTATGATGAAAAACGATGACCCCGGACCTGTCGAACGTTCAAAAAATGGTCAATATTGATGAAATTTTAACATTTAATCTTTTGACTTTAAATGACTGTTGGATGTGAATTATTACGTTTTCAACTAAAATAAGTGTGTTTAAAGTCATTTCTGTGCCTCTAATTGGTCAAAATTGAAGCTTTTGGGTAAGCAAAAACTCTGTAAAAATGGCAATTTTGGTCACTGTGAGGGTTTACAAAGTGGTTATTCAACATGAGGCCCGACACAAATGACATTTTGAATCATTTTTGGTAGAGTCCAAAAAATCAATTTTATGATGAAAAACGATGACCCAGAACCTGTCGAACGTTCAAAAAATGGTCAATATTGATGAAATTTTAACATTTAATCTATTGACTTTAAATGACAGTTGGATGTGAATTATTACTTTTTCAACTAAAATAAGTGTGTTTAAAGTCATTTCTGTGCCTGAAATTGGTCAAAATTGAAGCTTTTGAGTAAGCGAAAACTCTGTAAAAATGGCAATTTTGGTCACTGTGAGGGTTTAAAAAGTGGTTATTCAACATGAGGCCCGATCCAAATGACATTTTGAATCATTTTTGGTAGAGTCCAAAAAACCAATTTTATGATGAAAAACGATGACCCCGGAACTGTCGAACGTTCAGAAAATGGTCAATATTGATGAAATTTTAACATTTAATCTTTTGACTTTAAATGACTGTTGGATGTGAATTATTACTTATTCAACTAAAATAAGTGTGTTTAAAGTCATTTCTGTGCCTGAAATTGGTCAAAATTGAAGCTTTTGAGTAAGCGAAAACTCTGTAAAAATGGCAATTTTGGTCACTCTGAGGGTTTACAAAGTGGTTATTCAACATAAGGCCCGATCCAAATGACATTTTGAATCATTTTTGGTAGAGTCCAAAAAATCAATTTTATGATGAAAAACGATGACCCCAGACCTGTCGAACGTTCAAAAAATGGTCAATATTGATGAAATTTTAACATTTAATCTTTTGACTTTAAAGGACTGTTGGATGTGTATTCTTACTTTTTCAACTAAAATAAGTGTGTTTAAAGTCATTTCTGTGCCTGAAATTGGTCAAAATTGAAGCTTTTGAGTAAGCGAAAACTCTGTAAAAATGGCAATTTTGGTCACTGTGAGGGTTTAAAAAGTGGTTATTCAACATGAGGCCCGATCCAAATGACATTTTGAATCATTTTTGGTAGAGTCCAAAAAATCAATTTTATGATGAAAAACGATGACCCAGAACCTGTCGAACGTTCAAAAAATGGTCAATATTGATGAAATTTTAACATTTAATCTTTTGACTTTAAATGACTGTTGGATGTGAATTATTACTTTTTCAACTAAAATAAGTGTGTTTAAAGTCATTTCTGTGCCTGAAATTGGTCAAAATTGAAGCTTTTGAGTAAGCGAAAACTCCGTAAAAATGGCAATTTTCGTCACTGTGAGGGTTTAAAAAGTGGTTATTCAACATGAGGCCCGATCCAAATGACATTTTGAATCATTTTTGGTAGAGTCCAAAAAAACAATTTTATGATGAAAAACGATGACCCCGGAACTGTCGAACGTTCAGAAAATGGTCAATATTGATGAAATTTTAACATTTAATCTTTTGACTTTAAATGACTGCTGGATGTGAATTATTACTTTTTCAACTAAAATAAGTGTGTTTAAAGTCATTTCTGTGCCTGAAATTGGTCGAAATGTAAGGTTTTGAGTAAGCGAAAACTCTGTAAAAATTGCAATTTTGGTCACTGTGAGGGTTTAAAAAGTGGTTATTCAACATGAGGCCTGAGCCAAATGACATTTTGAATCATTTTTGGTAGAGTCCAAAAAATCAATTTTATGATGAAAAACGATGACCTGGACCTGTCGAACGTTCAGAAAATGGTCAATATTGATGAAATTTTAACATTAATACTTTTGACTTTAAATGACTGTTGGATGTGAATTATTACTTTTTCAACTAAAATAAGTGTGTTTAAAGTCATTTCTGTGCCTGAAATTGGCCAAAATTTAAGCTTTTGAATAAGCGAAAACTCTATAAAAATGGCAATTTTTGTCACTGTGAGGGTTTAAAAAGTGGTTTCATCAATATTGATGAAATTTTAACATTTAATCTTTTGACTTTAAATGACTCTTAGATGTGAATTATTACTTTTTCAACTAAAATAAGTGTGTTTAAAGTCATTTCTGTGCCTGAAATTGATCAAAATTGAAGCTTTTGAGTAAGCGAAAACTCTGTAAAAATGGCAATTTTGGTCACAGTGAGGGTTTAAAAAGTGGTTATTCAACATGAGGCCCGATCCAAATGACATTTTGAATCATTTTTGGTAGAGTCCAAAAAACCAATTTTATGATGAAAAACGATGACCCCGGAACTGTCGAACGTTCAGAAAATGGTCAATATTGATGAAATTTTAACATTTAATCTTTTGACTTTAAATGACTGTTGGATGTGAATTATTACTTATTCAACTAAAATAAGTGTGTTTAAAGTCATTTCTGTGCCTGAAATTGGTCAAAATTGAAGCTTTTGAGTAAGCGAAAACTCTGTAAAAATGGCAATTTTGGTCACTCTGAGGGTTTAAAAAGTGGTTTCATCAATATTGATGAAATTTTAACATTTAATCTTTTGACTTTAAATGACTCTTAGATGTGAATTATTACTTTTTCAACTAAAATAAGTGTGTTTAAAGTCATTTCTGTGCCTGAAATTGGCCAAAATTTAAGCTTTTGAGTAAGCGAAAACTCTGTAAAAATGGCAATTTTTGTCACTGTGAGGGTTTAAAAAGTGGTTATTCAACATGAGGCCCGATCCAAATGACATTTTGATTCATTTTTGGTAGAGTCAAAAAATCAATTTTATGATGAAAAACGATGACCCCGGACCTGTCGAACGTTCAAAAAATGGTCAATATTGATGAAATTTTAACATTTAATCTTTTGACTTTAAATGACTGTTGGATGTGAATTATTACGTTTTCAACTAAAATAAGTGTGTTTAAAGTCATTTCTGTGCCTCTAATTGGTCAAAATTGAAGCTTTTGAGTAAGCAAAAACGCTGTAAAAATGGCAATTTTGGTCACTGTGAGGGTTTACAAAGTGGTTATTCAACATGAGGCCCGACACAAATGACATTTTGAATCATTTTTGGTAGAGTCCAAAAAATCAATTTTATGATGAAAAACGATGACCCAGAACCTGTCGAACGTTCAAAAAATGGTCAATATTGATGAAATTTTAACATTTAATCTTTTGACTTTAAATGACAGTTGGATGTGAATTATTACTTTTTCAACTAAAATAAGTGTGTTTAAAGTCATTTCTGTGCCTGAAATTGGTCAAAATTGAAGCTTTTGAGTAAGCGAAAACTCTGTAAAAATGGCAATTTTGGTCACTGTGAGGGTTTAAAAAGTGGTTATTCAACATGAGGCCCGATCCAAATGACATTTTGAATCATTTTTGGTAGAGTCCAAAAAACCAATTTTATGATGAAAAACGATGACCCCGGAACTGTCGAACGTTCAGAAAATGGTCAATATTGATGAAATTTTAACATTTAATCTTTTGACTTTAAATGACTGTTGGATGTGAATTATTACTTATTCAACTAAAATAAGTGTGTTTAAAGTCATTTCTGTGCCTGAAATTGGTCAAAATTGAAGCTTTTGAGTAAGCGAAAACTCTGTAAAAATGGCAATTTTGGTCACTCTGAGGGTTTACAAAGTGGTTATTCAACATAAGGCCCGATCCAAATGACATTTTGAATCATTTTTGGTAGAGTCCAAAAAATCAATTTTATGATGAAAAACGATGACCCCAGACCTGTCGAACGTTCAAAAAATGGTCAATATTGATGAAATTTTAACATTTAATCTTTTGACTTTAAAGGACTGTTGGATGTGTATTCTTACTTTTTCAACTAAAATAAGTGTGTTTAAAGTCATTTCTGTGCCTGAAATTGGTCAAAATTGAAGCTTTTGAGTAAGCGAAAACTCTGTAAAAATGGCAATTTTGGTCACTGTGAGGGTTTAAAAAGTGGTTATTCAACATGAGGCCCGATCCAAATGACATTTTGAATCATTTTTGGTAGAGTCCAAAAAATCAATTTTATGATGAAAAACGATGACCCAGAACCTGTCGAACGTTCAAAAAATGGTCAATATTGATGAAATTTTAACATTTAATCTTTTGACTTTAAATGACTGTTGGATGTGAATTATTACTTTTTCAACTAAAATAAGTGTGTTTAAAGTCATTTCTGTGCCTGAAATTGGTCAAAATTGAAGCTTTTGAGTAAGCGAAAACTCCGTAAAAATGGCAATTTTCGTCACTGTGAGGGTTTAAAAAGTGGTTATTCAACATGAGGCCCGATCCAAATGACATTTTGAATCATTTTTGGTAGAGTCCAAAAAAACAATTTTATGATGAAAAACGATGACCCCGGAACTGTCGAACGTTCAGAAAATGGTCAATATTGATGAAATTTTAACATTTAATCTTTTGACTTTAAATGACTGCTGGATGTGAATTATTACTTTTTCAACTAAAATAAGTGTGTTTAAAGTCATTTCTGTGCCTGAAATTGGTCGAAATGTAAGGTTTTGAGTAAGCGAAAACTCTGTAAAAATTGCAATTTTGGTCACTGTGAGGGTTTAAAAAGTGGTTATTCAACATGAGGCCTGAGCCAAATGACATTTTGAATCATTTTTGGTAGAGTCCAAAAAATCAATTTTATGATGAAAAACGATGACCTGGACCTGTCGAACGTTCAGAAAATGGTCAATATTGATGAAATTTTAACATTAATACTTTTGACTTTAAATGACTGTTGGATGTGAATTATTACTTTTTCAACTAAAATAAGTGTGTTTAAAGTCATTTCTGTGCCTGAAATTGGCCAAAATTTAAGCTTTTGAATAAGCGAAAACTCTATAAAAATGGCAATTTTTGTCACTGTGAGGGTTTAAAAAGTGGTTTCATCAATATTGATGAAATTTTAACATTTAATCTTTTGACTTTAAATGACTCTTAGATGTGAATTATTACTTTTTCAACTAAAATAAGTGTGTTTAAAGTCATTTCTGTGCCTGAAATTGATCAAAATTGAAGCTTTTGAGTAAGCGAAAACTCTGTAAAAATGGCAATTTTGGTCACAGTGAGGGTTTAAAAAGTGGTTATTCAACATGAGGCCCGATCCAAATGACATTTTGAATCATTTTTGGTAGAGTCCAAAAAACCAATTTTATGATGAAAAACGATGACCCCGGAACTGTCGAACGTTCAGAAAATGGTCAATATTGATGAAATTTTAACATTTAATCTTTTGACTTTAAATGACTGTTGGATGTGAATTATTACTTATTCAACTAAAATAAGTGTGTTTAAAGTCATTTCTGTGCCTGAAATTGGTCAAAATTGAAGCTTTTGAGTAAGCGAAAACTCTGTAAAAATGGCAATTTTGGTCACTCTGAGGGTTTACAAAGTGGTTATTCAACATAAGGCCCGATCCAAATGACATTTTGAATCATTTTTGGTAGAGTCCAAAAAATCAATTTTATGATGAAAAACGATGACCCCAGACCTGTCGAACGTTCAAAAAATGGTCAATATTGATGAAATTTTAACATTTAATCTTTTGACTTTAAATGACTGTTGGATGTGTATTATTACTTTTTCAACTAAAATAAGTGTGTTTAAAGTCATTTCTGTGCCTGAAATTGGTCAAAATTGAAGCTTTTGAGTAAGCGAAAACTCTGTAAAAATGGCAATTTTGGTCACTGTGAGGGTTTAAAAAGTGGTTATTCAACATGAGGCCCGATCCAAATGACATTTTGAATCATTTTTGGTAGAGTCCAAAAAATCAATTTTATGATGAAAAACGATGACCCAGAACCTGTCGAACGTTCAAAAAATGGTCAATATTGATGAAATTTTAACATTTAATCTTTTGACTTTAAATGACTGTTGGATGTGAATTATTACTTTTTCAACTAAAATAAGTGTGTTTAAAGTCATTTCTGTGCCTGAAATTGGTCAAAATTGAAGCTTTTGAGTAAGCGAAAACTCAGTAAAAATGGCAATTTTCGTCACTGTGAGGGTTTAAAAAGTGGTTATTCAACATGAGGCCCGATCCAAATGACATTTTGAATCATTTTTGGTAGAGTCCAAAAAAACAATTTTATGATGAAAAACGATGACCCCGGAACTGTCGAACGTTCAGAAAATGGTCAATATTGATGAAATTTTAACATTTAATCTTTTGACTTTAAATGACTGCTGGATGTGAATTATTACTTTTTCAACTAAAATAAGTGTGTTTAAAGTCATTTCTGTGCCTGAAATTGGTCGAAATGTAAGGTTTTGAGTAAGCGAAAACTCTGTAAAAATTGCAATTTTGGTCACTGTGAGGGTTTAAAAAGTGGTTATTCAACATGAGGCCCGAGCCAAATGACATTTTGAATCATTTTTGGTAGAGTCCAAAAAATCAATTTTATGATGAAAAACGATGACCTGGACCTGTCGAACGTTCAGAAAATGGTCAATATTGATGAAATTTTAACATTAATACTTTTGACTTTAAATGACTGTTGGATGTGAATTATTACTTTTTCAACTAAAATAAGTGTGTTTAAAGTCATTTCTGTGACTGAAATTGGCCAAAATTTAAGCTTTTGAATAAGCGAAAACTCTATAAAAATGGCAATTTTTGTCACTGTGAGGGTTTAAAAAGTGGTTTCATCAATATTGATGAAATTTTAACATTTAATCTTTTGACTTTAAATGACTCTTAGATGTGAATTATTACTTTTTCAACTAAAATAAGTGTGTTTAAAGTCATTTCTGTGCCTGAAATTGGCCAAAATTTAAGCTTTTGAGTAAGCGAAAACTCTGTAAAAATGGCAATTTTTGTCACTGTGAGGGTTTAAAAAGTGGTTATTCAACATGAGGCCCGATCCAAATGACATTTTGATTCATTTTTGGTAGAGTCAAAAAATCAATTTTATGATGAAAAACGATGACCCCGGACCTGTCGAACGTTCAAAAAATGGTCAATATTGATGAAATTTTAACATTTAATCTTTTGACTTTAAATGACTGTTGGATGTGAATTATTACGTTTTCAACTAAAATAAGTGTGTTTAAAGTCATTTCTGTGCCTCTAATTGGTCAAAATTGAAGCTTTTGAGTAAGCAAAAACGCTGTAAAAATGGCAATTTTGGTCACTGTGAGGGTTTACAAAGTGGTTATTCAACATGAGGCCCGACACAAATGACATTTTGAATCATTTTTGGTAGAGTCCAAAAAATCAATTTTATGATGAAAAACGATGACTCCGGAACTGTCGAACGTTCAAAAAATGGTCAATATTGATGAAATTTTAACATTTAATCTTTTGACTTTATATTACTGCTGGATGTGAATTATTACTTTTTCAACTAAAATAAGTGTGTTTAAAGTCATTTCTGTGCCTGAAATTGGACGAAATGTAAGCTTTTGAGTAAGCGAAAACTCTGTAAAAATTGCAATTTTGGTTACTGTGAGGGTTTAAAAAGTTGTTATTCAACATGAGGCCCGATCCAAATGACATTTTGAATCATTTATGGTAGAGTCCAAAAAAACAATTTTATGATGAAAAACGATGACCCCGGAACTGTCGAACGTTCAGAACATGGTCAATATTGATGAAATTTTAACATTTAATCTTTTGACTTTAAATGACTGCTGGATGTGAATTATTACTTTTTCAACTAAAATAAGTGTGTTTAAAGTCATTTCTGTGCCTGAAATTGGTCGAAATGTAAGCTTTTGAGTAAGCGAAAACTCTGTAAAAATTGCAATTTTGGTCACTGTGAGGGTTTAAAAAGTGGTTATTCAACATGAGGCCCGAGCCAAATGACATTTTGAATCATTTTTGGTAGAGTCGAAAAAATCAATTTTATGATGAAAAACGATGACCTGGACCTGTCGAACGTTCAGAAAATGGTCAATATTGATGAAATGTTAACATTTAATCTTTTGACTTTAAATGACTGTTGGATGTGAATTATTACTTTTTCAACTAAAATAAGTGTGTTTAAAGTCATTTCTGTGCCTGAAATTGGCCAAAATTTAAGCTTTTGAGTAAGCGAAAACTCTGTAAAAATGGCAATTTTTGTCACTGTGAGGGTTTAAAAAGTGGTTATTCAACATGAGGCCCGATCCAAATGACATTTTGATTCATTTTTGGTAGAGTCAAAAAATCAATTTTATGATGAAAAACGATGACCCCGGACCTGTCGAACGTTCAAAAAATGGTCAATATTGATGAAATTTTAACATTTAATCTTTTGACTTTAAATGACTGTTGGATGTGAATTATTACGTTTTCAACTAAAATAAGTGTGTTTAAAGTCATTTCTGTGCCTCTAATTGGTCAAAATTGAAGCTTTTGAGTAAGCAAAAACGCTGTAAAAATGGCAATTTTGGTCACTGTGAGGGTTTACAAAGTGGTTATTCAACATGAGGCCCGACACAAATGACATTTTGAATCATTTTTGGTAGAGTCCAAAAAATCAATTTTATGATGAAAAACGATGACTCCGGAACTGTCGAACGTTCAAAAAATGGTCAATATTGATGAAATTTTAACATTTAATCTTTTGACTTTATATTACTGCTGGATGTGAATTATTACTTTTTCAACTAAAATAAGTGTGTTTAAAGTCATTTCTGTGCCTGAAATTGGACGAAATGTAAGCTTTTGAGTAAGCGAAAACTCTGTAAAAATTGCAATTTTGGTTACTGTGAGGGTTTAAAAAGTTGTTATTCAACATGAGGCCCGATCCAAATGACATTTTGAATCATTTATGGTAGAGTCCAAAAAAACAATTTTATGATGAAAAACGATGACCCCGGAACTGTCGAACGTTCAGAACATGGTCAATATTGATGAAATTTTAACATTTAATCTTTTGACTTTAAATGACTGCTGGATGTGAATTATTACTTTTTCAACTAAAATAAGTGTGTTTAAAGTCATTTCTGTGCCTGAAATTGGTCGAAATGTAAGCTTTTGAGTAAGCGAAAACTCTGTAAAAATTGCAATTTTGGTCACTGTGAGGGTTTAAAAAGTGGTTATTCAACATGAGGCCCGAGCCAAATGACATTTTGAATCATTTTTGGTAGAGTCGAAAAAATCAATTTTATGATGAAAAACGATGACCTGGACCTGTCGAACGTTCAGAAAATGGTCAATATTGATGAAATGTTAACATTTAATCTTTTGACTTTAAATGACTGTTGGATGTGAATTATTACTTTTTCAACTAAAATAAGTGTGTTTAAAGTCATTTCTGTGCCTGAAATTGGTCGAAATGTAAGCTTTTGAGTAAGCGAAAAATCTGTAAAAATTGCAATTTTGGTCACTGTGAGGGTTTAAAAAGTGGTTATTCAACATGAGGCCCGAGCCAAATGACATTTTGAATCATTTTTGGTAGAGTCGAAAAAATCAATTTTATGATGAAAAACGATGACCTGGACCTGTCGAACGTTCAGAAAATGGTCAATATTGATGAAATTTTAACATTTAATCTTTTGACTTTAAATGACTGTTGGATGTGAATTATTACTTTTTCAACTAAAATAAGTGTGTTTAAAGTCATTTCTGTGCCTGAAATTGGCCAAAATTTAAGCTTTTGAGTAAGCGAAAACTCTATAAAAATGGCAATTTTTGTCTCTGTGAGGGTTTAAAAAGTGGTTTCATCAATATTGATGAAATTTTAACATTTAATCTTTTGACTTTAAATGACTGTTGGATGTGAATTATTACGTTTTCAACTAAAATAAGTGTGTTTAAAGTCATTTCTGTGCCTCTAATTGGTCAAAATTGAAGCTTTTGGGTAAGCAAAAACTCTGTAAAAATGGCAATTTTGGTCACTGTGAGGGTTTACAAAGTGGTTATTCAACATGAGGCCCGACACAAATGACATTTTGAATCATTTTTGGTAGAGTCCAAAAAATCAATTTTATGATGAAAAACGATGACCCAGAACCTGTCGAACGTTCAAAAAATGGTCAATATTGATGAAATTTTAACATTTAATCTTTTGACTTTAAATGACTGTTGGATGTGAATTATTACTTTTTCAACTAAAATAAGTGTGTTTAAAGTCATTTCTGTGCCTGAAATTGGTCAAAATTGAAGCTTTTGAGTAAGCGAAAACTCTGTAAAAATGGCAATTTTGGTCACTGTGAGGGTTTAAAAAGTGGTTATTCAACATGAGGCCCGATCCAAATGACATTTTGAATCATTTTTGGTAGAGTCCAAAAAACCAATTTTATGATGAAAAACGATGACCCCGGAACTGTCGAACGTTCAGAAAATGGTCAATATTGATGAAATTTTAACATTTAATCTTTTGACTTTAAATGACTGTTGGATGTGAATTATTACTTATTCAACTAAAATAAGTGTGTTTAAAGTCATTTCTGTGCCTGAAATTGGTCAAAATTGAAGCTTTTGAGTAAGCGAAAACTCTGTAAAAATGGCAATTTTGGTCACTCTGAGGGTTTACAAAGTGGTTATTCAACATAAGGCCCGATCCAAATGACATTTTGAATCATTTTTGGTAGAGTCCAAAAAATCAATTTTATGATGAAAAACGATGACCCCAGACCTGTCGAACGTTCAAAAAATGGTCAATATTGATGAAATTTTAACATTTAATCTTTTGACTTTAAATGACTGTTGGATGTGTATTATTACTTTTTCAACTAAAATAAGTGTGTTTAAAGTCATTTCTGTGCCTGAAATTGGTCAAAATTGAAGCTTTTGAGTAAGCGAAAACTCTGTAAAAATGGCAATTTTGGTCACTGTGAGGGTTTAAAAAGTGGTTATTCAACATGAGGCCCGATCCAAATGACATTTTGAATCATTTTTGGTAGAGTCCAAAAAATCAATTTTATGATGAAAAACGATGACCCAGAACCTGTCGAACGTTCAAAAAATGGTCAATATTGATGAAATTTTAACATTTAATCTTTTGACTTTAAATGACTGTTGGATGTGAATTATTACGTTTTCAACTAAAATAAGTGTGTTTAAAGTCATTTCTGTGCCTCTAATTGGTCAAAATTGAAGCTTTTGAGTAAGCAAAAACTCTGTAAAAATGGCAATTTTGGTCACTGTGAGGGTTTACAAAGTGGTTATTCAACATGAGGCCCCACACAAATGACATTTTGAATCATTTTTGGTAGAGTCCAAAAAATCAATTTTATGATGAAAAACGATGACCCTGGACCTGTCGAACGTTAAAAAAATAGTCAATATTGATGAAATTTTAACATTTGATCTTTTGACTTTAAATGACTGTTGGATGTGAATTATTACTTTTTCAACTAAAATAAGTGTGTTTAAAGTCATTTCTGTGCCTGAAATTGGCCAAAATTGAAGCTTTTGAGTAAGCAAAAACTCTGTAAAAATGGCAATTTTGGTCACTCTGAGGGTTTACAAAGTGGTTATTCAACATAAGGCCCGATCCAAATGACATTTTGAATCATTTTTGGTAGAGTCCAAAAAATCAATTTTATGATGAAAAACGATGACCCCAGACCTGTCGAACGTTCAAAAAATGGTCAATATTGATGAAATTTTAACATTTAATCTTTTGACTTTAAATGACTGTTGGATGTGAATTATTACGTTTTCAACTAAAATAAGTGTGTTTAAAGTCATTTCTGTGCCTGAAATTGGCCAAAATTGAAGCTTTTGAGTAAGCAAAAACTCTGTAAAAATGGCAATTTTGGTCACTCTGAGGGTTTACAAAGTGGTTATTCAACATAAGGCCCGATCCAAATGACATTTTGAATCATTTTTGGTAGAGTCCAAAAAATCAATTTTATGATGAAAAACGATGACCCCGGAACTGTCGAACGTTCAAAAAATGGTCAATATTGATGAAATGTTAACATTTGATCTTTTGACTTTAAATGACTGTTGGATGTGAATTATTACTTTTTCAACTAAAATAAGTGTGTTTAAAGTCATTTCTGTGCCTGAAATTGGCCAAAATTGAAGCTTTTGAGTAAGCAAAAACTCTGTAAAAATGGCAATTTTGGTCACTCTGAGGGTTTACAAAGTGGTTATTCAACATGAGGCCTGATCCAAATGACATTTTGAATCATTTTTGGTAGAGTCCAAAAAATCAATTTTATGGTGAAAAATGATGACCCCGGACCTGTCGAACGTTCAGAAAATGGTCAATATTAATGAAATTTTAACATTTAATCTTTTGACTTTAAATGACTGTTGGATGTGAATTATTACGTTTTCAACTGAAATAAGTGTGTTTAAAGTCATTTCTGTGCCTCTAATTGGTCAAAATTGAAGCTTTTGGGTAAGCGAAAACTCTGTAAAAATGGCAATTTTGGTCACTGTGAGGGTTTACAAAGTGGTTATTCAACATGAGGCCCGACACAAATGACATTTTGAATCATTTTTGGTAGAGTCCAAAAAATCAATTTTATGATGAAAAACGATGACCCAGAACCTGTCGAACGTTCAAAAAATGGTCAATATTGATGAAATTTTAACATTTAATATTTTGACTTTAAATGACTGTTGGATGTGAATTATTACTTTTTCAACTAAAATAAGTGTGTTTAAAGTCATTTCTGTGCCTGAAATTGGTCAAAATTGAAGCTTTTGAGTAAGCGAAAACTCTGTAAAAATTGCAATTTTGGTCACTGTGAGGGTTTAAAAAGTGGTTATTCAACATGAGGCCCGATCCAAATGACATTTTGAATCATTTTTGGTAGAGTCCAAAAAACCAATTTTATGATGAAAAACGATGACCCGGGAACTGTCGAACGTTCAGAAAATGGTCAATATTGATGAAATTTTAACATTTAATCTTTTGACTTTAAATGACTGTTGGATGTGAATTATTACTTATTCAACTAAAATAAGTGTGTTTAAAGTCATTTCTGTGCCTGAAATTGGTCAAAATTGAAGCTTTTGAGTAAGCGAAAACTCTGTAAAAATGGCAATTTTGGTCACTCTGAGGGTTTACAAAGTGGTTATTCAACATAAGGCCCGATCCAAATGACATTTTGAATCATTTTTGGTAGAGTCCAAAATAATCAATTTTATGATGAAAAACGATGACCCCAGACCTGTCGAACGTTCAAAAAAGTGGTCAATATTGATGAAATTTTAACATTTAATCTTTTGACTTTAAATGACTGTTGGATGTGAATTATTACTTTTTCAACTAAAATAAGTGTGTTTAAAGTCATTTCTGTGCCTGAAATTGGCCAAAATTGAAGCTTTTGAGTAAGCGAAAACTCTGTAAAAATGGCAATTTTGGTCACTGTGATGGTTTAAAAAGTGGTTATTCAACATGAGGCCCGATCCAAATGACATTTTGAATCATTTTTGGTAGAGTCCAAAAAATCAATTTTATGATGAAAAACGATGACCCCAGACCTGTCGAACGTTCAAAAAATGGTCAATATTGATGAAATTTTAACATTTAATCTTTTGACTTTAAATGACTGTTGGATGTGTATTATTACTTTTTCAACTAAAATAAGTGTGTTTAAAGTCATTTCTGTGCCTGAAATTGGTCAAAATTGAAGCTTTTGAGTAAGCGAAAACTCTGTAAAAATGGCAATTTTGGTCACTGTGAGGGTTTAAAAAGTGGTTATTCAACATGAGGCCCGATCCAAATGACATTTTGAATCATTTTTGGTAGAGTCCAAAAAATCAATTTTATGATGAAAAACGATGACCCAGAACCTGTCGAACGTTCAAAAAATGGTCAATATTGATGAAATTTTAACATTTAATCTTTTGACTTTATATTACTGCTGGATGTGAATTATTACTTTTTCAACTAAAATAAGTGTGTTTAAAGTCATTTCTGTGCCTCTAATTGGTCAAAATTGAAGCTTTTGAGTAAGCAAAAACTCTGTAAAAATGGCAATTTTTGTAACTGTGAGGGTTTAAAAAGTGGTTATTCAACATGAGGCCCCACACAAATGACATTTTGAATCATTTTTGGTAGAGTCCAAAAAATCAATTTTATGATGAAAAACGATGACCCTGGACCTGTCGAACGTTAAAAAAATAGTCAATATTGATGAAATGTTAACATTTGATCTTTTGACTTTAAATGACTGTTGGATGTGAATTATTACTTTTTCAACTAAAATAAGTGTGTTTAAAGTCATTTCTGTGCCTGAAATTGGCCAAAATTGAAGCTTTTGAGTAAGCAAAAACTCTGTAAAAATGGCAATTTTGGTCACTCTGAGGGTTTACAAAGTGGTTATTCAACATAAGGCCCGATCCAAATGACATTTTGAATCATTTTTGGTAGAGTCCAAAAAATCAATTTTATGATGAAAAACGATGACCCCGGAACTGTCGAACGTTCAAAAAATGGTCAATATTGATGAAATTTTAACATTTAATCTTTTGACTTTAAATGACTGTTGGATGTGAATTATTACGTTTTCAACTAAAATAAGTGTGTTTAAAGTCATTTCTGTGCCTGAAATTGGCCAAAATTGAAGCTTTTGAGTAAGCAAAAACTCTGTAAAAATGGCAATTTTGGTCACTCTGAGGGTTTACAAAGTGGTTATTCAACATAAGGCCCGATCCAAATGACATTTTGAATCATTTTTGGTAGAGTCCAAAAAATCAATTTTATGATGAAAAACGATGACCCCGGAACTGTCGAACGTTCAAAAAATGGTCAATATTGATGAAATGTTAACATTTGATCTTTTGACTTTAAATGACTGTTGGATGTGAATTATTACTTTTTCAACTAAAATAAGTGTGTTTAAAGTCATTTCTGTGCCTGAAATTGGCCAAAATTGAAGCTTTTGAGTAAGCAAAAACTCTGTAAAAATGGCAATTTTGGTCACTCTGAGGGTTTAAAAAGTGGTTATTCAACATGAGGCCCGATCCAAATAACATTTTGAATAATTTTTGGTAGAGTCCAAAAAATCAATTTTATAATGAAAAACGATGACCCCGGACCTGTCGAACGTTCAAAAAATGGTCAATATTGATGAAATTTTAACATTTAATCTTTTGACTTTAAATGACTGTTGGATGTGAATTATTAAGTTTTCAACTAAAATAAGTGTGTTTAAAGTCATTTCTGTGCCTCTAATTGGTCAAAATTGAAGCTTTTGAGTAAGCAAAAACTCTGTAAAAATGGCAATTTTGGTCACTGTGAGGGTTTAAAAAGTGGTTATTCAACATGAGGCCCGATCCAAATGACATTTTGAATCATTTTTGGTAGAGTCCAAAAAATCAATTTTATGATGAAAAACGATGACCTTGGACCTGTCGAACGTTCAAAAAATAGTCAATATTGATGAAATTTTAACATTTGATCTTTTGACTTTAAATGACTGTTGGATGTGAAATATTACTTTTTCAACTAAAATAAGTGTGTTTAAAGTCATTTCTGTGCCTGAAATTGGCAAAAATTGAAGCTTTTGAGTAAGCAAAAACTCTGTAAAAATGGCAATTTTGGTCACTGTGAGGGTTTAAAAAGTGGTTATTCAACATGAGGCCCGATCCAAATGACATTTTGAATAATTTTTGGTAGAGTCCAAAAAAATCAATTTTATGATGAAAAACGATGACCCTGGACCTGTCGAACGTTCAAAAAATAGTCAATATTGATGAAATGTTAACATTTGATCTTTTGACTTTAAATGACTGTTGGATGTGAATTATTACTTTTTCAACTAAAATAAGTGTGTTTAAAGTCATTTCTGTGCCTGAAATTGGCCAAAATTTAAGTTTTTGAGTAAGCAAAAACTCTGTAAAAATGGCAATTTTGGTCACTATGAGGGTTTACAAAGTGGTTATTCAACATAAGGCCCGATCCAAATGACATTTTGAATCATTTTTGGTAGAGTCCAAAAAATCAATTTTATGATGAAAAACGATGACCCCGGAACTGTCGAACGTTCAAAAAATGGTCAATATTGATGAAATTTTAACATTTAATCTTTTGACTTTATATTACTGCTGGATGTGAATTATTACTTTTTCAACTAAAATAAGTGTGTTTAAAGTCATTTCTGTGCATGAAATTGGTCAAAATTGAAGCTTTTGAGTAAGTGAAAACTCTGTAAAAATGGCAATTTTTGTAACTGTGAGGGTTTAAAAAGTGGTTATTCAACATGAGGCCCGAGCCAAATGACATTTTGATTCATTTTTGGTAGAGTCCAAAAAATCAATTTTATGATGAAAAACGATGACCCTGGACCTGTCGAACGTTAAAAAAATAGTCAATATTGATGAAATGTTAACATTTGATCTTTTGACTTTAAATGACTGTTGGATGTGAATTATTACTTTTTCAACTAAAATAAGTGTGTTTAAAGTCATTTCTGTGCCTGAAATTGCCAAAATTGAAGCTTTTGAGTAAGCAAAAACTCTGTAAAAATGGCAATTTTGGTCACTGTGAGGGTTTAAAAAGTGGTTATTCAACATGAGGCCCGATCCAAATGACATTTTGAATCATTTTTGGTAGAGTCCAAAAAATCAATTTTATGATGAAAAACGATGACCCCGGAACTGTCGAACGTTCAAAAAATGGTCAATATTGATGAAATTTTAACATTTAATCTTTTGACTTTATATTACTGCTGGATGTGAATTATTACTTTTTCAACTAAAATAAGTGTGTTTAAAGTCATTTCTGTGCCTGAAATTGGACGAAATGTAAGCTTTTGAGTAAGCGAAAACTCTGTAAAAATTGCAATTTTGGTCACTGTGAGGGTTTAAAAAGTTGTTATTCAACATGAGGCCCGATCCAAATGACATTTTGAATCATTTATGGTAGAGTCCAAAAAACCAATTTTATGATGAAAAACGATGACCCCGGAACTGTCGAACGTTCAGAACATGGTCAATATTGATGAAATTTTAACATTTAATCTTTTGACTTTAAATGACTGCTGGATGTGAATTATTACTTTTTCAACTAAAATAATTGTGTTTAAAGTCATTTCTGTGCCTGAAATTGGTCGAAATGTAAGCTTTTGAGTAAGCGAAAACTCTGTAAAAATTGCAATTTTGGTCACTGTGAGGGTTTAAAAAGTGGTTATTCAACATGAGGCCCGAGCCAAATGACATTTTGAATCATTTTTGGTAGAGTCGAAAAAATCAATTTTATGATGAAAAACGATGACCTGGACCTGTCGAACGTTCAGAAAATGGTCAATATTGATGAAATTTTAACATTTAATCTTTTGACTTTAAATGACTGTTGGATGTGAATTATTACTTTTTCAACTAAAATAAGTGTGTTTAAAGTCATTTCTGTGCCTGAAATTGGTCGAAATGTAAGCTTTTGAGTAAGCGAAAAATCTGTAAAAATTGCAATTTTGGTCACTGTGAGGGTTTAAAAAGTGGTTATTCAACATGAGGCCCGAGCCAAATGACATTTTGAATCATTTTTGGTAGAGTCGAAAAAATCAATTTTATGATGAAAAACGATGACCTGGACCTGTCGAACGTTCAGAAAATGGTCAATATTGATGAAATTTTAACATTTAATCTTTTGACTTTAAATGACTGTTGGATGTGAATTATTACTTTTTCAACTAAAATAAGTGTGTTTAAAGTCATTTCTGTGCCTGAAATTGGCCAAAATTTAAGCTTTTGAGTAAGCGAAAACTCTATAAAAATGGCAATTTTTGTCTCTGTGAGGGTTTAAAAAGTGGTTTCATCAATATTGATGAAATTTTAACATTTAATCTTTTGACTTTAAATGACTGTTGGATGTGAATTATTACTTTTTCAACTAAAATAAGTGTGTTTAAAGTCATTTCTGTGCCTGAAATTGGCCAAAATTTAAGCTTTTGAGTAAGCGAAAACTCTGTAAAAATGGCAATTTTTGTCACTGTGAGGGTTTAAAAAGTGGTTATTCAACATGAGGCCCGATCCAAATGACATTTTGATTCATTTTTTGTAGAGTCAAAAAAACAATTTTATGATGAAAAACGATGACCCCGGACCTGTCGAACGTTCAAAAAATGGTCAATATTGATGAAATTTTAACATTTAATCTTTTGACTTTAAATGACTGTTGGATGTGAATTATTACGTTTTCAACTGAAATAAGTGTGTTTAAAGTCATTTCTGTGCCTCTAATTGGTCAAAATTGAAGCTTTTGGGTAAGCGAAAACTCTGTAAAAATGGCAATTTTGGTCACTGTGAGGGTTTACAAAGTGGTTATTCAACATGAGGCCCGACACAAATGACATTTTGAATCATTTTTGGTAGAGTCCAAAAAATCAATTTTATGATGAAAAACGATGACCCAGAACCTGTCGAACGTTCAAAAAATGGTCAATATTGATGAAATTTTAACATTTAATATTTTGACTTTAAATGACTGTTGGATGTGAATTATTACTTTTTCAACTAAAATAAGTGTGTTTAAAGTCATTTCTGTGCCTGAAATTGGTCAAAATTGAAGCTTTTGAGTAAGCGAAAACTCTGTAAAAATTACAATTTTGGTCACTGTGAGGGTTTAAAAAGTGGTTATTCAACATGAGGCCCGATCCAAATGACATTTTGAATCATTTTTGGTAGAGTCCAAAAAACCAATTTTATGATGAAAAACGATGACCCCGGAACTGTCGAACGTTCAGAAAATGGTCAATATTGATGAAATTTTAACATTTAATCTTTTGACTTTAAATGACTGTTGGATGTGAATTATTACTTATTCAACTAAAATAAGTGTGTTTAAAGTCATTTCTGTGCCTGAAATTGGTCAAAATTGAAGCTTTTGAGTAAGCGAAAACTCTGTAAAAATGGCAATTTTGGTCACTCTGAGGGTTTACAAAGTGGTTATTCAACATAAGGCCCGATCCAAATGACATTTTGAATCATTTTTGGTAGAGTCCAAAATAATCAATTTTATGATGAAAAACGATGACCCCAGACCTGTCGAACGTTCAAAAAATGGTCAATATTGATGAAATTTTAACATTTAATCTTTTGACTTTAAATGACTGTTGGATGTGTATTATTACTTTTTCAACTAAAATAAGTGTGTTTAAAGTCATTTCTGTGCCTGAAATTGGTCAAAATTGAAGCTTTTGAGTAAGCGAAAACTCTGTAAAAATGGCAATTTTGGTCACTGTGAGGGTTTAAAAAGTGGTTATTCAACATGAGGCCCGATCCAAATGACATTTTGAATCATTTTTGGTAGAGTCCAAAAAATCAATTTTATGATGAAAAACGATGACCCAGAACCTGTCGAACGTTCAAAAAATGGTCAATATTGATGAAATTTTAACATTTAATCTTTTGACTTTAAATGACTGTTGGATGTGAATTATTACTTTTTCAACTAAAATAAGTGTGTTTAAAGTCATTTCTGTGCCTGAAATTGGTCAAAATTGAAGCTTTTGAGTAAGCGAAAACTCCGTAAAAATTGCAATTTTCGTCACTGTGAGGGTTTAAAAAGTGGTTATTCAACATGAGGCCCGATCCAAATGACATTTTGAATCATTTTTGGTAGAGTCCAAAAAAACAATTTTATGATAAAAAACGATGACCCCGGAACTGTCGAACGTTCAGAAAATGGTCAATATTGATGAAATTTTAACATTTAATCTTTTGACTTTAAATGACTGCTGGATGTGAATTATTACTTTTTCAACTAAAATAAGTGTGTTTAAAGTCATTTCTGTGCCTGAAATTGGTCGAAATGTAAGGTTTTGAGTAAGCGAAAACTCTGTAAAAATTGCAATTTTGGTCACTGTGAGGGTTTAAAAAGTGGTTATTCAACATGAGGCCCGAGCCAAATGACATTTTGAATCATTTTTGGCAGAGTCCAAAAAATCAATTTTATGATGAAAAACGATGACCTGGACCTGTCGAACGTTCAGAAAATGGTCAATATTGATGAAATTTTAACATTAATACTTTTGACTTTAAATGACTGTTGGATGTGAATTATTACTTTTTCAACTAAAATAAGTGTGTTTAAAGTCATTTCTGTGCCTGAAATTGGACAAAATTTAAGCTTTTGAATAAGCGAACACTCTATAAAAATGGCAATTTTTGTCACTGTGAGGGTTTAAAAAGTGGTTTCATCAATATTGATGAAATTTTAACATTTAATCTTTTGACTTTAAATGACTGTTAGATGTGAATTATTACTTTTTCAACTAAAATAAGTGTGTTTAAAGTCATTTCTGTGCCTGAAATTGGCCAAAATTTAAGCTTTTGAGTAAGCAAAAACTCTGTAAAAATGGCAATTTTTGTCACTGTGAGGGTTTAAAAAGTGGTTATTCAACATGAGGCCCGATCCAAATGACATTTTGATTCATTTTTGGTAGAGTCAAAAAATCAATTTTATGATGAAAAACGATGACCCCGGACCTGTCGAACGTTCAAAAAATGGTCAATATTGATGAAATTTTAACATTTAATCTTTTGACTTTAAATGACTGTTGGATGTGAATTATTACGTTTTCAACTAAAATAAGTGTGTTTAAAGTCATTTATGTGCCTCTAATTGGTCAAAATTGAAGCTTTTGAGTAAGCAAAAACTCTGTAAAAATGGCAATTTTGGTCACTGTGAGGGTTTACAAAGTGGTTATTCAACATGAGGCCCGACACAAATGACATTTTGAATCATTTTTGGTAGAGTCCAAAAAATCAATTTTATGATGAAAAACGATGACCCTGGACCTGTCGAACGTTAAAAAAATAGTCAATATTGATGAAATTTTAACATTTGATCTTTTGACTTTAAATGACTGTTGGATGTGAATTATTACTTTTTCAACTAAAATAAGTGTGTTTAAAGTCATTTCTGTGCCTGAAATTGGCCAAAATTGAAGCTTTTGAGTAAGCAAAAACTCTGTAAAAATGGCAATTTTGGTCACTCTGAGGGTTTACAAAGTGGTTATTCAACATAGGGCCCGATCCAAATGACATTTTGAATCATTTTTGGTAGAGTCCAAAAAAATCAATTTTATGATGGAAAACGATGACCCCAGACCTGTCGAACGTTCAAAAAATGGTCAATATTGATGAAATTTTAACATTTAATCTTTTGACTTTAAATGACTGTTGGATGTGTATTATTACTTTTTCAACTAAAATAAGTGTGTTTAAAGTCATTTCTGTGCCTGAAATTGGTCAAAATTGAAGCTTTTGAGTAAGCAAAAACTCTGTAAAAATGGCAATTTTGGTCACTGTGAGGGTTTAAAATGTGGTTATTCAACATGAGGCCCGATCCAAATGACATTTTGAATCATTTTTGGTAGAGTCCAAAAAATCAATTTTATGATGAAAAACGATGACCCAGAACCTGTCGAACGTTCAAAAAATGGTCAATATTGATGAAATTTTAACATTTAATCTTTTGACTTTAAATGACTGTTAGATGTGAATTATTACTTTTTCAACTAAAATAAGTGTGTTTAAAGTCATTTCTGTGCCTGAAATTGGTCAAAATTGAAGCTTTTGAGTAAGCGAAAACTCTGTAAAAATGGCAATTTTGGTCACTGTGAGGGTTTAAAAAGTGGTTATTCAACATGAGGCCCGAACCAAATGACATTTTGAATCATTTTTGGTAGAGTCCAAAAAATCAATTTTATGATGAAAAACGATGACCCCGGACCTGTCGAACGTTCAGAAAATGGTCAATATTGATGAAATTTTAACATTTAATCTTTTGACTTTAAATGACTGTTGGATGTGAATTATTACTTTTTCAACTAAAATAAGTGTGTTTAAAGTCATTTCTGTGCCTGAAATTGGCCAAAATTTAAGCTTTTGAGTAAGCGAAAACTCTGTAAAAATGGCAATTTTGGTCACTGTGAGGGTTTAAAAAGTGGTTATTCACCATGAGGCCCGATCCAAATGACATTTTGAATCATTTTTGGTAGAGTCCAAAAAATCAATTTTATGATGAAAAACGATGACCCTGGACCTGTCGAACGTTCAAAAAATAGTCAATATTGATGAAATGTTAACATTTGATCTTTTGACTTTAAATGACTGTTGCATGTGAATTATTACTTTTTCAACTAAAATAAGTGTGTTTAAAGTCATTTCTGTGCCTGAAATTGGCCAAAATTGAAGCTTTTGACTAAGCAAAAACTCTTTAAAAATTGCAATTTTGGTCACTCTGAGGGTTTACAAAGTGGTTATTCAACATAAGGCCCGATCCAAATGACATTTTGAATCATTTTTGGTAGAGTCCAAAAAATCAATTTTATGATGAAAAACGATGACCCCGGAACTGTCGAACGTTCAAAAAATTGTCAATATTGATGAAATTTTAACATTTAATCTTTTGACTTTATATTACTGCTGGATGTGAATTATTACTTTTTCAACTAAAATAAGTGTGTTTAAAGTCATTTCTGTGCCTGAAATTGTTCAAAATTGAAGCTTTTGAGTAAGTGAAAACTCTGTAAAAATGGCAATTTTTGTCACTGTGAGAGTTTAAAAAGTGGTTATTCAACATGAGGCCCGATCCAAATGACATTTTGAATCATTTTTGGTAGAGTCCAAAAAATCAATTTTATAATGAAAAACGATGACCCCGCACCTGTCGAACGTTCAAAAGCATGGTCAATATTGATGAAATTTTAACATTTAATCTTTTGACTTTAAATGACTGTTGGATGTGAATTATTACTTTTTCAACTAAAATAAGTGTGTTTAAAGTCATTTCTGTGCCTGAAATTGGTCATAATTGAAGCTTTTGAGTAAGCAAAAACTCTGTAAAAAGGGCAATTTTGGTCACTGTGAGGGTTTAAAAAGTGGTTATTCAACATAAGGCCCGATCCAAATGACATTTTGAATCATTTTTGGTAGAGTCCAAAAAATCAATTTTATGGTGAAAAACGATGACCCCGGACCTGTCGAACGTTCAGAAAATGGTCAATATTGATGAAATTTTAACATTTAATCTTTTGACTTTATATTACTGCTGGATGTGAGTTATTACTTTTTCAACTAAAATAAGTGTGTTTAAAGTCATTTCTGTGCCTGAAATTGTTCAAAATTGAAGCTTTTTAGTAAGTGAAAACTCTGTAAAAATTGCAATTTTGGTCACTGTGAGGGTTTAAAAAGTGGTTATTCAACATGAGGCCCGAGCCAAATGACATTTTGAATCATTTTTGGTAGAGTCGAAAAAATCAATTTTATGATGAAAAACGATGACCTGGACCTGTCGAACGTTCAGAAAATGGTCAATATTGATGAAATTTTAACATTTAATCTTTTGACTTTAAATGACTGTTGGATGTGAATTATTACTTTTTCAACTAAAATAAGTGTGTTTAAAGTCATTTCTGTGCCTGAAATTGGTCGAAATGTAAGCTTTTGAGTAAGCGAAAAATCTGTAAAAATTGCAATTTTGGTCACTGTGAGGGTTTAAAAAGTGGTTATTCAACATGAGGCCCGAGCCAAATGACATTTTGAATCATTTTTGGTAGAGTCGAAAAAATCAATTTTATGATGAAAAACGATGACCTGGACCTGTCGAACGTTCAGAAAATGGTCAATATTGATGAAATTTTAACATTTAATCTTTTGACTTTAAATGACTGTTGGATGTGAATTATTACTTTTTCAACTAAAATAAGTGTGTTTAAAGTCATTTCTGTGCATGAAATTGGCCAAAATTTAAGCTTTTGAGTAAGCGAAAACCCTATAAAAATGGCAATTTTTGTCTCTGTGAGGGTTTAAAAAGTGGTTTCATCAATATTGATGAAATTTTAACATTTAATCTTTTGACTTTAAATGACTGTTGGATGTGAATTATTACTTTTTCAACTAAAATAAGTGTGTTTAAAGTCATTTCTGTGCCTGAAATTGGCCAAAATTTACGCTTTTGAGTAAGCGAAAACTCTGTAAAAATGGCAATTTTTGTCACTGTGAGGGTTTAAAAAGTGGTTATTCAACATGAGGCCCGATCCAAATGACATTTTGATTCATTTTTGGTAGAGTCAAAAAAACAATTTTATGATGAAAAACGATGACCCCGGACCTGTCGAACGTTCAAAAAATGGTCAATATTGATGAAATTTTAACATTTAATCTTTTGACTTTAAATGACTGTTGGGTGTGAATTATTACGTTTTCAACTGAAATAAGTGTGTTTAAAGTCATTTCTGTGCCTCTAATTGGTCAAAATTGAAGCTTTTGGGTAAGCAAAAACTCTGTAAAAATGGCAATTTTGGTCACTGTGAGGGTTTACAAAGTGGTTATTCAACATGAGGCCCGACACAAATGACATTTTGAATCATTTTTGGTAGAGTCCAAAAAATCAATTTTATGATGAAAAACGATGACCCAGAACCTGTCGAACGTTCAAAAAATGGTCAATATTGATGAAATTTTAACATTTAATATTTTGACTTTAAATGACTGTTGGATGTGAATTATTACTTTTTCAACTAAAATAAGTGTGTTTAAAGTCATTTCTGTGCCTGAAATTGGTCAAAATTGAAGCTTTTGAGTAAGCGAAAACTCTGTAAAAATTGCAATTTTGGTCACTGTGAGGGTTTAAAAAGTGGTTATTCAACATGAGGCCCGATCCAAATGACATTTTGAATCATTTTTGGTAGAGTCCAAAAAACCAATTTTATGATGAAAAACGATGACCCCGGAACTGTCGAACGTTCAGAAAATGGTCAATATTGATGAAATTTTAACATTTAATCTTTTGACTTTAAATGACTGTTGGATGTGAAATATTACTTTTTCAACTAAAATAAGTGTGTTTAAAGTCATTTCTGTGCCTGAAATTGGCCAAAATTGAAGCTTTTGAGTAAGCAAAAACTCTGTAAAAATGGCAATTTTGGTCACTGTGAGGGTTTAAAAAGTGGTTATTCAACATGAGGCCCGATCCAAATGACATTTTGAATAATTTTTGGTAGAGTCCAAAAAAATCAATTTTATGATGAAAAACGATGACCCTGGACCTGTCGAACGTTCAAAAAATAGTCAATATTGATGAAATGTTAACATTTGATCTTTTGACTTTAAATGACTGTTGGATGTGAATTATTACTTTTTCAACTAAAATAAGTGTGTTTAAAGTCATTTCTGTGCCTGAAATTGGCCAAAATGTAAGTTTTTGAGTAAGCAAAAACTCTGTAAAAAGGGCAATTTTGGTCACTATGAGGGTTTACAAAGTGGTTATTCAACATAAGGCCCGATCCAAATGACATTTTGAATCATTTTTGGTAGAGTCCAAAAAATCAATTTTATGATGAAAAACGATGACCCCGGAACTGTCGAACGTTCAAAAAATGGTCAATATTGATGAAATTTTAACATTTAATCTTTTGACTTTATATTACTGCTGGATGTGAATTATTACTTTTTCAACTAAAATAAGTGTGTTTAACGTCATTTCTGTGCATGAAATTGGTCAAAATTGAAGCTTTTGAGTAAGTGAAAACTCTGTAAAAATGGCAATTTTTGTAACTGTGAGGGTTTAAAAAGTGGTTATTCAACATGAGGCCCGAGCCAAATGACATTTTGATTCATTTTTGGTAGAGTCCAAAAAATCAATTTTATGATGAAAAACGATGACCCTGGACCTGTCGAACGTTCAAAAAATAGTCAATATTGATGAAATGTTAACATTTGATCTTTTGACTTTAAATGACTGTTGGATGTGAATTATTACTTTTTCAACTAAAATAAGTGTGTTTAAAGTCATTTCTGTGCCTGAAATTGCCAAAATTGAAGCTTTTGAGTAAGCAAAAACTCTGTAAAAATGGCAATTTTGGTCACTGTGAGGGTTTAAAAAGTGGTTATTCAACATGAGGCCCGATCCAAATGACATTTTGAATCATTTTTGGTAGAGTCCAAAAAATCAATTTTATGATGAAAAACGATGACCCCGAAACTGTCGAACGTTCAAAAAATGGTCAATATTGATGAAATTTTAACATTTAATCTTTTGACTTTATATTACTGCTGGATGTGAATTATTACTTTTTCAACTAAAATAAGTGTGTTTAAAGTCATTTCTGTGCCTGAAATTGGACGAAATGTAAGCTTTTGAGTAAGCGAAAACTCTGTAAAAATTGCAATTTTGGTCACTGTGAGGGTTTAAAAAGTTGTTATTCAACATGAGGCCCGATCCAAATGACATTTTGAATCATTTATGGTAGAGTCCAAAAAACCAATTTTATGATGAAAAACGATGACCCCGGAACTGTCGAACGTTCAGAACATGGTCAATATTGATGAAATTTTAACATTTAATCTTTTGACTTTAAATGACTGCTGGATGTGAATTATTACTTTTTCAACTAAAATAATTGTGTTTAAAGTCATTTCTGTGCCTGAAATTGGTCGAAATGTAAGCTTTTGAGTAAGCGAAAAATCTGTAAAAATTGCAATTTTGGTCACTGTGAGGGTTTAAAAAGTGGTTATTCAACATGAGGCCCGAGCCAAATGACATTTTGAATCATTTTTGGAAGAGTCGAAAAAATCAATTTTATGATGAAAAACGATGACCTGGACCTGTCGAACGTTCAGAAAATGGTCAATATTGATGAAATTTTAACATTTAATCTTTTGACTTTAAATGACTGTTGGATGTGAATTATTACTTTTTCAACTAAAATAAGTGTGTTTAAAGTCATTTCTGTGCCTGAAATTGGCCAAAATGTAAGCTTTTGAGTAAGCGAAAACTCTATAAAAATGGCAATTTTTGTCTCTGTGAGGGTTTAAAAAGTGGTTTCATCAATATTGATGAAATTTTAACATTTAATCTTTTGACTTTAAATGACTGTTGGATGTGAATTATTACTTTTTCAACTAAAATAAGTGTGTTTAAAGTCATTTCTGTGCCTGAAATTGGCCAAAATTTAAGCTTTTGAGTAAGCGAAAACTCTGTAAAAATGGCAATTGTTGTCACTGTGAGGGTTTAAAAAGTGGTTATTCAACATGAGGCCCGATCCAAATGACATTTTGATTCATTTTTGGTAGAGTCAAAAAAACAATTTTATGATGAAAAACGATGACCCCGGACCTGTCGAACGTTCAAAAAATGGTCAATATTGATGAAATTTTAACATTTAATCTTTTGACTTTAAATGACTGTTGGATGTGAATTATTACGTTTTCAACTAAAATAAGTGTGTTTAAAGTCATTTCTGTGCCTCTAATTGGTCAAAATTGAAGCTTTTGGGTAAGCAAAAACTCTGTAAAAATGGCAATTTTGGTCACTGTGAGGGTTTACAAAGTGGTTATTCAACATGAGGCCCGATCCAAATGACATTTTGAATCATTTTTGGTAGAGTCCAAAAAACCAATTTTATGATGAAAAACGATGACCCCGGAACTGTCGAACGTTCAGAAAATGGTCAATATTGATGAAATTTTAACATTTAATCTTTTGACTTTAAATGACTGTTGGATGTGAATTATTACTTATTCAACTAAAATAAGTGTGTTTAAAGTCATTTCTGTGCCTGAAATTGGTCAAAATTGAAGCTTTTGAGTAAGCGAAAACTCTGTAAAAATGGCAATTTTGGTCACTCTGAGGGTTTACAAAGTGGTTATTCAACATAAGGCCCGATCCAAATGACATTTTGAATCATTTTTGGTAGAGTCCAAAAAATCAATTTTATGATGAAAAACGATGACCCCAGACCTGTCGAACGTTCAAAAAATGGTCAATATTGATGAAATTTTAACATTTAATCTTTTGACTTTAAATGACTGTTGGATGTGTATTATTACTTTTTCAACTAAAATAAGTGTGTTTAAAGTCATTTCTGTGCCTGAAATTGGTCAAAATTGAAGCTTTTGAGTAAGCGAAAACTCTGTAAAAATGGCAATTTTGGTCACTGTGAGGGTTTAAAAAATGGTTATTCAACATGAGGCCCGATCCAAATGACATTTTGAATCATTTTTGGTAGAGTCCAAAAAATCAATTTTATGATGAAAAACGATGACCCAGAACCTGTCGAACGTTCAAAAAATGGTCAATATTGATGAAATTTTAACATTTAATCTTTTGACTTTAAATGACTGTTGGATGTGAATTATTACTTTTTCAACTAAAATAAGTGTGTTTAAAGTCATTTCTGTGCCTGAAATTGGTCAAAATTGAAGCTTTTGAGTAAGCGAAAACTCCGTAAAAATGGCAATTTTCGTCACTGTGAGGGTTTAAAAAGTGGTTATTCAACATGAGGCCCGATCCAAATGACATTTTGAATCATTTTTGGTAGAGTCCAAAAAAAAATTTTATGATGAAAAACGATGACCCCCGAACTGTCGAACGTTCAGAAAATGGTCAATATTGATGAAATTTTAACATTTAATCTTTTGACTTTAAATGACTGCTGGATGTGAATTATTACTTTTTCAACTAAAATAAGTGTGTTTAAAGTCATTTCTGTGCCTGAAATTGGTCGAAATGTAAGCTTTTGAATAAGCGAAAACTCTATAAAAATGGCAATTTTTGTCACTGTGAGGGTTTAAAAAGTGGTTTCATCAATATTGATGAAATTTTAACATTTGATCTTTTGACTTTAAATGACTGTTGGATGTGAATTATTACTTTTTCAACTAAAATAAGTGTGTTTAAAGTCATTTCTGTGCCTGAAATTGGCCAAAATGTAAGTTTTTGAGTAAGCAAAAACTCTGTAAAAAGGGCAATTTTGGTCACTATGAGGGTTTACAAAGTGGTTATTCAACATAAGGCCCGATCCAAATGACATTTTGAATCATTTTTGGTAGAGTCCAAAAAATCAATTTTATGATGAAAAACGATGACCCCGGAACTGTCGAACGTTCAAAAAATGGTCAATATTGATGAAATTTTAACATTTAATCTTTTGACTTTATATTACTGCTGGATGTGAATTATTACTTTTTCAACTAAAATAAGTGTGTTTAACGTCATTTCTGTGCATGAAATTGGTCAAAATTGAAGCTTTTGAGTAAGTGAAAACTCTGTAAAAATGGCAATTTTTGTAACTGTGAGGGTTTAAAAAGTGGTTATTCAACATGAGGCCCGAGCCAAATGACATTTTGATTCATTTTTGGTAGAGTCCAAAAAATCAATTTTATGATGAAAAACGATGACCCTGGACCTGTCGAACGTTCAAAAAATAGTCAATATTGATGAAATGTTAACATTTGATCTTTTGACTTTAAATGACTGTTGGATGTGAATTATTACTTTTTCAACTAAAATAAGTGTGTTTAAAGTCATTTCTGTGCCTGAAATTGCCAAAATTGAAGCTTTTGAGTAAGCAAAAACTCTGTAAAAATGGCAATTTTGGTCACTGTGAGGGTTTAAAAAGTGGTTATTCAACATGAGGCCCGATCCAAATGACATTTTGAATCATTTTTGGTAGAGTCCAAAAAATCAATTTTATGATGAAAAACGATGACCCCGAAACTGTCGAACGTTCAAAAAATGGTCAATATTGATGAAATTTTAACATTTAATCTTTTGACTTTATATTACTGCTGGATGTGAATTATTACTTTTTCAACTAAAATAAGTGTGTTTAAAGTCATTTCTGTGCCTGAAATTGGACGAAATGTAAGCTTTTGAGTAAGCGAAAACTCTGTAAAAATTGCAATTTTGGTCACTGTGAGGGTTTAAAAAGTTGTTATTCAACATGAGGCCCGATCCAAATGACATTTTGAATCATTTATGGTAGAGTCCAAAAAACCAATTTTATGATGAAAAACGATGACCCCGGAACTGTCGAACGTTCAGAACATGGTCAATATTGATGAAATTTTAACATTTAATCTTTTGACTTTAAATGACTGCTGGATGTGAATTATTACTTTTTCAACTAAAATAATTGTGTTTAAAGTCATTTCTGTGCCTGAAATTGGTCGAAATGTAAGCTTTTGAGTAAGCGAAAAATCTGTAAAAATTGCAATTTTGGTCACTGTGAGGGTTTAAAAAGTGGTTATTCAACATGAGGCCCGAGCCAAATGACATTTTGAATCATTTTTGGAAGAGTCGAAAAAATCAATTTTATGATGAAAAACGATGACCTGGACCTGTCGAACGTTCAGAAAATGGTCAATATTGATGAAATTTTAACATTTAATCTTTTGACTTTAAATGACTGTTGGATGTGAATTATTACTTTTTCAACTAAAATAAGTGTGTTTAAAGTCATTTCTGTGCCTGAAATTGGCCAAAATGTAAGCTTTTGAGTAAGCGAAAACTCTATAAAAATGGCAATTTTTGTCTCTGTGAGGGTTTAAAAAGTGGTTTCATCAATATTGATGAAATTTTAACATTTAATCTTTTGACTTTAAATGACTGTTGGATGTGAATTATTACTTTTTCAACTAAAATAAGTGTGTTTAAAGTCATTTCTGTGCCTGAAATTGGCCAAAATTTAAGCTTTTGAGTAAGCGAAAACTCTGTAAAAATGGCAATTGTTGTCACTGTGAGGGTTTAAAAAGTGGTTATTCAACATGAGGCCCGATCCAAATGACATTTTGATTCATTTTTGGTAGAGTCAAAAAAACAATTTTATGATGAAAAACGATGACCCCGGACCTGTCGAACGTTCAAAAAATGGTCAATATTGATGAAATTTTAACATTTAATCTTTTGACTTTAAATGACTGTTGGATGTGAATTATTACGTTTTCAACTAAAATAAGTGTGTTTAAAGTCATTTCTGTGCCTCTAATTGGTCAAAATTGAAGCTTTTGGGTAAGCAAAAACTCTGTAAAAATGGCAATTTTGGTCACTGTGAGGGTTTACAAAGTGGTTATTCAACATGAGGCCCGATCCAAATGACATTTTGAATCATTTTTGGTAGAGTCCAAAAAACCAATTTTATGATGAAAAACGATGACCCCGGAACTGTCGAACGTTCAGAAAATGGTCAATATTGATGAAATTTTAACATTTAATCTTTTGACTTTAAATGACTGTTGGATGTGAATTATTACTTATTCAACTAAAATAAGTGTGTTTAAAGTCATTTCTGTGCCTGAAATTGGTCAAAATTGAAGCTTTTGAGTAAGCGAAAACTCTGTAAAAATGGCAATTTTGGTCACTCTGAGGGTTTACAAAGTGGTTATTCAACATAAGGCCCGATCCAAATGACATTTTGAATCATTTTTGGTAGAGTCCAAAAAATCAATTTTATGATGAAAAACGATGACCCCAGACCTGTCGAACGTTCAAAAAAATGGTCAATATTGATGAAATTTTAACATTTAATCTTTTGACTTTAAATGACTGTTGGATGTGTATTATTACTTTTCAACTAAAATAAGTGTGTTTAAAGTCATTTCTGTGCCTGAAATTGGTCAAAATTGAAGCTTTTGAGTAAGCGAAAACTCTGTAAAAATGGCAATTTTGGTCACTGTGAGGGTTTAAAAAAATGGTTATTCAACATGAGGCCCGATCCAAATGACATTTTGAATCATTTTTGGTAGAGTCCAAAAAATCAATTTTATGATGAAAAACGATGACCCAGAACCTGTCGAACGTTCAAAAAATGGTCAATATTGATGAAATTTTAACATTTAATCTTTTGACTTTAAATGACTGTTGGATGTGAATTATTACTTTTCAACTAAAATAAGTGTGTTTAAAGTCATTTCTGTGCCTGAAATTGGTCAAAATTGAAGCTTTTGAGTAAGCGAAAACTCCGTAAAAATGGCAATTTTCGTCACTGTGAGGGTTTAAAAAGTGGTTATTCAACATGAGGCCCGATCCAAATGACATTTTGAATCATTTTTGGTAGAGTCCAAAAAAAAATTTTATGATGAAAAACGATGACCCCCGAACTGTCGAACGTTCAGAAAATGGTCAATATTGATGAAATTTTAACATTTAATCTTTTGACTTTAAATGACTGCTGGATGTGAATTATTACTTTTTCAACTAAAATAAGTGTGTTTAAAGTCATTTCTGTGCCTGAAATTGGTCGAAATGTAAGCTTTTGAATAAGCGAAAACTCTATAAAATGGCAATTTTTGTCACTGTGAGGGTTTAAAAAGTGGTTTCATCAATATTGATGAAATTTTAACATTTAATCTTTTGACTTTAAATGACTGTTGGATGTGAATTATTACTTTTTCAACTAAAATAAGTGTGGTTTAAAGTCATTTCTGTGCCTGAAATTGGCCAAAATTTAAGCTTTTGAGTAAGCGAAAACTCTATAAAAATGGCAATTTTTGTCTCTGTGAGGGTTTAAAAAGTGGTTTCATCAATATTGATGAAATTTTTACATTTAATCTTTTGACTTTAAATGACTGTTGGATGTGAATTATTACTTTTTCAACTAAAATAAGTGTGTTTAAAGTCATTTCTGTGCCTGAAATTGGCTAAAAATTTAAGCTTTTGAGTAAGCGAAAACTCTGTAAAAATGGCAATTTTTGTCACTGTGAGGGTTTACAAAGTGGTTATTCAACATGAGGCCCGACACAAATGACATTTTGAATCATTTTTGGTAGAGTCCAAAAAATCAATTTTATGATGAAAAACGATGACCCAGAACCTGTCGAACGTTCAAAAAATGGTCAATATTGATGAAATTTTAACATTTAATATTTTGACTTTAAATGACTGTTGGATGTGAATTATTACTTTTTCAACTAAAATAAGTGTGTTTAAAGTCATTTCTGTGCCTGAAATTGGTCAAAATTGAAGCTTTGAGTAAGTGAAAACTCTGTAAAAATGGCAATTTTTGTCACTGTGAGAGTTTAAAAAGTGGTTATTCAACATGAGGCCCGATCCAAATGACATTTTGAATCATTTTTGGTAGAGTCCAAAAAATCAATTTTATAATGAAAAACGATGACCCCGCACCTGTCGAACGTTCAAAAGCATGGTCAATATTGATGAAATTTTAACATTTAATCTTTTGACTTTAAATGACTGTTGGATGTGAATTATTACTTTTTCAACTAAAATAAGTGTGTTTAAAGTCATTTCTGTGCCTGAAATTGGTCATAATTGAAGCTTTTGAGTAAGCAAAAACTCTGTAAAAAGGGCAATTTTGGTCACTGTGAGGGTTTAAAAAGTGGTTATTCAACATAAGGCCCGATCCAAATGACATTTTTGAATCATTTTTGGTTAGAGTCCAAAAAATCAATTTTATGGTGAAAAACGATGACCCCGCCTGTCGAACGTTCAGAAAATGGTCAATATTGATGAAATTTTAACATTTAATCTTTTGACTTTATATTACTGCTGGATGTGAGTTATTACTTTTTCAACTAAAATAAGTGTGTTTAAAGTCATTTCTGTGCCTGAAATTGTTCAAAATTGAAGCTTTTTAGTAAGTGAAAACTCTGTAAAAATTGCAATTTTGGTCACTGTGAGGGTTTAAAAAGTGGTTATTCAACATGAGGCCCGAGCCAAATGACATTTTGAATCATTTTTGGTAGAGTCGAAAAAATCAATTTTATGATGAAAAACGATGACCTGGACCTGTCGAACGTTCAGAAAATGGTCAATATTGATGAAATTTTAACATTTAATCTTTTGACTTTAAATGACTGTTGGATGTGAATTATTACTTTTTCAACTAAAATAAGTGTGTTTAAAGTCATTTCTGTGCCTGAAATTGGTCGAAATGTAAGCTTTTGAGTAAGCGAAAAATCTGTAAAAATTGCAATTTTGGTCACTGTGAGGGTTTAAAAAGTGGTTATTCAACATGAGGCCCGAGCCAAATGACATTTTGAATCATTTTTGGTAGAGTCGAAAAAATCAATTTTATGATGAAAAACGATGACCTGGACCTGTCGAACGTTCAGAAAATGGTCAATATTGATGAAATTTTAACATTTAATCTTTTGACTTTAAATGACTGTTGGATGTGAATTATTACTTTTTCAACTAAAATAAGTGTGTTTAAAGTCATTTCTGTGCATGAAATTGGCCAAAATTTAAGCTTTTGAGTAAGCGAAAACCCTATAAAAATGGCAATTTTTGTCTCTGTGAGGGTTTAAAAAGTGGTTTCATCAATATTGATGAAATTTTAACATTTAATCTTTTGACTTTAAATGACTGTTGGATGTGAATTATTACTTTTTCAACTAAAATAAGTGTGTTTAAAGTCATTTCTGTGCCTGAAATTGGCCAAAATTTACGCTTTTGAGTAAGCGAAAACTCTGTAAAAATGGCAATTTTTGTCACTGTGAGGGTTTAAAAAGTGGTTATTCAACATGAGGCCCGATCCAAATGACATTTTGATTCATTTTTGGTAGAGTCAAAAAAACAATTTTATGATGAAAAACGATGACCCGGACCTGTCGAACGTTCAAAAAATGGTCAATATTGATGAAATTTTAACATTTAATCTTTTGACTTTAAATGACTGTTGGGTGTGAATTATTACGTTTTCAACTGAAATAAGTGTGTTTAAAGTCATTTCTGTGCCTCTAATTGGTCAAAATTGAAGCTTTTGGGTAAGCAAAAACTCTGTAAAAATGGCAATTTTGGTCACTGTGAGGGTTTACAAAGTGGTTATTCAACATGAGGCCCGACACAAATGACATTTTGAATCATTTTTGGTAGAGTCCAAAAAATCAATTTTATGATGAAAAACGATGACCCAGAACCTGTCGAACGTTCAAAAAATGGTCAATATTGATGAAATTTTAACATTTAATATTTTGACTTTAAATGACTGTTGGATGTGAATTATTACTTTTTCAACTAAAATAAGTGTGTTTAAAGTCATTTCTGTGCCTGAAATTGGTCAAAATTGAAGCTTTTGAGTAAGCGAAAACTCTGTAAAAATTGCAATTTTGGTCACTGTGAGGGTTTAAAAAGTGGTTATTCAACATGAGGCCCGATCCAAATGACATTTTGAATCATTTTTGGTAGAGTCCAAAAAACCAATTTTATGATGAAAAACGATGACCCCGGAACTGTCGAACGTTCAGAAAATGGTCAATATTGATGAAATTTTAACATTTAATCTTTTGACTTTAAATGACTGTTGGATGTGAAATATTACTTTTTCAACTAAAATAAGTGTGTTTAAAGTCATTTCTGTGCCTGAAATTGGCCAAAATTGAAGCTTTTGAGTAAGCAAAAACTCTGTAAAAATGGCAATTTTGGTCACTGTGAGGGTTTAAAAAGTGGTTATTCAACATGAGGCCCGATCCAAATGACATTTTGAATAATTTTTGGTAGAGTCCAAAAAAAATCAATTTTATGATGAAAAACGATGACCCTGGACCTGTCGAACGTTCAAAAAATAGTCAATATTGATGAAATGTTAACATTTGATCTTTTGACTTTAAATGACTGTTGGATGTGAATTATTACTTTTTCAACTAAAATAAGTGTGTTTAAAGTCATTTCTGTGCCTGAAATTGGCCAAAATGTAAGTTTTTGAGTAAGCAAAAACTCTGTAAAAATGGCAATTTTGGTCACTATGAGGGTTTACAAAGTGGTTATTCAACATAAGGCCCGATCCAAATGACATTTTGAATCATTTTTGGTAGAGTCCAAAAAATCAATTTTATGATGAAAAACGATGACCCCGGAACTGTCGAACGTTCAAAAAATGGTCAATATTGATGAAATTTTAACATTTAATCTTTTGACTTTATATTACTGCTGGATGTGAATTATTACTTTTTCAACTAAAATAAGTGTGTTTAACGTCATTTCTGTGCATGAAATTGGTCAAAATTGAAGCTTTTGAGTAAGTGAAAACTCTGTAAAAATGGCAATTTTTGTAACTGTGAGGGTTTAAAAAGTGGTTATTCAACATGAGGCCCGAGCCAAATGACATTTTGATTCATTTTTGGTAGAGTCCAAAAAATCAATTTTATGATGAAAAACGATGACCCTGGACCTGTCGAACGTTCAAAAAATAGTCAATATTGATGAAATGTTAACATTTGATCTTTTGACTTTAAATGACTGTTGGATGTGAATTATTACTTTTTCAACTAAAATAAGTGTGTTTAAAGTCATTTCTGTGCCTGAAATTGCCAAAATTGAAGCTTTTGAGTAAGCAAAAACTCTGTAAAAATGGCAATTTTGGTCACTGTGAGGGTTTAAAAAGTGGTTATTCAACATGAGGCCCGATCCAAATGACATTTTGAATCATTTTTGGTAGAGTCCAAAAAATCAATTTTATGATGAAAAACGATGACCCCGAAACTGTCGAACGTTCAAAAAATGGTCAATATTGATGAAATTTTAACATTTAATCTTTTGACTTTATATTACTGCTGGATGTGAATTATTACTTTTTCAACTAAAATAAGTGTGTTTAAAGTCATTTCTGTGCCTGAAATTGGACGAAATGTAAGCTTTTGAGTAAGCGAAAACTCTGTAAAAATTGCAATTTTGGTCACTGTGAGGGTTTAAAAAGTTGTTATTCAACATGAGGCCCGATCCAAATGACATTTTGAATCATTTATGGTAGAGTCCAAAAAACCAATTTTATGATGAAAAACGATGACCCCGGAACTGTCGAACGTTCAGAACATGGTCAATATTGATGAAATTTTAACATTTAATCTTTTGACTTTAAATGACTGCTGGATGTGAATTATTACTTTTTCAACTAAAATAATTGTGTTTAAAGTCATTTCTGTGCCTGAAATTGGTCGAAATGTAAGCTTTTGAGTAAGCGAAAAATCTGTAAAAATTGCAATTTTGGTCACTGTGAGGGTTTAAAAAGTGGTTATTCAACATGAGGCCCGAGCCAAATGACATTTTGAATCATTTTTGGAAGAGTCGAAAAAATCAATTTTATGATGAAAAACGATGACCTGGACCTGTCAAACGTTCAGAAAATGGTCAATATTGATGAAATTTTAACATTTAATCTTTTGACTTTAAATGACTGTTGGATGTGAATTATTACTTTTTCAACTAAAATAAGTGTGTTTAAAGTCATTTCTGTGCCTGAAATTGGCCAAAATGTAAGCTTTTGAGTAAGCGAAAACTCTATAAAAATGGCAATTTTTGTCTCTGTGAGGGTTTAAAAAGTGGTTTCATCAATATTGATGAAATTTTAACATTTAATCTTTTGACTTTAAATGACTGTTGGATGTGAATTATTACTTTTTCAACTAAAATAAGTGTGTTTAAAGTCATTTCTGTGCCTGAAATTGGCCAAAATTTAAGCTTTTGAGTAAGCGAAAACTCTGTAAAAATGGCAATTGTTGTCACTGTGAGGGTTTAAAAAGTGGTTATTCAACATGAGGCCCGATCCAAATGACATTTTGATTCATTTTTGGTAGAGTCAAAAAAACAATTTTATGATGAAAAACGATGACCCCGGACCTGTCGAACGTTCAAAAAATGGTCAATATTGATGAAATTTTAACATTTAATCTTTTGACTTTAAATGACTGTTGGATGTGAATTATTACGTTTTCAACTAAAATAAGTGTGTTTAAAGTCATTTCTGTGCCTCTAATTGGTCAAAATTGAAGCTTTTGGGTAAGCGAAAACTCTGTAAAAATGGCAATTTTGGTCACTCTGAGGGTTTACAAAGTGGTTATTCAACATAAGGCCCGATCCAAATGACATTTTGAATCATTTTTGGTAGAGTCCAAAAAATCAATTTTATGATGAAAAACGATGACCCCAGACCTGTCGAACGTTCAAAAAATGGTCAATATTGATGAAATTTTAACATTTAATCTTTTGACTTTAAATGACTGTTGGATGTGTATTATTACTTTTTCAACTAAAATAAGTGTGTTTAAAGTCATTTCTGTGCCTGAAATTGGTCAAAATTGAAGCTTTTGAGTAAGCGAAAACTCTGTAAAAATGGCAATTTTGGTCACTGTGAGGGTTTAAAAAATGGTTATTCAACATGAGGCCCGATCCAAATGACATTTTGAATCATTTTTGGTAGAGTCCAAAAAATCAATTTTATGATGAAAAACGATGACCCAGAACCTGTCGAACGTTCAAAAAATGGTCAATATTGATGAAATTTTAACATTTAATCTTTTGACTTTAAATGACTGCTGGATGTGAATTATTACTTTTTCAACTAAAATAAGTGTGTTTAAAGTCATTTCTGTGCCTGAAATTGGTCGAAATGTAAGCTTTTGAATAAGCGAAAACTCTATAAAAATGGCAATTTTTGTCACTGTGAGGGTTTAAAAAGTGGTTTCATCAATATTGATGAAATTTTAACATTTAATCTTTTGACTTTAAATGACTGTTGGATGTGAATTATTACTTTTTCAACTAAAATAAGTGTGTTTAAAGTCATTTCTGTGCCTGAAATTGGCCAAAATTTAAGCTTTTGAGTAAGCGAAAACTCTATAAAAATGGCAATTTTTGTCTCTGTGAGGGTTTAAAAAGTGGTTTCATCAATATTGATGAAATTTTTACATTTAATCTTTTGACTTTAAATGACTGTTGGATGTGAATTATTACTTTTTCAACTAAAATAAGTGTGTTTAAAGTCATTTCTGTGCCTGAAATTGGCTAAAAATTTAAGCTTTTGAGTAAGCGAAAACTCTGTAAAAATGGCAATTTTTGTCACTGTGAGGGTTTAAAAAGTGGTTATTCAACATGAGGCCCGATCCAAATGACATTTTGATTCATTTTTGGTAGAGTCAAAAAAACAATTTTATGATGAAAAACGATGACCCAGAACCTGTCGAACGTTCAAAAAATGGTCAATATTGATGAAATTTTAACATTTAATCTTTTGACTTTAAATGACTGTTGGATGTGAATTATTACGTTTTCAACTGAAATAAGTGTGTTTAAAGTCATTTCTGTGCCTCTAATTGGTCAAAATTGAAGCTTTTGGGTAAGCAAAAACTCTGTAAAAATGGCAATTTTGGTCACTGTGAGGGTTTACAAAGTGGTTATTCAACATGAGGCCCGACACAAATGACATTTTGAATCATTTTTGGTAGAGTCCAAAAAATCAATTTTATGATGAAAAACGATGACCCAGAACCTGTCGAACGTTCAAAAAATGGTCAATATTGATGAAATTTTAACATTTAATATTTTGACTTTAAATGACTGTTGGATGTGAATTATTACTTTTTCAACTAAAATAAGTGTGTTTAAAGTCATTTCTGTGCCTGAAATTGGTCAAAATTGAAGCTTTTGAGTAAGCGAAAACTCTGTAAAAATTGCAATTTTGGTCACTGTGAGGGTTTAAAAAGTGGTTATTCAACATGAGGCCCGATCCAAATGACATTTTGAATCATTTTTGGTAGAGTCCAAAAAACCAATTTTATGATGAAAAACGATGACCCCGGAACTGTCGAACGTTCAGAAAATGGTCAATATTGATGAAATTTTAACATTTAATCTTTTGACTTTAAATGACTGTTGGATGTGAATTATTACTTATTCAACTAAAATAAGTGTGTTTAAAGTCATTTCTGTGCCTGAAATTGGTCAAAATTGAAGCTTTTGAGTAAGCGAAAACTCTGTAAAAATGGCAATTTTGGTCACTCTGAGGGTTTACAAAGTGGTTATTCAACATAAGGCCCGATCCAAATGACATTTTGAATCATTTTTGGTAGAGTCCAAAATAATCAATTTTATGATGAAAAACGATGACCCCAGACCTGTCGAACGTTCAAAAAATGGTCAATATTGATGAAATTTTAACATTTAATCTTTTGACTTTAAATGACTGTTGGATGTGTATTATTACTTTTTCAACTAAAATAAGTGTGTTTAAAGTCATTTCTGTGCCTGAAATTGGTCAAAATTGAAGCTTTTGAGTAAGCGAAAACTCTGTAAAAATGGCAATTTTGGTCACTGTGAGGGTTTAAAAAGTGGTTATTCAACATGAGGCCCGATCCAAATGACATTTTGAATCATTTTTGGTAGAGTCCAAAAAATCAATTTTATGATGAAAAACGATGACCCAGAACCTGTCGAACGTTCAAAAAATGGTCAATATTGATGAAATTTTAACATTTAATCTTTTGACTTTAAATGACTGTTGGATGTGAATTATTACTTTTTCAACTAAAATAAGTGTGTTTAAAGTCATTTCTGTGCCTGAAATTGGTCAAAATTGAAGCTTTTGAGTAAGCGAAAACTCCGTAAAAATTGCAATTTTCGTCACTGTGAGGGTTTAAAAAGTGGTTATTCAACATGAGGCCCGATCCAAATGACATTTTGAATCATTTTTGGTAGAGTCCAAAAAAACAATTTTATGATGAAAAACGATGACCCCGGAACTGTCGAACGTTCAGAAAATGGTCAATATTGATGAAATTTTAACATTTAATCTTTTGACTTTAAATGACTGCTGGATGTGAATTATTACTTTTTCAACTAAAATAAGTGTGTTTAAAGTCATTTCTGTGCCTGAAATTGGTCGAAATGTAAGGTTTTGAGTAAGCGAAAACTCTGTAAAAATTGCAATTTTGGTCACTGTGAGGGTTTAAAAAGTGGTTATTCAACATGAGGCCCGAGCCAAATGACATTTTGAATCATTTTTGGTAGAGTCCAAAAAATCAATTTTATGATGAAAAACGATGACCTGGACCTGTCGAACGTTCAGAAAATGGTCAATATTGATGAAATTTTAACATTAATACTTTTGACTTTAAATGACTGTTGGATGTGAATTATTACTTTTTCAACTAAAATAAGTGTGTTTAAAGTCATTTCTGTGCCTGAAATTGGCCAAAATTTAAGCTTTTGAATAAGCGAACACTCTATAAAAATGGCAATTTTTGTCACTGTGAGGGTTTAAAAAGTGGTTTCATCAATATTGATGAAATTTTAACATTTAATCTTTTGACTTTAAATGACTGTTAGATGTGAATTATTACTTTTTCAACTAAAATAAGTGTGTTTAAAGTCATTTCTGTGCCTGAAATTGGCCAAAATTTAAGCTTTTGAGTAAGCGAAAACTCTGTAAAAATGGCAATTTTTGTCACTGTGAGGGTTTAAAAAGTGGTTATTCAACATGAGGCCCGATCCAAATGACATTTTGATTCATTTTTGGTAGAGTCAAAAAATCAATTTTATGATGAAAAACGATGACCCCGGACCTGTCGAACGTTCAAAAAATGGTCAATATTGATGAAATTTTAACATTTAATCTTTTGACTTTAAATGACTGTTGGATGTGAATTATTACGTTTTCAACTAAAATAAGTGTGTTTAAAGTCATTTCTGTGCCTCTAATTGGTCAAAATTGAAGCTTTTGAGTAAGCAAAAACTCTGTAAAAATGGCAATTTTGGTCACTGTGAGGGTTTACAAAGTGGTTATTCAACATGAGGCCCGACACAAATGACATTTTGAATCATTTTTGGTAGAGTCCAAAAAATCAATTTTATGATGAAAAACGATGACCCTGGACCTGTCGAACGTTAAAAAAATAGTCAATATTGATGAAATTTTAACATTTGATCTTTTGACTTTAAATGACTGTTGGATGTGAATTATTACTTTTTCAACTAAAATAAGTGTGTTTAAAGTCATTTCTGTGCCTGAAATTGGTCAAAATTGAAGCTTTTGAGTAAGCGAAAACTCCGTAAAAATTGCAATTTTCGTCACTGTGAGGGTTTAAAAAGTGGTTATTCAACATGAGGCCCGATCCAAATGACATTTTGAATCATTTTTGGTAGAGTCCAAAAAAACAATTTTATGATGAAAAACGATGACCCCGGAACTGTCGAACGTTCAGAAAATGGTCAATATTGATGAAATTTTAACATTTAATCTTTTGACTTTAAATGACTGCTGGATGTGAATTATTACTTTTTCAACTAAAATAAGTGTGTTTAAAGTCATTTCTGTGCCTGAAATTGGTCGAAATGTAAGGTTTTGAGTAAGCGAAAACTCTGTAAAAATTGCAATTTTGGTCACTGTGAGGGTTTAAAAAGTGGTTATTCAACATGAGGCCCGAGCCAAATGACATTTTGAATCATTTTTGGTAGAGTCCAAAAAATCAATTTTATGATGAAAAACGATGACCTGGACCTGTCGAACGTTCAGAAAATGGTCAATATTGATGAAATTTTAACATTAATACTTTTGACTTTAAATGACTGTTGGATGTGAATTATTACTTTTTCAACTAAAATAAGTGTGTTTAAAGTCATTTCTGTGCCTGAAATTGGCCAAAATTTAAGCTTTTGAATAAGCGAACACTCTATAAAAATGGCAATTTTTGTCACTGTGAGGGTTTAAAAAGTGGTTTCATCAATATTGATGAAATTTTAACATTTAATCTTTTGACTTTAAATGACTGTTAGATGTGAATTATTACTTTTTCAACTAAAATAAGTGTGTTTAAAGTCATTTCTGTGCCTGAAATTGGCCAAAATTTAAGCTTTTGAGTAAGCGAAAACTCTGTAAAAATGGCAATTTTTGTCACTGTGAGGGTTTAAAAAGTGGTTATTCAACATGAGGCCCGATCCAAATGACATTTTGATTCATTTTTGGTAGAGTCAAAAAATCAATTTTATGATGAAAAACGATGACCCCGGACCTGTCGAACGTTCAAAAAATGGTCAATATTGATGAAATTTTAACATTTAATCTTTTGACTTTAAATGACTGTTGGATGTGAATTATTACGTTTTCAACTAAAATAAGTGTGTTTAAAGTCATTTCTGTGCCTCTAATTGGTCAAAATTGAAGCTTTTGAGTAAGCAAAAACTCTGTAAAAATGGCAATTTTGGTCACTGTGAGGGTTTACAAAGTGGTTATTCAACATGAGGCCCGACACAAATGACATTTTGAATCATTTTTGGTAGAGTCCAAAAAATCAATTTTATGATGAAAAACGATGACCCTGGACCTGTCGAACGTTAAAAAAATAGTCAATATTGATGAAATTTTAACATTTGATCTTTTGACTTTAAATGACTGTTGGATGTGAATTATTACTTTTTCAACTAAAATAAGTGTGTTTAAAGTCATTTCTGTGCCTGAAATTGGCCAAAATTGAAGCTTTTGAGTAAGCAAAAACTCTGTAAAAATGGCAATTTTGGTCACTCTGAGGGTTTACAAAGTGGTTATTCAACATAAGGCCCGATCCAAATGACATTTTGAATCATTTTTGGTAGAGTCCAAAAAATCAATTTTATGATGAAAAACGATGACCCCAGACCTGTCGAACGTTCAAAAAATGGTCAATATTGATGAAATTTTAACATTTAATCTTTTGACTTTAAATGACTGTTGGATGTGTATTATTACTTTTTCAACTAAAATAAGTGTGTTTAAAGTCATTTCTGTGCCTGAAATTGGTCAAAATTGAAGCTTTTGAGTAAGCAAAAACTCTGTAAAAATGGCAATTTTGGTCACTGTGAGGGTTTAAAATGTGGTTATTCAACATGAGGCCCGATCCAAATGACATTTTGAATCATTTTTGGTAGAGTCCAAAAAATCAATTTTATGATGAAAAACGATGACCCAGAACCTGTCGAACGTTCAAAAAATGGTCAATATTGATGAAATTTTAACATTTAATCTTTTGACTTTAAATGACTGTTAGATGTGAATTATTACTTTTTCAACTAAAATAAGTGTGTTTAAAGTCATTTCTGTGCCTGAAATTGGTCAAAATTGAAGCTTTTGAGTAAGCGAAAACTCTGTAAAAATGGCAATTTTGGTCACTGTGAGGGTTTAAAAAGTGGTTATTCAACATGAGGCCCGAACCAAATGACATTTTGAATCATTTTTGGTAGAGTCCAAAAAATCAATTTTATGATGAAAAACGATGACCCCGGACCTGTCGAACGTTCAGAAAATGGTCAATATTGATGAAATTTTAACATTTAATCTTTTGACTTTAAATGACTGTTGGATGTGAATTATTACTTTTTCAACTAAAATAAGTGTGTTTAAAGTCATTTCTGTGCCTGAAATTGGCCAAAATTTAAGCTTTTGACTAAGCAAAAACTCTGTAAAAATGGCAATTTTGGTCACTCTGAGGGTTTACAAAGTGGTTATTCAACATAAGGCCCGATCCAAATGACATTTTGAATCATTTTTGGTAGAGTCCAAAAAATCAATTTTATGATGAAAAACGATGACCCCGGAACTGTCGAACGTTCAAAAAATTGTCAATATTGATGAAATTTTAACATTTAATCTTTTGACTTTATATTACTGCTGGATGTGAATTATTACTTTTTCAACTAAAATAAGTGTGTTTAAAGTCATTTCTGTGCCTGAAATTGTTCAAAATTGAAGCTTTTGAGTAAGTGAAAACTCTGTAAAAATGGCAATTTTTGTCACTGTGAGAGTTTAAAAAGTGGTTATTCAACATGAGGCCCGATCCAAATGACATTTTGAATCATTTTTGGTAGAGTCCAAAAAATCAATTTTATAATGAAAAACGATGACCCCGCACCTGTCGAACGTTCAAAAGCATGGTCAATATTGATGAAATTTTAACATTTAATCTTTTGACTTTAAATGACTGTTGGATGTGAATTATTACTTTTTCAACTAAAATAAGTGTGTTTAAAGTCATTTCTGTGCCTGAAATTGGTCATAATTGAAGCTTTTGAGTAAGCAAAAACTCTGTAAAAAGGGCAATTTTGGTCACTGTGAGGGTTTAAAAAGTGGTTATTCAACATAAGGCCCGATCCAAATGACATTTTGAATCATTTTTGGTAGAGTCCAAAAAATCAATTTTATGGTGAAAAACGATGACCCCGGACCTGTCGAACGTTCAGAAAATGGTCAATATTGATGAAATTTTAACATTTAATCTTTTGACTTTATATTACTGCTGGATGTGAGTTATTACTTTTTCAACTAAAATAAGTGTGTTTAAAGTCATTTCTGTGCCTGAAATTGTTCAAAATTGAAGCTTTTTAGTAAGTGAAAACTCTGTAAAAATGGCAATTTTTGTCACTGTGAGAGTTTAAAAAGTGGTTATTCAACATGAGGCCCGATCCAAATGACATTTTGATTCATTTTTGGTAGAGTCCAAAAAATCAATTTAATGATGAAAAACGATGACCCCGGACCTGTCGAACGTTCAAAAAATGGTCAATATTGATTAAATTTTAACATTTAATCTTTTGACTTTAAATGACTGTTGGATGTGAATTATTACTTTTTCAACTAAAATAAGTGTGTTTAAAGTCATTTCTGTGCCTGAAATTGGTCAAAATTGAAGCTTTTGACTAAGCAAAAACTCTGTAAAAATGGCAATTTTGGTCACTCTGAGGGTTTACAAAGTGGTTATTCAACATAAGGCCCGATCCAAATGACATTTTGAATCATTTTTGGTATAGTCCAAAAAATCAATTTTATGATGAAAAACGATGACCCCGCACCTGTCGAACGTTCAAAAGCATGGTCAATATTGATGAAATTTTAACATTTAATCTTTTGACTTTAAATGACTGTTGGATGTGAATTATTATTTTTTCAACTAAAATAAGTGTGTTTAAAGTCATTTCTGTGCCTGAAATTGGTCAAAATTGAAGCTTTTGAGTAAGCGAAAACTCTGTAAAAATGGCAATTTTGGTCACTGTGAGGGTTTAAAAAGTGGTTATTCAACATAAGGCCCGATCCAAATGACATTTTGAATCATTTTTGGTAGAGTCCAAAAAATCAATTTTATGGTGAAAAACGATGACCCCGGACCTGTCAAACGTTCAGAAAATGGTCAATATTGATGAAATTTTAACATTTAATCTTTTGACTTTAAATGACTGTTGGATGTGAAATATTACTTTTTCAACTAAAATAAGTGTGTTTAAAGTCATTTCTGTGCCTGAAATTGGCCAAAATTTAAGCTTTTGAGTAAGCGAAAACTCTATAAAAATGGCAATTGTTGTCACTGTGAGGGTTTAAAAAGTGGGTATTCAATATGAGGCCCAATCCAAATGACATTTTGATTCATTTTTGGTAGAGTCCAAAAAATCAATTTTATGATGAAAAACGATACCTGTCGAACGTTCAAAAAATGGTCAATATTGATGAAATTTTAACATTTAATCTTTTGACTTTAAATGACTGTTGGATGTGAATTATTACGTTTTCAACTAAAATAAGTGTGTTTAAAGTCATTTCTGTGCCTGAAATTGGCCAAAATTGAAGCTTTTGAGTAAGCAAAAACTCTGTAAAAATGGCAATTTTGGTCACTCTGAGGGTTTACAAAGTGGTTATTCAACATAAGGCCCGATCCAAATGACATTTTGAATCATTTTTGGTAGAGTCCAAAAAATCAATTTTATGATGAAAAACGATGACCCCGGAACTGTCGAACGTTCAAAAAATGGTCAATATTGATGAAATTTTCACATTTAATCTTTTGACTTTAAATGACTGTTGGATGTGAATTATTACGTTTTCAACTAAAATAAGTGTGTTTAAAGTCATTTCTGTGCCTGAAATTGGTCAAAATTGAAGCTTTTGAGTAAGCAAAAACTGTGTAAAAATGGCAATTTTGGTCACTGTGAGTGTTTAAAAAGTGGTTATTCAACATGAGGCCCAATCCAAATGACATTTTGAATCATTTTTGGTAGAGTCCAAAAAATCTATTTTATGATGAAAAACGATAAACCTGGACCTGTCGAACGTTCAAAAAATAGTCAATATTGATGAAATGTTAACATTTGATCTTTTGACTTTAAATGACTGTTGGATGTGAATTATTACTTTTTCAACTAAAATAAGTGTGTTTAAAGTCATTTCTGTGCCTGAAATTGGCCAAAATTGAAGCTTTTGAGTAAGTGAAAACTCTGTAAAAATGGCAATTTTTGTAACTGTGAGGGTTTAAAAAGTGGTTATTCAACATGAGGCCCGATCCAAATGACATTTTGATTCATTTTTGGTAGAGTCCAAAAAATCAATTTTATGAGGAAAAACGATGACCCTGGACCTGTCGAACGTTCAAAAAATAGTCAATATTGATGAAATGTTAACATTTGATCTTTTGACTTTAAATGACTGTTGGATGTGAATTATTACTTTTTCAACTAAAATAAGTGTGTTTAAAGTCATTTCTGTGCCTGAAATTGGCCAAAATTGAAGCTTTTGAGTAAGCGAAAACTCTATAAAAATGGCAATTTTTGTCACTGTGAGGGTTTAAAAAGTGGTTATTCAATATGAGGCCCAATCCAAATGACATTTTGATTCATTTTTGGCAGAGTCCAAAAAATCAATTTTATGATGAAAAACGATGACCCCGGACCTGTCAAACGTTCAAAAAATGGTCAATATTGATGAAATTTTCACATTTAATCTTTTGACTTTAAATGACTGTTGGATGTGAATTATTACGTTTTCAACTAAAATAAGTGTGTTTAAAGTCATTTCTGTGCCTGAAATTGGTCAAAATTGAAGCTTTTGAGTAAGCAAAAACTCTGTAAAAATGGCAATTTTGGTCACTGTGAGGGTTTAAAAAGTGGTTATTCAACATGAGGCCCGATCCAAATGACATTTTGAATCATTTTTGGTAGAGTCCAAAAAATCAATTTTATGATGAAAAACGATGACCTTGGACCTGTCGAACGTTCAAAAAATAGTCAATATTGATGAAATTTTAACATTTGATCTTCTGACTTTAAATGACTGTTGGATGTGAAATATTACTTTTTCAACTAAAATAAGTGTGTTTAAAGTCATTTCTGTGCCTGAAATTGGCCAAAATTGAAGCTTTTGAGTAAGCAAAAACTCTGTAAAAATGGCAATTTTGGTCACTGTGAGGGTTTAAAAAGTGGTTATTCAACATGAGGCCCGATCCAAATGACATTTTGAATAATTTTTGGTAGAGTCCAAAAAAATCAATTTTATGATGAAAAACGATGACCCTGGACCTGTCGAACGTTCAAAAAATAGTCAATATTGATGAAATGTTAACATTTGATCTTTTGACTTTAAATGACTGTTGGATGTGAATTATTACTTTTTCAACTAAAATAAGTGTGTTTAAAGTCATTTCTGTGCCTGAAATTGGCCAAAATGTAAGTTTTTGAGTAAGCAAAAACTCTGTAAAAATGGCAATTTTGGTCACTATGAGGGTTTACAAAGTGGTTATTCAACATAAGGCCCGATCCAAATGACATTTTGAATCATTTTTGGTAGAGTCCAAAAAATCAATTTTATGATGAAAAACGATGACCCCGGAACTGTCGAACGTTCAAAAAATGGTCAATATTGATGAAATTTTAACATTTAATCTTTTGACTTTATATTACTGCTGGATGTGAATTATTACTTTTTCAACTAAAATAAGTGTGTTTAAAGTCATTTCTGTGCATGAAATTGGTCAAAATTGAAGCTTTTGAGTAAGTGAAAACTCTGTAAAAATGGCAATTTTTGTAACTGTGAGGGTTTAAAAAGTGGTTATTCAACATGAGGCCCGAGCCAAATGACATTTTGATTCATTTTTGGTAGAGTCCAAAAAATCAATTTTATGATGAAAAACGATGACCCTGGACCTGTCGAACGTTCAAAAAATAGTCAATATTGATGAAATGTTAACATTTGATCTTTTGACTTTAAATGACTGTTGGATGTGAATTATTACTTTTTCAACTAAAATAAGTGTGTTTAAAGTCATTTCTGTGCCTGAAATTGCCAAAATTGAAGCTTTTGAGTAAGCAAAAACTCTGTAAAAATGGCAATTTTGGTCACTGTGAGGGTTTAAAAAGTGGTTATTCAACATGAGGCCCGATCCAAATGACATTTTGAATCATTTTTGGTAGAGTCCAAAAAATCAATTTTATGATGAAAAACGATGACCCCGGAACTGTCGAACGTTCAAAAAATGGTCAATATTGATGAAATTTTAACATTTAATCTTTTGACTTTATATTACTGCTGGATGTGAATTATTACTTTTTCAACTAAAATAAGTGTGTTTAAAGTCATTTCTGTGCCTGAAATTGGTCAAAATTGAAGCTTTTGAGTAAGCGAAAACTCCGTAAAAATTGCAATTTTCGTCACTGTGAGGGTTTAAAAAGTGGTTATTCAACATGAGGCCCGATCCAAATGACATTTTGAATCATTTTTGGTAGAGTCCAAAAAAACAATTTTATGATGAAAAACGATGACCCCGGAACTGTCGAACGTTCAGAAAATGGTCAATATTGATGAAATTTTAACATTTAATCTTTTGACTTTAAATGACTGCTGGATGTGAATTATTACTTTTTCAACTAAAATAAGTGTGTTTAAAGTCATTTCTGTGCCTGAAATTGGTCGAAATGTAAGGTTTTGAGTAAGCGAAAACTCTGTAAAAATTGCAATTTTGGTCACTGTGAGGGTTTAAAAAGTGGTTATTCAACATGAGGCCCGAGCCAAATGACATTTTGAATCATTTTTGGTAGAGTCCAAAAAATCAATTTTATGATGAAAAACGATGACCTGGACCTGTCGAACGTTCAGAAAATGGTCAATATTGATGAAATTTTAACATTAATACTTTTGACTTTAAATGACTGTTGGATGTGAATTATTACTTTTTCAACTAAAATAAGTGTGTTTAAAGTCATTTCTGTGCCTGAAATTGCCCAAAATTTAAGCTTTTGAATAAGCGAACACTCTATAAAAATGGCAATTTTTGTCACTGTGAGGGTTTAAAAAGTGGTTTCATCAATATTGATGAAATTTTAACATTTAATCTTTTGACTTTAAATGACTGTTAGATGTGAATTATTACTTTTTCAACTAAAATAAGTGTGTTTAAAGTCATTTCTGTGCCTGAAATTGGCCAAAATTTAAGCTTTTGAGTAAGCGAAAACTCTGTAAAAATGGCAATTTTTGTCACTGTGAGGGTTTAAAAAGTGGTTATTCAACATGAGGCCCGATCCAAATGACATTTTGATTCATTTTTGGTAGAGTCAAAAAATCAATTTTATGATGAAAAACGATGACCCCGGACCTGTCGAACGTTCAAAAAATGGTCAATATTGATGAAATTTTAACATTTAATCTTTTGACTTTAAATGACTGTTGGATGTGAATTATTACGTTTTCAACTAAAATAAGTGTGTTTAAAGTCATTTCTGTGCCTCTAATTGGTCAAAATTGAAGCTTTTGAGTAAGCAAAAACTCTGTAAAAATGGCAATTTTGGTCACTGTGAGGGTTTACAAAGTGGTTATTCAACATGAGGCCCGACACAAATGACATTTTGAATCATTTTTGGTAGAGTCCAAAAAATCAATTTTATGATGAAAAACGATGACCCTGGACCTGTCGAACGTTAAAAAAATAGTCAATATTGATGAAATTTTAACATTTGATCTTTTGACTTTAAATGACTGTTGGATGTGAATTATTACTTTTTCAACTAAAATAAGTGTGTTTAAAGTCATTTCTGTGCCTGAAATTGGCCAAAATTGAAGCTTTTGAGTAAGCAAAAACTCTGTAAAAATGGCAATTTTGGTCACTCTGAGGGTTTACAAAGTGGTTATTCAACATAAGGCCCGATCCAAATGACATTTTGAATCATTTTTGGTAGAGTCCAAAAAATCAATTTTATGATGAAAAACGATGACCCCAGACCTGTCGAACGTTCAAAAAATGGTCAATATTGATGAAATTTTAACATTTAATCTTTTGACTTTAAATGACTGTTGGATGTGTATTATTACTTTTTCAACTAAAATAAGTGTGTTTAAAGTCATTTCTGTGCCTGAAATTGGTCAAAATTGAAGCTTTTGAGTAAGCAAAAACTCTGTAAAAATGGCAATTTTGGTCACTGTGAGGGTTTAAAATGTGGTTATTCAACATGAGGCCCGATCCAAATGACATTTTGAATCATTTTTGGTAGAGTCCAAAAAATCAATTTTATGATGAAAAACGATGACCCAGAACCTGTCGAACGTTCAAAAAATGGTCAATATTGATGAAATTTTAACATTTAATCTTTTGACTTTAAATGACTGTTAGATGTGAATTATTACTTTTTCAACTAAAATAAGTGTGTTTAAAGTCATTTCTGTGCCTGAAATTGGTCAAAATTGAAGCTTTTGAGTAAGCGAAAACTCTGTAAAAATGGCAATTTTGGTCACTGTGAGGGTTTAAAAAGTGGTTATTCAACATGAGGCCCGAACCAAATGACATTTTGAATCATTTTTGGTAGAGTCCAAAAAATCAATTTTATGATGAAAAACGATGACCCCGGACCTGTCGAACGTTCAGAAAATGGTCAATATTGATGAAATTTTAACATTTAATCTTTTGACTTTAAATGACTGTTGGATGTGAATTATTACTTTTTCAACTAAAATAAGTGTGTTTAAAGTCATTTCTGTGCCTGAAATTGGCCAAAATTTAAGCTTTTGACTAAGCAAAAACTCTGTAAAAATGGCAATTTTGGTCACTCTGAGGGTTTACAAAGTGGTTATTCAACATAAGGCCCGATCCAAATGACATTTTGAATCATTTTTGGTAGAGTCCAAAAAATCAATTTTATGATGAAAAACGATGACCCCGGAACTGTCGAACGTTCAAAAAATTGTCAATATTGATGAAATTTTAACATTTAATCTTTTGACTTTATATTACTGCTGGATGTGAATTATTACTTTTTCAACTAAAATAAGTGTGTTTAAAGTCATTTCTGTGCCTGAAATTGTTCAAAATTGAAGCTTTTGAGTAAGTGAAAACTCTGTAAAAATGGCAATTTTTGTCACTGTGAGAGTTTAAAAAGTGGTTATTCAACATGAGGCCCGATCCAAATGACATTTTGAATCATTTTTGGTAGAGTCCAAAAAATCAATTTTATAATGAAAAACGATGACCCCGCACCTGTCGAACGTTCAAAAGCATGGTCAATATTGATGAAATTTTAACATTTAATCTTTTGACTTTAAATGACTGTTGGATGTGAATTATTACTTTTTCAACTAAAATAAGTGTGTTTAAAGTCATTTCTGTGCCTGAAATTGGTCATAATTGAAGCTTTTGAGTAAGCAAAAACTCTGTAAAAAGGGCAATTTTGGTCACTGTGAGGGTTTAAAAAGTGGTTATTCAACATAAGGCCCGATCCAAATGACATTTTGAATCATTTTTGGTAGAGTCCAAAAAATCAATTTTATGGTGAAAAACGATGACCCCGGACCTGTCGAACGTTCAGAAAATGGTCAATATTGATGAAATTTTAACATTTAATCTTTTGACTTTATATTACTGCTGGATGTGAGTTATTACTTTTTCAACTAAAATAAGTGTGTTTAAAGTCATTTCTGTGCCTGAAATTGTTCAAAATTGAAGCTTTTTAGTAAGTGAAAACTCTGTAAAAATGGCAATTTTTGTCACTGTGAGAGTTTAAAAAGTGGTTATTCAACATGAGGCCCGATCCAAATGACATTTTGATTCATTTTTGGTAGAGTCCAAAAAATCAATTTAATGATGAAAAACGATGACCCCGGACCTGTCGAACGTTCAAAAAATGGTCAATATTGATTACATTTTAACATTTAATCTTTTGACTTTAAATGACTGTTGGATGTGAATTATTACTTTTTCAACTAAAATAAGTGTGTTTAAAGTCATTTCTGTGCCTGAAATTGGTCAAAATTGAAGCTTTTGACTAAGCAAAAACTCTGTAAAAATGGCAATTTTGGTCACTCTGAGGGTTTACAAAGTGGTTATTCAACATAAGGCCCGATCCAAATGACATTTTGAATCATTTTTGGTATAGTCCAAAAAATCAATTTTATGATGAAAAACGATGACCCCGCACCTGTCGAACGTTCAAAAGCATGGTCAATATTGATGAAATTTTAACATTTAATCTTTTGACTTTAAATGACTGTTGGATGTGAATTATTATTTTTTCAACTAAAATAAGTGTGTTTAAAGTCATTTCTGTGCCTGAAATTGGTCAAAATTGAAGCTTTTGAGTAAGCGAAAACTCTGTAAAAATGGCAATTTTGGTCACTGTGAGGGTTTAAAAAGTGGTTATTCAACATAAGGCCCGATCCAAATGACATTTTGAATCATTTTTGGTAGAGTCCAAAAAATCAATTTTATGGTGAAAAACGATGACCCCGGACCTGTCAAACGTTCAGAAAATGGTCAATATTGATGAAATTTTAACATTTAATCTTTTGACTTTAAATGACTGTTGGATGTGAAATATTACTTTTTCAACTAAAATAAGTGTGTTTAAAGTCATTTCTGTGCCTGAAATTGGCCAAAATTTAAGCTTTTGAGTAAGCGAAAACTCTATAAAAATGGCAATTGTTGTCACTGTGAGGGTTTAAAAAGTGGGTATTCAATATGAGGCCCAATCCAAATGACATTTTGATTCATTTTTGGTAGAGTCCAAAAAATCAATTTTATGATGAAAAACGATACCTGTCGAACGTTCAAAAAATGGTCAATATTGATGAAATTTTAACATTTAATCTTTTGACTTTAAATGACTGTTGGATGTGAATTATTACGTTTTCAACTAAAATAAGTGTGTTTAAAGTCATTTCTGTGCCTGAAATTGGCCAAAATTGAAGCTTTTGAGTAAGCAAAAACTCTGTAAAAATGGCAATTTTGGTCACTCTGAGGGTTTACAAAGTGGTTATTCAACATAAGGCCCGATCCAAATGACATTTTGAATCATTTTTGGTAGAGTCCAAAAAATCAATTTTATGATGAAAAACGATGACCCCGGAACTGTCGAACGTTCAAAAAATGGTCAATATTGATGAAATTTTCACATTTAATCTTTTGACTTTAAATGACTGTTGGATGTGAATTATTACGTTTTCAACTAAAATAAGTGTGTTTAAAGTCATTTCTGTGCCTGAAATTGGTCAAAATTGAAGCTTTTGAGTAAGCAAAAACTGTGTAAAAATGGCAATTTTGGTCACTGTGAGTGTTTAAAAAGTGGTTATTCAACATGAGGCCCAATCCAAATGACATTTTGAATCATTTTTGGTAGAGTCCAAAAAATCTATTTTATGATGAAAAACGATAAACCTGGACCTGTCGAACGTTCAAAAAATAGTCAATATTGATGAAATGTTAACATTTGATCTTTTGACTTTAAATGACTGTTGGATGTGAATTATTACTTTTTCAACTAAAATAAGTGTGTTTAAAGTCATTTCTGTGCCTGAAATTGGCCAAAATTGAAGCTTTTGAGTAAGCGAAAACTCTATAAAAATGGCAATTTTTGTCACTGTGAGGGTTTAAAAAGTGGTTATTCAATATGAGGCCCAATCCAAATGACATTTTGATTCATTTTTGGCAGAGTCCAAAAAATCAATTTTATGATGAAAAACGATGACCCCGGACCTGTCAAACGTTCAAAAAATGGTCAATATTGATGAAATTTTCACATTTAATCTTTTGACTTTAAATGACTGTTGGATGTGAATTATTACGTTTTCAACTAAAATAAGTGTGTTTAAAGTCATTTCTGTGCCTGAAATTGGTCAAAATTGAAGCTTTTGAGTAAGCAAAAACTCTGTAAAAATGGCAATTTTGGTCACTGTGAGGGTTTAAAAAGTGGTTATTCAACATGAGGCCCGATCCAAATGACATTTTGAATCATTTTTGGTAGAGTCCAAAAAATCAATTTTATGATGAAAAACGATGACCTTGGACCTGTCGAACGTTCAAAAAATAGTCAATATTGATGAAATTTTAACATTTGATCTTCTGACTTTAAATGACTGTTGGATGTGAAATATTACTTTTTCAACTAAAATAAGTGTGTTTAAAGTCATTTCTGTGCCTGAAATTGGCCAAAATTGAAGCTTTTGAGTAAGCAAAAACTCTGTAAAAATGGCAATTTTGGTCACTGTGAGGGTTTAAAAAGTGGCTATTCAACATGAGGCCCGATCCAAATGACATTTTGAATAATTTTTGGTAGAGTCCAAAAAAATCAATTTTATGATGAAAAACGATGACCCTGGACCTGTCGAACGTTCAAAAAATAGTCAATATTGATGAAATGTTAACATTTGATCTTTTGACTTTAAATGACTGTTGGATGTGAATTATTACTTTTTCAACTAAAATAAGTGTGTTTAAAGTCATTTCTGTGCCTGAAATTGGCCAAAATGTAAGTTTTTGAGTAAGCAAAAACTCTGTAAAAATGGCAATTTTGGTCACTATGAGGGTTTACAAAGTGGTTATTCAACATAAGGCCCGATCCAAATGACATTTTGAATCATTTTTGGTAGAGTCCAAAAAATCAATTTTATGATGAAAAACGATGACCCCGGAACTGTCGAACGTTCAAAAAATGGTCAATATTGATGAAATTTTAACATTTAATCTTTTGACTTTATATTACTGCTGGATGTGAATTATTACTTTTTCAACTAAAATAAGTGTGTTTAAAGTCATTTCTGTGCATGAAATTGGTCAAAATTGAAGCTTTTGAGTAAGTGAAAACTCTGTAAAAATGGCAATTTTTGTAACTGTGAGGGTTTAAAAAGTGGTTATTCAACATGAGGCCCGAGCCAAATGACATTTTGATTCATTTTTGGTAGAGTCCAAAAAATCAATTTTATGATGAAAAACGATGACCCTGGACCTGTCGAACGTTCAAAAAATAGTCAATATTGATGAAATGTTAACATTTGATCTTTTGACTTTAAATGACTGTTGGATGTGAATTATTACTTTTTCAACTAAAATAAGTGTGTTTAAAGTCATTTCTGTGCCTGAAATTGCCAAAATTGAAGCTTTTGAGTAAGCAAAAACTCTGTAAAAATGGCAATTTTGGTCACTGTGAGGGTTTAAAAAGTGGTTATTCAACATGAGGCCCGATCCAAATGACATTTTGAATCATTTTTGGTAGAGTCCAAAAAATCAATTTTATGATGAAAAACGATGACCCCGGAACTGTCGAACGTTCAAAAAATGGTCAATATTGATGAAATTTTAACATTTAATCTTTTGACTTTATATTACTGCTGGATGTGAATTATTACTTTTTCAACTAAAATAAGTGTGTTTAAAGTCATTTCTGTGCCTGAAATTTGACGAAATGTAACCTTTTGAGTAAGCGAAAACTCTGTAAAAATTGCAATTTTGGTCACTGTGAGGGTTTAAAAAATTGTTATTCAACATGAGGCCCGATCCAAATGACATTTTGAATCATTTATGGTAGAGTCCAAAAAACCAATTTTATGATGAAAAACGATGACCCCGGAACTGTCGAACGTTCAGAACATGGTCACTATTGATGAAATTTTAACATTTAATCTTTTGACTTTAAATGACTGCTGGATGTGAATTATTACTTTTTCAACTAAAATAATTGTGTTTAAAGTCATTTCTGTGCCTGAAATTGGTCGAAATGTAAGCTTTTGAGTAAGCGAAAACTCTGTAAAAATTGCAATTTTGGTCACTGTGAGGGTTTAAAAAGTGGTTATTCAACATGAGGCCCGAGCCAAATGACATTTTGAATCATTTTTGGTAGAGTCGAAGAAATCAATTTTATGATGAAAAACGATGACCTGGACCTGTCGAACGTTCAGAAAATGGTCAATATTGATGAAATTTTAACATTTAATCTTTTGACTTTAAATGACTGTTGGATGTGAATTATTACTTTTTCAACTAAAATAAGTGTGTTTAAAGTCATTTCTGTGCCTGAAATTGGTCGAAATGTAAGCTTTTGAGTAAGCGAAAAATCTGTAAAAATTGCAATTTTGGTCACTGTGAGGGTTTAAAAAGTGGTTATTCAACATGAGGCCCGAGCCAAATGACATTTTGAATCATTTTTGGAAGAGTCGAAAAAATCAATTTTATGATGAAAAACGATGACCTGGACCTGTCGAACGTTCAGAAAATGGTCAATATTGATGAAATTTTAACATTTAATCTTTTGACTTTAAATGACTGTTGGATGTGAATTATTACGTTTTCAACTAAAATAAGTGTGTTTAAAGTCATTTCTGTGCCTCTAATTGGTCAAAATTGAAGCTTTTGGGTAAGCAAAAACTCTGTAAAAATGGCAATTTTGGTCACTGTGAGGGTTTACAAAGTGGTTATTCAACATGAGGCCCGACACAAATGACATTTTGAATCATTTTTGGTAGAGTCCAAAAAATCAATTTTATGATGAAAAACGATGACCCAGAACCTGTCGAACGTTCAAAAAATGGTCAATATTGATGAAATTTTAACATTTAATCTTTTGACTTTAAATGACTGTTGGATGTGAATTATTACTTTTTCAACTAAAATAAGTGTGTTTAAAGTCATTTCTGTGCCTGAAATTGGTCAAAATTGAAGCTTTTGAGTAAGCGAAAACTCTGTAAAAATGGCAATTTTGGTCACTGTGAGGGTTTAAAAAGTGGTTATTCAACATGAGGCCCGATCCAAATGACATTTTGAATCATTTTTGGTAGAGTCCAAAAAACCAATTTTATGATGAAAAACGATGACCCCGGAACTGTCGAACGTTCAGAAAATGGTCAATATTGATGAAATTTTAACATTTAATCTTTTGACTTTAAATGACTGTTGGATGTGAATTATTACTTATTCAACTAAAATAAGTGTGTTTAAAGTCATTTCTGTGCCTGAAATTGGTCAAAATTGAAGCTTTTGAGTAAGCGAAAACTCTGTAAAAATGGCAATTTTGGTCACTCTGAGGGTTTACAAAGTGGTTATTCAACATAAGGCCCGATCCAAATGACATTTTTAATCATTTTTGGTAGAGTCCAAAAAATAAATTTTATGATGAAAAACGATGACCCCAGACCTGTCGAACGTTCAAAAAATGGTCAATATTGATGAAATTTTAACATTTAATCTTTTGACTTTAAATGACTGTTGGATGTGTATTATTACTTTTTCAACTGAAATAAGTGTGTTTAAAGTCATTTCTGTGCCTGAAATTGGTCAAAATTGAAGCTTTTGAGTAAGCGAAAACTCTGTAAAAATGGCAATTTTGGTCACTGTGAGGGTTTAAAAAATGGTTATTCAACATGAGGCCTGATCCAAATGACATTTTGAATCATTTTTGGTAGAGTCCAAAAAATCAATTTTATGATGAAAAACGATGACCCAGAACCTGTCGAACGTTCAAAAAATGGTCAATATTGATGAAATTTTAACATTTAATCTTTTGACTTTAAATGACTGTTGGATGTGAATTATTACTTTTTCAACTAAAATAAGTGTGTTTAAAGTCATTTCTGTGCCTGAAATTGGTCAAAATTGAAGCTTTTGAGTAAGCGAAAACTCCGTAAAAATGGCAATTTTCGTCACTGTGAGGGTTTAAAAAGTGGTTATTCAACATGAGGCCCGATCCAAATGACATTTTGAATCATTTTTGGTAGAGTCCAAAAAAAAATTTTATGATGAAAAACGATGACCCCGGAACTGTCGAACGTTCAGAAAATGGTCAATATTGATGAAATTTTAACATTTAATCTTTTGACTTTAAATGACTGCTGGATGTGAATTATTACTTTTTCAACTAAAATAAGTGTGTTTAAAGTCATTTCTGTGCCTGAAATTGGTCGAAATGTAAGCTTTAGAATAAGCGAAAACTCTTTAAAAATGGCAATTTTTGTCACTGTGAGGGTTTAAAAAGTGGTTTCATCAATATTGATGAAATTTTAACATTTAATCTTTTGACTTTAAATGACTGTTAGATGTGAATTATTACTTTTTCAACTAAAATAAGTGTGTTTAAAGTCATTTCTGTGCCTGAAATTGGCCAAAATTTAAGCTTTTGAGTAAGCGAAAACTCTGTAAAAATGGCAATTTTTGTCACTGTGAGGGTTTAAAAAGTGGTTATTCAACATGAGGCCCGATCCAAATGACATTTTGATTCATTTTTGGTAGAGTCAAAAAATCAATTTTATGATGAAAAACGATGACCCCGGACCTGTCGAACGTTCAAAAAATGGTCAATATTGATGAAATTTTAACATTTAATCTTTTGACTTTAAATGACTGCTGGATGTGAATTATTACGTTTTCAACTAAAATAAGTGTGTTTAAAGTCATTTCTGTGCCTCTAATTGGTCAAAATTGAAGCTTTTGAGTAAGCAAAAACTCTGTAAAAATGGCAATTTTGGTCACTCTGAGGGTTTACAAAGTGGTTATTCAACATGAGGCCCGACACAAATGACATTTTGAATCATTTTTGGTAGAGTCCAAAAAATCAATTTTATGATGAAAAACGATGACCCTGGACCTGTCGAACGTTAAAAAAATAGTCAATATTGATGAAATTTTAACATTTGATCTTTTGACTTTAAATGACTGTTGGATGTGAATTATTACTTTTTCAACTAAAATAAGTGTGTTTAAAGTCATTTCTGTGCCTGAAATTGGCCAAAATTGAAGCTTTTGAGTAAGCAAAAACTCTGTAAAAATGGCAATTTTGGTCACTCTGAGGGTTTACAAAGTGGTTATTCAACATAAGGCCCGATCCAAATGACATTTTGAATCATTTTTGGTAGAGTCCAAAAAATCAATTTTATGATGAAAAACGATGACCCCAGACCTGTCGAACGTTCAAAAAATGGTCAATATTGATGAAATTTTAACATTTAATCTTTTGACTTTAAATGACTGTTGGATGTGTATTATTACTTTTTCAACTAAAATAAGTGTGTTTAAAGTCATTTCTGTGCCTGAAATTGGTCAAAATTGAAGCTTTTGAGTAAGCAAAAACTCTGTAAAAATGGCAATTTTGGTCACTGTGAGGGTTTAAAAAGTGGTTATTCAACATGAGGCCCGATCCAAATGACATTTTGAATCATTTTTGGTAGAGTCCAAAAAATCAATTTTATGATGAAAAACGATGACCCCGGACCTGTCGAACGTTCAGAAAATGGTCAATATTGATGAAATTTTAACATTTAATCTTTTGACTTTAAATGACTGTTGGATGTGAATTATTACTTTTTCAACTAAAATAAGTGTGTTTTAAGTCATTTCTGTGCCTGAAATTGGCCAAAATTTAAGCTTTTGAGTAAGCGAAAACTCTGTAAAAATGGCAATTTTGGTCACTGTGAGGGTTTAAAAAGTGGTTATTCAACATGAGGCCCGATCCAAATGACATTTTGAATCATTTTTGGTAGAGTCCAAAAAATCAATTTTATGATGAAAAACGATGACCCTGGACCTGTCGAACGTTCAAAAAATAGTCAATATTGATGAAATGTTAACATTTGATCTTTTGACTTTAAATGACTGTTGCATGTGAATTATTACTTTTTCAACTAAAATAAGTGTGTTTAAAGTCATTTCTGTGCCTGAAATTGGCCAAAATTGAAGCTTTTGACTAAGCAAAAACTGTGTAAAAATGGCAATTTTGGTCACTCTGAGGGTTTACAAAGTGGTTATTCAACATAAGGCCCGATCCAAATGACATTTTGAATCATTTTTGGTAGAGTCCAAAAAATCAATTTTATGATGAAAAACGATGACCCCGGAACTGTCGAACGTTCAAAAAATTGTCAATATTGATGAAATTTTAACATTTAATCTTTTGACTTTATATTACTGCTGGATGTGAATTATTACTTTTTCAACTAAAATAAGTGTGTTTAAAGTCATTTCTGTGCCTGAAATTGTTCAAAATGTAAGCTTTTGAGTAAGTGAAAACTCTGTAAAAATGGCAATTTTTGTCACTGTGAGAGTTTAAAAAGTGGTTATTCAACATGAGGCCCGATCCAAATGACATTTTGAATCATTTTTGGTAGAGTCCAAAAAATCAATTTTATGATGAAAAACGATGACCCCGGACCTGTCGAACGTTCAGAAAATGGTCAATATTGATGAAATTTTAACATTTAATCTTTTGACTTTAAATGACTGTTGGATGTGAATTATTACTTTTTCAACTAAAATAAGTGTGTTTAAAGTCATTTCTGTGCCTCTAATTGGTCAAAATTGAAGCTTTTGAGTAAGCAAAAACTCTGTAAAAATGGCAATTTTGGTCACTCTGAGGGTTTACAAAGTGGTTATTCAACATGAGGCCCGACACAAATGACATTTTGAATCATTTTTGGTAGAGTCCAAAAAATCAATTTTATGATGAAAAACGATGACCCTGGACCTGTCGAACGTTAAAAAAATAGTCAATATTGATGAAATTTTAACATTTGATCTTTTGACTTTAAATGACTGTTGGATGTGAATTATTACTTTTTCAACTAAAATAAGTGTGTTTAAAGTCATTTCTGTGCCTGAAATTGGCCAAAATTGAAGCTTTTGAGTAAGCAAAAACTCTGTAAAAATGGCAATTTTGGTCACTCTGAGGGTTTACAAAGTGGTTATTCAACATAAGGCCCGATCCAAATGACATTTTGAATCATTTTTGGTAGAGTCCAAAAAATCAATTTTATGATGAAAAACGATGACCCCAGACCTGTCGAACGTTCAAAAAATGGTCAATATTGATGAAATTTTAACATTTAATCTTTTGACTTTAAATGACTGTTGGATGTGTATTATTACTTTTTCAACTAAAATAAGTGTGTTTAAAGTCATTTCTGTGCCTGAAATTGGTCAAAATTGAAGCTTTTGAGTAAGCAAAAACTCTGTAAAAATGGCAATTTTGGTCACTGTGAGGGTTTAAAAAGTGGTTATTCAACATGAGGCCCGATCCAAATGACATTTTGAATCATTTTTGGTAGAGTCCAAAAAATCAATTTTATGATGAAAAACGATGACCCCGGACCTGTCGAACGTTCAGAAAATGGTCAATATTGATGAAATTTTAACATTTAATCTTTTGACTTTAAATGACTGTTGGATGTGAATTATTACTTTTTCAACTAAAATAAGTGTGTTTAAAGTCATTTCTGTGCCTGAAATTGGCCAAAATTTAAGCTTTTGAGTAAGCGAAAACTCTGTAAAAATGGCAATTTTGGTCACTGTGAGGGTTTAAAAAGTGGTTATTCAACATGAGGCCCGATCCAAATGACATTTTGAATCATTTTTGGTAGAGTCCAAAAAATCAATTTTATGATGAAAAACGATGACCCTGGACCTGTCGAACGTTCAAAAAATAGTCAATATTGATGAAATGTTAACATTTGATCTTTTGACTTTAAATGACTGTTGCATGTGAATTATTACTTTTTCAACTAAAATAAGTGTGTTTAAAGTCATTTCTGTGCCTGAAATTGGCCAAAATTGAAGCTTTTGACTAAGCAAAAACTGTGTAAAAATGGCAATTTTGGTCACTCTGAGGGTTTACAAAGTGGTTATTCAACATAAGGCCCGATCCAAATGACATTTTGAATCATTTTTGGTAGAGTCCAAAAAATCAATTTTATGATGAAAAACGATGACCCCGGAACTGTCGAACGTTCAAAAAATTGTCAATATTGATGAAATTTTAACATTTAATCTTTTGACTTTATATTACTGCTGGATGTGAATTATTACTTTTTCAACTAAAATAAGTGTGTTTAAAGTCATTTCTGTGCCTGAAATTGTTCAAAATTTAAGCTTTTGAGTAAGTGAAAACTCTGTAAAAATGGCAATTTTTGTCACTGTGAGAGTTTAAAAAGTGGTTATTCAACATGAGGCCCGATCCAAATGACATTTTGAATCATTTTTGGTAGAGTCCAAAAAATCAATTTTATAATGAAAAACGATGACCCCGCACCTGTCGAACGTTCAAAAGCATGGTCAATATTGATGAAATTTTAACATTTAATCTTTTGACTTTAAATGACTGTTGGATGTGAATTATTACTTTTTCAACTAAAATAAGTGTGTTTAAAGTCATTTCTGTGCCTGAAATTGGTCATAATTGAAGCTTTTGAGTAAGCAAAAACTCTGTAAAAAGGGCAATTTTGGTCACTGTGAGGGTTTAAAAAGTGGTTATTCAACATAAGGCCCGATCCAAATGACATTTTGAATCATTTTTGGTAGAGTCCAAAAAATCAATTTTATGGTGAAAAACGATGACCCCGGACCTGTCGAACGTTCAGAAAATGGTCAATATTGATGTAATTTTAACATTTAATCTTTTGACTTTATATTACTGCTGGATGTGAATTATTACTTTTTCAACTAAAATAAGTGTGTTTAAAGTCATTTCTGTGCCTGAAATTTTTCAAAATTGAAGCTTTTTAGTAAGTGAAAACTCTGTAAAAATGGCAATTTTTGTCACTGTGAGAGTTTAAAAAGTGGTTATTCAACATGAGGCCCGATCCAAATGACATTTTGATTCATTTTTGGTAGAGTCCAAAAAACTCAATTTAATGATGAAAAACGATGACCCCGGACCTGTCGAACGTTCAAAAAATGGTCAATATTGATTAAATTTTAACATTTAATCTTTTGACTTTAAATGACTGTTGGATGTGAATTATTACTTTTTCAACTAAAATAAGTGTGTTTAAAGTCATTTCTGTGCCTGAAATTGGTCAAAATTGAAGCTTTTGACTAAGCAAAAACTCTGTAAAAATGGCAATTTTGGTCACTCTGAGGGTTTACAAAGTGGTTATTCAACATAAGGCCCGATCCAAATGACATTTTGAATCATTTTTGGTATAGTCCAAAAAATCAATTTTATGATGAAAAACGATGACCCCGCACCTGTCGAACGTTCAAAAGCATGGTCAATATTGATGAAATTTTAACATTTAATCTTTTGACTTTAAATGACTGTTGGATGTGAATTATTACTTTTTCAACTAAAATAAGTGTGTTTAAAGTCATTTCTGTGCCTGAAATTGGTCAAAATTGAAGCTTTTGAGTAAGCGAAAACTCTGTAAAAATGGCAATTTTGGTCACTGTGAGAGTTTAAAAAGTGGTTATTCAACATAAGGCCCGATCCAAATGACATTTTGAATCATTTTTGGTAGAGTCCAAAAAATCAATTTTATGGTGAAAAACGATGACCCCGGACCTGTCAAACGTTCAGAAAATGGTCAATATTGATGAAATTTTAACATTTAATCTTTTGACTTTAAATGACTGTTGGATGTGAAATATTACTTTTTCAACTAAAATAAGTGTGTTTAAAGTCATTTCTGTGCCTGAAATTGGCCAAAATTTAAGCTTTTGAGTAAGCGAAAACTCTATAAAAATGGCAATTGTTGTCACTGTGAGGGTTTAAAAAGTGGTTATTCAATATGAGGCCCAATCCAAATGACATTTTGATTCATTTTTGGTAGAGTCCAAAAAATCAATTTTATGATGAAAAACGATACCTGTCGAACGTTCAAAAAATGGTCAATATTGATGAAATTTTAACATTTAATCTTTTGACTTTAAATGACTGTTGGATGTGAATTATTACGTTTTCAACTAAAATAAGTGTGTTTAAAGTCATTTCTGTGCCTCTAATTGGTCAAAATTGAAGCTTTTGAGTAAGCAAAAACTCTGTAAAAATGGCAATTTTGGTCACTCTGAGGGTTTACAAAGTGGTTATTCAACATAAGGCCCGATCCAAATGACATTTTTAATCATTTTTGGTAGAGTCCAAAAAATCAATTTTATGATGAAAAACGATGACCCCGGAACGGTCGAACGTTCAAAAAATGGTCAATATTGATGAAATTTTAACATTTAATCTTTTGACTTTAAATGACTGTTGGATGTGAATTATTACGTTTTCAACTAAAATAAGTGTGTTTAAAGTCATTTCTGTGCCTGAAATTGGTCAAAATTGAAGCTTTTGAGTAAGCAAAAACTCTGTAAAAATGGCAATTTTGGTCACTGTGAGGGTTTAAAAAGTGGTTATTCAACATGAGGCCCAATCCAAATGACATTTTGAATCATTTTTGGTAGAGTCCAAAAAATCTATTTTATGATGAAAAACGATGACCCTGGACCTGTCGAACATTCAAAAAATAGTCAATATTGATGAAATGTTAACATTTGATCTTTTGACTTTAAATGACTGTTGGATGTGAATTATTACTTTTTCAACTAAAATAAGTGTGTTTAAAGTCATTTCTGTGCCTGAAATTGGCCAAAATTGAAGCTTTTGAGTAAGCAAAAACTCTGTAAAAATGGCAATTTTGGTCACTCTGAGGGTTTACAAAGTGGTTATTCAACATAAGGCCCGATCCAAATGACATTTTGAATCATTTTTGGTAGAGTCCAAAAAATCAATTTTATGATGAAAAACGATGCCCCCGGAACTGTCGAACGTTCAAAAAATGGTCAATATTGATGAAATTTTAACATTTAATCTTTTGACTTTATATTACTGCTGGATGTGAATTATTACTTTTTCAACTAAAATAAGTGTGTTTAAAGCCATTTCTGTGCCTGAAATTGGCCAAAATTGAAGCTTTTGAGTAAGTGAAAACTCTGTAAAAATGGCAATTTTTGTAACTGTGAGGGTTTAAAAAGTGGTTATTCAACATGAGGCCCGATCCAAATGACATTTTGATTCATTTTTGGTAGAGTCCAAAAAATCAATTTTATGAGGAAAAACGATGACCCCGGACCTGTCGAACGTTCAAAAAATGGTCAATATTGATGAAATTTTAACATTTAATCTTTTGACTTTAAATGACTGTTGGGTGTGAATTATTACGTTTTCAACTAAAATAAGTGTGTTTAAAGTCATTTCTGTGCCTGAAATTGGTCAAAATTGAAGCTTTTGAGTAAGCAAAAACTGTGTAAAAATGGCAATTTTGGTCACTGTGAGTGTTTAAAAAGTGGTTATTCAACATGAGGCCCAATCCAAATGACATTTTGAATCATTTTTGGTAGAGTCCAAAAAATCTATTTTATGATGAAAAACGATAACCCTGGACCTGTCGAACGTTCAAAAAATAGTCAATATTGATGAAATGTTAACATTTGATCTTTTGACTTTAAATGACTGTTGGATGTGAATTATTACTTTTTCAACTAAAATAAGTGTGTTTAAAGTCATTTCTGTGCCTGAAATTGGCCAAAATTGAAGCTTTTGAGCAAGTGAAAACTCTGTAAAAATGGCAATTTTTGTAACTGTGAGGGTTTAAAAAGTGGTTATTCAACATGAGGCCCGATCCAAATGACATTTTGATTCATTTTTGGTAGAGTCCAAAAAATCAATTTTATGAGGAAAAACGATGACCCTGGACCTGTCGAACGTTCAAAAAATAGTCAATATTGATGAAATGTTAACATTTGATCTTTTGACTTTAAATGACTGTTGGATGTGAATTATTACTTTTTCAACTAAAATAAGTGTGTTTAAAGTCATTTCTGTGCCTGAAATTGGCCAAAATTGAAGCTTTTGAGTAAGCAAAAACTCTGTAAAAATGGCAATTTTGGTCACTCTGAGGGTTTACAAAGTGGTTATTCAACATGAGGCCTGATCCAAATGACATTTTGAATCATTTTTGGTAGAGTCCAAAAAATCAATTTTATGGTGAAAAATGATGACCCCGGACCTGTCGAACGTTCAGAAAATGGTCAATATTAATGAAATTTAAACATTTAATCTTTTGACTTTAAATCACTGTTGGATGTGAATTATTACTTTTTCAACTAAAATAAGTGTGTTTAAAGTCATTTCTGTGCCTGAAATTGGCCAAAATTTAAGCTTTTGAGTAAGCGAAAACTCTATAAAAATGGAAATTTTTGTCACTGTGATGGTTTAAAAAGTGGTTATTCAATATGAGGCCCAATCCAAATGACATTTTGATTCATTTTTGGCAGAGTCCAAAAAATCAATTTTATGATGAAAAACGATGACCCCGGACCTGTCAAACATTCAAAAAATGGTCAATATTGATGAAATTTTAACATTTAATCTTTTGACTTTAAATGACTGTTGGATGTGAATTATTACGTTTTCAACTAAAATAAGTGTGTTTAAAGTCATTTCTGTGCCTGAAATTGGTCAAAATTGAAGCTTTTGAGTAAGCAAAAACTCTGTAAAAATGGCAATTTTGGTCACTGTGAGGGTTTAAAAAGTGGTTATTCAACATGAGGCCCGATCCAAATAACATTTTGAATAATTTTTGGTAGAGTCCAAAAAATCAATTTTATGATGAAAAACGATGACCCCGGACCTGTCGAACGGTCAAAAAATGGTCAATATTGATGAAATTTTAACATTTAATCTTTTGACTTTAAATGACTGTTGGATGTGAATTATTAAGTTTTCAACTAAAATAAGTGTGTTTAAAGTCATTTCTGTGCCTCTAATTGGTCAAAATTGAAGCTTTTGAGTAAGCAAAAACTCTGTAAAAATGGCAATTTTGGTCACTGTGAGGGTTTAAAAAGTGGTTATTCAACATGAGGGCCGATCCAAATGACATTTTGAATCATTTTTGGTAGAGTCCAAAAAATCAATTTTATGATGAAAAACGATGACCCTGGACCTGTCGAACGTTCAAAAAATAGTCAATATTGATGAAATGTTAACATTTGATCTTTTGACTTTAAATGACTGTTGGATGTGAATTATTACTTTTTCAACTAAAATAAGTGTGTTTAAAGTCATTTCTGTGCCTGAAATTGGCCAAAATTTAAGTTTTTGAGTAAGCAAAAACTCTGTAAAAATGGCAATTTTGGTCACTATGAGGGTTTACAAAGTGGTTATTCAACATAAGGCCCGATCCAAATGACATTTTGAATCATTTTTGGTAGAGTCCAAAAAATCAATTTTATGATGAAAAACGATGACCCCGGAACTGTCGAACGTTCAAAAAATGGTCAATATTGATGAAATTTTAACATTTAATCTTTTGACTTTATATTACTGCTGGATGTGAATTATTACTTTTTCAACTAAAATAAGTGTGTTTAAAGTCATTTCTGTGCATGAAATTGGTCAAAATTGAAGCTTTTGAGTAAGTGAAAACTCTGTAAAAATGGCAATTTTTGTAACTGTGAGGGTTTAAAAAGTGGTTATTCAACATGAGGCCCGAGCCAAATGACATTTTGATTCATTTTTGGTAGAGTCCAAAAAATCAATTTTATGATGAAAAACGATGACCCTGGACCTGTCGAACGTTCAAAAAATAGTCAATATTGATGAAATGTTAACATTTGATCTTTTGACTTTAAATGACTGTTGGATGTGAATTATTACTTTTTCAACTAAAATAAGTGTGTTTAAAGTCATTTCTGTGCCTGAAATTGCCAAAATTGAAGCTTTTGAGTAAGCAAAAACTCTGTAAAAATGGCAATTTTGGTCACTGTGAGGGTTTAAAAAGTGGTTATTCAACATGAGGCCCGATCCAAATGACATTTTGAATCATTTTTGGTAGAGTCCAAAAAATCAATTTTATGATGAAAAACGATGACCCCGGAACTGTCGAACGTTCAAAAAATGGTCAATATTGATGACATTTTAACATTTAATCTTTTGACTTTATATTACTGCTGGATGTGAATTATTACTTTTTCAACTAAAATAAGTGTGTTTAAAGTCATTTCTGTGCCTGAAATTGGACGAAATGTAAGCTTTTGAGTAAGCGAAAACTCTGTAAAAATTGCAATTTTGGTCACTGTGAGGGTTTAAAAAGTTGTTATTCAACATGAGGCCCGATCCAAATGACATTTTGAATCATTTATGGTAGAGTCCAAAAAACCAATTTTATGATGAAAAACGATGACCCCGGAACTGTCGAACGTTCAGAACATGGTCAATATTGATGAAATTTTAACATTTAATCTTTTGACTTTAAATGACTGCTGGATGTGAATTATTACTTTTTCAACTAAAATAATTGTGTTTAAAGTCATTTCTGTGCCTGAAATTGGTCGAAATGTAAGCTTTTGAGTAAGCGAAAACTCTGTAAAAATTGCAATTTTGGTCACTGTGAGGGTTTAAAAAGTGGTTATTCAACATGAGGCCCGAGCCAAATGACATTTTGAATCATTTTTGGTAGAGTCGAAAAAATCAATTTTATGATGAAAAACGATGACCTGGACCTGTCGAACGTTCAGAAAATGGTCAATATTGATGAAATTTTAACATTTAATCTTTTGACTTTAAATGACTGTTGGATGTGAATTATTACTTTTTCAACTAAAATAAGTGTGTTTAAAGTCATTTCTGTGCCTGAAATTGGTCGAAATGTAAGCTTTTGAGTAAGCGAAAAATCTGTAAAAATTGCAATTTTGGTCACTGTGAGGGTTTAAAAAGTGGTTATTCAACATGAGGCCCGAGCCAAATGACATTTTGAATCATTTTTGGTAGAGTCGAAAAAATCAATTTTATGATGAAAAACGATGACCTGGACCTGTCGAACGTTCAGAAAATGGTCAATATTGATGAAATTTTAACATTTAATCTTTTGACTTTAAATGACTGTTGGATGTGAATTATTACTTTTTCAACTAAAATAAGTGTGTTTAAAGTCATTTCTGTGCCTGAAATTGGCCAAAATGTAAGCTTTTGAGTAAGCGAAAACTCTATAAAAATGGCAATTTTTGTCTCTGTGAGGGTTTAAAAAGTGGTTTCATCAATATTGATGAAATTTTAACATTTAATCTTTTGACTTTAAATGACTGTTGGATGTGAATTATTACTTTTTCAACTAAAATAAGTGTGTTTAAAGTCATTTCTGTGCCTGAAATTGGTCAAAATTGAAGCTTTTGAGTAAGCGAAAACTCTGTAAAAATGGCAATTTTGGTCACTGTGAGGGTTTAAAAAGTGGTTATTCAACATGAGGCCCGATCCAAATGACATTTTGAATCATTTTTGGTAGAGTCCAAAAAACCAATTTTATGATGAAAAACGATGACCCCGGAACTGTCGAACGTTCAGAAAATGGTCAATATTGATGAAATTTTAACATTTAATCTTTTGACTTTAAATGACTGTTGGATGTGAATTATTACTTATTCAACTAAAATAAGTGTGTTTAAAGTCATTTCTGTGCCTGAAATTGGTTAAAATTGAAGCTTTTGAGTAAGCGAAAACTCTGTAAAAATGGCAATTTTGGTCACTCTGAGGGTTTACAAAGTGGTTATTCAACATAAGGCCCGATCCAAATGACATTTTGAATCATTTTTGGTAGAGTCCAAAAAATCAATTTTATGATGAAAAACGATGACCCCAGACCTGTCGAACGTTCAAAAAATGGTCAATATTGATGAAATTTTAACATTTAATCTTTTGACTTTAAATGACTGTTGGATGTGTATTATTACTTTTTCAACTAAAATAAGTGTGTTTAAAGTCATTTCTGTGCCTGAAATTGGTCAAAATTGAAGCTTTTGAGTAAGCGAAAACTCTGTAAAAATGGCAATTTTGGTCACTGTGAGGGTTTAAAAAGTGGTTATTCAACATGAGGCCCGATCCAAATGACATTTTGAATCATTTTTGGTAGAGTCCAAAAAATCAATTTTATGATGAAAAACGATGACCCAGAACCTGTCGAACGTTCAAAAAATGGTCAATATTGATGAAATTTTAACATTTAATCTTTTGACTTTAAATGACTGTTGGATGTGAATTATTACTTTTTCAACTAAAATAAGTGTGTTTAAGGTCATTTCTGTGCCTGAAATTGGTCAAAATTGAAGCTTTTGAGTAAGCGAAAACTCCGTAAAAATGGCAATTTTCGTCACTGTGAGGGTTTAAAAAGTGGTTATTCAACATGAGGCCCGATCCAAATGACATTTTGAATCATTTTTGGTAGAGTCCAAAAAAATAATTTTATGATGAAAAACGATGACCCCGGAACTGTCGAACGTTCAGAAAATGGTCAATATTGATGAAATTTTAACATTTAATCTTTTGACTTTAAATGACTGCTGGATGTGAATTATTACTTTTTCAACTAAAATAAGTGTGTTTAAAGTCATTTCTGTGCCTGAAATTGGTCGAAATGTAAGCTTTTGAATAAGCGAAAACTCTATAAAAATGGCAATTTTTGTCACTGTGAGGGTTTAAAAAGTGGTTTCATCAATATTGATGAAATTTTAACATTTAATCTTTTGACTTTAAATGACTGTTAGATGTGAATTATTACTTTTTCAACTAAAATAAGTGTGTTTAAAGTCATTTCTGTGCCTGAAATTGGCCAAAATTTAAGCTTTTGAGTAAGCGAAAACTCTGTAAAAATGGCAATTTTTGTCACTGTGAGGGTTTAAAAAGTGGTTATTCAACATGAGGCCCGATCCAAATGACATTTTGATTCATTTTTGGTAGAGTCAAAAAATCAATTTTATGATGAAAAACGATGACCCCGGACCTGTCGAACGTTCAAAAAATGGTCAATATTGATGAAATTTTAACATTTAATCTTTTGACTTTAAATGACTGTTGGATGTGAATTATTACGTTTTCAACTAAAATAAGTGTGTTTAAAGTCATTTCTGTGCCTCTAATTGGTCAAAATTGAAGCTTTTGAGTAAGCAAAAACTCTGTAAAAATGGCAATTTTGGTCACTGTGAGGGTTTACAAAGTGGTTATTCAACATGAGGCCCGACACAAATGACATTTTGAATCATTTTTGGTAGAGTCCAAAAAATCAATTTTATGATGAAAAACGATGACCCTGGACCTGTCGAACGTTAAAAAAATAGTCAATATTGATGAAATTTTAACATTTGATCTTTTGACTTTAAATGACTGTTGGATGTGAATTATTACTTTTTCAACTAAAATAAGTGTGTTTAAAGTCATTTCTGTGCCTGAAATTGGCCAAAATTTAAGCTTTTGAGTAAGCGAAAACTCTGTAAAAATGGCAATTTTGGTCACTGTGAGGGTTTAAAAAGTGGTTATTCAACATGAGGCCCGATCCAAATGACATTTTGAATCATTTTTGGTAGAGTCCAAAAAATCAATTTTATGATGAAAAACGATGACCCTGGACCTGTCGAACGTTCAAAAAATAGTCAATATTGATGAAATGTTAACATTTGATCTTTTGACTTTAAATGACTGTTGCATGTGAATTATTACTTTTTTAACTAAAATAAGTGTGTTTAAAGTCATTTCTGTGCCTGAAATTGGCCAAAATTGAAGCTTTTGACTAAGCAAAAACTCTGTAAAAATGGCAATTTTGGTCACTCTGAGGGTTTACAAAGTGGTTATTCAACATAAGGCCCGATCCAAATGACATTTTGAATCATTTTTGGTAGAGTCCAAAAAATCAATTTTATGATGAAAAACGATGACCCCGGAACTGTCGAACGTTCAAAAAATTGTCAATATTGATGAAATTTTAACATTTAATCTTTTGACTTTATATTACTGCTGGATGTGAATTATTACTTTTTCAACTAAAATAAGTGTGTTTAAAGTCATTTCTGTGCCTGAAATTGTTCAAAATTGAAGCTTTTGAGTAAGTGAAAACTCTGTAAAAATGGCAATTTTTGTCACTGTGAGAGTTTAAAAAGTGGTTATTCAACATGAGGCCCGATCCAAATGACATTTTGAATCATTTTTGGTAGAGTCCAAAAAATCAATTTTATAATGAAAAACGATGACCCCGCACCTGTCGAACGTTCAAAAGCATGGTCAATATTGATGAAATTTTAACATTTAATCTTTTGACTTTAAATGACTGTTGGATGTGAATTATTACTTTTTCAACTAAAATAAGTGTGTTTAAAGTCATTTCTGTGCCTGAAATTGGTCATAATTGAAGCTTTTGAGTAAGCAAAAACTCTGTAAAAAGGGCAATTTTGGTCACTGTGAGGGTTTAAAAAGTGGTTATTCAACATAAGGCCCGATCCAAATGACATTTTGAATCATTTTTGGTAGAGTCCAAAAAATCAATTTTATGGTGAAAAACGATGACCCCGGACCTGTCGAACGTTCAGAAAATGGTCAATATTGATGAAATTTTAACATTTAATCTTTTGACTTTATATTACTGCTGGATGTGAATTATTACTTTTTCAACTAAAATAAGTGTGTTTAAAGTCATTTCTGTGCCTGAAATTGTTCAAAATTGAAGCTTTTTAGTAAGTGAAAACTCTGTAAAAATGGCAATTTTTGTCACTGTGAGAGTTTAAAAAGTGGTTATTCAACATGAGGCCCGATCCAAATGACATTTTGATTCATTTTTGGTAGAGTCCAAAAAATCAATTTAATGATGAAAAACGATGACCCCGGACCTGTCGAACGTTCAAAAAATGGTCAATATTGATTAAATTTTAACATTTAATCTTTTGACTTTAAATGACTGTTGGATGTGAATTATTACTTTTTCAACTAAAATAAGTGTGTTTAAAGTCATTTCTGTGCCTGAAATTGGTCAAAATTGAAGCTTTTGACTAAGCAAAAACTCTGTAAAAATGGCAATTTTGGTCACTCTGAGGGTTTACAAAGTGATTATTCAACATAAGGCCCGATCCAAATGACATTTTGAATCATTTTTGGTATAGTCCAAAAAATCAATTTTATGATGAAAAACGATGACCCCGCACCTGTCGAACGTTCAAAAGCATGGTCAATATTGATGAAATTTTAACATTTAATCTTTTGACTTTAAATGACTGTTGGATGTGAATTATTACTTTTTCAACTAAAATAAGTGTGTTTAAAGTCATTTCTGTGCCTGAAATTGGTCAAAATTGAAGCTTTTGAGTAAGCGAAAACTCTGTAAAAATGGCAATTTTGGTCACTGTGAGGGTTTAAAAAGTGGTTATTCAACATAAGGCCCGATCCAAATGACATTTTGAATCATTTTTGGTAGAGTCCAAAAAATCAATTTTATGGTGAAAAACGATGACCCCGGACCTGTCAAACGTTCAGAAAATGGTCAATATTGATGAAATTTTAACATTTAATCTTTTGACTTTAAATGACTGTTGGATGTGAAATATTACTTTTTCAACTAAAATAAGTGTGTTTAAAGTCATTTCTGTGCCTGAAATTGGCCAAAATTTAAGCTTTTGAGTAAGCGAAAACTCTATAAAAATGGCAATTGTTGTCACTGTGAGGGTTTAAAAAGTGGTTATTCAATATGAGGCCAATCCAAATGACATTTTGATTCATTTTTGGTAGAGTCCAAAAAATCAATTTTATGATGAAAAACGATACCTGTCGAACGTTCAAAAAATGGTCAATATTGATGAAATTTTAACATTTAATCTTTTGACTTTAAATGACTGTTGGATGTGAATTATTACGTTTTCAACTAAAATAAGTGTGTTTAAAGTCATTTCTGTGCCTCTAATTGGTCAAAATTGAAGCTTTTGAGTAAGCAAAAACTCTGTAAAAAGTGGCAATTTTGGTCACTCTGAGGGTTTACAAAGTGGTTATTCAACATAAGGCCCGATCCAAATGACATTTTTAATCATTTTTGGTAGAGTCCAAAAATCAATTTTATGATGAAAAACGATGACCCCGGAACGGTCGAACGTTCAAAAAATGGTCAATATTGATGAAATTTTAACATTTAATCTTTTGACTTTAAATGACTGTTGGATGTGAATTATTACGTTTTCAACTAAAATAAGTGTGTTTAAAGTCATTTCTGTGCCTGAAATTGGTCAAAATTGAAGCTTTTGAGTAAGCAAAAACTCTGTAAAAATGGCAATTTTGGTCACTGTGAGGGTTTAAAAAGTGGTTATTCAACATGAGGCCCAATCCAAATGACATTTTGAATCATTTTTGGTAGAGTCCAAAAAATCTATTTTATGATGAAAAACGATGACCCTGGACCTGTCGAACATTCAAAAAATAGTCAATATTGATGAAATGTTAACATTTGATCTTTTGACTTTAAATGACTGTTGGATGTGAATTATTACTTTTTCAACTAAAATAAGTGTGTTTAAAGTCATTTCTGTGCCTGAAATTGGCCAAAATTGAAGCTTTTGAGTAAGCAAAAACTCTGTAAAAATGGCAATTTTGGTCACTCTGAGGGTTTACAAAGTGGTTATTCAACATAAGGCCCGATCCAAATGACATTTTGAATCATTTTTGGTAGAGTCCAAAAAATCAATTTTATGATGAAAAACGATGCCCCCGGAACTGTCGAACGTTCAAAAAATGGTCAATATTGATGAAATTTTAACATTTAATCTTTTGACTTTATATTACTGCTGGATGTGAATTATTACTTTTTCTCAACTAAAATAAGTGTGTTTAAAGCCATTTCTGTGCCTGAAATTGGCCAAAATTGAAGCTTTTGAGTAAGTGAAAACTCTGTAAAAATGGCAATTTTTGTAACTGTGAGGGTTTAAAAAGTGGTTATTCAACATGAGGCCCGATCCAAATGACATTTTGATTCATTTTTGGTAGAGTCCAAAAAATCAATTTTATGAGGAAAAACGATGACCCCGGACCTGTCGAACGTTCAAAAAATGGTCAATATTGATGAAATTTTAACATTTAATCTTTTGACTTTAAATGACTGTTGGGTGTGAATTATTACGTTTTCAACTAAAATAAATGTGTTTAAAGTCATTTCTGTGCCTGAAATTGGTCAAAATTGAAGCTTTTGAGTAAGCAAAAACTGTGTAAAAATGGCAATTTTGGTCACTGTGAGTGTTTAAAAGTGGTTATTCAACATGAGGCCCAATCCAAATGACATTTTGAATCATTTTTGGTAGAGTCCAAAAAATCTATTTTATGATGAAAAACGATAACCCTGGACCTGTCGAACGTTCAAAAAATAGTCAATATTGATGAAATGTTAACATTTGATCTTTTGACTTTAAATGACTGTTGGATGTGAATTATTACTTTTTCAACTAAAATAAGTGTGTTTAAAATCATTTCTGTGCCTGAAATTGGCCAAAATTGAAGCTTCTGAGCAAGTGAAAACTCTGTAAAAATGGCAATTTTTGTAACTGTGAGGGTTTAAAAAGTGGTTATTCAACATGAGGCCCGATCCAAATGACATTTTGATTCATTTTTGGTAGAGTCCAAAAAATCAATTTTATGAGGAAAAACGATGACCCTGGACCTGTCGAACGTTCAAAAAATAGTCAATATTGATGAAATGTTAACATTTGATCTTTTGACTTTAAATGACTGTTGGATGTGAATTATTACTTTTTCAACTAAAATAAGTGTGTTTAAAGTCATTTCTGTGCCTGAAATTGGCCAAAATTGAAGCTTTTGAGTAAGCAAAAACTCTGTAAAAATGGCAATTTTGGTCACTCTGAGGGTTTACAAAGTGGTTATTCAACATGAGGCCTGATCCAAATGACATTTTGAATCATTTTTGGTAGAGTCCAAAAAATCTATTTTATGGTGAAAAATGATGACCCCGGACCTGTCGAACGTTCAGAAAATGGTCAATATTAATGAAATTTAAACATTTAATCTTTTGACTTTAAATCACTGTTGGATGTGAATTATTACTTTTTCAACTAAAATAAGTGTGTTTAAAGTCATTTCTGTGCCTGAAATTGGCCAAAATTTAAGCTTTTGAGTAAGCGAAAACTCTATAAAAATGGAAATTTTTGTCACTGTGAGGGTTTAAAAAGTGGTTAATCAATATGAGGCCCAATCCAAATGACATTTTGATTCATTTTTGGCAGAGTCCAAAAAATCAATTTTATGATGAAAAACGATGACCCCGGACCTGTCAAACGTTCAAAAAATGGTCAATATTGATGAAATTTTAACATTTAATCTTTTGACTTTAAATGACTGTTGGATGTGAATTATTACGTTTTCAACTAAAATAAGTGTGTTTAAAGTAATTTCTGTGCCTGAAATTGGTCAAAATTGAAGCTTTTGAGTAAGCAAAAACTCTGTAAAAATGGCAATTTTGGTCACTGTGAGGGTTTAAAAAGTGGTTATTCAACATGAGGCCCGATCCAAATAACATTTTGAATAATTTTTGGTAGAGTCCAAAAAATCAATTTTATGATGAAAAACGATGACCCCGGACCTGTCGAACGTTCAAAAAATGGTCAATATTGATGAAATTTTAACATTTAATCTTTTGACTTTAAATGACTGTTGGATGTGAATTATTAAGTTTTCAACTAAAATAAGTGTGTTTAAAGTCATTTCTGTGCCTCTAATTGGTCAAAATTGAAGCTTTTGAGTAAGCAAAAACTCTGTAAAAATGGCAATTTTGGTCACTGTGAGGGTTTAAAAAGTGGTTATTCAACATGAGGGCCGATCCAAATGACATTTTGAATCATTTTTGGTAGAGTCCAAAAAATCAATTTTATGATGAAAAACGATGACCTTGGACCTGTCGAACGTTCAAAAAATAGTCAATATTGATGAAATTTTAACATTTGATCTTTTGACTTTAAATGACTGTTGGATGTGAAATATTACTTTTTCAACTAAAATAAGTGTGTTTAAAGTCATTTCTGTGCCTGAAATTGGCCAAAATTGAAGCTTTTGAGTAAGCAAAAACTCTGTAAAAATGGCAATTTTGGTCACTGTGAGGGTTTAAAAAGTGGTTATTCAACATGAGGCCCGATCCAAATGACATTTTGAATAATTTTTGGTAGAGTCCCAAAAAATCAATTTTATGATGAAAAACGATGACCCTGGACCTGTCGAACGTTCAAAAAATAGTCAATATTGATGAAATGTTAACATTTGATCTTTTGACTTTAAATGACTGTTGGATGTGAATTATTACTTTTTCAACTAAAATAAGTGTGTTTAAAGTCATTTCTGTGCCTGAAATTGGCCAAAATTTAAGTTTTTGAGTAAGCAAAAACTCTGTAAAAATGGCAATTTTGGTCACTATGAGGGTTTACAAAGTGGTTATTCAACATAAGGCCCGATCCAAATGACATTTTGAATCATTTTTGGTAGAGTCCAAAAAATCAATTTTATGATGAAAAACGATGACCCCGGAACTGTCGAACGTTCAAAAAATGGTCAATATTGATGAAATTTTAACATTTAATCTTTTGACTTTATATTACTGCTGGATGTGAATTATTACTTTTTCAACTAAAATAAGTGTGTTTAAAGTCATTTCTGTGCATGAAATTGGTCAAAATTGAAGCTTTTGAGTAAGTGAAAACTCTGTAAAAATGGCAATTTTTGTAACTGTGAGGGTTTAAAAAGTGGTTATTCAACATGAGGCCCGAGCCAAATGACATTTTGATTCATTTTTGGTAGAGTCCAAAAAATCAATTTTATGATGAAAAATGATGACCCTGGACCTGTCGAACGTTCAAAAAATAGTCAATATTGATGAAATGTTAACATTTGATCTTTTGACTTTAAATGACTGTTGGATGTGAATTATTACTTTTTCAACTAAAATAAGTGTGTTTAAAGTCATTTCTGTGCCTGAAATTGCCAAAATTGAAGCTTTTGAGTAAGCAAAAACTCTGTAAAAATGGCAATTTTGGTCACTGTGAGGGTTTAAAAAGTGGTTATTCAACATGAGGCCCGATCCAAATGACATTTTGAATCATTTTTGGTAGAGTCCAAAAAATCAATTTTATGATGAAAAACGATGACCCCGGAACTGTCGAACGTTCAAAAAATGGTCAATATTGATGAAATTTTAACATTTAATCTTTTGACTTTATATTACTGCTGGATGTGAATTATTACTTTTTCAACTAAAATAAGTGTGTTTAAAGTCATTTCTGTGCCTGAAATTGGACGAAATGTAAGCTTTTGAGTAAGCGAAAACTCTGTAAAAATTGCAATTTTGGTCACTGTGAGGGTTTAAAAAGTTGTTATTCAACATGAGGCCCGATCCAAATGACATTTTGAATCATTTATGGTAGAGTCCAAAAAACCAATTTTATGATGAAAAACGATGACCCCGGAACTGTCGAACGTTCAGAACATGGTCAATATTGATGAAATTTTAACATTTAATCTTTTGACTTTAAATGACTGCTGGATGTGAATTATTACTTTTTCAACTAAAATAATTGTGTTTAAAGTCATTTCTGTGCCTGAAATTGGTCGAAATGTAAGCTTTTGAGTAAGCGAAAACTCTGTAAAAATTGCAATTTTGGTCACTGTGAGGGTTTAAAAAGTGGTTATTCAACATGAGGCCCGAGCCAAATGACATTTTGAATCATTTTTGGTAGAGTCGAAAAAATCAATTTTATGATGAAAAACGATGACCTGGACCTGTCGAACGTTCAGAAAATGGTCAATATTGATGAAATTTTAACATTTAATCTTTTGACTTTAAATGACTGTTGGATGTGAATTATTACTTTTTCAACTAAAATAAGTGTGTTTAAAGTCATTTCTGTGCCTGAAATTGGTCGAAATGTAAGCTTTTGAGTAAGCGAAAAATCTGTAAAAATTGCAATTTTGGTCACTGTGAGGGTTTAAAAAGTGGTTATTCAACATGAGGCCCGAGCCAAATGACATTTTGAATCATTTTTGGTAGAGTCGAAAAAATCAATTTTATGATGAAAAACGATGACCTGGACCTGTCGAACGTTCAGAAAATGGTCAATATTGATGAAATTTTAACATTTAATCTTTTGACTTTAAATGACTGTTGGATGTGAATTATTACTTTTTCAACTAAAATAAGTGTGTTTAAAGTCATTTCTGTGCCTGAAATTGGCCAAAATGTAAGCTTTTGAGTAAGCGAAAACTCTATAAAAATGGCAATTTTTGTCTCTGTGAGGGTTTAAAAAGTGGTTTCATCAATATTGATGAAGTTTTAACATTTAATCTTTTGACTTTAAATGACTGTTGGATGTGAATTATTACTTTTTCAACTAAAATAAGTGTGTTTAAAGTCATTTCTGTGCCTGAAATTGGTCAAAATTGAAGCTTTTGAGTAAGCGAAAACTCTGTAAAAATGGCAATTTTGGTCACTGTGAGGGTTTAAAAAGTGGTTATTCAACATGAGGCCCGATCCAAATGACATTTTGAATAATTTTTGGTAGAGTCCAAAAAACCAATTTTATGATGAAAAACGATGACCCCGGAACTGTCGAACGTTCAGAAAATGGTCAATATTGATGAAATTTTAACATTTAATCTTTTGACTTTAAATGACTGTTGGATGTGAATTATTACTTTTTCAACTAAAATAAGTGTGTTTAAAGTCATTTCTGTGCCTGAAATTGTTCAAAATTGAAGCTTTTGAGTAAGTGAAAACTCTGTAAAAATGGCAATTTTTGTCACTGTGAGAGTTTAAAAAGTGGTTATTCAACATGAGGCCCGATCCAAATGACATTTTGAATCATTTTTGGTAGAGTCCAAAAAATCAATTTTATAATGAAAAACGATGACCCCGCACCTGTCGAACGTTCAAAAGCATGGTCAATATTGATGAAATTTTAACATTTAATCTTTTGACTTTAAATGACTGTTGGATGTGAATTATTACTTTTTCAACTAAAATAAGTGTGTTTAAAGTCATTTCTGTGCCTGAAATTGGTCATAATTGAAGCTTTTGAGTAAGCAAAAACTCTGTAAAAAGGGCAATTTTGGTCACTGTGAGGGTTTAAAAAGTGGTTATTCAACATAAGGCCCGATCCAAATGACATTTTGAATCATTTTTGGTAGAGTCCAAAAAATCAATTTTATGGTGAAAAACGATGACCCCGGACCTGTCGAACGTTCAGAAAATGGTCAATATTGATGAAATTTTAACATTTAATCTTTTGACTTTATATTACTGCTGGATGTGAATTATTACTTTTTCAACTAAAATAAGTGTGTTTAAAGTCATTTCTGTGCCTGAAATTGTTCAAAATTGAAGCTTTTTAGTAAGTGAAAACTCTGTAAAAATGGCAATTTTTGTCACTGTGAGAGTTTAAAAAGTGGTTATTCAACATGAGGCCCGATCCAAATGACATTTTGATTCATTTTTGGTAGAGTCCAAAAAATCAATTTAATGATGAAAAACGATGACCCCGGACCTGTCGAACGTTCAAAAAATGGTCAATATTGATTAAATTTTAACATTTAATCTTTTGACTTTAAATGACTGTTGGATGTGAATTATTACTTTTTCAACTAAAATAAGTGTGTTTAAAGTCATTTCTGTGCCTGAAATTGGTCAAAATTGAAGCTTTTGACTAAGCAAAAACTCTGTAAAAATGGCAATTTTGGTCACTCTGAGGGTTTACAAAGTGATTATTCAACATAAGGCCCGATCCAAATGACATTTTGAATCATTTTTGGTATAGTCCAAAAAATCAATTTTATGATGAAAAACGATGACCCCGCACCTGTCGAACGTTCAAAAGCATGGTCAATATTGATGAAATTTTAACATTTAATCTTTTGACTTTAAATGACTGTTGGATGTGAATTATTACTTTTTCAACTAAAATAAGTGTGTTTAAAGTCATTTCTGTGCCTGAAATTGGTCAAAATTGAAGCTTTTGAGTAAGCGAAAACTCTGTAAAAATGGCAATTTTGGTCACTGTGAGGGTTTAAAAAGTGGTTATTCAACATAAGGCCCGATCCAAATGACATTTTGAATCATTTTTGGTAGAGTCCAAAAAATCAATTTTATGGTGAAAAACGATGACCCCGGACCTGTCAAACGTTCAGAAAATGGTCAATATTGATGAAATTTTAACATTTAATCTTTTGACTTTAAATGACTGTTGGATGTGAAATATTACTTTTTCAACTAAAATAAGTGTGTTTAAAGTCATTTCTGTGCCTGAAATTGGCCAAAATTTAAGCTTTTGAGTAAGCGAAAACTCTATAAAAATGGCAATTGTTGTCACTGTGAGGGTTTAAAAAGTGGTTATTCAATATGAGGCCCAATCCAAATGACATTTTGATTCATTTTTGGTAGAGTCCAAAAAATCAATTTTATGATGAAAAACGATACCTGTCGAACGTTCAAAAAATGGTCAATATTGATGAAATTTTAACATTTAATCTTTTGACTTTAAATGACTGTTGGATGTGAATTATTACGTTTTCAACTAAAATAAGTGTGTTTAAAGTCATTTCTGTGCCTCTAATTGGTCAAAATTGAAGCTTTTGAGTAAGCAAAAACTCTGTAAAAAGTGGCAATTTTGGTCACTCTGAGGGTTTACAAAGTGGTTAGTCAACATAAGGCCCGATCCAAATGACATTTTTAATCATTTTTGGTAGAGTCCAAAAAATCAATTTTATGATGAAAAACGATGACCCCGGAACGGTCGAACGTTCAAAAAATGGTCAATATTGATGAAATTTTAACATTTAATCTTTTGACTTTAAATGACTGTTGGATGTGAATTATTACGTTTTCAACTAAAATAAGTGTGTTTAAAGTCATTTCTGTGCCTGAAATTGGTCAAAATTGAAGCTTTTGAGTAAGCAAAAACTCTGTAAAAATGGCAATTTTGGTCACTGTGAGGGTTTAAAAAGTGGTTATTCAACATGAGGCCCAATCCAAATGACATTTTGAATCATTTTTGGTAGAGTCCAAAAAATCTATTTTATGATGAAAAACGATGACCCTGGACCTGTCGAACATTCAAAAAATAGTCAATATTGATGAAATGTTAACATTTGATCTTTTGACTTTAAATGACTGTTGGATGTGAATTATTACTTTTTCAACTAAAATAAGTGTGTTTAAAGTCATTTCTGTGCCTGAAATTGGCCAAAATTGAAGCTTTTGAGTAAGCAAAAACTCTGTAAAAATGGCAATTTTGGTCACTCTGAGGGTTTACAAAGTGGTTATTCAACATAAGGCCCGATCCAAATGACATTTTGAATCATTTTTGGTAGAGTCCAAAAAATCAATTTTATGATGAAAAACGATGCCCCCGGAACTGTCGAACGTTCAAAAAATGGTCAATATTGATGAAATTTTAACATTTAATCTTTTGACTTTATATTACTGCTGGATGTGAATTATTACTTTTTCAACTAAAATAAGTGTGTTTAAAGCCATTTCTGTGCCTGAAATTGGCCAAAATTGAAGCTTTTGAGTAAGTGAAAACTCTGTAAAAATGGCAATTTTTGTAACTGTGAGGGTTTAAAAAGTGGTTATTCAACATGAGGCCCGATCCAAATGACATTTTGATTCATTTTTGGTAGAGTCCAAAAAATCAATTTTATGAGGAAAAACGATGACCCCGGACCTGTCGAACGTTCAAAAAATGGTCAATATTGATGAAATTTTAACATTTAATCTTTTGACTTTAAATGACTGTTGGGTGTGAATTATTACGTTTTCAACTAAAATAAATGTGTTTAAAGTCATTTCTGTGCCTGAAATTGGTCAAAATTGAAGCTTTTGAGTAAGCAAAAACTGTGTAAAAATGGCAATTTTGGTCACTGTGAGTGTTTAAAAAGTGGTTATTCAACATGAGGCCCAATCCAAATGACATTTTGAATCATTTTTGGTAGAGTCCAAAAAATCTATTTTATGATGAAAAACGATAACCCTGGACCTGTCGAACGTTCAAAAAATAGTCAATATTGATGAAATGTTAACATTTGATCTTTTGACTTTAAATGACTGTTGGATGTGAATTATTACTTTTTCAACTAAAATAAGTGTGTTTAAAATCATTTCTGTGCCTGAAATTGGCCAAAATTGAAGCTTCTGAGCAAGTGAAAACTCTGTAAAAATGGCAATTTTTGTAACTGTGAGGGTTTAAAAAGTGGTTATTCAACATGAGGCCCGATCCAAATGACATTTTGATTCATTTTTGGTAGAGTCCAAAAAATCAATTTTATGAGGAAAAACGATGACCCTGGACCTGTCGAACGTTCAAAAAATAGTCAATATTGATGAAATGTTAACATTTGATCTTTTGACTTTAAATGACTGTTGGATGTGAATTATTACTTTTTCAACTAAAATAAGTGTGTTTAAAGTCATTTCTGTGCCTGAAATTGGCCAAAATTGAAGCTTTTGAGTAAGCAAAAACTCTGTAAAAATGGCAATTTTGGTCACTCTGAGGGTTTACAAAGTGGTTATTCAACATGAGGCCTGATCCAAATGACATTTTGAATCATTTTTGGTAGAGTCCAAAAAATCTATTTTATGGTGAAAAATGATGACCCCGGACCTGTCGAACGTTCAGAAAATGGTCAATATTAATGAAATTTAAACATTTAATCTTTTGACTTTAAATCACTGTTGGATGTGAATTATTACTTTTTCAACTAAAATAAGTGTGTTTAAAGTCATTTCTGTGCCTGAAATTGGCCAAAATTTAAGCTTTTGAGTAAGCGAAAACTCTATAAAAATGGAAATTTTTGTCACTGTGAGGGTTTAAAAAGTGGTTAATCAATATGAGGCCCAATCCAAATGACATTTTGATTCATTTTTGGCAGAGTCCAAAAAATCAATTTTATGATGAAAAACGATGACCCCGGACCTGTCAAACGTTCAAAAAATGGTCAATATTGATGAAATTTTAACATTTAATCTTTTGACTTTAAATGACTGTTGGATGTGAATTATTACGTTTTCAACTAAAATAAGTGTGTTTAAAGTAATTTCTGTGCCTGAAATTGGTCAAAATTGAAGCTTTTGAGTAAGCAAAAACTCTGTAAAAATGGCAATTTTGGTCACTGTGAGGGTTTAAAAAGTGGTTATTCAACATGAGGCCCGATCCAAATAACATTTTGAATAATTTTTGGTAGAGTCCAAAAAATCAATTTTATGATGAAAAACGATGACCCCGGACCTGTCGAACGTTCAAAAAATGGTCAATATTGATGAAATTTTAACATTTAATCTTTTGACTTTAAATGACTGTTGGATGTGAATTATTAAGTTTTCAACTAAAATAAGTGTGTTTAAAGTCATTTCTGTGCCTCTAATTGGTCAAAATTGAAGCTTTTGAGTAAGCAAAAACTCTGTAAAAATGGCAATTTTGGTCACTGTGAGGGTTTAAAAAGTGGTTATTCAACATGAGGGCCGATCCAAATGACATTTTGAATCATTTTTGGTAGAGTCCAAAAAATCAATTTTATGATGAAAAACGATGACCTTGGACCTGTCGAACGTTCAAAAAATAGTCAATATTGATGAAATTTTAACATTTGATCTTTTGACTTTAAATGACTGTTGGATGTGAAATATTACTTTTTCAACTAAAATAAGTGTGTTTAAAGTCATTTCTGTGCCTGAAATTGGCCAAAATTGAAGCTTTTGAGTAAGCAAAAACTCTGTAAAAATGGCAATTTTGGTCACTGTGAGGGTTTAAAAAGTGGTTATTCAACATGAGGCCCGATCCAAATGACATTTTGAATAATTTTTGGTAGAGTCCCAAAAAATCAATTTTATGATGAAAAACGATGACCCTGGACCTGTCGAACGTTCAAAAAATAGTCAATATTGATGAAATGTTAACATTTGATCTTTTGACTTTAAATGACTGTTGGATGTGAATTATTACTTTTTCAACTAAAATAAGTGTGTTTAAAGTCATTTCTGTGCCTGAAATTGGCCAAAATTTAAGTTTTTGAGTAAGCAAAAACTCTGTAAAAATGGCAATTTTGGTCACTATGAGGGTTTACAAAGTGGTTATTCAACATAAGGCCCGATCCAAATGACATTTTGAATCATTTTTGGTAGAGTCCAAAAAATCAATTTTATGATGAAAAACGATGACCCCGGAACTGTCGAACGTTCAAAAAATGGTCAATATTGATGAAATTTTAACATTTAATCTTTTGACTTTATATTACTGCTGGATGTGAATTATTACTTTTTCAACTAAAATAAGTGTGTTTAAAGTCATTTCTGTGCATGAAATTGGTCAAAATTGAAGCTTTTGAGTAAGTGAAAACTCTGTAAAAATGGCAATTTTTGTAACTGTGAGGGTTTAAAAAGTGGTTATTCAACATGAGGCCCGAGCCAAATGACATTTTGATTCATTTTTGGTAGAGTCCAAAAAATCAATTTTATGATGAAAAATGATGACCCTGGACCTGTCGAACGTTCAAAAAATAGTCAATATTGATGAAATGTTAACATTTGATCTTTTGACTTTAAATGACTGTTGGATGTGAATTATTACTTTTTCAACTAAAATAAGTGTGTTTAAAGTCATTTCTGTGCCTGAAATTGCCAAAATTGAAGCTTTTGAGTAAGCAAAAACTCTGTAAAAATGGCAATTTTGGTCACTGTGAGGGTTTAAAAAGTGGTTATTCAACATGAGGCCCGATCCAAATGACATTTTGAATCATTTTTGGTAGAGTCCAAAAAATCAATTTTATGATGAAAAACGATGACCCCGGAACTGTCGAACGTTCAAAAAATGGTCAATATTGATGAAATTTTAACATTTAATCTTTTGACTTTATATTACTGCTGGATGTGAATTATTACTTTTTCAACTAAAATAAGTGTGTTTAAAGTCATTTCTGTGCCTGAAATTGGACGAAATGTAAGCTTTTGAGTAAGCGAAAACTCTGTAAAAATTGCAATTTTGGTCACTGTGAGGGTTTAAAAAGTTGTTATTCAACATGAGGCCCGATCCAAATGACATTTTGAATCATTTATGGTAGAGTCCAAAAAACCAATTTTATGATGAAAAACGATGACCCCGGAACTGTCGAACGTTCAGAACATGGTCAATATTGATGAAATTTTAACATTTAATCTTTTGACTTTAAATGACTGCTGGATGTGAATTATTACTTTTTCAACTAAAATAATTGTGTTTAAAGTCATTTCTGTGCCTGAAATTGGTCGAAATGTAAGCTTTTGAGTAAGCGAAAACTCTGTAAAAATTGCAATTTTGGTCACTGTGAGGGTTTAAAAAGTGGTTATTCAACATGAGGCCCGAGCCAAATGACATTTTGAATCATTTTTGGTAGAGTCGAAAAAATCAATTTTATGATGAAAAACGATGACCTGGACCTGTCGAACGTTCAGAAAATGGTCAATATTGATGAAATTTTAACATTTAATCTTTTGACTTTAAATGACTGTTGGATGTGAATTATTACTTTTTCAACTAAAATAAGTGTGTTTAAAGTCATTTCTGTGCCTGAAATTGGTCGAAATGTAAGCTTTTGAGTAAGCGAAAAATCTGTAAAAATTGCAATTTTGGTCACTGTGAGGGTTTAAAAAGTGGTTATTCAACATGAGGCCCGAGCCAAATGACATTTTGAATCATTTTTGGTAGAGTCGAAAAAATCAATTTTATGATGAAAAACGATGACCTGGACCTGTCGAACGTTCAGAAAATGGTCAATATTGATGAAATTTTAACATTTAATCTTTTGACTTTAAATGACTGTTGGATGTGAATTATTACTTTTTCAACTAAAATAAGTGTGTTTAAAGTCATTTCTGTGCCTGAAATTGGCCAAAATGTAAGCTTTTGAGTAAGCGAAAACTCTATAAAAATGGCAATTTTTGTCTCTGTGAGGGTTTAAAAAGTGGTTTCATCAATATTGATGAAGTTTTAACATTTAATCTTTTGACTTTAAATGACTGTTGGATGTGAATTATTACTTTTTCAACTAAAATAAGTGTGTTTAAAGTCATTTCTGTGCCTGAAATTGGTCAAAATTGAAGCTTTTGAGTAAGCGAAAACTCTGTAAAAATGGCAATTTTGGTCACTGTGAGGGTTTAAAAAGTGGTTATTCAACATGAGGCCCGATCCAAATGACATTTTGAATAATTTTTGGTAGAGTCCAAAAAACCAATTTTATGATGAAAAACGATGACCCCGGAACTGTCGAACGTTCAGAAAATGGTCAATATTGATGAAATTTTAACATTTAATCTTTTGACTTTAAATGACTGTTGGATGTGAATTATTACTTATTCAACTAAAATAAGTGTGTTTAAAGTCATTTCTGTGCCTGAAATTGGTTAAAATTGAAGCTTTTGAGTAAGCGAAAACTCTGTAAAAATGGCAATTTTGGTCACTCTGAGGGTTTACAAAGTGGTTATTCAACATAAGGCCCGATCCAAATGACATTTTGAATCATTTTTGGTAGAGTCCAAAAAATCAATTTTATGATGAAAAACGATGACCCCAGACCTGTCGAACGTTCAAAAAATGGTCAATATTGATGAAATTTTAACATTTAATCTTTTGACTTTAAATGACTGTTGGATGTGTATTATTACTTTTTCAACTAAAATAAGTGTGTTTAAAGTCATTTCTGTGCCTGAAATTGGTCAAAATTGAAGCTTTTGAGTAAGCGAAAACTCTGTAAAAATGGCAATTTTGGTCACTGTGAGGGTTTAAAAAGTGGTTATTCAACATGAGGCCCGATCCAAATGACATTTTGAATCATTTTTGGTAGAGTCCAAAAAATCAATTTTATGATGAAAAAACGATGACCCAGAACCTGTCGAACGTTCAAAAAATGGTCAATATTGATGAAATTTTAACATTTAATCTTTTGACTTTAAATGACTGTTGGATGTGAAATATTACTTTTTCAACTAAAATAAGTGTGTTTAAAGTCATTTCTGTGCCTGAAATTGGTCAAAATTGAAGCTTTTGAGTAAGCGAAAACTCCGTAAAAATGGCAATTTTCGTCACTGTGAGGGTTTAAAAAGTGGTTATTCAACATGAGGCCCGATCCAAATGACATTTTGAATCATTTTTGGTAGAGTCCAAAAAAATAATTTTATGATGAAAAACGATGACCCCGGAACTGTCGAACGTTCAGAAAATGGTCAATATTGATGAAATTTTAACATTTAATCTTTTGACTTTAAATGACTGCTGGATGTGAATTATTACTTTTTCAACTAAAATAAGTGTGTTTAAAGTCATTTCTGTGCCTGAAATTGGTCGAAATGTAAGCTTTTGAATAAGCGAAAACTCTATAAAAATGGCAATTTTTGTCACTGTGAGGGTTTAAAAAGTGGTTTCATCAATATTGATGAAATTTTAACATTTAATCTTTTGACTTTAAATGACTGTTAGATGTGAATTATTACTTTTTCAACTAAAATAAGTGTGTTTAAAGTCATTTCTGTGCCTGAAATTGGCCAAAATTTAAGCTTTTGAGTAAGCGAAAACTCTGTAAAAATGGCAATTTTTGTCACTGTGAGGGTTTAAAAAGTGGTTATTCAACATGAGGCCCGATCCAAATGACATTTTGATTCATTTTTGGTAGAGTCAAAAAATCAATTTTATGATGAAAAACGATGACCCCGGACCTGTCGAACGTTCAAAAAATGGTCAATATTGATGAAATTTTAACATTTAATCTTTTGACTTTAAATGACTGTTGGGTGTGAATTATTACGTTTTCAACTAAAATAAGTGTGTTTAAAGTCATTTCTGTGCCTCTAATTGGTCAAAATTGAAGCTTTTGAGTAAGCAAAAACTCTGTAAAAATGGCAATTTTGGTCACTGTGAGGGTTTACAAAGTGGTTATTCAACATGAGGCCCGACACAAATGACATTTTGAATCATTTTTGGTAGAGTCCAAAAAATCAATTTTATGATGAAAAACGATGACCCTGGACCTGTCGAACGTTAAAAAAATAGTCAATATTGATGAAATTTTAACATTTGATCTTTTGACTTTAAATGACTGTTGGATGTGAATTATTACTTTTTCAACTAAAATAAGTGTGTTTAAAGTCATTTCTGTGCCTGAAATTGGCCAAAATTGAAGCTTTTGAGTAAGCAAAAACTCTGTAAAAATGGCAATTTTGGTCACTCTGAGGGTTTACAAAGTGGTTATTCAACATAAGGCCCGATCCAAATGACATTTTGAATCATTTTTGGTAGAGTCCAAAAAATCAATTTTATGATGAAAAACGATGACCCCAGACCTGTCGAACGTTCAAAAAATGGTCAATATTGATGAAATTTTAACATTTAATCTTTTGACTTTAAATGACTGTTGGATGTGTATTATTACTTTTTCAACTAAAATAAGTGTGTTTAAAGTCATTTCTGTGCCTGAAATTGGTCAAAATTGAAGCTTTTGAGTAAGCAAAAACTCTGTAAAAATGGCAATTTTGGTCACTGTGAGGGTTTAAAAAGTGGTTATTCAACATGAGGCCCGATCCAAATGACATTTTGAATCATTTTTGGTAGAGTCCAAAAAATCAATTTTATGATGAAAAACGATGACCCCGGACCTGTCGAACGTTCAGAAAATGGTCAATATTGATGAAATTTTAACATTTAATCTTTTGACTTTAAATGACTGTTGGATGTGAATTATTACTTTTTCAACTAAAATAAGTGTGTTTAAAGTCATTTCTGTGCCTGAAATTGGCCAAAATTTAAGCTTTTGAGTAAGCGAAAACTCTGTAAAAATGGCAATTTTGGTCACTGTGAGGGTTTAAAAAGTGGTTATTCAACATGAGGCCCGATCCAAATGACATTTTGAATCATTTTTGGTAGAGTCCAAAAAATCAATTTTATGATGAAAAACGATGACCCTGGACCTGTCGAACGTTCAAAAAATAGTCAATATTGATGAAATGTTAACATTTGATCTTTTGACTTTAAATGACTGTTGCATGTGAATTATTACTTTTTTAACTAAAATAAGTGTGTTTAAAGTCATTTCTGTGCCTGAAATTGGCCAAAATTGAAGCTTTTGACTAAGCAAAAACTCTGTAAAAATGGCAATTTTGGTCACTCTGAGGGTTTACAAAGTGGTTATTCAACATAAGGCCCGATCCAAATGACATTTTGAATCATTTTTGGTAGAGTCCAAAAAATCAATTTTATGATGAAAAACGATGACCCCGGAACTGTCGAACGTTCAAAAAATTGTCAATATTGATGAAATTTTAACATTTAATCTTTTGACTTTATATTACTGCTGGATGTGAATTATTACTTTTTCAACTAAAATAAGTGTGTTTAAAGTCATTTCTGTGCCTGAAATTGTTCAAAATTGAAGCTTTTGAGTAAGTGAAAACTCTGTAAAAATGGCAATTTTTGTCACTGTGAGAGTTTAAAAAGTGGTTATTCAACATGAGGCCCGATCCAAATGACATTTTGAATCATTTTTGGTAGAGTCCAAAAAATCAATTTTATAATGAAAAACGATGACCCCGCACCTGTCGAACGTTCAAAAGCATGGTCAATATTGATGAAATTTTAACATTTAATCTTTTGACTTTAAATGACTGTTGGATGTGAATTATTACTTTTTCAACTAAAATAAGTGTGTTTAAAGTCATTTCTGTGCCTGAAATTGGTCATAATTGAAGCTTTTGAGTAAGCAAAAACTCTGTAAAAAGGGCAATTTTGGTCACTGTGAGGGTTTAAAAAGTGGTTATTCAACATAAGGCCCGATCCAAATGACATTTTGAATCATTTTTGGTAGAGTCCAAAAAATCAATTTTATGGTGAAAAACGATGACCCCGGACCTGTCGAACGTTCAGAAAATGGTCAATATTGATGAAATTTTAACATTTAATCTTTTGACTTTATATTACTGCTGGATGTGAATTATTACTTTTTCAACTAAAATAAGTGTGTTTAAAGTCATTTCTGTGCCTGAAATTGTTCAAAATTGAAGCTTTTTAGTAAGTGAAAACTCTGTAAAAATGGCAATTTTTGTCACTGTGAGAGTTTAAAAAGTGGTTATTCAACATGAGGCCCGATCCAAATGACATTTTGATTCATTTTTGGTAGAGTCCAAAAAATCAATTTTATGATGAAAAACGATACCTGTCGAACGTTCAAAAAATGGTCAATATTGATGAAATTTTAACATTTAATCTTTTGACTTTAAATGACTGTTGGATGTGAATTATTACGTTTTCAACTAAAATAAGTGTGTTTAAAGTCATTTCTGTGCCTGAAATTGGTCAAAATTGAAGCTTTTGAGTAAGCGAAAACTCTATGAAAATGGCAATTTTGTCACTGTGAGGGTGTAAAAAGTGGTTATTCAACATGAGGCCCGATCCAAATGACATTTTAATTTATTTTTGGTAGAGTCCAAAAAATCAATTTTATGATGAAAAACGATGACCTGGACCTGTCGAACGTTCAGAAAATGGTCAATATTGATGAAATTTTAACATTTAATCTTTTGACTTTAAATGACTGTTGGATGTGAATTATTACTTTTTCAACTAAAATAAGTGTGTTTAAAGTCATTTCTGTGCCTGAAATTGGTCGAAATGTAAGCTTTTGAGTAAGCGAAAAATCTGTAAAAATTGCAATTTTGGTCACTGTGAGGGTTTAAAAAGTGGTTATTCAACATGAGGCCCGAGCCAAATGACATTTTGAATCATTTTTGGTAGAGTCGAAAAAATCAATTTTATGATGAAAAACGATGACCTGGACCTGTCGAACGTTCAGAAAATGGTCAATATTGATGAAATTTTAACATTTAATCTTTTGACTTTAAATGACTGTTGGATGTGAATTATTACTTTTTCAACTAAAATAAGTGTGTTTAAAGTCATTTCTGTGCCTGAAATTGGCCAAAATGTAAGCTTTTGAGTAAGCGAAAACTCTATAAAAATGGCAATTTTTGTCTCTGTGAGGGTTTAAAAAGTGGTTTCATCAATATTGATGAAGTTTTAACATTTAATCTTTTGACTTTAAATGACTGTTGGATGTGAATTATTACTTTTTCAACTAAAATAAGTGTGTTTAAAGTCATTTCTGTGCCTGAAATTGGTCAAAATTGAAGCTTTTGAGTAAGCGAAAACTCTGTAAAAATGGCAATTTTGGTCACTGTGAGGGTTTAAAAAGTGGTTATTCAACATGAGGCCCGATCCAAATGACATTTTGAATAATTTTTGGTAGAGTCCAAAAAACCAATTTTATGATGAAAAACGATGACCCCGGAACTGTCGAACGTTCAGAAAATGGTCAATATTGATGAAATTTTAACATTTAATCTTTTGACTTTAAATGACTGTTGGATGTGAATTATTACTTATTCAACTAAAATAAGTGTGTTTAAAGTCATTTCTGTGCCTGAAATTGGTTAAAATTGAAGCTTTTGAGTAAGCGAAAACTCTGTAAAAATGGCAATTTTGGTCACTCTGAGGGTTTACAAAGTGGTTATTCAACATAAGGCCCGATCCAAATGACATTTTGAATCATTTTTGGTAGAGTCCAAAAAATCAATTTTATGATGAAAAACGATGACCCCAGACCTGTCGAACGTTCAAAAAATGGTCAATATTGATGAAATTTTAACATTTAATCTTTTGACTTTAAATGACTGTTGGATGTGTATTATTACTTTTTCAACTAAAATAAGTGTGTTTAAAGTCATTTCTGTGCCTGAAATTGGTCAAAATTGAAGCTTTTGAGTAAGCGAAAACTCTGTAAAAATGGCAATTTTGGTCACTGTGAGGGTTTAAAAAGTGGTTATTCAACATGAGGCCCGATCCAAATGACATTTTGAATCATTTTTGGTAGAGTCCAAAAAATCAATTTTATGATGAAAAACGATGACCCAGAACCTGTCGAACGTTCAAAAAATGGTCAATATTGATGAAATTTTAACATTTAATCTTTTGACTTTAAATGACTGTTGGATGTGAAATATTACTTTTTCAACTAAAATAAGTGTGTTTAAAGTCATTTCTGTGCCTGAAATTGGTCATAATTGAAGCTTTTGAGTAAGCAAAAACTCTGTAAAAAGGGCAATTTTGGTCACTGTGAGGGTTTAAAAAGTGGTTATTCAACATAAGGCCCGATCCAAATGACATTTTGAATCATTTTTGGTAGAGTCCAAAAAATCAATTTTATGGTGAAAAACGATGACCCCGGACCTGTCGAACGTTCAGAAAATGGTCAATATTGATGAAATTTTAACATTTAATCTTTTGACTTTATATTACTGCTGGATGTGAATTATTACTTTTTCAACTAAAATAAGTGTGTTTAAAGTCATTTCTGTGCCTGAAATTGTTCAAAATTGAAGCTTTTTAGTAAGTGAAAACTCTGTAAAAATGGCAATTTTTGTCACTGTGAGAGTTTAAAAAGTGGTTATTCAACATGAGGCCCGATCCAAATGACATTTTGATTCATTTTTGGTAGAGTCCAAAAAATCAATTTTATGATGAAAAACGATACCTGTCGAACGTTCAAAAAATGGTCAATATTGATGAAATTTTAACATTTAATCTTTTGACTTTAAATGACTGTTGGATGTGAATTATTACGTTTTCAACTAAAATAAGTGTGTTTAAAGTCATTTCTGTGCCTGAAATTGGTCAAAATTGAAGCTTTTGAGTAAGCGAAAACTCTATGAAAATGGCAATTTTGTCACTGTGAGGGTGTAAAAAGTGGTTATTCAACATGAGGCCCGATCCAAATGACATTTTAATTTATTTTTGGTAGAGTCCAAAAAATCAATTTTATGATGAAAAACGATGACCCCGGACCTGTCGAACGTTCAAAAAATGTTCAATATTGATGAAATTTTAACATTTAATCTTTTGACTTTAAATGACTGTTGGATGTGAATTATTACGTTTTCAACTAAAATAAGTGTGTTTAAAGTCATTTCTGTGCCTCTAATTGGTCAAAATTGAAGCTTTTGAGTAAGCAAAAACTCTGTAAAAATGGCAATTTTGGTCACTCTGAGGGTTTACAAAGTGGTTATTCAACATAAGGCCCGATCCAAATGACATTTTGAATCATTTTTGGTAGAGTCCAAAAAATCAATTTTATGATGAAAAACGATGACCCCGGAACTGTCGAACGTTCAAAAAATGGTCAATATTGATGAAATTTTAACATTTAATCTTTTGACTTTAAATGACTGTTGGATGTGAATTATTACGTTTTCAACTAAAATAAGTGTGTTTAAAGTCATTTCTGTGCCTGAAATTGGTCAAAATTGAAGCTTTTGAGTAAGCAAAAACTCTGTAAAAATGGCAATTTTGGTCACTGTGAGGGTTTAAAAAGTGGTTATTCAACATGAGGCCCAATCCAAATGACATTTTGAATCATTTTTGGTAGAGTCCAAAAAATCTATTTTATGATGAAAAACGATGACCCTGGACCTGTCAAACATTCAAAAAATAGTCAATATTGATGAAATGTTAACATTTGATCTTTTGACTTTAAATGACTGTTGGATGTGAATTATTACTTTTTCAACTAAAATAAGTGTGTTTAAAGTCATTTCTGTGCCTGAAATTGGCCAAAATTGAAGCTTTTGAGTAAGCAAAAACTCTGTAAAAATGGCAATTTTGGTCACTCTGAGGGTTTACAAAGTGGTTATTCAACATAAGGCCCGATCCAAATGACATTTTGAATCATTTTTGGTAGAGTCCAAAAAATCAATTTTATGATGAAAAACGATGACCCGGAACTGTCGAACGTTCAAAAAATGGTCAATATTGATGAAATTTTAACATTTAATCTTTTGACTTTAAATGACTGTTGGATGTGAATTATTACGTTTTCAACTAAAATAAGTGTGTTTAAAGTCATTTCTGTGCCTGAAATTGGTCAAAATTGAAGCTTTTGAGTAAGCAAAAACTCTGTAAAAATGGCAATTTTGGTCACTGTGAGGGTTTAAAAAGTGGTTATTCAACATGAGGCCCAATCCAAATGACATTTTGAATAATATTTGGTAGAGTCCAAAAAATCTATTTTATGATGAAAAACGATGACCCTGGACCTGTCGAACATTCAAAAAATAGTCAATATTGATGAAATGTTAACATTTGATCTTTTGACTTTAAATGACTGTTGGATGTGAATTATTACTTTTTCAACTAAAATAAGTGTGTTTAAAGTCATTTCTGTGCCTGAAATTGGCCAAAATTGAAGCTTTTGAGTAAGCAAAAACTCTGTAAAAATGGCAATTTTGGTCACTCTGAGGGTTTACAAAGTGGTTATTCAACATAAGGCCCGATCCAAATGACATTTTGAATCATTTTTGGTAGAGTCCAAAAAATCAATTTTATGATGAAAAACGATGCCCCCGGAACTGTCGAACGTTCAAAAAATGGTCAATATTGATGAAATTTTAACATTTAATCTTTTGACTTTATATTACTGCTGGATGTGAATTATTACTTTTTCAACTAAAATAAGTGTGTTTAAAGTCATTTCTGTGCCTGAAATTGGCCAAAATTGAAGCTTTTGAGTAAGTGAAAACTCTGTAAAAATGGCAATTTTTGTAACTGTGAGGGTTTAAAAAGTGGTTATTCAACATGAGGCCCGATCCAAATGACATTTTGATTCATTTTTGGTAGAGTCCAAAAAATCAATTTTATGAGGAAAAACGATGACCCCGGACCTGTCGAACGTTCAAAAAATGGTCAATATTGATGAAATTTTAACATTTAATCTTTTGACTTTAAATGACTGTTGGGTGTGAATTATTACGTTTTCAACTAAAATAAGTGTGTTTAAAGTCATTTCTGTGCCTGAAATTGGTCAAAATTGAAGCTTTTGAGTAAGCTAAAACTCTGTAAAAATGGCAATTTTGGTCAATGTGAGGGTTTAAAAAGTGGTTATTCAACATGAGGCCCGATCCAAATGACATTTTGAATCATTTTTGGTAGAGTCCAAAAAATCAATTTTATGATGAAAAAACGATGACCCTGGACCTGTCGAACGTTCAGAAAATGGTCACCATTGATGAAATTTTAACATTTAATCTTTTGACTTTAAATGACTGTGGGATGTGAATTATTACTTTTTCAACTAAAATAAGTGTGTTTAAAGTCATTTCTGTGCCTGAAATTGGCCAAAATTTAAGCTTTTGAGTAAGCGAAAACTCTATGAAAATGGCAATTTTGTCACTGTGAGGGTGTAAAAAGTGGTTATTCAACATGAGGCCCGATCCAAATGACATTTTGATTTATTTTTGGTAGAGTCCAAAAAATCAATTTTATGATGAAAAACGATGACCCCGGACCTGTCGAACGTTCAAAAAATGGTGAATATTGATGAAATTTTAACATTTAATCTTTTGACTTTAAATGACTGTTGGATGTGAATTATTACGTTTTCAACTAAAATAAGTGTGTTTAAAGTCATTTCTGTGCCTCTAATTGGTCAAAATTGAAGCTTTTGAGTAAGCAAAAACTCTGTAAAAATGGCAATTTTGGTCACTCTGAGGGTTTACAAAGTGGTTATTCAACATAAGGCCCGATCCAAATGACATTTTGAATCATTTTTGGTAGAGTCCAAAAAATCCATTTTATGATGAAAAACGATGACCCCGGAACTGTCGAACGTTCAAAAAATGGTCAATATTGATGAAATTTTAACATTTAATCTTTTGACTTTAAATGACTGTTGGATGTGAATTATTACGTTTTCAACTAAAATAAGTGTGTTTAAAGTCATTTCTGTGCCTGAAATTGGTCAAAATTGAAGCTTTTGAGTAAGCAAAAACTCTGTAAAAATGGCAATTTTGGTCACTGTGAGGGTTTAAAAAGTGGTTATTCAACATGAGGCCCAATCCAAATGACATTTTGAATCATTTTTGGTAGAGTCCAAAAAATCTATTTTATGATGAAAAACGATGACCCTGGACCTGTCGAACATTCAAAAAATAGTCAATATTGATGAAATGTTAACATTTGATCTTTTGACTTTAAATGACTGTTGGATGTGAATTATTACTTTTTCAACTAAAATAAGTGTGTTTAAAGTCATTTCTGTGCCTGAAATTGGCCAAAATTGAAGCTTTTGAGTAAGCAAAAACTCTGTAAAAATGGCAATTTTGGTCACTCTGAGGGTTTACAAAGTGGTTATTCAACATAAGGCCCGATCCAAATGACATTTTGAATCATTTTTGGTAGAGTCCAAAAAATCAATTTTATGATGAAAAACGATGCCCCCGTAACTGTCGAACGTTCAAAAAATGGTCAATATTGATGAAATTTTAACATTTAATCTTTTGACTATATTACTGCTGGATGTGAATTATTACTTTTTCAACTAAAATAAGTGTGTTTAAAGTCATTTCTGTGCCTGAAATTGGCCAAAATTGAAGCTTTTGAGTAAGTGAAAACTCTGTAAAAATGGCAATTTTTGTAACTGTGAGGGTTTAAAAAGTGGTTATGCAACATGAGGCCCGATCCAAATGACATTTTGATTCATTTTTGGTAGAGTCCAAAAAATCAATTTTATGAGGAAAAACGATGACCCTGGACCTGTCGAACGTTCAAAAAATAGTCAATATTGATGAAATGTTAACATTTGATCTTTTGACTTTAAATGACTGTTGGATGTGAATTATTACTTTTTCAACTAAAATAAGTGTGTTTAAAGTCATTTCTGTGCCTGAAATTGGCCAAAATTGAAGCTTTTGAGTAAGCAAAAACTCTGTAAAAATGGCAATTTTGGTCACTCTGAGGGTTCACAAAGTGGTTATTCAACATAAGGCCCGATCCAAATGACATTTTGAATCATTTTTGGTAAGCATGGGCGTAAAATCCGTTACGCTCGCGGATTTTTCGTATTTTCGGAAAATCCGCAATCTGCGAACTCTCGCGGATGTGGCGAGAATACGCAAATCCGCGCGAAGCGGATTTTTTGCTTGTGTTCGCACTGCTCGCGGTCCGCGGCGCGGGCAGCAACAATCTCGCACTCGCGAAAGTACAAAAATTACAAGGGGAGGGGTAAAGGAAGTGGCCCAGTCTCCAACTTCCTGTTCCTGTCCAGCAAGCTCCTCCCATAGGGGTGGGGTGAAGGAAGTGCCCCAGTCTCCAACTTCCTGTTCCTGTCCAGCAAGCTCCTCCCATTGCTTATTCCATTTCCTGGCCACTTTGATTTCGATCTTGACTGGGAAGGATTACTTTTTGTGGTTGCTGCTGGATATTTGGATTTGAGGCCTTTTGGATTACTTTTGGATTCGAAATTTGATTTCACAAAGAAGTAAGTTGATGTTGTTTGTTTGTGGTGATTTTTGTGTGTGTTGCTTTTTTTTCGACTTTTTTGGGGGGAAAATCTGCAAGTTCGCGAGCTGAGGATGTTTTTGCTTGTGTTCGCACTGCTCGTGTCCCGCGCAGCAACAATCTCGCACTCGCGAAATTGTAAAAATTACAAATCTGCACATGAATTGAAAACCACCAGGCTTAGTTATGGGTGCATGCATGATACAACTGTTTTGTTGAATTTTTTTTTTAACATGATTCTGGCCAGGGCATGGATGGCATTGGATTGTGGTGATTTTAGTGTGTTTTACGACTTTTTGGGGTGGTGTTGGGGGCTTGCTATGTGGGTGGGGGCCATTTTATTGCCTGGTTCCGTGTGGGTGGGGGTCTAGGGGCCATTTTTAAGCCAGTTTGTGTGCTTTGTGCCATAGGCCTGCACCCTATGGCACTCTGATGTCATCCATTATGCCCAGGGGGCCCAGAATCGGTCTGTTCGCGGATTTTGCTGGTTTTTCGCCATGTTCGCACCGTGAAGCAACAATCTCGCACTCGCGAAATTGTAAAAATTGCAATTTTGCACCGGAAAACCACCAGCAGGCAGCATAAGCCTTCTGAAACTTGATGGATGGCATTGGATTGTGGTGATTTGATTTGTGTTGTGTTTTTTGACTTTTTGGAGTAGGGGTTGGGGGCTGGCTATGTTGGTGGTGGCCATTTTGAGGCATGGTCCTGGCCATGTGGATGGGGTCAAGCGGCCATTTTGAAGGCAGGCAGTGAGCTTTGAGACATAGGCCTTCACCCATTGTGCCTTGCTTTCACCCATTGTGCCCAGGCGGAGTCAGGGGTACATGAAAGTACAACCCTCTCTGTGTGTGCTCTCTTGGATCAATGTTAAATTCCTGTTTCCCAAAAATTTTGCAAATCCTAATTTTGAAATTTCCATATTGTGTGGTGTGCACGTGTGTATTCATAAATGCCTACTTGCAAACTGTTTATTGAAGCGCTACATATGCAACATATATTTACTGATGTTCCTCTGTCTTCGTTTGCTTTTAGGTGCACAAAACTCCGCATCATCGTTGAGCATCAGTGCCAGGAAGAAGTCCTGCTGCGGCCTGTTGTTCCGACATCTGAAGAAGATGGCTCCAAAAAGAGGTGCCCGTAGGTCCTCTTGCAAGAAAGATGTCTCTACTAAGGAGAAGAAGAAGCAAGTGGCACCACTTACCAAGGAGACTGGTGGCTCAACCAATAATTTTTTTGGGGAAAAACAACAAAAAAAACAAAGGCCCACCCTGAGTGCTGCACAGGTAGCCTGTTTAGTTGTTGAATCACCAACGACCAGTGATGTTGGTTCATCGCAAGAAAGTAGCAGCACACCATCAACACAGGTTGTAACTCATCTCACAAATACTATTCAACAACCAAAGCCGCAACAACAACTGCATGGGCTACTAGTACAAGCAGAAGTACATGCGCAAGGAGCTGTCCGAGAAGGAGCTGTCCGAGAAGGAGCTGTCCGAGAAGGAGCTGGCCGAGAAGGAGAAGGCCGAGAAGGAGAAGGCCGAGAAGGAGAAGGAGAAGGCCGAGAAGGAGAAGGAGAAGGCCGAGAAGGAGAAAGCCGAGAAGGAGAAGGCCGAGAAGGAGAAGGCCGAGAAGGAGAAGGCCGAGAAGGAGAAGGCCGAGAAGGAGAAGACCGAGAAGGAGAGGTCCATGGAGACTTGCAAGTAGAGGTCAGTGAAGATGCCCATGTAGCGGCGCATGGAGCGGTGCAAGTGCCCACAATGGTTGTTCTTCCAGAAGTAGGGGCACAGGAGGAAATTGACTTTGGAGCCGGGGTATCATGTCAGGAAGACAAAGCCACTCCTCCTGATGATTCATTTTCTCCCAGCTCCCCAGCAAGGAAAAGATCAAGGAGGGTGTGTAGAAGTTCCTCTTCAAGCCCCGCTCCATCAGATGATGATCTGGATCTAGATTGGCAACCATCTCCGACGTCTGAGAGGGAGGCACACCATGAGCTGCGAAAGGTATCAAATGTTAAAAGGAAGGGCCCCGGAAAGCTCATACTTATGGATCCGAACGTCGGACTTGATGAAGTGGTGCATTCTGATGTTGTTGAACAGGATGACAGCAATGACCTAGTCATCACACATGTCAGTCCAGCCACACCGGCCATGCAGCAGACAGACATTTATACCCTATCCCGACGTCATGCTGAGCGTGACCCTGGCGACGTGCCACTGGTAGCACCACCAACGCAGTCAAGTAGTACAACAAGTTCAACAAAACCTACAGCTCCCATATTTTCTCCCCAGAGGGGGACTCCATCCAGCTCGACTCCCTCAAGTAAGGTTGCTGCAATAATTGCACAACCCAGTAGATGTCTGCAAGGCTCATCCACCACTGCTTCATCTGGCATTGGCAGCAGTATCACCTCGTGCGGCAAAACCAGAAGTTTCCAGTCCCCAGTTTGGAACTTTTTTAGTGTCCATGAAAAGTATGATAACATAGCCGTTTGTTGCATTTGTAAGACTAGCGTTAGCCGTGGTAAGACTGGTACCAACTATGGAACCGGAGGCCAGATAGGTCATCTTGAAAGAAAGCACGCTGTCGAATGGTTTCCGCATCTAGCAAACGTCAAGGGAAAGCGATCCCAAAGGGCAAGTGGCCAAAATATACCCATACTAGGTGTTTCATCTGAAGATGACGGGGAGGTAGAAGAAGCGTCAGACATGTGTCCGGTTGCACCCAGTACCCCTGGCAGCACCACACCCTCCGGAACACATAGGAGGCACACTGAGAGTCTGGGAGACACACCAATGCGGAAAATGTCAACACTGAGCAGAAGTGGGTCGAAGAAGGTATCAGCATCATCCCGTAAATTTGTCCAGCACACCATTTCAGCCATGTTCTCCTCAGATGTGCAATTTCAACGCAACCACCCAACTGTACGCCTGTATAACACTAAGCTGGCTAAAATGCTAGCGGTGGACCTTCTCCCTTTTTCGTTTGTCGAAGGTGTGGGTTTCCTTGAACTCGTTGCAACATTGGCCCCTAAATGGAAGGTTCCTAGCCGGTTCTATTTTGCCAGGGTTGCTGTTCCAGCACTACATAAAGAGGTGCTTGAGTTGGTGGGGGCAGCTTTGCAGAAGAGTGCTGTTCACACTATACACCTGACAACAGACATGTGGACCAGTTGCCAAGCCCTTGATTACATGTGCATCACTGCACACTGGGTCTCTTTTTCAGGGGTTATAAAACAGATAAATGCAGGTGGTGACTTGGTCGAGATTTTTAAGGGTGCTCGTAAACATGCAACATTAGCCATGTTTGGCATGGAGAAAAGTCATACTGCAGTCAACATTTTGGCTGACTTTAACAAAAAGGTCTCGCAATGGCTGCCCCCAAGAAATTGCAAGGTTGGTTATGTTTCTACAGATAATGGCAGCAATGTAGTTAGGGCCATGGAGGACGGTTTCTATTTCAGAGTGCCGTGTTTGGCGCACTGTATCAACCTTGTTGTGCAAAATTTTTTGAAAATAGAACTTGCAGTCGACAAAACACTGACCATCTGCAGAAGAATATGCACACATTTCAACCATTCTTTTAAGGCCCGGAAGGAGCTGAGGCGCAAGCAAAATGAACGTAGAATGCCAGTGAAAGCACTTATCCAGGAGGTGGCAACATGTTGGAACTCAACCTTCTACATGCTTGAGCGTCTGCATGAGCTGTTTCCAGTAGTCAATGAGTATTTCTACAACCTGGGTGGTGATACGACAGAAATGATGCTAGCGGTGGAGCAATGGCAGCTAGTTAAAAGCCTGACAGACATGCTTCGTCCTTTTGAGGTCTTCACGCGTGACGTCAGCAGGGAGGACTGTTCTTTGAGCAAAGCTATCCCATTGTTGCTGAAGCTCGAGCACCAAGTCAAGGTGGTGTCTTCACAATTAAAGGACGTTGGAAAGAACGAAGCACATGAGGTGGCGCAGAGATTATTACAACGCCTAGTTAGCAATAAACGGCTTGTAAATATCAAGAAACAACAGCACTACATTTGTGCTACTATTCTGGATCCACAATACAAAAAGCCATTGTTTGGCAAAGTAATAATTCCTTTTGAAACATCGGATGTTACAGAGTACAAAGGTTGGCTAGCTCAGTCAGCCATTCGTTTTGAAAGAGAGCGGAAGGAAACTGTAGGAGAAGACAGTACTACTAGTGAATCAGCAGGCCATCAGGCGTCCCAAAAAAGCACTTCTGCATCTGTGCCTCTGGCAGAAGTGAGTGACTTTCCCTCTGAGCCGTTAACCACACCAGCAACCGTATCATCTGCACCAGGCCCAGGCGATATGTCTGAAGCGGGTTGGCTAAGTGAGCTAGGGTTTCCTTGTCCCAGAAAGGACACAGAAGTGCAAAGTACAGGAATGCGGGAGGACATTCTTTCAATGGTGCAGGCCTATCTGGATGACTCAACAGAGGTCAATATTACTGAGGACCCATTGGCGTATTGGCATGGGAAAAGAAAAATATGGCGAGAGCTCACCAACCTGGCTATCAATTACTTGTCTTGCCCACTCGCAAGCGTGTCCTCAGAACGTGTTTTTAGTTCTGCTGGTGGCATTGTGACTTCCAAAAGGTCCCGCCTCTTGCCCGCAAATGTGGAGCGGCTCACCTTGATAAAGATGAACCAGCACTTCATACCACCAGATTACAGAGTACGAGAACCCACGCAGGAAGAAGAGGACACCGACCTACCTGAGGAAAGTTCTCCTCAGTTACCAGAAGTAACCCCGACTGATGATTTAGCAGAGTATGAGGACGAGTTCTGCTTCCCTGACAGCGAGTTCTGAAAATGAGTCAATCATTCATTAATTGTAAATTTAGTCCTCCTTATTCACTTTTATTCCTGTGTGTCTGTCTTTCTTTAGCAAGTGCTTCATCACATTCCCAACAAAACTGTAATCAACCAATAAAACAACAAGCCCATCAACAGAACTGGCTTGATTTTGATGCCGCAGCATTCCTCAGGTTCACAACAGTTAGTTGACAAGAACTCAGTCCTGGTCGTCTATCCTGAGTCCTCCTCCTCCAGACTCACCCTATCCATTACCCATAATGCTGATGCCTGGATTCTGCACAATGAAGAAACTTACGTTGACGAGTCCCCTAACGCCTTAGGACACTGTGAATTCCAGGTGGAGCCAGCCCTCAAACACAAATTACAGGTAAGGTAAGCGTTTGGATGGGAGGTAGTATAATGGAGTATTCGGAGAGGTGAGAGAGTGACAGTGGTACTAGCAGTAAAGTCCTAGGGCTCTTGAATTAACAAACTCTGTGACGGGCATTTACTTTGGAAAACATTTGGCCTATTACACGTGAACGTTTAGGCGTTATTATTGCTCGCTTGCCTGTCTCAGGGGTGCTGTCTGTGGGGCTTCTAGGTTTTTGGGTTGTGTGAGCACCGCTGCCACATTTCTAATGTTGATTGCTTTTGTTTTGCAGAAAATCCACGCCGGGAAACTCCAGTTGGGGCCCTGCTGCAGAACGCCTTAGGACACTGTGAATTCCAGGTGGAGCCAGCCCTCAAACACAAATTACAGGTAAGATAAGCGTTTGGATGGGAGGTAGTATAATGGAGTATTCGGAGAGGCGAGAGAGTGACAGTGGTACTAGCAGTAAAGTCCTAGGGCTCTTGAATTAACAAACTCTGTGACAGGCATTTACTTTGGAAAACATTTGGCCTATTACACGTGAACGTTTAGGCGTTATTATTGCTCGCTTGCCTGTCTCAGGGGTGCTGTCTGTGGGGCTTCTAGGTGTTTGGGTTGTGTGAGCACCGCTGCCACATTTCTAATGTTGATTGCTTTTGTTTTGCAGAAAATCCACGCCGGGAAACTCCAGTTGGGGCCCTGCTGCAGAACGCCTTAGGACACTGTGAATTCCAGGTGGAGCCAGCCCTCAAACACAAATTACAGGTAAGATAAGCATTTGGATGGGAGGTAGTATAATGGAGTATTCGGAGAGGCGAGAGAGTGACAGTGGTACTAGCAGTAAAGTCCTAGGGCTCTTGAATTAACAAACTCTGTGACAGGCATTTACTTGGGAAAACATTTGGCCTATTACACGTGAACGTTTAGGCGTTATTATTGCTCGCTTGCCTGTCTCAGGGGTGCTGTCTGTGGGGCTTCTAGGTTTTTGGGTTGTGTGAGCACCGCTGCCACATTTCTAATGTTGATTGCTTTTGTTTTGCAGAAAATCCACGCCGGGAAACTCCAGTTGGGGCCCTGCTGCAGAACGCCTTAGGACACTGTGAATTCCAGGTGGAGCCAGCCCTCAAACACAAATTACAGGTAAGATAAGCGTTTGGATGGGAGGTAGTATAATGGAGTATTCGGAGAGGCGAGAGAGTGACAGTGGTACTAGCAGTAAAGTCCTAGGGCTCTTGAATTAACAAACTCTGTGACAGGCATTTACTTTGGAAAACATTTGGCCTATTACACGTGAACGTTTAGGCGTTATTATTGCTCACTTGCCTGACTCAGGGGTGCTGTCTGTGGGGCTTCTAGGTTTTTGGGTTGTGTGAGCACCGCTGCCACATTTCTAATGTTGATTGCTTTTGTTTTGCAGAAAATCCACGCCGGGAAACTCCAGTTGGGGCCCTGCTGCAGAACGCCTTAGGACACTGTGAATTCCAGGTGGAGCCAGCCCTCAAACACAAATTACAGGTAAGATAAGCGTTTGGATGGGAGGTAGTATAATGGAGTATTCGGAGAGGCGAGAGAGTGACAGTGGTACTAGCAGTAAAGTCCTAGGGCTCTTGAATTAACAAACTCTGTGACAGGCATTTACTTTGGAAAACATTTGGCCTATTACACGTGAACGTTTAGCCGTTATTATTGCTCACTTGCCTGACTCAGGGGTGCTGTCTGTGGGGCTTCTAGGTTTTTGGGTTGTGTGAGCACCGCTGCCACATTTCTAATGTTGATTGCTTTTGTTTTGCAGAAAATCCACGCCGGGAAACTCCAGTTGGGGCCCTGCTGCAGAACGCCTTAGGACACTGTGAATTCCAGGTGGAGCCAGCCCTCAAACACAAATTACAGGTAAGATAAGCGTTTGGATGGGAGGTAGTATAATGGAGTATTCGGAGAGGCGAGAGAGTGACAGTGGTACTAGCAGTAAAGTCCTAGGGCTCTTGAATTAACAAACTCTGTGACAGGCATTTACTTTGGAAAACATTTAGCCTATTACACGTGAACCAACACGATGACAGTGTTCAGTAAAACGAACTTACTGCAAAACCACCACCCACCAGGCTCAAAAGTAGTAAAAAACAGGTATGCTCAGATAAAGTTTGAAAAAGTATATATATATCCCTAACAAAATAATCTCCCGCAAGACCCTCCCTAACCCCAAATAAATAGTCCATCAAAAGTCCCCAAAAAACCCAACTCCCAATTCCCACCCCCCAAAAGTCTCTAAAAAAGGGGCAAGGGACACTCTACGGATGCAGGTTGTTCACTTTGGCCTCCAGGGCATCATGCCTTAGGGCCAGGGCATCGTACTCCTCCCGGAGCATGGCGTGATCTAAACGGAGGCCCTCCATCACCTTTTGGTACTCTTCCCATTTCTTGACCTCCGCCTCCAGGTTGGACACTCTGCGGAGTGCACGCGGCAAGCGAGCCTTTACAGTACTGTGAGGAGGTGCAGCCTTTGCTGCTCGGCGGTGGCGTCTTCCAACACGGCTCTGGTTGGCTGGAGCACTGCGCTTACCGGCAGAACGTGGGGTCACGGAGGAGGATGCAGAAGATGTTACATTTGATGCACTTGAGTGCGTGTCGTCCCCCTCCATTTCCACCAGCCGGCGATATTGCGCAACAGTGGCATCCAGACTCCGTTGCCGGGCCAGTACAGCCAGCATACTCCTGCTCGGTTTTGCAGTTTTAGTATTACCAACTATATGAAGAAAGAAAGACATAATCTGTAACCAATGCTCTTTAAAAATATGATTAACACAAAATGATTCAGCAGGAAGTTGTGTCACAGTACAACTAGCAACTAGCCAGCGCAGTACAAATCTATTCAGGCCAGTATCATGGGCGTCTGAATGGAGGGGCAAGGTGGGGTGCTTATGGTTTGGTGCTCTTTCATATGAAAGAGATCTGGCAGAAGTGAATGACTTTTCCTCTGAGCCGTTAACCACACCAGCAACCGTATCATCTGCACCAGGCCCAGGCGATATGTCTTTTTCCCTCTCTCTCTCTCTCTCTCTGTCTCCCTCTTTCTGTCTCCCTGTGTCTCCCTCTACCTCGCTGTCTCTCTCTCTCTGTCTCCCTCCCTCACCCTCCCTCTGGCTCCCTCCCTCTCTCTCTCTCTCCTTCTGTCTTCCTCTCTCTCTGCCTCTATCTGTCTGTCGGTCCCAGCCTGCTGTAATTACCATATTGTAATTTGTCACTGGGCCAGCACTGGATACACATCATATGCTATCTAAGAGTCAGATAGTACCATGATCCAGCTTACCTGTACTCGCCACCACCACTGCCTGCTTCCTCACAGTCTGATTGTCCTCTGGCGCCGCATCCTCCACAGAGAAGTCCTCAGACTCGGAGTCGATCACGATCACGTCCGAGCTGGCCCCGCCACCAGATGTTCCACCTAAAAAATATATTTAAGACTGTTAGATTACACCACTCACTAGTATTTGGTTTAGGAATGAAGAAATTTGAAAACAACAGAAAAAATAATTGACTGTCTACTCTAGTCTAAAGTAAAAATGTCCCTCCTTCCAGGGAAGGCTGTTGTCTTGCTGCTTTTTTTTGTCACAATTGATAAATGCTTGCTTAATTTTAACACACATCATTTTTCTCTGAACAGACAGACGCTGGACTTCTACGGACAAGAGCAACATCAACTAAACCAGGTGAAAGCTCGGCTCGACCACAAGAAATGTGTTCCATTACTCATCAACTCAGCATCAAGCACTTTTCCTTTTCCAGCTAACTTTATTTTAATATATGTGTTTACTTTTACTTTTAATAAAGCTTTTAAACTTGAATAGACTCTGTGGTTTTTGGTCCTCCAGACTAGAGTGACTGAGCGAAAGGTTTTGTAATTTTTGCAAGGAGGAGTCCGTGCCGCTGACACTACCAGGTTTATACAGTGTGCCAAACACACCACTCTGAAATATTATGACTCTGGTCTTTGGTGTCCATAGTTTGGTTTGTGGAGAATTGTCCCTGCAACAGTAGTATTATTGATTTTGCTCCTATCTAAACACTGTTTCGAAACAATTAAATTAGGAATGCTTGGACAACAATAGGTCCTCTATATTTAAATGAAAACTTACTGGGGCCAGCAAAGGAGCACTCGCCGCCCTGGCCTGCATCCTCCTCCTTTGGAGCCACTGCATCCACTGTTTCTGTCCGCTTGCCCCTGGGCGGACCTGACGTACAACATGAAAGAAAGAACAGAAAAAATTGATGATTGCTGCTTGTCGATGTCCTTGTCAACCAAATCAAACATTTAGAAAGAACAAGAACCAACTATTTCAGCCAAAAAGAGGGCTACAAAGGAAGGACTGCACCTGAGCCTCTACTCTAGGGGCAGATTTACAAGCCCCTTGCAGCTCTTTTGCTCCGTTCTTGCGTCACTTTTGTGACGCAGCGCCACAACAAGAGAGGCGCCATGGTGTGGCGTATATTAACAACGTGACGCATATGGGAGATGCATCCCATTCTAAAGCCCTGCGCCATAAGGGAGCGTTCCAGCGCAAGGGAGGACGTTCCTGCGCAGGAACGCATGCTAAAAGTGGCTATGGGGAATAGATAAAATTTCAATCAGTCATTTAGGACAATGATGCGTCACTGAAACCCTGCGCCTGCATGAAGCAGACTTACGGCTTGACGCAGCCTTCCTGGAGCTGCGCCATCGTTGCAACGCAACTCCATCAATGAGCCGCCTTTACGGCACCGATGCGTAATGCTTCGGTGACGTTTTGGCACCATGGCGTGCCGCATTGAAAATACGGCGCACCATGGGTGGTGCTGGCGTGCCTCACACTTTGCAGGGATGCGCAGGTAATTGCTAATCTGACACTTAGGGGCATACTTACGAGTTCTGAGCTGGACACCTCCAGATGTGCACCAGAACAAATGCGTAACGCAAAACTAACCTTGCGTCACGGCAGATGCGCCGCAATTACAATGCGGCAAACCCTGGCGCAAGGGTAGGCAGATGCGTGATGCATCTCGTGACGAAGGAGGGGTGCATCTCTAGAGTCGCGTCGCAGGCGCGATGCAACTCTAGCAATGCTCAGGGCTGCCCAATACTCAACATACCGCATCAGTCCTTACGCCTGCTTCAAGCAAGCAGGCATAAAGTATTGACGTAGCAGCGTCGCGGAAGTGCCTGCGTTAAATCTTGTAGATTTCACGCAGGCACTTTTGCGAGGCGCACATCTGCCTGACCGCCACCCCCCCATACATTACTCCCCCCCATACATTACTCCCCCCCATACATTACTCAGCCCAAATAAATGAACACAAAATAGAAAACAAATAAGCAGTGGCACCGCCACAGAGAAGGAGAGCAGTGCACCTGAAATGCACAGAAGATTTTGAAATATTAATTTACCTCTCCTATCAATGTAATCAGCAGCATTATTGCTCTTTGTAAAAAAGTTAAAGCAAACATTTGCAATATTATATAACACACAGAGCAGGAGAAAAAACAGAGTAGTGACGAGTGATGGAAAAATTGCTACTACTACTCACCAAGCCCGGGGACCTCCACTCCCAGCAGGTCGAGCAGGTCGTGCTCCCGGTCCAGGATATCGGTCCAGCGGTGGGTCACCTGATTATAGGTGCGCTGGACCCCCGTGATGTTAAAAAGGGCCCGGCACACCTGCCCCCACCGCTTCCGTCGCTCCTGGCTGTTGGTGTAACCGGCAGCGATCCTGCCGCCTGCTGCGATGGTCCTGGGGAGACGGCGCTGCACATAATAAACCAGTGAGCCCACCTCCTCAGGGCTGAAGATCTCCCGGGGCACCACCATTTCCGCCCTCAAGCGGCCACACGGGAGACGGGCACGGGCTGCGGTGCCCGTCTTGGGCAGCTTGACAGCTGTCTTACTCTTCACCATGTTCTGGGCAGGTAAGGAGATAAAATGAAAAAGAATAAGAGTAGAGAAGAAGGAAATAAAAGTTTAAAAAAGTAGTTGAAAAGTAAACAAAAGTAGACTAAAACACAAAAATATAGACCTAGAAAACAAGAGGGATAGAAAAAAAGTTTAATAGATCAAAAAAAAAAAAAAAACAAGCAAAGGATGGCAGAGATATACAGAGGATAGAAACACCATGCCCAGACACATAGGAATGAATGAAAAACAAGATGGCCACCCGAACACGTGCGTGTAAGTAAGTTCGCACGCGATTTCTCTCGCGAACTCGTGCGAACTTGTATTCGCAAGGCGCTCATCGCGCGAGATTACACATAGCGGGCGGAAACGGAAATACGTCACGCAAACAAAATGGCGGCGCCCGTACTCAACCTTGGGGTAACTCGCACGAGTTCGCGGCTTACACGATCGATTTCGCACGACGCCGCGCCTCGCGAATAGGGCGAAATTACCGAAAAACGAGTTTTGCAAAAGCAAAACCAACGAGCAGGTGCAAAAGTTCGAGCTCATCATTTGTAACCATTTACCTGTAGTGCTTCCTGAAGGGGCCCTCCAGAATCCGGTTGCCTACTTGCAACTATTGTGTGACCCTGCTCTGACAGTCACAGAATAGTTACAATTATGCCATTGCATCCTGTTAAAAAAAATTTACAATGCAACAAAAAGGAAAGGGAGCAGACAAGCAGGTGCCAGCCTTCATTAATGTCAGTTGAGGCAGGGCAGGTGTTGCGGTTTGCATAACTTAAAGCACTTAGCAGGTGTGCTTTGCTTTGCCTCAATAATGTACACTCACTGGTCAATCAGAGGGTGTTGTGATGACACCGAGGGTGGCATGGGTGTGCCAGCCAGAGGGTGGCATGGGTGAACCAGAGTGCCAGTGTTGACAGAGGATGGCAGTGCTTTGCTTTGCCCCAATAATGTACACTGATGAACCAGAGGGTGCTGTGATGACACAGAGGGTGACATGGGTGAGCCAGAGGGTGGCATGGGTGACCAAAGAGAGTGCCAGTGGTGACAGAGGGTGGCAGTGATGAAGAAAGCCTTGCAAACAGGCTGGGCACGTAGAAACAACCAGTTCGCAAAACTGGCGACCCGACAAGTAAGTTCGTAATTTGCGAAATTGTACAAAACCCTCGCGAACTTGCAGAAACCCGTGCGAACACACCCCCCCAAAAAAATCCGCAAATCCGTGAGAATTCGCGGAATTTGTGGATTTTCGCAATCCGCAAATCCGCAAATTCGCGGATTGCGAATCCGCAAAATCCGCCCATGCTTAATTTTTGGTAGAGTCCAAAAAATCAATTTTATGATGAAAAACGATGACCCCGGAACTGTCAATGGTCAATATTGATGAAATTTTAACATTTAATCTTTTGACTTTATATTACTGCTGGATGTGAATTATTATTTTTTCAACTAAAATAAGTGTGTTTAAAGTCATTTCTGTGCCTGAAATTGGTAAAAATTGAAGCTTTTGAGTAAGCGAAAACTCTGTAAAAATGGCAATTTTGGTCACTGTGAGGGTTTAAAAAGTGGTTATTCAACATGAGGCCCGATCCAAATGACATTTTGAATCATTTTTGGTAGAGTCCAAAAAATCAATTTTATGGTGAAAAACGATGACCCCGGACCTGTCGAACGTTCAGAAAATGGTCAATATTGATGAAATTTTAACATTTAATCTTTTGACTTTAAATCACTGTTGGATGTGAATTATTACTTTTTCAACTAAAATAAGTGTGTTTAAAGTCATTTCTGTGCCTGAAATTGGCCAAAATTTAAGCTTTTGAGTAAGCGAAAACTCTATAAAAATGGCAATTTTTGTCACTGTGAGGGTTTAAAAAGTGGTTATTCAATATGAGGCCCAATCCAAATGACATTTTGATTCATTTTTGGCAGAGTCCAAAAAATCAATTTTATGATGAAAAACGATGACCCCGGACCTGTCGAACGTTCAAAAAATGGTCAATATTGATGAAATTTTAACATTTAATCTTTAGACTTTAAATGACTGTTGGATGTGAATTATTAAGTTTTCAACTAAAATAAGTGTGTTTAAAGTCATTTCTGTGCCTGAAATTGGTCAAAATTGAAGCTTTTGAGTAAGCAAAAACTCTGTAAAAATGGCAATTTTGGTCACTGTGAGGGTTTAAAAAGTGGTTATTCAACATGAGGCCCGATCCAAATGACATTTTGAATCATTTTTGGTAGAGTCCAAAAAAATCAATTTTATGATGAAAAACGATGACCCTGGACCTGTTGAACGTTCAAAAAATAGTCAATATTGATGAAATTTTAACATTTGATCTTTTGACTTTAAATGACTGTTGGATGTGAACTATTACTTTTTCAACTAAAATAAGTGTGTTTAAAGTCATTTCTGTGCCTGAAATTGGCCAAAATTGAAGCTTTTGAGTAAGCAAAAACTCTGTAAAAATGGCAATTTTGGTCACTGTGAGGGTTTAAAAAGTGGTTATTCAACATGAGGCCCGATCCAAATGACATTTTGAATCATTTTTGGTAGAGTCCAAAAAATCAATTTTATGATGAAAAACGATGACCCTGGACCTGTCGAACGTTCAAAAAATAGTCAATATTGATGAAATGTTCACATTTGATCTTTTGACGTTAAATGACTGTTGGATGTGAATTATTACTTTTTCAACTAAAATAAGTGTGTTTAAAGTCATTTCTGTGCCTGAAATTGGCCAAAATTGAAGTTTTTGAGTAAGCAAAAACTCTGTAAAAATGGCAATTTTGGTCACTCTGAGGGTTTACAAAGTGGTTATTCAACATAAGGCCCGATCCAAATGACATTTTGAATCATTTTTGGTAGAGTCCAAAAAATCAATTTTATGATGAAAAACGATGACCCCGGAACTGTCGAACGTTCAAAAAATGGTCAATATTGATGAAATTTTAACATTTAATCTTTTGACTTTATATTACTGCTGGATGTGAATTATTACTTTTTCAACTAAAATAAGTGTGTTTAAAGTCATTTCTGTGCCTGAAATTGGTCAAAATTGAAGTTTTTGAGTAAGCAAAAACTCTGTAAAAATGGCAATTTTGGTCACTCTGAGGGTTTACAAAGTGGTTATTCAACATAAGGCCCGATCCAAATGACATTTTGAATCATTTTTGGTAGAGTCCAAAAAATCAATTTTATGATGAAAAACGATGACCCCGGAACTGTCGAACGTTCAAAAAATGGTCAATATTGATGAAATTTTAACATTTAATCTTTTGACTTTATATTACTGCTGGATGTGAATTATTACTTTTTCAACTAAAATAAGTGTGTTTAAAGTCATTTCTGTGCCTGAAATTGGTCAAAATTGAAGCTTTTGAGTAAGTGAAAACTCTGTAAAAATGGCAATTTTTGTAACTGTGAGGGTTTAAAAAGTGGTTATTCAACATGAGGCCCGAGCCAAATGACATTTTGATTCATTTTTGGTAGAGTCCAAAAAATCAATTTTATGATGAAAAACGATGACCCCGGAACTGTCAATGGTCAATATTGATGAAATTTTAACATTTAATCTTTTGACTTTATATTACTGCTGGATGTGAATTATTATTTTTTCAACTAAAATAAGTGTGTTTAAAGTCATTTCTGTGCCTGAAATTGGTAAAAATTGAAGCTTTTGAGTAAGCGAAAACTCTGTAAAAATGGCAATTTTGGTCACTGTGAGGGTTTAAAAAGTGGTTATTCAACATGAGGCCCGATCCAAATGACATTTTGAATCCTTTTTGGTAGAGTCCAAAAAATCAATTTTATGGTGAAAAACGATGACCCCGGACCTGTCGAACGTTCAGAAAATGGTCAATATTGATGAAATTTTAACATTTAATCTTTTGACTTTAAATCACTGTTGGATGTGAATTATTACTTTTTCAACTAAAATAAGTGTGTTTAAAGTCATTTCTGTGCCTGAAATTGGCCAAAATTTAAGCTTTTGAGTAAGCGAAAACTCTATAAAAATGGCAATTTTTGTCACTGTGAGGGTTTAAAAAGTGGTTATTCAATATGAGGCCCAATCCAAATGACATTTTGATTCATTTTTGGCAGAGTCCAAAAAATCAATTTTATGATGAAAAACGATGACCCCGGACCTGTCGAACGTTCAAAAAATGGTCAATATTGATGAAATTTTAACATTTAATCTTTAGACTTTAAATGACTGTTGGATGTGAATTATTACGTTTTCAACTAAAATAAGTGTGTTTAAAGTCATTTCTGTGCCTGAAATTGGTCAAAATTGAAGCTTTTGAGTAAGCAAAAACTCTGTAAAAATGGCAATTTTGGTCACTGTGAGGGTTTAAAAAGTGGTTATTCAACATGAGGCCCGATCCAAATGACATTTTGAATCATTTTTGGTAGAGTCCAAAAAAATCAATTTTATGATGAAAAACGATGACCCTGGACCTGTTGAACGTTCAAAAAATAGTCAATATTGATGAAATTTTAACATTTGATCTTTTGACTTTAAATGACTGTTGGATGTGAACTATTACTTTTTCAACTAAAATAAGTGTGTTTAAAGTCATTTCTGTGCCTGAAATTGGCCAAAATTGAAGCTTTTGAGTAAGCAAAAACTCTGTAAAAATGGCAATTTTGGTCACTCTGAGGGTTTACAAAGTGGTTATTCAACATAAGGCCCGATCCAAATGACATTTTGAATCATTTTTGGTAGAGTCCAAAAAATCAATTTTATGATGAAAAACGATGACCCCGGAACTGTCGAACGTTCAAAAAATGGTCAATATTGATGAAATTTTAACATTTAATCTTTTGACTTTATATTACTGCTGGATGTGAATTATTACTTTTTCAACTAAAATAAGTGTGTTTAAAGTCATTTCTGTGCCTGAAATTGGTCAAAATTGAAGTTTTTGAGTAAGCAAAAACTCTGTAAAAATGGCAATTTTGGTCACTCTGAGGGTTTACAAAGTGGTTATTCAACATAAGGCCCGATCCAAATGACATTTTGAATCATTTTTGGTAGAGTCCAAAAAATCAATTTTATGATGAAAAACGATGACCCCGGAACTGTCGAACGTTCAAAAAATGGTCAATATTGATGAAATTTTAACATTTAATCTTTTGACTTTATATTACTGCTGGATGTGAATTATTACTTTTTCAACTAAAATAAGTGTGTTTAAAGTCATTTCTGTGCCTGAAATTGGTCAAAATTGAAGCTTTTGAGTAAGTGAAAACTCTGTAAAAATGGCAATTTTTGTAACTGTGAGGGTTTAAAAAGTGGTTATTCAACATGAGGCCCGAGCCAAATGACATTTTGATTCATTTTTGGTAGAGTCCAAAAAATCAATTTTATGATGAAAAACGATGACCCCGGAACTGTCAATGGTCAATATTGATGAAATTTTAACATTTAATCTTTTGACTTTATATTACTGCTGGATGTGAATTATTATTTTTTCAACTAAAATAAGTGTGTTTAAAGTCATTTCTGTGCCTGAAATTGGTAAAAATTGAAGCTTTTGAGTAAGCGAAAACTCTGTAAAAATGGCAATTTTGGTCACTGTGAGGGTTTAAAAAGTGGTTATTCAACATGAGGCCCGATCCAAATGACATTTTGAATCATTTTTGGTAGAGTCCAAAAAATCAATTTTATGGTGAAAAACGATGACCCCGGACCTGTCGAACGTTCCGAAAATGGTCAATATTGATGAAATTTTAACATTTAATCTTTTGACTTTAAATCACTGTTGGATGTGAATTATTACGTTTTCAACTAAAATAAGTGTGTTTAAAGTCATTTCTGTGCCTGAAATTGGTCAAAATTGAAGCTTTTGAGTAAGCAAAAACTCTGTAAAAATGGCAATTTTGGTCACTGTGAGGGTTTAAAAAGTGGTTATTCAACATGAGGCCCGATCCAAATGACATTTTGAATCATTTTTGGCAGAGTCCAAAAAAATCAATTTTATGATGAAAAACGATGACCCTGGACCTGTTGAACGTTCAAAAAATAGTCAATATTGATGAAATTTTAACATTTGATCTTTTGACTTTAAATGACTGTTGGATGTGAACTATTACTTTTTCAACTAAAATAAGTGTGTTTAAAGTCATTTCTGTGCCTGAAATTGGCCAAAATTGAAGCTTTTGAGTAAGCAAAAACTCTGTAAAAATGGCAATTTTGGTCACTGTGAGGGTTTAAAAAGTGGTTATTCAACATGAGGCCCGATCCAAATGACATTTTGAATCATTTTTGGTAGAGTCCAAAAAATCAATTTTATGATGAAAAACGATGACCCTGGACCTGTCGAACGTTCAAAAAATAGTCAATATTGATGAAATGTTCACATTTGATCTTTTGACGTTAAATGACTGTTGGATGTGAATTATTACTTTTTCAACTAAAATAAGTGTGTTTAAAGTCATTTCTGTGCCTGAAATTGGCCAAAATTGAAGTTTTTGAGTAAGCAAAAACTCTGTAAAAATGGCAATTTTGGTCACTCTGAGGGTTTACAAAGTGGTTATTCAACATAAGGCCCGATCCAAATGACATTTTGAATCATTTTTGGTAGAGTCCAAAAAATCAATTTTATGATGAAAAACGATGACCCCGGAACTGTCGAACGTTCAAAAAATGGTCAATATTGATGAAATTTTAACATTTAATCTTTTGACTTTATATTACTGCTGGATGTGAATTATTACTTTTTCAACTAAAATAAGTGTGTTTAAAGTCATTTCTGTGCCTGAAATTGGTCAAAATTGAAGTTTTTGAGTAAGCAAAAACTCTGTAAAAATGGCAATTTTGGTCACTCTGAGGGTTTACAAAGTGGTTATTCAACATAAGGCCCGATCCAAATGACATTTTGAATCATTTTTGGTAGAGTCCAAAAAATCAATTTTATGATGAAAAACGATGACCCCGGAACTGTCGAACGTTCAAAAAATGGTCAATATTGATGAAATTTTAACATTTAATCTTTTGACTTTATATTACTGCTGGATGTGAATTATTACTTTTTCAACTAAAATAAGTGTGTTTAAAGTCATTTCTGTGCCTGAAATTGGTCAAAATTGAAGCTTTTGAGTAAGTGAAAACTCTGTAAAAATGGCAATTTTTGTAACTGTGAGGGTTTAAAAAGTGGTTATTCAACATGAGGCCCGAGCCAAATGACATTTTGATTCATTTTTGGTAGAGTCCAAAAAATCAATTTTATGATGAAAAACGATGACCCCGGAACTGTCAATGGTCAATATTGATGAAATTTTAACATTTAATCTTTTGACTTTATAATACTGCTGGATGTGAATTATTATTTTTTCAACTAAAATAAGTGTGTTTAAAGTCATTTCTGTGCCTGAAATTGGTAAAAATTGAAGCTTTTGAGTAAGCGAAAACTCTGTAAAAATGGCAATTTTGGTCACTGTGAGGGTTTAAAAAGTGGTTATTCAACATGAGGCCCGATCCAAATGACATTTTGAATCATTTTTGGTAGAGTCCAAAAAATCAATTTTATGGTGAAAAACGATGACCCCGGACCTGTCGAACGTTCCGAAAATGGTCAATATTGATGAAATTTTAACATTTAATCTTTTGACTTTAAATCACTGTTGGATGTGAATTATTACTTTTTCAACTAAAATAAGTGTGTTTAAAGTCATTTCTGTGCCTGAAATTGGCCTAAATTTAAGCTTTTGAGTAAGCAAAAACTCTGTAAAAATGGCAATTTTGGTCACTGTGAGGGTTTAAAAAGTGGTTATTCAACATGAGGCCCGATCCAAATGACATTTTGAATCATTTTTGGTAGAGTCCAAAAAATCAATTTTATGATGAAAAACGATGACCCTGGACCTGTCGAACGTTCAAAAAATAGTCAATATTGATGAAATGTTCACATTTGATCTTTTGACGTTAAATGACTGTTGGATGTGAATTATTACTTTTTCAACTAAAATAAGTGTGTTTAAAGTCATTTCTGTGCCTGAAATTGGCCAAAATTGAAGTTTTTGAGTAAGCAAAAACTCTGTAAAAATGGCAATTTTGGTCACTCTGAGGGTTTACAAAGTGGTTATTCAACATAAGGCCCGATCCAAATGACATTTTGAATCATTTTTGGTAGAGTCCAAAAAATCAATTTTATGATGAAAAACGATGACCCCGGAACTGTCGAACGTTCAAAAAATGGTCAATATTGATGAAATTTTAACATTTAATCTTTTGACTTTATATTACTGCTGGATGTGAATTATTACTTTTTCAACTAAAATAAGTGTGTTTAAAGTCATTTCTGTGCCTGAAATTGGTCAAAATTGAAGTTTTTGAGTAAGCAAAAACTCTGTAAAAATGGCAATTTTGGTCACTCTGAGGGTTTACAAAGTGGTTATTCAACATAAGGCCCGATCCAAATGACATTTTGAATCATTTTTGGTAGAGTCCAAAAAATCAATTTTATGATGAAAAACGATGACCCCGGAACTGTCGAACGTTCAAAAAATGGTCAATATTGATGAAATTTTAACATTTAATCTTTTGACTTTATATTACTGCTGGATGTGAATTATTACTTTTTCAACTAAAATAAGTGTGTTTAAAGTCATTTCTGTGCCTGAAATTGGTCAAAATTGAAGCTTTTGAGTAAGTGAAAACTCTGTAAAAATGGCAATTTTTGTAACTGTGAGGGTTTAAAAAGTGGTTATTCAACATGAGGCCCGAGCCAAATGACATTTTGATTCATTTTTGGTAGAGTCCAAAAAATCAATTTTATGATGAAAAACGATGACCCCGGAACTGTCAATGGTCAATATTGATGAAATTTTAACATTTAATCTTTTGACTTTATATTACTGCTGGATGTGAATTATTATTTTTTCAACTAAAATAAGTGTGTTTAAAGTCATTTCTGTGCCTGAAATTGGTAAAAATTGAAGCTTTTGAGTAAGCGAAAACTCTGTAAAAATGGCAATTTTGGTCACTGTGAGGGTTTAAAAAGTGGTTATTCAACATGAGGCCCGATCCAAATGACATTTTGAATCATTTTTGGTAGAGTCCAAAAAATCAATTTTATGGTGAAAAACGATGACCCCGGACCTGTCGAACGTTCCGAAAATGGTCAATATTGATGAAATTTTAACATTTAATCTTTTGACTTTAAATCACTGTTGGATGTGAATTATTACGTTTTCAACTAAAATAAGTGTGTTTAAAGTCATTTCTGTGCCTGAAATTGGTCAAAATTGAAGCTTTTGAGTAAGCAAAAACTCTGTAAAAATGGCAATTTTGGTCACTGTGAGGGTTTAAAAAGTGGTTATTCAACATGAGGCCCGATCCAAATGACATTTTGAATCATTTTTGGCAGAGTCCAAAAAAATCAATTTTATGATGAAAAACGATGACCCTGGACCTGTTGAACGTTCAAAAAATAGTCAATATTGATGAAATTTTAACATTTGATCTTTTGACTTTAAATGACTGTTGGATGTGAACTATTACTTTTTCAACTAAAATAAGTGTGTTTAAAGTCATTTCTGTGCCTGAAATTGGCCAAAATTGAAGCTTTTGAGTAAGCAAAAACTCTGTAAAAATGGCAATTTTGGTCACTGTGAGGGTTTAAAAAGTGGTTATTCAACATGAGGCCCGATCCAAATGACATTTTGAATCATTTTTGGTAGAGTCCAAAAAATCAATTTTATGATGAAAAACGATGACCCTGGACCTGTCGAACGTTCAAAAAATAGTCAATATTGATGAAATGTTCACATTTGATCTTTTGACGTTAAATGACTGTTGGATGTGAATTATTACTTTTTCAACTAAAATAAGTGTGTTTAAAGTCATTTCTGTGCCTGAAATTGGCCAAAATTGAAGTTTTTGAGTAAGCAAAAACTCTGTAAAAATGGCAATTTTGGTCACTCTGAGGGTTTACAAAGTGGTTATTCAACATAAGGCCCGATCCAAATGACATTTTGAATCATTTTTGGTAGAGTCCAAAAAATCAATTTTATGATGAAAAACGATGACCCCGGAACTGTCGAACGTTCAAAAAATGGTCAATATTGATGAAATTTTAACATTTAATCTTTTGACTTTATATTACTGCTGGATGTGAATTATTACTTTTTCAACTAAAATAAGTGTGTTTAAAGTCATTTCTGTGCCTGAAATTGGTCAAAATTGAAGTTTTTGAGTAAGCAAAAACTCTGTAAAAATGGCAATTTTGGTCACTCTGAGGGTTTACAAAGTGGTTATTCAACATAAGGCCCGATCCAAATGACATTTTGAATCATTTTTGGTAGAGTCCAAAAAATCAATTTTATGATGAAAAACGATGACCCCGGAACTGTCGAACGTTCAAAAAATGGTCAATATTGATGAAATTTTAACATTTAATCTTTTGACTTTATATTACTGCTGGATGTGAATTATTACTTTTTCAACTAAAATAAGTGTGTTTAAAGTCATTTCTGTGCCTGAAATTGGTCAAAATTGAAGCTTTTGAGTAAGTGAAAACTCTGTAAAAATGGCAATTTTTGTAACTGTGAGGGTTTAAAAAGTGGTTATTCAACATGAGGCCCGAGCCAAATGACATTTTGATTCATTTTTGGTAGAGTCCAAAAAATCAATTTTATGATGAAAAACGATGACCCCGGAACTGTCAATGGTCAATATTGATGAAATTTTAACATTTAATCTTTTGACTTTATAATACTGCTGGATGTGAATTATTATTTTTTCAACTAAAATAAGTGTGTTTAAAGTCATTTCTGTGCCTGAAATTGGTAAAAATTGAAGCTTTTGAGTAAGCGAAAACTCTGTAAAAATGGCAATTTTGGTCACTGTGAGGGTTTAAAAAGTGGTTATTCAACATGAGGCCCGATCCAAATGACATTTTGAATCATTTTTGGTAGAGTCCAAAAAATCAATTTTATGGTGAAAAACGATGACCCCGGACCTGTCGAACGTTCCGAAAATGGTCAATATTGATGAAATTTTAACATTTAATCTTTTGACTTTAAATCACTGTTGGATGTGAATTATTACTTTTTCAACTAAAATAAGTGTGTTTAAAGTCATTTCTGTGCCTGAAATTGGCCTAAATTTAAGCTTTTGAGTAAGCGAAAACTCTATAAAAATGGCAATTTTTGTCACTGTGAGGGTTTAAAAAGTGGTTATTCAATATGAGGCCCAATCCAAATGACATTTTGATTCATTTTTGGCAGAGTCCAAAAAATCAATTTTATGATGAAAAACGATGACCCCGGAACTGTCGAACGTTCAAAAAATGGTCAATATTGATGAAATTTTAACATTTAATCTTTTGACTTTAAATGACTGTTGGATGTGAATTATTACGTTTTCAACTAAAATAAGTGTGTTTAAAGTCATTTCTGTGCCTGAAATTGGTCAAAATTGAAGCTTTTGAGTAAGCAAAAACTCTGTAAAAATGGCAATTTTGGTCACTGTGAGGGTTTAAAAAGTGGTTATTCAACATGAGGCCCGATCCAAATGACATTTTGAATCATTTTTGGTAGAGTCCAAAAAATCAATTTTATGATAAAAAATGATGACCCCGGACCTGTCGAACGTTCAAAAAATGGTCAATATTGATGAAATTTTAACATTTAATCTTTTGACTTTAAATGACGGTTGTATGTGAATTATTAAGTTTTCAACTAAAATAAGTGTGTTTAAAGTCATTTCTGTGCCTGAAATTGGCCAAAATTGAAGTTTTTGAGTAAGCAAAAACTCTGTAAAAATGGCAATTTTGGTCACTCTGAGGGTTTACAAAGTGGTTATTCAACATAAGGCCCGATCCAAATGACATTTTGAATCATTTTTGGTAGAGTCCAAAAAATCAATTTTATGATGAAAAACGATGACCCCGGAACTGTCGAACGTTCAAAAAATGGTCAATATTGATGAAATTTTAACATTTAATCTTTTGACTTTATATTACTGCTGGATGTGAATTATTACTTTTTCAACTAAAATAAGTGTGTTTAAAGTCATTTCTGTGCCTGAAATTGGTCAAAATTGAAGTTTTTGAGTAAGCAAAAACTCTGTAAAAATGGCAATTTTGGTCACTCTGAGGGTTTACAAAGTGGTTATTCAACATAAGGCCCGATCCAAATGACATTTTGAATCATTTTTGGTAGAGTCCAAAAAATCAATTTTATGATGAAAAACGATGACCCCGGAACTGTCGAACGTTCAAAAAATGGTCAATATTGATGAAATTTTAACATTTAATCTTTTGACTTTATATTACTGCTGGATGTGAATTATTACTTTTTCAACTAAAATAAGTGTGTTTAAAGTCATTTCTGTGCCTGAAATTGGTCAAAATTGAAGCTTTTGAGTAAGTGAAAACTCTGTAAAAATGGCAATTTTTGTAACTGTGAGGGTTTAAAAAGTGGTTATTCAACATGAGGCCCGAGCCAAATGACATTTTGATTCATTTTTGGTAGAGTCCAAAAAATCAATTTTATGATGAAAAACGATGACCCCGGAACTGTCAATGGTCAATATTGATGAAATTTTAACATTTAATCTTTTGACTTTATATTACTGCTGGATGTGAATTATTATTTTTTCAACTAAAATAAGTGTGTTTAAAGTCATTTCTGTGCCTGAAATTGGTAAAAATTGAAGCTTTTGAGTAAGCGAAAACTCTGTAAAAATGGCAATTTTGGTCACTGTGAGGGTTTAAAAAGTGGTTATTCAACATGAGGCCCGATCCAAATGACATTTTGAATCATTTTTGGTAGAGTCCAAAAAATCAATTTTATGGTGAAAAACGATGACCCCGGACCTGTCGAACGTTCCGAAAATGGTCAATATTGATGAAATTTTAACATTTAATCTTTTGACTTTAAATCACTGTTGGATGTGAATTATTACTTTTTCAACTAAAATAAGTGTGTTTAAAGTCATTTCTGTGCCTGAAATTGGCCAAAATTTAAGCTTTTGAGTAAGCGAAAACTCTATAAAAATGGCAATTTTTGTCACTGTGAGGGTTTAAAAAGTGGTTATTCAATATGAGGCCCAATCCAAATGACATTTTGATTCATTTTTGGCAGAGTCCAAAAAATCTATTTTATGATGAAAAACGATGACCCCGGACCTGTCGAACGTTCAAAAAATGGTCAATATTGATGAAATTTTAACATTTAATCTTTTGACTTTAAATGACTGTTGGATGTGAATTATTACGTTTTCAACTAAAATAAGTGTGTTTAAAGTCATTTCTGTGCCTGAAATTGGTCAAAATTGAAGCTTTTGAGTAAGCAAAAACTCTGTAAAAATGGCAATTTTGGTCAATGTGAGGGTTTAAAAAGTGGTTATTCAACATGAGGCCCGATCCAAATGACATTTTGAATCATTTTTGGTAGAGTCCAAAAAATCAATTTTATGATGAAAAATGATGACCCCGGACCTGTCGAACGTTCAAAAAATGGTCAATATTGATGAAATTTTAACATTTAATCTTTTGACTTTAAATGACGGTTGTATGTGAATTATTAAGTTTTCAACTAAAATAAGTGTGTTTAAAGTCATTTCTGTGCCTCTAATTGGTCAAAATTGAAGCTTTTGAGTAAGCAAAAACTCTGTAAAAATGGCAATTTTGGTCACTGTTAGGGTTTAAAAAGTGGTTATTCAACATGAGGCCCGATCCAAATGACATTTTGAATCATTTTTGGTAGAGTCCAAAAAAATCAATTTTATGATGAAAAACGATGACCCTGGACCTGTTGAACGTTCAAAAAATAGTCAATATTGATGAAATTTTAACATTTGATCTTTTGACTTTAAATGACTGTTGGATGTGAATTATTACTTTTTCAACTAAAATAAGTGTGTTTAAAGTCATTTCTGTGCCTGAAATTGGCCAAAATTGAAGCTTTTGAGTAAGCAAAAACTCTGTAAAAATGGCAATTTTGGTCACTCTGAGGGTTTACAAAGTGGTTATTCAACATAAGGCCCGATCCAAATGACATTTTGAATCATTTTTGGTAGAGTCCAAAAAATCAATTTTATGATGAAAAACGATGACCCCGGAACTGTCGAACGTTCAAAAAATGGTCAATATTGATGAAATTTTAACATTTAATCTTTTGACTTTATATTACTGCTGGATGTGAATTATTACTTTTTCAACTAAAATAAGTGTGTTTAAAGTCATTTCTGTGCCTGAAATTGGTCAAAATTGAAGTTTTTGAGTAAGCAAAAACTCTGTAAAAATGGCAATTTTGGTCACTCTGAGGGTTTACAAAGTGGTTATTCAACATAAGGCCCGATCCAAATGACATTTTGAATCATTTTTGGTAGAGTCCAAAAAATCAATTTTATGATGAAAAACGATGACCCCGGAACTGTCGAACGTTCAAAAAATGGTCAATATTGATGAAATTTTAACATTTAATCTTTTGACTTTATATTACTGCTGGATGTGAATTATTACTTTTTCAACTAAAATAAGTGTGTTTAAAGTCATTTCTGTGCCTGAAATTGGTCAAAATTGAAGCTTTTGAGTAAGTGAAAACTCTGTAAAAATGGCAATTTTTGTAACTGTGAGGGTTTAAAAAGTGGTTATTCAACATGAGGCCCGAGCCAAATGACATTTTGATTCATTTTTGGTAGAGTCCAAAAAATCAATTTTATGATGAAAAACGATGACCCCGGAACTGTCAATGGTCAATATTGATGAAATTTTAACATTTAATCTTTTGACTTTATATTACTGCTGGATGTGAATTATTATTTTTTCAACTAAAATAAGTGTGTTTAAAGTCATTTCTGTGCCTGAAATTGGTAAAAATTGAAGCTTTTGAGTAAGCGAAAACTCTGTAAAAATGGCAATTTTGGTCACTGTGAGGGTTTAAAAAGTGGTTATTCAACATGAGGCCCGATCCAAATGACATTTTGAATCATTTTTGGTAGAGTCCAAAAAATCAATTTTATGGTGAAAAACGATGACCCCGGACCTGTCGAACGTTCAGAAAATGGTCAATATTGATGAAATTTTAACATTTAATCTTTTGACTTTAAATCACTGTTGGATGTGAATTATTACTTTTTCAACTAAAATAAGTGTGTTTAAAGTCATTTCTGTGCCTGAAATTGGCCAAAATTTAAGCTTTTGAGTAAGCGAAAACTCTATAAAAATGGCAATTTTTGTCACTGTGAGGGTTTAAAAAGTGGTTATTCAATATGAGGCCCAATCCAAATGACATTTTGATTCATTTTTGGCAGAGTCCAAAAAATCAATTTTATGATGAAAAACGATGACCCCGGACCTGTCGAACGTTCAAAAAATGGTCAATATTGATGAAATTTTAACATTTAATCTTTAGACTTTAAATGACTGTTGGATGTGAATTATTACGTTTTCAACTAAAATAAGTGTGTTTAAAGTCATTTCTGTGCCTGAAATTGGTCAAAATTGAAGCTTTTGAGTAAGCAAAAACTCTGTAAAAATGGCAATTTTGGTCACTGTGAGGGTTTAAAAAGTGGTTATTCAACATGAGGCCCGATCCAAATGACATTTTGAATCATTTTTGGTAGAGTCCAAAAAAATCAATTTTATGATGAAAAACGATGACCCTGGACCTGTTGAACGTTCAAAAAATAGTCAATATTGATGAAATTTTAACATTTGATCTTTTGACTTTAAATGACTGTTGGATGTGAACTATTACTTTTTCAACTAAAATAAGTGTGTTTAAAGTCATTTCTGTGCCTGAAATTGGCCAAAATTGAAGCTTTTGAGTAAGCAAAAACTCTGTAAAAATGGCAATTTTGGTCACTGTGAGGGTTTAAAAAGTGGTTATTCAACATAAGGCCCGATCCAAATGACATTTTGAATCATTTTTGGTAGAGTCCAAAAAATCAATTTTATGATGAAAAACGATGACCCTGGACCTGTCGAACGTTCAAAAAATAGTCAATATTGATGAAATGTTCACATTTGATCTTTTGACGTTAAATGACTGTTGGATGTGAATTATTACTTTTTCAACTAAAATAAGTGTGTTTAAAGTCATTTCTGTGCCTGAAATTGGCCAAAATTGAAGTTTTTGAGTAAGCAAAAACTCTGTAAAAATGGCAATTTTGGTCACTCTGAGGGTTTACAAAGTGGTTATTCAACATAAGGCCCGATCCAAATGACATTTTGAATCATTTTTGGTAGAGTCCAAAAAATCAATTTTATGATGAAAAACGATGACCCCGGAACTGTCGAACGTTCAAAAAATGGTCAATATTGATGACATTTTAACATTTAATCTTTTGACTTTATATTACTGCTGGATGTGAATTATTACTTTTTCAACTAAAATAAGTGTGTTTAAAGTCATTTCTGTGCCTGAAATTGGTCAAAATTGAAGTTTTTGAGTAAGCAAAAACTCTGTAAAAATGGCAATTTTGGTCACTCTGAGGGTTTACAAAGTGGTTATTCAACATAAGGCCCGATCCAAATGACATTTTGAATCATTTTTGGTAGAGTCCAAAAAATCAATTTTATGATGAAAAACGATGACCCCGGAACTGTCGAACGTTCAAAAAATGGTCAATATTGATGAAATTTTAACATTTAATCTTTTGACTTTATATTACTGCTGGATGTGAATTATTACTTTTTCAACTAAAATAAGTGTGTTTAAAGTCATTTCTGTGCCTGAAATTGGTCAAAATTGAAGCTTTTGAGTAAGTGAAAACTCTGTAAAAATGGCAATTTTTGTAACTGTGAGGGTTTAAAAAGTGGTTATTCAACATGAGGCCCGAGCCAAATGACATTTTGATTCATTTTTGGTAGAGTCCAAAAAATCAATTTTATGATGAAAAACGACGACCCCGGAACTGTCAATGGTCAATATTGATGAAATTTTAACATTTAATCTTTTGACTTTATATTACTGCTGGATGTGAATTATTATTTTTTCAACTAAAATAAGTGTGTTTAAAGTCATTTCTGTGCCTGAAATTGGTAAAAATTGAAGCTTTTGAGTAAGCGAAAACTCTGTAAAAATGGCAATTTTGGTCACTGTGAGGGTTTAAAAAGTGGTTATTCAACATGAGGCCCGATCCAAATGACATTTTGAATCATTTTTGGTAGAGTCCAAAAAATCAATTTTATGGTGAAAAACGATGACCCCGGACCTGTCGAACGTTCCGAAAATGGTCAATATTGATGAAATTTTAACATTTAATCTTTTGACTTTAAATCACTGTTGGATGTGAATTATTACTTTTTCAACTAAAATAAGTGTGTTTAAAGTCATTTCTGTGCCTGAAATTGGCCAAAATTTAAGCTTTTGAGTAAGCGAAAACTCTATAAAAATGGCAATTTTTGTCACTGTGAGGGTTTAAAAAGTGGTTATTCAATATGAGGCCCAATCCAAATGACATTTTGATTCATTTTTGGCAGAGTCCAAAAAATCAATTTTATGATGAAAAACGATGACCCCGGAACTGTCGAACGTTCAAAAAATGGTCAATATTGATGAAATTTTAACATTTAATCTTTTGACTTTAAATGACTGTTGGATGTGAATTATTACGTTTTCAACTAAAATAAGTGTGTTTAAAGTCATTTCTGTGCCTGAAATTGGTCAAAATTGAAGCTTTTGAGTAAGCAAAAACTCTGTAAAAATGGCAATTTTGGTCACTGTGAGGGTTTAAAAAGTGGTTATTCAACATGAGGCCCGATCCAAATGACATTTTGAATCATTTTTGGTAGAGTCCAAAAAATCAATTTTATGATGAAAAATGATGACCCCGGACCTGTCGAACGTTCAAAAAATGGTCAATATTGATGAAATTTTAACATTTAATCTTTTGACTTTAAATGACGGTTGTATGTGAATTATTAAGTTTTCAACTAAAATAAGTGTGTTTAAAGTCATTTCTGTGCCTGAAATTGGCCAAAATTGTAGTTTTTGAGTAAGCAAAAACTCTGTAAAAATGGCAATTTTGGTCACTCTGAGGGTTTACAAAGTGGTTATTCAACATAAGGCCCGATCCAAATGACATTTTGAATCATTTTTGGTAGAGTCCAAAAAATCAATTTTATGATGAAAAACGATGACCCCGGAACTGTCGAACGTTCAAAAAATGGTCAATATTGATGAAATTTTAACATTTAATCTTTTGACTTTATATTACTGCTGGATGTGAATTATTACTTTTTCAACTAAAATAAGTGTGTTTAAAGTCATTTCTGTGCCTGAAATTGGTCAAAATTGAAGTTTTTGAGTAAGCAAAAACTCTGTAAAAATGGCAATTTTGGTCACTCTGAGGGTTTACAAAGTGGTTATTCAACATAAGGCCCGATCCAAATGACATTTTGAATCATTTTTGGTAGAGTCCAAAAAATCAATTTTATGATGAAAAACGATGACCCCGGAACTGTCGAACGTTCAAAAAATGGTCAATATTGATGAAATTTTAACATTTAATCTTTTGACTTTATATTACTGCTGGATGTGAATTATTACTTTTTCAACTAAAATAAGTGTGTTTAAAGTCATTTCTGTGCCTGAAATTGGTCAAAATTGAAGCTTTTGAGTAAGTGAAAACTCTGTAAAAATGGCAATTTTTGTAACTGTGAGGGTTTAAAAAGTGGTTATTCAACATGAGGCCCGAGCCAAATGACATTTTGATTCATTTTTGGTAGAGTCCAAAAAATCAATTTTATGATGAAAAACGATGACCCCGGAACTGTCAATGGTCAATATTGATGAAATTTTAACATTTAATCTTTTGACTTTATATTACTGCTGGATGTGAATTATTATTTTTTCAACTAAAATAAGTGTGTTTAAAGTCATTTCTGTGCCTGAAATTGGTAAAAATTGAAGCTTTTGAGTAAGCGAAAACTCTGTAAAAATGGCAATTTTGGTCACTGTGAGGGTTTAAAAAGTGGTTATTCAACATGAGGCCCGATCCAAATGACATTTTGAATCATTTTTGGTAGAGTCCAAAAAATCAATTTTATGGTGAAAAACGATGACCCCGGACCTGTCGAACGTTCCGAAAATGGTCAATATTGATGAAATTTTAACATTTAATCTTTTGACTTTAAATCACTGTTGGATGTGAATTATTACTTTTTCAACTAAAATAAGTGTGTTTAAAGTCATTTCTGTGCCTGAAATTGGCCAAAATTTAAGCTTTTGAGTAAGCGAAAACTCTATAAAAATGGCAATTTTTGTCACTGTGAGGGTTTAAAAAAGTGGTTATTCAATATGAGGCCCAATCCAAATGACATTTTGATTCATTTTTGGCAGAGTCCAAAAAATCTATTTTATGATGAAAAACGATGACCCCGGACCTGTCGAACGTTCAAAAAATGGTCAATATTGATGAAATTTTAACATTTAATCTTTTGACTTTAAATGACTGTTGGATGTGAATTATTACGTTTTCAACTAAAATAAGTGTGTTTAAAGTCATTTCTGTGCCTGAAATTGGTCAAAATTGAAGCTTTTGAGTAAGCAAAAACTCTGTAAAAATGGCAATTTTGGTCAATGTGAGGGTTTAAAAAGTGGTTATTCAACATGAGGCCCGATCCAAATGACATTTTGAATCATTTTTGGTAGAGTCCAAAAAATCAATTTTATGATGAAAAATGATGACCCCGGACCTGTCGAACGTTCAAAAAATGGTCAATATTGATGAAATTTTAACATTTAATCTTTTGACTTTAAATGACGGTTGTATGTGAATTATTAAGTTTTCAACTAAAATAAGTGTGTTTAAAGTCATTTCTGTGCCTCTAATTGGTCAAAATTGAAGCTTTTGAGTAAGCAAAAACTCTGTAAAAATGGCAATTTTGGTCACTGTGAGGGTTTAAAAAGTGGTTATTCAACATGAGGCCCGATCCAAATGACATTTTTAATCATTTTTGGTAGAGTCCAAAAAATCAATTTTATGATGAAAAACGATGACCCTGGACCTGTTGAACGTTCAAAAAATAGTCAATATTGATGAAATTTTAACATTTGATCTTTTGACTTTAAATGACTGTTGGATGTGAATTATTACTTTTTCAACTAAAATAAGTGTGTTTAAAGTCATTTCTGTGCCTGAAATTGGCCAAAATTGAAGCTTTTGAGTTAGCAAAAACTCTGTAAAAATGGCAATTTTGGTCACTGTGAGGGTTTAAAAAGTGGTTATTCAACATGAGGCCCGATCCAAATGACATTTTGAATCATTTTTGGTAGAGTCCAAAAAATCAATTTTATGATGAAAAACGATGACCCCGGACCAGTCGAACGTTAAAAAAAGTGGTCAATATTGATGAAATTTTAACATTTAATCTTTTGACTTTAAATGACTGTTAGATGTGAATTATTACTTTTTCAACTAAAATAACTGTTTAAAGTCATTTCTGTGCCTGAAATTGGTCAAAATTGAAGCTTTTGAGTAAGCAAAAACTCTGTAAAAATGGCAATTTTGGTCACTCTGAGGGTTTACAAAGTGGTTATTCAACATAAGGCCCGATCCAAATGACATTTTGAATCATTTTTGGTAGAGTCCAAAAAATCTATTTTATGATGAAAAACGATGACCCCGGAACTGTCGAACGTTCAAAAAAAAGTCAATATTGATGAAATTTTAACATTTAATCTTTTGACTTTATATTACTGCTGGATGTGAATTATTACTTTTTCAACTAAAATAAGTGTGTTTAAAGTCATTTCTGTGCCTGAAATTGGTCAAAATTGAAGCTTTTGAGTAAGTGAAAACTCTGTAAAAATGGCAATTTTTGTAACTGTGAGGGTTTAAAAAGTGGTTATTCAACATGAGGCCCGAGCCAAATGACATTTTGATTCATTTTTGGTAGAGTCCAAAAAATCAATTTTATGATGAAAAACGATGACCCTGGACCTGTCGAACGTTCAAAAAATAGTCAATATTGATGAAATTTTAACATTTAATCTTTTGACTTTATATTACTGCTGGATGTGAATTATTACTTTTTCAACTAAAATAAGTGTGTTTAAAGTAATTTCTGTGCCTGAAATTGGTCAAAATTGAAGCTTTTGAGTAAGTGAAAACTCTGTAAAAATGGCAATTTTTGTAACTGTGAGGGTTTAAAAAGTGGTTATTCAACATGAGGCCCGAGCCAAATGACATTTTGATTCATTTTTGGTAGAGTCCAAAAAATCAATTTTATGATGAAAAACGATGACCCTGGACCTGTCGAACGTTCAAAAAATAGTCAATATTGATGAAATGTTAACATTTGATCTTTTGACTTTAAATGACTGTTGGATGTGAATTATTACTTTTTCAACTAAAATAAGTGTGTTTAAAGTCATTTCTGTGCCTGAAATTGCCAAAATTGAAGCTTTTGAGTAAGCAAAAACTCTGTAAAAATGGCAATTTTGGTCACTGTGAGGGTTTAAAAAGTGGTTATTCAACATGAGGCCCGATCCAAATGACATTTTGAATCATTTTTGGTAGAGTCCAAAAAATCAATTTTATGATGAAAAACGATGACCCCGGAACTGTCGAACGTTCAGAAAATGGTCAATATTGATGAAATTTTAACATTTAATCTTTTGACTTTATATTACTGCTGGATGTGAATTATTACTTTTTCAACTAAAATAAGTGTGTTTAAAGTCATTTCTGTGCCTGAAATTGGTCGAAATGTAAGCTTTTGAGTAAGCGAAAACTCGGTAAAAATTGCAATTTTGGTCACTGTGAGGGTTTAAAAAGTGGTTATTCAACATGAGGCCCGAGCCAAATGACATTTTGAATCATTTTTGGTAGAGTCCAAAAAATCAATTTTATGATGAAAAACGATGACCTGGACCTGTCGAACGTTCAGAAAATGGTCAATATTGATGACATTTTAACATTTAATCTTTTGACTTTAAATGACTGTTGGATGTGAATTATTACTTTTTCAACTAAAATAAGTGTGTTTAAAGTCATTTCTGTGCCTGAAATTGGCCAAAATGTAAGCTTTTGAGTAAGCGAAAACTCTATAAAAATGACAATTTTTGTCACTGTGAGGGTTTAAAAAGTGGTTTCATCAATATTGATGACATTTTAACATTTAATCTTTTGACTTTAAATGACTGTTGGATGTGAATTATTATTTTTCAACTAAAATAAGTGTGTTTAAAGTCATATCTGTGCCTGAAATTGGCCAAAATTTAAGCTTTTGAGTAAGCGAAAACTCTGTAAAAATGGCAATTTTTGTCACTGTGAGGGTTTAAAAAGTGGTTATTCAACATGAGGCCCGAACCAAATGACATTTTGATTCATTTTTGGTAGAGTCCAAAAAATCAATTTTATGATGAAAAACGATGACCCCGGACCTGTCGAACGTTCAAAAAATGGTCAATATTGATGAAATTTTAACATTTAATCTTTTGACTTTAAATGACTGTTGGATGTGAATTATTACGTTTTCAACTAAAATAAGTGTGTTTAAAGTCATTTCTGTGCCTCTAATTGGTCAAAATTGAAGCTTTTGAGTAAGCAAAAACTCTGTAAAAATGGCAATTTTGGTCACTGTGAGGGTTTACAAAGTGGTTATTCAACATGAGGCCCGACACAAATGACATTTTGAATCATTTTTGGTAGAGTCCAAAAAATCAATTTTATGATGAAAAACAATGACCCTGGACCTGTCGAACGTTAAAAAAATTGTCAATATTGATGAAATTTTAACATTTAATCTTTTGACTTTAAATGACTGTTGGATGTGAATTATTACTTTTTCAACTAAAATAAGTGTGTTTAAAGTCATTTCTGTGCCTGAAATTGGCCAAAATTGAAGCTTTTGAGTAAGCAAAAACTCTGTAAAAATGGCAATTTCGGTCACTCTGAGGGTTTACAAAGTGGTTATTCAACATAAGGCCCGATCCAAATGACATTTTGAATCATTTTTGGTAGAGTCCAAAAAATCAATTTTATGATGAAAAACTATGACCCCGGAACTGTCGAACGTTCAAAAAATGGTCAATATTGATGAAATTTTAACATTTAATCTTTTGACTTGAAATGACTGTTGGATGTGAATTATTATGTTTTCAACTAAAATAAGTGTGTTTAAAGTCATTTCTGTGCCTGAAATCGGTCAAAATTGAAGCTTTTGAGTAAGCAAAAACTCTGTAAAAATGGTAATTTTGGTCACTGTGAGGGTTTAAAAAGTGGTTATTCAACATGTGGCCCGATCCAAATGACATTTTGAATCATTTTTGGTAGAGTCCAAAAAATCAATTTTATGATGAAAAACGATGACCCTGGACCTGTTGAACGTTCAAAAAATAGTCAATATTGATGAAATGTTAACATTTGATCTTTTGACTTTAAATGACTGTTGGATGTGAATTATTACTTTTTCAACTAAAATAAGTGTGTTTAAAGTCATTTCTGTGCCTGAAATTGGCCAAAATTGAAGCTTTTGAGTAAGCAAAAACTCTGTAAAAATGGCAATTTTGGTCACTGTGAGGGTTTAAAAAGTGGTTATTCAACATGAGGCCCGATCCAAATGACATTTTGATTCATTTTTGGTAGAGTCCAAAAAAACAATTTTATGATGAAAAACAATGACCCCGGAACTGTCGAACGTTCAAAAAATGGTCGATATTGATGAAATTTTAACATTTAATCTTTTGACTTTAAATGACTGCTGGATGTGAATTATTACTTTTTCAACTAAAATAAGTGTGTTTAAAGTCATTTCTGTGCCTGTAATTGGTCAAAATTGAAGCTTTTGAGTAAGCGAAAACTCTGTAAAAATTGCAATTTTGGTCACTGTGAGAGTTTAAAAAGTGGTTATTCAACATGAGGCCCAATCCAAATGACATTTTGAATCATTTTTGGTAGAGTCCAAAAAATCAATTTTATGATGAAAAACGATGACCCCGGACCTGTCAAATGTTCAAAAAATAGTCAATATTGATATAATGTTAACATTTAATCTTTTGACTTTAAATGACTGTTGGATGTGAATTATTACGTTTTCAACTAAAATAAGTGTGTTTAAAGTCATTTCTGTGCCTGAAATTGGTCAAAATTGAAGCTTTTGAGTAAGCAAAAACTCTGTAAAAATTGCAATTTTGGTCACTGTGATGGTTTAAAAAGTGGTTATTCAACATGAGGCCCGATCCAAATGACATTTTGAATCATTTTTGGTAGAGTCCAAAAAATCCATTTTATGATGAAAAACGATGACCCTGGACCTGTCGAACGTTCAAAAAATAGTCAATATTGATGAAATTTTAACATTTAATCTTTTGACTTTATATTACTGCTGGATGTGAATTATTACTTTTTCAACTAAAATAAGTGTGTTTAAAGTCATTTCTGTGCCTGAAATTGCCAAAATTGAAGCTTTTGAGTAAGCAAAAACTCTGTAAAAATGGCAATTTTGGTCACTGTGAGGGTTTAAAAAGTGGTTATTCAACATGAGGCCCGATCCAAATGACATTTTGAATCATTTTTGGTAGAGTCCAAAAAATCAATTTTATGATGAAAAACGATGACCCCGGAACTGTCGAACGTTCAGAAAATGGTCAATATTGATGAAATTTTAACATTTAATCTTTTGACTTTATATTACTGCTGGATGTGAATTATTACTTTTTCAACTAAAATAAGTGTGTTTAAAGTCATTTCTGTGCCTGAAATTGGTCGAAATGTAAGCTTTTGAGTAAGCGAAAACTCGGTAAAAATTGCAATTTTGGTCACTGTGAGGGTTTAAAAAGTGGTTATTCAACATGAGGCCCGAGCCAAATGACATTTTGAATCATTTTTGGTAGAGTCCAAAAAATCAATTTTATGATGAAAAACGATGACCTGGACCTGTCGAACGTTCAGAAAATGGTCAATATTGATGACATTTTAACATTTAATCTTTTGACTTTAAATGACTGTTGGATGTGAATTATTACTTTTTCAACTAAAATAAGTGTGTTTAAAGTCATTTCTGTGCCTGAAATTGGCCAAAATGTAAGCTTTTGAGTAAGCGAAAACTCTATAAAAATGACAATTTTTGTCACTGTGAGGGTTTAAAAAGTGGTTTCATCAATATTGATGAAATTTTAACATTTAATCTTTTGACTTTAAATGACTGTTGGATGTGAATTATTATTTTTCAACTAAAATAAGTGTGTTTAAAGTCATTTCTGTGCCTGAAATTGGCCAAAATTTAAGCTTTTGAGTAAGCGAAAACTCTGTAAAAATGGCAATTTTTGTCACTGTGAGGGTTTAAAAAGTGGTTATTCAACATGAGGCCCGAACCAAATGACATTTTGATTCATTTTTGGTAGAGTCCAAAAAATCAATTTTATGATGAAAAACGATGACCCCGGACCTGTCGAACGTTCAAAAAATGGTCAATATTGATGAAATTTTAACATTTAATCTTTTGACTTTAAATGACTGTTGGATGTGAATTATTACGTTTTCAACTAAAATAAGTGTGTTTAAAGTCATTTCTGTGCCTCTAATTGGTCAAAATTGAAGCTTTTGAGTAAGCAAAAACTCTGTAAAAATGGCAATTTTGGTCACTGTGAGGGTTTACAAAGTGGTTATTCAACATGAGGCCCGACACAAATGACATTTTGAATCATTTTTGGTAGAGTCCAAAAAATCAATTTTATGATGAAAAACGATGACCCTGGACCTGTCGAACGTTAAAAAAATTGTCAATATTGATGAAATTTTAACATTTAATCTTTTGACTTTAAATGACTGTTGGATGTGAATTATTACTTTTTCAACTAAAATAAGTGTGTTTAAAGTCATTTCTGTGCCTGAAATTGGCCAAAATTGAAGCTTTTGAGTAAGCAAAAACTCTGTAAAAATGGCAATTTTGGTCACTCTGAAGGTTTACAAAGTGGTTATTCAACATAAGGCCCGATCCAAATGACATTTTGAATCATTTTTGGTAGAGTCCAAAAAATCAATTTTATGATGAAAAACGATGACCCCGGAACTGTCGAACGTTCAAAAAATGGTCAATATTGATGAAATTTTAACATTTAATCTTTTGACTTTAAATGACTGTTGGATGTGAATTATTATGTTTTCAACTAAAATAAGTGTGTTTAAAGTCATTTCTGTGCCTGAAATCGGTCAAAATTGAAGCTTTTGAGTAAGCAAAAACTCTGTAAAAATGGCAATTTTGGTCACTGTGAGGGTTTAAAAAGTGGTTATTCAACATGTGGCCCGATCCAAATGACATTTTGAATCATTTTTGGTAGAGTCCAAAAAATCAATTTTATGATGAAAAACGATGACCCTGGACCTGTTGAACGTTCAAAAAATAGTCAATATTGATGAAATGTTAACATTTGATCTTTTGACTTTAAATGACTGTTGGATGTGAATTATTACTTTTTCAACTAAAATAAGTGTGTTTAAAGTCATTTCTGTGCCTGAAATTGGCCAAAATTGAAGCTTTTGAGTAAGCAAAAACTCTGTAAAAATGGCAATTTTGGTCACTCTGAGGGTTTACAAAGTGGTTATTCAACATAACCCGATCCAAATGACATTTTGAATCATTTTTGGTAGAGTCCAAAAATATCAATTTTATGATGAAAAACGATGACCCCGGACCTGTCGAACGCTCAAAAAATGGTCAATATTGATGAAATTTTAACATTTAATCTTTTGACTTTAAATGACTGTTGGATGTGAATTATTACTTTTTGAACTAAAATAAATGTGTTTAAAGTCATTTCTGTGCCTGAAATTGGTCAAAATTGAAGCTTTTGAGTAAGCAAAAACTCTGTAAAAATGGCAATTTTGGTCACTGTGAGGGTTTAAAAAGTGGTTATTCAACATGAGGCCCGATCCAAATGACATTTTGATTCATTTTTGGTAGAGTCCAAAAAAACAATTTTATGATGAAAAACAATGACCCCGGACCTGTCGAACGTTCAAAAAATGGTCAATATTGATGAAATTTTAACATTTAATCTTTTGACTTTAAATGACTGTTGGATGTGAATTATTACTTTTTCAACTAAAATAAGTGTGTTTAAAGTCATTTCTGTGCCTGAAATTGGTCAAAATTGAAGCTTTTGAGTAAGCAAAAACTCTGTAAAAATGGCAATTTTGGTCACTGTGAGGGTTTAAAAAGTGGTTATTCAACATGAGGCCCGATCCAAATGACATTTTGAATAATTTTTGGTAGAGTCCAAAAAATCAATTTTATGATGAAAAACGATGACCCCGGAACTGTCGAACGTTCAAAAAATGGTCGATATTGATGAAATTTTAACATTTAATCTTTTGACTTTAAATGACTGCTGGATGTGAATTATTACTTTTTCAACTAAAATAAGTGTGTTTAAAGTCATTTCTGTGCCTGAAATTGGTCAAAATTGAAGCTTTTGAGTAAGCGAAAACTCTGTAAAAATTGCAATTTTGGTCACTGTGAGAGTTTAAAAAGTGGTTATTCAACATGAGGCCCAATCCAAATGACATTTTGAATCATTTTTGGTAGAGTCCAAAAAATCAATTTTATGATGAAAAACGATGACCCCGGACCTGTCAAATGCTCAAAAAATAGTCAATATTGATATAATGTTAACATTTAATCTTTTGACTTTAAATGACTGTTGGATGTGAATTATTACGTTTTCAACTAAAATAAGTGTGTTTAAAGTCATTTCTGTGCCTGAAATTGGTCAAAATTGAAGCTTTTGAGTAAGCAAAAACTCTGTAAAAATTGCAATTTTGGTCACTGTGATGGTTTAAAAAGTGGTTATTCAACATGAGGCCCGAGCCAAATGACATTTTGAATCATTTTTGGTAGAGTCCAAAAAATCCATTTTATGATGAAAAACGATGACCCTGGACCTGTCGAACGTTCAAAAAATAGTCAATATTGATGAAATTTTAATATTTGATCTTTTGACTTTAAATGACTGTTGGATGTGAGTTATTACTTTTTCAACTAAAATAAGTGTGTTTAAAGTCATTTCTGTGCCTGAAATTGGCCAAAATTGAAGCTTTTGAGTAAGCAAAAACTCTGTAAAAATGGCAATTTTGGTCACTCTGAGGGTTTACAAAGTGGTTATTCAACATAAGGCCCGATCCAAATGACATTTTGAATCATTTTTGGTAGAGTCCAAAAAATCAATTTTATGATGAAAAACGATGACCCCTGGAACTGTCGAACGTTCAAAAAATAGTCAATATTGATGAAATTTTAACATTTAATCTTTTCACTTTAAATGACTGCTGGATGTGAATTATTACTTTTTCAACTAAAATAAGTATGTTTAAAGTCATTTCTGTGCCTGAAATTGGTCAAAATGTAAGCTTTTGAGTAAGCGAAAACTCTGTAAAAATTGCAATTTTGGTCACTGTGAGGGTTTAAAAAGTGGTTATTCAACATGAGGCCCGATCCAAATGACATTTTGATTCATTTTTGGTAGAGTCCAAAAAAACAATTTTATGATGAAAAACAATGACCCCGGACCTGTCGAACGTTCAAAAAATGGTCAATATTGATGAAATTTTAACATTTAATCTTTTGACTTTAAATGACTGCTGGATGTGAATTATTACTTTTTCAACTAAAATAAGTGTGTTTAAAGTCATTTCTGTGCCTGAAATTGGTCAAAATTGAAGCTTTTGAGTGAGCGAAAACTCTGTAAAAATTGCAATTTTGGTCACTGTGAGAGTTTAAAAAGTGGTTATTCAACATGAGGCCCAATCCAAATGACATTTTGAATCATTTTTGGTAGAGTCCAAAAAATCAATTTTATGATGAAAAACGATGACCCCAGACCTGTCAAATGTTCAAAAAAAAGTCAATATTGATATAATGTTAACATTTAATCTTTTGACTTTAAATGACTGTTGGATGTGAATTATTACTTTTTCAACTAAAATAAGTGTGTTTAAAGTCATTTCTGTGCCTGAAATTGGCCAAAATTGAAGCTTTTGAGTAAGCAAAAACTCTGTAAAAATGGCAATTTTGGTCACTCAGAGGGTTTACAAAGTGGTTATTCAACATAAGGCCCGATCCAAATGACATTTTGAATCATTTTTGGTAGAGTCCAAAAAATCAATTTTATGATGAAAAACGATGACCCCGGAACTGTCGAATGTTCAAAAAATGGTCAATATTGATGAAATTTTAACATTTAATCTTTTGACTTTAAATTACTGCTGGATGTGAATTATTACTTTTTGAACTAAAATAAGTGTGTTTAAAGTCATTTCTGTGCCTGAAATTGGTCAAAATTGAAGCTTTTGAGTAAGCAAAAACTCTGTAAAAATGGCAATTTTGGTCACTGCGAGGGTTTAAAAAGTGGTTATTCAACATGAGGCACGATCCAAATGACATTTTGAATCATTTTTGGTAGAGTCCAAAAAATCTATTTCATGATGAAAAACGATGACCCTGGACCTGTCGAACGTTAAAAAAATGGTCAATATTGATGAAATTTTAACATTTAATCTTTTGACTTTAAATGACTGCTGGATGTGAATTATTACTTTTTCAACTAAAATAAGTGTGTTTAAAGTCATTTCTGTGCCTGAAATTGGTCAAAATTGAAGCTTTTGAGTAAACTCAGTAAAAATGGCAATTTTGGTCACTGTGAGGATTTAAAAAGTGGTTATTCAACATGAGGCCCGATCCCAATGACATTTTGAATCATTTTTGGTAGAGTCCAAAAAATCAATTTTATGATGAAAAACGATGACCCCGGAACTGTCGAACGTTCAAAAAATGGTCAATATGGATGAAATTTTAACATTTAATCTTTTGACTTTAAATGACTGTTGGATGTGAATTATTACTTTTTCAACTAAAATAAGTGTGTTTAAAGTCATTTCTGTGCCTGAAATTGGTCAAAATGTAAGCTTTTGAGTAAGCGAAAACTCTGTAAAAATTGCAATTTTGGTCACTGTGAGGGTTTAAAAAGTGGTTATTCAACATGATACCCGATCCAAATGACATTTTGAATCATTTCTGGTAGAGTCCAAAAAATCAATTTTATGATGAAAAACGATGACCTGTCGAACGTTCATAAAATGGTCAATATTGATGAAATTTTAACATTTAATCTTTCGACTTTAAATGACTGTTGGATGTGAATTATTACTTTTTCAACTAAAATAAGTGTGTTTAAAGTCATTTCTGTGCCTGAAATTGGCCAAAATTGAAGCTTTTGAGTAAGCGAAAACTCTGTAAAAATGGCAATTTTGGTCACTGTGAAGGTTTAAAAAGTGGTTATTCAACATGAGGCCTGATCCAAATGACATTTTGAATCATTTCTGGTAGAGTCCAAAAAATCAATTTTATGATGAAAAATGATGACCCCGGACCTGTCGAACGTTCAAAAAATGGTCAATATTGATGAAATTTTAACATTTAATCTTTTGACTTTAAATGATTGTTGGATGTGAATTATTACTTTTTCAACTAAAATAAGTGTGTTTAAAGTCAAAAACTGGTATTACAGGACCTATAGTTACTGGTACAGTCACAGCTTCTACATTTCTTGTTAATTCTTGGATTTTCTTGGCTAATTCCTTTATCGATCTCGCTAATTCAGAAGTACCAGGTTTTTCAATTTGTATTAACTCTTGTTTTTCAGGGGTACTTTTTACTTCAGAATATCGTTTTGGCGTTTCTGTTAACCCAATTTCTATTGGTGGTGCATTTGGTGTCACCACTGCAGAAGTGGTTACTATGGAGGGGGTCTTCTATTTAGAATATCCTCCAGCACCTCGTCCTCTGTGTCACTAATTCCACAACCACCCTTTTCTGGTAATAAATGTTTCCTCTTTTCTGTACATTTTCTCCCTACAGTCTCATCAACTGTTCGCATTGGATACATTCCATCCCTCATTTCAGCACATCTCCATCTTTTCATTCTACTCTCGTGTGTAGTTCCCCATATTCCTCATGGACTACATCGATTTTCTTTTGCATCTCTGAATCTCTCTCTTTCTCTTTCATACATCTCATCTTCCCATTCTATTAAAGCTTGAAATTGTGTTGGCCTAGGTCTTGTTTCCAGTTTCACCATCTTTTCTCTCAAATTTTGTAACACTGCTGCGCTAAACGAGCCTATTTCTGGAAATGCCAATACTCCACCGTTTTTAGTAAATTTCACCCAATTTTGTAACCATATGCAAGTATGATAGCCATTTTTCATCATCATGTATGATGCTGCCGTTTTCGGTGGAGGAAGCACTTTTTCCTCTCTGGTAACTATTTCCTTATCGTTCTTAAACAGATTCTTAAATTTCTTGAACCATAAAGGTTTCTCCCTGTCTTGCTCATAATAAAAAGAATCCAGTTTTCACAGATTTTCTCTTCACAAAAATCGTACGCTCCTTTTCAGTCTGTTCCGATATTCTGGCCTATCCCCGCGCAACTTACACTAACGCACCAATCAGAACAGTACACGTCACAATCACACTGACCTATTCCAGCGCAGTTCTTGCTAATGCACCAATTAGAGTTGCATACGTAACAGTCACGTGGAACTATCCCAGCACGACTCTTGCTGATGTCAGCTCTGCCCCTGCTTCTGCTGATCCCTCCTTTATAAAATGTATTGGCACAGTATTTGTATACTTTATACAACAAAAATCAGTTAATTACAACACAAAACACATTTCCATTGTCTATTTCACTAAACCAAAAGGATATTGTATCCAAGCACACAAGTTTCCTGTATTTGGGGTAGGCAGCGCTTACCTCTACCCTACCACAGAATTGCATTTTGTCGATAAAGTAGCACTTCCCTCTACCTTACCCTTCTATCAAGCAGAAGGCAAACCCGTTTCTCTATGGATAAAACACATGTAGAGACTACAGCTCCTCAGAACTAAGGTGAGACTTTCACAAGAATACCTAATGCTATTCATTCAACGGGACTCACACAACAATTCCCTAACATAACACCTTACTGTGTTAACAACTTTGAAACTAGACAATGCACAATTCCATGTAAATACCTAGTTACATCTGTCCACTCCCTACTTCCCGGAAGCTTCGAAATTATGACTACATAAACGTACAAACCCAACATATAGTGTTAAACGTAAAACATCAATATACACTAATCTCCAAACTGACCTATAGTAACCAGACCTCTGCTACCAAGAAATCTGATGCGGCACGGCTCCCAAACAACCCTCAAAACTAATCTCATTAACCCAGGAGCAACTTATTTACTCATTGGTGTGGCCCATGACACCGCAAGTCATACATTCACACATCAACATTAACTGCCCCTGAATCAATGACAAAAGAAGGCGAGCTGCTGGAAAAGCGGGGTACCTTATTATCCTAAATACTATATTTTATACATTATATACACTTCAAAATTATTCAACAGCCATAAGGAAAAAAATATCAAGATACTCCGCTATTTGGTCGATGAACCAACTAGTAAAAGTCAGTTGATGGCAATTAGGTCCCGCTCAATCATATTATATTCCCATAACTTTAAGCATTTAACTTTGTCATGACATTTATTCTAAATAAAAACAGACTTAAGTTTATATTTTATAGAAGTTTATCTAAATTCATTAGGAAAAGGAAAATCGCATTTTTCTTTATACAAGCAAAATGTAAGCATTTTATTAAATACATTCAAGAAATGAAAAATTAGAATATTACCAATCTGCCATAGGAAGATGACAGAACTGCATAGAACAGGTTCCCAAGTTGACTGTCTTTCTAACCTCTTCGATGTCTCCCTCTTGACATAAATCTCCACGATCGATCTCTTTGCCCCATCATAATTAAAGTCCAAAAATATTTCAAAGTCTTTTGCACCATAAAATTGTTCAAACCGACAGCATGTCATGCAAAAAAAAATCACTGAATCAACCTTATTTCCGTCATTCGCACAAGCCCTTTCCACTAACTAACTTACTCAAAATTGAAACTTTTAGGGTCCGTTCTCATTTCACATTGGTCCATTAGAGGGGTGGTGATGATCACCTCATGTCCTCCTGGTTCAAACCAGTTCACAAATTTGCCCTGTCAGTCCCAAGGCTTTTCTCATGACGTATATTCACACTTGTACTTGTCGTTCACTTCCTGTATCAATTGTTCATGATAAAATTACATCTTCTTCCTTTCTCAGGCTTTTAAATCCAAGCATCCTTTGGCACATTTCCCGTTCATAGGCCAAGCTGGCCTTGACATCTCTCGCTCCAGGCATAGGCCGTTCACTCATCTTTCATATACTCCGCGCATGCGTGGGGGCCATCTTTTCGAGTCATTTCTTATTGTTTCGTTTAAATAGCCATTTTCAGACTAGGCCGCTCAGGCCTCAATGGGAACTAATATGAAAACAAACACAACAGATGTTAGATATAGAATTTTAGCCCTTCTGTTTACCTCCCACCATTCTAATTTTCCCTGTTGGTAGTTAGCTAGCAAAGTACACTAATATGCATCATTTACTTAACATCTGCATTCTTTTTGCCAGACAAACTTCTAGCATAAGCACAAATACACATTTATGTAATTATATCTACAAAACAACAATTCTATATTAGTATGACTCCTTGTTTTATTAGAAAATTATTTTTTAGCAAAACAGCAATTAATTTTCCCGCGTGTTTTGCCTATTCCATGCACACTTGGTTGATTAGTCTCCATGCTTCACAAAATAAATATGACTACAGATCGAGAGAATGACTTTACAAGGGGTACACAAAAATGTTTGTCTCTCCCCTGCTCCATCAGGGCCACATGGGAAAATTGGGTTCCAATTTTATGTGGAGACATGTGGGCACACTAGGTGGTTGTGCAATTTGTGGATCGCAACAGATGTCAGAAATTTCCATCACAAAATGTAAATAAAGGAGTTATCTTAGCATTTTCACAAACTTTAAAGTTTTACAGACTAATGTGGGAAAGTGAGTGGTATCAATGGAAGTTATTTCACATTTGACACATGCGGGTGCTCGTTGTTTAAACAATTAGGAGCTGTTACTCAATTTTCTTAGTAAAAACACCACTTATACAAGTTGGTTTGGCACCTCTAAAGTGCTAACTTCAAAGAATATATACTAATCATAATATCAGAATATTGAAACCAAGCCTACTGAAGGTGAGCAATAAAGCCTCAGCAAGGCACCAACTGCTTTATAGGTTATTCACACACCACACACAAAATGTTCATACCAGCAGCCGCGGGACCAATACAACACATCAGTGCACTCACATCAACATACCTCAGTCATTCAAGGGCCCATCACATTCATATATCACAGGACCGAATTCCCAATAAAATCTCCTCTCACCTAGTCATCAATCAAATTGCATACAAACACACCAAAAGCAAACACATATGACCATACATGTTGATGGTGGGTGCCTCAACAACCTTCACAAATGGAAACAAAAAAGTGATTACGTTTTTACTACCTGTCAAGTATCCAACTCTGCCGACATTCTGAGCATTTCCAAGAGAGCACTTAGAGAACCTTTACAAAAAGTTCCAGTGAAAGCTACATGAGGATCAGGAAGACATGTCTTTCATGCGCCTTTAGTGCACTCACTGTGCTAAATCCAATTTCTTCCAGTTTGTGGATACAAGTTGGGGGTTGCCCAATAGTGCCTTCCAAGGCCTACATTCCATTCCTCGAGCTGAATGAGCAAATCTTCCTTCGAAACTAAGGTAAACATGCTGGGAAAGACCATCCTAACTTCCCTAAAGAGCACATCCTAAACTATGAAGAACATTAGCTTTTTCACACACGGGGTAGTCAGTGAGAATCTAGTATATGTCCCATACACCGCTATGTGCATTACTTTGTTTGTAATTCACTAGTCATACAGCAAATTGAACATCTATGTTCTGACGGATGATGAACATCACAAGCTTCATGCAGAATGCAATAATTTTAGAGGCAGCTCAGATGTGTAGGAGCATGTCATTCCAGCATTTCAAAGTGAGGTATGAGACCTCACTAATGCTCCATATGCATGGAATGTGTGCGAGTACATTCCATCTGAGAAAGGTTTCTGGAAGGTTTCTGAAATCTGAGGTGGTTTTGCGGTATGCTCGCCATTGTTGTATATAGCTTTGTATCTGTATGCCTGGAGTTTGAACAGAGCTGTGGACTGGAAGCTGGTTAAGTTCTTTGAGGTGCAGGGGGTGTACATGGTGAGGGGTTGGGGTTTAGCTGCTACTTTCTCTGGGGTTTGGAGTCATATGCTTATTTGATTGAGGGAATAATTGAGTATCGGGGTGAGTGTGACACCAATGGGGTACAGTCCTTTGGTCAAAATGAAGTGACAGCATGTGTATCCTACTACCTTGACTGTCTGCCTTCTACATATGCAATATCCCTTTGAAAGCATACCTAGCCTATGCTTTTCCTACCTGTTCATGTCTCTATCCCCTGCAGAGTCCTGCCTAACTTTGTATACTAACCAGGTGACCCTTTACTAAAGCTTTCAGTTGCAAGCTACCTGAAGCGCACGAACACCTTCAGGGGACTCACTCTGCTAAATCCAACTCCTTCCAGACTATGGATGCAATCTGAGGGTTCCAAGACTGCCTTCCGAGGCCCACACTCCTTGAACTGAGTGAGAACATCTACCTTTGAAACTAAGACAAACATGCTGGGAAAGACTGCCTAAATTCACTAAAGAGCACTTCAAAAACTACTTAAAAGACTTTCTTTTTTTTGCCACAAAGGGAACTCTGTGTCAATGTGGATCATGATGTGGCCTCTGTTATGTGCAATGTGGTGACTGTAATGTACTTTCATACGGCAAACAGAACACCTACTACATTCTGACTGCAGATAAAGGTCTCAAGCTGGCCATTAGCAAGAACATGATTTTTTCAAGAAGAGGAAAGCCATTTGTAAGGCTGCTTGCCTAGGGAAATACTGGCCCATGGAAGGTATGTATCCATGCACAGCCATTGTAAGGAATATGTCAGGGTCGCTTTACCACAGTCAATTTCCCAATACTTCACTTTTGTGTGGTACAACATAAAGTTAGTTGGAAAACATAGGGCTGGCTAAGAAGGGTGCTGTGGATAGTAACAATACGTTTCCTGCCTCTTTTCTTTCTTAAAGCAGACTCTGCAAAAACATGGTTGGGTCTTTCTAGCTGTTGCAGGAATGCAGTCAGCAAAGTGTTGATCCTTCAGCCTTGACACGTCCTTCACAACAGATGAAGTGGAGGATGCTGCTTTTGTTGCAGAAAGACTTTCAATGATAGTCAACTGAAAGTCAAGGAAAGACATTGGTCTTCCTGTGGTGGTCTGATGATAAACAATATACGCATTGTATGTTGCCATCTGCTTCAAGTGGGTAAAAGGATTTTTATACCAAGTGCAAGTTTTATGACTCATGTTGAATGGCTGAAGAACCTGGTCATTTTCATCCACTTCGACCATGTACTCGTAGTAATCAAGTATACATCTGGGCTTCTGAACTTCAGCCAATTGACCCCAAACCGTGATGGGGAAGGTCTCTCATCATGGATTGTAGTGAGCATATACACAACCTGCCTATTAGAGAATTTGATTGTGAGCAGTTCAGTGTTATGCAATGCAGTGCTCAGGGATATTTGGAGGTTCTTACAAACAAGCTCCTACAGGAATCCTTGGTGGCAACATCAAACTATATTGCATGCCACAGTGCCAGCTTTTTACAGCTCAATGAGCAACACTACTCCTGTAAAGAAGTTGTCCACATACAGGTTACAATTTTTAGGTAGGAATGGTTGGACAAGCTCCCATCCAATCTTTGCAGTGACATCTCGTGAGGAAAGGCAACCTACAGGGTTTAGAGCTGTGCTCTTCCCTGTAAACACTTTCAAGCTGTATACATAGCCAGTGGAACTCTAACACAGCATGTACAACTTGATGCCATAATAAGCTCTTTTGCTTAGTATTTACTACCTAAATAATATTAATCACAATACAAAAATGGTGTGACACCCCAGTGCTTAACCCCAGTTCGATAATTTAGCAAAACATGAGAGCGGGATGTGTTGACATACCTGTTACCGCTACCTTCTTCACTTCTAGTTTATTGGCGATTCCAAGAATTGGATGAAGTTGGCTCAGTCACGTAATTTGACATGCTTCATTATTTACCACCTCATCCCACACTGGTAAGGTGGTACTACCAGGGCAAACTCGACCTCAGGCTGGGGCTAACCTGAGGGAGTTTTTAGATATTACTTATCTGGATATTACTATGATCCAGTTGACCAGTTGAAAGCACCTTAGGATAGACCACAAAAGTGCCCTTTACTCAGATGGTATCCTAGATATATTAAAAATTACTAAAATAATAAATATAGGATGCATATGACCAATAGGAGGCGTAATGACCAATATGCATCACTGCATATGAATAAATACCTAAATAGCAGCCACCCTTTGTACAGGATCAAGGACTCATCAATGGTTATATTCTTTCTAGGAGTATACATCTCTGAAATTATGGCAGAAAGGTGTTCCACAACAGACCACATTTTAACAGCATGTCATGGTCAGGATGGTCACAGGGCAATGTAGCACAATCATCATTGAAATGTAACATACACTGCAAAAGCAAACACTGATCTCTGCTCATGTACAGTGCAAAGATGGGTGTTACTCAAACCTTGTGAGTAAACCATTAGGATCGCAAGCTTGGTGTGTGCAATATCCCCATTTTCAGTGTAAGGCCCAAAGATTTTGTCAACTCCTCAAGTGATGTTGAGTATACCAGTGTGACCTACAATTAGACCTAAGAGTGCCTCCATGCTCCCGCAGAAATTGTTCAGCAGGCAAATGTCTTTGTTGCACAATTTCCTCAAGGGAGTCAACTCCAAAGAGATGGATGTAGGCAATTGGTAAAACAAATTTCCTTATCATCATTATATCCAGCGACTGTTGTGAACAGGGGAATTTGGGGCTGTACTCAATTGGGAGGATGCCAAGAAAGCACTCCATCTATGCATGCCATTGCACGTGCCTGATCTCTGGGTTGGTCTACCTTGCTACAGGCGTTCCACTGCAAAGACTGAGTTTGCGAAGGACATCATGACTACCATGACCATTTTTCTCATAATCTCAGGAAGACGAGTCATCTGTCAATTGAATAATCACTTCCAGATTCTGCTCCATTTTCCTCTCCCTTAGATGCTGGTTCAGTATATGATCCTGTCTTTGAGCTGTCCTCCATTGATCGAGTTAGATGCCATCTCTGCTGACTCTCTAAAACCTTCCTTCTAAAACAGACGAAAGAAGTATGGTTCTAAATCAGTCTGTAAGTGTGTGCATCTGAGAGATGTGTGCAACAGTAAATTAACAAAAAACACTTAGCTGATTCGATGCAACTGCAGGTTCTCCAAAGACACTAAAAAAGACAAAGTATTATTTTGCCTCGCCACATACCCAATACCACAGCATACCTTTGTCATGGCTTATGCAAAACTTTATTGTTGAGGAAGATGATGGTCCATTGCCAGTTTAAAAGTAATTTCCTTTGATCTCCAGAAGCACGCATTCACATAGTACCCCTGCAACTGAAAACTCTTACTTTGTAACAGCTGCTTCTCCTTTTGGCTAACTTAATTAAGAGTGATAGCACTGCAAATTTTCTCAAGGAGCATGCCTACGCACAATGTTGCAGGGTCTACTATGTGAATGTGTGCTTCATGAGATCAAAAAGTAGACTTTTGCCTTGAGGAAATTACTTTTGTCCCATGCTGCACAGGGTGGAAGAATAATGTGAATGACATAACAGACCAGTGGATGAAAAAAATATACACTCACGCGGGGGGTCGGCCCGTTCACTGCAAATGCCAAACATACGTCTGTGCTGGCCTAGTGGCCAAGATCCATCACCAGGAAACTATGAAACCTGAAACCTAGAGGGGCACTGGGAGCTCCAAAAAAGCACTGGACGGTGGAGAGACCACTCACCTAATAGCTCCTCTGCCTCCGGTTGGGATCTGTGTAGTCAGCAACATCACTAATTGGTGGAAGGGGAGGCGGGGGCTGAAGTGGAAGTGATTCCGCTTAGCCCCTGACCTTTTAGGAAAAAAAGGAATCCTAAGGTGATGGCACCAGACAATCCTTTTAATAACTCCCCAGTGTCGGCCAATGGCTGATCGACACGCTGGGGGATGTAGTGCGGGCCTTCAGGTTAATGAGGCCCTGGCTGATCTGATTATGATAGTGGCATTGTAAAAAGCCTAATTGGTGCTGGCTGGAGGTGGCATATTCTGACCCACTAGTTGATTTGACATTCCTGAGTAAGCATCCTTCACCTGAGAGCTTGGCAGTTCAGGTCTTCACTATCAAGGATAATTAAAAAAAACTGTTTCAACTGCTCCTCTGTTGGACTTGGCCCTTTTTGCAGGGTGATCCCTGAACTTTTTGCCTTCCTCCTCTATTTTTTCTGACCTGTTATTGGCTGTTTAATGATTCTGGGCACTTTACCACTGCTGATCAGTGCTAAAGAGCATATGCTCTCCCTATTGTAAATTGATTGGCGATTCCATAATTGACTGTTTGGTTTACTTGTCAGACCCTAGTACAGTGCACCAGGAGTGCCTAGAGCTTGTAAATCCAAATGCTGCTAGTGGACTTGCAGCACTGGTTGTGCCACCCACAGAAGCAGCCTTGTAAAATGTGTCTTCATATTGGTCATCCCAATGGTAGACCCAAGAGCAGAGTGCATTGTAAGTATAAGGTAGGACAAGCCCTGATGTGAGTGGCATGTCCTAATAGTGAATTACAGCCATTTTTGTTTTTCCCTATTGCAAGGCTACCTGTTCTCCATAGGCCAGAATGGGCTGTTAGAATTATTACATTTTATAATCCTAACTGACTCAGAAAACGTGGTAGAAATTCGAGTTTAGTATGCCTGGACTCGGAATGATAAAATACATCTTTTAGTGAAGTTGGTTTTAACATTCTGTTTTTGCAAATACCACTTTTAGAGAGTAGATATTTGCTTGCCTAACCTTTCAAGCCCACCTCTGCTAGGTTGTGTATTCCTTGTCTGGAGTTTGTGAGTGACAGGGCTGGGGGATTCCAAGAGACAGGATGAGTCAGCCCAGTGGTGAATAGAGATATCTGCATCTAGATGGGAGGGAGGAGTTGCACCTGAACCTTGAATAGGGCCGTGCCTGCCTTCCACAATGCTGGCTCCACCTCCTGGGGAGCGGCTGATGTCTCTGCCCTGCACACTGAAAGAAGAGAAGGAATCCTGTCAACAAAGTGCTCCAGGGTTGTACTTGCCTTCCACAATGCTGGCCAGTGGCGTCACTAGGGGGGTGCGGGGGGTGCGGCCCGCACCGGGTGTCACCTCATCATGGGGTGACACCAATCTGGTAAGCATTATGTTTGGCTGTTTTAATGCACACAAAAAATTAAAGTTGTTTTGAAATTCACGTTCCATAAAGAGCTGTGAAATATGACAAATATGAGGGAATCGGATTGTAAACTGCATTCGTGCAGCGCTTACTACCCCTGATGATTCATGGAGGAACTATGCAGCAAGAAGCACTTTACTCTGGAGGTAAGGTCAGAGTTCAATAGGTGGCATCATCGGTAATATGTGCTTTTATTTTTCATGTGACTGAGTTGTGGTAAGTTTC